>NC_136069.1:1339166221-1340556221 GCF_964261635.1 Lissotriton helveticus | reverse complement strand
GCCCACAATGTTCCTTCCCTTAATTGCTACATATATTTTTGTCAATGTTTTTCTAACAAGGCAAACAACACTGACTATGAACAACCCAACCATATTGATGTATTGATCACCATATGCCTTGGTATGTATGTCAGGTGACTTTAAGACAATATCAGAACCCAATGTTTACTGAATAAGGTTTCTAAAATAATCGTAATGGGTGCACCTGAGTTACACATCATGTCAAGTGATAATACATAACCCAACGTGACTTAACATAAGGATCTTTCACTTTGTTAGTGACAACAGAATCAGCCTCCAAAGTCAAAACCAAGTTGGATAAATCCAGTGCGTCATTGTCGCTTAACTCAATACTGTATGCCTTTACAGGGTTTTTCCTGGATTTTCACACACTGTGGAAATGGCCCACTTTTTTCCCTTTATGCAGTGTTTACCTATCACTGAACAATGTGCATTGTTTCCTAAATGTGACTTAGACCCAAACTAAAAACAAAAAAAATGATTGCGTTGTAAACCTTTAAAGTTTGTGCCCTTAATAGTAATGGTATCAATGTGATCACTATTTCCTATTTGCATTGACAAATGCTTGTGATGAATGAAAGGAGTTCTCCTGATACATCTTGCAACTCAAAACTATTTACCGTTTTACTTTTAGCCAGATCAATGACCTTGGACAATGAAGAGTCTCTGCAACTGAGTAGCCCTTCTTGTATTTTCCTAGAACAGCAGTTATATTTGAATTGATCTCTTATGTAAGTGTCAAAAAATATTCTGAAATGCATGTTGCTGCAAAGGCTCTTAACGCCTTAAGGGCTGCGGTTTTTCCGCCGCGGTGCGGGCGTTCTATTGAGTGGGTGGGGCTCCGGCAGCACCCGCGAGGTAGTGCTGGCCGAGGGGAGCACGGAACGGGTTAAAGCAGATATGAACTCTTCCATGCTTTCTTCAGTTGATTGTTTCACCTTAAAATATTTTTATGTTTCTAACAGAACACTAGGGCCCAGATTCTGAAAGCTGACAAGCAAAGCAGTGCAGCACCTAATGATGCTGCACTGCATTGCCTGACAGGGAGAGAGCAGTAGAGTGACATATTCACATAGAAATGTCTCTCTCCTCCCCTTTCCCAAGCACCAGCGCTGATTTCAGCTGCCGAGGCCAACGCACACACCTTAGCCCCATAGCGCTAGGGTGTGTGATTGAGGCTAGCATAGCTTTTGTACAGGAACGGTATCCTTTGTGTACAAAATAATATGCTTAGACAAGTGAAAAGGCTTTTCCTACTTTGTAGTGTGCTGTACAGTGCAGCACGCATGCAAAGTTGGAACTGCATGGAGAAATGAAAACATTACTCCATATAATGCCTGCTTTTCAGTTGCTTTAGTTTTTGGCACTAAACCCTTTTTGCTGATGTTTGAGAATACAGTTTAGCATCAAAAAGCATAGATGGTAGCACGGATATACCCATGTAACGCACTGGCGTAACGAAAAGTGAGGGGGCCTCCCTGCACGGTACTTAGGGGGCCCCCTCCGGGCTCAATCAGGAGCTCTCCCGGCCAGAGTTCAGTGCCGAGGGGGCCCCTTGGAGCTAGGGGGCCCCCCGCACCGCATGGGCTGCGGGGGCCTGTGTTACGTAATTGGACAACGGACTAGGATTTATTTATTTAATTTAATTTTCACTATTCCATCATCTGTCCACTTCCCACCCTAGCGCCCGGCCCACCCCGGCCTACCGCGCTTACCAGCACTGACCGCCGCTGGGACTTTCTCTAGTCCTGTCAAATCCCCTCACTCAAGAACTCTTTCTACACCAACAGGGTTGATCCAGAAAGAGAGATGTGCTACCACCAGTGCAAGGTACACAGAAACAGACAGAAAAAGATGGTTTACTACCATAATTCTTCTATGTAATTCAACTTCACGTTTTAAGGGAAATGTATTTAATATATCCTTTATAATGGAAAAGCAAATATTTTGCATAGAACTAATGATCAGTGCGCAAAAGGCAATCCACATTATACTTAAAAAAGATTCAGGTTTACTTCTAAATTTCTGCTGACACTGGGCCAGGGACATCTTGCCTTGATATGGATATGATGGGGTGTGTCACAATTCTTTAGCAACACTTTGCAATTAATTACGGCTTAATTTACAAGTAATTTAAGATTTGTTGATGTGCACTGTTTATACAGTGATATAGATCACTTGGTTTATGTCTTTTGCCAGAGGTTACAGTCTTCGGGGGTAAGGTGGGGTTTACGTTTTCTAAATATTGTAATTGTATTTCGGTAATAGAGCCTAAATGATAATGCACACGTGGTAATTTACATGCTCTGGCAAATAAGATTACCCAATTGGGTATAAGGACAAGAGAAGAAGAGTTAAAAAGACAGAACGGGGAGATTTGACTGTGTGGATGGGCTGCAGGAAGTAGGAACAGGAAGCAGCCAGCAGCAGGCAGCTTCCCTCCCCTACTCAATCCAATCACAACACTGCATATGGCAGCGTTGTGATTGGTATGTGCAGAAGGAGAGCGCCCCAGGCCGGGACATTTTCTGTGCATAAAGAAAAGGGGAGAGTAGGTGGTACTGCTCGAGGGCAGGGGGGAGTGGCTTACCCACTGTTGTGGGTACCTACTGTTTGGTCGGTTCCAGGGCCGACCAAGCAGTCGGTATGCACAACATTGGGCAAGCCACTCCCACCCTGCCCTCGAGCAGGACCGCCCATCCTCCTGCCCCAACCAGTCACGCACAGAGATACTTCTGCTTTCTAGCAATGCGAGAAGGCAGAAACATAAATGGTAGTTTTTACCGATTATGTTTCTGCCTTCTCGCACAGCGAGAAAGTAGTGAGGCGACGCCCCCATGCTCCAATGGGGGAGCCGCCACAACTATGCTTTCTCCAGTTTGAGTAGAATATTGCACTTTGTACACATTACCCCTCTGAGAGTCCAAATAATGTGTGGCGCCGCGGCCAGGGCGACTGACGCTGGAATCTGGGGATCAGGGTTCGATCCCCGACTCCGGCGGCAGGTTAGCCCAGCACCATGTGACTCTGGGCAATAGCTCGCTTAATCTTCCCGACGGCCCCCAGCGCCTAGAGACCCTAACGGGTGATTGTGCGCTATACAAATGTGGATTATTATTATTAAATACCTCATGGAGGATGAAAGCACATCTTAATATGGATGGATGGCTTGTTTTCCAGCTTCACAATATGTTCCAGTATTTAAATTCTCCATCTAAAAATTAGTAATCATAAGACAGTACCACATCCAGGGCATTAAGTTCCCGTCATCGGCTTAGCAGTGCCAACTTGTATGAGATTCAGTCACAATTTATCTTTCCGCCAGAATAACATGATAAGGGTATTTCCAACATCAATACCAGATATCAATCGGAAAAAAAGTACTCAAAATAAGACAATACTTTATTACATATTAAACAGCCCTGATACTACCTACCTTGGATGGTTATTCAGCAAGACCCAATGACGAGGAAGTGAGGCATCTGCCTACCTTGTTTGCTATTTGCCTGCTATGAAGTGCTGCACAAATTGATTTCTACCAGGGCCCGCTTTAGCGCTGGTGGTGCCCTGTGCGACAATGCTTGTTGGCCCCCCACCCCAATGACCACCTCCACCACAGATTCTCTTACTATCACCCTTTAAGAGTGACCAAGTCTCCTTAACCACTCTCTCTCAGATGCATTGAATGAGTTATATTGCGCCACTCATACCAGTGTAGGGTGTCAGTGCACTTTGCATTACACACACATTACACAGAGACAATCAATCATATGTGTGTAAATCAGTGTATAGGAAATGTTACATAAGCCAAAGGACTAAAAGTGTAGGAGTCACATGTCATCCATACTGGTAGGCAGTATAGTTTAAGAGTGCTTGGTGTAGAGAAGCACAAACTCAGAGTCGAAAAAGAAACAGCATAGTTGGGAGTTTTCTTTAATAATAAGAATTGATTTCTAGCCAAATTAACCCTTATAGCAACATTAATCAGTGTTCAAATATATACTTTGCAGTCAGTATGCAATCTATGATGAAAGTTAATTGCTCACTGTTCTATATTAGGGCTTTAAGTTACAAATGTCAAGTAATAAAAGGATGCATCGTTTAAAAGCAGTAACCTACTGATCTATATACCTTATATGCACTCTGTAATATACTTGGTACACGTTCTTTGCAACAGACATATTAACCCTCTGCACTACCTTCACATAAGTCAAAAGCTCAACTATACAAAACGTTGATTTCTCCCCAGGAAGAACATTAATCACAGGAGTTATTTTGACATTTTTGTGAGGCCTGCTAATTGCCGAGGAAAGGGACACTGCAGCAGGTGCTTTAAAAACATAATAACCTGCAAACATGGTGCCCCAGAAAGCCAGCACCCGGTGCGGTGGCACCGGTTGCAACACCCTAGAGCCGGCCCTGATCTCTACCCCTTTGAGCTGCTCCTTGACCAGCTACTCTAGAGCGTCCTCACATTGAGAGGCCTGGGGAGAAACATGGCCCAGCCCCTGCGCAATGTTCTAACCAGCCATGAACTTATTAGAGCTTGGATTGATGAGAAGGCCTCTGTGGGTGGAGACCAGGAGCTTCGTGAGATCCTAATCATGGAGCCAATAAAGTCCCACACTTTACAGGAAAAATGGGACCCTACATTTAGAAAAAAATATCTATGAATCCAATTCCCTAATTATCTTTCATTTGAATAGACTCAAGATCTACTGCCTACTGACAATACTCGTTGAAGCATCAATCAATGCTGTGCAGGGGAGTGAGCCACTCCCTGGCATTCTACTGTGGCTGACAAATATTACTTGCTAAAGATAGTCAAACTGTTTCCCATCCTGACATCCTGACAGGATGAAGAATATAAACATATTGTATGTAAAATGTCAGAGCTGATCTCAATGGCCAAACCGTAATTCTCATAGCGTAAACAGTGGTATCTGAGTTGCTGCGTTTTGGTGTTGTTGAGCCCTTGTAAAGCACCAAGGCTAGCTCAGTAACCAGCGTGCCACTGCAGGGATGACTGGCCTGACTGGCTTTCACTGGCCTTCACTTCTGTGTTGATCATAAATGCACACCTCATCCTCACAGTCAAGATCATAGACTGATTGGCAAGACTGGGGGCACATTTCTTGAGGACCTTTTGACTTGAATAGCAGCTACTGGCAGATTGTTTTAATATTTAGTGCAAATAGAAGACTTGAGCTCCACCACTGAAGACCTGTTCCATTTCTTGCCTTATGGGGTAAAAACAGCATCTGACACTTTCCACATTTGTTTCTGCGTATTGTACCATAATGACTGTTGCAGATCAATCTGTTCCCTTAGTAATGCCACAGAATGGGGATATCCTGGAAGAAATCCAAGAATATTATTTGTACAACAGAGTGCCATAAATGCCTTTGACTGGATGAAAAAAAGCTCTCTGTCAAGTCCCGGTCTTAAAGGTACCTGACTTGCAACAGCCTATTGTGCAGACTGATGCATCTGACCACGTGATTGTAGCCATCCTGTCCCAGCTCAATGAGAAAAGTCAACAAAATTGATTTAATTTGTCAACAGTAATTTCTAAAGAAGTAGACCTAGGCAGCAATTGTAAAATAATACTTTGCAACCGTGTGTATTTTCTCCCAGGAGAATTATACTTGAACAGTGGGAAACCTGATTATATTGTGTTAAAACATTGCTATCTTTTCCCCTAGGCTGCATTCTTTGTACTGTGTATTATTAGTACTTCTCCCAAAGATCACAAACGGCTTGTGCTTACATACAGCCTTTCACAACATACTACTTTTGGCCAGAGGTTCACAATCATCATTGCCAACAGATGGGAAAATCATGAGCAAAGAAACAACAAAATTATCAGGGAAGGAAAAGTTCCAGCCAAAATGGGAGGACGAGACCTTTATATTGTACAAATGCATTAGAGAACTCAGAGTGTGTAATCTTGAAGAACAGACTATTTCCAGACATATCAAACATACTGAGAAGCCCTTTAAAGACACCACCAGGCAAGAATAATTTAAAGGACTCAATTGTTGACACCCAATGGCAAAACAAAGATAATGTGATAGAATTAAAGAATCTGAGGCTGCTACAAGATACCATTAGATCTAGCTGTAGTGAATTGGGTTGGAAACACTAGGAATGTTGTCATCCTAAAAACAACAGGCAGTGAAGGAAGGTTTTCTCTGAAAAACAACGAATATAAATGGCTACCTGAAAAAATGGGGTCATGCGACAGTCAAAATAAATGATCAACATACTGTAAAGTGCAATGACAAAGGCTCAGTGGGTAGCTTTGGCATGGTACTTGTGGGCACAGACAACACACATCTAAGTCAGTATTTGCGAAAAGCCAATCTTCTCACTAATTTGAAAGTAGAATAACAACTGGCCAAATGTCCACTGAGGGTCACACAGAGACGTGTAGTAACATGGGTTTGGCAACAAAAACACAACCCTCTACTTTAAACAGTGCTATCAGAGAAAATGATACAGCTTTCACAGCATATAAGACCAAGAAAAAAGCAGAAAGCGGAAACAAACCCAAATCCTTGATGTCCAAAAAATATAGAACAGCCAAAACAACAAGATCACAGAGCCCACTGCACGGATGGAAACTTCACACATAGAAATTGGACCAAGGAAGTATCATTTACCTTAGAATCACAAGGAACCAAGAGTCAAATGCCTGCCAACAGAAAAATTGACTATTTTAGCCAACAAAAAGTCAGTTAGATCCCACCATGGCTGGGGAAAGAAAATTCACTGTCCTATTGTGAAACATAGCCGGAATGCCTCACAAAAAGGGCAACATGGATTTAATGAACTACTGAACGAATATGAAATCTTATCCTACATCAGCACACTTTTGGAGATCCCTTGCTATATGAATCAAATCAACTGCGCAAGTCTGCAGACTGGCTCACGAAAGAGTGGTGAGCTTCAAATTGCCTACAGAATGGAAAACTGCACCAAAATCATAGTGTGGGACAACATCAATGTAAATATCTTGGTGTGTGATATCACTGTACTCTGTAACTCTTTATTGAGGAAAATGAATGTCTACACACAACAAAAGAAGACTGAAGGTTTCCTGAACTTCTGAAGTTCCATTAAATAGCTATTAACAACAAGATCTCTGTGATACAACTAGTTGTCATTATAGGCTGAGACTTTACCTGTAAAATGGGAAATCGGGGCACAGACTCAGAGTTGAAAACCACATAAGGCATTCCATTAGTCCAACACCAGATTTCAGTAAAAGGCTAACAAGGTTTAAGATTGCAAAATTTATTTTCCAGTGAAGGTCTGATCTCATCTTGAAACTCATATGAAAATGAAGTGGCATTAATAGCTGTTGTTGTTGATAACTTTTATTTCGGTCAAACGACCATAAAAAGTGCATATAAAATACATCAGCACTACATTAAAATAATAAATAATCATAGGATGTTTAAAAAAAGAATTAAACTAGAAGTTATCACAGTACAAGACATTAAAACAGTATATACAGCAATTAAGTTAAAAAAGTTTTTCTCCTACGCCACATATTAAATAAATAGCGAGAGATCGCTAACACAATGGGAGGATGGGTATCATGAATCAATATCCTACAGGCCTGTGTAAAGTGCAAAAGTCCCAAGTTCTTACAAATAGGTTTTAACCAGTGTTTTCTAATTGCAGAATAGGCAGGGCAGAAAAACAATACATGGGTTACGTTCTCAGTTATATAGCTACATGCAGGGCAAACTTCATTGATCGGGTTTGACCATTTAGATGTAAAGGACCTAATAGGAAGAGTGCCATGCCTTAACTGTAAATATAGCTTTCGAGCAACTGGGGGTTCAATTAGGTCCATGAATTCCTCAACTTTAGGTTCTGGTTTAACTAGGAGGCACTCAGATGTCAGCCTACCCAATGATGCAGAGCTCATTAGTGTTTGGTAATTTAACGTACGTATCTGGGAAAGAAGTTCTTTCTTAGATATCCCGAGGCAAAAGATCTAAGGGGTTTCCCACAGTTCAGGGTACCCTAACCGGATACTAACAGCACTAATGTGCTGAAGCCAAGGGATCTTTTTATTTTCAAGAAGAGACCAAATCTCAGAAAATTCCGCTCTGTACGCGGCCAATTCAGGGACTGGCCACAACCTCTTCCAGTACATAATTGGTCTAGCACTTGTGATCTCCTCTATTGGCAACATGCCAAGGTCAAATCTAAGAGGGATCAGAGGCGTACTGGATGGTAACCCAACTAAATTTCTGACAAAGGACTGCTCCACCTTTTTAAGATTCGTTATCTGCTTGTGCCCCCAGAGTTCAGCCCCATAGGTTGCTGCCAGTCTAGCCTGGTGACAATATATCTCTAGGGCTGGGGACAGCGGCCTAAAAGTAGACTCCCTGAAGATTTTACTTATGCCCCCGGCTAACTGGGATAAACCTGAATGAAGATTTAGCGACCTGCATATTCCAATCAAAACTCTCTGTCAGAGTGGCACCCAAATAAACAAATGTTTTAACCCTTTCAAGGGGGGTACCATGTAAAACAGGGTGTGGGTGTACGCGCTTAGGGGGATTAAAAATCATAAACGTTGTTTTCCCTAAATTGATTTCCAATCCCCGAAGCTCGCAAAACTCCACAAAGCCATCAAGTATTTTTTGAATGACGGATGATGTTCTAGACAACAACAGGGTGTCGTCTGCGAACATCAGAGCGGGCACTCTACCTGTAACCAATTTAGGGGCATCGTTATTTTCCACACCATTCAAATGTTCCACAAGGCCATTTATATAGAGACTAAATAGCGTTGGTGCCAATACGCACCCTTGGCAAGGGTGCATTAATAGCAACATATAGAGTTTGTGGAGAGCAAACAATAATAACTTACATTCTGCCCTGTACAGAAGATTGGTTCAGATATGAAAATCTAAGAGTACACTGGAAATCGGAAAGTGATCATGATCCCCTGCTATTGGACGTCATAGGAAATATATCTACTGAACAAGATCTTGACAATTCCTGGAAGTTTGGTGGAGAAGCAAGAGTCAGATGGAGCCAAGATTTAGAACCCAAACTAAATGAATGGCAAACAGACTTGGGTAGCAAAGAATTCACCACAAATCAGAAGCAGCCCAAGGAAGGATTAGGAAAGCAAGAATCGGCTATAAATATTCAATTCGAAAGAAAAAGGAAGAGGCTCTGCAAAATAAGTGGTTCTTACTAGAAAAAGTGACATAACAAATATCTGCAGTCCTTTGGGCAGAATATCGGTGAAGGACTAGTGACAAAAAGAAATAAATTTGAGTCAAACATCTCAGCAGCATATTCAGTACACCAGTCAGGCGAGGTGGCAATGAAGGAACAGCCCGCATAACTCTCTGCTGAGTGCTCTCAGGCACCACTCCCTCGCGAGATGTCGTGGCTGGCAGAGCTTCCAGGTTAGAACACCAGGGAAGGCGCTTTGAAGACACTGGTGGGGGTCGCTGTAGCAGTGTGGGGTAAAAGTGAGAGGAAGCCTGCCGTGAAGTCCATTTCTTGACGCCCTGCAGTTTGCTGCATGCTGGGGTAGACCTGGGTGTTGCCGACATTACTGATGCTGTTTGATTGACGCGGCAGTGAACAATATTGTCCTGGCTACGGGTCAGTGGCCTGTTTGGAGTTGCAGATGGTAGCAGTTCAACATGTGTATAGGATGGAGGGGACGAGTTGGGGAGACACTCTGTCTCAAGGAGTTGACACAGTAGACCTGCTCTTTCCAGTGGATGGTCATAATTTAGGGTTTCTGCCCCTCTCTCTGTTTCGCTAATCTAAATTTCATACTCCCTGCCCTAGATGAGCCACGAGATTAACAATTCCAGTTATTGAGCCACGAGGGGATAATCATAATTTGGGGTGAGAGGAGCATGCAGCAGATGCACCTGAGTGGAGTACCACACCACCCAATCAAAAAGCCAAAAGGCATAGTGAGATGGCACGTTTTATTGCAGCGCGGAGAGAAAAATCTTCCACACACAGAGGAAATTCACAAGCGAGCACTATGGAATTGGCATCCCCTGTGTTCCCAGCTACTTCAGTTACCTCTGTGAACATTGTGCCTTCCTTAAGCACCGCTGCCAATATGAATATTCCTGCTGACAATATTGAAAATGCTGAGATAGTAAATCCCCCACAACCAGGCATCAACAAGAGTGGTGATGTGGATTGTCAATATGACTCGATAAAGGATCACTGTGGGGAAGCAGAAAATATGAAAAATGCTGATAAGGGGCTCAAAGACTATCCCCTATTCTCAAAATGCTGAAACACAGGAATAGAGAGCATAACCTTAGGGGCAGACAGGCTCGGTCAAGTAGGATCACTGCCAACACCCGACTCAGTTTCAGTTGAATTGATATTGACATAGAATGATGCAAAGCCTCTCTTAAATGACTGCCCGATACCCCAAGCTCTCTGTTTAAACCTGCATTAAAGCTAATACCGGCCAGTCCAGTCCATGCAGGAAGCAAATACTGACTATGAAATGACACAGTCTGAAAATAACTCAAGCACTTCATTGCTTCAAGGACCATTGCAAGGTGTGGCTCCAGCCAATCCAAATCAGTCTTCAATGCATCAGTTTCGGTATGTAACGTTTACAACGAAATTTTTACAACGCACTACCATTACAACGCAGGCATTACCACGCATACCATTACAACGCATTGGGGGGCGCTCTAGGATAGGGAATAAGTTTAATTTTCTATCCAACACCTTCCCTAGTGTCCACGGGGACTGGAGTTGGAATAGAAAATTATACTTACCACTATCCAGCACCTCTAAGCGCTATGCATTGTAATGGTATGCGTGGTAAAAACCGCGTTGTAAAGGTATGCGTGGTAAAAGTATGCGTTGTAACGTCATACATCCATCAGTTTCAGCATCTTCTCATATTTATTATTACTGAAACCCGAGAAAATAAGACTTCCGAAGCACAGGAAATGATATCGTCCATCATAGGCTTGATAAGATTGAGGAAGTGATGCAACAAATCCCAGAGCGAATAAAAAAGAATGAACAGAGAGTATTCGACTTAGAGGACCGCTCTCTTATCTGGGTCAAGTGTATTGATGTCCTCCAGAAAAAACTGCAGGCCTCACAAATTAGATTGACAAAATTGAGAACTACTCAAGGAAGGTCGAATGTGCGATTTGTGGGGATCCCAGAGGGGGGTCAAACTTATTGGGGGTCGTAAAATCCTGCTGCTGTACATTGAAACGATGATGGAAGGACATATATCGGAGGAAGCCCTTGAGGATCTTACTATAATGTGAGCTCGCCGGGTTCCTGCGCAACGCACATCAAATGCAACATACCCACGAACACTGATTGTGAATTTCTCGGATTAACGTATCAAGGAGGCTATTTTTTCTAGAGCCATCCAAAAGAACTCTTTTCTGCTAACTCATAGAGCACAAGTCATGGTATTTTCAGATATGTCAAATTGGAGGAGCACAGACTTCACATGTCCAACACGATCTGAGCTCATGATCTTGTTTAAGGGACAATTTATATTTGCATTACCCTGGAAGAGGTGCAAGAGGTTCTGCAGAAAGTTATGAAAGAAAAATGGTCAGGTGCTAAATTTAGGAAACTTGAAAGGGAATGGAAGTTTATACTTTTCTTGATTATTTTAGTTTATAGAGCAGCCAAATGCCTGGGGTGTCCTGGCACTACTTTGACATTTGGAAAGAAGAGTTAAACTAATTGCTAAAGAGCCATGGTTAAAGGGATTTCCTGACAAACAAAAGATTTGGACTATCCTTCAAACTCATAGGTAAGAAATTCCATAGTTTAGCTGTTCCGAAGACAAAACTTCTTCCTCCCAAGGAGGCTCATCTGATCTTGCGTATCACCAAAAGCTTAGCGGTGGATGATCTAAGCTTTCTCAGGGGGGAGTATCAAATTAAACTGTTCTGTAAATAGGCCGGGCCAATGTAGTGTAAAGCCTTACAGGCCATACACAGTGCTCTGAAATCTATTCTTTTTTTCCACAGAGAGCCAGTTCAAATTGACCAGATCCCTGGAAACAGATTGGTATTTAGGAATTCTCAACACTAGCCGGGCAGCCGTATGTTGCAGCTTTTATAATCTATGGAGAATTCTTTTCTGAATATTCAGAAAAAGAGCATTACTATAGTTCAGTTTGGATAAGGCTAATGCTGTAAATACAGTCTTCTGAAACTCTGGTGGAATAAAAGGACATAACTTCCTAATTGTCTTTAGAATAAAAAAATACAGAGGAGCCCAGAGTATTGACCTGACCTTCAAAAGTCAAATTATTGTCAAAGACTGTCTCAAGATTTCAGAACTTTCTCATCAGCGTAGGTAATAGATCCAGTTCCTATAGCCATAAGAGGGTGACCAGACAGAGGTATCACCGCCCAGCATTAAAACTTCAGTTTTTCAAGAATTACTTTTTAAATAATTGACCCTCAAACAGTCCGCTATTTGTTTCATACAGGAGTTACATCTAGTAGCTGCTTCCTCTGGGTTACTGGATACCGACACCACAATGTGAGTGTCATCTGCCATAGAGACAACAGAAAAACCTTAGGACTTAATAAGCCTTGCCAGTGGGGTGACGTAAATATTAAACAGAGTACAGCTCAACGACGATCCCTGCGGCACCCCCACATGGCAGGCTGAACACCTCAGTGGAAAATCCCCTAGAGCAACATGCACTTCCCTCTCTGAGAGGAAGGATTTCAGCAGGCTGAGAGCACAGCCTCTTATCCCAAGATTAAAGAGCAGATCAATCAAGATGTTATGATTGACAGTATCAAAAGAAGCAGATAGGTCTAATAGAATTAATGCCGCACTGCCTCCTCCATCAAGAATGGATCTTAACTCTTCGGTTGCACAATCTTGGCCGTCTTCGTACTATGTGCACCACTAAATCTGTATTGAGTAGAATCCAATGCCCTATGTACCTCCAAAAAGGACATAAGTTCTGAGTTCAAAGCCTTTTCTAAAATCTTAGTTGGAAAAGATAGCAGGGATATTGGCCTGTAGTTACTAGGCTCTGATTGAATAAGGCCAGTTTTCTTAAGTAAAGGAAGGATGAAAGCTTTCTTCCAGTCTATTTGAAAAAGCCCAGATTTAATTATCTTGTTATAAATTTCAGTCAGCTAGGAACTTACAATTTCTGATGCAAGATGCACAATTTTAGGTGGACAGGAATCAAAGACGTAACCTGGTTTTTCGTAGGTTTACCTAAACTAAGAACCAGATCTACGACCCTACCAATTTGCGAGTCACAAATTGCATTGCTTTGAGACTCACAATTTGCGACTTGCAAATTGGAATGAACTACAGTGTCTTAGACGCTGTTTGCGATTCCTAATGGGGTCGCAATTTGCATGCCTCATTTTTATTCATGAGGCCTCCGACCAATCGGCATTTCGCTATATGCGGACGACTTGGTCCTTTATACAACGCATCCGGACAAGAATCTGAATCCCCTAATTAGAGAGTACGTTCAATATGAAAACTACGCGGGCCTCTGCATAAATTGGGATAAATCAGTAGTGATTCCACTCACTACAGGTACGGTGGAACCAGAGTTAGATTACCCCCTACAATGGTGTGTGGACCCGGTCAAGTTTCTGGGGATATGGATACATAGAGACCCAGAGATAGTCCTCAGGGAGAATTATGGCAAGGCGATGACTAAATTGGAGGACCAGGTCGATAGGTGGATCAAACTGCCACTATCAATGGCGGATTGGATAGCGCTCCAGAAAATGATTGTCCTACCCAGATTTCTGTATTTATTCTGGAATGTCCCAATTTGGCTGACAAACGCCTTCTTTGATAGACTACGCTCTGTACTCCAGAAATTAACATGGGCCGGTAAACAAGCTAGAGTAAGCTGGAAGATCCTTACCCAACCATATCATTTGGGAGGCTTTGAGGCGCCTGATTTTCAAGTATATTTTATTTGTGCACAAGCCCAACACGCACACTATTGGACGAGACCACACGCCTGCGTGCCACATGTTGCGGTGGAAAGCGATAGTGTCTCTCCCATGCCGCTGACGGCGCTACTGGCCGACCCAATACAGTACACACCACACCACATGATACAACCGGCTAAGACCACCTCGAGAGCAAATAAATTGCCGATATACGCACGGGCATTACCAACAGCCAAACACCCCCAACTTACGGTGACTCAAGAACCAAATCTGCAGAAACTTCTGGAAGACATGGCCTTCCAGACTATGGGTCAAGCGTTTCCACATAATACATTTCTTAATTGGTCGGACCCCGCCTTATGTGTGCATCAGACGCCAATGAAAAACGTTGTATACTTGCACTTTTGTATGGCTCTGAGGGTGCTGTATGGCACGTTTCCCACTGAACCTGAACAATTGTTGCCACTGCAGGTACTTTTAACGGCCCCTACTCGGAAAAATCTAGTGACACGTCTATACACCGCAGCTCAAAGTGAACAGGCTGACGTGCCCAAGACGGCAAAGGGTAGATGGGAACGGTCACTGGGCGAACCTATTGACGAGCAGGACTGGCAGTACAGCTGTACGCAACTCACACTTCTCACTTCCAACTGTAACCTGCGCATTATACACTTTAAATTCCTCCATCAAATCTACTACACGCCAATAAAATTACACAAACTAGGGCTTAGAGACACTGACTCCTGCTATCGTTGCGGTGCGGCAGGTGCAGACTTCCTACACGTGGCCTGGTCCTGCCCTGGCTTACAGCCGTATTGGCATGCAGTCACTGATGCGTTAAGCACCATGCTCTCGGAACGCATCCCAAATTCCCCTCTGACTTGCCTGCTAGGAATCCAAAAGCTTAAGCACGCTAGGCGCAGGAAGTTCTTGGCAGTGGCGTTACTCCTCGCGAAACGGCGACTGGCGGTAAGATGGGGTAGCAAGAGACCACCTAGATTGAAAGAATGGATCACGGATATGACCTATTGCAAGACAACGCTAGAGAATTATGCTGCAGAAATACCAATAGCGTCCCGACCCAGAGACTTTCGGGAACCATTATTGCAATACTTGCAAGACGCTGCAAACTAAATACACTGTCCAGGTGCTGACTGTTCGACATGAGCATAAAGGGGGCTATGGTACTGATGCATGTCATGAGTCCAAAGGGGATGTGAAATTGTACGGGAGGCAGAGGTGAGGGAGTATACAGCGCTAAACAGATTACGCTATTGTTGTTCTATGTAATATATGATGTGTACTGTATTTGATTGCAGAGCACCCACACTGTAATTAATAAGTGTCGACTGTACTTTGAAAGTGATTGCTGTGTTATGCTGTCTGTTGTGCAATTCTGCCGGTCAGAAGGAGAAAATAAAATACTAAAAAAAAAAATATTCATGAGGCAGATGCAATTTGCATCCCATTAGCAATGGCCAGCACTCCCAGGGATGGTGAACAATTTATAAGGATGCCTTTAGACACAATACTGCTCTTGTTATACCAATGGGAGCCTATTTTATGTGGTGCAATCATCACGAGAAAAAAGACCTCCTAATTTCTCAATAGTGAATAAATTCACATAAACAATTGCCAAAAGATGATTAGCACACACTTGTTTCCAGACACAAAATCAATTTACTGAGATCATTATTTTCTTAAAGTAAAAATGTAAGAAAAAATATTCTTGGAACTATGTGGTAGAATGTTTTTGCTAATCCTTTCTTCTTTTATTCTTCACAACGGAGCCAACACGTTTCGTCCCTTCATAGGACTTCTTCAGGGGTCAAACATGTATTGCTTTCTTACACTGGCGTTTTGTATCCAAAGTTTAAAAGTGTGTAATTCTTGTTCTGCTTGAAGGGTAGGGTGATTTAATAAATCCACTCCTTCCAGAGCAAGCTATATTCTTAATCTGGTGTTTCAGGCCAATGTTGGCCACCCCATCTGTGAGAAAGAGGTCAAGGCGACAACCCGCCCTCCTCTGACTGGTCTCTAGAAATTATATCAAATGACCACCATGTCTGTGACTGCATTTTAAATAAAACAGTTGTTTTTGTTGTTAAATGCAGCCCGTTTCCTTACAGGAAAATGGGATGCATTTAAAAAACGAAAATTTAATGTTTCTGTTTCACTTTTTAAGGTCAGACAGTGGTCCCTGAGATGGGAATATTTTCGCATCCATTCACAAAGGGAAAGCGGTCCCCTGGGCACCCTTTCCCCTTTGCTAGTGGCTTAACTCCTACTTGAAGTAGGTGGTAAACTGCAAGTGTTTTGCGGTCGCAAATGCGGTTGCAAAACAATGGTACATTCCATTGTAACTCGCTATTAGGATGGGATGCCCCTTTCTAATAGTGAGAGTCGTACTTCTGGCCCCTATTCTGTACTGAGTAGGGTGAAAGTGCCTAAGACTCCCAAACATGAAGTTACTTCGATTTCAGCCACCTGGTCGGGAATTTATTAGATAAAAATGTGTTTAAAAAGTACTCTACCTTAGACTGAAAAAAGCCTGCAGGTGTATTACAAAACACTTGACTACAATTGTTGTTAGCCTTCTCGATTACTTTGGCTAGGCTTTTTACTACGCCAAATAATTATCATTTTATAGTCTCTGGTATGAGTCAGAAAAAGTCTCTCTATTTTGTGGGTCATATTTAGATTTTCATAACCATTCCTTTCTCTTACAGAGCTGTTTCTGGGCTCTACTTCTATCTATGAACCAGCGCACTGAAGGAGTTTTTCTCTGATGTGTAAAGCTTTTTTCCGGAGCAAGTACGTCTATTGCTGTACTTACCCATGATGAATAATTCTTTATGACCTGATTGATATCAGACAGGTCAGTGGGTCTTGTCTTGTGTCAGCCAGCGCCGACTGAAATTCCAATGGATCAATTGTATTCAAGGCCCAACCTTTACTAACCAAAGGTGGGGGGCAGCCTTCTAGACATGGAATGGTAACCCTGAAAACAACTGCTTCGTGGTCTGACCACAGTGGTTGAGAATCAGTGACCTGAAGAAAGGGGTTACTAGTGAAAATCCTATCTAAGGTATGGCCAACATTATGAGTGGGAAGATATACTTTCTGATATGATCCAAAACTAGCCAGGTTGTCAATCAGGAGAGATGTATCTGTATCGTCCATTTTGAGATGAAAGTTAAAATCTCCTAGAACCAAAAAATCTAGATATTTGATGGTAGAAACAATTAATGGATTTATATTAGAGAGAGGGATAAAAGAAGTTCTCATACCTGGAGGATGGTAGACCAATAGTCTTCTAAAAGTATAATTATTTGTAAATTCAATTTGAAAAAAGAGAGATTCACAATCTGCACTGCTTGTTACCGGGGAACTGGATGCCAAAAGATAATCATGCAGCACAATAGCCACCCCCCACCCTTGCCTACTATGTCTGATCTCAAAAGTGAGTATCCGACTGGGATAGCTTGAACCAAGTCAGGAGGTGAAGCCGAGTCGATCCAAGTTTCCGTAATATATGTAATGTCGGGCTTAAGGGCACCTTAGAATTCCGCAAAGTTCAATTTGTGTTTAACGAACGACATTGCATTCATCACGTAAAAACCTTATGTGGGACTCCTTAAGAAGCAGGGTCAGGAGGTCAGGTGGGACATTCACCTTGAGTGACCTCATTTCTAAGAGTAAAATTACAGGAAGTACAGCTAGCTACAAGGTGCAAGGTACAAGCATGTCACAAGGTACAAGCATGCCACAAAGCATATTCTCACCTGCGGTGTTGAATGCCATGAGTTCCTTCTTCGAGTACCTCCTTAATTGGGGCATTTCTGGGGAGAAACGGGCAGGGGTTCTGGCGCTTGGTGCAATACGTCCGTGGATGGGCACATACTGTCTTTCCTTAGGCATGCCCGCTGCATGCGATACGTTGTATAGCTGTCTAAATAGCCTGTCATCATGGAGCGTGCCAGGAATGAGGGGAACAGAAGTAGAGTACTCCAAAAAAATGCCACTCTGCACAGCTTTTCTTGATTTCACTGCAGCTTTTGATCTGATGCCCATGGTTGGAATATGGAAAAAGCAGCAAAACATGGGCCTGGATTGAGTACTAATTTTGCTATAAAAAATGCTGCACATGGATACCACCTCACAAATCAGGCTGTAAAGGTTACTCAGCAAATTATTCGCTTCAGTTAGCTGAGCAAGACAAGCCTGCCTACTTACTCTCCTTCTGTTTCTCTTTACGCAAATGACTTACATAGGGAAGCCCTGGAAGCAACTCCAGACGAACCAACAATAGACAGCTTTCCAGGCACTGCACTTCTATATGTCTATGACCACATCTTGATCGCATACACCCCAAAAGGATTGTAAGCTCATCTCACTGCAATGGCAGAATATTACAAAGTGAATGGCCTGAACATAAACATGCAGAAAACAAAAACCATGGTTTTCAGAACAAATTGGAAAGACACTAAAGTCTTTTGCATCAATGACACAATGTTTGATGAAAAACATTTCTTCACCTATCTTTGCCTCAATATCTCAAACACGTTGAGTGGGACCTGAACATAAAAAGGCCACAGAGAAATTCAAAGCTCCTTTTAATGCAATCCTTACAATTGTTCGCATCCACGAGCATCAAGTAACTGCGTGCTTCTGCAGAATAGTCCCCACAAAGGATGGAAGTTAAATTGCCTAATATTGGGACCTTAATTAAAAAGCATCCAATATTGGATGCCATTAAAGCAACTCTAGAAAAGTCTACTGATGCAACCAACGGGATTTCCTACTGTTGCCCCATAGGCCAACTTTAGCTGTACTTCCATCATAAGCAGATGTCAAATGGCCCACACAAAATACGATCTAAAAAGAATGAGATCTTCTGGAACAAACTTGATAGATAAAACCTGGAAAGAACATCTCAGACTCAGTCAAAAATCTGCCTTTGCCACTCGTTCGATGAAGACGTACATCGTCCTGGTCTAGTTTTGAGAAAGAGTAGCCCTTCACTAAAGCTTATGACTATACAAACAATAAACTGGGCATTTCACCAACAATTCACTGCCTTGGTAGGAGACAAAAAATGTAGCACCTCATAGTGCTTTCACCCAGCAGGTCAAGCTGGATTGTTCCATATTTCAACACACATACAACCTTACTTACTAAAATTGACAAAACAATGGAAGAGAATACTTTTTACTCTAAGTAGAAGTGGCACTCGTTCTCTGAGCTACCTACTAAAACCAGAAAACAGTCTTCCACTACAGACTGTTTTTGTAGCAAAACCGAAGACACCTCGCATTTTCCTTTAAGACATCCCTTCTATGACATTGGAAGAACCACTTCCAGATCTATTCTAGATAAAGAACATCTTCAATGTGATGATAAATGCATCTGCATCCTTCTAAATTACATCTCTAAGGAGGTAACCAGGTGGACAAGAAGATATCTGACCACAACATGGGACCAAGGAGAAAAGAACCTGAGAAAATAGTACTTAAGTTGCACATCTTTGCCCACCTCAAAAGATGCACCATCAAATACATCTTAGTCAAAGAACACCTTAAATCTGATGATGAAGATAACCTCTTTCTATTTAAAAATGTGTCCAAGGACATATCTAGATGAGCCGGTTGATACCTTGTTAAAAGTTGGGACCAAGAAGAAAACAATCTGAGAAAACCACAAAATATAAGTCTGAATAACTGATGGTCCCATCCCTCCAGCATCATCCCTCCGGAAAGTTAGCCTAACTAAGAGACTGCTCTGCTTTGCATATTCCATTCCTAGTTTACATGCCCTTTGAACATCATGCGTTCAAGGGAAGACCTTATGTTTGCAATTTTTAACTTCTCTTTTAATTTGTTTGTTTGTAATGTAATTATGCTTGTATGAAAGGCAGTTAATGTATGCCAAAAGCACCTATAAATTAAACTCAAACTCAGATTCTCATATTTGAGCCCGGAGTGTTCCAGAGCCATAGTCTAGGGCCCTGAGCTCTTAAAGGTCTGTCCATGTTCTTTTGCCATTTGGAGCAGCATTTTGTTATAAGATATACAGCACTGGAGCCAAGATTGATGATGAGGTAGCAGAGGGGTGATAGAAAGTATACATGTTTTGGTCCCCCTCGTAATCTCTCTGGACAGTGCAAAGTGTGGACAGTGCAGAAGACCTTGAACGTAGTTCTTAAGTTCATGGTGGACCACTGAAACATTTTTAGTGCTTGTATAATTTGATGATGCTTGAAAACATTCAGGCACATTCTTGATGTATGGTTTTCCAGCCTTTAGATCCTGTTGTTAAGTTGCTTATTTAATTTTGAGTAGTACATGTGGTGAACAGTTTGGGAATGCTCAGAATTTTATGGAAGACGAAGAGATTCAGGCTGACCCCTTTGACCACACTGCTGATGAAGGACATAGAGGACAGCTCAGAATTGAGGCCTGTCACTAGATTATTTACCTCTGATGAAGTTGCTGAGGATGTTGCCCGGATTGAGGCTATACTAAGTACAACAATTTAGGTTTTAGCTTTATTCATGCAGAGGAATCTCTCCATTATCTGTGAGAAGATGTGTCAGCTTGATTTTTATATGTATCTAGTCTTACTTGTGATGCTGCAACAAAAGTCGCGCATGGATACAGAAGAGCAGGCACGAGAATGATGATAACTGAGGTAGACAAAATTACTCTGATCAAGAAGCTATGTCCAGGAGCTGATACTATTTTTCTGTATACCCCTGGACAGAAGAGATACTTACAGATGTCTATTCATTTTCCAGCCTTTCCAAGAGTAGTCCACAATCTTTTGCCAGGATCCAACTTTGTAGCCACATTCTGCCCTTTCATTAGCATTCTCATTTTGACGACTTGGATAACTCAGAAGCCACTAACCTCATAGACACCTTAAAGATAATAGGCCTCCCTGAACTAGTGCCTGCTCCCACCCATACGGCAGGACACACCCTTGATGGGATCTGCACCAACAATACCCGGGTAGCTTATGAAGACCTAATTACCCAATCATGGTCAGACCACTGCCTAGTCCCCTTCAAACTATTAATCAACACCCATGACACCCTCTCGCACCCAATGGACAATACCCCCACCACTCAGTGTAAATGGGGAAAGATGAAGACAAACCCTAACCTCAGCACTCGACATTCCACCAAAACCCGACCCTTACTGGAAGATTAGCAGAGGACCTTAACTCATTTAATACGTGGATCACTAACACAACCAACAAACTAGCAGCCCAGTTCTCCCTACCAAACGCCGGCCAAATCACTCCGCACCCTGGTTCTCCCCAGCCCTAGCAGAACAAAAGCTTCACTGCAAGCAGCTTGAATGCAAATGGCATCAGGCCTACAAATCAGAAGACTTGTCACACTTTAGAGAAGCACAGAAATCCTACCACAAGTTGGTCAAAGAAACCAAAAAAATCCTCATTTACCTCTCATATCGAGGAGACCCGCCACAACCCTAAAACCATCTTCAAAATCTTTCTACAGCCTAAAGCACTTTCAAGAGAAATTCCCCCATCCCAGATCCTTTGCGATCAGTTTGCAGCCTTTTTTGAGGACAAGAGTCGGAGGTTCAAGCCCACTTCCACAATCGACATCACCCCCAGGTAGTCACCCCAATACTATATATGCCCAGCTGACCACTTTCTAAGACATTTCTCTAGTCCAATCATGTCAAGCCATTCTCTCTTGCAAGTCTGGTTTCCCCTACGATCCATGCCCGCTGGCCATACTACACTTGGTCATATACACTGTCAACCCACTAATCAATCAGATCCTCAACATATCTTTAACCTCAGTGGAAGTCCCCTCAGCCTGGAAACTGGCAGTTGTAAAACCTTTACAAAAAAAGCCCCTAGCAAATCCCACCACTCTTTCGAACCTGAAGCCCATTTTCCAACTTTCGGTATTAACAAAAATCCTGGAAAAAAATCGTAAACAGTCAACTCATCTACTTTATAGAAAATTCCAACACTATACATCTGACAATCCAGTTTCAGACCCAAACACCCTACCGATGTAGCCCTACTTTAAGTTTCTGAAACTAGTAAGATGACTCTGGATGCTGGCAACAATGGGGAGCTGGTATTGCTTGATCTCTCTGCAGCTTTCGATATCATCTCCCACTCCATCCTCATTCAGCAGATCCAAGAAATAGGGAACTCCCACAAGGCTCTATCCTGGATTATATCCTTTCTGATGGACAGGAGACAAACAGTTGCCTTAGGACAATTTTCATCAGCCAAAAGATCAGTCACCATGAAAGTGCCACAAGGCTCATTCCTTTGCCCCACCCTTTTCAATATTTAAACGTCCCCCTCATTTCCCTGTTTGCCTTATATGGAATCGCTACCACTTCCTAAGCTGATGATACACAGGTGATCCTCTCCTCAGACAAAAGTTCTTCCAGCTCTGAACTCAACTTTCAAAATTGTTTCTCCAATATCATCCTCTGGATGCAAAACAATGACCTCAAAGGCAATACAGGCAAAAAACGAAATTTACTTTTCGGCAAATCAAACCTATTCACCACTACACTATGGTGGCCCAACTCTGAACCTCCACCCCCTGCCACTGTGGAAGTAGCAAAAAATCTTGAGATCAAATTTGACACTACCCTCTCCTTTAACCCACAGGCCTCAGCAGTGGCATACATCTGTTTCATCCTGGTTAAGTCCCTAAAATAATTCTTTAATTTCCTCCCTCTCACCACCAGGAAAACCGTTGCCTTCATGCATATTACGTCAAGACTTGATTACTACAATAGTCTTTACACAGCATTATCCAAACAGCTAATCCACAAACTCCAGATGGTACAATGTGCTGCAGCAGGATTGGTGCTGCAAGTCCCTAAGTGGAGCACTGCTTCAGCTGCCCTAAAAAAACTTTCATAAAACATCAGCTTCGGTAATTCAGTGCGCTTGCAACCACTAAACCCATTTAAATATACTAAACACATTTAACATTTTGTAAAAGATTTTTTGAATAAATGAATGCGTTTAGGAAACCATTGGGAATCATGGTTTAGAAGGGGCGTGGTAAGGCCGACCGAATCTTTATGGAATGTAATGTAATGTTTTGCTACCAAAATCCGGTCACAAAATATTAATGTTACCACCAATTGAAAGGTGGTGGTAAGCCATTCACAAACGGTAAGGGGGCCCTAAGGGATACCTTCTCGTTTGTGAATGTTGACAAAAAAATTTTTTAGGAGCAGGCTATGGTTCATGGAATTCTGCTCATAAAAAAGATTCTATGCTTCATGGGGTTCTGTTCATTAAAAAGTTTTATGTTACTTTTCTTTTTTTAAAGCATCCCATTTTGATTTATTGAACCAATCTTTTATTCATTTTAGAAGACTATCTTGCTGCAGTACACAGCTGTGTGCCTACAACCACATTGGCCGGCAGCGTGGGATATATGGACAAATCAAATTTACACAGCTTCAATGCCTACAACCCGGAAGCTGGCAGCAATGTATGGATTGCATAAGTACATCTATCTACAAAAGGAGCAAAATAGTGACTACACATGAAGAAACAGGACAGACATACGTACCCTCGAAAAGAAAAGTAAAGGAAGGGGATCCTGCACAGGTGCTGAACTTGTTTGTTGTAATATCACTCACTCCTATCTAACAGAGCACACTTTGGCTCTGTCTCGTTATCTACGGGACACCATCGCCTCCTGCACCTCGGGGATTAGATGCAGTAATTGGAGATATTTGGGGCAGGTTACTTCCTTAAACTTTTTTGACAACAGGTGTATGAAAGAGGCCCGGAGGTCTGGGTAGGTTTCGCCCTTGCGTTCCTGAACAGGTGAAATACGCTCCATGGCCAGAGTCAGCCACAGTCTATGTAGCCAGGTCGTGTGATCCGGCACCGTCGTAGTGCCCCAGTGCGCCAAGAGTACCTGCCGTGCTGCCAATAACGCCTGTGCTATTTGCCTGTCCCTCAAAGAGCGCAGGGAAAAGGTCAATGCATTTGAAAGCCCCAGAAGTGTGTAAGCTGGAAATTATGGAATCACCGTCTCAAAGGTTGTGTCTATGTCCTTCAGCAACCCCTCCCAGAAGCGCCCCAGTCTCGGGCAATGCCAGAGTAAATGTACCAGAGAGCCGGCAAGCCCACATCCCTCCAACATTTCTCAGTGTGGTTTTTGTTCCAGCTATGGATGTGAGCCGGTGTGAGGTACCAATAGTAAGGAACCTTGTATGCTGATTTTATTCCAGCGGTGTTATGTGCTGTATGGTGTGCCCTGTAGTGATTGTTCACCCATTCTTTGTCTGTTAGGGCCCTTCCCAGTTCCATCCTCCCAGCGCAGTTGGCCCTTTGTGCGCCCCCTTTCTGCCCAGTGGCAAGAATAGTGTCTAGTTCAGAGATCAAGTGTTTATCATCTTTTTTACTCATTAGCCACTTTTCAAAGGGGGTGAGTAGCCGAGAGACCTGGGGCAAGTAGGTTGGCGAGGTGACCCAGTGTCTCAGTTGCAGATAGTGGAATTCATCTGCTTTGGGCAGATCGTAATCCGACCTCAATTGTGTATAGGGAAGCATACCCTGCTTGTCAAACAGCGAGCCCACCCGCTTGCATCATGCTTCTCTCCACCTCTGAAAGACTTCTGATTTGCAGCCCGGTGGAAAGTCTGGGTTATCTACTATTGGGGTCATCGGTCAGGGAAATGTCATCAGGTCCCTTCTTAGCGCTACAGTGTCCCAGACTTTTAGCGTCACTGCGGTAATTGGTGAAGAATAGAGACCCCAGACCCTCAGAAGCCAGGCCTCCCTCCCAAATTTTGCTCCAGCCTCAGCTTTTCCGAGAGCGGACAGTTCCACTCCACCATATATTGAAGGTGAGAGGCCTGGAGGTATCTGTGCACCAGCGGAAGGCCTACCCCTCGATCCCATTTGGGCGTCGTCATTTGGGACATGGGTAATCACGCTTTACTCCCTTCCAAACAAATTTATTGATGGCCTGTTCAAGAGCACAAATTGCTTTTGGAGTGGGGACCAAGGGCAAGGTCTAGAAAGTGTACAGAATCCGCGGAAGCACCGTCATCTTTATCACTGCAATGTACCCAAACCGCGCCAATTTTAGCCTCTACCACCCGTCCAGGGCCTACACCGCCGAATAATTCAGCCTTAGCGTTTGTGTCAGCGTAGAAGCCAAAAGAATGCCCAGGTAGGTTATCGGATGTGTGGCCCATGCAATGGGAACCTCTCTTGTAGCCGTTCCATGTGTACTTGGGGAGGAAAGAGTTTGCTCAAGTTAACTTTTAATCCCGATTTCTCCCCCAAGGTCTCTAACTCTGTCACAAGAGCGGGCAGAGACGTGAGAATCTCCAAGAGGGGTAGAATCACATCATCCGCATAGAGGCTTATCTTATGGATATCGCCTCCTAATCAAAGTCCTTGAATTTGCAGATGGTCTCAGATCCGTTGAGCAAATGCCTCCATATAAAGGGCGAAGAGGATGGGAGAAAGCAGACACTGCTGCCTTGTGCCCCTTGCCATGAGGAAAGCTGTGGATGATACCTCATTCATCCTAACGAAAGCCCGAGGGGATCGTTCGATACATCAGACCCATTTTATAAAGCACTCTCCGAATCCGAAGCCTCGGAGGGTGCACCACCGCACCCTATCGAACCCCTTCTCTGTGACAACTGAGAGAAACAGGGCCTCATCTCGGGATCCACGCACACTATCCATAAGATGCAGTATTCATTTTGTGTTGTCACTCACCTGGCAAGTGGGGATAAACCCAGCTTGGACAGGGTCAATCAGGCCCGCTATCAGTTGGTTCAAACGGGCTGCAAGTATACCGGTAAATAACTTTGTGTCCAGGTTAAGCAATGGAATGGGGAGGTAGGAACCGCACAGACTAGAATCTTTGTGGGGTTTAAGAATCACCGAGATCACCGCTTCTGCCACGGAGTCAGTGACTGCACCGCTCTCCTGTTAAAAAGCTGCGTCAGCTTTATAGAACAGGGCGGGGAACCCATCAGGGTCAGGGTCCTTATTCAATTTTAGCAGAGCAAAGGCCGATATAACTTCTTCCGGGCATATGGGCTCATCAAGCTGGGACGCCAGAGCCTCAGGTAGACAAGTGAATTTGTTTGCCTCCCAGTACGCGCAAGTATCCTGCCATCCTGCGGCCTCTTCCATGTTTAGGGAGCGGTAGGGCCACCTAAATGAGTTGACTATTGGAGAGTCCGCTTGCACCTGTTCCCCAGAGGGCATCTTAATCAATGATATAGCTGCCGCCATGGTTTTAGCACGAAGCCTCTGCGCAAACAGCCTCCCGCAATTGTCACTCCTCGAATAAAACTTATGACGCAGGCGGAGTACTGCGTATTCTGCCCTATCGAGGTCGAGGCACCTTAGGAGGAGCCGTTTCTTCTCTAAGTATCTCCAGACCCTTGGTGCTCCTGTGCGCTTATGTATGGCCTCCAGCTCACCCACCTCCTGCTCAATGTTCTGCCGTATGGTCAGGTGATGCCAACCCCTCCGAGAGGTGCCGAGTAAGAAAGGGTTCTTGGTGAGAGTTTGGTGAATAGATATTGATCACAGTGAAAAGTGTGGGACCCCATTGGATCCTGAGTGCCAGAACCCTCCTCTTAACCTCGTAAAGAGCAGAGAGGACCTTCCCTTCGAATTTCGCCCCCAACAGAATAGCTACCCCATTTTTCTTCGCAGCACTGGAGGACTAATATTGGTGGGTGGAAACGACGGGAGCACATGTGGACCGTGTCTCTGAACAGCAGGTGTGCCTCCTGCAACATACAGATATCACCTTCAGAGTGTTCCAGCAAGGAAAGTATGGCAGAGCGTTTTACCGGGTGATTGAGGCCCCTCACGTTAAGGCTAACAATCTTGAGATCCCTATCCATGGGGTGCATTCAATGATAAGGAAAGCGTGGAGGAGACCTCAAGGCAGAGTGGTCAGGAGCGGGTGTGGCTGGGAATGTAAAGGAGTGGCCACATAGCGCAGTTATCCCTATGACCAGTGCAGGGTGTCTCAAAATTCCAAAAAACCAAATACATGAACGAGTGAAGCTCTCTCAACAAACGGGAGAGCAAAAGCAAGAGTTCTGTGGATACAAGAGTTTGTCTAGAAGGTGTTGATCAAGGGGGCAAGAGCCCAAGGTGGATCTTCAAAGAGAAGCAAGGGCCGACTCCGATCATTTACCGTGCATTCAGCTGGATGACGATTGGGCTGGACTATTGGTCAGTGAGGAGATTACCGCTTCTCTTTCTTTAACAATAGTCGCAGTATCCGGTATGGTTTGTGGGTGGAAGGGGACTTACCCACTGTCTGCCAGCCATGCTGGTTACGTCGTAACCCCACGTGGGGTTTGTGCTGCATCTCCGGTGATGCAGGCCTCATAATGCCAAGGACTCCCTAAGCCTCTTGAAGTGAGCGAATCTGTCTTAGCTTGCCCTTGTGGCGGAAAATAATGCGGAATCGATGGCCCACGGATAGGCAATTCCCTTCTCTTTCAGATGCAACGTGATTGGGCAGAATTCTCGCCTTCTAAACAAGGTGGTGGTGGACACGTCCTGGAAGAGCGTCAGAGACTGGCCACGAAATTACGTTCCTTGCCTCCTTGACGATGAGTTTCTTCATCTGGAAATCATGTACACACACCCAGATGTCTGGTGGCGGAGCCGAGTCAAGTCGCGGCAATCCTACCAGGTGGGCCCAGTCAATCTGTATCTCGGTAGTGTGGTCAGCCCTCAGCACCTGTCGGAAGAGGGCCGAAACAAACTCCCTGATGTCTTCCCCTTCAGCGCCAGATTGCACTCCTCGAATGCGCACATTGTTGCGGCGTGAGCAGTTTTCCAGGTCGTTCACATGGCTCTGAAGTTCAATGTGCTGCTCCATGAGCCTGATGATCTCCTGCTGCATCATTTCTATCTTCTCATCATGTCCATTCTCGTGTTCCTCCAGCATCGCCATCCGATCACCAATCTCTTCCACATCCCGCTTGACTTCCTTGAGGTCAGCTGTAGGAAAGGGGAGTCTCTGGTTGGCGCAGTGCAGCACTGGCGACAAGCAGGGACCCTCTCTTCCACGTCAGGGCTAAGGGTTACCTTCAAGAACAACCTCTGCTTACCCTCTAGGTAGTGTGGCGCAAGCAGTCTAGGCTAATCTCTGGGGCACATAGGGTTAAACATCTGCAGTATCACATCAAACACCACCAACCCACCACACAATGACACTAGACTGTATTTTTGTAAAAATATCTTCTTTATATATATTTTAACGCAGGCTTGTAAATACGGTCTTGGTACAAAAAATGGTTCCAGTTACTTGTTAATAGGCCACAGTTCTTATTCTGCTTCTTCTAGTCTCTCAAAGGTGTTCTTTGGGGCCTTTTGCCCAGCTCCTGCCAAGTATAGTGCTTTCTAGCGCTTCTGGGTGCTTCCTAGCGCCTCTGTGCACCTCCTGCTTGAAAATCGGGCCCGGCCTGCCAAAGCTCACGCTTCTCGCGTGAGCAGCGAAGGGCACGGCCGGGGCTGGCTCTCAGGATGAGTCACAGGCTGTGTGGGACTCGCTGTAGAGGGGGCGCCGGCCACAGGGAATGTCAGGGGGGGGCCTCGGTGAGCCAGGAGCGGTGCGAGCCTCTCTGAAGAGGGGAGGCTCGTGCCAAGGTGCAGACTGCAGCTGGGGGCTCCCGGGCACACAAGGTTACAGAGGGCGGTGCGAGCTGCAAAGGGCAGGATGCTCGCACCGCTGGGGCACACAGTACCTTGAGTGATGAGAAGAGGGTCGAGGCGGCAAGGTCAAGGTCGGCTCGGTGTCCTGCGTCGCGGTGTCTTCCTTCCTGGGCCAGTCAGAGCGGCGGCTCGGCTCGGGCTTGAAGGTTGGCATTGCGGCGCGGGCCGGGCCAGAGAGACAAAGCGCCTCGAGTCCTGGAAAGTGGGGGTGGCGCCCCGGGCAGCAAAGTGAGGCACAAAACAAGCCTTGGCAAAGCACAGGGAGTGCTCCTTCTCTCCCCACGCCGCTGCTGCACACGAACGGCGGCGGCTGGGGCTTCAAGGCACTCTCTCCTTCAGGAGCAGGCGGGCAAAAGGCAGAGTCCGGTCTTGCGGTGCAGTCCGCAGTTAGGCAGGCGACAGGCACGGTGCTGGGGCCAGCGAGGCTGGTCCTGGCGATGTCAGCTGGGGCCTGCCAGGAAGCAGATGCGTTGCTCGGCGGGACGGGGGTGCCAAGGGCCTCTCAGAGGGCACAGTGATTCCTTCACAGCGCACTCCGCTTTTTCCTCAGGAGGATTTACCAGGCAGATGCAGATCTCACAGCAGCTTCTCTTTCCAGGGGGGGGTAGCGCCCACTGTTCCTGGGGCGCAGTTCAGGGGGCAAGTTCCACAGCAAGCCCTTGGAGATCTTGGTAAAAGTTTGGCACAAGTTGAATAAAAGCAAAGTCTTTCAGTCTTTCTTCTCCTGCTCTCCTTCAGCAGCAAGGCACCCACCACAGGCCAGTCTCTTGGGGTCAGAGGCAGTACTTCTCCATGCAGCTTCCAGGGTCCTTCTCCTCGGGCAGAGCTTCTTCTTTGCGCAAACAGGATCTAATTTACAAGGAGCAGGGCTCCTACTTTTATACCCAGTTTCTTTTGTTCTAGCAGGCCAGGGGGGCCTCTGCATAACTGCTCCAGTCTCTGAGCACTTGTTGTGGGTACTTCTGGCTTCTGCATGCAGTGTGAGGGCAGGCACATCAGCCGCTCCCCAGGGGGGCGGAGCCGGCATTGTGAAGACAGGGGCAGCTTGAGCACTTTGTTGACAAGCTTCGGTCCTTCCTGGGCCAGGTGCAGGCTGAGTCATCAGTCGCTCCCCAGGAGGGTGGAGCCAGCATTGTGGGGGCAGAGCACAGCCTGAGGCATCATTCAGGGGAAACTCCCACCACCCACTAAGGTGTCATCCTGCTATTCACTACCTGTCAACTCCCAGCCCTGTCACTCACACACACCAGACAGTCAGATCCACATCCAAGCAGAGGCGGGCTGAAATGGTTAGGCCAGCAAATGCTAACTTTCTAAAAGTAGCATTTGCAAACACAGGATATTAAAATAAACCTTACTAAAAGAAGTATTTTATTATTCTGAGTTCAGGCATACTAAACATTAATTTCCACCATGTTCCCTGAGCCTGCTGGGATTATAGAGTGTAATAATTCCAGCAGCCCATCTGGCCTAAAGGGAACTGGTAGCCTTACAATAGTGAAAAACGAATTTGGCAGTAATTCACTATTAGGACATGCCACACACATCAGGGCATGTCCTACCTTACACTTACAATGCACCCTGCCCTCAGGCCTACCATAGGGGTGACTAATATGAAGTTAAGGGAAGGTTTTAGGGGCTGGCAAGTGTGTGCACTTGCCCAGCCAGTGTGACAGTACCAGACTGCACGTAGGTTCTGCAATGGCAGACCCTAGACACATTTTTAAGGCTGCTTCTGTGGGTGGCGCAACCAGCGCTGCAGGCCCACTAGCAGTATTGGCATTCACAAGCCCTGGCACTCCTGGTGCACTTTACTAGGGACTAACAGTAAATCCAATGAACCAATCATGGACATCAATCACATGTACACTTTACAGTAGGGAGCACTTGCACTGCGGCACGGGTTGGCCGTGGCGCAGTGCCCTGAGTAGCGGACACCAGCAAAACATTTGAGGCACAACAGCAAAAAGTGGAAGGGAAACTCACGCCAAGGTGCCAGGTCTAACACGTGTCCCCTCCAGCTGAAATGTGGGGGGAACTACCCTTCCCCAGGGAGTTCCACATCACTAAGGCGGAAAAATCTGGACAGACCATCAGCGTTGGCGTGATCTGTGCCAGGGCGGTGTTCCACCGTGAAGTCCATACCCTGTAGGGAGATGGACCACCTCAACAGTTTTGGGTTCTCACCCCTCATTTGCATCAACCATCTGAGGGGCCTGTGGTCTGTCTGAACCCGGAAGTGAGACCCAAACAAGTAGGGTCTTAGCTTCTTCAGCGCCCAGACCACAGTAAATGCTTCTCGCTCTATTGCACTCCACCTACTTTCCCGTGGAAGTAACCTCCTACTGATGAAGGCTATGGGTTGGTCCCAGCCCTCCTCAGTCATCTGTGAGAGAACAGCCCCTACACCATGCTCTGAAGCGTCTGTTTGCACTATGAATTCCTTGGAGAAATCAGGAGCCAGGAGCACGGGCGCCGTGCACATGGCAGTCTTCAGGGTGTCAAAAGCCTTCTGACAGGTGTCAGTCCAAATCACATTCCTGGGCTGCTTCTTAGAAGTCAGCTCTGTCAAGGGGGTCACAATAGTGCCATAACCCTTGACAAACCTCCTGTAATACCCAGTGAGCCCCAGGAAGGCTCTCACTGCAGTCTGGGTCTTGGGGGGTTCCCAAGCCAGGATGGTCGCAATTTTGGGTTGCAAGGGTGCCACCTTGCCACTCCCCACTTGGTGTCCCAAGTACACCACTTGTGGTAAATAAATAATTAATTACCGGTTCTATTTTTCAGGATACTCTAATAACAGATAGCTCAATAAATAAGAGTCAAGATTCGAGGTAGCTGAAGTATACAGGCTTTAATCAGACATAAAGGACAGGAACAGGACAGCCTGCATGGGAATGGGATGGCAGCTGCCGGGGGCTGGATCTGGGAATTGGCTGGCTTTTAATAACAGTGCATTAATATATATACTAAAAACAATTACATTGCATTCAATACAGTAGGCGTAGCAGTAGGCGGAGTTTGTAGCAGTCGCGAAAGATAAGGCATAAAGTGGGTGTAACAAGAGGTGTGTACAGGGCGTATACATAGACATGTGATGTAAACGTAACAGAATATGTCATAAAAAGGGGCGGAAACATGGAGGGGGCTACCTGAGCAGCTGGAACCTCTAACCTAGTGGTGCGCGTAAACTGGCAATGACGTGTTACCAGGGAGAACTGGGGGCTATGACTTCTGCACTAGAAGAGGAGACGAAAGTCTGGAGGGTCAGAGCGACATGTACCTAAAGCCTATCTAGTATCTGGTGTTTAGAGTACATGTCGATAGAATCCAAAAGTTATCAGGGCAAAGGCTAACAGACACTAAGACTGGTGCATACATTATTCTAAATGTATTGCATGTGCGAGGAATATTCTATGAATATTAATACAGTATTTCTCTTACATGGAGACATAAAGGCTAGACCATGACGGAAACTATTGATGCGATTCAGTAGCTTAGGAATGCAGAGAAGGAGGGCTGGACTGATAACTAGAAACATAACATACTCTTGGCAGACTGGGAGGCAGAGCCAGGCCGGGCCGGGCACTGCGTGGCAAGAAAGTAAGTGAAGGGTCAGGGATACAGGTGGGGGCTGTATCGCTCCTCGGAGAGGGTTCAGGAGACAGGAGCTGAATCTGAGTCCGGGCCCTTTTGAGGCCTAGAAACGGGGATAATTCAATGAATTAACGTGCACACTGTAAAACGTGGCAACGTAGCTTTACATAGGCCTAATATTCGTTGTTTTCACGAGGACTGGAAACTGGCATACTAGAGATGGACACAACTGTAATTGCGTCTTTAATCGATCAGAAAGGGGATACATGCATATCGATCATGCACATATGACATAACATGGGGAACACGTAGGCACATATAACATGGCAAAATTTACTTTTCCACATTCCCTCCTTGTGCCCTACGTTTCCATCAGGAAACATCTATATTCATGATACCATCTATCATTTCATACAGCATCATTTGCTCGTCTCGAATTGTCTTGGAACGGGACTTAGGACTAGGAATACAAGAGGTAGCGCAAATGCCGCAAATCGCAGGGCCACATTGTATACAGAGGCAGCAACTGAAGATGATCATTACTGCAATACCTAGGAATGACAATACTTTCCATCCCCAGGCAGATATAATACTCCAGAGCCAACCGGACCATGTCCAGGTGCCTGGATTCTGGTTTAACTGATGGGCAATTTTATGAAGTCTGGTTATAGCTGAATAAACAGACGGCGCGTTATTAGGAATGAAAATGCAGCAACTAGATCCGATGACTCTGCATGCTCCTCCTCTATCGGCCAGTATGACGTCAAGAACGAGACGATTTTGGAGCACGACAAATCTCATAGCAGATTGCTCTTCGGTTAAGTTACCTAGAGCAGAAGTAGTCTCATTCACTACTGCTTCGAGGGTTCTGGTTAACCTACGTATTAACTTACTATTCTGGACAGGGCCTATAAAGAAGAAGAAACCTCTATTGAAGTCTTGATACAGTTCTAGAGTAGTTTCAGTTTGATCGACAATTGGGGACTCGATCTCCCTTCTATGTCTGACGTGTACTAGATGTGTGTTTCTATGATAATCAGATGGGGCTAGAAAAACTGGTGGCAGTAGGAAGGCAATGTAACATGTTCCATCCCAATCGAGGGGCAGACGAATATATGCGGTCTGACCACAAACAAAATAAGAATGACGTGATGCTTTGAAAATAGATTTCCCACTGTCACTATACTTGACAGTAGTAGTACAATCACTATGTCCTACATGTGCGGAACCATTCTTTCTGACACATAATTCGCCTTTGACTGGTAGTACTGAAATAGCAGGTAAGTCTGGAGTAGTATCAGACTGAATATTCAATACCATAAAATTCGAAGAATAATTACCTAAATTATATACTTCATTTTCTAGATCTAACCCTGTTCTATGGGGGAGACCTTGCTTGTCTGGAAAACATGTTCTATTCAGAAGGGACATATCATTGGAGGATGACGTTAACGTGGACCATGCTCCACACGAACCATTATGTGAAAACGGATATGGAAAGAGTGGCAGAACTCCCTTCGGTGTCTGGAAAGGGGGGAGTCGACCACACACCCAACAATTAGTGGCATTGCTGGTCTGGTGTGAATAGTGTAACATTCTGATAAATGTATTATTTCTCATAGCAAGACGATAGGATAACTCGTGAGGAGGCAGATCACTAAATGTGTGCTCTACTGTAGCATTAGAAAACTTATTTACATGAGAAATTGGAAAACATAAATGCAATGCATAACTTGTGCAGGTAACCATCAAACTTAGAAACAATAAGAAACTTAGAAAAACGATACATCTGATAGAGTTTTGACTAACTCTCTCACTATGGGGGTCTATCTCATACATGTCAGAAACCTGTCTAACCGTTTCACCCGAGAGGGACTTAGACAATTAAACTGGCTGACTTATTTTACTAGACCGGAGTTTTAACTTATACTCCTGCTGCGGAGTTTTCTCTAACAGAGGAACTTTTAATTCAGATTTAAGTTCTGGTTTCAGGCAGTCTTTAGAAATGGAACAGTCTTTAGAAATGTCCTTTATAAAAGTCTTTTTCCGGACTCCATGGAATTTCTTGATATGCGACAGATGGACCCATCCCTTGCGGCCTTCCAACTTCACGGCCGTACGGGTGGTCAGAAGGACTAGTCTCGGCTCCTTCCAGCGAGGCTCCAGCGGACTTGAACGATCAAAGTTCCTTACAAGTACTAGATCTCCTGGAATGACCTCGTGCGGTTTCACTTCAGTATTGTCTGGAAATGCGGCGGCAACCTGTGAACGACAAGAGTGTAGGGCAGACATCAAGGAAGCTAGGTAATCTGTCAGCATATTACTGGAAACATCTGTAATACTGCGGGGTCTAGGTGTACCCCACATGTTTGGGGGGCGGCCGAATACGACCTCATAAGGGGACAGACCTGATCTGGAATGTGCAACCATCCTCATGAAGAATAAAGCAACTGGCAGGGCAACTAGCCAGTCTACACCTTTCTCTTTACAAACTTTTGCAATGCGGATTTTCAGGGTCTGATTATGTCTCTCTACGAGACCGGCTGCTTCAGGATGGCGCACACAATGGAACTTCCACTGGTACCCTAACAGAAGGGAAACATGTTTCATCAACTCAGATGAGAATGGCTGGCCGTTATCTGAATACACGACCCTAGGGAGTCCATAACGGGGAAAGAATTCACGAACCAACTGCCTGGCAGTGGTCGCGGCGGTGTAATCTGGGACTGGATATGCTTCTGTCCACCTGGACAAAGCGCATACAACTACGAGGACATACTTGAAACCTCGACATCGCTCCATCTGAATATAATCCATCTGGAGGACTTCAAAAGGGTGGTCAGGAGGTTGGAATCCACCTTGTTCCACCGGGACACTTTTACCTGGATTGAATTGACAACATATCACACAAGTACGGACTTTCTGCTTGGCTGCAGCTCGTAAGTGCTTGTTGAACCAAAGGTTCTGTATACTGTCTAACATAGCTTTTTCTCCTAGATGTGCTGGACTATGTGCGGTATTAATAATGACTTGAACCATAGAGTCGGGGAGAAACCATGTGGCTTTTCCCTTCGTCACCCATCCTTGATCTGTCTGGACCCCTCCTTGTTCGGACCATTTCTTGATTTCTTCGGGAGTAGCATGTAACTGTATGTCTATGACATCTTGTGTAGGGTCCTTAACTGTCATACAAGTAGTCGGATCTAGAGTGAGTGTCCGTGTCGTGTTAACTGGAATGTCTGGGGTCTGAGCTGTAAGCTTGGCTGTTCGATCTGCTAGATCGTTACCTTGGGAAATGATGTCAGTAACTTTCGTATGTGCCTTGCACTTCATGATAGCGATAGCTGTCGGTAAATGTATTGCATCTAACAGAGCTTGAATGAGGAGACCATGCTGAATCTTGGTTCCATGAGAAGTCATGAAACCTCTCTCCTGCCAGAGCACTCCGAAGTCGTGTACAACTCCGAATGCGTAACGTGAATCTGTGTATATGTTTACTTTCAGGTCCTTGGCACGTATGCAGGCTTGGGTCAGAGCAACTAGCTCTGCTGCTTGAGCAGACAGGGTGTCAATACGGTGTGTTTCAATAACTTCGGTGTCAGTAGTCACTGCATACGCGGCTACTAGTTCTCCTGTACTAGTTCTCATACATGAACCATCCACATAAAGTGTAAGGTCGGGATTAGGTAATGCAATGTCTGTCAGGTCTTGTCTTGGCTTAGTCATAGTGTTAATGACTTCCACACAGTTATGTGTGGCAGGATTTGAAGTAACTGACGGTAACAGTGTAGCAGGATTTAGAATGTTGCAGCGTCTGATTTCTATGTGTGGCTGGAACAGTGTCAGTTCATAACCTGTTAAACGTGCAATTGTCAAGTGCTGAGTCTGTGTTCGGTTTAAAAGAACTTCCACGGAGTGTGGAACTTGTACTGTCAGGGAGTGTCCTAATACTATGGAATCACTTTGTCTGATTGCTAGAGCTGTGGCTGCAACTGACTTGAGGCACGCAGGCAAAGCCTGGGCTACTGGATCTAATGTGCTCGAAAAATAAGCACAGGGCTTGTACTGTCCGGCTTGATCTTGTGTGAGAACAGATAATGCAGTACCATCACGTTCTGTGACAAAAAGTGTAAAAGGCTTACTGTAGTTCGGTGTAGCTAGAACAGGTGCTTGGCATAAGGCTTTCTTTAATTCATTAAAACTAAGTGTATGTTCAGATGTCCAAGGGAGAACAGTCGATACGGCTGCCTCCTGTGTCGTTAACTGTATCAGTGGCTTTGCTAGAAATGCATACTGAGGAATCCATTGTCTACAATAAGAAGTAAGGCCAATAAAAGCACGTACCTCCTTCTGTGTCTTGGGCTGTGGAAGACTCGCTATCAACTGGATACGGTCTGGTGTCAACTGCCTACCCCACTTGGACAGCAAGTGGCCTAAGTAGATCACTTGCTGGACACAGAATTGTAATTTGGAAGGGGACACCTTGTGCCCCTGTTCGGCCAGAAAATACAGGACTGTAAGTGACGCATGCTCGCAGTCACGTTCAGAACGGGCTGTGATCAATAGATCATCGACATACTGGAGCAGGGCAGTGTCAGTTGGCATGTGAATATTGTCTAGCTGTCTTTTAAGTGCTTGACTGTAAATACTAGGACTTTCTGTGAAACCTTGAGGAGCTCGTGTGAATTTATAGCTCCTTCCATTTAAACAGAATCCGAAAAGGTACTGGCTGTCTGGATGAATGGGAACACTGAAAAATGCATTCTTGAGGTCTATAACAGTGAAAAACGTAGCTTCAGAATCAATAGCTGTCAATAGGGATGAAATATCTGGGACTACTGGGTACTGGGGTATGATACATTTATTAAGTTCTCGAAGGTCAATCACTAATCGATATACTGGAGGTGCATTTGGATCAGTATGTTTCATGACTGGAATGATAGGAGAATTACATACATTGGAGTCAGTTTCTACAACCACTCCTTGAGCGATGAGCTCATCAATAATTTTGGATAAGGCTGCTACAGCCTCAGGTGGCAATCTGTACTGTCTGATTCGTGGCAAGACTATACCTTGCTTGAGAGTCACACGATGGGGTGTGATTTGCATAAAACCTACATCAGTTGGACCTTGCGCCCATAAATGCTGCGGTACATTTGACAATCTTAGATCAAAATCACGTAATACATAGTGACCTTTAAAGTCTCTTAAAAACAATCGGATTCCTTCTGGGGAACAGCAAATAACTGCCCCTAATTCTTTCAATGTTTTAATGCCTAACACATTTTCTGGACATGATTTCGTAAGTAATAAATCAGTAGTTCGGGACAATGGACCAACTTCTAGAGAAACTGGTTTTGAAATCTCGTTCACAATAGGCTTTCCTGAAAATCCAAGGGAAACATTTCTAGAGCCTGAGAGCGGAGCCCCTGGAACCTCGTCATGACTGATAGTAGTCCTACTTGCCCCTGTATCAATCAAAAACTTTCTGTCTTTCCCTAATACTTGACTGTGTACATAGGGACCCTCTTGATCTACAGGTATCTCGATGAGAGGCAAGCCTACCTCCCTCTCTAGGCTGTTTCATGAATACTGTTGATACTCTGGATACTCTGTCTGGGCATACTGGTACATCTGCTGTGTAACATGCTGTGTTGCAGCGATAGGCTGCGGTGCTGGAACTGTCTGTTGTGCATTCTGTGGTGACTGAGAAGTCTGTGAAACTTGTTCTTGTCTAGGCGGAGGAGGTCTTTCTTTAGTTTTACCCGTAGCTATGTTGTGTTTCAGAACTGCACACTCGTTTATAAAATGACCTGGCTGTTTACAATAATTGCATGTCCCTTTAACGGGAGCTGCAGGATGACTGGCTTGATTCGGACCCCTCTTCTGACTGTCTTGTGGAACAGATTGTGCAACTAATACTTTCATTTTCGTGTCTTTCATACGTCTCTTTTCGTGTTCTTGCTCTTCCCTGATTCTATTCTGGTGATACTGGAGCATCTGAAGCATTTGTGACGGGGTACTAGCTTGCCAGGTACTTTCGACTTTCAAAACTCGATTTTTAACTTGTGGACTTGAATTCTCGACTAGTTTAGTAACAAAAAGATGAGGGTATGACTCGCTACCTGTCTTCAAACCACTGTTAATTATAAAACATTTTTCAAATCTAGAATAAAAATCACTAGTGTCTTCATCCTGTTTCTGTTTACATGCTGAGATTGCATCCCAATCTTCCTTTTTCGTGGCTAATAACCTTGGCAAGACCTGTATCAATAACTCGGGCAATTCTTTACATTTGTCCCCAAGACCGGTACCTGGTACTCGTATTTTATCTTCAGCTTCTAGAGCTGTCCAATCAATCTTTTTCTCTCCCACCTCCCATTCTTTTTCCTTGAGTTTTTCATATACCCCTGCGGGCAACAGGACCTTTAACATTTTAATAATATCTGGATACGTGTATTCTCCCATACGGAGCATGTCTTTTCATTCTCGATGGAACCCTGCTGGATCTTTGTCGTGACAGGGAATTAATTTCTTCATCTCTAAGAGTTCCATCTTTGTGACAGGGGTGTAAATAAATACTCGTTGCATTTCACCACCCTCTGTCCTAACTGGGTGTACTTCCCGTAATGGATGCTGTCTATCTATGTAAAATGGTTTGCTTTCTGGAGGTGAGACGTGAACAAAATGCGGATTAAGAAATGTTCTATATTTGTGGCGCTGTTCTAGAATGATACTAATTAAATCGGTACCTAAACCTTTCCATCTATACTGGAGCAACTCGTTCAGAACATCATGTAACGGACCTGGATCAGAATGTTGTCCCTCATACAGTGTAATGAGGTGCTGGATCATATACATACCCACCAGTCGCTGCTCGGCTGGGGGCAGTTTCAGAAACATTTGTGCCACTATTTCATCTGGAAAAGTGGTAGAATCAGTAGTCCATCGGACTGCTGATCGGGCTAGTTCTAGTTCATGCATAGTACTAAGTTCACTATAACCGATTCGTGATTTCAGAATGTGATCGGTAGCTTGAAATACTTGCTCAAGAGAACCTTGTTCTGGTGCTGGAGGAGGAAGAACTTTCTTGTGTTCTAGGCGTGAATGTCGGTCGGGAAGTCTAGTTCTACCTACATACGCTATTCTGGTGGGATTCTCGTCGTTTACCTCTTCAGTATCAGAATCGTCTTCTTTCTCGCTTACTTGTGCTGCTTTGCGTTTCTCGTGCAACCTTATTATTTCCTTACGAATTTTCTTGTACATACTCTCTATACAACTTAATGTCCTGTGTCTTCCCTCGGCTATATTATCACTCCACTTTGTCAGGACTCTCATTTCGGTCGGATCTTTAGTCGGATAATCTTGTTCCCTTATTAAACAATTAATTAGAAACTTTAATAGCATGAGCTGAGTCTCAGCTTTCCTTAGAGACATGATTTCGCCAATACTTTCTGGATCGTCTCCTGTACGGATGAAACGATATATTCTGTCTAGATCTTCTTTCATATTCGGTAGGGTGTCCAAATACTCGGTCACCCGTCTTACACGCAATGAATATATAACCATATTATCATCGCCTGGGACTGGATCATAACGGCATTCGGTGAGAGCTCGTCTGATATCTGCAACGGACTGATATTTGGGCGTACGCTGTAACGCACGTTCATGTAACTCGACTAACGTTACACGTTTGTGTGGCGGCGGGGTACCAGGAGGACCTCCCCCCGCGGCCCCTAAACTGGAATCGTCGACTGGTACTATTCGTGCTGGGAGAGTGACTGATGTAGCGGGTACTTGTACTGTGGGCTGGACCGGGGGTACCGTAACAGGTGCTGTAACAGGTGCCCCGGTGGCTGGAGGAACAGGAATTACATTATTTACAGGAGCGGGCGGAACAGGATTTGCATATTCTGGGACCGTGTCATCCAAATAGGACGAGAGAAAAATATCAGCTGCGGTCGGTTTGTGACGTAGCTTAATCAGAACTAATGGCGGCGGGAAATTACATGGTGCTTCCGGGGTTGCTTTCGACAAGCCCTCGGCAAGAAGAGGATACATACCCTTAATAAGGGCATTTCTCTGTCTGTCTGACTGTTCGGCTTTTACTCGTTCACCTATTTCGATTAATTCCCTTTCTTGGGCTCTTTCTGAGGATTCCCTACTTAATTCTAACTTTCTGATTTCTTTTTCGCTTCTTTTATGAGATTCTTTGCGCCATAACTCGATGGCATCTTTCTGGGACTGTCTGGATTTCTTTTTCCATAATGCTTCTTCTACTCGCATGATGCACTCGGCATCCCATGTACCTGATACAGGCCATCTATATTTCTCTTCTAGATCTTTAGTATACTCGACCCATAAGTCTAGATATAATATGGCACTTATGCCATGCTTATGATACATAAAATGACCTGGACTGTCCCTAGGCGGGACAGGAACTGCTTCTTCGAGCAGACCTTTTCTGGTTTTTAACTGACGTAATTTCGAGAACAGAGGCATGACTTAGACTGGAATCTGGACACAATACAATACACAATAAACACAATAATAACTTGAAAAACAAATCACTCATACCACGACACTGAAAACACATGAATTGACATTTAACAGTTCGGACAGAATATCACCTGGAATACTGAGAACAGAACACATGAATTTCTCGAGAGCAGAACAGAACTTACTGGAATGACTAGATGCACTGCTAAAACAGTACGAAACTTACCGGTCTCATAAAGAGACACGTCAGGACCCGCATCCACCTAGGTGGACACTTCGTGTTGGATCTGTGTACCCAAACCCACGGACCAGAGACAAATTAATTGACCCTGTCTAGATACTACCCCAGCAATGGTACTCACCGGGCAGCAAGAACGGAAGGCCTCGGACTGGACTGGACTGCTACGATGACGGACGGACGAACTTCGGACTTCAGTTACAGGTGGGCCTCCGGATACCTCGGACCTTGGACTCTCGGCTTGGGCTCTGGTCGGGACTCGCCGCGTTCCTCCACCGCCTCGTCTGGACGCTGGACCGCAACCTCCGTCTCCTCCGTGGGCCTGAGGGATACTTGAAGCAGAAATATCTGCACGTGGCCGGTATGGTTCCGTCACGGCTGCAGAGGATCAGGGGGCCTGCGTGGCTTCTCCGGCGCGTGGGGAAAGGGCAAGTCCCTATTCGGGCGCCATTATGTGGTAAATACATAATTAATTACCGGTTCTATTTTTCAGGATACTCTAATAACAGATAGCTCAATAAATAAGAGTCAAGATTCGAGGTAGCTGAAGTATACAGGCTTTAATCAGACATAAAGGACAGGAACAGGACAGCCTGCATGGGAATGGGATGGCAGCTGCCGGGGGCAGGATCTGGGAATTGGCTGGCTTTTAATAACAGTGCATTAATATATATACTAAAAACAATTACATTGCATTCAATACAGTAGGCGTAGCAGTAGGCGGAGTTTGTAGCAGTCGCGAAAGATAAGGCATAAAGTGGGTGTAACAAGAGGTGTGTACAGGGCGTATACATAGACATGTGATGTAAACGTAACAGAATATGTCATAAAAAGGGGCGGAAACATGGAGGGGGCTACCTGAGCAGCTGGGACCTCTAACCTAGTGGTGCGCGTAAACTGGCAATGACGTGTTACCAGGGAGAACTGGGGGCTATGACTTCTGCACTAGAAGAGGAGACGAAAGTCTGGAGGGTCAGAGCGACATGTACCTAAAGCCTATCTAGTATCTGGTGTTTAGAGTACATGTCGATAGAATCCAAAAGTTATCAGGGCAAAGGCTAACAGACACTAAGACTGGTGCATACATTATTCTAAATGTATTGCATGTGCGAGGAATATTCTATGAATATTAATACAGTATTTCTCTTACATGGAGACATAAAGGCTAGACCATGACGGAAACTATTGATGCGATTCAGTAGCTTAGGAATGCAGAGAAGGAGGGCTGGACTGATAACTAGAAACATAACATACTCTTGGCAGACTGGGAGGCAGAGCCAGGCCGGGCCGGGCACTGCGTGGCAAGAAAGTAAGTGAAGGGTCAGGGATACAGGTGGGGGCTGTATCGCTCCTCGGAGAGGGTTCAGGAGACAGGAGCTGAATCTGAGTCCGGGCCCTTTTGAGGCCTAGAAACGGGGATAATTCAATGAATTAACGTGCACACTGTAAAACGTGGCAACGTAGCTTTACATAGGCCTAATATTCGTTGTTTTCACGAGGACTGGAAACTGGCATACTAGAGATGGACACAACTGTAATTGCGTCTTTAATCGATCAGAAAGGGGATACATGCATATCGATCATGCACATATGACATAACATGGGGAACACGTAGGCACATATAACATGGCAAAATTTACTTTTCCACACACTGAACCCTGCCCAATCTGGCACTTGCTTGCCTTGATTGTGAGGCCTGCCTTGCGCAGCGCCATCAACACTTCCCAGAGGTGTCGCAGGTGTTCTGGCCAGGTACCACTGAACACTGCGATGTCATCCAGGTAGGCGGCACTGAACTCATCCAGCCCAACCAACACCTGGTTGACCAACCTCTGAAAGGTGGCAGGGGAATTCTTCATCCCAAATGGCATAACCCGGAACTGGAAATGCCCATCTGGTGTGGAGAATGCGGACCTCTCCTTTGCCCCATCGGTCAAGGCGATCTGCCAGTACCCAGACGTTAAATCAAACGTGCTGAGGAACCGGGCAGCCCCTAGCCGATCAATGAGCTCATCAGCTCTGGGGATAGGGTGCGCGTCAGTCTTGGTGACTGAATTGAGTCCTCTGTAGTCCACACAGAACCGGAGTTCAGGTGTGGCTCCCGGCGCAGCAGCCTTTGGGACCAAGACCACGGGGCTGGACCAAGGACTGCTGGAAGACTCAACCACCCTAAGAGCAAGCATCTTGGAGACCTCCTCCTTGATGCAGGCCCTGACCCTGTCAGTCACCCTGTAAGCCTTATGCTTCACAGGTAAGCTGTCTCCTGTGTCCACATCATGGACGCACCAATCTGTGACACTAGGAACCAGGGAGAACAGATCTGGAAACTGCCCCAGCAATTGGCGGCAGTCTTCCTGTTGCTCAGGGGTCAGGGTGGGTGAGAGGTTAACTCCATCCACTGACCCATCTTTCTCACAGGCCACTAAGAGGTCAGGAAGAGGCTCAGACTCCTCTTCTATTCCATCATCAGTGGCCAACAGCATGCCCACTTCGGACCTTTTCAAGTGGGGCTTGAGGCGGTTAACATGTAGGACCCTTAAAGGATTCCTGGGCGTCTGCATGTCCACCAAGTATGTCACTGGGCTCTTGCGCTCCACAACCTCAAATGGACCTGTCCACTTATCCTGAAGTGCACAGGGTTCCACTGGGGCCAAGACATACACCTCCTGTCCAGGCTGAAGCTCTACCAGAGTGGCATTCTGGTCGTACCACCGCTTCATCTCCTCCTGGCTGGCTTCCAGATTTGCCTCAGCAAGTTGTCTGAAGCGCCTGGTTTGGTTTCTGAAGGCCAGCATGTAGCTATATACATTTTGGGGAGGTTTCCTGGGAGATTGCTCCCAGCCTTCCTTTACCAAACTCAGTGGTCCTCTCACGGGGTGACCATACAGCAGTTCAAAGGGGCTGAACCCTAGGGACTTCTGTGGCACCTCGCGGTATGCAAAGAGCAGGCATGGTAAGAGGACGTCCCACGTACGCCTCATTGGACCTTCCAGGCCCATGATCATGCCCTTCAGGGTTCGGTTGAATCTTTCAACCAACCCATTTCCTTGGGGATGGTAAGGTGTGGTGAACTTGTAGGTCACACCACACTCTTGCCAAAGGGACTTCATATACTTGGATATAAAGTTGGTCCCCCTGTCGCTCACCACCTCTAGAGGGAATCCCACTCTGGAGAAAATTCCCATCAGTGCACGCCCCACCACGGGGGCCGTCACTGTCCTCAGAGGGATGGCTTCAGGGTACCGGGTGGCATGATCCACCAAGACCAGGATGAACCTGTTGCCCATGGCTGTCTTGGGGTCCAGAGGCCCAACAATGTCAATACCCACTCGTTGGAATGGAGTACTGACCACAGGGAAGGGTTGGAGGGGAGCCTTGTTCTTCCCTCCGCTCTTCCCACTTGCCTGGCAAGTTGGACAGGTCCTACAATGAGCATCTGAGCTCTTGTGCATTTGGGGCCAGTAGAAGTGGGTGACAAGCCTGTCATAGGTCTTGTCCATCCCCAAATGTCCTGCTAAAGGCACATCATGAGCCAGTCCCAGTAGGAAGGCTCTGAACTTCTGGGGTACCACCAGCACACGGGCTGACCCAGGTTCAGCAGCCTTAGGCTCTGAATACAGGAGGTCATTCTCCCAGTACACATAATGGGTTTTGGCCTGAACACCATTGGCCTGGTCTGCAGCCTGCTGCCGCATACCCACGAGAGAAGGGCATTCTTTCTGCTCCCTGCAGAATTCCTCCCTGGAGGGGCCTCCTTCTTGCTGCCAATGGGTCAGCTCAGGCAGGTCCCCCAGTTCGGCAATCTGTTCCCCAGTAGGCTCCAGGGCATCCCCCTCAAGGTCTGCTTCCTCCTGGACCGTGGGAACTTCAGGGGCCGGTTTCCCGCGCACCCTGCGCCTTCTCCCTAAGGCCGGTTCCTGGGCCTCTCCTTCAGGCCCCAGGACCTCTTGATCACCCCTACTGGCTGCCATTGACCGGGTGGTCACGCACGCCCAGTCAGGTAGACCCACCATCTTCAGGTGAGTCGTTTTCTCCACCTTTTCCCAAGGGGAGTCCTCCAAGTCATTCCCTAGCAAACAGTCAACAGGCATGGCTTTCCTCACACAGACCTGCAGAGTACCAGAGACCCCCCCCCACTCGAAGGGAACTTGAGCCATTGGACATTGACTCTCTGAGTTGTCAGCATTGACAACCCTACAATAGGCATGGGGTACAACCTGCTCTTGAGACACCAGGTGATGCCTCACTGCAGTCACACTGGCTCCTGTGTCTCTAAGAGCCTCAGCTTTCCTACCATTGATGGTAACCACCTGCCCATATTTTTTAGTGTTAGAGGGCAGGTAGTTTGTAGGGACCATCTCACTGTCTCCTAGTGAGACTAGGGTCATCTGAACAGGATCTCCACCCCCCCGGGACCATCACTTCTTCTCCTAAGTGAACACTGGTGACTTGTCCGGGCGGAGCACCAGTGGGTGCTGGTTTTCCAAACAGGCGACACTTGGGGTCACTGGCTATGTGCCCCGGGTCACCACATCTGAAACAATTGAAGGGCCCCTTTGGAACAGGTCTACCTGTCGGGGCCCCATTCTGCTTTGGGGGTGGGGGAGGCTGAGAACCTTTCTGCTGGTCCCCTTGGGGATTACTTTGGGGGCCTTTTTGGAACCCTTTCTGTTTTCCCTTGTCCCCCCCACTCTTCTGCTGGGGACCCTGCCCACCCTTGGCGGAGTCTCCCACTGGACCCTTGTGGACCCTGGTGCTGAGCCAGCGGTCCGCCTCCTCAGCAAGCTTCCTCGGGTTGGACAGCTTGCTATCAATCAGGTGCTGGCGTAACTCAGGAAAACATTGATCAGACAAGTGCTCCCATGCAATTAAATCAAAGAGACCTTGAAAATCATTCACTTTGTTACCCTTCACCCAACCATGCAGTGCTCTGCAAAAAAAAGTCACATACTCCACATATGTATTCCCAGGCCGCTTAGTACACCCCCTAAACTTCTGTCTATACATTTCAGGGGTAAGCCCATACCTGGTCATTAAGGCTTCTTTCATATGGGGATAGGATCTCTGGTCTTCAGTGGGCAAATCTAGCAGGGTGTCCCGCCCTTCGCTAAGGAACCTTCCCCACAACCCCGCTCCCCAATCCTTGTCAGGGACCCGGTGGGAAAACATGGCTACCTCATATGCCCTAAACCACTGTCCTATGTCATCCCCCTTAAAGAACTCTTTAACTACATCTTTGGGGATGTGCACTCTAGACTCTACCTGCACCGGCGTTGCGCTGCCACCAGAGGGAGGATGATCCAAGGTTTTCTCTTTTAGACTCATCTCCCTCATTTTCACTTCATGCTCCATTTTGAGTTTTCGCTCTTCCAGAGCCATTCTTTTGCTTTCAAGCTCCATTTGGCCCTTTAAATTCAATTCTGCCAACTTCATTTCATGATCCCTGGTTGCCTGTCTGTCTGCCAGCTCCTCTGGCGACAGGCCTCTGCCAAAGCTAAGGACGCTGTCTGGTTTTTCCAGACTCACAGGATCCACAGGTGCACCCTGATCCTCAGGTGCCTTCCTAGATTCAAGCCAGGCTTTCATGGCCTTGTAGAACTCAGGTTTGTTTCTGCACCCAGCGTGTGGAACCTTGAGTTTCCTGCAAAAAAAACTCAACTGCTTCTTTGTGTAGTCATCCAGCTTTGATGCATCCCATTCTAGCTCCTGCGCACCAGAGGCTATGGATTCTCCTCCATCAATGCTGTTTGTGCCAGGCATGCTTTCAACACTAGGGATCTTCTTCTTTTAGCAAAATTAAGAACCAAAAAGTCTGTGGCTAAGATACTGGACTGTAATCACTTATGCAATGGTCAGTAGCTAAGGTAAAACACTGCAAATGTAAATTCGCGATCCTCACCGCTGCGTCCAATGTAGGAAAGGGGAGTCTCTGGTTGGCGCAGTGCAGCACTGGCGACAAGCAGGGACCCTCTCTTCCACGTCAGGGCTAAGGGTTACCTTCAAGAACAACCTCTGCTTACCCTCTAGGTAGTGTGGCGCAAGCAGTCTAGGCTAATCTCTGGGGCACATAGGGTTAAACATCTGCAGTATCACACCAAACACCACCAACCCACCACACAATGACACTAGACTGTATTTTTGTAAAAATATCTTCTTTATATATATTTTAACGCAGGCTTGTAAATACGGTCTTGGTACAAAAAATGGTTCCAGTTACTTGTTAATAGGCCACAGTTCTTATTCTGCTTCTTCTAGTCTCTCAAAGGTGTTCTTTGGGGCCTTTTGCCCAGCTCCTGCCAAGTATAGTGCTTTCTAGCGCTTCTGGGTGCTTCCTAGCGCCTCTGTGCACCTCCTGCTTGAAAATCGGGCCCGGCCTGCCAAAGCTCACGCTTCTCGCGTGAGCAGCGAAGGGCACGGCCGGGGCTGGCTCTCAGGATGAGTCACAGGCTGTGTGGGACTCGCTGTAGAGGGGGCGCCGGCCACAGGGAATGTCAGGGGGGGCCTCGGTGAGCCAGGAGCGGTGCGAGCCTCTCTGAAGAGGGGAGGCTCGTGCCAAGGTGCAGACTGCAGCTGGGGGCTCCCGGGCACACAAGGTTACAGAGGGCGGTGCGAGCTGCAAAGGGCAGGATGCTCGCACCGCTGGGGCACACAGTACCTTGAGTGATGAGAAGAGGGTCGAGGCGGCAAGGTCAAGGTCGGCTCGGTGTCCTGCGTCGCGGTGTCTTCCTTCCTGGGCCAGTCAGAGCGGCGGCTCGGCTCGGGCTTGAAGGTTGGCATTGCGGCGCGGGCCGGGCCAGAGAGACAAAGCGCCTCGAGTCCTGGAAAGTGGGGGTGGCGCCCCGGGCAGCAAAGTGAGGCACAAAACAAGCCTTGGCAAAGCACAGGGAGTGCTCCTTCTCTCCCCACGCCGCTGCTGCACACGAACGGCGGCGGCTGGGGCTTCAAGGCACTCTCTCCTTCAGGAGCAGGCGGGCAAAAGGCAGAGTCCGGTCTTGCGGTGCAGTCCGCAGTTAGGCAGGCGACAGGCACGGTGCTGGGGCCAGCGAGGCTGGTCCTGGCGATGTCAGCTGGGGCCTGCCAGGAAGCAGATGCGTTGCTCGGCGGGACGGGGGTGCCAAGGGCCTCTCAGAGGGCACAGTGATTCCTTCACAGCGCACTCCGCTTTTTCCTCAGGAGGATTTACCAGGCAGATGCAGATCTCACAGCAGCTTCTCTTTCCAGGGGGGGGTAGCGCCCACTGTTCCTGGGGCGCAGTTCAGGGGGCAAGTTCCACAGCAAGCCCTTGGAGATCTTGGTAAAAGTTTGGCACAAGTTGAATAAAAGCAAAGTCTTTCAGTCTTTCTTCTCCTGCTCTCCTTCAGCAGCAAGGCACCCACCACAGGCCAGTCTCTTGGGGTCAGAGGCAGTACTTCTCCATGCAGCTTCCAGGGTCCTTCTCCTCGGGCAGAGCTTCTTCTTTGCGCAAACAGGATCTAATTTACAAGGAGCAGGGCTCCTACTTTTATACCCAGGTTCTTTTGTTCTAGCAGGCCAGGGGGGCCTCTGCATAACTGCTCCAGTCTCTGAGCACTTGTTGTGGGTACTTCTGGCTTCTGCATGCAGTGTGAGGGCAGGCACATCAGCTGCTCCCCAGGGGGGCGGAGCCGGCATTGTGAAGACAGGGGCAGCTTGAGCACTTTGTTGACAAACTTCGGTCCTTCCTGGGCCAGGTGCAGGCTGAGTCATCAGTTGCTCCCCAGGAGGGTGGAGCCAGCATTGTGGGGGCAGAGCACAGCCTGAGGCATCATTCAGGGGAAACTCCCACCACCCACTAAGGTGTCATCCTGCTATTCACTACCTGTCAACTCCCAGCCCTGTCACTCACACACACCAGACAGTCAGATCCACATCCAAGCAGAGGCGGGCTGAAATGGTTAGGCCAGCAAATGCTAACTTTCTAAAAGTAGCATTTGCAAACACAGGATATTAAAATAAACTTTACTAAAAGAAGTATTTTATTATTCTGAGTTCAGGCATACTAAACATTAATTTCCACCATGTTCCCTGAGCCTGCTGGGATTATAGAGTGTAATAATTCCAGCAGCCCATCTGGCCTAAAGGGAACTGGTAGCCTTACAATAGTGAAAAACGAATTTGGCAGTAATTCACTATTAGGACATGCCACACACATCAGGGCATGTCCTACCTTACACTTACAATGCACCCTGCCCTCAGGCCTACCATAGGGGTGACTAATATGAAGTTAAGGGAAGGTTTTAGGGGCTGGCAAGTGTGTGCACTTGCCCAGCCAGTGTGACAGTACCAGACTGCACGTAGGTTCTGCAATGGCAGACCCTAGACACATTTTTAAGGCTGCTTCTGTGGGTGGCGCAACCAGCGCTGCAGGCCCACTAGCAGTATTGGCATTCACAAGCCCTGGCACTCCTGGTGCACTTTACTAGGGACTAACAGTAAATCTAATGAACCAATCATGGACATCAATCACATGTACACTTTACAGTAGGGAGCACTTGCACTGCGGCACGGGTTGGCCGTGGCGCAGTGCCCTGAGTAGCGGACACCAGCAAAACATTTGAGGCACAACAGCAAAAATTGGAAGGGAAACTCACGCCAAGGTGCCAGGTCTAACATCGGCAGAGATGTCCCTTGAGTTCTTGCAAATCTGCGCACAAGGATGTGAAGAGCGCAGTCATGAAGGCCTTCGTAGCAGGGGCATCAGTCCCCTCCCTGCTCCCCGGGAACTCCTCTGCATCTTGGCCCAAATACGCGGTGACGTCCTGCGTGGTCTGCTTCAAAAGCATGTCTTTTACAGAGCGCTCTTTTTTTTGTCTGCCGCTCGCCATCTTGGTCGCTCTAGGTCCACCTGTTTGTCACCGATCCCAGCCTTTTATGGATCAGGTGCCGATGATCCTCTAAATATCAGCCAGACTATAAAGGCCGGGCGCGTGGGACACCCCCGCCGACAGGATTGGCACGCACCTCTCAACCCGCCTCTCCTCAAAGAAATGCGGCTTCACACAGACAAGCCCTATGGCGATTTCCACCCCGTCCTCCGTGCACTATCCCCTCCCAGATTCAACATGGGACCCATGCCGGTTATATTTTGGAAGGCTGTAAAATGGAGATTTGCCCAAAGGTAACATCTGATGACAACCCTATAGTGGTAATCTTCAAGATCGTATCTAAAAAGACAGAACCTAGGTTATTCTCCTTTCCCAGACATCTGATATCTAATCCTAGGTTTATTTCTCTTTTGAAAGAACACATAAAAGAATTTCTAGAGTTTAACATTGATACGGCTAAAGTTACCTCACTTTGGGACTGTTGTAAGGCTAGCATCAGAGGTTTCGCCCAACAGTTTAATTTTCAACAGAATGCCAATCGTAAGGAAGAGATCCGTTGTATTACATCAAGGATAAGGGGGCTAGAAGAACATATGGCAGAAATTACCAGAAAAGAAGGCGCGGGGGCTTCTCATAACTTAAACAAAGCTAAACTAGAACTTAAGCTGATAACGTTACGATGCGAGACCAAGAAATTCTTAAGAGACAAAGTTACGACTAAACTACATAAATATAAATTCTCGCAATACGAGAGCGGCGATAGAATAGGTAAAATCCTCGCTTATAAAATCGCTGACGATAGATCTACTTCTTTAATCAAGAGCATAGAAGGCGCAAATGGTGTTAATTATACTAGTCCAGAGCAGATATTGCAACAATTTGTAGAATACTATACTAAATTATACACCCCAGAGGGCATCCCCCCTACGGCGATAGTGGAAAATTACATTAGAAACAATTGGCGGCTAGAGAAGGATATAATAGATATGGAAGAACTGGAAAAAGATTTCACTAAGGAAGAACTAAAAACAGCCATCTTCTCTCTTCCCTCTGGGAAGGCTGCGGGGGATGACACCTTGCCGATTGAAATTTATAAAATATGTTGCGAGGAATTACTTCCAATATTTTGCTCAGTTATTAATCAGATAAGTACAACAGATAGGGCCCCGACCTCTTGGAACACTGCTAAAATTATATATTTTTTTAAAAAGAACAAACCACCTACGGAATGCGGGTCTTACCGCCCTATCTCCTTGATTAATGCTGATGCCAAGGTATTCGCTAAACTAATTGCCACAAGACTTTCCCCCCTCATGCCTAAGTTGGTTAGTGAACATCAGCATGGCTTTGTAGTAGGCAGAGATACAACCCAACACGTAAACACGGCTATTACTCTGTTTGACATAGCAGCCACTAATCCCTCCCCACTCGGAATGATATTACTCGACGCTGAAAAAGCTTTCGACCGAGTGGGGTGGGATTATCTCTGGGTAATTCTTAAAGAAATTGGGTTTAAAACTAAATTTTTAACTAAAATTCAAGCACTTTATGACTGCCCTAATGCTGTAATTGGGTACGATTGTTTACTTTCTTCTAAATTTTTAATTTTGAGAGGGACCCGGCAGGGATGCCCGCTTTCACCTTTATTATTTGCTCTTGCCATGGAACCTTTTATTAATGCTATACAAGAGCAGATGCTGATAAAACCATTTACATCTGGGACAAGATCGCTTAAAATTACTGCTTACGCGGATGATTTGGCAGTTTATACCACTGATGTGATGGAAGCTATGGCAGGAATTATCAAAGAAGCGGATGCATTTGGTGAAGTTTCTGGATACAAGTTAAATCTAGGCAAGACTCAAATTATAGCCAATTATAAACCACAGATACCAGTAACGGGAATATGCCACGCTGCTACCTATTTAGGTATCAAGATAACATCTAATATCAAGGATATAATGGCATTGAACTATGATGCTTTACTAAAAGACACTCAGGTTCTCCTTAAAAAATGGCATAAGGTGCCTTTAAACCTTATTGGGTGAATTAATCTTATTAAAATGAATATTTTGCCAAAAATTTTATACTTATTTAGATGCATTCCTTTGAAGATAAATAAAATATTTTTTAGGAAACTTGACGGCTTATTGGGCAGTTTTATATGGGGCTTTAAAAAGAATCGTAGAGCACTTTCATCCCTGAAACTACCTTTCATTAAAGGAGGGCTTAACTTCCCGGATTTCAGAATGTACTATTTTGCATCATTTTTTGGACGGTTACAGAGCTTGTTTAATTCTAGTAATCCATATTTCTTCCACCAATTTATGTTAGGATTAGATTCCTTACAATTTTTGGCCAGAAATAATGACCCGAACTATTTTAAAAGAGTTAAGTTCAAGACTGCTAAAGATATAATCAGCATATGGAAGATAGTAATGACCCAGAATAAAGCATCATTCTATCATTCTCTTTTAACCCTTTGGAATAATCCGGGATTACCAAGTATTTTTAGTGATTCAGGATGTAAAATATGGGCGAACCGAGGCATAGTAAGATTGGGGGAACTATATGGGTCATCAGGTTTCTTGGATTTTGATACACTTAGGCTATTATATAAATTACCTGCAAATACTTATTTGAAGTATATACAAATACGCGACTTCCTTATAGGGAAATTAAACCTTAAAGAGATTGTTGATTCAGACTTATGGCTGTGCATGTATAAAGGAGTGGGGAACAAGAAAAATACTATTAGTCAAGGATACAAATGCTTTATTGAAGGCAAGATAGATGATTGTCCCAAATTAGCACAGAAATGGGCTCTACGGTTTACGACCGGTATTAGCTCAAATGACATTTCCTCTTTTTTAAACAAAATTGATACATTAATCCACTCTTCAAGCTTAAAACTCCAAGCATACAAAACGATATGTCAACTTTACTATACCCCTTTACAAATAAGTAAAAGGGTCCCCAACAACGTTTTCAACGATCGTACCAAATGCCCAAAGTGTCATACTCAGGCTACTGATTTAGAACATATGCTGGTTCTATGCCCTGTTCTTACTTCATTCTGGGACGGCATAGAAAATATTCTGAGATCAAAACACCTAATCGAGGTAACATTATCATCAGACATGATCCTTTTAGGCTTGCAACTTAACTCTTCTCCATTTCAAGACCTAGTTTTTATTCTATTAGCATGTGCAAGGCTGGTCATAGCTCGAGCATGGATATTGGAACAATCACCTCATGCAAATGAATGGTGGTGCTTGGTGACAGAGATACATCATATGGAACTACTGTTAGCTAGGAAAAGAGGTGCTAAAGCACTGGTTAAAATAGATAGAATCTGGGGCTGCTTGTTTCCTACTTGTGAATCGAATTAATGTGAAATTGAGCCCTGTTTCTTTTTACTATTTTGTAATTTCATTTACTCATTCCATTCTTTTTTTTTTTCTCTTTTTTCTTTCACTGCTTCTTGAAATATTTACGCTGATTTAGGAAATTTTTGTTAAACAAAATAGTTTGTATGTGTTTAAAATGCTTGTGTCACCTTTAAAAAAAAATGTTTTAAAAAAAAGGGACCCATGCCGGTGAGAGGAAGCAGCTGCCATGAACGGGGCCCAGGTCTGGCGCATTCTCCACATCAGGCAAGTCCCGCTGGATTGTGCACCAGGCCTGCCACCGCAACTCCAGCAAACAGACCCTAGGGCTGTAGTCCTCACCCTCGCTACCTCAAGTGCCACCAGCAGGTCGCCCGCCCTGCACGCTGCAGGGGATCCAAGCTCCAGGCGTGCTTCGCAGTTTCCCCTGTGTCACGCACTCACCGGTGGGCCGTCTTGAACCTCAGGCGGTGGGCACCGGGCCGGGAGCTGGGAGAGGAGTCAGGAATCTTCCGTGTACGTTGCAGTGGGCTCTGCCACTGTCCCTGCCAAGGCTCCAACTCCTTGGGGCCAGCGGGCCAAACTCAGGGCCCCGACGGAAACAACGCAACGCGCACCAAGCCACTTCCGGGCACCTTCAGGAAACCCCGTTTTCCGCTCCCGGGACATCTGCTCTGCAGTCGTCGGGCAGCCTTCGCTGCAGCTACAACACCTTTGAGGCTGCTCACCACCCGGCACCCCCGCATAAAAACAGCGGGGCCTTCTCTTGCTGCAACTTGGCCAGGATCACCGGAGACCAGGCCTCTCTTCGTCAGCCACCCACTCCGCTTCTCCACGCCCGCTTCTGGGCTCGCTCGGTTTCGACCAGCCCTGGCTCATGGGGGAGGCCTCAGCACTCGGGGGGGTCCAGGTATGGTACCAGGAGCCATTGCAGCCGATACCCTCACTCCGTCTGCCGTCTCTCTCACCCCACGCCCAGCAGGCCACGGCTTCCTCGTCTCCGTCAGACAGGCTCGGACTGGCCGTAGCGGGCACCGGGCAATCCCCCGGTGCGCCGCAAGGGTGGGGGCCAGTTTTGGGCCCCTCGGGTCCGGTTTTGTTACAGGGCGGTTTTTGCAGTGTTGCTGCAAAAACGACCCCGGCCCTATAACAAAATCGGCTGAAAACCGGCCCCGGCAAGGAGCGCGGTCTCATCCCCAACTCCCCTGGGGGGTGGAGGAGCCGGCTGAGCACTTTGCCAGGGCCGGTTTTGGTTCCCAGTCCGGCCCTGCCGTCAGAGTGCTCAGCAGAGTATCTCGGCGCTCTTCAAACCCCCAGGGGATCTGGGTGTACTCTAGGGCCCAAACGGCGCCCTCCAGCCAGACATGAGGGAGGGGAGCAGGCGATTACAAGACAATTAACTTGGCAGAGCCGGAGAGACCGCAAAACACGTCTTAGACGGTCACCATCTTAGACACTCCCCCCCCCATTTTGATTTAAAGGAAAACAGACTGCATGTTATAAAAAAAAGATTGTTTGTATTTAAAAGAAATCACAGATATGTTGACCCGGGGCAAGGCAGTATGCCTATGAATGTGGCCAATCATAGTGGGTCACAATTTTTGACCTATTTCATGAAAATTGACGAGGTAGGTCGTATTGCAACCCAATACAATTCTGTATTTTGTGAACTGACCCTATCAGTACATGAGTAGGTTTCCAAAATGCATTTGGTATAAGTCACTGCGCAAATTGCGACCAATCTACTGAATCAATTTTAGTACATTCTAAAAAAGAAATCGCAAATTGCGAATTGTTATTAGTCACAATTTAGGATATCCTATTTGGAATCTAAATACATGAGGCCATGTAGGTTTTATCCTAACTGTGGTGCATTATGATTTGCAATGGAATGCACTGCAGTTGTAAGTGGTAAGACAGAGCCAACCCCTTCACAATACGCATGTCCCATGAGTGCATTTAGGACTATCTCTGCAACATCAGCAGGCACTACTTTTCCTGTAGAAATCGTTGTAAAATCGACCCAATTTATGTGACAACTATTATTAGTTATGCGTAATGCTTGAGCAAGCTTCAGCAATGGAACTTTAAAAATGCATATATTTTCCCCGGAAATTTCTTCAGTGCATTTAAAAAGCGGGGCTGGGGTTTTCAAGCCACCAAACAGTGTAATCCAGTTAGGATTTCGGTATATCCGCAAGGCATACATATGAGTCAAACTTGCATGCGATGAATTTCACTGCAGAATATGAGCGTTTGTAAAGGCCATCATCAAAAACTGGCTGTGTTTTTACTCTTGAGAAGAGGTTAGACACCCTCAGCCTTACTCAAATCAACCATAAAACAGCCAGTGTTGCAGATTCCACCTAAATGAAGCGAGCGTGATGACTGGAACCAGAGGACAGAAAAATGCGAAGCTGTCTCTTTAATAAAAAGGAAGTTACACAATTACCTGAATAACAGGTCTTTGTGAGAGGAAGGTGGGGCTATGAGGACAGTTTGCTGTGTGCTGTGTGTTTTCATTTCCCTCACGAACTAATGAAAAGGTAGGAACGCAGTAGGCCTCTTTAAACAAGTATTCATTTCAATGCCAAAAAAGTGAGTATGCCTGCGTATTATATTTACGAAATACAGTCAGTAATTTGGCAGTGCAGCTGAGGGGAACAAGTAATCAACCTGTGCAGAAATTCTCTCTTTTAACACGTTGCCTTTTTACACAGCAATATTGGTTGTGGCGCTTGAGGGGCATATTGTTGTTGTTTGGTTTTATACTTTTAGATTTCATGTAGGACTAGTTACCCGTCGCGCGTTGCTGCAATCTCAGAAGAAAGGAAATTTAAGGAAACTTGTTATGATAACATTCAATTTACATTGTGTCATTTTTATTGAAAATTATTCATTTTAATATGGAAAACATTTTAAAGTGTTGTTTTAATTCTGTTTAATTATTCGAGTGCTTGTGGATACATGTTATTTTTTGTTTTTCCGTCTGGTGCGTGCACGAATAAATCAGAAGGTTTTCCGACGCGTGAGCTGGCCACATACAGTTGTCCATGTGATAAGCACGGATTCTCCAAATCTAGTCCACACACTTGCAGCGACTGTCCTTGTGCTTTGTTGATGGTCATTGCAAAAGCGAGTCGCACCGTAAACTGTAAACGTTCAGTATTGGAAAGATTATGAGGGCCCTGGGTGGCCGGGGGACTGATATTTAACACATTTTTTTTTTTGCCAGAAACCTTCGCAGGAGTGTACTCAACAACTAAAAAAATATATATATTATTATTTATTTATTTATTTATTTTTTGCCAGAATCCTTTGCGGGAGTGTACTCAACAACTTCCCAAAGTTTCATGCCGATCGGATGAACGTGTAGTAGTGCATAAAGGACAAACGGACATACTTTGGTTTTTATATATATAGATGACTTTTCCATCGCGTTATTCCTAAACAGTCAATACATTAATCGGTATATGGAAACATTTAAAAGCCCTAGCAAGACTAGCTCTTATTTAAGTCTGGCCTAGAAACACGTTTAGCAACTGTTCTGCCAGCCTCTCATGATCTAAAACGTAGTGAATAGAAAATGCACAATAGATTTATACATGAAGGCGCATTGAGACAGCCTTCTTGATCCATTCACATTTTGCGTCTGCCCTCCACAGCATACTGCATGAAACAATGGGTCATCCCACGTAAGCCAGTGGCTATCTTGAACTGCGAGTGACATCATTTTGCTAATGAACATTGTTTTTTTCTTTCCTTAGCTTAACCTTTTTATTTTTGTATCCATCCCTTTTGTGTTTAAACTATGGCTTCAAGTTACAGTAATGAAAAGCCTATAGTACATATGTTTGCACCAATAAGGAGATTTTCCTGTGATATACACTAAAACTAACAAAGATGTCTATACCTGTTCTGAGTATATCTGCCTGATGGTAGGCACCTATACTGTTCTATTAAAATTATATGTGGCAGTTATCTTTTTTATTATTATTCTTATTGCACGCATGTGGTCACCAGGTTTGGGTGGTGGCATGTTTACTTTTTTTCCTTGTCCTTTTATTTTTGTGGCATAGGCTTTCAATAAAATAAAAACTAAATTAACCATCGCACCAGCTTGCCATTACAAAATATATTGCCTTTGCCAATGCTTATTTAACTGGGCTTCATCCCCTACTCACTTCATCCTTTATTTTAATATTCGGATACACGAGGTCACAAACCTCGGAAGTAAAAATCCATTAAATGTTTTCATGAACTGTAAGTGTCCTCTTCCATGCTAATGACAAGGTCAGCTCGTCATGGAGTGCCCATTCATTTCAATGGAAATATACAGTAAATCGTTGGACATGCATTAGCATCCAAGGTGTTCTTAAGCAGTGACTTAGCAGGAGTTAGAACTGGCACAGTGCAGAACTGAATAAATCTCATCAATAGTTTATCCACCATTTTTACTTTTTTTTATAGGTGAATTCCTATACTCTTTAGGGACATTCTGAAGAACTCCATAAAGGTGGGAATGATCATAGATGCAGTCACGACTTGTCACAGATTGTCGTAACCTTGTGGGCCTTTGGCTCGACTGGCAGCATTTGCAAAACATCATTATATACATATAGCAACAACGTGGCCCCTTCTACACACACATTCTCTGTACAGGAGCCCATTGGTCTCCCTGTGAAAGGAGGTTTTGTGTGTTTCTTACGTAGCCCTTTGTCGTTTTTCCTATGTTAGCCAAATTTTGCACGTTGTAGGCCGTTTCTGCTTTGCACACGTTATCAAATATCACGCTTGTTTTTGTTCCATATGGTATTTTCATACATAGTCAGTACATGTTTTTGTCTTTTGTTCTTTACTGGGGATTTAGCCTGAACAACCTAGCCAAGGTCAAACAACATTGTTCATTATTATTCTCTGTGGTCGGACACTAGCACCTAGACATGATAGAGATACCCAGCACTGTTTAGAAAACACATGTGTTCTCTTATAACCCGGGACATGTCATTTAGATAACACAGATCGGAGACTTGCAGACAGAGCAAAGGTCCTGAGATGAGAGGACTCCATAATCTGAGATGTACAGCAACTATCTATGTATGCTAAGGTATGGGGTCCGCAACTAAGCCCAGAGATCCATAATCTATAGTCACTTAGCTTCGGTAGTGTGGAAATCTGTCAGCTAATATGACAGGGCTTTTATATTGTATATGGTATTTTAATCATGCTAATGACATTACTGACCTGCATTTGTTTTCTAGTTGTGGCGCAATTATTGCATATTAGAGCACAATAGTTTAAATAAATACTTTAAACTTCCTTCGTGTCGCTTTTCTATTTATTGTGGACAAGTATGAGAGAGAGTACGAAAGGGGGTGACCTGCTACCACGATCCCTGAGAGGGTCAGGAGAGTTGTGTTCTGAAATGTCAAATCACTTATCTCTCTAGAAAGGTTAGGAGGGCAAGTGCGGCACTATAGCTAGTCAGATTTGGGCTCATAGATACTGATGGGGTATGGTGACTCAGTCCCTTTATGCTGATGTTCTATGGTCCCAAGCAGAATCCCTGCAACAGAGGCTTGATGCCCTTCTTGTCCCATGGGGGACGGTATATGTAATGCACCATGCATGTGGCACACATTTACCATATTTTGTCTTTTTGCTCCTATGCATACTTCAATAACTGCACATGGCCAAATCCACATCTAAAGGATGTAACACCCGATTGACATTGCAAGTACATGTTAGAAGAGGCCGCAAACCGCTTCGGGCCCTATTCTAATCAGAATGGGCCTCAGGATAACAACAAAAGAAGGAAGTTGTGGTTGGGCTTCTGGCCACTGCCTACGGCAACTATCACTGCTCATGGCCCTCTGCCACGCAGTGTGGAGAGGTGCACACCTTGCACCGTCTGTGATAGGGTTGAGCTTGTCGGTCCATCAGATAATAAAATGCATTAGAGAACTTTGCATATTTGTTCGTTAGCCTAAAATTCGAATTGAGTTCACTTCTTGATGGGCATAGGAGCCGAGCCCGAATTGATACTGTGTACTTCCTGTTTGGATATTTACCAATTGCACAACACTTTGCTATCCCTTGGGGTGTGGTGTGTTTTAGTAAATCTGATTATGAAAATCAATGGCATGAAAACATATTCTGTTTGTTGATATAACTATCTTCCCAGTTTAATGTAACATTTAGGATGTCCACCTGAGGATGTCTATTAGTGTTATGATAACTGTGTTACTGCACACTGATCCCAACCTTCGTCTTATACTAAAAATAACATGGCACTCACCCGTAGATTGTCAACAGAAGCCCTTTCTTGATTTTATTAGGTCTGGATATGTCGGTGCTCTAAATAGTAACATCCAATCTTGGTGTAGAGAATTGCCAACAAATATCTTCTCCTCTAACCGGGTCGGACTGGGCCAGAAAATAGGCCCAGGCACCAAAATAAAAAAGTAAATAATCCCAAAGCAAGAGTATTTCTGGCTAAAGACAGATGCACACATGCTACTTCAACAAGGTAACAGTGGTCTGTACTCACCCTCTAATGGTCAAACTATTCCAAAACCAGAAATACATTAAACCAGAAAAAACACACAAAAGAAAGAGCATCAATAATCCAACAATTGTATTGTACAGTTTGTTCTCTTTGTTTCTTCTCTCCTCCTTTCATGAAGTACACATAGTTCAATGGTTTCAATAACAATGCACTCTTCTTCAATATCAAAATAACATGGGGGCCGTGGTATGAAGTTTCATAAGAATTCTCTTTATTATTCTTCATTACATCAAAGAAACAGCCCGGCCAACACATATCAATGTGATGCCCCAGTACATTGTTAGTACGGGGGGCTGCATGAGTCTGACAGTGTACCTCAAGCCTAGCTCAGCAGTCTAGAATGTTAGAGATACAAAATCAGCAAAGGCTGTATGGGTCTTGCAGTGTACCTCAAATCCAGCGTTTGAACTTGCAAAGGTATGCTGAATAGGTGTTTTGCAAGGTAGCGAAGATTGTATGATTTGAGCCTGCGGAAGGCAATATTTTCGGCAATATCAGGGCAATCAACTTTAAACATTGGTCCACCAGACCAGTAAGCAGGCCCACAAATTGCCTAGTTATCCCTGACCAGTCCGACTCTGCTAATATTGATAATGTCTTTGTGACTGTGCTGAAAACCTGACTGGATTTTTACCTTTTGGTGGATTGATTGGCTCAACCTTTGAATTTATCACAGCTAAATATTACAAGTGCTTAAGTATCTGGGTTTATTGCCCTGTACTGAGTCTCCCTACACCAGTTACCCTTCTGGTGTTATTTTATTTTACTTAACAGTTCATTAACATACATTTCTAGAGACTCACACTCAAAAGTGTATGATAAAAAAGATCAGATAATTCCAGTAATGTTTCTTCTTTCAATACATTTATTCTCTTCATTTTATAACTATATTCAATGATCGTATTCCAAGTGGTGCTTAGATTATCGCATTCCAGGAGTCATCGTGGATTTAATTCAACTATACAGCCACAGCAGGAAGATCTATTGCATTATTTTGGTGTAATTCGAAAGTTCTGGTTCTTTCTTTTCAATTGTGTTCACGCCATTAATTGACATTTATGTCTTCATTATTTGAAAAGACCAATGATAAACTTTACACAATCTTAGATGGCAGCACTCTCGCATTACATCTTTCTTCCAGCGTCAAGAAATGGTGTGTGATGACATTAAAACCATGATGACTCCTGGGATGTGGTAATCTGATTATGAACTGGAATATGATCCTTTGATGATATCTATATTTATTCCACTTAACATGAATATAAAGCAGTTGAAGTAAACCGTCTGATGTCAAAGCAAAAGCAGCACCACATCCACCAAGAGCAATTTGTTTAGCTTTATTCAGGGAAAAGAAGGTACTGGTCGCAAAGGACTATGAAAAGTCGCAACGAAACTCACTTTATTACTGACTCAGCCACTGCTCAGGGCCAACTGCCACCTCTGCTTCAAACCTAGCTCAACATTCTAGAATGTTACAGAGATATTAAATCAGCAAGGGCTGCACGGTCCGACAGTGTACGTCAAACCAGGCTCAACATTGTAGAACGTTACTGAGATATGAATATCAGCAAGGGCTGCACGGGTCTTACAGTGTACCTCAAACCTGGCTCAGCATTCTAGAATATTACAGGGATATAAAATCAGCAAAGGCTGCACTGGTCTGACAGTGTCCCTCACTCAGCTCTGAATGCTAGAATGTTACAGAGATATTAAATCAGCTAGGGCTGCACAGGTCTGACAGTGTACCTCAAACCTGGCTCAGCATTCTAGAATGTTACAGAGATATAAAATCAGCAAGGGCTGCACGAGTCTGACAGTGTGATTCAAACTCAGCTCTGAATGCTAGAATGTTACAGAGATATGAAATCAGCAAGGGCTGCACGGGTCTCTAGGTGTACCTCAAACCTGGATCAGCATTCTAGAATATTACAGGGATATAAAATCAGCACGGACTGCATTGGTCTGACAGTGCACCTCAAACTCAGCTCTGAATGCTAGAATGTTACAGAGATATGAAATCAGCTAGGGCTGCACAGGTCTGACAGTGTACTTCAAACCTGGCTCAGCATTCTAGAATGTTACAGAGATATAAAATCAGCAAGGGCTGCACGGGTCTGACAGTGTGATTCAAACTCAGCTCTGAATGCTAGAATGTTACAGAGATATGAAATCAGCACGGGCTTCAAGGGTCTGACAGTGTACCTCAAACTCAGCTCTGAATGCTAGAATGTTACAGAGATATGAAATCAGCACGGGCTGCAAGGGTCTGACAGTGTACCTTAAACTCAGCTCTGAATGCTAAAATGTTACAGAGATATGAAATCAGCACGGGCTGCACGGGTCTGACAGTGTACCTCAAACTCAGCTCTGAATGCTTGAATGTTACAGAGATGTGAAATCAGCAAGGGCTGCACAGGTCTGACAGTGTGCTTCAAACCCAGCTCAGTATTCTAGAATGTTACAGAGATGTGAAATCAGCAAGTGCTGCAAAGGTCTGACTGTGTACTTAAGTTATGTGGAATACAACAAATACCACAGCCTAGTGCTGCAGTTTACAATAATGAGCATAACGGAATAATAGTTGAGACCACAAAAGCACCAAAAATAATAACTTTGTAGAAAGGATGTTCCTTTTCTATTTCAGGTTGTAAATTGTACATTTTATTAGTCATTAGACTCACAGCATAGCAGAAAACAGAAAGCATTTACAAAAATTGAAATTGTTTTTAGGACAGGAAACCAGATTTAGGGATATTAATCAGAAGTGGTTATATGGATAACACGTGTGCAACAAGGTATCATTCACAGTTATACCTATATACATAAATTTATTTTCTGTGGCTGCCAGGGCTACAATGAAGATACATAACCAGTAGCGGTCGGTGGAGGGAGTGCTGCCGAGAGGTGACGTGGGGAAGGAAAGGGGCAGGGAATACGGCCAAATACAGGTAAGTAAACATAAAAATAAATAAAACTAATTTCGCTGCGCGCACTGCATAGCATTTGGTGATGCAGTGCGCGCAACGAAATTCATTTTATATATTTTTATATGTACTTACCTGTATTTGGCCATATTCTGTAGTTGACTACCCCCACCCTGCCCCTCCCCAGCCTCACGTCACCACCCGGCAGCACTCCCACCACCAACTGCTACTGTACATAACCACGATAAACTGGGGCTGGGGGAGGCAGACTTTGACACTCACCCTGCACTACCTCTTTTCAACATAAATCTCAGTCTTCTTTCTGATTTTTATTTTTAAAACAAACTTTATTGAGTTTTACAAAAGGTTCCAAGCATAATCAATGCATCCTAATTATCATTGATCAGGAGTTTTAGTTGACAAGACACTTATACAGATAATTTGGAAGAAAGGTAATGTCAACGGAGACAGTCTCTCCCCCCTCCCTCAGCAATCTACTAACAATGTACAATTCTATGTTCAGTTATTTCAGTCTTCTTTCTGACAGTAGGATCTTCCAGTTCTTAATAGGAGAATGACATCACTGGTGTATACTGTGAGAAAAGGAACATGTTGTTTTAACAGCATGCAATGACCTCACCCACTCTAGGAGGCATGCTTCATCATGGTAATGCTCATTTTTGGCACAAGTCCAAAATTGGGTTTTAACCTTCCTCAATGAGTTAATATTTATTTTTGAATACGCTTTACTATATTAATGGATAGGAGGACTAGACGTTATTTTGTATAACTTCTGGTCCTGCTATCACTTAATTTTGATGGTTTCTGTTCTTTTAAGCTCTGAGCCCACTACCCAGAAGGTTACAAACTAGTTGGTTAATTATGACCCTTAATATCACTACAAGAGAGTTAAAATGGTTCTGAGTTCAGATGTCTAACAAGGTCAGAGGTGTTCACTAGAACTAAAGTCCTACTCAAATGTCCGCACTATACAGAATCTATTTAGTTTTGGTGTCTTGGTGTAAGGGAGACCAATAAAATGCTAGCACTTGCCAGTAACAATGTAGTTGCCTCAGAAAGGCACAATAACTTGCAAGAAACATGTTACATGCTGCAAACTATGTTAATTAGTAGACTCTCCTGACAATCAAAATAGGCAACTGTCAATGAATGATACCTGAGTCTCAAATACTTTAAATCAGTGTCAAGACCCAATGGAAGAGTACCAGGTAATTGTATGTGTCATGCTATTCCATCACCAGGCGTAACAGCTCAGTAACATGGCATAACAAGTGTCATAGACACAACATGAGGTCTGTTTGTCAAGATAGGTGCTAAAAAAAAAAGTCCTCAGTGTGCCAAGCTACACTTCATAGGGCGGATAGAAAAGGAGCAAATGAGGAAGAGCAAATGTAAGAGCTTGATATGGTGAAACAAAATAAAAGAGCAAAGATTGGTTAGAATTATGACATTAAGAAAATTCAAGGGCTTCCTCCATCTTGTTTGACTGTATGGTAAGCATTTACCTTTGAGGTGTTTATCAATATCAGATCAATATCAGATTACCTTTCCTCCTGTCCCTTAACCAATGAGTTTGAACGCCACCATTGTTTATAGCCCATGGTGGATAGTGGAAGGGGTTTTTCTATGGTACGTGACATTGTCAGTATACGTCCGAATCTGATGGGAAACGTAGTGCTATGTTCATCCATACTGGCTTTCCATGCATTGGAGTCAGAAACCAACAATAAGAAAGTATGCCTTGCTGATTCAAAAAATGTAAGGGGAAGATACAAACTTATTTTAGATATGTATTGTGTTCTGTATCACACATCCAGCGAACCTAAGAACAAGGTTTCCACTCTTTTTAATAATTTAATGGGTGCAATATGCAGGTCTTATTAACACAACAATGTTATCCTATCTTATTGGTATTAAAAGGACATGTAATCTACAAGGGGCATTTAGAGGGAAAAAATGGATGGCTAACAACATTACAGTAGGCCCTATTCATCTTCATCATTCAATCTCCTTCTGGGTGTGCCCAATTGTTATATAATAAAATGGTCCTTGCATGTAGAACATGTGTATTTAATGTTCTTTTACAGTGGCCTATAATTTTTTTGCGAAACTTCTTGCAACCTGATCATAAGCATTTCTTTCCTCTTTAATGAGGTACGAGTTTAGCAGTTTGTTTTTGGCAACAGAGGCTACTCCTTTGTTCTGTGAAGAGGGCCTTAATCGTCCTGGTAATCATCCCAATATATATTTAGTCCACAGGGACATTCCGCTTGTAAATCACTTTTTCACTCTTACTGTTTTAAAATGTAAGTTGCTTGGGTGAGGTCCAAAGACCCAGATCAATACATCAGTTTGTGTTCTCTTGTTACAAATCACACAGGAACCACAAGGGTGAATACCCATGCCATGGAGTAATCCCCAAAGGGTGCTCTGAACTGTATTTTAGTTCCAATTTAGTGGTCTGGTATGTGTCAGAGAGGGACCCAATTGTGAAGTTGATTAGGGACTGACGCAATATGGATAGCCCTCCATTTTCCTCCATTGCTAGATATAGATTGCACACCCTTGTAATATCAACAGTCCTATCAATGTGATGCAACAATACACGGTTAGTCTGGTGGGATCTATACTCTGAATAAAGTATATAGATAACTCTTCCTGATGATTAGATTACTAAAAATAACAAAATTACCCTGATCACCCTTATAGTGACTAGACTAAAACTGCTATTTTCTCTCTATCGGTTGCTGTAGCTTTTCCTACAGAGAAGGTCTACATATATATGTGTCTTGAAAGGGTGTCTCAAGAGTGCCAAGCCCACTCTACCCTACTACCATGACAGCAAGACTTTTCTGTTTTTGTTACCCGCAATGGGCTGATGCTGAAAAAGATTTTAAGTAAATTACCTTTCTAATGAATAAACGTTTACGGCAAATGATCTCGAATAATTTTGGACCGCATAGAAACTTGCGATAATCTATGTTGCTAACATTTTCCGATAACCCAAGAAAGTTTTAGTTTTGGAATTAATAGAAATATGCACTTTCATTTTTGTGCATATAGACATAAATATACACGCTACCTTCTTTTAATCATGAATTTGTTCACGTAGGGGAGACGATCGCTGAAATATACGATTGTATCGGACATAATTGAATCGTGACACTTAAGAGAAATCACAGATTTTTTATAGGGTAATTATTTATAAGATGACATTTTTTATAAAACTGTTTTACTAAACAAATAGGACAGCCATTTGGATTATTACTTGGTATAACCTTGTAACTCTCAAAATTTATTTGCAGAGTTTAACTTTTATGAAATTCGCAATTAGGATATATCTAATGCGGAGATGGGGAGGAAATAGATTCACCTAACTAAAGGTAATCACATTGAGATTCGGCTCCAGAACTTGACAATTTTTCTTTGTTTCTAATGAAAAATACTTTGGAAACAACGGAAAAAAAATGTTTGTTTCCTTTCAGAGATACTTGTTTATTTATCAAACAAACAGCCACATTTGACTTTGAAAACTCACAATTGCAGATCCTTTAAGCCTTGAGAAAGTTACTTCAGTAACGAAACACGTGTCGGCTGCCTGTTTCATCTTCCTTTGCTTGGAATTACAGCATAGAAGGATTTTATGATCACGATATTCCATGGTTGAATATTATGGAAAATTGCATGGACATTTTTCTTGGAATGGTTTATTAAAACTTTTTGAATTTACAACATTTTGCACGATGTTCTCTTCATAACTGACTTATTACTAGTATTGTATCTTTAAAGCTGAAGGTGGTCTTGACTCATTAGCTGCGTCAAGATAGGGGACAACTCCCAAAGAAGTACTTACTTTGAAGAAACTCAAATCTTCATTCTCAGGGGTCTCACTAATACAAAAGAAGAATCTGACACAGAAGCTGGAATATAAAGAGAACATTTTTATTAAACTCAAATGAGTGAGACTACGTCACACAGAAGCCTTAGCAACTGAATGAGGCAGTCTGAGGAGTACAGAAAACAGAGGCCTTATATATGCTTAGGGTTACAAACTCAGCATAACAGTAAGGGGCAGTCCTAGCTTTTGCAAACATGCAAAATGCCTAACATGGACATGCAAGATCTGCCAAATATTAGCCAATAGAAAAACATTTTCAAACAAAGTATGACAGAACCTCAGTTTGCAATAACCCAACCCAAAGTAAATTATTAAGAATGTCCCAAATCCAATCTCCACAAGCCGGACAAACCCATAATTGAAAGCACAATGCATGTAATGAAGAAACATAGAAAGGAAACAATGACAGATAACGAGCAAGATAAGGCATGTGTAGAGAAGCTAAAAGTTAACGATGTCCTGAACTTTGACTGGCAATCTCAGATAACAATCAACCAAGGAAATTGGCTTAGCGAGGTCAGTTTCAGATAAAGGGGTCAGTTCCTTACAATGCACCTTAGAGTCAAGAAAAGGCTTAGTTAATAAGTGCATGAACAACGAAGCCCATGCAACTTTGTTCGTTTGGTTACCTCCACAGGCCTACGTGATGGCAACACAAAATGGAGGCACGGACAAAATGGAACCCATATTCGGGACAAACTCTCTGAATGTGTAATGAACTTGCTAGTTAACATGAAGAATTCAATCCATATTAGCCGGACTTACTAGATACGGTACAACATCACCAAAATCGTGACGGAACCATAACCTCACAGGACAAGACAGAATTTACCGAACCTCAGACCCTCCTTTTGCCATTACGTAGGCAAATCCTAATTAATTGCTAGGCGAACATTTTCCATTCTAAAAATTTCATTAAAGGTATGAGCAGGAATACAAAGAGGACAGGGCATTGGGTCATAATTAACATAAAGTAATGACCACTATTACAAACAAAATTATCATTTTTCACAACCCTAAGCAAAAAGCAAATCCTAAAATTATCTAGTAACATTTTAGGGCTCCTATGTATTTCAGTAACTTATTATATATTCAGGTGAAACAGTGGCGATCCTTATCAATGCTCTCAGATGAAAAGGGATACTCTTCCACAGAGAATGGACTTTATTCTGCTTTTACTAAACAGAATACTACTTTAAAACAATGCCAGCAAAACAACAAGAATCAGTCTCCTAACACCCATTTTATTCAATCGCACGGAAACCACTTGTGCAACCAGCTATGCCCAGAGTCCGTTCAAAGCCTCTCTGGTAGGCTTCTATCGTCCATCAAATCTGCTCCCATTGTTGCATGGGCCTCTTGATTCAGGCCTCCCATGAAAAATAGTGTTTCTCAGTATCTGTTGGAGTGCCCTCCTGGCAAACACTCACAGCTCATTCGAAAGTCTCAATGTCTCAAGGCAGTGCACCAATATCTCTCCTCTGCGGCAGGCACTACAGATAGTGTGCTCTTCATTGATCAAGGGCACAGATCATCTTATGCAGATCCGGGTCTACATTCTCAGGCTCCAACACTCATTACTCAGTGTCAGAGAACGCTCAGGCTGCTCCTTCATGGGCACCATAATGTAGTGCCTTTTGCCAATCTTGGATCCTCCGGTGCACTGCACTTCCGTTGGAGCAAAGGAAAAGAGGTTGTGTGGCCAAAACTCAGGCCAAGGGGCTCAAGGGACTGCACACTGTCAGAGGTTACCAGCACATGACAGGTAGAAAACTCAAGCCTCAACTCTTTCACTCTTTTGCACTGAAATTCTGGTTCTGTGGCAAAACTAGATCCTCCTTCTTCTCTGATGTTCAACGCCTTCTGATGAAGCAAGCACAATACTTTGAAGATACCATTGATGGCGTGCTGGCGATCACTATTCAACCTTGCTACTTTCTGGGTGCTGAGACTATAGCTGTCACTGATGGGAATTAGACTTTATTCATCGTTCTGCAGGTCATGACTCGATCCCGCAGAACCTAGTGACGTAGAAAATGTGACACAGTTGTTAGTTTCCTTCAATTTAGTTCAAAAACAGTTCATTTAACAAAGGGACTGCAAACAGGTGGCCTGCAATCTTCAAAGGAGTGACCATACGCCATGGGACTATTGTGATCTAAAATACACTGTCATTCTCATAGAATACAAAGACAAAGGCAATAAGCAAAACAGTGCCTCTAAACTCTTCAAATGGGTTTCCATGTGAGAGCATATCCTCTACCATCTAAGGGTAGATAACTACATGAGAATTCTATCTAAATGGATGTCCTCACATATAGTGGCATTGTCTAATGGGGTAAACACATTTTTTCTCCCAATGATTACATATAGGTGTTCCTACACCCTTATCTAAAACATCTCAAAAGGGAAATCGCATAATACAGATTATCAGGGACATGTAGATACCTCCCTTTTAATAACTGTGCATCAGGTGCACTATGCAACACACAAGCTAATGATCAAATGTGGAAACAAAAGACAAGAACTAGAGAGTCCTCGTATTTCCATGATTTGGGAACACATCTGATCCCACCGAAAATTAAAGAAGCAGGAACAAAAGGGTAAAAATCCAAATTAAAAATAGTCATTAAAAATTTGTCATGTTCAAAAAAATAAATTGTAAGGTATCTCCTATTGAGGTGGAAAGCTTGTCTTACTATAGTATTGAGTCAGTTAACCAGTCCATCACTACCCTGACAGTCAGACTGGAAAACATCGAAGTAGGCCTAAAGAAAATTCTTAAAAATCAGTCTGGTCATACAAAAGGGAATTATGCATAATATGGGGGTCTCTGGTACATTACTGCAGTCTGGAAGTGTGAACCTGAACAATACACCAGTAATAATAAAAGGGCTGACTGGTGAAAGGAATATGGAAAAAGGGAAATGGGACTAGGACACAGCTAAAATCCTCAATAACTAGACACAATGCAACATCGGTCAGGGGAGAAAAATAAAAATCTATAGGAAGAACAAGAAATTACTTGGGTAAACAAAAATCAAAAATAGTTCATAAATGTTAGCTCTACCGCTGGCCGCTTAACCATATACGGTAATCTCAGCTAATGTTCCAGTTCCTTCTTCAGGGAAAAATGAAACCTTGTTTCCTTTATGGTACAAAGCCATACACTACTTAGGAAGCAGAACAAAACTGACTAATGTAATATAGAAATTAGGTCACCATGTACAAGAGTCACAGATCTATAATTTATCCTTACGTCCAATCAGGATACATAAATCTAGGGCTGCCTGTTCCTTAAGGGAAGGGGGCAGTAACGTGACTAACAGCAGGTGACACACTTTGATCCTGTATATCTCTTTTATTTTTCTTCAAATACCATTATAGCCAAATTTGACATACACTGATGAAGTGTTGTCTGTCTTGTTTACAGTATGAAAATATCATATCTATGAAATTTTGTGTCAGAGCAAGTCTACCCAACTGTTGTGCAGCGATATGCATTGTCATGTATATCCCTTCACAACACAGGTAAACTTGTAATAGTATCAAAAGCAGCAACATAAAACAAAAACATGCAAAAAAGAAAAAAGAAACCGCACATGTCAAGCCATCAGATATACTTGCTGTATATCAAGCACAATAAGCATAGACAAAACAATAGCATATATAAATGAGCGGTGACGCACAACACCATGTCATGTACTTTATGCACTGTGAACCTGCAGCCCAAAACCCAATATTCGGGCCTGCTTAATTTGTCAGACTTAAAATCCTCACCCTCCTTTTGACAGCAGATCACCAGTTAGTGGAGATTTAGCTGTCAAATACAACTTACTGTGTCGCTTCTGACACACAGGACCAGCAGGAACAATTCATAAAAGGATAAAATGCGAAAATATGTAAAACGCACAAACATTTCTTTTTAAAGAAGTCATAATAAAAAAATCACACCTGTTTTCAACATACTGCTGACACTGCACATAACACACAAAATATCAACTGTAACCAACCATCTTTTGAAAACATGCTAAACCACCTTAATTTTGACTTTCAAAAATAAAAGTCTTTCACAGACAATCTGCGTGTCCCGTGCGCCAATCATCTTTGAGGCCCTGCTTTTCCAAGCAATGCTTTCTCCATCTGTTTACACTTACTCCTAACTCCCACCTCACTGACCTTAAGGTCAAAATCTGCCTTGCGGGCTCCTCAGCCCTCTCCCTCTTCCTCACTCTGAGGTTGACAAAGACAAAAACGCTTCCCAACTCTTTCTAACCTGCAATAATCAACCCTATTTAAAAACACATGATATACATATATTACTCCTTTTAGGGGCTACAATTTATTTATTCTTAGATTATTAAAACAGTTACTGTGAAGAATTCGCAGAACATAATAACATAACATACCAGCTTTAGAACAAATGTTTGCTACTAACCTATGCAATTGTACTCATTTCAGCAACCTTAAATAGATGAACGTCTCAGTAGGTCCAGAGCTAGAGTTAAAACCTTCAACCCTGATATTAAACTCAGACCTCTGCACCAGGCACATTGGCTCACTGAGCCATTAAAAGCCACCCCAAATGGAAACAACCTACAAATTTGTATTAGACCTAAATGTATGCATTTACTAAAGCCTAAGGCACTTTAAAGCTATTTTAAATGGCATGAATGCTGTTTGAATAGTCCATTTTACCCAAATTCGACTTTGATATTTGGGGCACTTAAAAATAAATATCCTATAATTGTGTTACATATTAATCATCCTCAGAATGTTCTTTACAGATCACAAAGATTGGACATTAGACATATCTCATGTAAATCTTTAGAAAAATGAGTTTTTTACGCCTGCGCTAAGTGAAATTCCATATGCTAATGTCCTCATTATGCAGTGCAACACAACTCAAATTAAATTATAATGCTAGGAGGTCACAGTATGAGCATTAAGCTTTATACATAGTAAAAAACGAATTTTGTAGCACTTATTTTTAATAATTATTTTTCATATTTAATAATTATTTTTAATAATCTCAATCATGTTTGATAATACCACATATAAAAACAAGCTGCATCCCTTGCCTATCATTTTTAGACGCATCCATTTATAAGCCTAAGCACAGAAGCCTAACTTATAACATGACAAAAAATTTTGCGCCACATTATTATCTTTCTAAAAAGGACAATTTTTATTTATTTAGCACCAGAACCAAGAATATACTTACAAAAAATGCTTAGAGAGGAAACCCTTAATTGAAATGTCTTTCTGTAATACAAAATAATGAACCTTAGTTTGTAACCTTTTTTAAAACACTATTCTGAAATGCAAAGATTCACCCGTGTTTAACTGAGGGCAAAGTCCTGGCGGAGTAAATACTCCTGTTTATTTAGCTTGTCTCCCAGGGTTGTAACATGAGCACGATGACCGTCTTTTTCAGACAAAGACATATCAATGCGTGTTCTATAGTATGCGTTTGAGTTCAGCAAAAACTTACTTCAGCTGAAGTGTTTGCCTAGTAATTTCTAATACAATGTATGTAAGTAAAAATGCTATAAGTTTGTTTTTCTACAAAACACACCATTCGTTTTTGGGGGCCTTTTTATTCCTAGTGAATGTGAATTTTAATCTTATTTTTTTTTTAAGCATTTAGACATTTTGCTTAATAGACTGAAAACATCAAAAAGAAACACAAACACACATTTGAGCTCATTTCAGACATAAACAGAAAGGGGTCAAACACTCAGGACACACAATACGGTGCGCTTTAGCCATGCATTTCATAAGTAGCGCCATCGCTATGTACTTACAGAAGTTGCACTAATGGGAAAACCACATAGACATTTAAACAGGCATTTAACCCACAGATCAACACTTAGGACTGAAACAAAGGACAGCCCACAGACTGTTCTTAAACCAAACCATTTGTAAATACTAGTTGTAAGTCATATTTACAAGAAACGCTTCTCAATAATGTTCCAAAAGACTGCAAAAACAGACTGCTACATATCCAAGAAGCCAAAACACACTCAATCCACTAGCTTTGGCTGGCAGAACACCAAAAAAATCGCTCTGCATATCTTCATTTATAAAATTGCGCAGAACAAAGGATCCTTGTTTTGTATTATGTCATATTTTAATTCCCTGGGGATGCAAAATCACCCAGGAAGAAATATGTTTTTAAATCTAAACCTATTTAGATATTCCCTCTAGGGGAGTCGGCTAATTTACTTCACATCACACTATGGTACCTTTCAAAAAAACACATTCTTCGATGCGAGCTTGAAAACAGGCATGCCAAAAATATTTGCAGAATTATGCAAATATTATAATCAAAGTAGTGCTTAAGGTACTCTTCGTACGTGCACCGTTCAACAAAATCAGATAGGGAAAAATCTCCTCATTACCTGCCTACACAAATTGCAATTTGCATATCCAAACAAAAATCTCCTCATTACCTGCCTACACAAATTGCAATTTGCATATCCAAACCTATACAAATCCAAAGTTGGCCAACACAAATTCCAAAATTCCAAAGCTACAGTAAGCGTTACTAAACTACCTTACTCTTACCAACAAAAGGTTTTCCAAATTCTAACTGTCAAATTCTACATGACTTAACGGTCTTTTTTATTTTAGAATACTCACGCCAAAAAAAGGTTCTCAGTCAGGAGTGACATCATGTGGAGGATCAAAATCAGGAAGATCAGAAATATACTGGGCTGCAAAGACAAAGAATCCCCAGAATCTCCATACACAGAGTAGTAGAGTCCCGTCCTGTCCTCCTCAGTAGATTTCAGTCTCCTGACAAGATCACTCCCTCAGAAAGTCACTTCTCTGATGAAGCCCGCGTTGGCCGCGCCATTTGAAGAAACTCAAATCTTCATTCTCAGGGGTCTCACTAATACAAAAGAAGAATCTGCCACAGAAGCTGGAATATAAAGAGAATATTTGTATTAAACTCAAATGAGTGAGACTACGTTACACAGAAGCCTTAGCAACTGAATGAGGCAGTCTGAGGAGTACAGAAAACAGAGGCCTTATATATGCTTAGGGTTACAAACTCAGCATAAAAGTAAGGGACAGTCCTAGCTTTTGCAAACATGCACAATGCCTAACATGGACATGCAAGATCTGCCAAATATTAGCCAATAGAAAAACATTTTCAAACAAAGTATCACATGACAGAAACCTCAGTTTGCAATAACCCAACCCAAAGTAAATTATTAAGAATGTCCCAAATCCAATCTCCACAAGCCGGACAAACCCATAATTGAAAGCACAATGCATATAATGAAGAAACATAGAAAGGAAACAATGACAGATAATGAACAAGATAAGGCATGTGTAGAGAAGCTAAAAGTTAACGATGTCCTGAACTTTGACTGGCAATCTCAGATAACAATCAACCAAGGAAATTGGCTTAGCGAGGTCAGTTTCAGATAAAGGGGTCAGTTCCTTACAATGCACCTTAGAGTCAAAAAAAGGCTTAGTTAATAAGTGCATGAACAACGAAGCCCATGCAACTTTGTTTGTTTGGTTACCTCCACAGGCCTACGTGATGGCAACACAAAATGGAGGCACGGACAAAATGGAACACATATTCGGGACAAAGTTTCTGAATACGTAATGAACTCGCTAGTTAACATGAAGAATTCACTCCATATTAGCCGTACTTACTAGATACAGTACAACATCACCAAAATCGTCACGGAACCATAACCTCACAGGACAAGATAGAATTTACAGAACCTCAACTTCTTTGACACTACTTAAGCAGAGTGCCGAGGTATAAAAAATTTTGTATAACTTTTACCTGTGGACCTCTGGTTCTAAAGGAAAGCTGACATCCATGGTAGTGGGATGTCATTTTTACCTTGAGGGGCACCATTCTTGTGAAAACACTATGAGATCTGTTGAAATTACTTTTCTGTAATACATTTGGGAGTAGAGAATTGGATAGTGCGACGATCTATACCACCACTACCTGTGCTGTTCTTTGTGATCCTCAGGGTTCTGAGTGACATCATAGACAACTTAAGCCTCACTCTCATTGTCTATTTAAAGTATCTTGGAACCCCTCAGTGAAAAGCATCCCCCAGATTCACTATAATCTCTTTATAATTCTGCCTTTAGTTTGTGCAAAAACAAATAATACATAGCTGTAGTTGTATAATGTTCTTTCACTGTGTACTGATCATGCATCACTTGATAATGAAAACTCTAAAATAATACAAATTTGGTGGAAATAAAAACCAAGAGGTATATTTACAAGAACTGGCACATCATAGTTTTGCCGCAGTGGTGCCCCAAAAACATTACTGCCGCAGAACACACAGAAAACAACATATGAGCGTCGTATTTACAATACAGCTCTCCATGGCGTTAGGAATAAGCCAGCGTCATAAAAACTGATGCTGTTGTGTGCACTGTGTCGTTAAGAAACTTGACGCTAATGTTGCAAAAGTGACATTCAGCCGTTTTGTGTGTAGAAAATTGACACAAGTTGTCCTAGCAGCACATTTGTGCTCCTAGCGGCAACATTTTTATTTAAAAAAACCCTACTTGAAAAAAAAAACACTTTCCTGAAAGCAGCAATGGAGCAGCCAGGAGTGAGTAGAGCCAAGGAAAACAACCCCAGCTACCCCAGTACCAGCAAGGATAGCAAGCCAGAGTCCCAGGGGAAGAGGAAGTGCAATTTAGCTTCAAAATGTTGTTGGGTGAGAAAAAGGCCACATGGCAGACCATTGAGAACAAGGTGAACAGCGCCAAAGTAAAAAGGACAGTGAGTGACTGTAAAATGCACTGGCATGATTGCAACTGCAGGACAAAGGAGAAACTGGCAACCAATCTCAAGGAAGCATTGCAGACATTGCATTGCATTGGTAGACTAGCTCCTCAGGAGCACCTGGATCCCTTGGAAGAGCAGGTGTCAGCCGTCATCTCCGAGCAGTCAGTGGTAGGAGTTTCGGAACAGGACAGTACTGACTATGACGAACTACAACAGCAACAGAGTAAGTTGCAACAAGGGGCAATGTGCGTAACTAGGTCATGTTGTGCAATGCAGGCAGCTATGCCCCAGCACTCTGTGTCACTGTATGTATGCCAAAGGGTAAGATGCTGGCTCATCTATGGTTAAACATAACATAAATGGATGGCTCATGGGCATTTTGGCAATATTGTGCTGTAGGGCAGCGCGAAAGCCTTCTAGCTGTGCTGCCTTACGTCAAATGAAGAGGGCAGAAATGCACCTATCTACACGATAAGGAGGATTCTTGACCTTTCTGCCAGTGCTGGTGCATAAACAGCAGCCAACTGCAAAAGCAGGCACCCTTGCACCATGGTGCAATGGTACCTGGTTTGGTGCTAGCCAGCCTATTGTGCACCAGCACAGAGGAAAGCACAGGGACGCGTTGTATTGTTGTAAACACACTCATCCCTGCACTTACTTAATGACACAGCTTGGCGCAGAAACATGGTTTGCAGTTCTGCGCCGCACCATATGTTTAGGAAATATGCCTCTCTGTCTCACCTATGCCCATGCACATTAACTTAGCCTGCACATTCATAGCATGGAATGGGTTTCTGAAAGGAGAAACAACATACCTGAGGCGTGTGGAATATGTGGGCCATGGAAAGTATCTAGACATAGGGACATTTCAAGAGCCCTATCCATAGTAGCCTAGATTATATTGCGCCGCTACGTCCTGTCATGCAGGGTCAGAGCACACAGATTTCAGCTGCCATGGTAGGGGCCACCTGAACTCTTCTCATCTACTAAATCTGACTGGGCGTGCAGGTGAATGTAAATGATGGATGCCAGAGGACCATGTGGAATATTTACAATGAAATGGCGCAGCGTGTTGGCGCAAACAGTTCTAGTGCACAGAGCTGCGTCACTACAAAAATGCAGGGATGCTCCATGTTTATAGGAATAGGTGCAAGGTTGCCTGTGTTGCAGGGATGGTTGTTTATGTGCAAGAAGGGACGCTTTACTGCAAATAAACAATAATCTCTGCAATGCAGGCAACCTTGCATCATGATGCAAGGGTGTCTGCATTGGCAAAGGGCTGTTCTTTTTACACCGGGGCAGGGGTGGGCACATGGGGTGGCATGTATTTCTGTAAATACGGTGCATCCCTACCTGAGCATAAACAATCAATAATGGTGTTTTGCTCCTTGTAAGTGTGCTGCATTTCCCATGACACTTAGAAAGAGCACAAACCAGGGAGAAAAAAAAGTATTTCTCCTCGTAGACTCACACTAAAGCCTCCTTCTGAAAGGCGTCAGTCTTTGGCACAGCCACAGATTTACGATTACTTGTAAATCTGGGCAGTGCCAAACAGCAATGGGTGTTGCGTGAGAACACCTACAGCAACAAACTTTGCATGCCCCTTTGGTTCAGAAAACTGTGTCAAAGGGGAGAATATTTGCAAGGTGATGTTAAGCCCTGCTAAGTGGCTTAGTGCCGCCTTATACACATGAAGCAAGGCAATGCACATACGGAGTGTTGAAAAAAGTGATGCTCTGGAGGCGCAATGCCCTTGCAAATATGCTCCCTTGTGTGTCAAAACAAATGATGGTGTGTGGCCCTGGTGGGTTCCTGCTAGTGCAGTGCATAGTAGGTGCTTGCTGTGCTTGTCAAACTGTCACTCTGTCTGACTGGGGAGACTTTGCGTTGCAAGGAGATGAGAAGGGACATGCGTATTGCAAGGTACTCTACAAAATACACATGCACTGCTGCGTATGACTAGGTCACACTTGTGTAGCAGCTGGTTAGGGATGAGAGACAACAGCCCATTGTGGTACTACATTTTACCTGTTATATGGACCTGGGTGAATAAGTGGTGTGTGCCAGGGTGGAATCTGGTCCAAAATTGTCTCACTGTGTCACATGTACGACACTGTTAAGGAGGAGTCAATGGAAATATAGTGTATTTCTAATTTATAGAGTGTCACACTGTAAACAAATTAAAGTAGTTGTCTGACTCAGAAGTGTGTGTTTGTGACTACCTCCTAGTGGTCTGTCCAGATGTGTATGGAAACCACTACCAACACTTTCTTATTTTTTAGGGTTACTTTGTTTTTCTATGTAGAGTTTATGTCTATATATAGAATGTGATGATATGTCATTTTTGTATTTCATTGATTAGGTGTTATTGGCTACGAGTAGATATATTCATTGTGAACTACAAACATAGTGAAGGTAAATTAAAAGTACCTTCATGTAAAATTGCGCAGTATTTATTCCTTCATACCGCTTGTTGTTTTTCCCATTAAGTCTGATGCCCAGGTGTAGAAGGGTTATTTGGGTATACCCCTGTTGTTTTTGAACATGTACAAGTCAGAGCAGCGAACTATCAAGGGATTGGGAGAACTACTTAGTCAACATACATGACAGGAGTCCAGGAGGGTCAGAGGCGGAGGTGAATGGGCTGAGTTGCCTGGGTAGGTACAGGTCACCACTTCTATTACCTGGCCCATATCACTCCATAGCAGCCTGCCAAGTCAGTCCATTGGATATAGTCGAGCATAATGTAGGTGTCATAGTATGATCTGGGTCCAACCACTGTGTGGCAGTAAGTCGGCTGTGGTCATGATGAAATGAGTTGAACGTCAGGGTCGTAATCTTACTAATATGACAGGGTCGCTCCACTCAGAGTAGGCACACAGTGGTAGTGAGAACAATGCTGAGATGCAGTCATCTTAAAGGGAAATACAGTGCAATTTGCAATCCATACCCTTGTGTGACAGGTGTCCTACACATTAAATGGGAACAGAAAGTGAAGTGTATTGAACCTTGATTGGCAACTGGATTACACATGTCAACATCTAAGAGAGATCAGCAATAGCATTTCTCCATCTCATTGCAGAGGATGGACCCTCACCTCCTGGTTAGCATGCTGTCCCAGACATTAGTGATGATGGGGATGACAACCTGCAAACCATCAACCAGGACACCCTCCAAGAATTCCTGGATTCCATCTGGACACCATCTCCGGACGCTGGGAGGGTCAACAGGGTTGTGGGGTCTTCACATCCCCTGCCTACCAACCAACAGGCACCACCTGCCACCCCACCCAGTTCCTTGGACTTCTAGGACCCACAGATTACTTTCCAACATATTGCAGTAGGAGTCCAGCAGGAGATGGTAGAGCAGGTGCGGGCGGGAATGGAGACCCTAGAGGGAGTCCTTGGGTGCCTCAGTCCCAATAGGGACAACACTGCGGCCATCAGAGGCACCTGCACTCCGCTCCGTGGCCTCCAGCAGCCCCTGGCTGACATTGCTGGTGTCATGAGGCAGAGGCATGAACAAATGTTCTGCCAAAGAGGCACCAGCAAGGTGGCCAACCATCTGGGGTCAATAGGAAACATCTTGGAGTCCATGGAGTGGAAGCAGGACTACAAATTTGCTACCATGGCTGCCTACCACCGCAACGCTGCTGGTGTTTTGCAAAACCAGCAGATCCTCCCTGCTGCTTTGCTACTTCATGTGTTGGCACAGATGAATGCTGCTGCTGGCACGGGATCCACATCTTCTGCCCCTGATGTGTGAGTACCACGCTCGGCTGCTGCACCTACAACACCCCCCTCACTGGAGACACTACGTACATCAGCGGAGGAAGATATGGACGGCACTTCAGCTACCACTGTCCTCAATTTGCTTTCCCCCTGTTTATTTTAACAATTTGTGAACTGTTAATGTGACCTTCCCTCCCTAATGGCATTGTGGTCATCCTCCTCACTGAAGCATTCCTCTCCTCCACATGTCCCATGACATGTTACCCATATGAACTCAATCTGGACATCCACTGGCTCAAAACATCTTTTGTAGTTGGTGTCCTATTAACTGTACCTGTGAGCTGTGCCATGATTTGTGCATGATAATAAATGCACTTAGTACTACCTGTGTGTTGTCTGTTTGTTGGAGTCTGGACGATGCTGACTATTGTGAATTCTGAGAGGTGTAGATACCAAATACCTATCAAAGGGGCATGTGCTTTTGGAATCAGGGACACTGATAGACAGTGAGAGAGAAACAAATTTGGTGAACTCTATGTGTGTTTTGACTCTCAAGTGGTTACTCAAGGTTAAGCATGAAGTGCAGCAAGTGTTGTGCAGTGAATGTTAATAGTGAATGAAGTCGCACCACAAGTGCCGGGTCTACCCATGGATACTAGCAAGCAAACAGCATTCGGATGACAAGTAAACACTGCAAGTGTGAGTGTGTAGAGGGCATCAGTGTTTGAGTGTAAAAACCTTCAATTTGGGTGAATGTTTTGACCACCACATTCCTCCGAAGCATGTCGCAAGACATACCCACACAGAGAAATCGTATTTGAATACATGTGTTGCACTGTGTACCATTTCCATCATGATTGCTAAGTGCACTGCTCAACAATGTCTGAAATAGATAATGTAAAGCCATGGCCAACCTGACATACCAATGTCCATAGGTAAAGCATCTACTCATACATCTTGCCAAACACTGCTAGCAAAGACAAATGCAAGTACATAACATTACCTGAGCACACATGCTAACTCCCATACAGTAAATCATGATGTAGACCTGTATGTAGCAAACAATGGCATTTAATGGCAACAGAAACTTTTACATTTCTAAAATTATCTAACCTAAACTAACTAACTAATCCAACCTCATCTACACTACTTTATCCCACATACTATCTAAAACTACCTTAACTTAACCTCGCTTACTCTACACATTTAGCACAATATAATAAACATCAATCCCCTACCACCCTTAAGGCACGTCTTCACACAAGGACCACAGAAACTACACCTAAACACCAACTAACTACACATAGAAACCTAAACAATCATATTTTTTTTCTTTTTTGAAGAAAAAAAATCATTACACATATAAAGCCCAACAAGCCCCCACCCCAAAAATACAAAGTACCCCTACCCACCAAAATTGTTCCCACCTCTCCAAAAGCCCTAAAACCACTACCCCTTCACTATAACTACACCACCTAACCTAAACTAAGCTATAAAACCATTAAAACCAACATTACACCTATGTATAGGGGGGAGGGCAGAAAGGCTTCCTGTGGCTAATGTGGCTAGGGTTTTGCCACTGCCTGCTTCAGTTCATGGAGCAGTGTGATTGCCTGGTCCATCTTGTGCTTAAGCACTGCCACCCTCAATTGTAGGTCTGACAGTTCCTTCTTTATTCCGACCTCAAATGAGCTAGCCTCGTCTGTCGGCTGATGTATAGGGACAGGTGATTGTGATGGTATGCTGCCAGAGGTGCTGGGTGCCGGTGCCTTGTTTTCAGACCATGGAGGACCTGGCCTGGGAGGTTAAACACAGATCTATGACTGGTAGTGATTGGTTGATTGGTTCAGCATTCTGTCTACCATTTGTTCTTTTTGCTGAGAATTGTGTGCAGGCATTTGCGGAATCTGAAAATGTGAAGGGACAGGCATTTTTCTCTGGGCGAAACGGCAACCCTACCTCTACTACCGTAAGTTCTGTGCTGCCTTTTTCCTCTAAAATGTGCCGCGCTCTGTGGAGGGCGCTCTCTCAGGAGCCCCCACACACTCTTAAAAGGTGCCTGACAGGGTCGGACTAAAAAGAAACAAAAAGGTATTTTGTTTCTTTTCAGTGATGGGCATTTGCGGTGTCAGCTCAGAGCCGCAGAGACAAGCTACACAAACATGCTCAGGGGTCCCCATCACGTAGAGAACATTGGGGCCCATCTGCACCATGGAGCATGCGGGGTGTCCGTTACGCCCTTGTGCTGTAAGTAAGCAGGAACTGCAGTAGAAGTGGGATGGCTGGACAATGGGAATTTTGTTAGGATTGGATGAAACATAATCACCAAACACTAGCTAGCGCACATGACAAAATCGGCATCATACCACCATCAATGGAGAAGTGTGGCTCACCTATTAGAGCGGCAGACCCTGAGGCAGAGGTCTGGCCCGGGACCAGGGTTCAATCCCCAACGCGGCAGGGTCTTGGGCTCAATGTCCACGGACTCGATAATTCTCGCCTAGGTGCCTACTCTAATCATGGGTCCTACTCTGCAACTCTGGGCAATAGCTTGCTTAATCTCCACAACGGCCTCGAAAGCGCTAGGATGCCTGGCTTCACCTTGGGGGTGCCCAGTTAGGGGGCATCTCACAGGGAAAGCCAGGAAGGGTTCCACAGCGGTATACAGCGCCAAGATGCCTTTCAGGTGATAGTGCGCTTTACAAGTATACACATTACATTACATTACATCAGAACACAACTGGGTTTTGAAAGAGACTTCAGGAACCAGTAAAGGAATTCTGCCTCTTAACTGCTCTCTAATATAATCTCTGTCTGCTGTGAGGCCTGGATCTGCTTTGTATGAGAGGCTAGTGAAGTGCTCTAAAGGGTCAGTAATCTCACCTCCTGTTACCCTCGGGGGACAGAATGTCAAGAACCACTCACTGGAAATCCAAGTTTTTCCCATTGATTGTTTTCATTTAAGTCATGGTGCACAAGAATGAGCAGTAAATATTTAGACATGTGACCACCTTAATGAATGTACATGCAAGACACTTCAAACTCCTCCAGTGGTATCATCAAACTTTGCTCACCTCTCGTTTTTACGTCACTGAGATTCGTTATTGGATTTATTCCTTAAATCTCTATTCAACTCGTAGAGATGGTGTAATATATAAATACAACACAGGAATTCGTACGGCCTCTTTATTTTCATGTGATCTTGTGATGCCACAACACAACTGTGCCTCCATCCTTGCTAAGCTTCCTTCCACTGTCTCTCTGGAATGTCCAGGCACTCACATCCTACCCTAGCTCATCCCATTACATTCTATAGGAGGTAGGAGACACAGCAGATAAGACAGTCTTGTTTTCAGATTAGTCTTCGTTCTTATCTTTTATGGAGGCCTTTTTATGATCCAATTCCTTCATCTATTGAATCTTTACGTCTATGCTTGTAACTCTCATTGGCATCTTGTACTAAGTAAACTCCAGGCAGGATCAAGTGGTAATTCCATTTATTGAAGTCTACATGTTAAGTCCACGATGAGCAGCAACCAGCTGACTTGGATCCTATTGTTCTATTTTAACTTGTGTTCTTGTTTCTTTTGTTTTCTTTCGGGGTATGGGGGAGTAGATCAGGAAGGACTGAACGTGCACCACAGAAGGGGCACACCACCTAGGAATACTAGGACTGCAGCAGAGATAGCCCCTAGAACTTTGAGAAACCAGGCAGGTAAGATTTGACCAAGCGGCTCTCTCCCAAGGAATCTTGAAGCCACTCAAATGTCTTTGAGACTGCCTGCAGTATTTAAACTCCTGTGCCCAAGATGGCCACCAAATCATATGTTGGACCTGAGAACTTGCGAGAATTCGGGTTCAACATTCTTCATAAGAAAAACTATCTGCCAGGTAGGATTACCTGCTGGAAAGTGCATGGAGGCCTTTACATAAAAATATTCTTGGGGCCTGATTCATGTTATTGAGCGGAATGGGGCAGATATCTGGAAGGGCAAGACCCTGTCATTGTAGTATTACTGGATGAACTGGGAAACATCCTTTACAACGAAACTTTTACAACGCATAGCGCTTGGGAGCGCTCTAGGATAGGGAATAGGTTAATTTACTATCCAATAACCTTCCCTAGTGTCCACGGGGACTGGAGTTGGAATAGTAAATTAAACTATTCACTATCCAGCGCCCAAAAGCATTATGCGTTGTAATGGTATGCGTTGTAAAACTTGCGATGTAAAGGTAGGCGTTGTAAAAGTATGCGCTGTAACGTCATACATCCGGATGAACTACATGAGAGGTTTAGGGGAAGTTTGCAAGGGGTCATGCAGTACATGACATACAGGAGTGAAGGACTGCAAGATACAATTAATGCAAGCTGCCCAATTTATGACACAGAAAAGGTTGATAAATGGTTATCTACAGAAGAACAAGTGACTTGTTGGGAATAGACATTAGTATGCCAGGATCCCTAGTAGGAGAGAGTGGTTGAGCCAGACATCCACTGAACTATGGCTTGGATCTTAGGAGCCTCGCTCAGCTATTTTAGTGAAACAAACCACTAATGTTTTCCCAACCCCCACTCATCACAGTGGACCTGAAATCATTCGTATGACCTGGTCAATTACACCTCTGACTTGTATTGGCACTTTTTGCATTCTTGTGTTGCTTTTTGGAATAAAACTTCAGTTTCCATAAATCAATGTGGACTATTTTTGATTTTAGTATTGCTTCGGTTAAGCTTTAATATTTAAAAGCATATCACAGGTTTTCTCACAGAAACATTTAGACTTAGAAAGAAATTATATTATAAGTTGGTTGGGGAAATTAACCTTCATTACTACTGAAAGGCAGGATATTTGCCTCAATGCCTGCAGGGAACACATTTCACAGTGGTGGTCTCTAAATTGAGTGCCATTTGGCATTCACCTCTGAACTTGCATTGTGATGTGGAGTTGGGGAATAAACATCCAGTTCCACAATGTTTAACTTTGAGTCCTAGTATGGCAGTCATGCTGGAATCCATGAATGATACAAGGAGCTTAAAGGTGGCAAAGGGGCACTGTGGCCTAATTGTCCAGCCGAAACCGGAATCAAACTACACCTAGCTGAAGAGGCCCAATCAGCCTGAAATCAATCTTGTGTTGTTTGCGTTCAGGTTCAGAGAGGACCTGAATTGGCAGTTCGGGCTGGGCCGTTCCTATTGGAGCATGACTGATTTACATCTAAACTGAAGTGGCATATTATGCAAAAGAAAGATGGATTAAAATGCCACCCCAAGCGATTACCAGTGGCTAGACTTAATGCAAGCATTCCTCCCATCACCTTTTGTGTGTTTGATGTAACACCCTACGTGGTCAGGGCACTGCCCAGATATTGGTCTATTGCACACTGTGCCACTGGAACTGGGACCAAGCTACCCCCAATTGAAGATGCCCAATCAGGCCGAAAGTGGTCTTGGGTTGCTTGTGTCCCAGTACAGAGAGTATACTACTTAATTTGTGAAATATTAAGTGCAGAGCCCCAAATCTTGCTGTTTAGTGTCACTGGTGCAGCAGAAGGTTCTGGTCCTGAACATCAAGACTACGTAGACTTGAGTCCCCCTCAAGCATTTTTAATCCATCACCAGACACTTCCTACTCCTCAAATTCACTCTGGCTCATTCTGTTCTGTTCCTGCATTCTCCCTTAATCACGGTTTTTCTGCCTTTCCCTTCCTCCATCTTTCTGCCTTTTGTGTTATTCTCTTTCATTTTCCGGGTCAAAGTCTGATGAGGAAAAATAAGTGGCAGTGCCCAAAACTCAGTGCCTGTCGACCCAACCTGCAACCACTAGCTTAAATTGAGCATTAGGAGAAGACCTGGCTTGACAGTTCAGGTTGGACTAGTCCTATTGGAGCACGGCCAGGGCTGTTTTGCATATGGTTGGGACTAATCTGATATGACATGGTGGGCAAAAGCACAGTGGGTTGGAATGCTCACCCGAGTGATTGGCAGTGGTTAGACTTATTGCAAGCATGCCTCCTGATAGAGATCGCAGGTCACCCGACCAATAATTTTACCATATATGTATCGGGCCCATAAACTTCAATTCACCATATACATTAATCAGGCGACCTTACAAATCTCCACCAGCAACCCTGATTCCTTCCTATTTAGTTCTAGTGTACCCGACTTACCATCCACCGTTACGGGTACCTATGACCACAATGGATCAGGGAGCTAGCTGTGAAAGAAGGCAGGCAAAATACAAAATCCAACTTCATATAACTTTGATATTCATAAAATGACCACGGACAACTGGAAAGTTTAAGAGATTTATCTAGATTTCAGATTCAGTAAGCATCAAGTTTACAGTTAAAAGGCAATCAATAATCAAGATAACGAAAATTATATAACCATATAGAACAAGTGTTAGGGCAACCATTTATAAATTTAATATGATATGAGAACAGGGAATATGCTAAGCAGATTTCAAGAGTGGAATTCAGGAATGGACATTTATAACTGGGCAAACTTATGCATGTACTAGACTTATACTATGGGAACGTACTTCACGAATATGATTCTAAATTTAGGAAATCCTATACATCTATAGGAAGGGTAAAGAAAGTGGAACACACTATAACTCTAGCACATTTACTTTAGATCAGTTCAAGAACCACATCTATAATTCAAACTGTACGGAGATTGGTACTAAAAGGAAGGGTAACATAGGAACATGCTATGAAATATTAGCAGAATCGTATTGAGCTTTTCATTCAGTAGCTTTGCGAAAGCATGGAAAATAAACAAAATGCAAAGGTATGTCTTTATTAAAGCAAAGACAGAAAAATAGAAGGTGCAGTATAGAGTTCTCAGCAATATTTACCTAGAATGGTGTGAAAACCAACCCTGGCCACGGATCAGTCAAGGACAGGAAATACCCCACGGAAGGACAGTCATCAATGGGACAGCAGGTGCAGAATGGACACCCCAGGACAGGACAGGAAAACCAGATTAGGATCAGGACAGGACCACCAAGGCACGACCAGCACCCGCAGTTTGGAAGCAACGCCTGCGCTCCACCCTCTCTGCAGCTATCAGTCAGAACCCCGATTGGGTTAGCGAACTCCCCAGCAAAGTGCTCCGCCAGCACTTAAGGTTTAGTAAAACCTTTGAGTCTATGGTCAAATTCGGACAGAGTGCTCCGCAGCGCTCTGTAAATTCAGTCACCTATTGAGTGCGTTGGGTCAGTGACAGGTCAGCTATTCAGACAAGTCGGACAATTTCTCTAGCTACACCTAGGCTAGTTATACTGTTTTGGGGTCAGTGTACCACCCCCCAATGTTGCAAAGGGTCAGAATCCACAATTTCGATTGGTCCCAAGGTAGGCTAGGTTAACCCACCAATCAGAACAGACTACTGTAAGCCTACATTTACATTCTAGGGATCCGCCTAGCAAGTTTGGGGTTCCCACGAAAAGTTTCACTGAATACAATAGAGAAATACAATTGTTACAATTGAAGAACAAATTCTGCTCCATCCTCCTGGGTCAGAGGTGACTTTCGCAGGAGCATCTTGACTGTGGCTGCCAGCTGGCTGAGTTCCACTGCTCAAGGCTAACTACTCCCTGGCTGCGTGTTCATGCGCAGAAGGGACCTTCAAGATGGTTCTCGTTTCACTCCGACCCCCCCAATTATCGCGGTACATGAAAAGTAAGCGACAACAAATTAAAACATAGAAATAAACGAATGTACCATATGCCATGAGAAATTACTTTACATTTCTTACTTATAAGAATATACTATGCAATTACGGGTTCGCACAACACACAATAACACAAGAGCATCTACACAAGCTTCACCACGTTTTAATCCATAAGCAGCCATCTTAAGGCTATTACGCATGCGCACATTCTCCCACCAAAACTGCAATTACGTCACGTCACGTGGGTGTGACTGACACATGCACAGTAGAAAATACATCAAGCAGCGGCCATATTATGGACAAGGGTTACGAAGTTAGTAAAACACATAAGCAAGCATCACTAAGATACATGTATATAAAAAAATAAGGAAATTAGTAAGACGTACAATTGGATTACAGAGTTATGAGTGATTCGAGGTTCATGACGCAAGCAAGTCGCGATATGCGAAATCTTGCTTCATCAATCCCCTCTTTGATGATATTTACTATCATCACAAACTACGGGAACCAGATGCCAACTTTCTTTCACACCTTATTCATTTCTATTTCTTCCAGCATTCTATTCAATTTCTCTTTCACATCTTTGTTAGGGTGAAAATTTTTCACCCTTTTGTAAATCTGATTATTCAGATCCTCTAATTCAAGCTCATCCACGCTTCGTTTCACACCTTTCTTATTTACAGTGTATCTTTTGGTGTGCTTACGACATTTACAACAGACAAATATGAGGAATAGGATGAAACCTATTATGGCAATTGGCATCAGTACCTTTAACAGCAACCCTCTACCTAATTGGGCAAACCAATGACCTACAGCAGAGAGACCATCAGTGAGTCTTTTCCAGGCACTGTCAACCTCCAGTGGTTTAAGTTATTTTTCCAAATTGGTAATGTTCCTCACATACCTTTGAATGCCTACACTTTTGTCAGGTATGTAAGTGCAACAATGTTGCGTTTTCAACATTCTGCAGACTCCGCCCGCTTTTGCTAATAAGGTGTCAAGCGCAAGTCTGTTCTGTAAAACCATTGATCTGATCGCAACCATTTCGGTATTGACCATCAGGAAACCCCCAGCAGTGTCGGTAGATAACCGATCTACTACTGTAGACAATTTGCAAAGTTTGTTCGAGTTCAGAACCACTCCCACTGCAGGTATTATTGCGCTAAAAATATCTCCTACAATCTCTCCAGCAGTTTCTCTTCTATTGCGCACTAATGGGTTAGTTTCTTCATTGCTTCCAGTGATTTTTCCCACATGGTATATCTTTGGGAAGACAATACCAAAGTAGCAGCTCCCGTACCAATGGTCGGGCAATTTGAAGTAAGAACGCCGCGTATGCCGAGATCTGGATGACCGACACCCTATCACAGGTTCGGCAATTTGTTTGGTATATATCCGGTACTACGCTGAGGAATTTGGGCAGGGACTATCTTCTGTGGAACCCTGAGGTTCGAAAAACAGTTAAAAGGCTGGCCCAAATTTAAAACCTGGTTTCTTAACCTCACGCTGCGAGATACAAGTTTTCTTCTGGAATTACAGGCAGATTCACGCCATCTTTCACTCTCGAGAGCGTACATCTGACCCGCACAGATCATTATTCGGATCCACACGACACTCGGCATCTACCTTTTTCTGAGGTTTTGAACTTATCAAAATTTCTGCCCTGACGAAGTTCCAAAAACCAAGAAAGGAACGAAACGCGTTTGCTGTGCCTATGATGTCAAAAAGAATTTTGGAATAAAGAAGAATTTATACAACTTTGAGAGTGCACCTTCTGCTTTGTTTCTATATTTCTTCTGTTTACGCATCCCAAGGCAGCGGATGTTGGAAGAGTTTGCACCACCATGTATTAGGAACCATACGAATCGTTGTGCATGACCTGGTTAGCTGCTTTGGTCCTTCTGTTTAACAATTTGAAGTAAGCCTTGTTCCCACAAATAAAATAAATTCCAGGAAACACAGGCACTGTCCCATCTTTGAAACCCCAACCCCCAATTACCTTATAAGTATGTTCACATTCACTGGAACCGATGAAAACATTGTTATAATAACTAGTCATTTCCCTCTTAAGACAGAGTTTTCCCTTCTTTTCCAAGTCCAGGAGCATAGCAGCAGTCGCTTCACCATCTGAGGTACTTTCTATATTTTCAGCCCATTTAGGAACTTTATGGTTCTTTTCTTTGGCTTTCTTTTGAAAACTCTCCCTTCTTTTCTCTACCATGTCCAGGAATTCTTTTTCCTTTTCATGTAAAGAACAGGTCAGGTTATTTTTATGTGCATCATCTATATTAATTTTTCCTACAGTTAGAAAATAATCACCCATAGATTTACCTACGTTTCTAGTTGTTTTTACAGGATTTAGGTCTCTTCTAACAGGAAGTCTTGAAAATGTCATATCATAGTTGGAATAGGAATACTGTAAAGGTCCTTTTTTGTAAAATAAGCTAGTCAGTATACTACAGGAAATTCCATAGGTTAAGGGCAAGTGGTGATAGGTCACGCCTTCAGCTACAGAAGTAGGTAGCTTCATGCAGACATAACAGTCGTCTATTTCCATGGTCTCTACATAATGCAATAATAGGTTCGCGAAAACGTTTAAATGAGTCTTGTTCTTAATCTTATTGAAGTGTAATTCATCCTCATCTGGTGCTTCTAAAGTCAACTGTCTTCGTTTCAGGCTCAGAGGTTTGTCCAATGTGTCTACTCTTCGTGGTGCATTCTTAGTATGTGTTTCTACAGTGTCGTCAGGTAAGTTATTATTCGGGTACAAACTTGGGTTTTTACTCATCAGGGAAGGAAGGGTTACAGTTAGTCCTATCCAAAGGATCAGTACTATAGCTACACTACATAAACATACTTGGCAGCATGTTTTACAACAACTGCGTCTAGGCCTTCCATTCACGTTTGAATCAGACATTTGCTCAGAAGAAGTTTTCAACCCCTCTTTGTAACTTTACCCAGGTAGCTTACACTGGGCAACTTCAGGTGAGTTTGTCTTCTTCCTCTGCAGAAGGATCAGCAATCGGTTCTCCGTCACTTTCGTCAGTTATATCAAGATCCTCAAACTCCTCCAATATTAGATAAGTCCATTCAGGATCTTGGTATTTTTCGTTCAGTCTTTTTATGCGATTACTTCTTCTTTTGGAGCTTTCTCCAGCTTGTTCTGCTATTCGAGGACTTTTCCTCCTTTCTGCAAGTTTTTCTTCTACTGTTTTTATTCTCAGTCTCAACCTCTTGATGTACCTTGGTTCGATATGTTTCTTTTTCTTTAGTCTTTTAGCTGGCACTGTGGTTTGGCTTTCTTCTAATGGTCTTTTATTTTCGTTTGTTTGTGGCACTTCTACTCCTGTTTCTTCCCTTCCTATCTGACTAGTCCCAGGTCTTGTATCTATTTCTTCTGCCTGGTTACTAAGCTGGCCTGGTTCAGGTGAATTTTGGTTCTGGCTTTTGAATGTCTCTGTTTCTGTGTCCTGAACACGTTCCTCTAATTCTATCTGACCCTGTTCAAGCACTTCGATCCTTTGATTTTCTTCTGCTCGAACTTTTACACTAGTTCTAGTCTGTCCCTTTTCAATTTCAGGAGTTAATGGAGGTGTGTCGATCACTTGCTCTGTCCCTGTCTGACCTTCCTCTTCGTCCTCAGACTTGATGTGAATCTCAATAATCTGAGGGTCTTCGCCTGTGCCTATCTCTTCCTCTCTATCCCACTCTCTATCTTCGTAGGTTCGCTCTCTTGTTCTGATTGGGTCTTCAGTTGAGTCGATTATGGGTATCCAATCTTCTTGGCTGGTGCTCGGCTGTTCGTCATCAGCTACTTCAGGACCAACGTCTGCAGACCCCTCAGCTGGACAACCTTCAGCTCCAGGTTCTTTGTCTGGAATTACCTTTTTTGTGTGGCTGGCATGGATCCACTTGGGAACTCCTGCACACTTCACCGCTGTTGTGGTCACCAGTATTATTTGGCGCTTTTCTCCCCACCTCGGTGCAAGGCAACTTGAGCGAGTATGTTTCTTGATTCTAACCCAGTCACCAGGAACCAGTTTGTGGACTGGGGTTGTTGGGTTGGCGATGGCGTCTTCCCCAATCTGGCGAGAGATAGAACGCACTTGGTCACCTAGTTGCTTGCAGTACTCAAGTACCAAATCATCAGTAATGTTTAACAGTTTGTATCCTGGTACCCACGCTTGTCTCATCACTCTTTCCATTAGGATTTCGTGGGGGCTCAGGCCTATTTTTCAGTCTGGAATACTTCTGAGTCCCATCAGAACAAGAGGCAAGGCATTTATCCAGTTCAAGCCAGTAGAGTCACACATCTTTACTAACCTCGATTTTATAGTGCCATTTATTTGCTCTACTACTCCAGAAGCCTCTGGACGATATGCACAGTGCAGCTTTTGTGTGATCTTGAATGCTTTACAGAGCTGATCGATTACCTCATTCTGAAAATGTTTGCCTCTATCTGATTCAATAGTGACTGGAACCCTGAACCTAGGTATTAATTCTCGTAGTAACAATTTGGCTACTGTTAGGGCGTCACTTTGTCTTGGCAGGGTAGGCTTCCACCCATTTGGAAAATAGGCAGACAATGACAAGGACATATCTTTTTCCCTCACAACGAGGCATGGTGATGAAGTCAATTTGTATTCTCACAAAGGGACCCCCTAATTTCCCAATCTTGCCCAATTCAACTACTGTTCTTTTCCCAGCGTTGAATTGTTGACAGGATAAGCACCTCTGGCAGAGTGACTCTGCTACTTTCCTGAACTTTGGATTAAACCAGGTTTGTTGGAAAACCAGGACCATGGCATCCCTACCCATGTGTGAATCTCCATGTATCAATCTGGCCATTGGAGAAAGCAGATGTCTAGGCAACACAGGCATACCATTTGGGCTCACAATGACACCATCCTCATTCCTTGGTCGACAACCAAGTTTCCTCCACCTTTCTTTCTCTTTCGAAGGCACAGCATGCTGCCAATCTCTCACCTCATCCCAGGTAGGCACTTCTTCAAACATCATAAGTTGGCAGCTGTTTCCGGTTCCTCCCAGTTTAATATTTACGGACATGCGTTCCCTAGCGCACTGTCTTGCCACTTCATCAGCAAAATTATTCCCCAAAGATACAGCGTCAAGGCCCTTTTTATGGGCAGCACATTTGACCACTGCCAATTCTTTTGGTAATTGGATTGCCTCCAGTAAATCTTGTACAACCCTTCCATTTCGAATGGGAGTACCTGATGAAGTCAGAAATTCTCTTTGTAGCCATAATTGGCCGAAGTCATGCACAACCCCATAACAGTACTGACTTTCAGTATACACTGTTATTCTTTGATTTTTCCCAATTTTACAGGCTCGTATCAATGCAATTAATTCGGCTACTTGTGCAGACTTTACTCCAAATAAACAGGATGCTTCTTTAATGCTGTTTAAAGTGACTACAGCATAAGCAGCACTTAGGCCTACAAGTTCGTGTCTCATACATGAGCCATCCACAAATAACTCCAAGTCTTCCACAGACAAAGGTGTGTCTTTAATATGTGGGCGGGGTTTGGTGCTGAATTCCGTCAGGTCAATGCAGTCATGCTCGTCCTCTCCCTCGGCTTCCATGATCATGGTGTCAGGGAGCAGGGTGGCTGGGTTCAGGATATTACACCGAGTGATGACTACATTTGCAGCACCCACAAGAATCCTCTCATATTTAGTCAGCCGACTAGGGGTGAGGTACTGCGTTTTAGTTCTGGTCAGTAAAATTACAACTGCATGTGGAACATATACAGTTACAGGATGTCCCATGACAATGGATTCACTTTGTTCTAAACTCGTGCAAGTTGCAGCTACTGCTTTCAGACATCCTGGTAATCCAGCAGCCACTGGATCCAGAGTGGCAGAAAAATATGCCACCGGACGTTTAGTCAGCCCATGCTCCTGAGTTAAGACTGACAGTGCACAATTGTCTCGTGTGTCACAGAACAGTGCAAATTCTTTGGAATAGTCAGGCATCCCTAAAGCAGGGGCTGTACACAGACAGTCTCGCAACTTAGTAAAAGCTGTCAAGCTTTCATCATCCCATTCCACTGGGTCCTTTGCTCCTTTCTTTGTCATTTTTATTAAAGGTTTTGCTAGGACTGCAAATCCCACAATCCATTGCCTGCAATATCCTACAACTCCGAGGAACATTCTGACTTCCTTCTGGGTACGGGGCAACTGCATTTTTTGAATTATCCTGACTCTCTCTGAGGTGACCTTTCTAATGCCTTTTTCTATCTGGGGCCCCAGATATTTCACTGACTTTGTACAGAACTGCAATTTGTCAGGGGATACTTTATGTCCTTTTTCACCTAGGTGATTCAGTAAGGCAATGGTGTCAATCACACAATCTCTATGACTTTTAGACGCCACCAAGAGGTCGTCGATATATTGCACTAGGACAGAATTTCCAGGGAAGACTAACGATTCAAGGCACTTTTTTAGAATCTGATTAAAGATTGAGGGACTTTCGGTGTACCCTTGAGGGACCCGATTCCAAACGTACACGTGACTGTTGAAAGCAAATGAGAAAAGAAATTTACTGTCTGGATGCAATGGGATCGAAAAAAATGCGCGACACAAGTCAATCACGGTGAACCACTCAGCATCCCAGGGGATCTGATACAGGATTACTGCTGGGTTCGGGACAATAGGACAGCAAGGAACAACGATCTTGTTTACCTTTCTCAGGTCCTGCACTACCCTGTACTTGCCACTAGGTTTCTTGATTCCAATTATGGGTGAGTTACATGGGCTACTCATCACTTCTTGTATGATGTTCGCTTCTAGCAATCTTTTTATTTCAATGGCAACTCCTGCTCTTACTTCTGCACTCATTTTGTAAGGTTTGGTGTTGGGATAAACTGCATTTTCTGTCATAGCTATTTTGATTGGGTCTACATTGGCCATTAGACCTACATCTTTTCCAGTAAAGTCCCATACTTCTGGTTTCACTGTCTTTTGGAGTTCTTCAGGTAAGTCTTGTATAGTCATTTGTTTAATTTCTGAGTCTGGTCTGATTAACATTAATTTGTATATGCCATCTTCGTCAGGGGTTTGAATTTCGACGCCCTTTGGTGTGCAAAAGATGGTACAGTTCATTTTGCACAACAAATCACGTCCCAGTAAGTTTACTGGACTGGTATCACAAACTACAAATCTATGCATTTCTTTGAAGTTACCTATTCTTATCTCCATGGGCTCAGTAACTGGGGTACTAATCAATTGATTAGACACACCCACTACTTGGATTGCTTCTCCCGAGAGGGGTAGGTTTGGAATGTCTGCTGTTCTCACAGTAGAACGGGTAGCACCAGTGTCCAATAGAAAGGTGACATCATTTCCATCAACCTTTCCTTCAATGTATGGCCCTGACTGGTCTACCGGCAAGGAGGCGCCAAGCACGCACTCCTCGTCCTCCCCTCTCAGGCCCCGTCAGAGTTGATCGTCACAGAAAAAAGTGTCATTCAACAGATACTGTGAAGTTGCTGCATTTCTATTCTCATTTCCACCCCAGATTTCAATGTCATCTCCCTGCGGTTCTTTTCCCTTGTAATTCGGTTTTGGCGCACGGGGCAATTGACTTGCTTTTACCTGATGCTGGGTCTTTCTTGATTTCTCATTCTGCGTCTGTGGAGTTAAATCAGGGGTTTGGGCATTATCATTCTGTAAATATGGACACTCGTCTCTCCAGTGCCCGATTTCTCCGCACTGGTGGCAGGGAAATTTCTTTTTAGCTTCTTCTCTGCTCATTTTCACCTTGGGCTTCCCTCCACCCCCAGAGCCTTGATTTTGGGTATTTTTATTTATCTTATTCAATTGCTTTTCTTGTTGTTCTGCTAGCTTCACTTGTGCCCACATGACCTTCTCCTTGAGTGCCTTTTTCTTATCTGCCATCTCGTCCTCACAGTACTTTGCGTACCGTAGGACCTCATCCATTTTCTTGGACTGCCAACATATTTTATTATCTTTGATCCACTGACAAATTTCGGGTCTTAAACCGTTTACAAACCTGTAAATGAAGTGGGTCATATCCTTCATCTCGATGTTATCTATACCACTGTACGTTTTAAACACTTGTAACAGTCTCTCATAAAAGGAGTGCACAGTTTCGTACCTTTCCTGCGCAGTTCTATCTATCTTGGTCCAATCAGTTTCTTTTGCAGGCACTTTTTGCTTCAAGTGTAACATTACCTGTTCTTATTTTTTCATCACCTCATTAGAAGGAGCTCCTGTTATAGAGTCCCTTGGGTATTCCTCACTAGGCCAACCAATGGCAACCTTGCATTCGGTCCATAAATCCACAGGAACAACTATGTCGAAAAACCCATCCAGGTCTTTCCATAGGCATTTTTGCACCTTTACAAACCTTTCCACTTGCCTGTACCAATCTACTGTTTTTTCTCGCAATTTTGGGAAATCATTGGTAAAGGACACAATATCCTGTCTGGACCAGGGAACGTGTACATATTTTCCACCTGGCACTTCACGCATAGGGTATAACTGCTCTGGTTTGTCAGCTTCTTTTAGAACGAATTCAGGAGTCGCCTGTTTGGATCTAGCCTCATCCTTTTTCTTGGTCCATCTGGCTTTCCATCTTTCTACGTCTCCCCATTTCTGCAACACTGTCAACATTTCTTTGACCTGTGCCTTTTTTCCTGACACATTCAGATTTTCCAAATCTTTGTCCGAAAACTCGGCCCTATAGGGTTTTTGCAAGGGTTTTGATTTCGAGATATCTATTCCCATACTAGCCGCCGTGTCTGTTAGTTTCTCATGAAGCACTCGGGCATTTCGGGTAAGACTTTTAACTATAAACAGCAGCTCTTCTTCAGAATAGGTATTTAATCTATCTAAACCTACGTTTCCTGCCATCAGTTCTTCTATTTCTACTCTCAGTTTGTAGATATCTAAAGGTTTCGTCTGAGGAGTTTGTTTTTCTAATTCTAGACTCCATCTTTCAATTTCTTCAGGAGTCACTAACGTAACGCTCTTAGTACCCGAAGTCGATTCCATTTGAATCTCCCTCGTATTGAAAGGATTATGCCTTTTCTGTAATCTTTTCCCTGTATCCCTAATGGGCAGATCCATTAGCGAGACCTAAGACTCGCATTCACTTGTCTGGTCATCCACGATTAAAGGTTCTGGTCTCGGCTGTGCTATAACTGGGGTAATAACTGGAGTTTTTGGACTTCCTTGTCGGTCCCCATACAACGCAACTACAGGTCCAATAGTTACCGGAATGGTCAATGCTTCAGGACTTGTATTTAACTGGGAAATTTTCTGAATTATTTCAGTTCTCTGTTGGGCTAGAGCTTCTCGCTCTCTTTCCTGTAGTAGTCTATCCAGGCTTATTTCAGGCACTATTTGCGGAGTCAATGTAGGGGCAGTTGGGTGCGTTATACTAGGTCCTTCACCATAATTAGGTCTCGGGAACAAGCTTCCTGTGCTTACGGATTTTGTATCTTCCGTATATGGAGGTCTCGAAAATGGATTTCCTGCATTTGAGGGTCTTGCCTCACCTTCATAAGACGGTCTGGGACTGAAATCTCTCTCACCTGAGTATCTTGACTCCCCACTAAATGGTAGTCTTGAACAAGTATCTCTAGCGCCTATGCATCCTAGGCCTTCAGGGTAAACAGGCTTTTGGCTACTATCTCTTGAGTTTACAACTCTATTCCCTTCCGAACATGGAGGTTGTTGGGAAGTATTCCCTTCACTAGAGGGTCTATTTCTTTCATTATAAGGAGGCGGACTTCTCATAAACAGGTCATCTATCAATTCGTCATCCGACTCCCCAATGGGTACCCAATGTTTGCACTTCTCTGCTTTCTTTCCTCCCTCCGGAGGACCACCCACTGGCATCATTGGGAACAGTCCCTCTACCATCATATTCTGTCTCCACTGTTTCATCCTTTTGTCTCGAGTCTCTTGTTTCAATTTTGGATAAAATTTTGTTAAACCTTTATCCATACGGGGTTTGTCTCTCTCAAAAGCCTCAATTTCCCAAAATTCTAATGCTTCATACTGCGTTAGTCTAGGTCTGGGATGTAAATCATTCTTTCGAGTTCTCAAGTTAAACAAAATCCTGCCATTAAATGTACCCTCTAACGGAAAAGCCAAAATTCCGTCATCCTTGGTGTATTCCACCCAATTTTCCAACCATACACAGGTATGGTACCCTTTGTCAAACATCATGAAAGATGCGGGAGTATTTGGCGGCGGAATGACAACACCTTCTCTGGTTCTAATAGGTTTGTCTTTCTTGAAAAAATTCTTTACCTTTGTTTACAAGGGATAATTTTCTCTTGTTTCCATACATAATGTCGTTTTTAACACCTTTCCACTGGTCGTTCTCAAATGCCATATACCGAGGATCGGGTCTGGTATGCGGTCTATACGAATGCCACATACGATTCCTACGAGTGACTTTTGTTTACAAAATTACTTCCAATCCAAGTGCGTCTTTTATTTTCGTGCAACCAATGAAGTACACGGTTTCAAATAATCTCGACCAATGGGTGCGCGGCCTTTTTCGCGAGACAGTTCTCACGCTTCGGCACTCACCCCTCCTTTACAATTCCAGCTCCGCTACACACCCGCTGCGTCTACCAATCCCAGCGAGGCACGGAGTGATGTCAGAGTAGCTTCGCAACTGACTCCCTCCTTTTCAAGGTAACAGAAACTTTCTTTCTTTCTAAAGTGCTAGTGCTTGGTTATTTAACAACGAATATACATTCGCCACTGTACTCAAGTGTCTAGACAGTAAAGATTTGTTTCACTGCAAGTAAACTACTTCCATTTACCTTTCATACACTACGGATAGATCTCTTCCGCCTACCCTTCACGCAAGCCTTAGGGAACCTGCTACTTCTTTGACTCATCCACTTCTTTTCGGGATATATACCGAGCCTAAAGTTTCACCAGCGAACCCCTGTGCTATCACCCAAGCTCCGACGAGCTTGCTACTTCTTCCGGTGTGACCCTTATATCACAATAGAAGTTTTGCTAGGGACCTCGTTGCTATCATTTATTCAAACAAACAGAAAACCCTAGTTAGTGCTTCCAGTTCTGCCTAACCTGCACTAACTTTCCTGGAGTAAGTGACCTCGAAGCAAGTGGATTCTATTCACCACTCACTATTCAATTCCCCGGGGATTCCAGACAAACATTTAACATTTACTAAGGAGTGGGTTAATACATATATCAGTATATCAATAAGGAAAAAAAAAATGTAAAACATTTCATAATTTTCAAAGCAAAGCATTTCACGTGAGTGATCAGTTCACCTAAAACTTTTACTCTTTAGCAGCAATAATTCTTTCGCCTAGTATCAATGATTTCTAGCCACATCCAACTTATCTAGCTTAACTAGTCCTACCTAACTTTAACTAGTCCCTAACCATAGCTCTGCTACCAGAAAATTACTGATAGAGATCGCAGGTCACCCGACCAATAATTTTACCATATATGTATCGGGCACATAAACTTCAATTCACCATATACATTAATCAGGCGACATTACAAATCTCCACCAGCAACCCTGATTCCTTCCTATTTAGTTCTAGTGTACCCGACTTACCATCCACCGTTACGGGTACCTATGACCACAATGGATCAGGGAGCTAGCTGTGAAAGAAGGCAGGCAAAATACAAAATCCAACTTCATATAACTTTGATATTCATAAAATGACCACGGACAACTGGAAAGTTTAAGAGATTTATCTAGATTTCAGATTCAGTAAGCATCAAGTTTACAGTTAAAAGGCAATCAATAATCAAGATAACGAAAATTATATAACCATATAGAACAAGTGTTAGGGCAACCATTTATAAATTTAATATGATATGAGAACAGGGAATATGCTAAGCAGATTTCAAGAGTGGAATTCAGGAATGGACATTTATAACTCGGCAAACTTATGCATGTACTAGACTTATACTATGGGAACGTACTTCACGAATATGATTCTAAATTTAGGAAATCCTATACATCTATAGGAAGGGTAAAGAAAGTGGAACACACTATAACTCTAGCGCATTTACTTTAGGTCAGTTCAAGAACCACATCTATAATTCAAACTGTACGGAGATTGGTACTAAAAGGAAGGGTAACATAGGAACATGCTATGAAATATTAGCAGAATCGTATTGAGCTTTTCATTCAGTAGCTTTGCGAAAGCATGGAAAATAAACAAAATGCAAAGGTATGTCTTTATTAAAGCAAAGACAGAAAAATAGAAGGTGCAGTATAGAGTTCTCAGCAATATTTACCTAGAATGGTGTGAAAACCAACCCTGGCCACGGATCAGTCAAGGACAGGAAATACCCCACGGAAGGACAGTCATCAATGGGACAGCAGGTGCAGAATGGACACCCCAGGACAGGACAGGAAAACCAGATTAGGATCAGGACAGGACCACCAAGGCACGACCAGCACCCGCAGTTTGGAAGCAACGCCTGCGCTCCACCCTCTCTGCAGCTATCAGTCAGAACCCCGATTGGGTTAGCGAACTCCCCAGCAAAGTGCTCTGCCAGCACTTAAGGTTTAGTAAAACCTTTGAGTCTATGGTCAAATTCGGACAGAGTGCTCCGCAGCGCTCTGTAAATTCAGTCACCTATTGAGTGCGTTGGGTCAGTGACAGTTCAGCTATTCAGACAAGTCGGACAATTTCTCTAGCTACACCTAGGCTAGTTATATTGTTTTGGGGTCAGTGTACCACCCCCCAATGTTGCAAAGGGTCAGAATCCACAATTTCGATTGGTCCCAAGGTAGGCTAGGTTAACACACCAATCAGAACAGACTACTGTAAGCCTACATTTACATTCTAGGGATCCGCCTAGCAAGTTTGGGGTTCCCACGAAAAGTTTCACTGAATACAATAGAGAAATACAATTGTTACAATTGAAGAACAAATTCTGCTCCATCCTCCTGGGTCAGAGGTGACTTTCGCAGGAGCATCTTGACTGTGGCTGCCAGCTGGCTGAGTTCCACTGCTCAAGGCTAACTACTCCCTGGCTGCGTGTTCATGCGCAGAAGGGACCTTCAAGATGGTTCTCGTTTCACTCCGACCCCCCCAATTATCGCGGTACATGAAAAGTAAGCGACAACAAATTAAAACATAGAAATAAACGAATGTACCATATGCCATGAGAAATTACTTTACATTTCTTACTTATAAGAATATACTATGCAATTACGGGTTAGCACAACACACAATAACACGAGAGCATCTACACAAGCTTCACCACGTTTTAATCCATAAGCAGCCATCTTAAGGCTATTACGCATGCGCACATTCTCCCACCAAAACTGCAATTACGTCACGTCACGTGGGTGTGACTGACGCATGCGCAGTAGAAAATACATCAAGCAGCGGCCATATTATGGACAAGGGTTACGAAGTTAGTAAAACACATAAGCAAGCATCACTAAGATACATGTGAATAAAAAAATAAGGAAATTAGTAAGACGTACAATTGGATTACAGAGTTATGAGTGATTCGAGGTTCATGACGCAAGCAAGTCGCGATATGCGAAATCTTGCTTCATCACCTCCCATCACCTTTTGTGAGTTTGTTGGTTCACGGAGCATACATTCAAAATGGCACATGTATACATGAGATTTCTGGCCAGATGGACGATGGCTTCTAGCGGTCGCAAATGGAAAATCAGGCCGTTTGCGACAGCTAAATCGCCTTTTCACATGTACCAACCCTATTTTGAGCGTCAGTAAACTATTACCGACTTGCAAAATAGGGTTTGTGAGTCACTATTAGGAAGGGGCATGCCAAAGGCATCCCTTCCTTATAGTTAGTCGCAGGGGGGTGTAGTGGTAGCCCATTCGCAAATGAGAAGGGGTCCCCAAGGAACTCCTTACCCTAGTTGACTGGTAGCAAAAATGTTTATTACAAGCAGGAAGAGGTCCCACGGACCACTGCTTGCCCTTAAATAATGAAACGAAAACTTGACTTTTATTTCTTTCAACACATCTTGTTTTCCTTTAAGGAAAACGGGCTGCATTTAAAAAGAAAAAAATTGCTTTATTTAAAAAGCAAACACAGACATGGTGGTCTTCTGTCCCTGTGATATTGCCCATGCCCAATGGGTCGCAAAATGTGACCAACCTCATGAATATTGATGAGGCAGGTCAATTACGATCCCACTGCCCAAGATGGCCCCTGCTCCCGCTCCCCGAGTAGTCCCTTTTCTATTGTGGTTTCTGTGGACTCCTCTCAACTCAGTCCTTCCTCACTCTTCACTACGTCACATGAGCACGCGGACCAATCAGAATACGTGCCCCGCCCTTATCAGTCACTTCCTGGTTCCCTTAGAATAGCTCCTGACTATGCAGACTCCGCCATTGAGCTGCTGCTGACTACAATACACTGGTAAGCGAGGAAGCCCCCTCCTGTGCTTGTTATTCGGCCCAATCGCCAGAGGACCCTTTCCTGATTTTTTCCCCCACTTTTGCTTTCATTTAGGCCATTGTGCTGGTTCCAATTCCCCCAAGTCCGAGCCGGAGTGCTACTCAGTTTTATCTGGTGAGTCCGCTTAACATCGCCGCCACTTTCACGTCACGCATGCTTTAGGAACTAAGCTAACCCCCTTATCCATTCTTAGCCCTGTGCACCCGCCAGTTTGCCAACTATCTGGCAAAAAAAAAACAACTAGAGCTCCCCTGGAGTCATTTTTTTTTTTAAACGGCGATTCGCATCATTTGGCTCCAACCTTCCAACACCTCCCGTTAAGCCTCCACGCATTCCAGGTCCCTCGCGCGGCTCACGGTTAACGTTGAAACATCATGGCACTTTAAGGTTAAGCAACATACAGTTAAATTGTGCCACTGTTATGCTCTCACTTCTTTTAGCTTGTGAATGTGACCGCTACATCTATTCATAGAACTGTGACTGTGCAGATTGATTGCCTTGTTTGTCTGTTGTCACTTTTACGACCGGTAGCACGTCAATGAAAGCTAACTTGCCAATTGCTGACATTGTCATGGTTCGCTCCGCCGACAGGTCACGCGGACTGAATTTTGAATAATTGTTCTACCGCCTTGTATACTGCTACTAAGATATGTATATGTAAATGCTATTACTATCTCCTAAAGATGTGTTTTGGGAATTCCTACCTGCAAGTCCAACTCTTCTACCTATTCACACGGCTTCGGCCCCACGTATGTGCACATCATCAGTCTACTACCCTTAGCATTAATTCAATGCACACTCCCTGTTATCACCTTGTGAGACTAACTCTCCCTCACGACTAGTCTCTCCAATGCATCACCCCCCCAACACTGCACAAACTATTATTCAACGTCCAAATAGGCCAACACAGTAGGTCCGGTTAACCATCTTGACTACTATAATTCCTCCTCTGGTTCAGACACTAATTAATTGGTCCTTTGAACCAATTCACACCAGGTATCTCTACAATACTATGCCTTAACCGTCCTTGCTCACTAACACCCCTTCTTACCACTGGTATCGCCAAGAGCCACCTATGTCCTCCGCCATAGGTCAATGCTGCGTTGTCACCTCTTAAATTCAGACTGTTTTGTACGTCTCCTGATCTTCTTATTTTTGTATTTTCCTCCCCATTTCCTTCCCAGGCATATGAGGCTTCCAATTATTAGGCATAGTATCTATGTCCTGATGATGATCCGCGTATTCTAAATGCTGGACCTAAATGCCGTCGACACTTTGAAACATCTTACACATTCGAAACCTTGTGAATTCTTAACTGTAAAGGTGCATAATGAGATTTGTTTGCTTTTGTCATTGCTTATTTCCCCAGTACAACAAACCGAAAAGCTTTGCCTAAGCACCCCGTTTGTCCTTTTTCTCCCCCTGTTTTGTATTACTTTGTATTACCTTCTATGTGTTAAGTAGGGCACAGGCTTGTGTCCCACTGTTTGTATTGTTTTTTGAAATTACTCTCCATTTTATTTAAGTAAATATCCGACCTCTGTCCGGATGGACATGTCCATTTAATATAGTAATGACTGAGTCTATATTTATTGCTTTAATAATCTTCCCTCCTCCAAGGTCCCTGTTCGACTTCTTTGGGTTCCCGTGTTGCCTTAAAATATATTATTTAAAAAGCAAACACAGACATGGTGGTCTGCTGTCCCCAGCAGGCCACCATTCCTGTGATATTGCCCATACCCAATGGGTCGCAAATTGTGACCAGCCTCATGAATATTGATGAGGCAGGTCAATTACGATCCCACTGTTAATCGCTGTCTGAGACACATTAGTACATTTCATTTGGAGAGTCTCTAATTGAGACTCGCAAAATGAACTGGTCGTACATCTGGCCCCTATAGTTTATTGTTATCCTTCTTACATTAACAAGTCGCATGCAGTCGCAGCTCACGTCCCTAACCGGCCTGGAGTTCTAATCCTGGCAAGGCGAATCCAGCAATCACAACTTCAAAGCATGGAAAACTGAGTACACTTAAAGGGGTTAAAAGCTACAAATGTTATTAACTGCACTTAGAAAAGGAAAAAATATGGTACAGGGCGTACTATTTTTAACAAGTTATTCTCAGAGGGTGAATCCAGGCTTATTTATTTATATAAAGTCTGGATTCACACTCTCAGAATAACGTGTGTAAATAAAATAAGTTGCATATATGTTTGAAGCAATAGTCAAAAGCTGATAAAAAAACTAAGAATGACCCAGCCAGTCCAGCAGCTTTATTTTATGAGTATAATGTAACTGTTATGTGTGACTTTTCATCTAAAAATAGAACGCCTACGGATAGTATAACCTAGCCTTCTATTAATAGTAGTTTCCAAGAACAGAGCTTTGAAAGTTTTAACTAGTGTACAAATAAATTCAAAGTTTCCTTGCCTGAGCACATTGTCATTCACAGAAATAACACACAGGCACACAAAGGCTGGCATCACTGTGCCCTTTGTCCTTGGTCCCAGTGGAGTGTATCGAGTACCAGGAATACTACGTTCATTCTTCAATAGTGCTTTTCAGACTTCTGACACACATAGACCAGCAGGGTCTGCATTGCAAGGAGTCATCGCCTGAGAAAAGATGGGTTTCAGGTATCCTGTGCTCAACCTCTTTCATTAAAGAATCGCGTCCCCCAGTTATTTAGGTTTCTGGCTCTTTCTGTTCGTTAGTGTGGCCTCCTCGACACCGGAGGGTATCTGCTACTTAGAGGGTAAGGTAACATGTAATTTTCTGTAAGTTGAGTTCAGTCCTCCTCGTAGCAATGCACCACTTTTTTTGTAAAACTCGCATTGTCTGAGAGTTTCCATGCGTGCACTCCCTTCACTTAGAGCAGCAGAGTTCCTAGGCAGTGTATTCATTTAGTTTGGGTTTAGTTTATGTGACATATAGTCAGTACATGCAGGCTGCATCATTTTCTATTTCCATATATTAACCGCGTCCTTGGGTGTCACCAGCTTCATTATGCTGTGCAAAAAAGAGTTTACAAAATGATGACTCAATATTGTAGTAATAAAAAAGCTAATGTCCCGAAAATCAATTTTTTGTTTTTGCTTCTTTTTGGTGGCACTTCGATTCTATATGCCCATGGATGGTTTCATCACACTGCCCTTTTCAGAGATGTGTGATGACACTGTTGCAGCTGCGATCTTATACACCTGGTGCCTTGATAAAATATCTTTAAGCGCAAACTATGTGCTGAGTAAACTATGCATCTGTAAATTCAAAGGCAAAGACATGCTCAAACTTACAGTCCTAATAATCCTGGGCCCAGGGCTAGAGGTACTGACCCTGAAACTGAGAAACCTGGTTTGAATACTGACCTCGATTCAACATTCAGTGATTCGGGGACCCTCTGTGGATCCTTAGATGCTCGCCAACTACAAACTGATGTACCTGCTACTATTTTCGGCCAAGGTCTTAAAGAAAATCCTCAATAGACACCTCACCGAATATATCAACGACCACCAGCTTCTTGACATCACTCAGTCTGGTTTCAGACCCGACCATAGCAATGAAACTGATCTGATCGCCACCACAGATGACATTTGTATGACTCTGGACGGAGGAGACATAGCGGCCCTCATCACACACATCTGAATCCACGGACACGTACTCTGATGGATCTGTTCTTTGCTGACTGAAATGACTGAGTCAGCCTGGCACCATACATCATACAGCTCAGTTGCCTGTGACCTCATCTGCGAAGTTCCGCAAGGATCCTCCCTTAACCCTACCCTCTTCAACGCATACATGACCCCTCCATCCAGCATCATCTGCTCTCATAAGGGATTGAGAGTGCGCACAGGGTGCTGGTAGCTCATCCCCTCCGGGTCCCATCTCCCGAGGAAATAATTGCTCGCATTTTCCATTATAAAGACAGAGATGGCACCCTGAAAGCAGCCAAGAAGGCTGTCACCATGCACTAGGAAAATCACAATATTGCCATATATCCGGACTATACTACCAAGGAGCAGACCCAGACTAATTTGTACTTGGAGGTTAAGCAAAAACTCAAAGCCAAGAACTTGCAATACATGCTGCTGTACCTGGCCAGGTTGTTTCTGATCGCTGAGGGGAAAACTCACTTCTTTGATCAGCCTAAGGAGCTTTGGTTCTAGCTTGAACTCTGGGACAAGGTGCCTGTGCGACGGTTGGAGGGAGAAAGGGGCCTGGTGGATCTCTGAAGGTTGGGGAGACACAGTAGCTCACTGCATGGATGATCGGGCGCTGTTGGAGTCAGTACACGGAGGACCACTCCTTTTCTGGTGCAGGACTATGACACGAGGAGTGTCATCTTCGAAGGAGAGTCTTAGTCTCTCGAGTGAGAGGAGGGGGGACTGCACAGCTGCCCTAAAAGAGACTGGCCTGATCGCTGAGGAGCCTGGCGAGATTGAGCCCTAACTTGGTATGGCCAAGTGGGCCTCTCTTTACAACTTGGAATCTTGATGGGATCCTGGCCGGTGGCCCTTTGTTTGCTGAGGCGAGTTGTGGGGGCCTTCATGTCTGTATTTTGCTTCTGACGCTTTGGAGACTGTGAATCTGGTGCCCTAGTGAGAATCCAGTGGTTCCCTGGTGGTGGATCAGGAGGGACACCCTTATCTGATGGGGTGCTGGGTCTGCCTCATTGAGTGGATATCATCCTGTTGATTCGACTGGTGAAGAGGACGATTCCACTGGGCTATGGCCCGCAGTGGCAGGGGCCCGCAGTCGTACCCTAGATATTTCCTGGCCTCGGTAGGACATGGAGAGATACTTGCTCCTGCTACAGGATGAATTAACCGTAATTAAAATAATGGAAGTGGAGGCTGTTGTAGTGTTGGGGAAACTGAATATTCTAATTAGGGAACTGTGCTAAGTTGTTGGATTAGCCATGCTTACATGGGCAGACACTGATTTTTTTGTTTACTCTTTGTCTCCCTGGGGTGGGGAATGGAAGGGAATGTTTTTGATATTTTTAAAGTTCATTGTTTCTCCTCTGCTTCTTTGCTGTCTGTTGTTGTTCGCGTGGGTTGCTCTTTTGCCTTCACCCCCCACAGTAATTGTGGGGAGACTAGTGTTGGTGGCACATTAGTAATGCCTGGGACACCTAGACCCCAGATGAGCATACCGGTATGGTGAATAGCTACAACTTTGTCACTTGGAATGTCCTGGGCCTCAGTGGGTGTATGACGAGGCATAGAGCACTTACTTTCCTTAAGCGCAACAGGGTTAAAATGGTATGCTTGCAGACGGCTCATTTCATAGAGGTGGAGGCCCAATAACGTATGAAAAAATGCATGGGTCAGTTGCACTTAGCCACATACTCTGGATACTCAACAACATTTTGGTGTGGGTAGCCATGGGGAACCCTTTTAGACAGCTTTTCTCCGAGGTGGATATCGAAGGACGATATGCATTGGTGGTTGGTGCTCTGGATGGGAGGGAGCTTTGCATACTGAACACTTACACACCAAATTCTGATGATGCCAGTTACTACTATAGAGCAATATGGTGTGGCTGGACCTTTTGCGCAAACCTAGTAGATATTGCCACAGTGACTGCACGTTTGTCCAATTCCGTGGTGCTTCAAGGGAGAGAGCGGCCACCTGCGCTCTCACAATGGCTGAGAAAACCCAGTCTTTACAATATATAGACAGTCCAGAGCAACCAAAGCCAATAGCAATCATATGAAGCATATAGATTCAAATCTTTTTGGTTTCAGGTTGATTTATTCTTTTAATCTATATTCTTCAGTAGACCCCTTTAGCCAACACGTGTTTCGTCAGGTAGATGTGTGAACATCACTTACTTCATCAGGGCTCATTCAATGTATCGTCACAAATATTTCTAAGGGGTAGTGCCTCAGTACCCAAATCTTGTCTCTAGTACGACTGCTCTTAAGCTGATGTATTAACCTGCATGTAGAAGAGTACTCCTTGGACTGGACATGCCTATTATACTGAAGGGAGAGGGTTACCTAGGGGCAGCAGAACGCTACATTGTTCGACAGACCGCCCAAATATGGGAACGTTTGTGAAGAGGGTTGTTATGCGTCCACCCTTTGCCAGGGACTTAAACTTTTGGGACATTCAGCCCTTTCCTCAGATTAGTAGTGGCATGATGATTGCCAGATGGAAAGAGGTTGGATGTCAACTACTTGGTGACTTATACCCTGGGGACACGTTTGTCACTTTTCCGGAGGCGCAGGGCAGTTTTGGGGTTGGCCTTGGGGAGTTTCTGCAATATGCTAAATTAGCCAGAATGGCGAGGGAGGTGTGGATGGATCTTCCGAATACCCCTCCCACGATGCACATTCTTGAAAGTCTCTGGTTGACTGGCACAGGTGCCACCTAATAACACTGACATATAGGGTCCTGAAGTCCGACTACCCTAAACCTGGTTATAAGGTTAGACATGCCTGGAATTCTCACCTGAACGCCCCACTGACAGATGGGGACTGGGCAAGGACATGCAAGCTGGTATCGAAGGTATCAGGGAATGCACGTTTTAAGTTAATACACTTAAATTTTCTCCATTGCACGTATCCAAAGCACATTGGCAAAAACATACCCAATCAGATCGTGGGATTGCCCTCAGTGTGGGGTGAATGGAGCAACGTTTCTGCACATGGCTTGGCCCTGTCCGGACATCTTGGAATATTGGTAGAGGTTGGGGGTGGTGGTGCGGGAAGCAGCAGAGATCCTGTTGCGTAGCATCCTCGTCAACTGTTGCTGGGATCCAATGGGGGGAAAAAGTCAATCCCAATTCCTACAGTTGGCCCTGCTGTTAGCAAAGTGGCGGATTGTCATTGGATGAATGGGCACGCGCCTCTCCAGCACTGAACTGTGGGTACGGAATATGGTGGAATAGTCTCTGGCAGAGGAAAAACATAAAAAACTAACTAGGGGAGGCGAGAAGGTGCATGATTACCTGACAACCAGAGGTAACATCATACAGCACCTCACTGAGGGGCAGTACTGAAGGAAATGTGCAGCGGGGCTGGGGTGTAGGGAAGGCGCTTATATAAACTCTGAACCTTGTATTGGGCAAGTTAACTACCTCGGTGTTGATGGACATGAAAATGAATAAGAATTGCAGTTGTTCATATACTATGTAGACTAGAATGGGAAGGGAGGGTGGAGGGAAGGAATGGGGCGGTTAGATGAACAGATTTTTGTGGTTTACTGTAATGTTTATATAATATGGAATGAACGAAAAACTAACAAAAGACCATAAGAGACTTAATATTGACTGTTTCGGAATACTCATAAATAAAGTAAAAAAAATTACTTTGTTATGCATGGAACAAGGTGTCCATATTGAAATGGAGAAGGAACCCACACACTGGGCCAGGCGCACTGCAGAGGAAGAATTTTTTCAAACAGTGTTTCTAAAAAACTCAAATTTTCTAACGTAACCAGAGTAATATTCATATCACATTCACTGAAGAGGAGTAATCTGCCTATGTGATTTGATTCACAGCAATGCAATCAGGGAAATCTTTTTTGGTAGCCCTAGCTGGGGCAAAGCTGACAGTGTATTTTTTAAAAGAAATATTTTTTGTTGGTCCGCAATTTTCATTTCAGCATGTACAACAAGGTGGTCACTGTTAATAGCATTACATCTTTGGTTGCACATTTACATTCATGTAACATTATTAGCATTGCATTTTTTGTGGTTTTAAACTGGATCCCGAAACAACTCTTAAACCCCCCCACCCATAGTTCCCCTAGCACTTATACATAGCAATCATATTTTCCTAGTTGCACCGAATCAATTTGAGTCTTTGCAGCAATGTCCGTCACTCCTCACATTTCCGACATTCCTATTACAGTTCTAATGCCCATTTAGGTTTCGTTCACAGCACCTTAGCGCGTGGTTGCCTGCTGCTATTCTCACTGCTGATGTACCTGTACCCAGACAATGATCTGTTGGTAAGCGGCTAGTGTGCCATACTGAGAGCCCCCGCTCCGACAGAGGGAGGGGGGGGTTGATTAGGGGGGGAGAAGGGGGGGGGAGCAGGAGGGGGGGAGGGGGAGGGAGGGGGGGGAGGGGGGAAAGTGGGGGATGCAAATGGGTGAGGTCCTGTCTTTACAACTTTAACGACAACACATTTTAGGTTAATAACATTTGTTTACACCAGTTCAGTTACATCACATGTTTCTAAGGCTATAATCATGGCGTTCCAGTCCATTGAGATGTGCATTTTGCGAAGGCCCCTACGCTCTTCTCTCTGCAATTCTATTCCTTCTGCCTTCCCCCATCGCAGCATTTCCCTATGCCAGTCACCAGGGTCGGGCGGTCTGGCCGATTTCCACCTCATCGTTATTGTGCGTTTAGCTAATAGTATGGCCAGATCTGTGAAACGTGTGGTGGTGCTTTTTTTTTTACTGCGGGTTCCAGGCCTAGTACACTATACAGTAGGGGGGGTGGGGGCTTCCGGGTGCTATCACCGCTAGAACCTTGTGTATTGTCTCCCAGTAGTGGCCTAATCTTGGGCATTCCCATATCATGTGCAATAGGCCAGCATCCGCAATCAGGCATCGGGGGCATGCATTTGACACCTCCGGAAACATTGCGTGCAGCTGATGTGGAGTGAGATAAGCTCTATGCACTATCATTAATTGGATACATTTAAATTTAGGGCTTCTAGACACCTTGGCGGGAACTTCAACACCTTCTCCCATTCCTTGTCGCAGAGCGCCCTCCCGATATCCTGCTCCCAGCGCTCTCGGGTGGATTGTAGAGAGACCGTCCTGCCAGCTCGTATACCATGTGTGAGCCATCGCGTTAAGTGACTGCCGTTACCCATTAAATATTGCATAGTGAGTAGGGGGTTTGTGTGTGGCTCATCGCCGTTCCATGCCCAGGTCCTAGTTATATATCGAGACACTTGTGTATGCAGCAAAAACAGCGTTGCAGGGGTCTGATGCGTTCGTGCAAAATCTGTGTGTGTCATGATAGTTCCATCCACCAAGAAGTCCCCTATTTGGAAGACCCCATTGTCGTGCCACGCCCGGAGTCTGTGCTCTGATAGCATGCCCGTCCCAAGGGGAAGTCCCAGTAGGGGTATGGTGGGTGCATAGGAGATCAACGCATTTGTGTATTAGACTGCTTTTTTCCAGCATTTGATTGCTAGGCGCAGCAGGTGTGGCGACAATCTGGGTACTTTAACATTTGGCAGTAATAAGCGGTGTATGAGGCCGCTGTCCTTGTCGGCTGTAGTCATATCTACCTCGTGTAGGTTACGACCCGTCAGCCAGTAGGCCAGCCATTGAAGTTGGCAAGCATAGCTATATGCTGTCATGTCTGGGACCCCCATACCTCCCTGCGTGGTAGGCAATTGTAGTTTGGCGAGGCTTACTCTCCGCATACCTGAACCCCATATCAATTCAGTCAGTAAGGTATTCAGTAGCTTAAACGTGTTCGCCGGCACGAGGAGTGGAAGGTTTGTGAAAAAGTACACATTGCGAGGGAGGACCACCATTTTCGTAATTGTCACTCTTCCAGCCACTGACAATGGTCGGGTGTTCCAAAACTGTATTTGTGTTTTGAGGGTACCGAGTGCTTTTCCCAGATTACTGTCTAATAGGTCCTGCTCGGTGCGATATATTTGTATTCCCAAATATTTAAATGTCGTAGGTGCTATCTGAAATCTGTGCGGATGAAAGTTTATCTGCTCGATTCCCGGAGTGGCGGCAAAATGGTAACCGTACGATTTAGTGTCATTTATGGCAAGGCCCGATAGTCCCCGGAAGGTGTCAAATATTTCGGGTATTGGATCCAGACAGCCCAACATATCACCGATATATAATATTATATCGTCTGCATACGCCGATAACCATATGCAGTATCGAATTTCTTAGTATCCCCTTAGGTTCAGCCAACACACGGAGCTTATCAGCCTTGCCTTGTGCCCCTGGTTATCCGAAACCGGCCGGATATACATTTATTAGTGCGGACACGCGCCGTTGGGTTCATATACAATAGATTCACCCACGCTATATATTCCGAATCTAGCTAGGGCTGCAAACATGTAATTCCATCTCAGGGAGTCGAATGCCTGCTTTAAGTCCAGGGAGATGCATCCCTCCCTTCCATTCCCCGCTGCCTCGTGCAGCATTATCTGGCTCAGTCTTCTGAGATTAAGCGCCGTACTCCGATCAGGCACGAAGCCACACTGGTCCACATGGATTAGCTGAGGGATGTATTGGGTTAGTCTAGCCGCTAAGATCTTGCTTAGCACTTTATAGTCCATGTTCAGTAATGATAGCGGCCTGTAGTTCACGAGGACCAGACCATCTCTGCCAGGCTTTAAAAGGGAGACTACCAGTGCCTGCAGGGTCGTGGGCGGTAATGCATTGGACTTCAGTGATTCTTGATACAGGAGGTGTAAGTGCGGGGTCAGTAAGTCAATAAAAGTCACATAGAACTCGGCTGGTAGGCCATCCGTCCCGGGGTTTTGTTTCGTGGTAGCGCTTTAATGGCTTGTCTAATCTCTGCAATCGTTATAGGATGCGCCTGGTCGTTGGGCTGTGCGCCCGTGAGCTGCGTGATAGGTAAGCCCTCTATGAAGGACTCAAATTGCGCGTCCGGGGGGTGTGGTCCATACAGTTGCGTGTAATAGTCTTTAAAGGTAGTATTAATATCTAGTTGTGTCTGTATTGTCGCCCCAGTCTGATCATTGACCTCCACTATAGGAGTGCACATAGGTACATTATGTATCAGTCGCGCTAGCAGTGGTCCCGACCTATCAGCTTGTGTGTGTTGTCTCGTCGTGTATTCCCTATAATCAACTACCCTTAATTCCTCCAGCAGTTCTGCATGCTGTATATGTGCTTCTTGTAGCTGTGTGAGTTGGTTATTCGTGCCCGCTGCCTCACTCTCTAGTGGTGCTAACCTGTCCCCTACCTCCTTAAGCTTCTCAAGCACAGTCTGTCTTACACCCACTTTTGTGCTCATTGCTACTCCGCGTATGGTCCCCTTAAAGGCGTCCCATTCCATTTTCCTAGAGCTAGCTGTATTTGCATTGTCATGAAAGTACTTAGTGATGGCGTCCGCCAGAGTGGACCAAAAGACCTGATCCTCTAGCATCCCCAGCGATAGTCGCCAGGTCGGTATCGGGGTTGGGATCCTTCCACATTGCAATGTCAGTTCAACCGGGTTGTGGTCAGAAGGCGTCTTCCTCATGTGTTCAGTGGAGTCTACGGATCCCAGTAATGTGTTGGAGCAGTAAAAACGGTCAATCCTGGTGTGCAACTTATGTGGTGGGGAATAAAATGTGTACTCCCTGTGGGTCGCATGTTTGAGTCTCCATGCGTCTGACATGTCCCAGCTCCCTGCCCAGTGCTCCAGCGCTTCTGCCTGCTTTCTGCTATCAGCTGAGCGTAGCGGAGGGTGTGACCTATCTAGATCTAGATCCAAGACCGCATTGCAGTCCCCTCCTATTATCCAATCGTGGTCCGACCAATCCGACAGCACTCCGCTCAATCAGGCACATGCATCAAGCGTTTAGCAAGTCGGTAAAATTGCGAATCGCAAAAATATGGCATTTGCGATCGCAATTTGAAGTGTAGAAATGCATGAACCTTAATTTTGCGAAAATTTGTAAATTTTCGCAAAATTAAGGAATCGCAAACAAATTCTGCGAAAACCATTGCGATTTCCCGTTAGCGATTCGCAAGCAAAGAATCGCAACTAAGGAATCGCAATCCAAATGCATGAAAAATCGCTATTAGCGATTTACTGAAAAATCGCTATTAGCGATTTACTGAAAAATCGCTAAATTGCAATCGCAATTTAAGAAGGGACACAACCAGGTGGTAAAAATGAGTGCAAATCAGAAACAGCTGAAGACCAACAGAAACATATATAAACACACCCACAATGAGGTCCCAGTTTCCAAAATGGCTGCTCTGTACCTGATGGCGAGGAGGATGAGGCTGCAAGCTGCTCAACAGAGAGGGAGGCAAATTAATGAGCGCATCTTCAGAATCCGCATAACTTTGCTTGGTCAGGAGGATGATGAAATATATGATAAGTATAGGCTGAATGGCCAAATGATACATGATTTAATCCATGAATTGGACCCTATCCTGCAACGACAGACTCATAGGACCAATGCAATCCCAACGCATGTTCAGGTATTATGTTGCCTACATCTACTGCCGTCAGGCACTTTTCAGGGAGTCATAGCAGTAGCAGGAGGTGTGTCTCAAAGTGCAATGTCACGAATATTGGCAGATTTCCTTGATGCTATGATGGTACGGATACACAACCACATATGTTTTCCTACCACAGCCCATGAAATAGCTAGGACCAAGCAGGAGTTTTATCAAATTGCTGGCTTCCCCCAAGTACTGGGTTGTATTGATTGCACCCATGTGGCGATATGTCCCCCTGCAGCTCATGAATATATGTATCGCAATAGGAAAAGTTATCATTCCCTGAATATTCAGGGGGTGTGTAACGCAAAGAACATTATAACGGACATTGTGTCCCAATTCCCTGGCAGTGCACATGATTCGTATATCTTCAGGCAAAGTGGCATTCAGACCCGTCTAGCAAGGGGAGAGTTTGGAGAGGGACATTTGCTAGGTCAAGTCAAGTACAAAGATCTTTATTCGGAATAAAAACATCCATAAAAGTGCGACAAATTCAATCAAAACAATACAGAACAGTAATATATCAGCTGGCTAAAAGACAAAAGGCCAGTCAGTCAATTTCACATCAACATACAAAGTATCCCTCCTTATTAAAAGCAACAACCTTTACACAATTTAAAAAGTGATTTCTAAAAACATAGTTAAAAAGGATAAATGTTATCAGCGTCATTAATAGGTCCACATAACTAATGTGCAAAATGCAAAAATGTACAAAATAAAATTACAAAGTGTATAAAGAGCACATGCGCGGATGTTATACATCAATGTGTAAAGTGGCTCGTGAACGGACGGCAGCTTTGAGGAAGCAACTCACTCTGAATATTACTTCATCCGATCCCAGTGATAAAAAAGACCTCAATGCAATTCTATAACTAGACAAATTATGTTTTCTACAATAGGGCATTAAATAATGAGCGGAGAGATTTTTATAAAAACCACAGAAAAACAAAAAGTGCATAAGGCTCTGTTTCATATTAGGGTTACATGGGCAAAACAAGTTTTCTAAATGCTTGTTGTAGCCCAGAGGGAAGTTTAGTAAATTTACTATACTCCCATCTCGAAAGCGAAACAATAACCTCCTATTCCATCTGCCAAAGTGTAAACATAAATACCTATGTGGGGGACCTGGATTTTTAGTGTGAGGTTCAAAATAACCCTTGTATTTCATGATAGTGCACTTTGACAGGTTCTTCCTCTCACGCTCGTCTCTATACAGCTGATATAGTGCCCTATGAATAATGGTTTTATGAGTGCGATTTATTAAACTGGGTGATGTAAACAAAAAACCATGTCCTACGCTATCAAGGCAATCTTTTACAGCTTTTAGCCATGGTATACAATGTGCCCTATCACACTTTAAACAGTCCAAGATTATGTCACGGGTGAGGGTGGCTGCCGGGTTAATCCATATCTTTAGCCAGAAGAGTGCTGGTCTAGATTTTACAAAGTCTTCTATATATGAGATGTTTAGTTCACTGTGACATATATAGTGAGGGGAACAGATAACCCCACCCAGCACCTTCCGGCAGAACCTATTTTCTTCGATTTGGATATGGGTGCAATTTGTATAACCCCAAACCTCGGCGCCATAGGTACCAGTTGGGATGCATTGGGTTTGGTAAATCTTTACTAGTGGTGTAATCACATCAACATAGTTGGGTTGTTTCAAAGAAGTGACACAATTTATGGCTTTACCCAACTTATTCCTAGCGTAAGATACATGTGGTTGCCACGAACCAGTATTCGAAAATAGCAGCCCCAGATAGGGAAAAGTGCAAGTACTTTTCAGAACATTTGACCCTGATTTAATCTCAGAAATTTTATATTTTTTAGGGCCACAACTCATGATTAAAGATTTTTTTAAATTAGTGGTCAGACCAAGGTCTGCCATAAAGTGAACAAAGCCTGAAATTAAAGAGCGAAGTGCCTTTGGTGTGCGGCCCATTAGGACCGCATCGTCAGCGTAAAGGAGAGTTGGTATGGGGACTCCATTTACATGGGGGACATCATGTGTGGAAGTACTCAACCTGCAGCTCAGATTATTTATATAAAGAATAAAAAGGAGGGGGGCCAGCACACACCCCTGTCTGACCCCCCTACCAATCCTGATGTCGTCAGAGACTTCGCCAAATTGGTTAATACGCACTCGTGCTCTTAAATCACTGTGCAAAAAAGCTAAAAAGTGGACCAAATAATCATCTAAACCATAATTAAGAAGGGTGGACCAGAGACGGGAACGGTTAACAAAATCAAATGCAGAACTTAAGTCCATAAAACCAAAATATAGAGGGGATTTTTTAGCAATGTTATATTTTGCCATAATCAGACTCAAGTTCAGGCATTGTTCCACCGTGCCAACATTGCTACGGAAACCAAGCTGGCTGGGGTGTAGAATCTTACTCTCATCCGCCCAGGTTCTGATCCTTTTAAAGATGACCCTCCCCAAAACTTTCAAAGTGTTATCGATTAACGAGATGGGGCGGTAGCACCCGGGATCCAACCTATCTCCCTTTTTAAAAATGGGGACTATTGTACTGCAAGACCATGTTTCTGGAATTTGTTCATTCGTTAGATTATTAAAAACGTTACATAGCAATGGGGCCCAAAAGTCAAGCTCACATTTTAACTGGTCAATTGAGAGCCCATCGGGGCCAGGCGCTTTATTTCCGGCGCTTTCAGATATGGCATCCTCAACCTCAGACACAGAGATGTTAAGGGGGCTTAAAGGGAGGGAGGTTAAAGAGGGGTTATCTGGTGTGGCATAAATTTTAGCAAAATGTTCAACCCACGTAGGACCAGTAATGTTACAGTTAATTGCTGTTAAATTTGAACCTAAAGATCTTCGCTTCTTTACCTCACTCCAAAACCCAGTAGTGTCTTTTAATTCGGCCGAGCGTGCCAAAGAACCCCAGTGGGTCTTAACCAGTTCATTTGTTCTGAACCGTAGGGTAGATTTATATTCTGCTCTGAGTAACCTTATTTGGGAAATATCCCTAGGTTCTGCTTTTAGGGCGGCTCTCAACTGCCTGTTTGCCTTGGAACAAGCAGCATCAAACCATCTGGGTGTTTCCTCAGATTTCCTTAAAACTGGTTTGGAGATCTCACTTTTTATTACAGAGCAGAGTTCAGTAAATGATGTAATTATATTACCCCCATGAACATCAGTAGTAAGACAGTTTTCAATCAGAGCTGGGTGTTTTTTAATGACGTTTGCCAGGATTCCCCTATTATCCACGCCCCTCCAAATTACCCTCAGTTTATCTGTTGAAACCTCCAAGTTTCTTGCACCTATTTCGTTTTGTGTACGCTTACCCCTCGGAAGTAATAGGTGAATTACGATAGGGTAATGGTCGCTATATACTTTGCAGACAACTTCCGCCTTCATTAGAACATTTGCAACAGGAGGTGAAACAAATACATAATCGATTGTAGTACCACTCCCATGACCAATGAAGGTTGGAAAGGGGGCAACGCTACTTTCCCTGCCAGCGTGCTCCATGCAATTTACAAGATCTCTAGTTGCAAGGAGATTTGACAGTTCTGTTCCTCTCCTACATGGGGGATTTCTAGCATGTATATGGGCATTGAAATCCCCTCCTAAACAGATGCCGTCAAATTCCCCATATTTCTCTCCATCCATAATTCTGTCGATAAAATCGAATAAAACAATAAAATTACAATTAGGTTGGGACAAAAAGTCGTTATTGTAAAAATTTATCAGACATAGCCTTGTCTTTTGAGTATATGATAATGCCATGAAGCTTGGTGAGTCGGTTTGGAGTGTGTCGACTTTAACTTCTGCAGCTATTTTGACCCAGGTAGATAAGCCCCCACTAGGGCGGCCTAAAGGGGGGGCCAAAACAATCCTATTATGACAGCTGTACCCCTCAAGTAACAAATCATCGGTGCACCAGGTTCTTTGGAACATTAGTACGTCGTGGCAATTAACCCAATCCTTCCAGGATGTAATCTCCATTTTAGCCTTCAGGCCAGCAATGTTCCAGCTAAGGATTGACACATTTTTATCTGGCTTCGAGCAAAGGCCCTGGTCAATTCCTGGGGAGGGTGTGATTGTAAAAAGCCCCTGTTGTTCACATAATGTTTCAAGTAAAGAAGTTTTAGATGTTAACAATGGTGCCTCAGATGATGTTCCCACTGTGTGATCAAGAACTGGACTCACAGGGACAGGTTCTACAATAGATGGGGACAGTCAATCCAGTGTTCCCTGGTCATAGAGTATTGAGAACCTGTTATGTAGAGGGAATACAGGTGGTGGATGCATCATTTTGTGTGGGGGACGGTAAAAGTAATTTAACGATAGAGGAGTCACCACAGTGGGTGGGCCATGTTGAGCAGAATTTTTGTTCAACAGAAATTTCGCAGTGCCCGGCTTCCTAAAGTTAACTACAATGCAGTCCCCATTAATATTTTTAAACAGAGGACCTACCCAAGTTACTCGGAGTGGGGATATAATTTCTTTAGAAATATCATAACCCAACCCCTTGTACTTAGCTAGCCAGTCGATACATTTATTATGCAATTGGACCCACGATTCTCCTTGCCCTCCCCTAAGGGGTGGAATGCCAGCCAGAACCAAGACGTAGGGACACGCCTCAGGTGGTAAATGTAAGGCAGGGCCTTGATGTTTAAAAGGCCTGGTGTCTTCGTCAGGAGTCTTATTGTAACGTTGGCGTTGGCTGGAATTTATGGACGTCTTCTGCGTTGTAGTGCTTATAGGAGGGTTACTGTTTGGATTAGTTTTTAGGGCACTAGTGACAACAATGGGAGGCAAAGGAGATTTATTCAAGGAAACAGAGGGATTACTTTCCCTTACGCTTGTAGTCGCCACAGATTTTATAGTCGTGGGTAAGTTAGTGGCAACCTTAGGTTCCTCTGCCCTATTTGTAATATGATCGCCGCTAGTTAACGCACGAGTGGTGGATTCCAAGTCTTTTAGCAGGCGTTCACCTCTTAGTTTATCCAAACAAACTGAACCTTTACTCTTGGCATCAACATTTTTGATTAAATTTTCCAGTCTATCAAGTCTTTTAAAAATATTATTAAATTGTTTGATCATTTGACCTTCAAGTTGCTTACATTTTGTATCCGCGATAGTCTCAATTAGATTCCCCTCTGATTTTGGGTTGTAGCCATTTACATTGAGGAGTTCGGTTTGAGTGGAAATAGACACTGAATTAGAACCATCATTGTCTATAACTACAACGTCATCCAGGTGGGGTTGGTCCTGCACGGATACAATGTATTGCTTTTGCTTCTGTTTCTTACCCCTGCTCCACATACTTTGTGATGTCGGTTGATTGGCACTCCTAGGGGGCTGCTTCCTTTTGTTGAATGTCAATTTCGCTGGGCCCCTTTTACGCTTAGCTCCTGTGTTCTTAGTAATCTCAGTGACCTCAATAGTTGATGGTAATGAGGTAGGGTCAGGAGCTACAACTGGGGCAGTATACACAATAGTATTTTCATCTTCATGGACAATGGGCACACTGGCAGCAGAATGGGATGGTTTAACCACGATGACTTCAGGGGTTATGTGCATGTTACAACTTAGATTACCAGTTGCACTTATTGCGCTTGATCTTGATCTGTTAATAGTACTTGAACCCATAGAAAACCTCCTCTCGGTTTCGACAATTTCATTGAATGCAGTATCTATCAATGTCTCGAAAGATGTAATCAGAGATACAGAGGTTTCAGCGCCCTGAGTGGCGAAAACTGTGATGTTACTAATGGCGTTACAATCACCCATTTTAATAACTTGCTGGAATGCTCACCTCTCACAGGGGATGTTAGAGGGGAGGCCCGCCCGACCACTGCTGACCTCAGAGGGCCTCAGAGGGCCCACCCTTTGCCCAGGCTTCGCCACGGGCTCTCCCGCGGGCGCGACTCGCGGGGCGAGAGGGGTGTCAGCCTTTTACTCGCGCCTCCAGGCGCTTGTGTGGCATCACGGGCGCGCTGCTGCCCCAGCGCCTGCTGGGTAGTGAAGTCCGGTCCGGGCTGCCTCCCGGTAAGAGCTCCGCTAATCCGCCGTTGCCCTCACGGCTCCACTGGTGTCTGTGGCAAAGCAGGTACGAGCGTCTGGTGTTCCCCACTATGCTCGCGGGGGTCAGCCTTTTACTCGCGCCTCCGGGCGCTTGTGTGGCATCACGGGCGCGCTGCTGCCCCAGCGCCTGCTGGGTAGTGAAGTCCGGTCCGGGCTGCCTCCCGGTAAGAGCTCCGCTAATCCGCCGTTGCCCTCACGGCTCCACTGGTGTCTGTGGCAAAGCAGGTACGAGCGTCTGGTGTTCCCCACTATGCTCGCGGGGGTCAGCCTTTTACTCGCGCCTCCGGGCGCTTGTGTGGCGTCACGGGCGCGCTGCTGCCCCAGCGCCTGCTGGGTAGTGAAGTCCGGTCCGGGCTGCCTCCCGGTAAGAGCTCCGCTAATCCGCCGTTGCCCTCACGGCTCCACTGGTGTCTGTGGCAAAGCAGGTACGAGCGTCTGGTGTTCCCCACTATGCTCGCGGGGGTCAGCCTTTTACTCGTGCCTCCGGGCGCTTGTGTGGCGTCACGGGCGCGCTGCTGCCCCAGCGCCTGCTGGGTAGTGAAGTCCGGTCCGGGCTGCCTCCCGGTAAGAGCTCCGCTAATCCGCCGTTGCCCTCACGGCTCCACTGGTGTCTGTGGCAAAGCAGGTACGAGCGTCTGGTGTTCCCATTTGCTAGGTAATTATGTGCAATACATCTTTCCATTCCTTGTACTGTGGTTCTGTAATTCTCAAACCTGACTGCATTTTAGTTTTGCCCTCACGTAGGCCAGTAAAGTAGGCCCAAAACAAGTGGCTTTGCCTTCTGAGTTCGTGCATATATTAATTTGGGTTTCTCTGACTCTGAATGAACTGCAGAGAGAGAGTAACCCTTTTCACCTGAAACTGACCTTTTGCAAAACCTGTTTCACTAGCTGATCGTTGTCTGAGTTTTTCAATCACTGTTCAGGACCTCGTTAACTTTTAGTTTTCCTTGCACATATCTTATCTTAAACAATATCTAAATGGTTTCTTTTCTTAAGAGTTTATTTCCTGAAACATGGGTTTTTGCCATGTGTCGTGACTGCCATCTGGTGTTACTTTTTATGTAGGCCTTAGAAGTTAGTCTGTGAGAAAAGCAGTCTGACCTATTGTGAATCATACACATTAACCAAGGATTTCTTCGTGCACTGGAGTTAATTTCAGAAGCTGGCCTTTAACCTGGAATTGACCCTGCCAAGCCAATTTCCCTGCAAGATCGTTATTTGCTTTTCCAATCACCATTCAAGACATTTGTTAACTTTTAAGTTTCTGTACGTCTCTGTTATCCTGCACATTATCTGAAACTACTTTTCTTGACTATTTCTTCATTTCATGGGTTACGCTTTCAATTAAGGGTTTGTGCGGGCCTTCCAGATTATTATTTAGATATGCCTAAATATTAACTTGTGGGTTGGGACACTGTAAAATGAGCTTTACTGTATGATGCTGTGTGATGTCATGTATTTTCTATTGGTTGAATTTTGGTGCAGGGGCGTGCATTTTAAATGTACCTTTTTGTGTATAAATAGGGATGTCTCGCCTTAGTAAAATTGAGCAGTTTCTTGAGTTGTACACCGTGTTGTGTTGCTGGGATTTCTGCTACTAGCTGCAGCTAATAAATGTGATCTCTGACGCCACCTAGAAGTATTCCGTGTCTCTGTATACCAAGGCAAGGGAACCTAGAGGACTTTTGGGCGTGTCACTGACGTCGCTGGGTACTTGAAAACCCGGTTCTTCAGTTGGCGCGGCCAACGCGAACCGACTTCAGTGGTACCGGTCCAAGCCCGAAGATTGCGAGGAGCCATGTGAGGAAATTCTGGAGGAGGGCCCCCACTTCATCGACCCCTGCATGTCGACATGGACCAAAGGACTTTTCTGCAAGGCTTCCCGCTTTCCAACAGCTGCGAAGGACTGCTGCCCTGACCGTCGCCTTGTCTTGGACCCTCCAATTGATGTTTGTAAAGCGAGACGATAGACGGTCTTCTGGTGGCGTGACAGATATTTAGTTAAGTATAAGTGGGTCGGTCCCACGACTTTGTCTGGTTCCTTGGTTTTGATTTGGTTGGTTTTTATTTGGTTGCTGCAGTACCCAAAGCCGAAGGTCTTGTATATTTACGAGTGTATCATTTTTTGATTCCCTTTGAAGTTTGAAACCAGACTAGTGAGCAAGATGCCTGGTCTTGGTAAATTTGGTAATTGGTTTGTTTGTGGTAGTAACAGGGATTCCCGATTGGAGGATTCATGTCCGATACATCCGGTTGGAACTCCGACTTATGAACTGTACTCAAAACACGGAGTGGGCCCTATTACTAATAATGAAGTATGGGTCCGCTACACTAAAAAGGGTGGTGTTTTGCAATGGCCCCCACATGGTAGTTTTGAAACAGAGATTTTAGACAATCTAGAAGTTAAGCTATTTAAGAAGATAGCCCGGCCGGCAATTCCGTGTCTCTGTATACCAAGGCAAGGGAACCTAGAGGACTTTTGGGCGTGTCACTGACGTCGCTGGGTACTTGAAAACCTGGTTCTTCAGTTGGCGCGGCCAACGCGAATCGACTTCAGTGGTACCGGTCCAAGCCCGAAGATTGCGAGGAGCCACGTGAGGAAATTCTGGGGGAGGGCCCCCACTTCATCGACCCCTGAATGTCGACGTGGACCAAAGGACTTTTCTGCAAGGCTTCCCGCTTTCCAACAGCTGCGAAGGACTGCTGCCCTGACCGTCGCCTTGTCTTGGACCCTCCAATTGATGTTTGTAAAGCGAGACGATAGACGGTCTTCTGGTGGCGTGACAGATATTTAGTTAAGTATAAGTGGGTCGCTCCCACGACTTTGTCTGGTTCCTTGGTTTTGATTTGGTTGGTTTTTATTTGGTTGCTGCAGTACCCAAAGCCGAAGGTCTTGTATATTTACGAGTGTATCATTTTTTCATTCCCTTTGAAGTTTGAAACCAGACTAGTGAGCAAGATGCCTGGTCTTGGTAAATTTGGTAATTGGTTTGTTTGTGGTAGTAACAGGGATTCCCGATTGGAGGATTCATGTCCGATACCTCCGGTTGGAACTCCGACTTATGAACTGTACTCAAAACACGGAGTGGGCCCTATTACTAATAATGAAGTATGGGTCCGCTACACTAAAAAGGGTGGTGTTTTGCAATGGCCCCCACATGGTAGTTTTGAAACAGAGATTTTAGACAATCTAGAAGTTAAGCTATTTAAGAAGATAGCCCGGCCGGCAATGTTTGACTCTTTCCGCCTTTGGCGTAAGGAAGCCAAACAGAGAGAAATTAAACAAGCAAAGAGAGATAGGAAAGATAAAAATATGTCAGTACTACAAGCTGCTAGACAGTTTAAGGAAGATGGAGAAGAGCGTGCGAGTGAAGTCTTAGATAGACAGCGTTGCATGGCCATAGATAAATGTTATCCGGCCTTGCCGTCTTCTCCTCCGAAAGTGATGGAAGACCCTGAAAAAGATCCTTTGATCTCTCATTTACTGAGATTGCCTCCTCCTTATGTGCAGGGTGCTACTGCGCCTCTATTACCCCCGGTTGTTCCACCCTTTGTTGTTCAACCTCCTGCTGTTGTTCAGCCACCCGGTGCTCCACAGATGGTTTTGCCTTCTCCTGCGCAACCCATTCTAGGGTCGCCAGACTTGCTATCAGCTTTGCCTCAAACTCCTTTGTCTTCTGCTTCTGCATCTTCGATTTCTACTGTTCTTGTCCCTACACCTTCCTTGCCTCGGAATACTTATTCTCCTGTTCTTATGTCTACTTCTTCTCCTTCCGTTCGAAAACGAATGACAGAAACTGTTTCTAATTTATTGTCACCATTGTTTGGGTCACTGAATATGACCCCTGTTTCGGAACGTAAGCAGAGTCGTAGTCAGCTTCCAAGTTCTGAAGAACGGACAGTGTTGGATTTGTTGGCTCGTAGGTGGATTTTAAATGCTCCGAGGTATAATTTGCCAGCAGTTATGGATGTTTTCTTTCAGTGGGAACCGCCTAAGCAAAGGTATGTTTTTGATGTAATGTGTACTTTTCTGCGTCAGGAATGGGAAGATAATGATTTGGGTCCAATTCCGCAGGATGTGCTCGATGTTCAGTCAGATTTTGCCAAAGGGATGATAGTGGAATCGGATGTTACAGATGCCATAGAGACAATACTTGCTTTCAGATCTAGACTTCCGCCTCAGACATTGTATGAACCTGATTCCTCTGTTAGGAGGAAAGTGAAACAGTACCCTATGAGAGAAGTTCCTCCGGTATGGAAAGAAGCAGTTCAGGCTAATGTAAATTTTGGTATTCAGGCTGCTCCGGCTCATTTTCAGCGAGTATGGGTACATGTCCCTTGGAAGAGAGCAGAGGTCTTGGCTCTTAAGCAGACCTTACCTGACCCTCGTAAGAATCCTGCTGGTTATTACAAGGAGTTGTCCCAGACAGTTGAAGCGTGTATTATGAATTTAGCTGACATCGATATGTTGATGGGTAATGTAGTCCCTCAACCCTTGTGGGCGAAGATTCGACATGAGAATCATGCTGCTGAATTAGGTGATACCTGGGCGAATATTGTTGCTGCAGATGGTAGACAGGAGGGAGGTGCTAAACCTGAACCTCTAGTTTCAGAATTACCAGGTAGAATTATTAATCTGATGAAAACGATGATGCCCGCTTTACGAGTGAATTGGGATAAGTTAGCAGCATGTAAGCAGAAGAAAGACGAGAGTGTATCTGATTTCTTCACTAGGTTTGAAGAGACGTTTATTGATCATAGTGGATAGGATATGAGTACGGAGGGTGGTCAAAGGTTGTTTGTGGATAAATTTGTCTTTAATTTGCTTCCCGAACTTTCTAATAAGTTAAAGGACTTTGAGAGTTCATGGGCTGTCTCTTCGTCGGCCCAGATATTGGCTACTGCACAATATTATGAGAATAGGGATAAAGATGAGAAGGATAAAGTGGAGAAGAAAACTAAAGAGTTAAAAACGAAGGTTCTTTTGCAGCAAGCTTATCCGCCTCGTCAGAATCAGCCTCAGTTTCAGCAACCTCCACAATTTCAGAGATTGTTACAGAAGCCTGAGCCTTATGTTCAGCGATTCTTTCCTGGCCCTAATCAGTGCGCTTATTGCAGAGAGGAAGGTCATTACAAGAATAGTTGCCCGGCTTTGTTACAGCGTGCGCATGGTGTATCTGGTCAGAGAGGTCGTGGTAGTTTTCAGCAAGCTCCTAGGGGTAGGGGACGTGGTGTGTTTCCCCAGAATGAGCGTTCCTCTTCCCTACAGAATTCTGCAAATTATTTTGACAGACAGAATGTTCCGAGTGGTCAGTCTGCCCAGTATTATGTTGAGGATTACTATGTCGAAGGTGAGAGTTCTGGTTATAATATTAACTAGGACAGCCAAGGACAAAGTGAGGGAGTAGCGCCAGTTCCAGTAGACCAGAGTGGACCTTATGTTGAAGTGGTTACATCAGGTGTGGTAGAACCTTTTCTTTTGGATACTGGTGCGATGAAGAGTTCTATTATGCACTCTAAACTTCCTGGCGCACCTTTGTCTGGCTTGACCAATGTTTCAGTAGGATTTTCAGGTGCCCCAGTTCGTAATCCGGTCTCTAGTCCTTTGTCCCTTTCGATTGGCCCTTGTGAATTGGAAGCTCCACTTATTTTAACGACTGGTTGTGGTGAGAATCTGGTTGTGGACTTGCTGAAAAGATTGTATGCGACATTACATTGTTCTCCTTCAGGAGTACAACTTACCCTCGGTAAGAAAGTGATTTCTCCAATGTATTTGTCTAAGGATTGTTTGCCACTGGAATTGCGTTCGCTTCCTGATACACTTTGGGCTACAGGTCCAAATGATGTTGGTCTTTTGCAGATTCCACCTTATGTTGTCACGCTTAAGTCAAATGCTAGGCTACCTCGTATTCCCCAATACAAGATCTCGAGTGATGGTGAGAGAGCTCTTTTAGCGATTGTTTATGATCTGGTTGAGAAGGGTGTAGTTGAGGAAACGAGAGGTAATGTTTGTAACAGTCCTGTTTTGCCTATCCTTAAACGTACTGATGCTTCTCAGCCACCTGTGTACCGGTTTGTGATCGACCTTCGAGAGGTAAATAAGATAGTCGTGCCACAGTTTCCTGTGGTACCTGATATCACTGCTTTGTTGACTTTGATTCCTGCTTCGGCAGCTTGGTTTTCTGTCATCGATTTGAAGAATGCTTTCTTCAGTATTCCTATTGCTGAGGAGAGTAGAGATATTTTTGGCTTCTCATTAGGAGGCCGAAGCTTCCGGTTTAAGAGAGCTCCCCAAGGTTATTGTGAAAGTCCCTCCATCTATAGTCAGGCGTTGAAAACTCAGCTTGACGGTTTTGTGTTACCTGTAGGTGCTACTCTTATTCAGTACGTCGGTGATTTGTTGATTACTGCTGATGATGAAAAGATTTGTAAAGAGGCTACTCTTTCTTTGTTGCGGTATTTGTCTGACCTTCATCATAAAGTGTCACCTTCAAAGTTGCAATATTGTCGCCAAGAAGTGACCTACTTAGGTCATCTCTTGTCGAAGGAGGGAAGGAGATTGACCCCAGAACGAATTCAAGCAACAGTGGATCCCCAATTTTTCACTGTTGGTGAAACCTCTGTTAGCATTGACTCTGAAAGATACTCCGCATCCTCTTCCTTGGTCTGACGAATGTCAGAAAAGTTTTTCTGAACTACGCAATGCATTGTGTTTGGCTCCTGTGTTGGGTACTCCAGACTATAGTAAGCCTTTCACGTTGTACGTGCACGAGAGAGAAGGGTGTGCGTTGTCAGTGTTGACACAACCATTTGGGGACAAGCAGCGTCCATGCGCGTATTTCTCCTCTACGTTAGACCCAGTTGCTAAGGCGTTGCCGAGTTGTTTGAGAACTACAGCTGCAGCGGCTGTTTCTATCCGACAGTCTGCTGGTTTGGTATTGGGCAACACGTTGATTGTGATGGTCCCACATGCAGTGGTACCTTATTAAACAGGACTAAGACACAGCACCTTACTAGTGCACGTCTGTCAGGTTACGAGTTGACATTGTTGGCTAGTCATGTGCACATTAAAAGATGTAATGTGCTAAATCCAGCTACGTTGTTACCGATCTCTACAGAGACGGATCCTCAAGAACAGCATGATTGTTTTCTTCGTACAGAGGAAGAAACGAAAGCTAGAGTTGACCTCAGGGATACGCCCCTTGCGAATGTTGATGGTACCCTATGGGTAGATGGTTCGTGTTTTAAGCTTCCGAATGGTGAAACCACTGCAGCGTATGCTATTACAACTTTACATACAGTTGTTGAGACAGCACGCATACCACAGAATTCTGCGCAAGCAGCAGAATTGATTGCATTGACTAGAGCGTGCGTGTTGTCAGAAGGAAAGCGAGTGAATGTTTACACCGACAGTCAGTACGCGTTTGGAGTTGCCCATAGTTTTGGGCGTTTGTGGAGAGAGCGTGGGTTCCTTACTTCGCACGGAACCAAAATACAGCATGGGCAGTTGGTGAATGAACTTTTGGAATCTCTCACTCTCCCAAAGCAGATTGCAATTATGAAGTGTAGTGCGCATAAGAAAGTTGTGGACGATGTTGGTCGAGGGAATGCGTTTGCGGATGAAGTTGCGAAGGAAACGGCGAAAGATATGATGAGCCGTATGTATGTTGCAGGCCCAGCTAATTGGGTTATGGCTGGTGGAATGTGTGAAGACACAATAGAAAGTGTGAAAAGGATTCAGGCTGAAGCGACTGAGAAAGAAGTGAGTGTTTGGAGAGAAACTACGGGTATGTTGGATTCGACAGGTTGTTGGGTTGAGTTGTCAGAACACCAGCCATGGCTGTTGCCAGATGCGTATGTGCTCCCAGTGGTTACAATGGCTCATGGAATGGCTCACATTAGTTCGAAGGGAATATGCCAGTTGTTGGCTCCAGTTTGGCAGAATGCTGGAATTCCGAAATGTGCAGAGAACGTGGTGAAACATTTTATGATTTATTTGAAGTATAATCCTGGTAAGGGAACTCCAACTCCAGCTGGTCATTTAGTCCTCTGTCGTAATCGTTTGAGGTGATACAGCTAGATTATATACATATGGAGAGATGCAACAATTTGAAGTATGTCCTTGTGGTTGTGGTTGTTTGTGCCTTTTCCAGGTGGATAGAGGCCTACCCCCTAAAGGATAATACTGCCTTGTCTACAGCCAAGGTTTTGCTGAGAGAGTACTTCCCTAGGTATGGTTTGCCGAGAATTGTATGGTCGGACAATGGGAGTGAATTTGTGGGTCAAATCATGAAGAAAGTGTGTGCTGGATTGGGAATAAATCAGAAGTTCCATGCAGCGAATCACCCCCAGTCTGCTGGACTTGTTGAATGTTACAATGGTACCTTGAAGCTGAAATTAGCTAAGGTACAAGCGAGCACTGGTCTTACATGGCCGGATGCCTTGCCGTTGGCTCTTTTGTCAACAAGGACGACTGTGCATTCTCGAGTGGGACTTAGTCCATATGAAATCATGTTTGGTCGTCCTGCAAATGTTTGGGGTGTGCCTCGTCCTAAAGAATACAGCAGTATTGAGTACCCTATGTTGGTGGATTACTTACATGACTTGACTGCTAAATTACGTGTTCTCCACCAACAGGTCTATGACAGTTTGCCGACAGCTGCTACAGATCCAGGACATTCAATCCAACCTGGTCAATACGTCCTCATCAAGAACTTCCAGCGCACCAAGAATTTGGAACCGAGATGGACTGGTCCCTACTTAGTTCTTCTGGTCACTAGAACTGCTGTTAGAGTAGCTGGCAAGAAAAACTGGGTGCATGCCACCCATACGAAAAAAGTCCCTTTGCCTTTACTGTATGATCAGTGGGTGAGGGATGGTATAGCTGATACAGATTGCGAGCGAGTCCCCACATTCGTGCCTTTTAGTGATGCTCATTTGACATGGACATGGTCAGAACGCAGGATGACAATGTGCTGCAAAAAGCTGTTCCTCCACGTTTGAGATTGGACACTACCGAACCTGAACTTTTGTTTACGGACCAAACAGTGCCGACTAAATCACGTTACAACCTCCGATCTCGGAATAAATAAAGAGACTTTGAACATTATTTTTTTTTTACCACACTGAGACCAAAAAGAGACAATTTCTTCAAGTATTTTGCATTTGACTTTTGTTTTTCTTTTTCTGAAATTGCATTATGGTTTTCTGTTAAATTTTTGATTGGTTACCATTTGCCAGTTGCAGGGTCACGTAGGAGTACCAACGGTTCAGTTGCAGTGTCCCTATGACCTGCTAACAATCACAGCTGAAGTACTCTGTCAAGATTGCGTGAGCGACATTAGAAAATGGAGATTGTATTGAAGAATGACGATAAAAAGCAAGAGATGAAAAACCGATATTATAGAATGTTGTTCTCTAATTGTGGTATTGCTTTATCTATTTTAATACTTTTATGTATTCTATTAGCTATTATATTCTGGTTTGTTTCTTCTACACAATTGACGTCAGCACCAAGTTCTCAACCTACTCTTTCTTTTTCTACTGTTTCTCCACATGAGTTTCATACGTTACCTGAACATGAACAGACACGAAGATCAGAATTTGTGAACAATTTGTTTATACAGATGTTGCATCAGCATCAGCTAGTCATAAATTCCACGAATTGTTGGGTGTGTGGTCTTATGACACTTCTACAGATAAGGGAATGCCATATTTGGTTTTGCCTTTTTCGCCTAACGGGTCAGTTTGGGCACTCCAATCAATGTTTATCTATGCGAATGAAGCCTCTCCTGTACGTTCCGTCAAAGACAATGCAAGTAATAATGCCTTGATACAGGGAATAGTTGATATGATTAGAGATATCGATGCGTATAACGCTATCCCTAGAAATGAGGTACGAGCATATGTCGGTTGGAATAAGACGACATATAGTGTTAGCTTGACGGAGAAAGAAAGGCAGCGAAGGTCTCCTCCTATTTGAATTGTACCCCACCGAGGTCATCTTTGTCTGCAAGGTAATGGTCAGAATCCGAGGGCTCCGCTTGGTCAATATTACAGCTGAGCTTCAAGCGGATCGCCTTATGACATTACAGAACCGTTTTGTTTTACATATTATACTTGCAGATAGAGGTGGGGTATGCAAATTGATTAGATCTAGTTGCTGCATTTTCATACCAGATAATGCCCCGACAGTGTACCAAGCCATCTCTAGACTACATAAGATCTCTGAGTCTATTCATGTGGACGAAGGAGACTGGTCGTTGATGGGATGGTTATGGGAGTCGTTGTCCAAATGGGGATGGAAGATTCTGACATTCCTTGGTATGGCGTTAGCTATCCTTTTCTCGTGTTGTTTATGCATCCAGTGTGGTCCCGCCATTTGTAGTCTTTGTGCTATGATCTGTGTGAGAAGACCAGCCCCGAGAGAAGTGAAGGATAATAAGATGATGTTACAGCAACACCTTGATGACCTGATGAGAATAGATATAGACCTAGATTCAGATTGACATGAGTTTAGGTTATTGCCTACGTAATGGCAAAATGAGGGTCTGTGGTTCTGTAATTCTCAAACCTGAGTGCATTTTAGTTTTGCCCTCACGTAGGCCAGGAAAGTAGGCCCAAAACAAGTGGCTTTGCCTTCTGAGTTCGTGCATATATTAATTTGGGTTTCTCTGACTCTGAATGAACTGCAGAGAGAGAGTAACCCTTTTCACCTGAAACTGACCTTTTGCAAAACCTGTTTCACTAGCTGATCGTTGTCTGAGTTTTTCAATCACTGTTCAGGACCTCGTTAACTTTTAGTTTTCCTTGCACATATCTTATCTTAAACAATATCTAAATGGTTTCTTTTCTTAAGACTTTATTTCCTGAAACATGGGTTTTTGCCATGTGTCGTGACTGCCATCTGGTGTTACTTTTTATGTAGGCCTTAGAAGTTAGTCTGTGAGCAAAGCAGTCTGACCTATTGTGAATCATACACATTAACCAAGGATTTCTTCGTGCACTGGAGTTAATTTCAGAAGCTGGCCTTTAACCTGGAATTGACCCTGCCAAGCCAATTTCCCTGCAAGATCGTTATTTGTTTTTCCAATCACCATTCAAGATATTTGTTAACTTTTAAGTTTCTGTACGTCTCTGTTATCCTGCACATTATCTGAAACTACTTTTCTTGACTATTTCTTCATTTCATGGGTTACGCTTTCAATTAAGGGTTTGTGCGGGCCTTCCAGATTATTATTTAGATATGCCTAAATATTAACTTGTGGGTTGGGACACTGTAAAATGAGCTTTACTGTATGATGCTGTGTGATGTCTTGTATTTTCTATTGGTTGAATTTTGGTGCAGGAGCGTGTATTTTAAATGTACCTTTCTGTGTATAAATAGGGATGTCTCGCCTTAGGAAAATTGAGCAGTTTCTTGAGTTGTACACCGTGTTGTGTTGCTGGGATTTCTGCTACTAGCTGCAGCTAATAAATTTGATCTCTGACGCCACCTAGAAGTGTTCCGTGTCTCTGTATACCAAGGCAAGGGAACCTAGAGGACTTTTGGGCGTGTCCCTGACGCCGCTGGGTACTTGAAAACCCGGTTCTTCAGTACAAATGTAAAACTCAAACAACCACTGTCAGCCTTTCTTCCCTCACATGTAGGTGACAGCGCATACGCCTTGCGAAATTACCTGCTGACACCATATCTAAATCCAGCCACAGCCGCACAAAGGAGATACAATGCAACACATATCTCTACAAGGAACGTGATTGAGCGCACATTTGGCCTACTCAAGAGCCGATTCAGACGCCTTCATAAGACCGGAGGCGCAATGAAATACAGTCCCGTCAAATGCTGCAAGATAGTGGCAGCATGTGCCATGCTGCACAACATAGCGACAAAGGGAGGTTTGGAACTGGAGCTGTCTGACAGTGACTCGGAGTATGGAAACCAACAAGTGCCACACCACCCTGCCCAACAAGGCACAGGCGCAGCAGAAGGCCGCAGGCGCAGATTGGAGATTACACAGAATTACTTCTGAGGTGAGTAATGAAGACACAAACACATTAAATGAAATGCAAAGTATACTTTATGTAAATGTATTGTGACCAGGGAACAGAAGCAAACAGCCAAAGTGACTAATGTCACAATACTCATTGGAATTTAAAAAATAATATAAAAAGTGAAATCAAATGTACTTGAGAGTCAGTGATTAGGTCACAGCGTGTCAATGGTTAAATCACCATTTTAAGCAAAATGCCTGGATGGGAGACTAGCGTTTTTTCCCTCGAACACCCAGACGTCTGTCTGCCGCAGCATCTTCTTGCCTTTCGTTGGTAGTGGATGGGGAAGCGCTGCGAGTAGTGCGTCTCACTGCACTTGCAACAGGCACTGTTGTACTGCTCATGCTTGAGGCACACTCACTACTGTCATCCTGTGCAGTCATGTGCACTTGACTACCGGATGCATTCATCATGTCTACTGCATTTGTCACTTGATGTAGTGCTTTGGCAACATCTCCACTCCAGTGACACATTTCCGTCTGCATAGTCACTGATCTACGCGCCAGCAGTGTCGTGGCTGTGGTCAGCCTATTGTTCGTCTATCCTTGGTGTTTGAGTTGCTGCATCAGTCGGCGGTGCTGTCTGTTGCGCGATGCATGCCCCTCCTGCATGACCTTAGTGAGTTCCTGGACACTACTGGCCAGTACTGCAATGTTGCCTGACATCTTAGCAATTTCCTTCTTCACTAACCGATTGTTCTTGCTCTGCAGGCGATGTGAACGGAGCATCTGTCCCTCCAAGCCACCCCAGACTGGATTTGTCGTCTCCACCTGCTGTGGCCTGCGTGCTCTGCGTCTTTTCCTTTGCGATGTACAATTGCCTCTCCGGATCTGTGTTGGTGTGGGTGTTGCAATGACTGTTTGCCGTACACTGACTGCAGGTGCAGCATAGCCCTCATCATCGGAAGCCATGGGACGCAGTGTTGGGACAGGTGACCTATGGGAATGAGGCACACGTGACTGGGTAGTTGGCAGAGCTGGTGTGTCCTCATGTTCTGATGCGCTGCTGTGGTGCATTTCCAGACCATCACTGTCCCCGGCCTCATGAAGTTCTGCATCTGTGAGGTTAAACAGTGCAAAACTGCATCAATGTATGCTTGTGAGGTCATGTCACAGTTCACAATTAATCACTAAACCAAAATAAGCACCAATATTGCCACAATGCTTGTATGATGGATCTAGCTTGATCGCTCGAATTACCGACTTAAACAGTAACTCTCAGGAGATCTCTTTGTCCGGAATCAATCCAACAATTTTTATTAATTATGCATCAATGGTCTCATGTAAATGAGCAATTTTTTTCTTTTTGAAAACGAACAACACAAATATCAGCTCCACATCATGTAATAAAGTACAATTATTTACAATACAAACAGACGATTTGGAACAAGCTACAACCTTTCAATCTAACACTCATACATCACAAGACATAGAAAAACATACAAATACTAGTTTACAATTATACAATAATATTTACAAATTCCTGAATTGTCGAGAAAAGCATTGGAAGCAACAAATACACAATTATTGAGCTTTTTGTTAAATCAACACGATCTTCCTAATGCTGGGTAGAGGGGTCTACGCGTTTCGATAACCCCTTATTGTGGGGAAATCTCGTCAGGACCAAATGCCTGTGGATGGAGAACAAGAATAAATCAACCAAAGGGTAGAAAAACCAGGTCTCCGACACTTCAGTGGGGGGCGGGGGGCTAGTCCTACCTTTTAAGTGCACGGGTATTCTCTTGCTTGGAGAAACTGAAAACAGAAATAGACCATCTTTTAGACTCTCATTAGGGGGAGCTATTACACTCTGCACATACTCACACTCTTACGTGAGATACTCACAAAATGCATGCCGCGTGTTCAGGCGGGATCCAAGTTAGTTCGGAAGTGGTGGAGGCAGTGATCTATGAAATTAGAGGTATTTGTGTAAGACACGGGCGTGTGTGCGCTTGCTCTAAAGACTAATGCTGGGAGGGGGGTCTCTTACTTGTTTGACAGCGTGTGCGTCGGTCAGCTTCTGTTTACCGGGACTGTCTTCTATTAATATTGTTCTGAAACAGAGGGGAATTCGAAGTCACACTTCTGCCTGGGTGGCTCGTAGTTTAAATCTAATGGCGCGCAGTGCGGATGAAACATACCTGAATGTTTGGAAAGAAGCGAATCGGGGGTTCACGCTCTTCGGTCTCTAGCAACAAATGCAAGGGCCGGTCCCATCCAGTCGATGGTGCTGGTCTCGTGTGTGTTAGATGTACCTACTTCCTGGTTCCGAGGATTGTGGGGATTGTGGTTTTTAAGTCGTTGTCATGGAGACGGGGTGCAGTTGAACCAAGCCGGCGCGCAGCCGACCTCATAGTTGACAGCAGAGGCAGCGGACCTCTTCGGGCTCTTTGAAACCTCCGCGGGAGGTATTTACAAGCAATCAGTATTTAAATCAGTATTTATCCCACGGGCCGTTAGTGGCTCAGTATCTATTCATCGCGGGGGGTTTATAAGCGATAAATCTCTGAAAGTTCATTCAGACCGCATATCGCGGTGTGGAATTTCACAATGAGCATAGCCTCATTGCGAGATAACATTTTCCCGCGATGAATAGATACTGAGCCACTAACGGCCCGTGGGACATTACGTGGTCGTAAGCGTGCCGGCCCGTCACCACTCCACCCCGTCCCCGGGACGATGTTGTTTAAATACTGATTGCTTGTAAATACCTCCCGCGGAGGTTTCAAAGAGCCCGAAGAGGTCCGCTGCCTCTGCTGTCAACTATGAGGTCGGCTGCGCGCCGGCTTGGTTCAACTGCACCCCGTCTCCATGACAACGACTTAAAAACCACAATCCCCACAATCCTCGGAACCAGGAAGTAGGTACATCTAACACACACGAGACCAGCACCATCGACTGGATGGGACCGGCCCTTGCATTTGTTGCTAGAGACCGAAGAGCGTGAACCCCCGATTCGCTTCTTTCCAAACATTCAGGTATGTTTCATCCGCACTGCGCGCCATTAGATTTAAACTACGAGCCACCCAGGCAGAAGTGTGACTTCGAATTCCCCTCTGTTTCAGAACAATATTAATAGAAGACAGTCCCGGTAAACAGAAGCTGACCGACGCACACGCTGTCAAACAAGTAAGAGACCCCCCTCCCAGCATTAGTCTTTAGAGCAAGCGCACACACGCCCGTGTCTTACACAAATACCTCTAATTTCATAGATCACTGCCTCCACCACTTCCGAACTAACTTGGATCCCGCCTGAACACGCGGCATGCATTTTGTGAGTATCTCACGTAAGAGTGTGAGTATGTGCAGAGTGTAATAGCTCCCCCTAATGAGAGTCTAAAAGATGGTCTATTTCTGTTTTCAGTTTCTCCAAGCAAGAGAATACCCGTGCACTTAAAAGGTAGGACTAGCCCCCCGCCCCCCACTGAAGTGTCGGAGACCTGGTTTTTCTACCCTTTGGTTGATTTATTCTTGTTCTCCATCCACAGGCATTTGGTCCTGACGAGATTTCCCCACAATAAGGGGTTATCGAAACGCGTAGACCCCTCTACCCAGCATTAGGAAGATCGTGTTGATTTAACAAAAAGCTCAATAATTGTGTATTTGTTGCTTCCAATGCTTTTCTCGACAATTCAGGAATTTGTAAATATTATTGTATAATTGTAAACTAGTATTTGTATGTTTTTCTATGTCTTGTGATGTATGAGTGTTAGATTGAAAGGTTGTAGCTTGTTCCAAATCGTCTGTTTGTATTGTAAATAATTGTACTTTATTACATGATGTGGAGCTGATATTTGTGTTGTTCGTTTTCAAAAAGAAAAAAATTGCTCATTTACATGAGACCATTGATGCATAATTAATAAAAATTGTTGGATTGATTCCGGACAAAGAGATCTCCTGAGAGTTACTGTTTAAGTCGGTAATTCGAGCGATCAAGCTAGATCCATCATACAAGCATTGTGGCAATATTGGTGCTTATTTTGGTTTAGTGATTATATTTGAGGCTTGTCCTTATTGCCAGTGAGCCCAGACCCTGTCTTGGTACCGACAGTTCACAATTAATACATTTCATTTTCTTTTGGACATCTGCTACACTATTTCAAACAGTTTTTGGCATATCTGTGTGTGTGTCATTGTCAGTACTTAGCCTGACTACAACTCCCATGATGCACTTCCCTCAGTAATGTAATAGTATACAGGCTTTACAGTGTGTGCTTATGCTGTGCTCTGCTGACATCCTGACTTATGTACTTGGGGCATTTAAACATGCATTTCTCTTACCTTCAGACGCGTGTGCAGCTCCAGAGGTGTCCAGCTGCGTGACTCCAACAACTGCTTCAGGCTGGATGGTTGACTCCACCAATTCCTCCATGGGAGTGTTTCCTGTGTCTGGTGGTGTGCCCCCTCCTGTCTTCTGTGCCTCCTTCATACGGTCTGCAATGCGCGCCTTGGCACGACTACGTAAATCGTACCATCTCTTTTTAAGTTCCTCTGTTCACACCAATGGCATTTACTTGGTTCTGAATCCGGATCCATACTTTTCGTTTTTCCTGCTCAGGAACCTTCAGTGAGGTTTTCCCAAACAGCTTGTCATTGCTGTGCACTACACCCTCAATTAGAGTCTCTAATTCTTTTTCAGATAATTTAAGTTTTCTCTTCCTTGAACTTTGGCTTTCCTGTGCTTGATTGTCAGCTTCCATTTTGCTGTTCTTTCCAGGTGTACACAGTCTCTCTCCCTCTCACTCTCCTCTGCTCCCAGAGCCAGCTCCCTCCTCCCCCTGAGCCTCAGTAATGAAAATGAGGCTTGGACAGCACATTTCCTGGTTGTGATGTCATCAACATGCATCAATGCGCGACCTCGCAATTTGCGAACTCGCAAATAGCGATTTCGCAATTTGCGAGTTTGCAAAAAAAGGATATTGCAATTTTTTCTGCGAATTTTACCGATTCCTTAATACATCGCTATTTTTATCATGCATTCCGTTTGGGATTCCTTATTTGCGATTCCTTAAAATGAAAGTGTGTCCTCATGTAACGTAACTGGTGCTATGTAAAGCGCTCTGATAACTGATTCGGTTCGGTTCTAGTTCGCGCTATATAAAACTCTCCAAAAAAAAAAAAAGGAATCGCAAAACCATTCAATGATGCATGTACCTGAATGTGTCAAGGAATTTCGACTGGTCAGTGTTAGGGGCGTAGATGCTACCCAGAACTACTAAGGAGCCATCTAATATTCCTCGTATGAATACATATCTAACCTCTTTATCCACTCGCTGGTCTAACAGTTTAAATGGGACTGTGTTTTTGAGCCAAATAGCAGCCCCTCGAGAAAAAGCCAAATAGGTAGTGGCATACAACTGACCTTTCCATTTTCTAAGTAACTTGGAGCCTTCTGCTCCATTTAGATGGGTTTCTTGCAGACAAGCTATAGTGACCTGTCTTCTGTTCAACTGCGCCATTATTCTATGCCGTTTGTACACTGACCCCATCCCACGCACATTCCAGGTGCAGAGCTTGTTTATATTAGGTGTCGTCATAGTGAGGAGGGCATGTAGTGCAAAACATATTCAGTACAACCAGTGCTTTAAATAATGTTAGGGGTATTCCAAGTGCTAGAACCATACTTAACTTCCCAACCAGAAAGTCCTTACTCAAAAACAGATGGGGACCAAACATCTTACATCCAACGCGGATGTTTACTAGATAAACGTAACTGCGCCTCCGCCAGGGGGGGGGTGGTTCCGGTCACACTCACCCGGCAGGTACTACTGTAAGCTTTCACCTTCACCCTATAAATGTCTAATACCCTTACCACGTGTGCCCACTGTTGCATGACATTACATACAGTTACATACGTTACCAAATGACATCTTCATCATAGTCTCTCAAAATTTGTTCGCCATTTGCGCTGTAATCCGTCGGAACAATTGTATACTAGTGTCCGAGTCCGAAACTTCTGTGCGCGTGTCAGACCGGAAGTCCGTGTCTGGCTGCTCTCGGGCATCGTGGGCAGCCAAAGCGGCTGTCGTCAACATCGCTGCCTCCGCAGTTGTCTCTACCGTGATCGGCGTCTGGTCCTGGCGGTTGCTCATCTCAGCAGTTGTGTGTTCCGCTTGGTCCGCAGGCGGATCTGGTCGATGGGGGGAGCGGTCCCTTGATGCTTCCTCCCTTGGGGCCTGCGACGGGGGCGGTGTCAGCGCTATCTCCATCCACTCCGACGCTTCCTCTGGGGTGTCAAAGAAATAAGTCTTGTGGTCATGTATTATTTTCAGTCGCACCGGGAAGAGGAGGGCGTATTTAACGTTGCGGTCTCGCAGTATGCGTTTCACTCCCATGTAGGTCGACCTTGTTTTCTGGACTGCTGGGGTGAAGTCCGGGTATAGTGAGATTGTCCTGTTTTCATATTTCACTGGTCCATTCTCCCTTGCAGCCTTAAGGATCGTGTCCCTATCCTTATAATGGAGGAGACGCGCTATCAGGGGTCGCGGTGGCGCCCCAGGCTTGCGCGGCCGCGGGGGCACTCTGTGCGCACGTTCCACACTGTATAGCGGAGTGAGGCCCGTCGGCGCCACCACCGTCTTAAGGCAGTCTTCCACTAACTGCATCGGATTCGTCCCTTTGCTGCGTTCCGGAAGGCCCAGGATACGTACATTATTACAGCGCGAGCGCCCTTCTGCATCGTCCACTCTGTCCCGTAGGCCCTTAAGTTGGCGTTCGAGCTCCTCCAGCCTTGTGGAATGTGCTGTCTGTTGTGGAATTAGATCATCCAAGGCCAGTTTGTGCTCCGTGACTTTCCCGGCCAGCTTCTTGTGGTCCGCCTTCAGTAGTGTCAGACCCGTTGACGTCGCGTCCATTCTCGTTTCCAGCGCCTCCCTTGATGCCCTGATTTCAGTTAGGATTAAGTCCAGCTTCGCCTCTTGGGAGACCATTCCTGTTGGCGGTATCACTTAGTTATTGGATGAGGCAAGAGGGTCCTTGGAACCTGTAGACTGCGTTGTGGCGCCCGCCATTTGTTCTTGTTGCTTCATTCTGCGCCCCATGGTCTGTCTCTGACACAGAGTCCTGTCTCGCCGAGCAGCTCCTCCTTTCACCGACCAGATCTTTGTCCCGCCTGCCTTACGAGCACCCCCACCGCGTTGCCGCGTGTCCAAGGATAGTTCACGTCCGGCGTAATGTATTTGTACAGGCGCAGGCGCTTCTTCGTGCCCTCGTTCTTCTCCTTTCCGCACAACGCAGGGGGTCGTCCACACCCAGTGGGTGGTCTCCCCCACAGTATAGTGCAGAAATTAGTATCCCCCGCACTCGCTCGTCTATATGCTGCCTCTGTCCGGCCTCGCTCCACCGTCTAGCGTTCTGCAGTTGCTCCTGTCAGGGGTATATGATTGGCCCATGAGGGGGGGGGTCTCTGCCTGTGGGTGGTGGGGGACTCGTTTCCAGCAGTCGGCAGGTACCGCTATGTGCCATGCACTACTGCTTTCTAGGTCAGGTTCTTGCCATCACGGCCGGGACCGTCCTCCCAGACTTCGCACCGCCATCTTGCGTCCTCTGCCCAATATGCACTGTGGCATCGGGCGTTGCCTGCCAAGATCTTCAGGGGCCGTAGAGTAAGGGCTCTCGTCCCCGAACCAGTGCCCGGTGTTCGATGGTGCAGCACCTACTGCGGCCGCTTAACGTGTTCGACCCCCCCAAGCAGGCTCACAGCCCATCGACTTCTCCGTCGGTGCGGTGCATCTAGCCCTCGCTCTCCCGGCGATGCCGGTCGCCGGATCACTCCGCCGGAGCAATCCTTCCAGGACAGGTATTGCCGTCCAATGGTACGCCCCTGCGGGGAGCTGAGGTGTCGCGTACCTCGCGCTGGTAGTTTCCGTTGTTTGCACTCTCCTCCCGGATCTCTCTGCCCAGACGCCGGTCCGTCCGCAGTCCGCCACTTGGCCCCTCCTCCTACTGCAGCTCGCGGCTTGTGTTTTCGGGCAAGGCCTCTTTACATCGGATGTCCGGTCGCGCCGTTCAGGAGCTCAGTCGGTCCACAAAATTAGTCACGTACACTCTGGACATGGTCCGCTTCAGTGGGGTGAAAGTGGGGCATCCGTGGCATTGGGCAATGTTAGGATGTAAATGTATGTAAATGTATTGCGACTTATATAGCGCACGTATCACCCGAAGGTATCAAGGCGCTTGCTTAGGGAACCCGTCCTGGTATTCCCCTGTGAGATACCCCGGCAGGGTATCCACAAGGTGAAAGCCAGGCATCCCGCCGCGAGGGGCCGTAGTGGAGATTAAGCAAGCTATTGCCCAGAGTCGCAGAGTGTGACCCCGTGAGTCGAGTAGGCACCGGAGTGAGAATTGTCAAGTCCATGGAATTTTTGAGCCCGAGACCCGCCGAGGCAGGGAATCGAACCCTGGTCCACGGCCGATCTCAGCTTCCGGGTCTGCCGCCTCTAACCACTGAGCCACGCTTCTCCTGATCAGCTTATGTAGAGGGTTGAAGACGGAGCAATCTCAGCTCACGTCCGCCATGTTCGGCCGGTCAGCTGACAGTAAAAACTCTTTCTGTTATACAAGACAAGGAAAATAAATCAGATATTCCTTCAAGTAATTGAATACAAATTAAGTTATATAACTAAACCCCTGTATCCTAATGCAAGGTTCCAAAAATAGAGTAGAAGTGCAATGCATAGTAAAACAATCAGATTAGTTTTCATTTATTGCAATAATGATTAAAGTAACCAAATTATCCTTGTGTAATTTAAGGAACATAAGGTAATCAGACAAATATCATTGTTTAATCTTGTGCAGTTTGAAGTAATCAGAGAAACCACCTTCTGTAATCTAATCCATGGTAGTGTCAGGTGAAAAAATCAAAGTTGTATCTTTTGTCCTTCATTAAAGGGTAATATAATACAAATAATAATTTTCTGTGGTGTAATGCATAGTAATGTAATTGGCGAAAGCTCTTGTGATTCTATGCAGAGTTAATTAGCAATAAAAAGCAAAATAATTAGTGTAATTTCATCTGAATGCCAGTGAAGGCCAAAGTAATCAGATCACTTATCTTCTATAATTATTGCAGATTAAATTTAACCAAGAGATCACATTATTCAATATAATGACATGGGTGAGTAGTCAGAGCAATCTCCTTCTACAGTGTACTGTATGGTAATGCTGGATAAAGCACTCAGAGAAATCTCCTTGTGACTTTGGATTATTGACTGGGGGTGAAGCAGGGCCCTTTATTCATCCTAGGTTTCCTTCATACATCCTAGTCAATATGTACCTGAAACTGCGCTCTCTCTTTCCCATGCAGTGTTTCCCCTCCCTTAGCAAATCTACTTTTTGTTCTATTTTTGCCAAAAGGAGATATGGATAGTTTATGGAATGGTTGTTAGAGTTATTAGATATTTTCAAGCTTCCTTTTGCATTTATTAACCTAAGGAACAGACAGCATTGGGATTCCTGTCTTATGATATCTTTATAAAAGGCAGAAGATGGATTTGCATTAATTTTAATTGCAGACAATCTAATAAAGTCTAGAAAGGATCCTGGTAATGCACTATTTTATATATTTCTAATGTGTGCTATCAGATCAGATCAGATGAAACTTTATTCGGCTGAAAATACAACCATAAAAGCATATAATAATAAACGTAAAATCATAAAATCGATACAAATTTATTAAAATACAGAGTAGTTTGATACATCCTTAATTAACAGTCATTAGTGAGGAATAAGATGCTTAGAATCCATTTTGATCACAGTTTAAGTAAAGTGCATAGTGCCCCGTGAGCGTACAACAGCACGAAGTAATAAGCTTACAGCCTTGCAAAGTCTGTTTGTCTGAGAGTTAAAGAAAATGGTTGTCTAATGCACAATGCCTTAAGTTTCTAACAGCCAGATTCATCAAGGGAAATTGCGCTCGCAAAGGGCCAGATTCTCAGAATCTAGCCCTTTGCGAGCGCAATTTTTGCATTTGGGATTCATCATCCCAAATGCAAAAATCGCTAATATAGAATTCGCAATTTTGCCAGGATTTGCATTTAAGGAATCTCTATTTGAGATTCCTTAAATGCAATTCATGAAACATTTAAAAATTGCGAATTCGCAATTTTGGGCCGCTATTTACCGCGAAGTCAAACCTCGTGGTAAATAGCGGAGACTTAGAAAAATGCACTTAAGTGCATTTTTCTAAGTTGTATGTTACACACACACATGTCCTTGGGACATGTGTGTGCGTAACACCAGCGTCCAATATCATTTCAGGGGTGCAACAGGGTGCCCTTTGGACACCCCTGCACCCTTGAAATCGCAAACTAAAAATGCGATTCGCTAATGGCGATTCGCACATTGATATGTGTTCCCATTCATTCCTACGGGCCTTTAGGCCCATAGGAATTAATGGGGAGTTATTCCTTATTTGCGATTAGCACTTAGCTAATCGCAAATAAGGAAGCAGTAGGAATCGCAATAAATATTGTGATTTCTACGTGAATCCCGTTTTGCGAGTCTGTAATAGCGATTCCTTAATAATCGCTATTACAGACTCGCAAAACATGCCGATGATGAATCTAGGTGCAAGTCTCATAAGAGAGACCAAGAAACATTTGGTATATAATTTATAAAAATCGCAAAAGAAAAGGAAATTAACCATTAATTGTTTTGAAGTGTTGTTGCGTGGACAGGCTCTCGTGGCTAAATTTGGCTGGTATTCTAAATGAAAACAGAGTAGGTACCTGGCGTAGCAGCTGTAAACCAGAATGAAAGAAAACGCTCCCAATTCCCTCTAGATTCCCATAAATGGATGAATGAATTAACATTCGCATTTTTAGCCAGATAGTTTACAATAGTTGTTTGCTGGGAATCGACCTTAATCCTCGTCACATGGAACTGAGCCAGCAACAATGTAGATACATACTTTTTATCAGCGGTATGGCACAAGGTTGTGACTGTAAATACAGGAGTCATTCCAACCCCATCAAATAGTTCTTTAACATATGCCAACCAGGGAATGGAAGAGCCCTTATCGCATTAAAGGCAATTAGTAATTATAGCCCTTGTTAATGATGCTTCCTTAGTCCGCCAAATAGAGAGCCACAGTAAAGTGGGTCTAGTGGAAATAAAATAATGTATAATTTAAATCCAACTCACTATGACAAATGAGGTGTGGGAATGGCCAAGATTCTCCTACAGAAGTGATTTTCCTCCAGAGACATCTTAAGGATTTAGGGGGCCACAGGACAAACATATTTTGGGGCCCTCTGTTCAGAGCAGCTTTGGATTTGTGATCCAATTTCAGCACTTTAATGCCCTCCTTGGCCAGGTCACTGAGGCAAACTTGTCCACATTCTAAATGTGTTTGCATCTAATATTTAGAGATAGTGACTTGTGTTTTCAATAGTGTAACGCAGCAGCAGCTCACTAATATTGCTGAAAATAGTCTCTCTGACACCCTCCCATTCCTCAAATGTGAGGTCCTGTTTTGATCTAAACCAAACATTTATGGATGTTGCATGAAACATAATCACAACATTTCTCGGAAAAATGTTTGTGATAGATTCTCACACATCACCCACATTAAAAATAAATGAAAGGAAAACTGTATTTAAAGCAATCTGTTTAAGAATTATTCAAGGTAACCAGGACAAGACTCTGCAGAACAGAGCTGGGTCTACCAGCCCCCCCCCTAAAAGGCTGGGGCCCTGGGGCAGAGCCCAATTTGCCCATGCATTAAAAAGTTGCGGTTTTCCTCCAGCTGTATGGGCGTACAGTCAGTAATACGCTAAACCACAGCCCCATAAGAAGCACTTGGGGCACATTGGGCAGCATAAATTTACAACAAAGGAGTGAATGGACACCCGCTACAGGGACGCAGAAGACTAAGAAGAGAGCCCCTTGACCTGGGCAATTTGCCCTACATTGTGAAATATATGGCACCCAAGAACCTGCCGAACTGAAAGTGACAATTAAATAGGAAAATGTTTTTGTACTTAGCTGGGTATCTGAGCCAACTGCGATTTTTAAAATCTGTGTTCGCTTTGGGCCACAAAACATTATAAAAGTTAGTCAATAGGTCAAGACTAGCCATGAAGTTCACAAAAGTGTGAACTAATATGCGTAGGGCCTTGGGAGTGTGGGCCATTAAGAGTGCATCATCTGCATACAACAATGCTGGAAGCGAGGTGCCACTTATCTTTGGGACATCAGAGGCGCTAGATGCCAGTTGGCTGCTCAATTTATTAATGTACAAAGTGAATATTAATGCTGCGAATATGCACCCTTGATGTACTCTGCGCCTTATCTATACTGTACCGTACTATTGCTTTAATATTTGCGTGGAAAATAAGCAGTGTATGTATGAGTGCATCATCAAGTCCCATCTCACACCAAAGTTCCAATAGCCTCTCTCGATTGACGCTGTCAAAGGTCGTGGACAAATCCATGAAACCTAGATATAATGAGTAATGCTTAGCCACTGTGTATTTACAGATCACCAAGTTCAAATTAAGGCACTACTCCACTGTACCAACACCTGTCCGAAAGCCATATTAACATGGATTCAGGATGTTATTATCATTGGCCCACTCTTGAACCCTAATATAGAGGACCCATCCAAATATCTTTGGCGGAATAAGGATCAACTAAATGGGAGAGTGGCAGTGCGGGTATGATCGATCTCCTTTTGTAAATTTGGGACTATGGTAGAACTTGCCCATGAACTTGTTATGGTAGAGTGGCTTAGGCTATTAAAAACATTAGTTACCAAAGTGGCCCATATATACATGTTAGATTTTATGAAATCATTGGGGACAACATCGGGTCCAGAGATTTGCCCCCTGCACCCTGCTGGATAGCTACGACAACTTTGTGGAGAGATACTAGTAAGATGATAAATAGGGCCTTGCCTGTTGGCGGTGTGGAATTAGGGTCAGTGACTGAATAGATTTTTGAAAAATTCTTGGCCCATGCCTTACTATCTATATGACAACAAATATTGGCAGAAGTCTCGTCCAAAGATCGCATGTTAGATACAGCTTTCCAGGAGGATTTATTATCCCTTGAGTGGGCCTTGTGTATTAAAATGTCCCACTGCTGAGTAATGCCTTAATTCATGTGATATTACTAATTTGTACTGCTTTCATAATAGAGTGACAGTGACGTTAACTTCTTAGCTAAGACTCTGTGCAACATGCGACTGGCGAAAGAGCACCATAGGCTCTGCAAGGTTGGTTTATAGAGTTTGCTGAGGGACTTTCTGATCTCATTAAACAGGGTCACAAAAGAGTCAACTATCGCCCCTTGGGCCACGGGCTCTGCTAAACACCCCATTATTATTATTATGGGTTCTTATATAGCGCTCGATTACCCGTAGGCATCTCGGCGCTTGCCTTGGGAACCCGTCCTGGCTTTTTTCCCTGTGAGATATCCGTACTGGGCATCCCCAAGGTGAAAGCCAGGCATCCCGCCGCGGGGGGGGGGGCCGTAGTGGAGATTAAGCAGCTAATACCCAGAGCAGCAGAGTGTGAACCCATGATTCGAGTAGGCACCGAAACGAGAAATATCGAGTCTGTGGATATTTGGGCTCAAGACCCTGCCGTGTCGGGAATTGAACCCTGGTCCCGGGTCTGACCTCTGCTTCAGGGTCTGCCTCCTCTAACCAGTGAGCCACACTTCTCCATTATTAGTTAAATATTTTCTGGTGCTACCTTCTTCAAAAATTGCAAGGGATCAGGCAATCTCAAGCATAATCTTGAATTACTCATGGAAGGTGGTAACCTACTAAGGCCAGCTGCTATCTTAGGAGCATTTGTAACTGGAATGTCTAAAAATATTGCAATGGGATCATGGTCTCCGAAATCCGTGTCTGTAATGGTGCCCGTATAACAAGCAATCACTTAGGTTACGAGAAATTATACTATAATCAATTACAGAGGAACAACTTCTCTCTCTGAAGGTGGGTACCCCTGTGTTATCTGTACCAGCTGTCTCCATTACATTGAAATGATCAGACATATCAAGGTATGCCTCCAACTCCTTGTCCCTTGTGTCCCTCCAACATCCCCATTAACAGTGTTAACAGTTACTTGTGATTGGGAGTTTGGCGCTAAAGTCTCCAGCTAAGCAGACATATAATTGGTGACCCTCGTTTACTTTTTGTTGCACAATAGAGGACATTTTGTCAGATACAACAGGGAACCTTTGATTGGGAACATTGTAAAAATTATTATTGTAAACATTAAAAAGATATAAATTCAAAACCCCCTTAATGGCTATCACTTGAATATTATTTGCTGTTGTTCTTAGAAACCTTGCATGAACCCGAGCAACAAATTAATCCATATAGATAAACTGCCAGAAGGGCGTCCAGAATGGGGTGGAAAATCAGGTTTCGTAAAACACAAAACACCATCAAGTTATAGGGTTAATATCCCCGGTTTCTTCTAATAACATGATGTCATAAGTACTCATAAACAACTGCCATTCAGAAAGGGAAATCTTGGCGTGAATGCCAGCAACTTTCCAATTCGAGATTGTTAATGGGTGAGAATATCCTGGCACAAAGTCAATTATAACTGCATCATTAGGGTGAGGAAATTTTGGGGTAGGGATAGAATGATTTATCTCAGCCTGGGCGATTAAATTAGATAAGACAACACATACCTGGGAGTGAGACCGAGTCAACGGTATGCGCTGATCATGCAAAGTCCATTGCAATTCCTAAGGGGTATCTGTTTCTGCATGGTAAGCCCCGCAATGGCTCACAATGGCGTTCGGGTAGCAAGAGTCGGGTTTCCAAAGAGAATGGCTTGTAAAAGTAGCCCAATGGGAGCGCAGCGATATTTGTTTTTATTTGTCCCTTACTATATTTGAGTCAAGCAGTCTCCCCACAGTGTTAGGTTACCAAACGTTAACAATAATGCAATTGCCCAGTATGTCCTTTAGTACGTTGCTAATCCAGCTTATCCGCCGAACCATCAAGATGTCATTTCCATCTTGCATCTTAAAGTTTTTGTTAGCCCCAAGCCAGTGAGTAGCCTTATTCCATGCTTGCTCCCAGGATTCAGTCTGGCAATTGTTCAGTGGCGGTACTCCCACCCAGCCGCGGCCCGTGGAGGGTGTTTTGGTGGGGCAGAGAGGTGGGGTGAGGGAGGGGCAGGGTGGGGGTGCTAAAAACCGGAGTATAGATAATTGAAGGTAAGTAAACAATTTAATTAATAAAAACGAATTTCGTAGCGCGCCCTGCATCGCAAAATGTGATGCAGGGCGCACTACGAAATTCTTTTTATTTATTAAATTGTTTACTTACCTTCAATTATCCATACTCCGGTATTTAGCACCCCCCACCCTGCCCCTCCCCCGCCCCGCCTCTCCGCCCCACCGAAACTCCCTCCACGGGCCGTGGCTGCTCCCACCATCACCAGAACATTTGGAAAGGCCTCTGGGGGGAGGTAAGAATAGTTGAACTGGGTTTAATTAATGTCCAGGTTGCTAGACTTAGGGCTGTGCTTGGGGGTGCAGGGACAGAATATCGATGCAAAAATATCAACTTGCACAAATATCGAGGCAAAAATATTGTGGGTCAGAAATATCGACAGACAAAATATCGTGGTCAAAAATGTCGATTTTAGGTAAGTAATATCGATGTTTAAAATATTGAAGTGTTTAAATTATAGCGCCAGGAGACTCCGTTAGGAGTGGCAGTTAGCGCTCTATAAATTCCCTTTTCATTTCATTAATATTGTTTGCAAAAATATAGTTGTTAAAAATATCGATTTTTTATTAATGTTATGTATTTTAGTGTATATTTTATATGTATGTGATGTATGTTTTTTGTATAAGAATTGTTTGTATTTTTATTATATGTGTTAAAATTATAGTAGTTATTAAAAAAAGAAATTATTTGAATTTTGCATTTTTAGCTCCATAGCAGGTTGTAGGTTTATAGGGGAATAGGGTGGGAAGTAATTTAATTATATAAAATTAATAGATTATTTTTAGTTGTTATTAATATTTTTTATTTGAATTTTGCGCTTTTAGTTCCATAGCGGGTTGTGGGTTTATAGGGGACTAGGGTGAGAAGTAATTTAATTATATTAAATTTATTGTATACATTTTATTTACTAATATTTGTTTAATTGAGATGTTATAGTGTTAAATGTCTAAAGTAATTTATTATGAATTAATGAATAATTTGTTGTTAATTAATTTGGCAATTAATTATGGTAATTGTGTAATTAGTTTTAAGTGTGTGTTGTGGTGTTTATAGGTGTATATGGTTTGAAGGGTGGGAAGTAATTTATTTTTAATTGATGAATTAATAATTAGTTGTTAATTATTTTTAAAAATTGATTAGTAATTAATTATGGTCATTGCCTAATTAGTTTTAGGTGTGTTGTGGATATTTTAGTGTTAAAACATGTGTATTTAATGAATGTTTATTATTTTGTATTAATAATATTGTTAACATTGATTATTTATTATGTTGATTATGGAAATACATCAAATTAAAACTTTAGAAGTGTTTTTGTATATCGGTGTCGTTTTATAGAATAGAAAATGAAATAAATACATTTATGTTTTAAATAATTTTTTGGCTTGTTAATATTTGCTCCTTTAAATAATTATTGTTTATAAATGTATGCATTAATTTATTTTGTATAATATTTGTGGTGTTTTGTTATATGTAATTTATATTATGATATGTGTTCTTTTTCAATGTTTAATATATTAAATTGTATATTTTTTATATTGTTAAATTATTTTTATGATTTTTTACAAAAGAAATTCTATTGTTTAAATGTTATTAGTACTTGTTACCCCTCTGCTATCCAATACTTTCCCTACTGTTGCACTCACTGGAGAGGGAATAGTACTTGTTACCCCTCCGCTATCCAACATTTTCCCTACTGTTGCACTCACTGGAGTTGGAATAGTAAATTGAATTACTCCACTATCCAACACTCACCCTACTTATGCACTCACTGGAGTGGGAATAGTAATTTTTACCCCTTCGCTATCCAACACTTTCCCTACTATTGCATTCTTTGGAATGGTAAAAGTAATTTTTGCCCCTTTGCTATCCAATAATTTCCCTACTGTTGCACTCACTGAAGTGGGAATATTAATTTTTACCCCTCCGCTATCCAACACTTTCCCTACTGTTGCACCCACTGGAGTTGGAATAGTAAATTTAATTATTTTGCTATCCAAAATTTTCTCTATTGTTGCATTTATTGTATTGCGAAATGTAAGTCTTCGTTTTTTTAAATAAGTCAATGTTTACTTTTATTGTAGAATTTTCTTTATTTTAAATTATTGATATATATATATTTTATTTTTATATAACTTTAAAGTTTACATTTTTTTAAAAGATAGTTAAATATATATAAATATATATATGTATAAATTATTATGTTTATGTGTTTATATTTTTATAAATTAAGTTTAACTGTTATATTTAGTTAAAATGTATATTGAATTTTGTTTAAAATAATCTTAATAATTAATATATTTAATATATGTTATTTTATTTTATATATATATTTTAAATCAGTTTTTAAACATCTATATTTTTTCCTACAATATTTTGTATTCAATATTTTTGTACTTACCTGTTTAAGTATAGGGAATCGATATTTGTGCATTCTATATTTGTTCATCGATATTTTTGTCATTGATATTTTTAACGTCGATATTATGTCAATGAACTATGCGTGGGTGCAATCAAATGACGACGGGTGCAACTTATTGACTCGACTTGCCTGACAGAAGTTAAATTACTCCATTCTGAGATAAAGGCATTTTCTGAGTAGATTCACCAGTTCCCTGCAGGAAGGACAACGGTTACAGGACCAGATGTAGATTGAGCTTGGGTTATGGGCACAATGGAGGAATCGGACAATATTAACAGCTGATTTTCAAAGGCTGACAAATGATCTGTTATTGGCTGTAATTGTCATTTCAAGAACTCAGAGAATAGAAACAATAGTTTATCCAGAGACATATCACTTGCAAATGATGTTTCAGAGTCATTTTCAGTCGATCTTTGAGTTGATTGAGGTTTTATACCAGGTGCGCGATTGGCCGTTTGTTACAATTTAACAACTGGTTCTGCCATCAGAGTGAGACTGGTAGTGTCTACAGTATCAGGACAGCTCTCTGGGTTAGCATGAATGAAAACTGCGGTGTGAACATGTACTGTTCAGCACTGAATTGGTGTTCTACCATTTGCTCTTTTAGTAGCCTCCATATGTGTGCTGCTTTGACCAACCTCAGATAAGCCAACGGCCTGTGCTGAGTCTCCCAGGCCTGCCCCTTGCGTTTTAGAACGTGTGCGCTCCGTTAGAGCTATTTCAGTGCTTACAAACCCTATGGCTCTCTCTAGTTTGTTGTTGATGCATGTAGGTTTATACAGAGTTGTGGCAGTGCCAGTAACTTTCCTCTTCCCTATAATGCTAGAATTTTGAGAAAAGAAAAAGAGAGATTCACATGCGGTATCCAGATGTTATCGGCTCCACAGTGTCCACTTAAGAAGAGTGGCACAGCCCAGCCTTGGTCGGCCAGGGATGGGTTGCAGACGGGCACCCCCCCCCCCCACTTCCCCAGCCAAAGATTATGTGGCGCTGACCCCGCTTGCATCCACAGTGTGATGTTGATTGTTGGAGGGGGGATGTCAGACAGCTCAGCAAAATAGCCTTCACAGCAACTAGAGAATGCCCTTAAGGAGACGTCCAGCACTTCAACAGACCCAGACAGTGGTGCGCTTATGTAGCGCACTGTATTCCTGGAATTGCCTGCAGGTGCAGTCAGAAGCAGTGGTTATGGGATATGTAGTCCCCTGAAGCTACAGTAGCAGCGGCTCACCCAGCTTGTCTCCACAGTGTGATAGCGTTGGAGGGGGATGTAAGACCCCTCGGCAAAATGGCAAAATAACATTCTCAGCAACTAGGAAATGCCCTTAAAGAGACGTCCAGCACTTCAACAGTGGCCCAATTGTACTAGTAACATATTCATCCTGGAATTGAATGACACAACAATGCAGGCTATGCTACAGGACAGGTGTCTCCAACCGGTCGATCACAAGCTACCAGTAGGTCTCAGACACTACTACGACACTTTCTTGTGGGAGAACGCTCACCCTGCATACATTATACTTGACACAGGGATAATGTAGCACTGAGGTTTACAAAGTGACGCATCTGCCTAGAAGTGTAACTTGGTAAATATGGCGCAACATGACGCATTATTTACGCCGCCACTGTGTCACAAAAACTGGCGCAAAGGTGGCGCAAAAGTGAAGCCCGCCTTCAGTGGAACCCAACATTGCTCCCATATATAGCAGCTAAAAAAGCTGCTCCCTGCATGTGGGAGCAATCCTTTCCTCTATTTAACTACCTGCTTGACAGTAGGCAGGAAAATAGATGAAACTCTGCTCTCAGTGGCCGGGAGCAGTTTTCCTGCTCCTGCCCGCTCAGAACGGAGTTACTGTTTGTTCTCGATGGTGGGCACCTCAAGCGATAGGGAGCTGGCCATGGGCAAGTATTGGCAATCGCATCAAGCTGTTATATGATCATAGCTCAATGATTTGGCTGTAAGCAATATCTACTAACAATAATCTAAGCAATAGATGGGTATGTTTAACAATGAGAAGTTTTTCAAGCAATTCAGATAGAAAACAATTGGAGATCTAACAAAGATTTGGTTGGATATTTAAAAAAAAAAATTAAATCCTGGAAATACATGCACATACCATATTATTTGACAATCTTGCTTGCTTCTGTAAAATCATTAAGCGATCTAGATTGCGGGGACAAGTATATCGGCCATATTTTGATTTCTACATTACGCTCTCTAAACTGTAAAGATGGAATAAAACTTCTTACTGATGTGCACAATGCCTAACTGAGGCCGCAGATAATATTCAGATGTTTTTCTAGCTGGCATAAACTTAATTAAATTTGGGTCTCATTCTCACAGATTATTGGGAGTTGAGTCAGAAGACTGGGTTGTCTATGTATTAATTATTGCCAAATTGATGATCGCAAAAAAATGGAAACTGGCCCACATATGAAAAATGGTGGAGGAAAACCACAAAAGCATATGAACGAGTTCCAAATAGCTAAATTACGAGCATCAACTGCTAAATTCCAGCGTATTTGGGGGAAAATGAGGGATCACTTAATTTAATGAGTGACATCATGATATCTATGTTGCTCTTTTTTATACTCCTAAATAAACAAATAAAAGTAAGCAGTTGAGAATGACAATAAAGTAAATTAATGTTAAGCAATGTGGGACTGGAAGACCATTGTAAGTTCACAATAGGTATTTTGCAGCCAAACAGCTGTTTGGTAGGCAAGCAAGACCTCTAAATGCATAAAATACAAATATTAAGAAAACATCAAGACAAATATAATTGGTCAAGGGGATCAAGAGTTACAATTTTTTAAAGAAAAAGAAAAAAGCATTTATAGAAAACAATGGGGACTGCAAAGGTCAATTTTAGTCTAAGAATCAGGATGACTGGGTCCTAAGCACCTTCTTTGGCTTACTGTATGTAATTGTATATGGTATTTCTATACTGCAGGCCCAGCCAAAAGACAGCGGAGTGCTGTACATGGTTTAAGGCAAGTTTAAAGTCGGCGTGTAATAGGAGTGGGAGCTGAGTTCTGTGGTTAATGCATTGCGATGTAGTGTTCTTTAAAGAGGTGAGTCTTCAACTTTTTCCTTAATTGGTGCAGATTTGGGGCGAGCCTGATGGAAACAGAAATAATGTTCCAGATCCTGGCTGCATAGATGTCTTGTTTTTCTCTTTTTTATGCTTCTTAGTCAGTAGTCTGATGGTGTCCTGGCTCCATGTGTGCCAAGAACCACCAGCGCTGGTGAGTTTGTACTCAAGATAAGAGAGGGTGTTTGTTGCTATGGTTTTGTAAATGACACAGCTAGTTTTGAAGATGGTGTGGGCTGGCAAAGATAGTCAATGATGTTTAGTCAGGGTGGGGGTGATAAGATCGTATTTCTTCAGACCTTGGTGTGGGAGGTCATGGAGTAGGGAATTATAACCATTGAGATGCGAGAGTACTGCAGCTCTGAAGTCGCTTTCTAGAAGAAGCAGTTTGACTTTCTTTAGAAGAGAGATGGTACCAGGCTGTCATTGTGGTTTTTGGCAATGTGTTCCTTGATGGAGAGGTTGTATTCAGGGTAAACTCAGGTGATTTGGCATTCGGTGAGAGTTGGAGTTTGAAACCGTCAAGGTTCATGTCATAGAGCCAGGTTTGTCCGGTATCTTGTTTGTTGCTCTTGGCAAATAATAGGAATTCTGTCTTAGCTGGGTTGAGCGTCAAGTAAGCTCTGGACACCCAGGTCAGGTTGATGTGCAATCTGTGCTTGAGATGTTGGATATCTGAAGATGAGGACACTTTCAAGTAGAGTGGTGTATCATCAGCATATTGGTTAATTGTGATTCTGTTAGTTGTGACTAGAGCACTCCATGTAATGGCTGAATATAACAGGGGACAGTATGAAACCCTACGGGACTCCACACATGATTGGGATCTTTTGTGATCTGGAGGTGCCTAACAAACTATGTGTATTGGAAATGTAGGAGAACCAGTGAAGGACGCTGTTGGTGAACCCCATTCATGGCTTGAGGGTACACATGAGGGTAGGATGGTCAACTGTGTCAAAGGGAGCTCAGAGGCCCAGCAATATCAGGAGGCACGGGTCCTCTTCATTTGTGGTCAAGAGGTCGTCATCCACGAGGTGTAAGGTGGAGGTCTCAGTGCTGCAGGGTGCTAGGAAGCCGGACTAATGGTCAGGCAGGAGATGGTTAGCATTGGTGTGATCTTGGAATTGAACATAGAATGCTTCTTTAATGCAATTGACAGAAATGGAGCACAAGTGGAATAAAACCTACATGTTCACCCTGGTCAACAGTTTTTATTTTGAGATGTATTTATGGAAGTCAAAATGCAACAGTGGTTCAAGGCAGGATGCTGTTGCAGAAATGGGCCCTAGAAAGCAATTATGTTCAATTTGGTGTCCCACCAAAGTAGTTAGTTATGCTACAGAAAGCTTCTTTAGAGGAACAAACTTTAAATTTGTTATTGCATAGGTTGCTGTGCAGCAGGAGTTACTTTGCTATCTTTTGCTGCTCTTGCATTGTATTTTAACACTTAGGGCCTGATTTCGATATCGGCGGACGAGTTGCTCTGTCACAATAGGGACGAATATCCCGTCCTCCGAAAATCTAAATCCCATATTATCCTATGGGATTTATATTTTGGCAGATAGGATATCTCTCACCATTGTGACGAAATAACCGATCCGACAATATCTAAATCAGACCCTTAGTCAATATTTTTGAAGCTTGAAATCCTTCAGTGAGGCAAAACCAGATTCTAAGAATGACTAAACCCAAAGAATGACAGATATTGTCTTACAGCAGTACTGCGGAGGTGTCAGACTTGTCACCAAAATTATCATAGCGGGGCAAACCTAAATACACAGTTTCCCAACATTCCAGAAAGCCATATTTTTCCTCCAGGTCACTTCTACAGCTAATAAAATTTTTATAAGCCAGCTTCTAGGATGCTAGGAGAAGAATACCAGTGGTAGCATGCTCATCCAGTTTCTCCTCATCAAAGGCCCTGGAAAAGTCTAGTCCTAAAGTATCAGCTGGTTCTTCTTCAAAGATTTCCTCTTGCCCTTTATTTAGTGGACAAAGAGAGGCTAGGTTGCCTGACTCTTTGAAAATCACTTTGATAACTTCGGTTTCAAGAGAAAGGAGAATGCAAAATCTCAGTCTTACATACAGTCTGTGGTGACATAAAAAAAGAGTCAAACAGCTGGCTTTGTCAATGGTAAAGCTCCCTTAATCTATGCAGGAAAAGGTATGTTTAGACCCTGCTATTGAGAAAACATTCATTTTGCGTGTTTCAGTTATGAACATTATGCAAGTAGGCCTTGCAGGCACACTGTACTGATGATGTATATATTATTAGAGTTAGGTTTACACCTTTCAAATAGGTAATACTCTGCAAGTTCAATGCTGCAGTGTGGCTTACAGTAGTACAGAGCTTGTTGGCGGATATACTGGCATGCTATAAAGTCCCCTGTGTAGCTGGTGTTAGGACATATTGTAGACTTTCTTGCCACTGGTGGAGTCATGGGTTACCACGTGCAGTGAGAGGTTTTTACTACCAGTGCCAAGAGGTCAAATTATGCCAGCATGTCAGTTACAAAAAATGCGGGAACCGTGCAAGAAATGTAGTTTTCTGCTGGGTCTGGTGTACTGAGGCATACTATTCCTCAAACAAGGAGTGATTAGCTGCTTCTGTGTCCATTGCATGTGTCCAGCACCATTATCTGTCCAGTGGGCCACAGGGCTCCCAGAGGCCTGTAAAATCGGTTACCAAGAGAATGTGGATGTCACACAAAACTGACTGACGTAAGCACACCAGATCCTAGACAAGGTAGGTGAAATCAGCATATTTCTGATAGGATAGCTCTATATCAAAAGAGATCTTTAGTTAAATAAATGAATGCCAATCGGGCACTCCGGGTGATAACATCAACTAAGTACAAAGAACTACTCCAGGACTAATCGATCAGCTCCATACATGAATGTATTGAAAAGTAAACGTAATATCAGCAAAATATTATCCAACGTCAATCTTGAAGTTGACCACCACAATCCGGATCTTTCACACTTACTGAAACATTGTCGGCCTCGTCTAGCCAACTACATTAATGAAAGCAGTATCACCACTTTCAGAACTCCACCTAAAACTTCCCCAGTAAATAGTTCATACTTCTCCAGTTCCTAGTATTGTACCTGCAGTATGGGAAAAATATTTTGACTCCTCTTCTGAAAAAAAACCATATCTGGATGCCTTTGTACCTACAAACCACCAGCTCATTTCTCAACTGATCTTGATGGAAAAAGTAGTAACAGGGCCCCTCCAGATATTAAGGAAACTAATAGTTTATCGAACACTGCTCCATGGGCACGCCTCACAATTGGGGGCAGTTATTGATCTAAGGATCTTAGCATGCAGGAGGACCATAACAAAACCACAGTTCTGGTACATTTGAATCTATTAATGGCTTATGCAACCATTGATCACAAACTACCCTGTGCAGTCTTAGTGGAAGACTCGGGCTTCCATATGTCATGTGTGCAGATGATACACATATCCTCCTAAAGGTGGCTGAGGATCAGTCTAATTCAACTCTGATTTTCAGCTCTGTCATGGGTGCAAAATAAACTTTATTGTTGTGTAAAATCAAATAAAATCTCAATGTTAATGCAACCTGTTTGCTTTTGTCCTTGTTACTCTACCAGAGAGGCCACCGTACTCCATTTTCTTACAATGGTTATTTATTTTATTTTATTTTAAAGGTTTTATATAGCACTGGCTAGACCCGGAGGTATCAGAGCGCTTTACATGAGTATTCAGACCATAATTGCACGTTACATTGTTACAAAGGTTACATAGTTATAAAGAGCCTGGCAACATAGTGACAAGTAAGGTCGAGACAAACAAAAAAGACATATACGCAAGGGAAAAAGCAGGTAAGGGGAGAGATTCAGAGGAGGAGGGTGTAAGAGCAGGGGAAGAAGACAGAGAATGGAGGAGGGAAGAGGAGGGGAGGGTGAGATACACAGCATGGAAAAATGTGCACTTCTGGGCTTTCCTGTTACAGTTACATTGTTGATGTTGTAGTTTTGATTTGCTACTATTGAATTAATTAGACTAACACACCTGAAAGCAATGATTGGTAGTTTAAAGGTCCAGAACTTTAATACGTGTCGATGATGATAAAGAATGAAATATTCACCCTATACTCTAATCTGTTTTGGTTCGAACGATTTCGGCCTGCCAGCTGGGCCCAGTGTTAGGTAACAAACCAGGGAATTAAAAGTGACTCTTTGCTGTTACTAAAGTCCCATGTAAATTTAGTACCCAATCCCTGCTTCTTACCACTGCACTGTCTTTGCTGTGTGCTCTTTTCTTCACTTTCTCATACAATATGACCAGCTGCCAATACTTGTATTTCTTCAAGGTTAGATTACTATATTGTGATATATCTCGGCATTATTAATGTTCCAGATCAAATAAACGTTAGTGCATTCAGAATAGTGCAGAGATCACATAATGCCAGCTATCTGGCAACCAGTGGCCAAGCATATTATTTGAAAAGCAATGTGTCTGGCACTCACAACTCTGTATCAAGTCAATCCTGTTTTCTCAGTAAACAGATTGTGGGAATATGTTCCAACTCACAGACTGTTCATTAGCCCCAGGGTGATGGTCTATTCCATCACCTTGAAAAACCTGCATGGGTGACAGATACATTTCATTCCAGGAAGTGTCCCTTTTGTATGGATTTCCTGCACATCCATGAATGCAGCCTGAACTACTATGATTTAGGTGTATTTTTAAGAACTGGCTATACTTATGATATGGAAGCAATGACAAAGCAAATAGGTCTGGGTTTAATGTGCTAACTCTTGCAGGATTAGTACACTTTAGCGAAACACAGAGGAGAGAGAAGACAGCAGTGGACAGAACTTGTGAAGTAGTCCCTCATACAGTTCAATGCAAGTGCTAGAGTGGAGGCAGAAGGATACACCCAAATAGCCACTAGCATTAGGTGAGAGATCACTGTGTCAAAGGGATGAGGCAAGATGTGATTGAGAAAGTCTCTGGCCAATGGCTGAAAGAGACTGACCAAAGAATGCCAATTGTTTAAAGTAGTAAACCCAGTGTTTTCTTGACAGCTCTGTTGTCAAAGTCCACACCTAGAACGAATGCACTGCAGGAACGGCAGCATCACGAAACCTCTATGTGCAATCCAAATATAAAGCAATATACTTGTGAGGTGAGGGATTGAAGAGGCAACATATTTCTCTGATTTGCACAGCCGAGCCACACTCTACACTCATGTATTTTGGGATGGCGTTTATTTGAATTGCACTTGGAGAGACCGCAGCAAAATAAAGTGACATAGTTCTGTTGATATTTCATTACTTTCTAATATTGTCCCATGAACTGGCAACACATACATTAAATATAAATAGATCAGCACAATTAGTATTTTATCATTATTCATGCTATGGTTATAAAATCTTGTGTGTTGACTTTTTGTAGAGCTTTCAACACAGTTAGGTGTATTCCCAAGGCATTTTGGAATGCATAAAGTAGTACTCTTCTAGTACTCTTCTACCTACTGCTACATACCCTTGTGAGTCCCCTAAACATCTACAATCGGAATAAAATGTGGATATTCATGAGATACAGTTAATACAAATAGAAAGCACTCCATCTTCTTTTCAGTTTTACCAGTATGGAGTTGGATGTGTAGGGGACGATTCACAAAGGCAAGAAAGAGTAAGTAAAAGAGTAATCTTCCCACACTCATAATACTTTTGTGATTTGGCCCCAATGTGCTGTTTTATTACAGTTATATTTTGATATATTGTTGTATTGCCACTAGACAAACTATTTGATGTATGATCTATGTCAGTGATTCTTAACCTGTGGTCTGCAGACCCCTAGGGGTATATGACTCGTACTCAGGGAGTCCACCACTGTCCAGAAAATTGAAAAGTATTAGTAGTGCTAGCTTTAGGGTTGTACCCCCACACTGGACCCCAGGAGCAGGAGCACTTCCCTTGATCATACGGGGCTGCAAGCACATGCTGCACAGAGGCTTTTGGGTGACCTGCAATTATCTGGCGATAGAAAATTTCAAGTTACACTGCACTGCAGTGATTAATCTACTTGCTGGAGAGGTCTGAGTTTTATCTAGTTGAAGCTTTGATTCAATTCATCACAAAGAAAGAGGGTAAATTTGCCTGCTGCAAAGCACAATGTTTAACATGCAGATCACAGATTTGTTTTTCATGTAGGTAACCCAGTGGGTTATTGATTTTGCCTTAGAGATCTTTTTATTATTTGCATTAAATACAATCCCTCTAATATGGCACAATAACCAGCACCAAACAGCTGAACTCAAACTTCAATGTAATTGTCTAGAAATGTATTGTTTTTTTTTACTCCTAAATCTTTTTTTATTCTGAGCCTGTTAAAAAGGGGGCCTTTGGGTAGTAATGTTTTTTTGTTTTAATTAAGAAAAGCAACCTCAACCACTGTGTTTCGTTTAACATTTTAACTCTGTGTTGCTCCAGGCCAAGCACTCTTAAAATTCAATTCCTACCAGTATGGATTATATGCAACTCATACACCCTGTAGCTCTCATTTCCTAAACACTGATTTACACACCTGTATGAATCATAGTCTTTGTATATGTGTGTGTGAGCGTACGTGCGAGCGTGCATGCGTGCGTGTGTGTGTGCACGTGCGTTTGTGATGTAAAGCGCTCTGGCACCTTATGTTAGAAGGAGTAGCTCTATAACATATTAAATAAGTATGAGAGAGGGCCTATGAAGAGATGAGTGGCACCGTTGGTGGTTGTTAGTGAGGAAATACATGGAAAAGAAGGTCATTGTGGCAAAGTCAACAAAGATTACTCCACCGGATGCCATCTGCACTCTAGCCGTCCCTGGATTAATAAAGTATATATACATAACAAAGCTAAATTGAAACTTCTAAAATGCTCTGTAAATGTGAAGGAATTTAAAACTGTAGGCTAAAAATGACATTGAAATCCTAAGCTTGACTTACAGAAACATCACATGTACTTCAAACGACTGTATGGATGATTAGTGGCCTCAATTAAAGCACTAGGTTGCTCTGACAAAAAAAGAGGATGCATTAATGGCAAAAAATACAAAGCGATATGGTGAACTATAGCATATAGTTTTGACTTTTTGAAATAAACCCAAATTCTAAAAAGCTCCAACCATCCCATTAAAATGATAATTTACATTTTTGTTTGTGAATTAAATAAAATATTTCATAATTTCTGTATTTGTTTGACGTATACTTCTTTTTGTAGGTCTGTACTTTTTTGAGGTTCACTTCCTAGAAATTGTGTAGGCACGGGTCCCCAGCTTCCACAAGTGATTCAGTGGGGGTCCCTGGAAGACAAAAGGTTAAGAACCACTGGTCTATTTAGAAAGAAATGAGCTTAATAAAATTAACCTCATTCAAAAAAATGCAGTAAAAGGAATACACATAAATCAAACTGTTAATTGAAGGATTACTGCAGGTTTAATTCTAATGAATGAGTGCCACTGTACAGAGTGCATACTTAATAAATGTGAATATAGAAAAACTCCTAATATTGAGTGTCAGAGTGCATTACATCACACACAAACATATATTATACAAAGGATTCATACTCAATAGTTGTGAATGTTGAAAAACGTCCTTGCTATATCACTTGTGGTGTCAGATGTTTTAATTTGTGAACCACATATATGTCTGCACGCTTCACTGAATATACTGTGACAGTCTAGAGACAATGACTGCAAAAAACCACTCATTTCACATTGAGTACAATCAAATTATTTCTAATGGCCTTTGTGCACATTGCACTTTGAATCTGCTTCAGAATACTGCATTATAGGGATAATAGCTTCATCTAGTGAGGCAGAAGTTTTCTTTCTCAGAATATACGTCGTGGGCATGCGCAATATTTGCAAGTCAGCCACACAACAAGTGCCAAAACTAGATACTGGTTTCAGCATGTGCATGAGGTGTTAGAAGAAATGCTCAATTTGAAGTAATACCACTGTGAATGTTTGAATACTTACCTCTTCCAACTAAAGACCTGGTGTTGTTCAGTGTCATGGCAAAGCTTTAAAAAATCTCATACTTGTAAATGACACTATAAAAGTTAAAGAATAAGTTAGTGGGATCATCAGTTAACAGGCATTGCCGGGGCGTGGCTAGCCGCCTAAGATGGCGGTCGTAACTCGGAAGAGATCCAGACCCTTGGGGGGGGAGTAACTCCCCCTGTACCATCATGCCCGGCCACTACCCGACCGGGGACAATGGAATCGAGGTACCGGAGTCCCCAGCATTGAGGAGTCCCTCGGATGTTCTGTGGGACCGCGAGACGCCGGAGTTCTCGACCAGGGCCTACTCACCGTTGAGCTCGGGCGGAGGCTGGGACCTGGTGGAGGCACGGGCCTGCGTGCGGAGCGGACGGCCCCGTGCACTGCTGTGCGAGGCCTGCTTTAAGCCCGGAGACATTGGGATCCCCTTGCCCCTCCACAGCACCGCCTACCGGATCTGCGCATGCCGCTGAGGGGCAGGCACGCCACAAGGTTACCCCCGCGTGGTGGCTGCAGGCGGCCGCACGGTCTGGCGGCGGTGCCGCGCCGGGGGCACCGGAAGAGTAGAAGATGGCGGTGAGCTCAGGAGGCCCATCGAGGGTCGGCGTGGTGAGTGGTAACGCTGCATTGTCCCGCACTGGCTCACACGCCTTGCCCCTGAGTCTGGCAGTTGGCCGGAGTGCGCAGCTGGGTGTGTCCTTTAGAGCTTGAGGGTTGGCCGAGCTAGGACAATATAGACGCATGCCGGGGGTGTGACAACGGACTCCTGTGGATTCTGCCTGGCGAATGCAGGGGGCTTCTCCCTCCTACAGTAGGGGGGAGAAGACGCCCAGCACTTTGCAGTGCTGACCCTCACAGAACTGTGGCGACGTTGTGAGTGTCCCCCGGGGTAGGGCCTACACTACTTACACTGAGAACATTGCGATGACTGGTAAGAAAAGAGTAAGGTCCCACTGCGCTGCGCAGCACAGTACATGTGCAGGAAAGGACGCGCCAGCTGGAATTGACCAGAGGTCTCACCTGACAACCTTTAATGCGCTACTAGCCACCACTATCAGGCCCTCAAACCAGCATTGGCCTACTCAACGCGGCTTCATACAACCTAACCCAGCGAGCAGCTACCCTGTTGGATACTGTGTGGGAAGGGTTATCCTACTGACTGTACTGTGAAAGGTGAATCCCCCCTCCCAGTTACTGGACCTCCCTTTCGGACCGCAGGGTGTCAACGACAACGCATATCCAACATCTACTGAGGTAAAGAAGGGACTTACTTCTATCACTGTCCAGAACATTGCAGACACCCCTCCTGATCATCCACTGGGACGTGCTTGCGCTGCGCTTAGCTGAGAACCCACATCATGGGCAGAGTCCGGGCGAAGACGCTGGAGGGCCAACAAGGAACTGACCCCCCCTCCAACATAACTGAACACTCTAGCCGGCCCTCCTCGCCTTGGGCAACGTCTACTGAGCCTACTGATGGACCATCCGATAAACTAGACCTCATTCTTAAGGAGATCTGAGACTCTAGAGCGGCGCTGAAGTCGCAGATGGGCATACTCACCACAGGATTGACGCTACTTAGGGCGGACCATGGTAAGCTGGCTGACACGGTCAAAGACCACGGACAATCCATCACAGACCTGACCCCCAGAGTTGCAGAAAACTCGTCGCCCTTACAACAGTTACAACAACAGATGACAACCCTCTTAGATCGGGTGGAAGATGCAGAGGGCAGGAACAGGCGTAATAATATACATGTTATTGGCCTACCAGAAAGCAGTGAAGGGGTTAAGGAGGCAGAATTTATGAAAGCATGGTTCAGAGACCATGTGGCGCCTGAGGGACTTTCTCCAAACTTCTGCATCGAACGGGCTCACAGAATTCCGACTGGACCGCCCAGACCTGGTGCACTGCCCTGCCCTCTGATAGTAAAAATCCTAAATTATAGGGAGCGCGACGTCCTACTACAGAAAGCGGGAGAAAAAGTTCTAATCCAATTCGAAAACCACTGTATATCATTGTACCCCGACTATACCATCTTGGTGCAGAGGCAGATATGTCCTATCAAGCCGTAAAGGAAGAACTCCATAAGCACAACACAAATATGCTCTTCTGTATCCTGCCCGACTGAAAGTTATTCACGATAAAAAAACTCACTTCTTTGAAAGCCCAGCCGATGCCGAGGAATGGATGGAAGTTATGTGCATTGGCTCTAGCCAGCTCAGCCACTCGGACTTTACTTCGCAGGACTCAGGCAAACTCCCTAAACGGAGTTCCCATCGATCCCAGAACTCCAACCAGAGTAAAGGCAGCACCGGTCCATTGCGCGAACAACAACGTCGCGACCAGGAGGGGGCCCTTGCGGTTGCCGGAGCATTCCGTGAAGATTCAAACAAAATCCCCACGGATTCGGAGGACACTACTCTGCATTGAGACTCTGAACACAGTGTAACTCTCTTCCCCATGATGACACCCCGGGCAGCGGATGACATAATTGAAAAACTGAACACAGACGATGAGTCTACAATGCCCCGAGAAATGCTCTGTGGTATTCGCTTCTACAGATAGCATGGACTCCATACCTCAGACACTGTCATATCTTTTTTTCGCAATGGTCCATATGAACATTAACACTCTGCTATAATCTGTTTATTAATATAGAGGGCTCAAATTGTTTGGCACAACGATGTATATTGAGCACCTCTGTAAATGCGAATTGAGTTATGTTCTTGTGAGGGCTCCGGAATTCTCTTACAAATGATTGCTTAAGACGGGAATACTGTCCCTGACAAATCTAATTATAACACCCCCCCGGGGCAGGGTTCCGTAGAGCCGCCAAGTTTCAGACCTTCCTATGACCATGACCATGATTAGGGGTTGCTGCCCCCCTACTAGTGTATGCACCGTTATCTGTTATGTACTGCTTGTGCACTTTCGTTGGGTCCAGCATAGTTCAGGCGCTGCACCAAGTTTTGTTAATGTTTAGGGGAAAAGGGACTCCTAGTCGGGTTTGGTCTACCGGCTCCACGTGCGCTGGAGTTCCACACTACACACGGGGACATGCCCAGGACTGCTAACACTCTAGGGTCTTACAACCTAATCAAATGGAACTTACGTGGGTTGGGGGCGATTCAGAAACCGCATCGTATACATGCATATCTCCTCAGGCGTAAGACTTATGTAGCGTTCCTCTGAGAATCCCATTTAACTGAGTCTGAAACACAAAAAAAGTGCCAAAAATGGAGGGGACAGATTTACTCTACTAATTATTCAGCTTTCGCTAGGGGTGCGACCATTTGGATACTCCACGGGATCCCATTTCTTGAGATGGAGCGCCGAGTAGATGACCAAGGGAGATACATCCTGCTGAAAGGCATGCTTGATGGTTCCCTGGTGGGCCTCGGCAGCGTTTATGCCCCTAACTTTGATCAGGGACGCTTCCTGCATAGACTAGAGGCAGCATTAGTGGACTAGGATGATATCCCCTGGGTACTGGGAGGGGATTGGAATGCTGTATTGGGCACTGCCCTAGACAGGTCACACCCACCCCTACGTGGCACAAGCGCTAGCAAATTGGGTGATCAGTTCATGGCATGGGCTGAGGGATGGACACTCTCTGATGCATGGCAATACCTCCACCCTACCCACAAAGAATATTCATTTTATTCTTCAGTATACAGTCTCCATACAGGAATTGATAGATTCTTCTGCTCTAGATCTATTATCACTCAGGCCTGCCAGTCCACATATCTAGCAAAAACCTTCTCTGATCATAACCCTCTAGAGCTCACACTTAACTGGGGTACTGTGCCCACCCCAGTGCCCATCTGGAAGCAACATCCACAATTGCTGGAAGACTTTCCATTTTGTGCAACTCTTTCCAACACTATCACTAACTATTTAGCCGAAAATTGGAACGCAGCCTTCTCTAATTTAATTGAATGGGACACCCTGAAAGTGGTGGTACAGGGGGCGTCAATAGGGCAGTTGGTAGGGGCCAGACAGGAGACACACCAACGTTTACAGAGCATCGAACTGTGATGTATTCTTATAGGTTCTGTATCGATCCCCCTATTCCTGACCCTGTTCTGGTTAACAAGTTAACTAGCAGCCATCCCATGATGCAGAAACCGTTATCTGATTAAGCCACACTACGGCACAGGAACGTGTTATCTGATTAGGTCATAACGCTTGCCATCTAATTAGACAAGCGATATTCCTCCAGCCCCTGATAAGGCATACGGAGTTCTCAAAACAAATCAAACCTATGACAACCTGGGAAAAACCCTGCGGCCATTGTTTTGATTTCATCGAGAACTTCAGCAAAAGAATGTGCTAACGACCAAGTCGTATGACATCCTTATTGACGTATCTATGTCCATCCTTACGTCAATCTCGGCACCTTACAGGTATAAATATTACCGGTATTGCCTTAAGCAAACACACGCGGTGGTGACGAGATCGGAGCAGCCAGACTTGCCGAAGCCCAGAGCAGAGCAGACCCCGCTGGCGCAGCCCCGCCTTCCTGACGCGCTGAGAACGAGACGCTGCTTTCTCCTGCCGAGAAATCCAGCTCCAGCGCTTCCGGGTAGCCCTCGCAGGCAGCCTGGAATATCGAGACCAGAGACGAGAGATACCATCCCTCATTCATCCTAGATTCCAGGTACAGAACTGAATAACCCCTTGCAGAGAATTCTTGAGTCAGTCACTTGGCAAAACAAACTTAACTTAAACTGCTACTTTCTATTCCCGCCCACGTATTAGGCTTAGGTCAGGTACACCGGGGTAGGCGTAGTTAGAAACACCAGTTGAGTACGATTAGTCAAATGTATATGTGTATGTATCTATTTTATCCATTTTAAACCACCTTATGGCTTAGAACCATATACATGTTTTTACAGTATTATTTTATACTTCTGCTTTTATTGTATGCACTTTACTTAACCATAAGTATTGCGATAATATCGATCCATTTCTCTTGTATGAGAAAAGAGACTGATCAATAAATAACATCTTTTATTGAACACGCCCGTCTCTTCCTTTTCTCTACAATCTGGTGAGACTAAGAATGCACGTACTGACTGAGTAAAATAAGTTGTCTTTTGTTTTCACACGACTCTAGAGATACACTCTTGATTAGGGGAGAGCAAAGTTGTCATGTTCTATGGTTGTCAGAAACTAAATCCCTTCTTGTCTATCCAGGGAGGTTCAACTCCTCCTTGGCTATTCGAGAAAGTTTCTAGTGAACTCTGAGCTAGCTGGCAAACCCAAAACTTTAAGTCTAATATCGACAATAGAAGACCTAGTTAACGTCTGGTCTAGGCCTATACTATTGAAGGTATTATTCCAATGCGTAGAGCCTATTGGGATAATAGGAACTACACTACATGGCGCCCAAACGTTTGGAAAGGCGATAAAACTAACGCAAGACATTAGAGTAACTCAGTCGTGCTTTTTCACTCAGACCCCTTTTTTCCCATAATACTCCAAAGACGTCTGGAGTGGGTGAAAGGTCATATCCGCCAAACCTCGCAGGAGGAAACTCCTATGTATGGTTCTTGGTTTAGTCAACGTTGAAGGATACACTGTTCCAAAATATTGTGCATCTAATCTTTGTTTCCCTAAGAAACCTCATCTGCAAACAAACAAAATAACCTTCCTGGCAGTAGAATGTCAGACACTGAAGAAGAAAGAGAGATAGCTAGAGTAGCAGCTGAACTCGTAGCAGCTGATAATACTATGCAAGAAGCAGACCCGGATTTAATACTCATCCCGGTCAACATAAGAAAATCTATAACTTTAAAACTTATAGAAAATGGACTGACACCTAGAGGTGGCACAGTCATATTCGTAATAGAGGCACACGAATATCGGCAGACAGAGGTATTCTATTCATGGATACACTTTCCAGCAGCAAACGCTGTAACAAAGCACTTCCACCATTACAAAACAGAGGAACCTCCTGAAGAATACACTCCTTTCGAGGAGGTGGAAGTACCACTTAAATTTCAAGAGCACCTGCTCTTGTTTAATGGCGCCCTAAAACACAACAATCACATCACCAGGCTCGGTCCATTAGGTAGACCAGGAGCAACGTGGCCGGTCCTAGCCGGATACACACCACATCCAGACATCGAAAGAATGTCTGCAGCAGATCTTCTAATACAACTAAAACAATTAATAAAAGTACATAGACAATTAATCCAATATGTAATGCGGACTTCAACAATCCAACCAGCAATTAAAATTCCACAGCTGACCCCTCATCAGGGGAACACAAATAAAATTACACCACAGAACATACAGTCCTGCCTAGGTAAAGTACCAGCTAAAAGGGAACAAATACCATTCTGGTTAGCACAAAAAATCACCCAAATAGAGGCGTTGTTTCCAGACACCACCCCTGTGGATAAACACAGGATTCTGACTATCTGTCTTCCAATGGGAATCGCACCACACGTGGAGGACTGTGACACTTGGGGTACAGTCTTTGCTTCCATCTACACAAAAACGCATGGTGTTCCATCCATCTCGGTAATACCAGATGTGCTAAAACAAATTCAAGACGAATACGGTCCAGAACCCGCTTTAACTCTTGGTATGAAATTACTGAAAGACTTCAAGCAGGTCTCGGCTATATTACTAGCCAATATAAAGGGAGAAGCAGCAAACGTGGCGATCCGCCAAAGGTTAAAAGAAACAGATATAGCAGACCAACCAGCTGAAATTGCCAGAATTATAGAAAAATCATATGAGGAACTAGGTAGAGATAGTTTAGGTGGAATACCAGTAAAACCCCAACTGATTGAAAGTCCTGAAAAAATATTTATTAAAAATCATCTAAACAGTCAAAAGAAGAACTGGGATGGAAACAAACAATCCAATCCAAAAGAAAAGAGATTCCAGTCCAGAGGAAGGTCTCCTCGGCGGAGAGAAAGATCTCCGGACCAAGGACCCAAGTCTCCCCAAAGTGAGCCCTCTGTGAAAAAATACAACCTTAGAAATAGGGATAATATAAAGAAACCAGATAGATATCAAGATTTTGATACACGTCCCTCTCAATCTTTTCAGACTTCCTCGCAGAAATCGGAAAGAAGAGGACGATCGGAACCCAGGGAAGGGCACGTCAAGTCCAAAGACAAGGAACCTGCTCATCCAAATAAGAAATTACAATTTCCAAAAAAGAAGGTAGCCAGTATTAAAGTAGTTAACAATGCCGAGAATACTGAGGACACAACTGAAAAACGGAGAATGGGCTCAGACAATGCTAGACAGCGCAGCAGAAGTGAGCATAGCTCGCAAAGTCCTTATGAATCATTGGAGACAGTGGACACGAATGAATACCTTCAAGTGGAAACTGCAGACACCAGAGTTAGCAAACCTCACAAAATATATGAAATAACTTTACGTATAGAAGGGGATAAGACTAGAAAAATAGGGGGACTATTTTGGGATAATCTCTCCAAGGGCTATGACATCCTTCTAGCTGAAAAAGACTGGCCACCAGAGTTTGTCAGGGACTGCCCTCATGGCGAAGAAATAATTATGCCTGCCTTCTCAAATCATATCCCAATTCATAAAAAATACACACTTGCCAGAAAGTGGGCAGTAGCTCAAGCTCCTGCTTTATATAAAAATCGCGTAGGATGGGATGAGGACTCTCCTCCTCACAAAATCCAGTAAAAAACACAACCTACTGCACAAAGACAGTACCCAATTAAGCAAGAAGCTAAAAAACAGGTAAAAGAAATCCTAGATCAACTAGAATACCAGGGGGTGATTGAAACTTGCACCTCACAAATGAACAACCCCTTGTTTCCTGTCTCCAAACCAGACAATTCATATCGTCTAGTTTTGGATTACAGACACCTTAACTCATGTTGCAAAACTTTTGCAGTGCAAAACTCGCATAGTGCAGCGCTAATGAATAACATAGTGCGCAAAAAATACAAAACAACATTCGACATCTCTAATGGATTCTTTTGTCAAAATATAGCACCAGAGAGCAGATATTTGTCCGCGTTCTCAATAAATGGCGCTCAAAAACAATTCTGTCGGTTACCCCAAGGGTTCAAGAACAGCCCAGGATTATTCTCAGCAAGAGTAACAGAGTTACTACAAACATATGATGACGAAGCATTATCGTATGTCGACGACATATACCTAACAGATGATGACTTGGATACTCACTTGAAGAGAGTGAACACCATAATACTTGGGTTCGCAGCAGAGGGTTACAAATTCAACTTTAAAAAATCTAGAATTGACCATCTAACAGTCCTGTTCTTAGGATATGAATTATCAAGTGAAGGCAAAAGCCTGGCTGACAATTTCCTAGAGAAATGTGCCGTACTCCAAGCACCTAGAACACTAAAAAACCTACAGTCAATTCTAGGCTTCCTAAATTTCGGAAGAACATACATTGCAAATTACGCAGAAAGGGTCAAACCCCTTTATGATCTAATAAAACCAGATTTTAAAAGAACCAATTGGACTCAAACACACACAGAAATTTTGAGATCCTTACAAACAGACATGTTAATTAAAACAAAATTAGAAACACGTGATAACACACGCAATCTTGTGATTCGAGTCATCCCAGGAAGATGCGGATTCACATACCTGACCTCTAACGAGGGAGAAAAGGTACCAATTGCATTCAAATCACACTTGTACACAGAAGCTGAAAAGAAATTCAGCATTAAAGAAAACATTGTTCATGCAGTTCAAACCGCAATAGCTAGAGAAAAAGATAAAGCCGACGGTAGACACATCACAGTCAGAACAGCAGAATCAGCCTTTGAGGCATTAACAACACCGTGTAATTTACCAACAACAGCATTGAATCCGGAATGGATACAATGGGTGAATTCAATTACAACGGACAAAGTAAAATACTACTTTGATCCAGAATTAAAAGAATTGAAAAATCTAGAATATGAAAGAACATTCCCTCTGCCAATCGACATTCTGCCCTTACGACAGTACGCTTGTGTAATCTATACAGACGGACATGCTCAACCCTCCGTTTGGGGAGAACAAGCATACAACCCCACATGTGAGATTACAAAAGAAGTGTGGCGCGGAGATAAACTAAGACCTCTATTAACAAAAACACACTCAGTAGAAACCAATTCAGAACAACAGACTGAATTAATAGCATTGAAAATGGCGCTAGATAATGCAGATCGCGAATTCCCGACACTTATAGTGTCCGATTCGTATTACTGCGTCAAATCATATAACAGCGATTTGCAGAAATGGATTCAAAACGGTTACAAAGATGACACAGGTGCAACAATAAAGCAAAAACTGCTTTGGGAACAAATAGTTCTTTTACAGAAAGAACTACCAAAGACTCACGTGACACACTCACTGAGTCATCAGCGTGATGGCGTTCACGTTGCAGGGAATTCATTGGCTAAGACAGCCACAGCGGTAGCAACTAAATCGGCTTCCGTAGCTAGAAAAAAGCGTACAATGAAATACATTGACGGTGAAACAGTGCTGGCGGTAAAAACGTCATCAAAAGGCGACTGCTCAGCGCTACCGATCAACTATCCACTCAATTATACATACATAATCGATGCAAACTCCGTCCCTTTTGCTCGAATCCCTGGAGTGGGGGATAGAGTAATTCCAAACATGGACAGGAGAACTTTGTTAATTGCAGACGCACATATGGGCGAGGGTCTCAGACACCTCAAACTAAAAGATTCTCTGGAAGAACTACAATCAGTGTACTGGTGGCCAGGCATGAGCCTGCAGCATCACATTTTTGTAAAAAAATGCCCGGACTGCAACAGAGATCGCAGTGGCGAGAGAAACGGTATACTACCGTGGCGTTTCACTCCAGAAAGGATCAGCAGTAAAAAGCAAAGCGTCCGATTAACATATACAGGCTAGTTTCCACTTATAATGTAGATCCCCAGCACTCGGCTGACGTCTGGACTGTTATACAAAGATTTGCGAGTCTAAATGGCATATACGCTAGGAGCATGCTACGTTTGACCAATGTTTTCACTTTAGCCCTCAAGCTTGTGGGGAAGCACGGCCAAATGAGCATAGCGATGCGGGATTCTTCTCACTTCCTTCCTGAGGGATACGGGATGGTGTAAAGAAAAAACCAAGGCATAAAGCTATCTATAACAGAAAGGATATTAGGTTCGGGAGCTGGGCGGGTCAAACATCTAATAAGTGTCCAACGTAGTCTAAATAACCTGCCAAGAAATTCTCTGAAGGGATTCAGTCCGTACGAATTATTGTTTGGAACTAAGATGTTAGTCTTAGATCTTGACAGTCAGACTTCAGTGGTAAAGGAAAAAAGCTTTGATATCAAATATCGTTTGGCTATTTTGCAGGACTTAAACAAAACAAGAAAAGACCTGAGCAACATAAAGTTGAAACAGCAGCCAACAACCACTGAAGAACCACCACCTGTCCCAGCAAGACCTGTCTGGATTCCAAAAGTTGTGGATCTAGTCAGAGAAAAGATCGCGGTAAAGAAGGAATTTGGGCCTTCTTACAGAAAAGCAGTTCCTGTCTTGTCTATCAACGGGACAAGATCAGTTGTACTACCGCCGCTTGCTGGTAAAAAGGAGAACCGAGTTGTATCCATCGACCTGGTAAAACCACAATCATGTGGCCGATAACAAACAGTAGGCCAAGTGGACTCCCGATAAGTAGTAGAACACGAAGATTTGCTACCAATACAGAGGTCCAAACTAAGAGGCTAATCACATTCGAAACGCCTACAGAAGAACAACAAGGACTATGCAACAATGCATTGGAACTTAAACCTCTGAAAACCCAAATAAAAAGATTTAGTAGAGACACACCAACCTACAATGAAGTAACAAACGAATATGCAAGAAACAGTAATCCTGAAGCAATTGGAACAATTGACAGAACTGCATCCGGCTACTTCATAAACTTCGATGATTCCTCTGAAGACCTAAGTGAATCAAAAACACAGCCATCAACAAAAACCTTTAAAGATAAAGCTAAAGAACTTTTGAAACAGCTGAAAGAAACATATCTGATTTCTCCATGGATTGAATTTTGGGTGGGCTTTGGTGCATTTATCCTCATACTTTGGCTCATCATGGTACTAACTTTGGGACGCTTCATTGAGGGAAAATATGCTAAAATGGACACAGCAAGTCAGAAAATCAACTTGATCCTCAAGCCACACACATCTTCACACGTCGAGAAAAGAGAACTTTCTTGAGTCAACTTCACAGCCAATCCTATACCGGGTGGGGTAGCATGGGACAATACTGACTGCGAAATTTATGGTCCGGTTGAGATCCTGAAATATCCACACCAAATTAAGATCTCGTTGAGTGACTTTGTAAAAACAAGCTCATTTGCTGATGATTGGGACTTTGAAAGTATACATAATATGATGTCTGACTTAGTGATGTCTGCTAAATTTACCAAACATGATTATTTGCAGGGTTTGACTAATTATGATAGTATGTACTGTTACAACCACTATGGTAACCATTTTCTACATAAATCTGCACAACCTAGAAATGTTTTAAATTATAATCAATGGGAACATTGTGCAACCCCTCCAAAAGGAAGCTTAAGAACCTTTTACGACAAATATTCATACTTTTCAGGGTTCAACACAAGTAATGCTGAAACATTTTATTTCAAATTGTCAAATAAGACAGGGACAAAGACCATGCTAACAAACACGAAATTGATATATTCAGACTCATTTTTTGAACAAATGAATACTTTTGGTTTTGATTATTGGGACAAAAATGTTGAAGTTAAAAGTGTTTGGGGTACAAAAGAATGGCAAGTACAAGGTATAGAATCATTGTTTAGAGCCTGCATGATCCCAGAACAAATTATATTTTTAAATGACACTGTTCAACAAACCACCTGTCTTGGCTTAGCCAAAATCAAAGACTTAAATAAACCGTCTATTCCAAAGCCAACAATGGACAGCAATAGCTCTACAGATGAAGAGATAGACGTAAACTATATATTAAACCAAAACAGAACACATCCTGATTGGAAACAGTGGTTGATCTGGCCCACAGATACTAATAACTGTCAAGACAGATTCCTGAACAAAAAACAGGGGTTCACATTGACCAGGCCAGACCCTAGATATTCCCAAAGACAACACCCAGGGATAATAACCACCTACAGTGTGGGCAAATTATGCCTTCAATGGCTACAAACTTCCACACTGACAGAAATTAAGCAACACCTAACTTTACTTACTGATGGTGCTGACTTGCGTGATTTCATTATGGGACCGCGCAAACAGCGTCAAAAACGCTTCATAGCAGCCTCTGTATATGCAGCTTACAATGAGGCCTGGAAGGTAACTCAAATTGAGACAGCAGAAAGCATACGGGAAATTGACCGTATTAATTTGGAAAAATCACTTTCTGTAGTGGACAATGGGTTAATGACTCTGTCCTCCAGAATTTTTTCTTTGGACAGCATTGTGTCTTCAGCAATCGACATAATATCGCAAGACTTACTGTTGTTACAACACGGTCAGTCTCAATTGCGTTCTATTGTACAGCTTGGCTGGACGTTACAAAATCTGCGTTCAGGCTATGTGCCTTGGCGTTTAATCAACACAACGTCACTATTCAATATCTTTAACCTTACTGATAAACAAATCAGTATGGCACAAAAGGGTGCTGATTATACAATCCTGAGCATTGAGAAACTCGAGAGATTACCAGTGACAATGTCAGGATGACCTGTCAGTGAATGGATAATACATGGGATAATTAATATTCCAATATCAACCTTCAGGTTTCAATACTGCCAAAAATATATACAGGCTGGCATGTACGAAAAATTGGGAAAAGGGTACATTAAGACAACATGGAACTTGCCCTATTCACATGCATGTGTCAGTAATAAAGGACAGAAAGTGTTTCTTAGTGGCAATAATTGTGCGATGTCACTAAGCGGTACACTTCTGTGTAATGGAATTAGTTTGCATGGAGCCTGTGAAGGGAACTCAAATAACCTTTCATGTCACCAGCTAGGCGCACCTGCAACAGAGATAGAACCATTCCTTAAAAGACTCTATAACGGGAGTTACATTCTAATTGTGGATCGCAGATGTTGTAGTCTTATGCCCGGGACTCCTTATCTCGTAACTACGACTGCGAAGGTCATGTGCTGTGGACACTCATTGTTCCCCAGCTCCTTTCCAGACAGGGAGGCAAGGGCATGGCCTAACTTGAAAATTACTTCTATTCGAATAGATACTTTAAGCAGAATGAAAACAGTGCTTCTTCAGACGCCGACCAGACTCACGTCATCAAAAGAAACGTATGATCTCCTAGTCGCAAGGACGACTGCAGAGATTCACTCATTGTTATCAACTAATTCACCCATACATTTCGCAGAAATCCTGAATGAAATCTTAAATATTTCTGATACCAGTGGAGTCTCAAAAGTATTTAAGACAGTATTTTCGATGGCATTAACACCATTCAAAGCCATACTGGGTATTTTTCCAGACTTCGTCCATTCGATTTTTGGCGGACTTCCCCTCATTTTAGGACTAATTGCAGGAATCCTATTCTTGGTCCTGATATTTCGTTATGGCAAACCATGTCACAGACAAAACACCTGCGACAAGGGAAGAAACAATCCGAGCCATTGGATACCGGGACCGGATATCAAAAATCCTGGGACTATCCCGGCTTAGAGACCTGAACATGACTTGGTTTCTTTCATTTCGACCAATGTGGCATCGATGTGTTTTACCTGTATTAAGGTGCTTGCTGTGCGGAGAAGAATGCGTGTTGGACACCTGTCTGACGCTACAATCGGATGCGCCTATGGATGCAGAAACATTGTTGGGTCCGATAAAGGCTCATGCTTTGTGCTGCCCTCAACGGCTGCCAATCCTGATGACGGCATTCGTGGAAACTTCACCACTACGATTAAGGGGTAGTGGAGTTCAAGATGAAAGCAGCATCGATCAGGTACGACCTTCTGTCAGCAATACTAATCAAAACGTCAATGGAGACAATCATGCGCACGAATGCATGGTTACACCTTTTTCCGAGTTAGTGGAACTCTCCCAGGAAGCTGTTGACAGCTTTTTCGACAGTCTAAATGATATGATGTTCTCACCAGAGCAGAAATAGAGACTTTTAAGCAAGCTAGCACACGGCGTTCCCAACACCCTGAATTTGGCCTCTAACTTAATAGCAAAATAACATGGACAATTTTCCCTCCAGTTCACGGACAGCGATTTTTTAAGCAGCCCCAAAATATTTTTACGATTTTTAGGGACACTTATCTTCTGCTTAAAGTAAGAACTATTCTTAGAGAACTAGAATTTTCTATTTTTTAGAAACTTTATAGACATTAGCTGCCCGCTGGTATGTTCATAATTATTTTTATTCTGTGATGAAATGGTCTCGAACCTTTTTCTTCTGTATTAAGAGCCATTTCATGTGTAAATTCTCATATACCAATTAGCAATAATGTATACGTGATTACTTTAGCATTATTCTACAGCTTGAGTGCATATAGTACATGTGAATATTTTTTCCGTATATTACATTATTCGAAATGCATTATATGTATTTTGGGGTGGTAAGGTATACACGATACTCTACAGTATGTTTTACTATGCCTAGATTCGTAAACATGGCCATAGTTAGCGTGGAGTGGGTGTGATGTATTCTTATAGGTTCTGTATCGATCCCCCTATTCCTGACCCTGTTCTGGTTAACAAGTTAACTAGCAGCCATCCCATGATGCAGAAACCGTTATCTGATTAAGCCACACTACGGCACAGGAACGTGTTATCTGATTAGGTCATAACGCTTGCCATCTAATTAGACAAGCGATATTCCTCCAGCCCCTGATAAGGCATACGGAGTTCTCAAAACAAATCAAACCTATGACAACCTGGGAAAAACCCTGCGGCCATTGTTTTGATTTCATCGAGAACTTCAGCAAAAGAATGTGCTAACGACCAAGTCGTATGACATCCTTATTGACGTATCTATGTCCATCCTTACATCAATCTCGGCACCTTACAGGTATAAATATTACCGGTATTGCCTTAAGCAAACACACGCGGTGGTGACGAGATCGGAGCAGCCAGACTTGCTGAAGCCCAGAGCAGAGCAGACCCCGCTGGCGCAGCCCCGCCTTCCTGACGCGCTGAGAACGAGACGCTGCTTTCTCCTGCCGAGAAATCCAGCTCCGGCGCTTCCGGGTAGCCCTCGCAGGCAGCCTGGAATATCGAGACCAGAGACGAGAGATACCATCCCTCATTCATCCTAGATTCCAGGTACAGAACTGAATAACCCCTTGCAGAGAATTCTTGAGTCAGTCACTTGGCAAAACAAACTTAACATAAACTGCTACTTTCTATTCCCGCCCACGTATTAGGCTTAGGTCAGGTACACCGGGGTAGGCATAGTTAGAAACACCAGTTGAGTACGATTAGTCAAATGTATATGTGTATGTATCTATTTTATCCATTTTAAACCACCTTATGGCTTAGAAACCATATAAATGTTTTTACAGTATTATTTTATACTTCTGCTTTTATTGTATGCACTTTACTTAACCATAAGTATTGCGATAATATCGATCCATTTCTCTTGTATGAGAAAAGAGACTGATCAATAAATAACATCTTTTATTGAACACGCCCGTCTCTTCCTTTTCTCTACAATCTGGTGAGACTAAGAATGCACGTACTGACTGAGTAAAATAAGTTGTCTTTTGTTTTCACACGACTCTAGAGATACACTCTTGATTAGGGGAGAGCAAAGTTGTCATGTTCTATGGTTGTCAGAAACTAAATCCCTTCTTGTCTATCCAGGGAGGTTCAACTCCTCCTTGCCTATTCGAGAAAGTTTCTAGTGAACTCTGAGCTAGCTGGCAAACCCAAAACTTTAAGTCTAATATCGACAATAGAAGACCTAGTTAACGTCTGGTCTAGGCCTATACTATTGAAGGTATTATTCCAATGCGCAGAGCCTATTGGGATAATAGGAACTACACTACAGAACAACGATTGGATATACTTGAGCGAGAGGCGGTGACAGACTCAGACAAACGAAAGGCATTGCAGTCTGCCCATATAGACCATGCAGAAACACTAGAGACACTGTGAACAATAGACCATAGAGCATTCCTACAACGGAAACACCGGAGGCGGACAGGTCTGGTGCACTGCTAGCCCGCATAGTTAGGGATAGACCAGATCCGCAAATCATAACTAGAATCCGTACACCTACGGGACATATAGTCCATACACAAAGAGAAATAAACACAGCCTTTTATGATCACCTTGGAGCGCTTTACGCACCACCTACTCCTGTGCAGGGCCCCTCTATAGCAGAGTTTTTACAGGATCTCCCCTTTCCGGTAATCTCTGAAGAGGTACGAAAAGACAGAGATGGCCCCATAACTCAACAAGAAATTCGAGCTGCAATTAAGGGTCTGAATCGTAACAAAGCGCCTGGAATTGATGGACTACCAGTTGAATTTTACCATACCTACTTAGAGACCATGGTATCCAACCTAGAATCAGTATATAAAGTTGCCTTTGAGACTGGTCACCTACCACATTCCACTACGCAAGCACTAGTCACATTGATACCCAAACCGGGATGTGATGGCTTAGAGCTGTCAAATTATAGACCTCTTTCCCTGCTAGCCACTGGGAATAAAATGTTAAGCAAGGCCCTTGCTAATCGTATACAGCCATAGCTTAATACACTCATACACAGTGACCAATGCGGGTTCCTACCGAACCGTAGCACATCCCTTAACACCAGACGATTACACTATGTAATGAAGGCCACTCCACATGTTTACCAGTCTGCGGGATGCATAGCACTAGACCTTAGGCAGGCCTTTTATTCCCTCTCTTGGGACTTCATGTTTGCGACTTTGCAACGTTTTGGATTTCCGGACATATATCTCAAATGCGTTCGATTAATATATACATCCCCCACAGCCAGAGCACGCACAGGCCGTTACATCTCAGATCAATATACTATTCATAGGGGTACAAGGCAGGGATGCCCACTATCCTCCCTGTTGTTTGTGCTTGCGCTGGGGCCCCTGGCTATAGCACTTAGAGGTTCGGCGCACCAGCTTGGCATCCCCATTGAAGGTGTAGATCAACTTATATCCATCTATGCAGATGATATACTCTTGTATTTACGGGATCTGAAAGCTGACAATACCCCTCTTCCTGATGTATTTGCCTTTTTTGCCTTTTTTGAACGCCTGTCGGGTCTGGCTATAAACCCGGGGAAATCTACAGCCTACTTCTCTCAGGAAACGCCATACCCAAATAACCTGCAGTTTGGCGACTACGCCCTACCGGTGGCCCCCACCACCCTTAAATATTTAGGCATTCAAATCTACAGGACGCAGGTGGATCAAATTGAAGGTAACATAGTGATAGCTATAACGGCCCTTCGTGCCAGTGTGGTCTTCTGGTCATCTCTGCCGCTATCAGTGATGGGGCGAGTCGCCATCTTGAAGATGGTGATGCTGCCTCGTCTATTATATTATTTTATAAACTTGCCGTGGTTATTCCACAGTCCATTTTTTCCACACTGAATACTATACTGGTGCACCTCATCGTCGGCACAGGCCACAGACGAATAAGCCTGCAGAAGCTCCAACTGGAGACCCGAAGTGGCGGCCTGGGAGTTCCTGATTTCAGGGCCTACTACTACGCCAGTCAGCTCCAGTGGCTATCGACTGGACTGCGGGGAGAAATCTGCAGGAGGTTGGGTTTACGCCACATAGGTTAGACAGGGGCGAGTTGCACTCATTACCATTGCCTAGAGCCAAGATTCCTACAGATAGCCCTCCCCTACTGAAGACTGCCCTACAATGCTGAGGAAGGCATTATCATACACCTCCCCAGCGACCCCTTATGCCATGAACATCCCCTCCTGGGTATCCCCACACCACAAGGCAGACTCACGAAGGCCAGGATACAGGACTGGGCAGACGCAGGAGTAGAGGACATCGGTGCATTCTTCGGGGATGGTACCATACTCGATCTTTTCTGCAGACTACGGGTGCATCACCATGCTTATACTTACTACACGCTACAGTGTCACACTATATTAGGAGTGCCTGGGCCCCACAGCGGAGTGAACACCCACAACATATAACCTGGTACACCTCTTATACTATATGGGAACTGGGGGGCACATGGTCCGTTGGCTATACACAGGACACATGCAGCAATCGCACTCACGTCCCTTAGAGCGCACTAGTCCGAGGACTCTAGTATTGAAATTAATGACAAGGCCTGGAAATATATGCCTGAACACCCCAAAAAAGTGTCGCCTAACGCGAAACTGAAATGTATCCAGACGATGGTCCTTCATAGATCATACCTTACCCCTAAGAGGATTCATCGCATGTTCCAAGACTACTCCCATTGCTGCCCCTGCTGTAAGGGAGATGAGGCGGACTTCCTTCATATGCTATGGTCCTGCCCCTGCCTTCGGAACTAATGGGTGGGAGTCCCCCACTCTCTGAACAAAGTCACACAACTCCTGGTTCCGGACGACGCTTTTAACTGCCTCATAGGCCTCCGCAGATGCTTAGGGGTGCAGAAAGTGCGGTTAAAGTTTTTAGACTTGGCCCTCATTTTAGCAGTAAGAGCCCTCACAATGAGGTGGAAGTCCCCCAGTTGTCCCGCGGTATCCACTTGGCAGGCTGAGATGCTTCAGTGGGGGAAAGCAGAGGGTGCAGCTCTTCGTAGGGAGGAAGAGAGGGCACTGAGAAAGCAGCCCATCTTGATGGACTGGGAGGCTATGCTGATTGAACTAGAATCACTTGACTTATTACCCCCACAGGATACCCCAATCCCATAGCAAACAATGTCGCCCTGCGACTTCTCATCTGTAGGTCCCGAGACCCAGACCCACGCATTATAACCCAAGGATACTACAGTCCATCGACTGTTACATCTATAGTGATCCATCTTGATTACCATGGAAGCTGAAGTAAGACTGACCAGGAGTCAGGGTTGGGCAGGCTAGGGAGGAAGGGGGACACGATTGAACAGGTTCTTCTTGTTAATTAGAAATATGAAGGCTTTATACTGTCAATTTCTGTATTGGGACTCCAACGTTTTAGTACCAACGATGTCATTGGAGATCATTGTCCTTGGTTTTTTATATATCATATAGAGTGAAATATGCAGAATCTGTATGTAACATGTATGCTGTAACTATTACAAATACAAAAGACTGCCTCTGTAGAATACTCATTGCATTGTACAAAGTGGAAAAGTCATCAATAAAGTCTGTTAAAAAAAAAATAAACAGGCATTACCAATGCCACTAGGTCTGGCTTTTAGCTAAATGTGCCTCTATAGTCACTTGTGGGTTTAGGCACTCAATAACACATCATACATGCACTCTGTTATTCATCCTTGCACTCATACTTTCATTTTTTCATTTGTCCACTGACTCACTCTTGCATTTGCCCTCCCATCTCACACTAAAATTGTTCTACCCCAAGGATTTGTCAAATAAGCTTTTGCCTACTACAGAAATGTGTGGGGTCCCATGTAATAAAATGTCTGTAGACTTTAATATAGGATCATAATAATCCAGCCCTAATAGCTTATTGGCTTTAACATAGGTTTCACATGCTAAATAAGTCAGGTCAACTGTCTTTGTTGTACATTTTCATAATACACAAATCAGACCTATAGTATAACTTTTCCCAACTAACCCATCAGGTCTATATCCTTTAATATTGGTTTGTCACCCAAAATGCAAAGCAAGCACTCTTTTTCAATGGAAGCACACACATAAATGTGAAATCTAAGCCACGCTTGTAGAACTGCTTCTGTAAGCTCCTGTCCTGGTAATCACAAAGGGGCACATGCATTATGCATTTTACTGGTTGCAAGCGTCCGGATTCGCAGAACGGGCCATAAGCGGCATTTAAAGCACATTTTGGTATGTATGAATTCCAATTTGCAGTTTGGTAACGTAACTGAATCGCAATTTGGAATTGCAAATGAATACCGTTTCTGTATTAGGAAGGGGCTTGTTTAGGGCGTCCCTTCCTAATACTGATTTGCAGCAGTATGTAAGAATGTTTTGTGACCGAAATGCAGTCGCAAAACATTCACATTTAACCACCTACTTCAAGTAGGTAGTAACCTATTCTCAAATAGATAGGGGTCCCCAAGGGACCCCTTACCATTTAGGAATGATAGTGGAAAGGTTTTTTCAGAGGAGGCAGCGGTCCCACCCGTTTTCCTGTATCGAAAAAAAATGATTGCTTTATTTAAAAGCAATCACTGATATGGTGGTCTGCTGACCCCAGCAAGCCACCATCCCTGTGATTTTAGAGATTCACAATGGGTCGCAAATTGTGACTTAGCTTATAAATATTTATGAGGTAGGTCGATTTGAGATTCATCTGAATCGCTAAATGAAACTCATGCAGTTTCATACATTAGGAATAGTAATTACCTAATTGTGATTCGCAGAAAATAGCAATTAGGTATCCGCTATTTCCACTATTGATGCATGTGGCTCATAATACTTACAAATTAAGGACATGATTTACAAACACTTTGCTTTGTGATTGTGTTACTTTTCTAATGCAAACCCAACACACAATGTTCAGGTGGGATGTACAATCCAATGCAAGTCACTAGTTGTGTTGGGATGTAACCCAAAGTACCACTAAGTTGTGCAATGTACTACCATGCGTTACTTTGTGTCAGGGAACAGTGACCTAACAAAACTTGAGGGGACCCCCTTCAAAGAACATAAAAGGAGGCCACCCTCACCGGCCCACCACCCACTTCTTTTGTTGAAGGGGCCCCCTGGAGCTCCCTCCATACAGCCTGGGGGGTGCGGGGCTTATGTTACGCCACTGTCATGGGAATGTTCCAGGGGTGGTGGCTGGGCATTCTCATACAACTGCACGTGGGTTTTGATGCAAAGCCCTATCTACAAGTAATTATAGATAGGGAGTTGTGCCAAACTCCGGCACTTCCTCAAGGCAGGCATAACAAAGAGAAATATTTTAATTTCTCCTTGTGTTTTCAGCTTCATATTTGTGCAGCATTGTGCTGTACACATACATAGTGGGAAAAGCCTTAAACGTAATTTTTGTGTTAGAAAGGGCCCCTTCCAGTAAAAAAACTATGCTGCAGACAAAGCAAAAACCATTGAGCTAGGGCGTAATTGATGCAAGGATGCCTAAAGTGTGCCAGTGCAGAGAGAGAACAGAACAGTCCCATATCATAGTAGACACTGCACTGTTCTGCTCTCTCCCATTCATGCAACGCAACACAGCAACTTTACTTCCTGCCCTGCCCTGTGTGACTTCTATATATATCTTAGCAGAAGTGTAAATAGTTGCTGATTACTTGAGTTACTAACTAGACCCTACACTGTACCAGAATTGCGACGTAATTTGATTGTATTTTTGCAGATTTGTTAATAACGCATTATTGTTGTTCTTGAAAGTAAACAGATGCGTCTGTGAGTTTCCCACTTCAGAAATGGTGTCTGATGATGTAGTTTAAAGCACAATTGTACTAAAAGAAATTACTAAAAAGACAAAGATTTAAAAGACAATTCAGAAGGGAGGAGCTTTTCATTTTGCAAGCCCATCTGTCTATAGGGGTCCTTTGGGGTGGAAGTTGGGGATAGATGCAGATTGGGGTGTCAACATTGAGAATGATTGGAAAAGGTGGAACTAAATTATGCATTTTACACCGCATATTGTCATAAGAAACTAGCAATATAGCCAATGGGTTTACTGATTATGATATGGGGAAGGTAAATGACATTCTAACCTACAATGTTTTCAAACGGTATAAACTATCTCCCTTCATCCTTACCTACTTTATATAATATGACTGCGAATCTACATGAAATGGATGTACCGGAAAGATGCACCAATCTTGCAATGTAAGCCCTTAGACAACGGAGCTAGCCCTCATGTTAGTGTATCATATAGAATCAAACAGAAGAGTTACCTCTCAGGTTACAGAGGCGGCTAAAGGTTAGACATTATCGTGTCCAGGACAAGGGCACTAGGACCCTGGGACAGCGCAAGGGCGAGGGGACACCGGACACCACATCCGGTCAAGGGGTGGAGGGGAACGGCACTCTGATGCTAGACCTCGAGGCAGGAGGTCATGATTCAAGCATGATGTAAACCAACAAATAAAAGAATACCTGTAAGATGCACATCGTGTCCTGTGTGAGTTCCTGGGTGGTAGGACACGACAACTGGCGACGAAGAGTGGGATGCGGTATCCAGCGCAAGAAGAGGTAGAGGCGAGGCATCATCAGGAGGCCAGCAGCGACGTGGAAAAGATCGTGATTTTAAACAAGGAACCCACCCTGGATCACAGTGCAGCGAAGAAGAAGAAGGAAGTGCTGAAAGAAGACGTGCAGCGACGTGGGAGCCCACCCAAGCGCTGCAGAAAGAGGACCAAGTGAAGCGGTAAGCGCCGAGGCAAAGCGCGAAGACTTGAAAGAATCGGAGCGAGCTCTCGCGAGAGTCTCGGCGGCCATCTTAGAAACAGGCGTGAGAGCCAATAGGAACAGAGAACAGATGGGAGGACATTTTAAAGCCAGGCAGAGTCCCGATTGGATGGGAAACAACGGCGGGCATTTGTAAGTCAGGCGCGGGAGCCAATAGGAAGCGAGGAACAGCGCGGCGGCCATTTTGAGGCCAGGCAAAGCGCGAGAAAGGACGAAAAGTGCAAAAGAAGTGACAACAAAGGGTGATGTAAAGTAAATTAAAGGAAAATAAGCAACAGTAGTAACTTAAAGGGACAAAAGAAGTGGGGAAAAAAAGAATACAAGAACAACAAGTGATGATAAAAGAAAAGTGCAAAAGAAGTGTCAAAAAGGGTAATTTAAAGTGAAGTTAAAGGGAAATAAGTAACAGAAGTGACATAAAAGGACAAAAAAGGAAGAAAATAAGGATGAGGACATCAGAGCAAGAGGTCGGGGATAATGCAGGCCAGCGAATGCATGCAAGTCTATAATAAAAGTCAAGTGCCAAAAAAGGCGCACCCAAAAAAGAGAAATAAAGTGAAAAGAAGAAGACAAAGAAATAAAAGAAAGAGACAAAGAAATAATACAAGTGCATACAAGGAAAAAGAAGGATAAAAAATAAAAAAATAAAAAAAAAGGGCAAAAGAGCAATAAAGCAAAGGAAGATGATGGTGCAATAAGAAAAGAGATTACGAGAGAATAACAAAAGGACAAATAGAGAAAGAGAAAGAAGGAAAGAATATATACACATATAAGAAAGAAGAACAAGAGAGTGGAAGAAGCCAGAGAAGGCCAAATAAAAGACAGAAAAGAGACACAACAAGGAAAAGAAAAGAAAAGGAAAGAAAGCAGAATAACAAAGAGAAATAAAAGGACAAAGATTGCACAAGGACAAAGAAAGAGCAAAGGAGAAGTTACAAGGCAGTAAAGAAAAGAAGAAAGAAGAAAGAGGAGTAAAATAACGAGGAAAGAAGGGACCAAAGAAAAAAGGAAAAAGAAAAGGAGAGCCTAGAAAAGGCTAAAAGAAAAGGAGAATAACAGAAGAAGAAGAAGAAAAAAAAGGACACAAAAGGAACACAAGAGAAAAGGACAAGGAGAGCCTAAAAAAGGCTAAAAGAAAAGGAGAATAACAGAAGAAGAAGAAGAAAAAAAGGACACAAAAGGGACACAAGAGAAAAGGACAAGGAGAGCCCAGAAAAGGCTAAAAGGACAAGGAGAGCCTAGAAAAGGCTAAAAGGACAAGGAGAGCCTAGAAAAGGCTAAAAGAAAAGGAGAATAACAGAAGAAGAAGAAAGAAAAAAAAGGACACAAAAGGGACACAAGAGAAAAGGACAAGGAGAGCCTAGAAAAGGCTAAAAGGACAAGGAGAGCCTAGAAAAGGCTAAAAGAAAAGGAGAATAACAGAAGAAAAAAAAATAAAAAAAGGACACAAAAGGGACACAAGAGAAAAGGACAAGGAGAGCCTAGAAAAGGCTAAAAGGACAAGGAGAATAACAGAAGAAGAAGAAGAAAAAAAGGACACAAAAGGGACACAAGAGAAGAGGACAAGGAGAGCCTAGAAAAGGCTAAAAGGACAAGGAGAGGCTAGAAAAAAAAAGGGGTAAAAAGGAGCAACACGAAAAGACATACCGCAGGAGAAAGAGCAGCAAAAAAAAAAAAGGAAAGGACAAAGACATGCAATGAGCAGAGCGGACAAGCGACACCAAGGAAATAAAGGCAAGAGGCACCTCAGGGCCCGGACTAAAGGTGTTGAATATAGATGACAAGACAACAAGTTCTCCAAAGAGTCACTGGCGGTGACGAAAGTGAAAGGATCGATGATAACGGCTACCCACGAACAACAACGAATAACAAGAAACAGATAGCATTTCAAGGACAAAGAAGGCGGAGGAAGAAGAAATGGCAGCGACAACGGCAGCCACATGGACGGTGGAAGATAGAGGATAAGGAAGCGATGGAGACACTAGATTCATGAAGAAATGTAGAATGACAAGTACTCTTTCTCTCTCTCTCTCTCTCTCTCTCTCTCTCTCTCTCTCTCTCTCTCTCTCTCTCCCTCTCTCGCTTTCTTTCTTTCTTTTAAAAAAAAGAAAATGTTTGTTTTGCAACAAGGGGGGAGATATCGTGTCCAGGACAAGGGCACTAGGACCCTGGGACAGCGCAAGGGCGAGGGGACACCGGACACCACATCCGGTCAAGGGGTGGAGGGGAACGGCACTCTGATGCTAGACCTCGAGGCAGGAGGTCATGATTTAAGCATGATGTAAACCAACAAATAAAAGAATACCTGTAAGATGCACATCGTGTCCTGTGTGAGTTCCTGGGTGGTAGGACACGACAGACATCAGGCGCCTCTGTTAGGTTGCCCCAATGTTATAGGCCGAGGCCACAGATATCACTTGCATTTAATCATAACAACAGCATCATATGCAAGGGGTGGTTAAAGGACAGGTTTGCTCATTGGCCCCCAGGTATCTAATTTTATTGTCACTGTAAAACTAATGTTGTCCTTAAACACAAGCTTAACATTTTTATCTAAATATATTCATTTGTCTCCAAACGCTGCACCACAATATCCCTCTCGACGACTTATTAATGAGGGGAAGACATATCATCTGCCATTTTTAATAAAAAAATAAGTTGGCAAAGCGTGGGAAAGACCACCAAAAGGGTGTTCAGACATCTGTCATTTGCAAATTAAATACAGTTATGAATGTTGCGCCCCTTTAAAGAGATATCGACAGACATGAGCACAAAAAGCTGGATGATGGGGGGGGGCGAAATTCTGGGAGACCTAAATGCCGGTAACAGATGTGTCACCTTCTCAGAAGCGCAAGAAATATTGGGGTTGGCGTTGGGTCAATTCTGTAGTAATAGCACAAACGGTCACAGAAATCTTGCACTCGTTCCCAGAAGCACCAGAAATTATGCAAACGTGCTGGCAATGGAACAATGGGCAATGAGTCAACAATTCACAAAACACTAAGGCAGGAAAAGCAAGCGGAATCCACAGAATCTAAGGGGGAAATGGGCGACAGGCTGCGAAGATCCCGTCACAGAACAAAAAGGAAGGAAAGCATTCTGTTGGGTTAAAGAAAAAAGTCTAGCATTGTTATATTTAAATTGGCACAATTCAATTACTTTCAAACTGCAGCTTATTCAAAATGCTGCCGCAAGGCTACTATCTGGCATTCCCAGATTTCAGTCCACCAAGCAAGCAATAAGAAACTACAACTGGTTAACGGTGAGAAATCGCATTAGATTCAAGACCTTGTGTCTCACCTTTAAAGCTCTCAAGGGTCATGGCCCAGCGTTTCTCAAACAGAAACTCTGCCACTACCATCCGAAAAGATCTCTTCGATCTGAACAAAGACTTCTACTGGTAGTGCCTCGAACCAGGACGGTTAAATGGGGCGACAGATCCTTCATCAATTCCGCAGCCAAACTTTGGAACATGCTTCCAATGGAAATAAAGTTGGCACCCTCGCTACTCCAATTCAGGAAACTGGTAAAAACTTGGTTATTTGACCAATAACTGTTCAGCTCAACATTTCCTAAGGTAGACACTTGCTTAATCAGAGATCGTTGGCTAAGTCATAGCGCCAAGACACCCACGGGTATATGCTGCGCTTTAATAAATTTTTAAAATAAAATAAAAATAAAGAATTACTTGACACTACTCAAAAAAAATAACCTCTATCATGAATCTTCACCCCCACTGCCCCAAGACGCAATGAAAGAAGGGGAGACTAACTACCCATGACCTGCGCGATAATGTGTACAAATACAAACATTCTGGCGTACAGTTGTAGCAAAGAACAAAACCTACCCAAGATGGCGCACAAATGTGCCTATCGAGGTTAATTCCATACATTCCAAAAATTAAAAGAAAGTTGGCTGCACCAGGGTCGGTATTAGTAAAACAATAAAGTAACCAAACATTGGCGATACAAAAGGCCACCGAACACTAGTAGATAGGTAATGTCATTTGCTAAAAAACATGTATTGCACACGTAATAAATGCTTGCCATTTTCATTTTGTCCGTTATAGTCATCTTCTGTTCATGTACGCCACCGTATGCCAATCATACCAAGCTGTTTATGTTGTAAGAAATTGGGTTACTGGTTGAGGGAGGTGAACCCCTACTTGAGCAGCAACCACAATCCTTGTTACTGAGCAGTCAGACTTAACTCAGAGGCAATGTGTAAAGTATTTATGCAGCACTTCATACAGTAATAAAGTGAAACACAACACAGTAAAAATCCCACATCAATTTAGAAAAACAGAGTAAAGTTTAATTAATAATTTAAGACCAAAACGATAAAAATCCAATCAGTAGAACCGGACATATTCAATTTCAAAGATTTAAGTGAAAATAGCGCCAACAAGCACAAAGTGCCAACTGTGGTTATCTGGTCACATCGGTCCAGGACAAAGTCACAAGTTCAGGTTGACCGCAAAGAAGCACAGGCCGGCTACGGGGACCCAGTTAGGCCAGCTGAACAAAATACCATAAGTCCTGATTTTGGAGGAGACGTCACGCAGTGGCCGTTCCTAATAGCTGCAAGGCTGCAATGCGAGGTCCTGCATTGTCGTCAAGGATGCCATCAAAGAGGTGCTTGCGATGCGCTGTCAAAGATGTGTTGCTCACCGGCTGGTTCTGAAGAAGCTGCGGGATTTGCAATGTGGAGTCCTGCGTAATCATCGAGGATGTCTTCGAGGAGGGGCTTGAGATGCGAAGGACTGTGTTTAGGATGCGTCACGCAGAGGTAGTTCCTGGGAGTTTACAGGCGGGGATGTGAATTCCGGCCTTGACGATGTGTCATGCATCAGTCCCGATGCGGAGTTCGGTGAGGCAATGTGCTGGCTCTGATGTGGAGTTCCTGGGAGGCAATAGATAGCAATGAGCCAGTTTTGCTGGTACCACAGTTGAGATGGCAGAGCACCTTCACACCCACTTCCAGGATCCAGGACTGGGGTTGGCACCACTTGGGAGGGTAGTACTCACAGCTGGCAGAGTCAAGGTGCTGTGTTTAAGATAGAGAAAGCCTGTTTGATCTCTGAGGCTTTTGAAATCACTCTGGTGGTCCTGGGTTCAAGAGGCAGGTCCAGTCCTTCTCACTCAGTCAGAAGGTCAGCAGAGCAGCAGAGTGGCAGTCCTTCTTGCAGCAATGCTCTACATCAATCCTTCTTCTGAGTCTTCCACAGGTCCAGATGTGTACTGAAGAGATGGGGTCAGATATATAATATTTATACCAGATGCCTACTTTGAAGTAGGGAATGTTTCTAGAGGCTTTAATCCCCCTGAGGTGTTAGGCATCCCCTTCCTCCCTGCCCTGGACCCACCTTGCTTGGAGTCATACATCAAAGACTAGTGGCAAACCCTTTGTCAGTCGACTCAGGCAGAGATATGCAAGTGTGGTAGGGGACAGCTCTTCCCCCTCCTTAAGTCAGAGTGGCCCATCCTGACAACAGCTAGACTCCCTTTGTCTCACTATCTGGGAGCAATACACAAAGACCAACTGCCAGCTACATCTTGTCATGTGACCCAGGGAGTGGCTTCAGCCACCAAATGGTTATGACAAGAAAATGCAGCCTTTCTAAAAGCGGCAATTTCAGAATTGTGACTAAAAATCCGCCTTCAGCAGTAAAGAGGGCTTTTAATTACAATTCTTTAGACACCAAACTCGAACTGTCCACCTACTCCCAATTGATGTACCATTTTATGCATTTGCCAATAAAGTCATGTTAAGCCATTTCCTCATATGCCACCCTTGCCATGATGTGTCTCTGTTGCCCTGTATTCCATTCATGTCGGTATGTGGTAATGTCCACAATGAGCCATACCATACCATTATGTGCTAATGAACCCATATGCCAGGCCAATATGTGGTTCTCCAACCACATTATATCATCCAGTCATTCCTTGGTGTGCCTTTTTCTCCTCTCATAAAAAGCCATGTCATGTCATGATGTGGCCATCCCCGAATGCAAGGAGGCCATGTTGTGCATCTCTTCCCCACATGTCATTTATGCTGGTATGTGGTATTGTACGGTATGTGACATGTTCCACATGCCAGCCAGCCAGGTCATTTACTCTTCCCCCATAAGCTATTCCAAGATGTTTCCCTACCCCACTCAATATGACAGCTAGACATGCCCTGATGTGCCTATTTTCCCCATTCCCTACCACGCCATAATGGGCGTGTGGTCACCCACTTGCCAGCCACGCCAAAGTGTGCTACGACCATATGAAGCCATGTCACAAACTGCCCATTTCACCAATAGGACGTATCCCTGTTTACCCTTGAAATGTCAGGCAATGCCACCAGGTCAGGATACCAATACCTCAATCAGACATATTCACAATCATGCATACCATCATTCACACATGCACACACACGCACAAACACACAAGCTGCTATTCTCTTACCTGCTCAGTTGGAGCAGCTCTGCTCTCATTCCCAGTGTGGGTGGGTTAGGGCAATGGGGACATGAGGCCTGCCACGTAGAATAGCGCCACAGGGCCTTCCTGTGCTCTGGAGAACGTGCACTTCTTCCTCCCGTCATAGTGCCATGGCCAGAAGCAGGCCTGGAGAAGAAACACAGAATGAAAGGTGTAAACATGATGAGGACAGAATGCACTGACTCTCCTGCACTGGTCTCGCCTACTTTGCTCATTTGATGAGGCTGACAGACAGTAGCCTCGGCCAATGACGTAAAGAAGCGAGAACAGGAGGCGGGATTTCAAGGATTCACAGATACTGCCGAAGCGCAATCTTAGGTCTGCACAAATGAATCTACTAGCGGTCCCAAGATTTAGACGAAAAAGGACAGGAGGGTTATGTTTTTCCATACAAGGACCCCAATTTTGGAATTCTATGCCCATCGCCATCAGACAGGCAGCAGACTACTTGTGTTTCAGGAAAAAGTTGAAAACATGGCTCTTCCCCCAAGCATATACTTAGACACTAACCTTTACTACTGTTGACTTTCCAACTCAGTGTCAAGAGTCATTTGGTGTACACACACTCTATAAATACTCCCTAACATAACATAACATAACATTTCTCTGTGATGAGGGCTAGTTTATAGGACCACCCTCTTTATACAGTGAAACCACCTCCCCTGCCGTTCCTCAGTACTACTAGAATGGAAAGTATAATGTATATAAGTCTGCCCTCCATTCACATATATGTACTGTGCACTTCAAGGCAGTTCTGAAGCTAATGGCTGAACCACTTTCAGGCCTGTTACTGTCAGAGAGGCAGCTGTTAAAAGTGGTGGGGGTCTACCACAGTTCAAAACGCACCTTTTCCAGAGGTATTTGGAAGGCCGGTCATTTTGATCATGTCTGTTTCATAGGACTGGATATGTGGAATGGATAGGACAGGATAATGTTGTAAGAACAATAACTACAGTCCTCAGTGTTAATGATATAGTTAACCATTACACCTACACTTATTTTGTGACCAGGTGCCCCATTGTCCAGGACACTGTTCACTCTACAGAAAATCTGAAAATAAAACAAGATGAAATGTATATAACTATCCAGGACACACATGGACACTGTTGCCACGCACTGCACAATAATGTTTCTACTTGCACATACCCTTGAGTAGAAATATACACTACCGCGTGAAGAGAGCAGAGGGACAGCTGGCTCCAATGCCATCATTCACCATAAGAATAGAATAATAGGTTGAGTATCTATCGCACCACAACAGAGAACCAAAGTAAAGCGTAGAGAACTTCAGTGCTGGAACGCCCTCGGGTAGTCATGCGCTTAAGAAATGTCGATTCATTCATTCATTCATCCTGCCTTCAGCAATAATTTAAAAGTGATCCACTATTATCGCTAATAACAGGACCAAGGAAACAAGCATTTGCAATGCATTAGGTCTCGCATTTGCGAGAGTTTAAGCTATTGGCATTGTAAATAACAATGCCTTTTATTTATCTGTTTTGAAAAACAAAACACATAAATGAAATGCGTTGTCATTTACAATGCCAATAGCTCAGCTCAAACTTTCACAAATTGTGAGACCTATTTGATGTAATCAGAAGCTGAAGCAGAAGTAAGTAAGAACGTCTTTATTCAGTAATCCGCTTTCCGTATCTGCCAGAGGCTTGCCAACATTCTAAGGCAGACTCCAGCGGAACTTTCCAAAGGAGGGAAGGGGGAAAAGGAAAGTACCAAGAGGGAGGAGCGGGGTAGGGGAAAGAGGAAGATTACAACACATCTCCCTACGGCCAGGGATAACAGGTTCCTAAACTGTTTCAATGGAAACAATTTGATTGTCCAGGAAAAGGCGCAATGGGCTACTTTTCACAGCCTCCCAATGGAGAATGGGCAACTCAGAATAATGACCCCAGCTTTGTCCTCATAGAACATAACAAATTGTCTTGATCCATGCAGTTACTGCAGTTAGGCCATTGCAGACATGACATTACATTCTTATATAAATGCACCAGGGCATCAAAGGAGGCACTACTTTCTCGGAGCCTCTCCCTGTTTTCAGGTTAAACAGGGAGGGGCTCAGGGAGGGGCTCAGAGCAGGACATGAAATATCTTACATCAAGCGCCACATTTATATTTTTGCAAATGTGTCAGGATCCATTGATGTTGTGTGGGAACACCCACAGCAACACCCATGGAAAGCCCCTTTCACCCGGAGTAATGCGTGAATGGGGACCTTATTTACAAGTCCATGAAAAGAAACACAATGGGCTTGTAAATATTCCCCATAGTAAGATGGAACATACAACATACCCGCCAAGCAACAGCTTCAGATAGTGTGCCAGTGACATATAACCTACTTGAACGGCAAAGCACCCTGAAATATTTCCCAGCTTTCGCTTTGTTAAAACAGGAATTGTATTACTGGATTTTTCAGATGAATGACTTTGCCTTTAAATGGTCATCTTTTGTCACAGACAGATCCCATGCTGTTTCTTTCTCACCTTTTCAATCTTCATTTTGCCCCCATCCCATTGTGGGATTACACAGGGTCCCGCTCTGAGCCCCTCCCTGTTTAACCTGAAAACAGGGAGAGGCTCCGAGAAAATAGCGCCTCCCTTTGATGCCCTGGTGCATTTATATAAGAATGTAATGTCATGTCTGCAATGGCCTAACTGCAGTAACCTGCCTCATTTTAATCGAACCACACTCGTTCCTACGTAACCGTCAGTCGGTAGGTTCTATTTAGACTAAACTTTAGTCCCACTCCGCGCTATACCTAGATTATTATCGGGAGATGAAATATCTTACATGAAGATTGAAAAGGTGGGAAAGAAACATCAATGGATCCTGACACATTTCCAAAAATATAAATGTGGCGCTTGATGTAAGATATTTCATCTCCCGATAATAATCTAGGTATAGCGCGGAGTGGGACTAAAGTTTAGTCTAAATAGAACCTACCGACTGACGGTTACGAAGGAACGAGTGTGGTTCGATTAAAATGAGGCAATGCACCCTCTAATTGTGAGAATGGGTTCTTAGACAAACTGCAAGGGATAGATCGTTTTTACACTATTACTGACGGTGTAAAGAATGAACAGATGACACTGGTGAAACATGTATACTAATTGTCTGTATTGTTTTAATGTTGTTTCCTTACAGAATGGGCTCCTGGTGACCTTCTAGGAGTTCTTTGAGACGGTGCAAAACCGTGAGTTTTTAACACAAAAACTTCCAAAGAATTTTTTTTTTTCAAAATCTTTTGCACATTTATATCCTCACGGTGTGGACGTGCCTTAGCGAGCACTGACCCCCGGGAATTTCACGTTATGGTCCTGATGAAAGCTGAGCCGAATATGGAATTTAACAGCAGAAACATGTTGACCTCTTTTTAGGGCACAGTGATCAAAATCACCACAGAGTCCCCCACTTGTTTTTAATGTGACCAGCTGACCTATGAATAAAGTTGTTTTGGGGGTACTGCTTGGATCTTTTAAATTAGCACTCATATCACTGAGCACACACTAACTGTTTCACAACAAACCTGCTCCGCTGCAACTGCAGGCGTTGAAGCACACGGGGGGGACATTCGGTCTCCCTTGTGGGAACCCCATGATGAAGCATGTCACTACTAGGGTGAGTGAGGGTTCTTTTTACAAATAGAGTTATTCCTCTTACCAATAGAGTTGTCTTTCTTTCCCCTTCTCCTTATGTTTTTTATGTTTTTCAATTTTCACACAGTACACTAACTGTTAGTCACTCTTTAGTTGTTGTAATATAATTGATAGGGGTAGAAGAGTGACCTCTAAATCCCTTACTCTTTTGTTGTTTGGACACATTTCCAAATTTACAATGTTTTGTAAAGCTGGGAACGCATCAGAATCCTACGCCTCCCCAGGGGTGTTGTAAGGGAGGAGCAAAGAGGAGAAATACCTAGATTTCTCCTTGTTTTTCCTTTTTGTTTGTGTGCTGCATTCTGCAGCACACATAGAAAGAGGAAAACACCTCTTCTGATTGTTTTTGTGCAGGAAGGTGTTCCTTCCTGCACAAAAACAATCATTCCTACAACACAGACACCCTTGCACCAGGGCGCAAGGGTGCCTGGTTTGGCACATGGTAGCAATTTGTGCACCAGCACAGGGGAAAAGGGCACGAATGTGCTGTATCTTATAGATATGGGCAGAAATTATAGATATGGCGCATTCCTGCCCTCGTCTTTCGCCGCACAGCAGTGCAGCAGGAAGGTTTGCTCCACTGCCTTGCATCAAAATATAATAAACAAGTCCCTATGTGTAATGGACCATTTAATATATTATTTTTTAAATGCAGCCCTACTCAGTATGATAATAGACCATTTATGGAGCTTCACATTAGAACGCACAGTGAACATCAGTGGTGCCATAGGAGGTTCAGGGTGGCCAGATCAATGCCAAAATTTGAGGCTCACCTTTGACTTTTAATTAAGTCACCTTTGACTTTAACTAATTACCCCCCTGCAGTTATCAATTGTTCTTCAACAGCTCAATCAAGCCTTTAACCATAAAACAGAAACAAATATAAACATATCCAACTGACCCTGGCACATCTAATATTACTACATTACAGTTGCATAGATAATTGTCTATACAACTGTAATTTATGTTAAATAAATATTTAAAAGAATCTGTTTGAAACAGAGAGTAAACACAAAGACTACAAAAGTAACAAAAATGCAAGAGTTCCTACACAGACTACATAAACATTAAATTCTTGGAGTCACCCTTTCACACTCAAATTTAAGTTGGAAGGTAGGCTACGCCAGATTCGTTCGCTGCAGGAGGCCACATCGCTTCTTAACTTACCAGAGGAGAGGCAGAGCGCCCCGGAGCGGGGGGCTCTGAAGGTCGGCGGGCCGTAGCAGCACGATGGAGCCGCATGGGGGGCTCCATCTCGTCTGCACCCAGACCCAGCGACAATAGCAAAGGAGCACAAAGCTGTTCTTGATACTCTGGTGGAGGGCAGATGAGGTTTGAAGGCATATGAATCAGTAAAATGGGGACATTTTGTTAATGAGCACACTTCGACCTTGCAGAGCTGGGTGCTGGGCGGGGCGAGGCGGAGGGAGGCTCCTGCTGTACATCTCATGTCTCACCATGGGGCTGATAGCCCAGGACAATGATGGACATCTTGAGTTGTTGTTATTATTAGTTAATGTTTTATTAAGGGTAACAAGGTCCTCTCCTCCTCCTTCCGGGGCGTACAGCCCATTGAGATTTGCAAGTAGTATTGATTTTTTGTTCCTGCAGGCAGGTGCATGTTTAGGTGACATTGGGTGGGTACCCACCCTGGGCTTGCCATCTCTTCTCTTGCACCTTTATTTCCACTATAATGTCATCTGACATCAAGATCTTATCCCTTACCGCTAAGGGCCTTAATAATCCGACTAAGTGGCACGCTATTTTGTCTGTTTTAGAAAATTCAGACCCTCAGATAGGCCTCCTCCAGGAGACGCATCTCCTGGCACAAGACACTCACAGATAGCAGTCCAGAGCATTCCCTTTTCAAATGTATTCCCCTCTGCTCTCTAAAACGGCAGGGGTGGCTATACTGGTCTCTGCAACGTTTAGGGAAAAGATCTGTTCTAAGCAGGCCGAGATCAGAGGCAGACTCTAGGCCTACTCCTTCACGCTGGGGCAGCATACCGTGACAGTAGCTACGGCCTATGTCCCTAACGAAGGGCAGGAGGGGTTCATCAGAGAAGTGATTCAAGAACTGTCCAGTACGCCGGCTAAATCTCTGCTCCTGGGGGGCGATTTCAATTTGGCATTTGATAATGATCTGGACAGATCTGCGCAGTGCGTAGGACAGACTGGGGCACTTTCCAGAACAGGGGCACGACTACTGGCCGTGGCCGGTCTCACCGATGTCTGGAGACTGCGTCACCCATGGTCCAGAGAATACACCTTTTATTCCCACTCCCGCAAAACTTATGCCAGGATTGATTATATATTGACAACAGACACTTTCACACAGCAGATACAAGAGGCAGTGATAGTCCCATGCCCCATATCTGACGATTCTGGGGTGCGGTCTCCATGTCCCTGAGCTGTCAATGACCTTCTCGTCATTTCTGGAGACTGTGAGAGACAATGTTGCAGCGCCCCTCGGTGATAAACCAAATCACTAAAACCATAACTGACTATCTTGATATAAATGACTCCTCTGACATCTCAGCAGCCATTCTCTGGGATGCATTGAAGGCAGTGGTTATGGGGAGTTTTTAGGGATAGCAGCAGCGGACAATCAGCTCAGGAGGGAGAAGAGGGAACAATTAACAGGAGAGGTTGTTGAATTAGAATGCATACATCAGAGGACAGGCGCCACTAGAGTATGGAAACAACTTAAAGCGGCCTACTTAGCGGCATTAGATGTCTATAGAGCTGAGTACGCTGCCCTTCGGCTTAAGCATGCCTTTTATGTTGGTGGGGATAGATGCGGAAAGCTCTTAGCCATAGCCAACAGATTGCGAGCGCAAAGGCAGGCATCCCATATTCCCCTTTTGGTAGATCAGCAGGTAGAGGAGCGTACTACAGATCAAGAAATTGCGGATACGTTTAGACAATTACGGCTCTGTACGACGCCCAGACGTTACCGGGGTAAAGCCCAGACCAGTATCTACAGGGCATATCCATGGCCAAACTGCTCCCCCGCCAAGCTGAGCAGCTTGCTACCCCTATAAGATTGGAAGAGGTTATCTCAGCCATCTCAAAATTAAAGCCCCACAAACCACTTGGTGCGGATGGATTCCCCTCTGTTTTCCATAAAACCTTTTGCCGTATTCTGGCCCCATTGCTGGTAAGGGTTTATAACTCGATTGGGCCCTCTGCCCCTATCCCGCCCTCAATACTGGAAGCGCTGATCACAGTTATCCCAAAACCAAGCAAATACAAATGCATGTGTGCATCTTTTCGCCCCATTTGCCATTTAAACGTGGATTTTAACATTTTTACGGGAATACTGGCGCAGAGACTCTCTCCTCATCTCCCCGGGTTGATTGACCCAGACCAATTCGGGTTAGTCCCGGGACGTCAGTGCTCTGACAGTACAAAACAACTCCTTCATCTTGTGGACAGGTCAAACCGTTTCCCTACTGAGCAAATGATATTCTCTGTCGACGCTAAGAAAGCCTTCAACAGGGTTCATTGGCCGTATCTTAAGGCGACGCTATCCCATTTTGGCATACCCTCCCGATTCATAGATTGGATATTTAGTAGTTATACCAACCCAACCACCTCAGTGCGCGTGAATGGGACTGTCTCAAAGCTGTTTTCCATACAACGAGGCACGCAGCAGGGGTGCCCCATGTCTCCTCTTTGATTTGCCCTCTATATAGAGCCGATGGCTCAAAGGGTCCGAGACGACCCCTGCATAACAGGGGTGCAATTTGGAGGGTTGGATCACAAACTTTGTCTTTATGCAGACAACGTGGTAGCTACACTGGAGTGGCCTAGGAAGTCTCTTCCTGCCCTGCTGGTGGAATTAGGTAGGTTTGCTTTAGTATCAGGTTTTAAGATCAATGTGCATGAGTCTCAGTGGTGATGGTGATGCTAAAAATACCTCCCTACTATTAACCCCTTTTTATCCATACCAACTAGGAGCAGGAATAAATTAATCGCTCACTAGCTTGGTATTTTTAGCATCACCATCAAAACTCCCCCAAACACTCCACTACACATTTTTTCATAAAAAGTGCTCCTACGTAGTTCCACAAGTTGCAGCACGCCCCAGACAGTAGCTTTCTGGGAAGGCCCCAATGATGAAGCATGTCACCTAGTGGCAACCCTTGGTGAGTGAGGAGACTCAAGAAGAGAATTTTCTCTTCTTAGTTTTGGGGCGTTGTTTCGCACATTTAGCGAAAGCCCTTCCCTTTGGTTAAGTCAATACTTATTGATCATACCTTTTCATTGGTTTCTACTGATGAGATTAGCATGAACAAGGAGAGTATGAATGGTCAGAGAGGATCATACATAAGGTTCAGTCAGTCACTACACAGGGGAAGTGAAAAAGCAGTACTGGCAAAGCCAAAAGGCCTTGAATGTAAGACCTAGTACCTTTGGAAATGCCTTTTGCTCTTGCTCTACAACATCTGCATTGGGATTCTGTTCAGTCTAAAAATAAAATTGCAATGGTGTGGTTGTGCATCATTTGGTATGGGCATATGGGTACCATTTTTTTATTTACTGATCCAAGAGGGATTTGTAATTGAAAAATGTGAAAATGAAAAAGTGAGAAATGACTTTTATTTCTAAAGCAGAAGAATAAGCATCAATTTGTTGCCTGCCCCTCACCCCCCCCAAAAAAAAACATTCCACCAATTAATAATTCCAGGGAGGAAAAGGGACAACAGAGGAGCATATCTGCGTAGTGGTTGGGGTGGGGCTGGTGAGGTTGAAGTAGCGCACAAGAGTGTGGACAACAAGGAGGGCAGAGGAGGCACACATGGGGGTGAAAACAACACAGGGGCAAATGGAGAAGCACATGGGTGAGAGCAACATAGAGCACAGAGAGGGGGAAGAAGCGCATGGGTGAGGGAAAGTAGCATAAAGCATGTATGAAGAAGGAAACACGAGGGAGAATGCTGGAAAATACACAAACGCTCATCAAGTGCTGAAACAGAAAGAAAAAAAAGTAGTTTCTTAAAAGTGGTCAGTGGAAGGACACAAATAAAGAGCTTATACTCCAGGGAGGGACAAACATGTGATGGACAATGCAAGTCATCAAATAAGAAGCAAGCAAGCAAGCGAGAATGACAACAAAGTCAACCAATGATAGGCAATGGATTGAAGTCCACTGCAAGCTCTTGGTAAGCAATAGGTCTTCTGCAATTAGACAGCTTGGCATTCAGGTAGGGTTGACCTTATAAGGCCACACAAAGGATGAGTGGAAAACAGCCTCAAAGTATTAAATGTGAGGCCTCAGGAGATTGAGGCCTTACAATATGATGTAACACAGGACACCACAAATAAGGTCCATCTACTTAGGGAAAACAGAAGATTTAGACTAAAATGAAAACCTTTGCCCCTATTTTCAGAAAGTTATTATTATTTTATTTGGTGCATTGTGCTAATGCTTCTTTCAGACTGCTGAAGATCCCTTCACAGGGAAAAGGGAAAGGTTGAAGAAAGACAAGTGAGAGCATCAACTACATAGAGTTTATGTAGTAGATAGCAGATTGAGGCTAAAGGAGCTGACCACTCTGAGTGAGGCCAAAGTTCTCCCTGAACCGATGTTTTTTGGGGATCTGAAAGTTATTTTAGATAGAGAGGGCGAAAGGGACAGTGTTCCAAAGAAGTGTATTCAAGTGACTAGAGTTGCACCCATCTTGAAGATTGTATTACTACTGAAATCAAGGAAAGTAGGACCCTTCTGAACATTAACATATTGGGCCATATGTAGGTAACTTGGAAATACCGATTCCTAAATACTGATATTTACCGATTCGGTATTTAGGAATAGGTATTTCATATGTAGGGAATAATTCGGTAAAAAATACAGAGTCGTTAATATTCCTTATTACCGAATTGGTAATACCGATTCGGTAATAAGGAATCACCTACCCATTCATTCCTATGGGCTTGGAGGGTCATAGGAATGAATGCGAAGAAATTCGGTATTACCGAATCGGTATTACCGATTCGGTAATCGTGGGAGGTATTTCAAGGATGCCAGGGTGTCCAAAGGATACCCTCTGGCACCCCTGAAATGTGCATGTGTGCACATGTGGCGCACATACATGCCCTAAAGCATGGGTTGGTGCCACATTGCACACTTCAAAAAGCAAAAATGTGCTTTTTGAAAGGAAATCGCTATTTACCACCAACTACTAGTTGGTGGTAAATAGCGATTCCTTAAGGCTGAGGTGCACTGTTTTCAGTGCTACCTACATTGCATTTAAGGAATCGGTATTACCGATTCCTTAAATGCAAGGCCATAAGGAATCGGTATTAAGGAATCTGTATTTACCGATTCCTTAATACCGAATGCTCCCTACATCTCAAATGCCTAAATACGGGTCGGTAACGGTGAAATTTAACGAATTTCACCCTTACCGACCAGTATTGGCCCCACCTACATATGGCCCATTGTGCTCACACGCACAGCTTGAGTTCAATCTGGAGCTAATCTATCTTGGTCTGTCTGCGGGTATTTAGTTTTTTATTTTTACAGGAAACTTGTGGATAGCAGAAATAAAGAATTGTGTGATGGGCACATCAACATGATGTCGATTATGATATTAGGAAAAGCTGATTCCTAGTGTCAATGATTTCAGGGGGCACTGTGTTTGCAAGTTTATTTTGGTTTTAAAAGCACCTGCAGTATTCCTTGCCTCCAGCAAATTACAGAAACAATAAAAATGTCAAGATAACTCCAGTGAATAATGTTCTTTCCGGAGACCACTTTTATCTAGTTGAAGTTTTGACTGACCATAAAATAGCACCGAGGGTTAATATGTCTGCTGGAAAGAACGTACTGTGCAGATCACAAAGCGCATATCACCTAAATAGGTCAGTGGGTGACTGCTTCGCTAAGAGACATCCTTTTGTTACTTGCAGTTTCTAAGTTAAATTCCTAATATACAACAGTGAATTATTAACTGTCATCAAAGAAAGGAATGCACACTACAAAGTATAGATTAGAGCATAGAATAGTGTTGCAAGAAGGGTTCATTTCGGTAGAAATCGATTCTTATTATTAAAGATTAGCCCCAACTATGGTGTTCTGTTTTAAATTCTGAGTTTGTGCTTCTCCAGATCAAGCACTCTTAACCCCTTGCGTGCTCCCGGCGGGGAGCACTACCTCCCTAGTGCTGCCGTCGGCCAAAGGCCGACGGAGCCCCGCCCACCCTTTAGAACGCCCGCACCGCGGAGGAAAAACCGCTGCGGTTAAGGCATTAAACTGTACTGGCTACCAGTATGGATGGCATGTTACTCGTACACCTTGTAGTCTTCTGTCTTGTGTAACATTTTCTATACGCTGATTTACACACATATGATGGATTGTCTATGTGTAATGTGTTTGTGATACAAAGTGCTCTGACACCCTACACTGGTATGAGTGGCGCTGTAAAACTAATAATTAAATGCTTCTGAAAGAGAGTGGTTATGGAGACTTGATGGGTGCTGTTAAAAATTGGTGGTGAGGGTTTCCGTGGTGAAGGTGGTCACCACCTCCACCATATATGGGGGGCGCCAAAAAACATTGTCGCTCCGGGTGTCACCAGTGTCAAAGCTGGCCCTGCAGCTAAACTAGATCTGTTGATTCTTGGTAGATTTAGGGTCACCAGGGGTACTAAACCAGACATGTATCAGACGTTCAATTTCAATGCAGTTTTAAGTTGCTTCTTCTTTGGTGACAGATATCAACCACATGACTGTAAAAAACAAATGGAAAACGTAGTTCCAAATGCATCACATTCTAAGCAATCGGTTCTGTGTGTTCTTCTTGTCACCCTCCAGAAAAGTGAAATGGACTAAAAAGGTAATTTGAGGATCACAGAGGAACAAAGATGAATTATCTAATACAATTCTTGATAAAAATGAAATAGGTAATTTACCCATATTTTTTTAGATCGTCGTCCTCGTTCTATGTGTGTTTATTGTGACAACACCGCAGGAATGCCGTTCTGCATAGCAATTTATAGGCTAAATTTAAATACAAATAATACTAATGGGATAGTTAGTTTAAAGAACATACATACGATAAAACAAATAAAATGTTTGTCTAATTTATAGAAGACGGCTCTTTTGTTAAAAATTGCAACAGAACAATCAAAACTAATAAAAGGGCTAAACGTTGTGTCAACGGACTAGAGCTTTGCCTCCTGGTCAGTTGGAGAATGTCATGCCAAAATCTATACATTTCGATGCTACATTTATACATTTTTTCTCAATGCCAAGAAATAGAAGCAGGAACATTTGATGAGCAGAAACTATAAATAGGCGCTAATGAACAGGAGCAAGTATCTTCTTGTGGAAGTAATGCGAGAAGACCTGTTGTAAAATGATGACTTCCCTAGTTTAGGCGGTTCTCGCTTTATTGTGCCAAATACAGAACGAGGATACACTTATGATGGTTGAGCTAAAATGTGCAATGCACCACACAGGATAGCAAAATGGCAGTGCATCTGAAATACATGCAATAATGCTAAGACTTTAGTGGAGGTTAAGCAGGTATTCGAACTGAATCACAATTTACTAACGAACAGATGACTGAGTGTCAGTTGCGCAGGGTTGGTATTAGTAAGGTGAGTCACAATCTTCAAGCTCAAAGGATATGGTGATGGCCATCTACCATCAACCAAATAGTATGGAAAACTCCACTTCTATGAACAACAAAACTAGAATATATCCTGAGGTAAATCCCACAAAAATCAATGTCCACAGTAAATCAAAATCTTGTATTCTTCATTTATTTTTCTTATTTACTGCTGTTCTTCACATACGGTCCTAGTCAACACGTGTTTCGTCTTTCGTGGTAACAACCACAGACTTCGTCAGGGCTAATTCTTTCCAAAGAGTTTAATTTAACCAGTCATCAGACTTCAAATGTATTAAAGAGGAAAATTCCAGTCATCACGTCTTTGTGTATCGCGGTAATCAGGATAAAGGTGTGTGGCCTCTCTTAGTAACTTTCCCTCAATCTTATAGTCTCCATTGGACCATTAGGTGCAGCATTTCCCGCACATTCGTGTCAGTCGGCGACACACACCTTTATCCTGATTACCGCGATACACAAAGACGTCCCTTAAAGTAATGCATACAACCACAGAGTCGATATGAAGGGCATACTATTTGTGCCAAAACAGGCACTAGTGATTTCTTGTTGCCTTTGACTGCACATTCGTTAAGGACTCGTGATGACAGCATGAGAAGGGTAGTAGAAAGATGCCTGACACTGTGGCTTGATGCAGATCTGTAGATTACCACCATTGGGCAGACATCTCAGGCAGGTTCAACGCGCTTGCACTGAAAGGAGTGAACCGCCGGTTGCCCCTGCCATGGTATGGCTGTGTTGGTAATGAACAGCACCAGATGTGAGGTACACCAATAAGGCTGCAGGGCAGACTTCTTCTGGTGGACCCGCACATACCCCAATCTCATGGTGGAGGGTGTGGAAAACTTCAGAAGGACACTCAGAACATGACAATGGAAACTGTAGGTACAGCAAATATGTTTTCTTCTGCATTGGAGGACATCATTATCCTTTAATTGCAGAACTAACATAGCAGCTCATATGGGTGTAGTTGAGGGTAACATCATAGGGTGTTGCATTACTATGTCATAGGAGTTTAGTCTGGTTCTTTGGGTCGGTGTGGCTCTGAGTGTCCATAGAGCTAGATTCAATGTCAAGCCTCTAAGTTGGGTTTCAGAACAGATCTTTGCTGTCTTATTTTTAAGTGTATTGTTGTTCCCCTCTACCTTTCCTGCTGTCTCAGTGTGACAGGCACAATGAATGTATTGATTAATCCCAAAAGATTTGCAAATCTCCTTCACCACTTGTGAACTGAAGTGTGTTCCTCGGTCACGCAAGAGGTGACTCAAGATCCTGAAACAAGGAGTAAAGTAAGTAAGCACTTAGCTAAAGTAATGGCATCTGCTCTTGCACAAGGATAATCTTCCACCCACCCTGAAAATATACAAGCAAATTAAGGGCCCATAAGAATAAATGACACATTTAGGCACCTGAATGCTGTCCATCTGAAGATTCACAAACGGCTCCCATGGAATAGAGTGAAGAGTGGGGGTGGGCTTTATCTCTTTCCCAGCCTTATAGGACTGACTGGTGACACAGGGTTGGCAATAATAGGGCATCCAAGGAAATAAAATGCTCTTACCATTGGGTTGCAGGGGTCCCTACCAACATGGACAGCTCCCTGATATAACTAGCCACGGTTGGGGAGTAGAAATGTCAGTGAGACCAAGAGCCCTGAGTTGTCTCTCCACACTTTTACAGGGCACTGCTGTTTGATCCAGTGCTGTTTCTTACTTTCGGAGGTTTGTTTCTGCACTAGAGACAAATCTTTCAGTGACAGTACGGGAAGCAATTTGATATGTACAACATACATAGGTGCATCACTAGCTTTGGCAAGGCAACCTGCTAAGCAGCTAAATCAGCAAATGCCTTTCCATCGGACACTTCGTTATGTGAGTGCTGGAGGGTGAACAGTTGGCAACTTCTACTTTTTGGGGCTACAGTAAGTTATTTTACAAATGTTGTGCACACTAGCCAGTCTTTCTTGGGCTACCAGGAGAAGTCAAATAACCCCCCAGCATCTAAAGAAGCCTAATGTCATGTGTGACTCTTAATGCATACTTTGAGCCGGCGATCATAGTGGAATCTTTTTTCAGTCGAGATATAGGTTCAAGTGAGTACAACAAGTTCAGCAACATGGGCAGATTTCACTTTGTGCAAGCTGTAGATTTTGACAATTTGATATACAATGCTCTCTGCATAATATACAACCAGCACACCTTCATTATTTCTAAGGCATACTCCATCTACAAAATATCTTAGTTCACATTTTGGTAGGGGCCAGTGATTCAATATGGGGTTTGTTTACATGCTTGTTTCTATAAGCTTCACCCTCCTCACAAGTAGCCATCAAAGAGGCCAGATTCGTTTTGGGGCAACAGAAAAGGGTAATATGAGAGGCAGACAACAGAATTTCATATAACCTGACATTTAAGAGGTGTTAGGTTTTAGTGAAAAGGAGAAGAGCAACAATACCACGGGGAACAGCAACAATCAGGTTGTAAAGCAATTCAATATTTTCAAATACCTCAACAAGAGGCTGTTTGCATTATTCAGTGTTCCATTCATCATTTGCTCTTTTTGCTTTTATTGCCTTAAGTGGAAAGGGTATGCCCAGACGTGGGTCCCTTACTCCCTGCACCACTGGATTCAGGCTAGCCTGGCTAATGAGGGGTGATACCCTGAAACCGATCCCAAGATGCTTGTTTCTGGCCGAGGGAGGACCATGCTTGGCAGTTCTAGCTCAAATGTTCCCATGAGGAGAAGGGTTAAGACAGATTTGCATATGACTTGGTCCAAACTGGGGTGGCATGGTGAGCAAAAGAATGATGGATTAAATCCAGATCTTTGTAACTGGGGGTGAATGTTTGCATTGGTCAGCATTCCATCAATCATTTGTTCTTTTTGCTTTCAGCAAGAAGAGAAGCAGCGGCTACCTATAAGAGACGTGGAAGGAGCCCTGCCATGATGGGGAGTAGAACAGAACAGTAGTACACCACACACTTTTCCTCATCTCCCTGATCTTGAACCACACCCCAAGGGAAAGCCCATTTTGTTCATGACAGCACAGTATGAACGTTTTGGCATGATCAGGGAGTCCCAAAGTGGACATCAAGACAAGGGCTTGGTTTGTTTCTGCAAATGCATGTGTGGCTTCCCTAGACCACTGCAAAGATCCAGAACTGTCCTTTCTGACATTATTGCATAACCAAGGATCCGTTGACTAGAGTACCCTGCCATACCCAAACAGACAATTACAAATGGCTTCAATCTACTCTGAGGACAAGTACCGCTCTTCAGCAAAGATTTCATGGCTGCGATAACACACCTGAGGGTGACAGATTGCAATATTTCCCTTGAAGTCCTATGCCCCTTCTTTGCCAATTCAGTGAGTAGCGAGATGAACATAAGTTTGCAGTGATATAAATTAACAGAGGACACCTATAAATCATCAACATACTGCACCAAAGGTTAGCTCCCAGGAAAGGCAAAATTATCCAGATCATTTATTAAAGCTTGTGAACCTCCGTAAATACTTGAAGAAGTTTCAAAATCTAAGATCCACCGAATTAGAACACAAGGAGAAACAGACAATCTTTGTGTATAGATATGGTGAGAAATGAGGAGAATAGATCAAACCACTGGGCACGTGCTAGGATATACGAAAGGATAGTAACAGGGTTAGGAACTACAGGGAAACTAGGCATAACCACATATCTATGAACTGTGTGCTGATCTTGCATGAATCTGTACATTTTGATCTTTCCCTCCTTCTTTATAGGAAGAATGGGAGTTTAATTAGTCAGCAATGGCGTGTTGGGGTTTAGTTGATACTGAGGAACTTGCAGCAGGTGTTTCATCTGATTAGTTTTTATTTTCACAGGGTCCTATAAAAGGATGTACCCCATAACGTGAAGGCCACCTAAGAAAGCAATTCATTTAAATCTGTATGTGTTTCCATGTTATTCTTAACAGTCCTCTCATGCAGCAAAGCCAGCATTACATTCTTTCTGTACTGTGGTTTATCGAGGTCTGGTCAACAGAACACAGTGAAATTGAGTTTACACAAAATGTCAGACCCAATAAATTGACTTGTGGGGTAGGACTTAACAGGAAAGCATGCTTACCTGTAATGGGACCAAGGGTGATGAAAATGGGTCAGAAATAGGGTTGCGAACACACTGGTTTGAAACACCAACTGCATCTATGAAGAAGCCTAAGAGAGGCAATGAAGGGAATTCAGACGTTTTCAGGGTAGAGCTGCTAGGTCTGGTATTAATAAGACAAGTAGAGAGTTAGTATTTATCACACAATAAACATAGTAATCTTTCTGATCTACATGAATCAGAAAGGAGTCAGTATAATATAATTTATCATACCATTGACATATAAACTTTTCTAATCTGAAGGAATCACCATATTGAGGGCACAGTTGGCACCTCTCGCGCTGCCCTTGTATTCACGATAAGAGTTCTGTATGATCCAGTTAAATTCAGCTGGTTCAGAGAGACCAGGCACATTTCAAATAGTATATGGGCAGTTCCTCTTCCTATGCCCCAAATGGAAGAGGAACTGCCCATATACTATCCCTCATTTGTTCCCATCTAGTGTGGTCCTCCTGTCCTCTTCCTTTCACATTCTATTGCATATACTGCAACTTCAAATCCATCGTTTTAGATTCAACATTTTCTCTCTTTCTGCCTTGTAATGATATGCAATGGTTCGCAAAGTTAACAACTCAGCTGGCTTCTTTGTTTGCCATCCAGTCCAGATTGTTATTAAATAACTGTTGGGACATATAAGTCTCCTGCGTGGTAATGGATGTGTACCCCTGCCCTGAATTGTCCAACTGTACTGTTGTCTGGATCACTAATACTGATTTTTATTGTCATAGTCAAACACGGATCATGCATGTGCACCATGACGCAGGCCTGTCTCACGAATTGCACTCTTGTTGGACCAGAACAGCGCTGAAGGAGCTACCCAGATAGCGGCAGAAGGCTACTGCCTTCACTAGTATTTAAGCAGCAAGCATACAGTGTAGTGATTAGTAGGAGTGAACAGGCCCTTGTTAATCTATGTCACTGGAGTGAGGCCAACAGGCTGACTCATCTTGAAGTTCTGCTGCTGTGTGCTTAAATAAAAACTTGGCCTACATCAGTTGGATGTGAGGTGCTGTGCTGCACAGGAGTGGTGATTCTCCACTGGATGTATGTGTACCTGGCTAGGCAACAATGCAGGGGCAGGGCAGTGCTGTACAGCATGTTCATGGTGAATACAAGTGCTGGGTGCATGTGTACCTGTGAGTGGTGCAGTACAGGAAGGATGTAGTGCTAGACAGTTAGTGCATGGGGAATGCATCTGCTGAGTGAATGTGTGCCTGTGAGTGGCGCAGGAGGAGAAATGTTGAACAGTGCGTGCATGTTACGTGTATGTGCTGAATTTATATGTGCTGGCAATACGCACAATACAAAAGGGTACAGCATGGTACAGTACTTGCATAGTGAATGTGTGTCCTGGCTGACTGTGTGCCTGAAAATTGCACACCATGAAAGGGTACATGACAAACCCACTGAAAAAGCCAGGTCTAACAGTACAGTACTGAGCAGTGCATGCAGAGTGAATGTGCGCGCTGAATGTATGAGTGTCTGTGATGCACCAATACATAGAGGTAACAGTACTGGATAGTGTGTGTGCTGTGTATATACACAGAGTGGAAGTGTGCCTCCAATCATTCATTACATAGAAGACCATGGGCTAATTCTTTTGAGGCCAAGGCTTACATGGTGAAACATGGAGTAGAGGTAGATCAATCCCCTGGGCAGATTTGTGCATTGCCGCATTCCTGTGAGTTGGGTGGAACACTTACTGGAGAGGGAAGAAAGAAACACGTTTGCCCAATTCTAAGGGTGCTCTTTGATTCAGTGAGAGATCATAAGAAAAGAGCCTGGACACATCTCAGAAAGGAGATGGAGCCAGTAGCGGCTTGTGTCAGGAAAATGTAGTGAGGCAGAGCGGGACAATAATAAAACAAGGAAACAAACAACAACAAAAAAACATATTGCCATAGACTGCTCTTCTGCTGTGCACATGCTGAGGATCCCATGCTGGTAATACCCATGAGAGCAGTGTTGCAACTGGGCGGAGCGGGCTGGTTTTGCACTCCATCGGGGACTGGCAGCCTTTACCTGCTGTTGTTCTCCACCCACCAATGCAGCTGGGGTTGGAGAAATGCCAGCATGCATGTCAGTTTTGCCATCCTAAGACAGCCAGCCAAACCGACATCCGCACTCACAGCAGTGCCTACCACTCTTCCACCATTCTTTGCATGCCCCATACCCAAGACTCGGCCTCTGATAAAAAATGAGCTGATAATAAAACTGTTACTGTCATTTTATTTTCATTTGCCTCTGCTAGCAGGGGGGTGATGCTCCCCCGTCATAATGGAGGAGCCACCGTTGGATGGAGCTGATAAGGGAATCATACTGAGTAATGCTGGGAGTCAAGAATTAACCTTTTGATGCACATATAACTGTGCTGGCATCCAGATGTGTGAACTCTAGTCAATCCAATGGCCTGTGTTTTGCCACTATTAGCTTCATAGTATCTCCTGTTGTGACAGACAGCTTTTCAAGAGGAAGAGAGAGAGGAGAAGCAGAATCCCAACATAAACGCCACAGACCTAGATGCTTTATAACATTTGGTGTATGGAAAAGGACAAGAAGAAGGGGGAGATTTGTCATCTGCAAAGCAGCCAGTTGGGTTGTGTGAGGAGGGGAAGCTCTGCAAGACTTCTGCCTTTTACCAGGATTGCTGGCCAAGGACTGCTAGTTTCCCTGCTGGTTGAGGGACATCACCCAGTGAAACTAAGAACACCTGCTCTGTCACCCCAAGTGGGACGGGTATGCTCAGACGTGAGTCCCGTGCTCTCCATGCCACTGGAATCAAGCTATCCAGGCTGATGAGGGCTGAAAGCCCGAAACCGGTCCTTGGATGCTTGTTTCCAATCCAAGGAGGACCTGGCTTGGCAATTGCGGGCTGGACTGTTCCCATGGGGCACAGGGTCAAGACTGATTTGCATATTGCTGGGTTCAAACTGGAATGGCATGGTGAGCAAAAAAACGATGGATTTAGGCCCAGATCTCTGGACTGGGGTGAATGTATGACATTGTTCTGCATTCTGTCCATCACCTGTTGTTTTTGCATTTGTCACCCCGAGTGGGACGGGTATGCTCAGACGTGAGTCCCGTGCTCTCCATGCCACTGGAATCAAGCTATCCAGGCTGATGAGGGCTGAAAGCCCGAAACCGGTCCTTGGATGCTTGTTTCCAATCCAAGGAGGACCTGGCTTGGCAATTGCGGGCTGGACTGTTCCCATGGGGCACAGGGTCAAGACTGATTTGCATATTGCTGGGTTCAAACTGGAATGGCATGGTGAGCAAAAAAACGATGGATTTAGGCCCAGATCTCTGTACTGGGGTGAATGTATGACATTGTTCTGCATTCTGTCCATCACCTGTTGTTTTTGCATTTGTCACCCCGAGTGGGACGGGTATGCTCAGACGTGAGTCCCGTGCTCTCCATGCCACTGGAATCAAGCTATCCAGGCTGATGAGGGCTGAAAGCCCGAAACTGGTCCTTGGATGCTTGTTTTCAGTCCAGGGAGGACCTGGCTTGGCAATTCGGGCTGGACTGTTCCCATGGGGCACAGGGTCAAGACTGATTTGCATATTGCTGGGTTCAAACTGGAATGGCATGGTGAGCAAAAAACGATGGATTTAGGCCCAGATCTCTGTACTGGGGTGAATGTATGACATTGTTCTGCATTCTGTCCATCACCTGTTGTTTTTGCATTTGTCACCCCGAGTGGGACGGGTATGCTCAGACGTGAGTCCCGTGCTCTCCATGCCACTGGAATCAAGCTATCCAGGCTGATGAGGGCTGAAAGCCCGAAACCGGTCCTTGGATGCTTGTTTCCAGTCCAGGGAGGACCTGGCTTGGCAATTCGGGCTGGACTGTTCCCATGGGGCACAGGGTCAAGACTGATTTGCATATTGCTGGGTTCATACTGGAATGGCATGGTGAGAAAAAAAATGATGGATTTAGGCCCAGATCTCTGTACTGGGGTGAATGTATGACATTGCTCTGCATTCTGTCCATCACCTGTTGTTTTTGCATTTGTCACCTCGAGTGGGACGGGTATGCTCAGACGTGAGTCCCATGCTCTCCATGCCACTGGAATCAAGCTATCCAGGCTGATGAGGGCTGAAAGCCCGAAACCGGTCCTTGGATGCTTGTTTCCAGTCCAGGGAGGACCTGGCTTGGCAATTCGGGCTGGACTGTTCCCATGGGGCACAGGGTCAAGACTGATTTGCATATTGCTGGGTTCAAACTGGAATGGCATGGTGAGCAAAAAAACGATGGATTTAGGCCCAGATCTCTGTACTGGGGTGAATGTATGACATTGTTCTGCATTCTGTCCATCACCTGTTGCTTTTGCATTTGTCACCCCGAGTGGGACGGGTATGCTCAGACGTGAGTCCCGTGCTCTCCATGCCACTGGAATCAAGCTATCCAGGCTGATGAGGGCTGAAAGCCTGAAACCGGTCCTTGGATGCTTGTTTCCAGTCCAGGGAGGACCTGGCTTGGCAATTCGGGCTGGACTGTTCCCATGGGGCACAGGGTCAAGACTGATTTGCATATTGCTGGGTTCAAACTGGAATGGCATGGTGAGCAAAAAAACGATGGATTTAGGCCCAGATCTCTGTACTGGGGTGAATGTATGACATTGTTCTGCATTCTGTCCATCACCTGTTGTTTTTGCACTGGAGCTTGGAGCACCAGCACCTGCCTGCTTGCCAAGACCAGTGTGCCCTGTGAGGGAGAGGAGAGCATCCGAGGGAGTGAGATCCAGGTGGCAGCCCAGCCAAGAGAACTAACAATGTGAGGTATGAGGAGACCTCTGCTGCATTGATTGAGTCATTGTCCATGTGCAGATTCCAGTGGAGGACCCCGTATGTTAGGAGAAGGCTGCTTTGAAGATATCTGTGAGCAGATTGCCTTGTAGGGGGAATAAAACTTGAGGTGCTGTGGTTGTAGCTACCCCATATACCAGGATGGACCTCCATGCTATGGGCTACTGTATGATAAGGGTCACTGCCGTGGCTGGTAGTGTTATGGCAATCCCGTATGCCAGGAGGAGCTGCCACTATCCAAGCTGTTGTGAAGATCAGGCTGTCGCCTAAAAACTGGGAGCATCGTGAGCAGTAGGTCACCACAAAGCCTCAAGGATTGTGCCTGAGTTGCCCCTGCAAAGTGTGGAGGATGCCCTGGGTGCAATGCCACATCCCTCAGACCCAGTTGGGAACATCAGAATCCAATTCACCCCACACATTCATTGGGGAGCACAGAACTTACTGTGCAGAAGGAGGACTGGAGCACCGCTGACCGCTGCAGGAGGTAGCCGCATACGCTTAGATGAGAGCCCATGTGCAGCTGACTCTCTGGTCCGGATCATTGTGAGTACCCGCTGTCAATATACTCACTGAGAAACTGCAAGCTTTCTCACTTCTGGAGCCGGTAAGACTAGTTTTGGGCCAGTACGGCTCTGAGAGACTTGCTGCTTAGGGCACTGCAGAGCTAAGACTGTTTTGAATACTTTCCTAAGAGTCGGCTCTTGAGGTAAGGCCTACTATTTTTTATTTATTTATATAACACTTATAGAGCGCACAAATACCGATCAGTGTCCTGGCGCTGAAAGTGGTAACTCCCTGAGGCTCAGACTCCCGGGCTAGAGGGTAAAAAGCCATGTTTTAAGGTTTTTCCTGAAGGCTAACAAGTTTGTATTTAGTTTGAGGGTCAAGGGGAGGGAGTTCCATGCCTTTGCTGCTCCCCCCACAAAGCTCCTGCCCCCCCAGCGTGCCTTCTTGATCCGAGTTGTTTTAATCAGTCCCATAGTGGCAGACCTCAGTTGTCTCCCAGGTCTGTACCACTGGAAATGATCCTGAAGAAACACCGGGCCCAGGCCATGCAGTACCTTGAAAACAATGTAGAGGGTTTTGAATAAAATCCTCTTCCGCATCGGGAGCCAATGCAACCTCTCCAATTCCTTAGTGACTGATGAAAACTTGGACAGGCCCCCGATCAGGCGGGCAGCTGCATTTTGTAGGACCTGAAGTTTGTTCAGCACCCCTGTTGAGCCTCTAAAAAGAGGCTATTACAGTAATCAAGGCGCGAGAGAGCGAGTGCCGTCACCACCGTCCTTCTGCTTCCCTCTGGTAGAAATGGAAGAACCTTCCTGATGGTTTTCAGAATCCAATGTATGGAAGAGGTCAGCGCCTTGACAAGGGGTTTGAAGGTCAGTTGGTTGTCTATAATGACTTCAAGATTCTTCACCTTTTGAGCTGGAGGTGGCGGAGGGCCCATATCTGTAGGCCACCATTTGGAGCTCCAAAGATTTGAGTTCGACCCGAAAATGAGCACCTCGGTCTTGGAGGAATTTAATTTTAAGCAGCTTTTTGCCATCCAGGAACTGACTGCAGACATGCAGTCCTGAAACCTAGCTGCCACCCCCAATTCTTTCCCTGGAAGCACCGAGACCACAATCTGGGTGTCATCTGCGTAGGATGTTAACTCAAACCCGAAGGAACGAATCACTGGGGCAAGGGAGGATACATAAATATTAAATAAAGTGGGGCTAAGGGAGGATCCCTGAGGGACCCCCCCGGGAAGTTCGAAAGGTCTTGATTCAAAGTCCCCCATAGCCACCACTTGTATCCGATCTTTCAGGAAGGCCTTCAGAATGTTGAGTGCTTGCCCCTGGATCCCGCAGGCCTCCAATCGGTCCACCAGCATAGCATGGTGACCCGTATCGAAGGCCGCTGACAGATCCAGTAGGATCAGCACTGCTTGGCCCCCATCGTCAAGCACCTTCCGGACCTCCTCTGTGGACTTAATCAGGGCGGTCTCGGTGCTGTGACCTTCCCTAAACCCATGTTGGGCCGGATCTAGACCCTTCGAGTTACGCAGAAAGGAACAGAGTTGGGAGTTCATAATTTTTTCGATCAGTTTTGCCGGCAGAGGCAATCTAGCAATTGGCCTATAACTGTTAGGGTCGGTGACATCCAGCGATGGTTTCTTAAGTAGTGGGCGGATGGATGCCCGCTTCCACACTATGGGAAAATCGCCCTTCTCAAACATCAAATTGAATATACTGGCTAAGTGGACTAGCAAGCATTCCTTGGATGTGACCACCAGTTAATGGAGAATAACCTCGGGAAACTTCGTTTACAACGCGGTTGTTACATCGCGATGCCATTACATCGCGGTTTTTAGAACGCAAGTCGTTACAACGACTTGCGCTGGATGGCGCTCTAGGACAAGGAATAGTATAATTTACTATCCAACACCTTCCCTACTGTATGTAGACTGGAGTTGGAATAGTAAATTATACTACTCCTAAGACCAGCGCCCTCCAACGCAAGTCGTTGTAATGACTTGCATTGTAAAACCTGCGATGCAATGGCATGCGATGTATTAGCATGCGTTGTAATGTCATACAACCATAACCTCTATACATTATGAACATCGGGTGGGACAGGACTTTTCTAGCGAAATACTAGAGCACTGACATCAAGGGGAGATGCGTTATTGTTCATGCATTTTGAAACATTACTTTGAAAGCATTGAGTTAGAAATAAAATATTTATTTTTATTATAAAAATTACATTTCACTGGATATTGATTTATTGACACTACTGTGCGCTTTTCTAGTTATGAGCCGTGTACACTGACCTGTATCCACATAATCCTCCTCCCCGAGGAAACTTTGGACTGCTCGACAATAGGTACCACTGAGAGTCAAGTGCAGAAAGGGTACTTGGCCTAGTTGCGAAGGATCCATGGTAGGTCAGGCCAGGGAACAACAGGAGTAAAAAAGTTTCAACCCACACAGTTGGTTCCAGCAACTCCTGCTTGCACCCAGGCCCTCTGAAACGGGTTCTGACATTTGGCAGCAAGCAGTTGTGGGCATATTGTTTAGGAGTCTGAATACAGAGAGGGCATTGCCCATTTCCAATTTTTGCCATAAATCCAGGTTTTGTTTTCCACACATAAAGGTGACACACATAGACAATGGAAAACACAAGGTTGGGAATTGACCTCAGCACCATGTCCATTAGATCAGATGAAGGATTTATGTAGGGACAGGTAGTAGAGAATTCCCAGGAGTAGGGACAAAGTGGTCCTTGCTAATTTCATTTTGGATGTGTTTGAGATACTGGTTGAAAGGGATGAGGCTGTAGTTTACTCTGGTGAAGGCACCATGGTAGAAACCAAGGAAGAGAGAGCTGTGGAGTCATGCTCTAGGTTCCCCATAGCACACATCTATCCCAGACAAACGCAGAGTGTGTCTCCTAATACAGTTTCCAGAGTTTCACCAGACCACCTTCAGTATCTACAATTCCTCAGGTCAGGTGTTTACACTCCCTCAAATTGCTATGGCACCACTGTCACCACTTACATGAATAAATCCCTTGGGTGGGTTGAGTCTGGCAGAGACCCTGAGCTTGCAGTTGGAACTTCAGAAAGCTAAGGCTGGGCAAGATGAGAAAGCCAGCGAGCTCGAGAGGGAGAAGCTAAGACTAGCTCATGCCAGGTCGTGGCCAAGGTTCTAAAATATCTTGTGCAGGGGTATGTGGAAGTCAGGATATTTTGAAATGGTAAGTGAGCTTTGAAATCACTATCTAAGGCAGTTGCTAGAATGGGGTGTATGCCATTGGAATGAACAGCAATCAGTTGGAGAATGCCTGTGGCAGCCCAGATGGTCTATAGGCGAATGAGATGCTGTGACTGCAAGAGATCCGAGGAGGTTCTGTTTGAGACTTAGTTTCATGGTGTATTATATGACTGGAATGAGTGGCTAAGATGGAAGGAGGCCAAGGATTTTTAGTCCCTTCACCAGTTGCTGGTGAAAGAGCAAATCAAGGAGGAGTGTTCTACCCAACTTAGGCAATACCAGTCTGATCTGACAGAATGGGATGCAACACAGCTTCCAGTGCTAGCTGATAAGCGGTTAGCTAACAAGGTTCAGAAAGAGCTAGAGAAGCACAGCTCTAAGCCAAGGAGGAAAATAACTCTTGACAGGCTGGTTCCAAACCGAAAGGCAAGGGCAGGATAATCTTCAGGGGACTTGTGGAGGGCCCAGGAAACATGGGAGTGGTAATGGTGTATTCGGAAAGTGGCATCATGAGAAGAGAAGGCGAGGAAGTCCTTCCAAGTCCAAGGTGGTGACTTGCTTTAAGTTACACAATGCGGGACATTTAAAAAGAGATTGACAACAAAAAGAACTTGATCCAGATCTGCTAAAACTAAAGCGCCAAGGTGCCTGGCAATGAGTGACACTACCCCTCGTCACTGAGGGGGGCCTCAAGGACATTTGCTGAGCTGAGGTCACGCCCATAGAAGCTGTGACATTCTCAGCCCAGCTTCTCAGGCAGCCATGAGCCTGCACATTAAGCGCATGTCTAGTTCCCAGCTGCCTGACCTGAAAATTAACAGTGTCTGCCAGGCCCACTTTTGCTCAGCCTGACAAACAATGTTCGTGAGGGGCAAAAGGTGAGGGGGCGTGGCCCCTAAGCCCCAATAGACCGGTCATGACTGAAGGTTTGTTAGCTGCTGGGGTCCTACACGGGAAGATTTCTGCAAGGCAGAGGAGGAGTGCCCTACACTTGTGGGACTTAAGAAGGAAGCCCAGGAACAAGTCAGCAAAAAAGTGGTAGGGAAACACTCTGTTGGCTGAAAGGATGGTCTACTTTATAGTGAACCAGTAAATCCTGAGCCAGGAACTAGCAAGAGGCTAGTGGTTCAATTATTGCACTTGAACATCTTGTTGTATCTGGTCCATGAAGTGCCCTTAGCACGACACCTAGGGATTAGAAAAACCCAGGAAAGTTTGGACCATCTCTTCTAGTGGCCAAGGATGAGCAGAGACACAAAGCAGTTCTGTAGACCTGTACCGCTTGCTAGTTCAGTGCTAAGACAGGAGGGGTGTGGTATTCTCAAATTTTTGGAAATTGATTTTTAATTCTCATTAAGTCGGAAGAGGTTCACGGGACAGGGGCAGGGTTGTCTCTCAAGGAAAGAATGGTGTTGAGAAAGGGTGGGGTGGGGCTTTATCATCTGCCTCACTAGAGTAAGGGGAGGTGTCTTCCCTTTCTCTGTGAATCTGGCTTCTAACTATTCAGTCTGCGGTCCTTCCTAGACTTTCTCAAGTAATGGTGAGGCTGAGTTCGCAGAGAACTCACCTGACAGCTAGGATTGGATGCTTTCTCAGTCTAGATCTTTCTACAATAGTGCAGTCTACATCTTATCTAGGTAATAGGGCACTTCTTTCTACTGTCAATTGCTCGCATCACAGGACTCTCTTGCGTATTTACTCCTTGTGCTCCATTCAGCTGCAATCCTGCTGGTTTTACTCTGTTTAAGTGCATCCAAAAGTGCAACACTACCCCATCAGAGGGCATGAGGAAAACACCAAGCAAATCCTCCTCCCTTGGGTCCTTAGTCTCCTTCACTTTATTTGTGGTTCAGTGATTTGAGAGACTAAATAAGGAGGGGGTGGAACAATATGAGCACAAGCACTAATTCTGCCCCTGAGGTAGCTTACCTGATATTCCAGTTTCTCTGTGTTTTTCAGTTTGTAGAACCTTGTCAATTGTAACCTGCATAGTCGCCACTGCTTTGTAGTTTTTTAATGCACTTGCACCACTGTCCGTGATTTTATTAACAACAAAGCGCAACTTGACTGTGCGGTATTCAGAATTGCATTTTGTTAGCTCTGCATTTCGCCGTAGCCTTACCTGCCCCCTACTCCCTGGTCCGCCGCGGGTGATCCCGTGTGTGCGGAGGGAGACTGGGGCTAAAATTCACGCTGACACCGGCGTGAACGCTATCTTGGGAGTATAGGGTTAGCGGTATAGTCGCTCACTCCACTACAGGAAAACAGCTTAAAAGCAAGGTTGGCCCGGTCGCACTGCAGTTAGTAACTGAGGTGCGCCCTGAGGGAACCTTGTCAATTGTAACCTGCATAGTCGCCACTGCTTTGTAGTTTTTTAATGCACTTGCACCACTGTCCCTGATTTTATTAACAAACAAAGCGCAACTTGACTGTGCGGTATTCAGAATTGCATTTTGTTAGCTCTGCATTTTGCCGTAGCCTCACCTGCCCCCTACTCCCTGGTCCACCGCGGGTGATCCCGTTTGTTCGGAGGGAGACTCGGGCTAAAAATCACGCTGACACCGGCGTGGACGCCAGCTTGGGAGTGTAGCGTTAGCGGTATAGTAGCTCGCTCCACTTCAGGAAAACGGCTTAAAAGCAAGGTGGGCCCTCTCGCGCTGCAGTTAGTAACTGAGGTGCACGCTGAGGGAACCTTGTCAATTGTAACCTGCATAGTTGCCACTGCTTTGTAGTTTTTTAATGCACTTGGGGCCCGATGTAGGTAATTCCGATTTACCGACTCTTAAATACCGAATCATACCGATTCGGTATTTGAGAGCCGGTAAATCGGAAGTAGGCAGATGTAGGTAATAAATTACCGATTCTGTACGATTCGGTATTTACCGAATCGGTAAATACCGAATCGCTATTTCCCATTGATTCCTATGGGCCTTGAAGCCCATAGGAATCAATGGGAAATACCGAATCGGTATTTACCGATTCGCTAAATACCGAATCCTGCAAGGGTGCAGGGGGTGTCACTTTGACACCCTGTAGCACACCAATTCCAGGCTTGTGTGTCATGTGGCACACATACATGCCCTAAGGGCATGTCTGTGTGTCACATGGCACAGGTGTACATGCACAGATGTGCATGTACACCTGAATTCGGTATTTTACCACCCAATTGTATTGGGTGATAAAATACCGAATTCTGAAGGCCTGTAGCACTGCAAACAGTGCTACCTACATCTGGGATTTACCGATTCGGTATTTTACAGAATCGGTAAATTTACCGATTCGGTAAATTTACCGATTCTGTAAAATAATGGCCCCTACATCTCAATCACCAAATACCGGTCGGTAACAGCCGAATTCAGCCGTTACCGACCGGTATTTGGTGACCTACATCGGGCCCTTGCACCACTGTCCGTGATTTTATTAACAAACAAAGCGCAACTTGACTGTGCGGTATTCAGAATTGCATTTTGTTAGCTCTGCACTTCGCCATAGCCATACCTGCCCCCTACTCCCTGGTCCGCCGCGGGTGATCCCGTTTGTGCGGAGGGAGATTCGGGCTAAAAATCACACTTACACCGGCGTGGACGTCATCTTGGGAGTGGAGAGTTAGCGGTATAGTCGCTCGCTCCACTTCAGGAAAACACTAAAAAAGCAATGTGGGCCCGGACGCGTGCAGCGTGCGCGCCGCTAGCGCACTAAAGGCGCACCAAAGGCAAGCCCGTGTGCAAGCGTCCGTGTCCGGCCGGAACCCGGGGCCAGAGACCCTGCCCCTCGCTCTAGCTAGCGGATACAGTACAGCTCGGAGGGACTACGCTGCTTAGCAGGTCCTAAAAGGGAAATATGTATACAATCCTTCCCACTTTCCTTTGACCCGCCTAAATGCTCACACTGTGGTTTCCTTCTTACTACAGACCATCAACCCCCCAACCAACCCACAGAGATACAACATTTTCTACTAAACTGTAGATCACTGCCTAGACACACAGTCGAAATCTCCATCCTCCTTGAAGAAGAGTCACCTGAGGTGCTGTTCCTCACTGAGACATGGCTTACTCCTAGTTCCGATCCTGATCTCGTCCAGGCTTTGCCCAGCGGCTATTCCATAGTGAGACTGGATCGCCCCGTAGGGAAGGGGGGGCGGGATAGCCATTATATATAAACACGATCTAACTTGCCGTTTAACGGGCAGCCCCATTCCAGACTGCAAAAATGCGGTTTACTCTATCGAGTTTTCCCCTACCCTCACATTCTCGGACATCTTATTACATGAGCCCCAGGTCCCTTAGGGGATTTTTGGAAATTATTGCCAGACCTGGCCGTGAATGTAGCCAGCTCCTCTGCTAACTTCTCCATACTAGGGGACTTCAACCTCCATTTTGACGATCACCTACAGACATCGGCAATGGAACTCTCTAAGGACTTAGCTGTCTTTCAATTTCTACAGAAAATTAGTGAACCTACTCATACAAAGGACCATCTATTAGACCCTATCTTCTCAAATCTGGATGACCTATTAGGCGGGAAACCCATACCAGTCCCGCGGTCAGACCATTTTCCTTATACCGTTTACATGGGCACCACCTCACAGATTAACCCGTAAAACCCCCCTGTACTCAAAAACTCGCCCTTGGTCCAAACTCTCAACGGAGCAATGGACCACAGTTTTGGAAGAAACCAAACCCGCCCCCACCGTGCATGTGACTATGGCCAATGACAATTTCAACAATTGGCTTAAAAAATCTTTAGATGCTCTTGTCCCGGTGAACAGTATGAAAATTAAAACAGGAAACACAGAAAAACCATGGTATTCACAGGTTTTACGGGGTCTAAAGCAGAACTGCACAAAACTGGAAAGAGCCTGGAGGAAGAGTTTCTCCTCGGACTCAAAGAAAAATTATAGAGAATGTATCCACCTCTACAAAGCCGAAATCAGAACAGCACAGGCAACCTATTACGAAAATAAAATCCTAGCCGCGCACAATTCAACTCGTGAGATCTTTAGTATTGCTATATCCCTCTCAAAGGTTCCACCTTCACCTGCCACCCTTAGTACATCAAGAGCACAATGTGACAAATTAGCAGAATTGTTTCCCACAAAGATCGAAACCATTTTTTCCTCATTTCCCCCTATTAAAAATGATCCCCCAGTCCCCCCACCTGAGAAAAATCAACCTATTCTAGATATAATCCCGGCATTGGAGATGCCAGTATTAGAAAGTCTCCTCTCCAAGGTAAAAAGTGGATCACCCAAAGATCCTGCCCCACTTTGGATACTGAGACAGGTGGCGGGCGTGGTCTCTCCTGTGATCCTTGACCTAATTAGCATCTCACTATCCTCAGGGGTCGTCCCCCCGCATGGAAGGAAGCTATGGTAAAGGCTCTTTTGAAGAAGCCCAGCCTTGATCTCTCCATTCTAGGAAATTACCGCCCCATCTCCTTACTCCCAGGGATTAGCAAAATCACAGAAAAATACGTTAACTCTATTCTGTCCTCTTTTTTGGAGACTCATAATCTTCTCCATCAGACTCAGACAGGCTTCCGTCCACTACAGGGTACAGAGACTGCCTTGCTCTCAGTAGTGGAAGAATCTAGGAAAATAGTAGATTCCGGTGGCAGCGCAGTGGTCCTGCTTCTCGACCTCAGCGCGGCGTTCGATATCGTAAATCACCAGATCCTCATCCATAGGCTTAGCAAATTAGGTATTACTGGAACTGCCCTGGCTTGGCTCCACTCCTTTCTAGATAATAGATCTTTCCAAGTCTTTGAAAATGAGGTGATGTCCAAAAGAACTCCCCTTCGCTGTGGAGTGCCTCAGGGATCATCCCTGAGCCCTACTTCATTTAATGTGTACACCTGCACCCTCGCCGAGGCAATTCTCCCCTTTGGAATACATATAGTCACCTATGCAGATGACACGCAACTGGTGATTGGGCTCAACAGATCGGAGAACTCCCCCCTCCGTCTGCGTTCATGCCTGGAAGAAATTGCGACCTGGATGAACGACTCTTTTCTCAAATTAAATGGGGAAAAGATTGAAATTATGATTCTGGGTAATCGCTCTCCGCTTGAACTGAAAGAAATATGGCCTGCCTCTTTAGGCTTAGCCCCTACCCCCAAAACCCAGTTAAAGAGCCTAGGTGTCTGGATCGGCCAAGACCTTACATTTAAAATCCAGGCACAGAAAATGGCCACTTCATGCTATGGCGTCCTGCAAATGATTCAGAAAATCCTTCCTCTCCTGCCATTTCAGGCCAAGAAAATTATGGTCCAAGCACTTGTCCTGTCCCGGCTGGACTATGCTAACGCGCTCTACCTAGGGGCCCCTGCTGCCCCCTTTACGAAATTACAAACCATCCAGAATAGTGCCGCAAGACTTCTACTGGGCACTCCGAAACATCAGTCAGTCAACCTGCTCTGAAATCTCTGCATTGGCTCCCAGTCCAAGAGAGAGTTAAGTTCAAATCCCTATGTATCGCCCATACATCTCTTTCTATAACTGGTCCACCCATTCTTCACAATATCATTCAGCCCTATGAGCCCAACAGAAGTCTTCGATCCAAAACCCTGAACCTGGCCACTGTCCCCAGGATTAGGAAGACAAGAAGTGGAGGTCGACAATTCTCGCTTAATGCTGCTAAACTGTGGAACTCCCTCCCCCATCATCTGCAAGCAGACCCTAATCATCTCTCCTTTCACAGATTCCTAAGAACACTATTGTTTCCTTAATCTGGCTCGACATCTCATTTTTGCTACTGTAAGCACTGGGATGCCTCCGGGTAGCCATGCGCTATATACATTTTATTCAATTTCAATTTGTTGGTCTCCTTATGCCATTGCAGAAAGACTAGTCATTGTTCAACCCCTGTCTTATTTCTAGAATCTTTCAACTTTTTCAGTAAATTCACTAATCTTTTAAGATCAAAGGCATCCTGTGGAAGAAAGGATTTTGTTCCTTTCTCATTAGTGCGTTCCACCCTCCATTTCAGAAATGTGCACGTACCTTTACCATACTAGTGGTACACAGCCTAGCCAGGAGTCCCTTTCGGTGGGGGTTCGCTATGTTTAGATTTTCATGCCCCATCTCTACTCTCTCATTGACAAATGGTAAGCAAGAATGGAGCTACCATCCAGTGGCGGAAAAAAGGCCTCCGCAGCCCCCGCAATGCGGGGGGGCCCAAGATGCAGGTGCTCCCCTCAGCACAGTACTCTGGCCTGAGAGCTCCTGGATTAAATCCGGAGTGGGGGCCCTTCCATGTACCTTGCGGGGGGCCCTCAACTTTATTACTATAGTGTTACTATCTTTATGCCAACAGCTCATCCCATGGAGGTGGGGTGTGAAGGGAACAGAAAGTAGGGTAAGGAGTTCCTTAGTTATTTCTCTACCTGGTCTCACGGAGTGGAAGCAAAGATATCACATATACTAACACCCAAAGATCACCTTGCATTCGGGCAGCGTTTATTTGTGTGCTAGGAGGAGGTAGAGAAGGAACTAGGGTGGCTAGATCTGAAGGCCTCTCATACACATTCATGCTGAAAGGGCCTGTGCTTCAGGTCCTGGTACCTCTGACTATCTCCCCAATCCCTGCACTGTTTCAAGACCCTACTCCCTGTAAGTCATGGATTGCATACAAACACTCTTTGCTGTAGGACTCCTCCAGTATCGACCTACCCATTCAGTTTAGTTTCCCACTGTGTCCTACACAGAATACACATTCAGTGCACTCCACACATCACAAACAATACTAGTCAATATATTCCAAGCAAAGCAAACAATAGGTAATAGACTTCACAATTTAGTTGAATGTGGTTACGCTGTCTAGCCAAATCACCAGGTCTGGCGCTAGCTCGTTCTCCACCCCATTCTCCCTGTAAAACTGTCTCACTTACTTCTAGCCCCACGGTCGTCATGTGGATCTTGGTCCATCACACAATGCACCAGGTTCAGTAAAAGAATACAGACACTCAGGCAGTGCTAAATTTGTAAAGAAAATGTGTCAGGGCTCTCGTCAGGAGGCCACTGCAGCTTCCACCACACATTACCCCTACAATGCTGCCACTTATAGTAACAACACAACTACTAACCATCACACTCCCACAAGTGTGACGATTCGGACTATTCCCGGCCCCCAGAGCTATAGGAAGGGCATGCGCTGCAGGTAATAGTCAAATGTACTGAATTAATAATTGACTTTTGTTGTGGTCATCTCTCTTTTGCCAGACAGTGCAATCTTTTGCCAGACAGTGCCATCTTATGGCAGACTGTCACAAGCGCCGGTGTTAAGTGCTGGTGCTGAGCACCGGAAACCACCAGCCCAAATTAAGCACTGCACTCAGGACTGATCATAGAAGGATAGGTCAGAAAAGTGTTACGTATGTTTAATGCAAAAAGCCAGCCAGCTTGAAGCCCTAGTCAGATGGAGCATGTCATGCTACATCCACACTTTCCGATGTTACATTTATACATTATTTCTCAATGCAAACGTATGGAAGCAGTAACATGTGATTAAAAGATACTGCAGATAGGTGCTACTGAGAAGGTGCCATGCACGTCTTATGGGAAGAATGCGAGAAGACCTTGACAGTTAGATATAATTGTTTCTATAGTAAAAGGATGAGTTCACTAATTACTATGGTGCTCGCCTCATTGTGGTAATTTCAGAGCGCGGCTACACTTACTAAAGACAGTTAAGCTTGAGCTAAAATCTATCTGCAATTTAACACAGGATAGCATAATGGCAGTGCATTTAAAATGCAGGCAAATGTGCAATGATGCTAAGTTTTGAGTGCACTTTATCAGATATCCAAAGGAAATCCCAATGTATTAACATAAACAATGAGATATGAAACTGTTGAGTTCTCGCAGCCATTTTGCTTACAGATTGAAACAACTGCATTGGAAAAGCATGGCTTCCAAAGCTGTTCACATTTACATCCTGGTGCCTTCTCCTGTCTGTGAGGCTGCGTTAGCTAACAAGCTACTTCTTTTCTGCCAATCGGCAGGTGACTCCTTCACTTTTCCTACAAGGCTGAAATTGTTGACACGGTCCTAATATTGTGCAACACTACTTTAGGATCTATTGCTGGCATAGCTATTATGTAGGATTCACAGTTTATCACCACCTAAACTATTCCAGCATTCACCTCCAGAGGGGTGGTTATGATAAGATTATTTTCAGCAAAGATATTATGCCACAAGTATTGTCCCACACCAAGGTATTTATGCTAGGATTTATTGACACACAGCCAAACTTTCATGGAGAGGCGTATTCTCTGTACATGTTAAATTGAAGAGTTTTACTGCGTCGAATCAAGCTATTAAACCCATCTTTCTGTTTCCACTTCTGCCCCACCCCCCACTCAACCCCCCTCCTCCCCACTCCTATATTGCACATTGAGAACTGTGAGTGATTATTGGTCTGAGCACCGAGAGGACAAGGGTCAGAAGATCAATTTCATTTCTCTATCCTTCTTTTTTTTCTTGTCTCCATCTTCTTTTTCCTCATTATCTTCTCTTATCAATTAATGCTTCTCCTCTCAAGCCTTCCCTTTAAGATCTTTTTCTTTGCTCTCATAATTTTCTGTTATTTCCCTCTCTTTCATCCTCTTTTCTCGCATAGCTTTTCTTGTATTCCTTATTTTTTCTCATGTTTGTGTTTTCATTTCATCCGCCCTAACTTATTCTATAACTTCTATTTGTTTTTCTCTCATTTTACACCACACGTTCCTCTTCTGTTCAATTCCATCTTCTTGAATTTATTCTTAAACTATTCTTTATCCTTTTACATCTCACCATACATTTTTGTTGACTTCTTTAATGTTTTTCTTTCACTCATACTTTTTCCTTTCTAGTTAATCCCTTTCTCTATTCTCCCGTACATTGTTGTATCCATTAGAATGCCTCTGCAGTCTCAACCCTTAACTATCTCATATATTATTCTCTCGTTATAGTAATATATTTGCCTTCATACGTTTTGCTTCGTTTGCATTACTAATTCATCATATCTTCATCTACTCTGCTCATACACCCCATCTATTCAGTTAAATTATTCTTTAATGTATACCTCCAACCTCAGTTGAAGGACAGTGATGACGCTAAGTACATCGGTGGTGTAGCTGGCGGAAGCCAGATTTAGGATTTCGAAGTCATGGATTACCACATAAGAAGTTGGATCCGTAAAGCAATAAAACTTTGTGTGTGGCGGTGGCCAGAAAGCAAACAAAATGTAAAAAACTGTAAAACACCCCTCCAGTAGACACCATACTGATATTAAAAGAGATAGCCAAAACCAATTTGCCTTGCTTGTCAATCATGAACAGACCCTCAACAAAGGTGTCTAATCATGGACAACTATGGACAATTTTGGCCGCTTGACCATGTATGTCCGTCTAACATGGATAGAGCTTTTGATTATGTGATCATGGTTTTTTGAGAGAGTAAATATACCAGGTACACAAATCTTTTGCAAAACCTAACTAAGAATGGACATGTATGGTCATGTCATATAGCTACTGTTAATCTGAATACTGTGTTAAGTTAGCGTAGGCTCATTGAATGTTTAAACGCCATTTTTTCCTTTTGCTGCTTCTGCACATGATACATAACTGTTGATTTAGCTTTCAACCTAGTAGTTTACTTGAGAATAATATGTTATTGCTCTATAATCAGCTTTGCTTAATAAATTGTGTCTGTACAGTGAGTGCTGAAGCTACAAGGATAACACAACACAGATTGTTGTGAGAACTGATCTCCGCACCTCCATAGACATAACATAAGTGCAGCTCCTGCCAAAACCTGGTTTTAGGCGCGTTTTATATTGCAATGTTTGGAGCACATTCACACACTTGATGCTGTTCGCATGCAGAGAGCTGGTGGAGACAGATGTGATCCCTTCATACTAGGATCTTGAGGTATGGGCCCGCCATGCTAAAACCCAAAGAGACCTTCTTATATATTAATATAATATACCAATTAGGGAGGGTGAGAATTATGTGTGGTTAGCACTTATGCATTTCAGCATAATAGCATGCTGTCACCGTTTGCTTTCTATGGACTAGTAACTATGCTGATAACTTTGCTTCTGATAATGTGTTTCCTTGTATTATCTAAGATACTGCGTTTGAGACAACGGCATTAGTAAATAAATATTTCAAATGTGCACGTGTCCTCATTACTCCACGTTCTGGGTTGAAATGATTGTATAACGAAAGAGTGCTCATGTGTTCCACGTAACCTGAGGTAGTGTAAGTTCATGTTCTGGTTTGTCTAAGCATTGGGAGTTTTGTTATGACCAATGAGACACTGTAGCTAGCTCGGTAAGGGTTTTTTTGGGTACTGAGGTGAGTTTTGGGTCACCCTAATTCGCCGAGGTTCCAATCCTCTGTGCACAGTTCTGTGGGAGAACAGAAACCCTGCGACATGGCGCCCTACCGTTGGTGGTCTTATATCATGACACTTGAGTAGTAAATCATTCAATCCTTAACCCCTTCACTGTCGTTTACGGAAAACGGTGGTGTCGGAAAAAACCGACCTATTTTTCACATAGGTCTTTTCAAGCTTGAATCTTTCTAAAAACGGTTTCCTTGAATTACTACCCAGTTGTGCTACAAAGTTTGCTTTGTTTTTCTGTAGTTCCGGTGTAATCATGGCACAAGCTGTGGACATCCCGCAACATAGTCGCATCGCGGTGCGTAACCATTTACAGGCTTTCCAAGTCCCAGTGGATGGCTTGGCTGTGATTTTGGTGGTGTGTGCGGATCCGGCATACCCTTTCGAACTGTTCTATTTGTGGGTAACGTTTCCGGCTATTGACGCAAATTCTGGTGTGTTCCACACTTACACCCCCTCGCCTGTACCGGCTGAATATACACCGTACAGGGCACTGGAAATACCTATTGATCATTGGCAGCATCGCGTTTGGTTTGGTGGCGCCCTGCCCCATTCTTTGTCCGCTGCGAGGTTAGGTCCATTGTCCATTCAGGCACAAATTGGCCTGCGTTGGCTGGGTTTACTCCTCATCCTCAACACGGCAATTGTACCTTAGCGGAGGTTCGTAGACTACATGTTGTTTCGTTTGCCGTGATTCGTGCATTAGTGCAATACATAGGTCGTCATCTCCCGGGTGGTCCCCCGGGGGGCCGGGCTGTTCAAACGGAACATGGCGGTTTAAAGCTTAATCCGGTTATGGTAAATTCGGTTTTTGGTAAGCGCCTCGATGACAAAGATGAGTTCCCTTTCTGGCTTGCCGAAAAATTTGACCAACTGGAGGCTGTGTTTCCGAATTCTACTCCTGCTGATAAACATCGAATGTTGACGATTACTTTGCCTAAGGATTAAACTCCTGAACTCGTTGACTGTGAAAGTTGGGGGAAAACTTTTGCGGCTGTGTATGCGAGGTGTTTCGGCACCCCATCTATGTCTGTACTGCCTACGATCGTTAAACGTGTTCAAGATGATCACGGACCGGAAGCAGCGGTAGAATTGGGTATGCGCCTGTGTGGTTCTTTTGAGATTGTTAGCGATCTCATACTCTCCAATATTAAGGGGGATGCAGTGAACTTTCAGGTGTCTAATGCTTTGGCAGCTCTACCCGATGCCGAAAAACCCCGGCAGTTGGCGAAGATTGTTGTGGCCGCATATAAAACTATTGGTCGCACAAGTAAGGGTCTGAAGTATTTTGCGGTTAAGGACAAGAAACAACCACAAGGACAATCTGCTGAGGCAGATGTCCAGCCCAAGTCCAAAAAACAAAATTGGCCTAAAAAACAGAAACAGGGGAAGCAACAGCAGCAAGCTCAGGATTCTTATCCTGCGCCACAAGTTTCTGCGCCGACAGAGAGAGTTTATGATTTGCGCGATCGCGCGATGATTAAATCACCTGATCGATTTCAGGTTTCTGACCAACGCTCTCCTCGTTCCTTTCAGGACTCATCGGCCCCAAAGACCGGTGGAGGAGGAGGCGGAAGAGGACGTGGTGGCCAACAAGGACGTGGCCAGCCCCGCCAGACAGACGGCACAGGAAAGCAGGAGGACTCAACGCCAAAAAGACCGCAGTTTGCGAAGAAGAAAGTCGCGGCTTTAACAGCGCATCGATATGCCACAGATAGTGAGAACGCGGCTTCGGAATCTGACTTGGGCTCTGACCTTGCTGGACAGCGCGGCGAAGATTACCATAGTGAGAGAGGCCCTGCGTCCACTACTGAAGGTGACAGCGACTGACGTTTATGTTGTGATAGAAACAGCTGACACGAGAGTAGCTCCCCCGATATACTTTTTGAAATTGTCCTGTTAATTGAAGGAGACATACAACGTACTATTAAAGAGGTGTTTTGGGAAAACCTTTCGTCTACGTATGACATTTTGCTTTCGGAGGCTGACTGGCCCCCACCTTTTGTGCTCGCAGCGCCGCGAGGGGAGGAGGTGATCCTCCCCAGTTTCGCGAACACTGTCTCGAAAGAGCATGCGCAACATTTTGCAGAAGAGTGGGCTCTGGCTCTCGCACCGGCTCTGTACCGCAACCAATGTGGTTGGGATAAATTGTCCCCGTGCCACGAGATTCCGTTGTGGTCTCAGCCGCAGCCTCAACCTCAATATCCCATCCGGCGAGAAGCAAAGGCATCCGTCGCAGCGATCCTTGAACAATTGGAATATCAGGGTGTAATTGAAACGTGCGTGTCTCCGATGAATAATCCTCTTTTTACTGTAACCAATCCTGACGGATCTTATTGTTTGGTTTTGGATTACCGGCATTTGAACTCACATTGCCGTAACTGTGCAGTACAGAATACTCACGGCTCTGCCTTAGTGGATAGTCTTGTGCGTAAGCGTTTTAAAACAACGCTTGACATTTCCAACGGTTTTTATGCCCACAGATTGGATAGCTTTAGCTCCCAATGGACCAGTTTTACAAGCGCTGGGGTCCAAAAACAATTCCGGCGTCTCCCAATGGGCTATAAGAATAGTCCAGGTATATTTATAGTCTCTCTTCTGGAGAGAATCGACCCAGAGGCTTGCTCTTATGTGGATGACATATATCTCACAGACGACGAAATTTGGGAGCATCTGTGCCGGGTTAACTCGATTATTTGTAACTTTGCAGATATGGGTTACAAATTTAACTTTGCAAAATCGCTAATTGCTGAGTACACAGTGTTGTTCCTCGGCTATGAGCTGAACAATGAAGGTAGAGGTTTGGCTCCTCACTTCTTGGAGAAATGCGCACAACTGCGCGCTCCAACAACACTGAAAAAATTACAGTCTTTACTGGGTTTTTTAAATTTCGGGAGGACTTACATTCCGGAATATGCCCAGCGTATCAAGCCTTTGTATGCTTTGATACAACCAACTTTTTCCAAATCATGCTGGCTGCCTGAGCACTCAGCCATTTTGCAATCTTTGCAGGCTGATCTGCTAACTTCTAAATTCTTACTGACTCGAGATAACCACACTAACCTGGTGATAAGAATCATTCCGGGGACTGTGGGTTTCACTTATCTCACTTTTAATGAAGGAGACACAGTACCTATTGCTTACAAGTCACACTTGTACACTTCAGCTGAAATGCGGTTTTCCACTGTGGAAAAGGTTTTAACAGCTGTGCAGATGGCGATTCTTAAAGAACGTGCGCTGTCACAAGGAAAACGCATGACTGTACAAACATATGCGCGACTATGTCCATCAATGTGACATTTGCCAGCAGATTAAGCCTTCGACTGCTGCGCGTCCGCCACAGACACAGTTGTACATATCGAATAAACCACTAGGTTGTGTTTATTTAGATCACTGCGGTCCTTTTTCCTCTGATACTGCGTATAAGTACATCTTAGTAGCAGTTGATTCATGCACACGCTTTGTATGGGTCTGGCCCCATCGCAGCGCTGATTCACGGACTGTCATTAGAGATTTGCGTGTCTTTGTGGGAATTTTTGCCTGTGGTACCTTCCATTCGGATCAGGGTCCGGCTTTCGCCTCTAAGGCGTACAAGGATGCCATGAGTTCGATGGGGGTCCAAGTCAAGTTTTCGTCTCCCTACAGACCTGAGGGTAATAGCGTAGTAGAGCGAATGAACCGCGACTTAAAGCAATCTTTGAGAGCCCGAGTTATAGGCACTGGCAGAAACTGGCTAGTCCACTTCAATGGCGTGCAGCGTGCTCTTAATAATCTCCCTAGAAGGTCTCTGGGTGGGCGGACCCCATACAAAATGCTCTTTGGCATCAAGATGTACGTCCCTGACCTTGACGGTCTAGACTGTGTGGTTCGCGCCACTTCCATTGACGCAGATGAACATTGCAATGTTTTACAGGATCTACAAAAGACCAGAGACAGTCTTGCAAAGGAACATTTGCCCTCCACATCGGATGTTGCGTTGCAGATCCCGGTAGTTGGCTGGCTACCCCAAGTTGGTGAACTGGTTCGAGAGAAGATCGACAACAAGAAAGAATTTGGACCTTCCTATCGAGCTACGGTCCCAGTCCTTGGCGTGAAGGGCACAAGAACAGTCATTTTACCCCCTCTTCCAGGTCGTAAGGAGAACAGGTTTATCTCCATTGACAATGTCAGGATACACAGAATGGCCGATTATTCTTAGTATGACACCAGCAGTATCCTGTCCTTCAATGGTGAGAAATTCAGTATTGGCTACTACATCAAACCCTGAGCCTGATGTGGCCATCAAATTACCTGCCCTTTCCAGTCCTTTATTAAGTACTTTGCCTGGCACAGACCATGATGATATCGATTACACTTATCCCACTGACTTATCGATGCCTGACCTGCAAGCCCGTTTGGCCACTGAATCAAGATTTTCGTTTGACTCTGTTTCCTTTGCCTCGAAGAAACCCTCACGATTTGCTGTTTATGCCACATAATTTAAAAAACATTTTTTAATTCCCCCATGGGCATACATTTGGCTGATTCTTTTTTCAGTTTACCTTTTTATGTCAATTGGTTTTGTGTTTTATTTTTTTCGACTCATCAATGGACACTATGTCGAGGAAAGAACATGCATTACACATCTCAATGGAACTTTGGCCCCACTTTCCTCGTCGCATTCTGCACACAGACTGAAAAGAGACTTGACATTTGTTAACATCACTGCCTGGCCAGTCCTTGATGGTATTGTGTGGGATGCAGTTAGATTTCAAATTCATGGCCCTACAGAAGTCGTTAATGTTCCTAATGTCCTTAGAGTAAATATGGGGGATGTAGTGAAACAAAACATACGTTCTGATGATTGGGATGTTCATGCAGTAGGAAGTTTGTTTTCTGATTTGAAATACTATGCTGCCTTTGATGCGGAAGATTTATATTTAGAATCCGCTAATTATGGTGATTTGTTTTGCTTCCAACATTTTGGCAATCACTTCTTACATAAAACATCTTCCAGGAGGAATGCTGTTAATTTTACACAGTGGGAACATTGCCTAGCCCCTAAACAGGGCAGTTCCGATACATTTCTAAAAAAGTACACTTATTTTACTAACTTTAATCAGTCAAGTCCCGAGTCTTTTTATTTTAAGATTTCAAAGAAGCCGATGTCCAAGGTTAGACTAACTGATACTAAATTGTTGTACTCGAAGTCCTTCCTTGATCAGTTAGTTATTGAAGGCTACAAGCTATGGAAGGAAACAATTGACCTTAAATCAGTTTGGGGTTCAAGAGCCTGGCAGGTACAAGGCACTGAGGCTTTGCACCGTGCATGTCTCATCCCAAACCATTTGTTGTTTTTGAATGAAACAATTTCCCAAACAACTTGCTTTGGATTGGCTACTTCTAAAAAATTAAATAACCCAACCATCCCTGATTTAGAGGAATACACTGGCTGGAGTAATTATACTCAGTTTTCCATTAGAGAATTACAGACCCTTTTACTTAATTCTTCCTTTAACATATCCAGTATGGATCCAAAAGGCTGGCTCGTGTGGCACCGTAGTGCTGATTCCTGCCAGCACCGTTTTCTGGGTTTATCAGAGGGTTTTACACAGGTTAGGCCTGATCCCCGTTTTGAAATGGCCCATACCGTCACTACTTATTCAGTGGGCAAGTTATGTCAGAATTGGCTGAAACAATATACTTTGGCTGCAGTTAAACTTCATCTATCGAAACTAAATGAGGATGTAGACTTAAATGATTTCATAAAAGGCCCCGCTAGTGGTAGATCAAAGAGATGGATATATGCTATTTACAATGAAATCTGGAAAACATCACAGGTTGAGGCAGCGACATGCCTTAGAGCAATTGATCAGGCTAATCTTGAGAAAGTGCTTGCAGTAGTTGATAATAGTATTAACATGCTTTCTTCCCGCATTTACACTTTAGATAATATTGTGTCCTCTGTTGTGGATATTGTGCAGGATGAAGTGTCTGTTTTGTACCATGGCCAAAATCAGTTACGTTCAATCATGCAATTTGCATGGACCCTACAAACGTTGAAAGCTGGCAAGGTGCCATGGACCTACATGAACGTTTCATCTCTCTTTGCCCCTTTTAATTTGACTGACAAGCAGCGATTGCTTTCCATGCGTGATGCATCATTTTCTATGTTGCACATTGAGAGGTTAGAATCCTTGCCTTTTTCGGTGGCGGAAACCACTACTGCAACGTGGCTTATCCACGGTTTGATAACGCTGCCCTTTGCTTTGTATAAATGTACTAATTGTATGCGATATGTTGCCATTGGTCGATATGAACCGTGAGGTAGTGGTTTCCTTCATGAAGTGTGGTCCCTTCCATTCACTTATAGATGTTTAAAAGATGGACAGGAGGTTTATCTGAATGGGGAAGAGTGTACAGAGACACCTGATCATTCATTAATGTGTAGACATATACAATTACACGGTTCTTGTAACCAAGACAGGCCTAATTTAGCTTGTGTTTTAAAAGGGACACCTGTTCCAGCAATCGTCCCAACTTTTACCTTATTGGAAAACGGTAGTTATTTACTTTTGAATAATGAAGATTGTTGTGGGTTAATAAAAGGGGTTCCTTATGTGGTAACTGTAACTGAGCGTGTAGTTTGCTGCAGAAATGTACTGTACCCACCCACGCATGAGAATAGGGATGTTTCCATCTGGCCGCGCATCCAAACCTTGACAGCGGAGTTCAACGGCATGAGCAGAATAAGGGCGCTATTGTCCCAAAAAGAAGTGGCCTTGAGTTCGGCTCGAGAAACCTTCGTGCTTCACATAGCTAACACCCGTACCGAGGTTCAGGCCCTTTTAAATACTGATTTACCGTTGCATTTCAGCGAGATGGTTCATTCTATCTTTAACGCGTCCTCCACAACTGGGCAGGCGCACTTTTTTAAAACAGTTAGCAGCGGTCTCGTGACTTCATTTGAAAAAATATTTGGAGTCATTCCTGCTTTCTTTCATTCCATTTTTTCGAGTTTGTTTGGTGGATTCCCGGTTTTACTGGCACTAGCGGCTGGCGTTCTGGTGATTTTTTGCTTCATTAAATATGGATGCCCTTCCTGTGCAAGAAGCCGACCAGCGCCTTCTAGCGCTGTTTCGCAACCGGATGCTTGAATACTATAGCACACTGCCGCTTGCGATTTTGAGCACGGCATATGGATTATCATTTCGATTCTCCTACTTCACCTGTGTCCAGCCTGTGTTTCACTGCCTGAGCTGTGATTTTGATTGGGCCATTGATTTGTGTCTCTGCGGACCGGTTTCTCCTGACGTCGATTTTAATCAGCTGATGGGTCCTATTACTACTCACGAGTTGGTTTGTTCTGGCGAAAGGATTACGGCCTTAGCAGCGATGCATGGACTAATGGGTCCTTGGAACGTACTCGCAGCAGCGCAGGATTTCTTGGCACTGAGCATATCTTGAGAACCCACCGAGTTGTCCTCTGATGGTAATAGAGGCTCCGGTACTGGAGGAACACGTATGTTCTTTTCCACTTTTAAATTGGATGGCTGAACTGTTTTCGGATGAAGACGGTGATTTCATGTTGGAGGCTGTTGCTGCATATTTTGCATATACGGTCATGTCCTAGAAACTTTTCCATGTTTTAAATCCGGCAATTTGACTTTCAGCTTACATAATTTTTGCGATTTTTCTTACACTTTCTTGGTTTCCCAGATCTATTGACTTGAGCAAAAATAAACGAACACTAGATTTTTTCATATTGTTTCATTATACCATATTCTTTTTCCCCAAGGTGTTTAAAGTATATTCATTGCTCATAGTTCTTGAACTCAGCTCTCATGAGATGGCCCTTATGTTATCTTATCTTGTCCGTACTCGGATCATGGGGGGGTGTCATATAGCTACTGTTAATCTGAATACTGTGTTAAGTTAGCGTAGGCTCATTGAATGTCTAAACGCCATTTTTTCCTTTTGCTGCTTCTGCACACGATACATAATTGTTGATTTAGCTTTCAACCTAGTAGTTTACTTGAGAATAATATGTTATTGCTCTATAATCAGCTTTGCTTAATAAATTGTGTCTGTACAGTGAGTGCTGAAGCTACAAGGATAATACAACACAGATTGTTGTGAGAACTGATCTCCGCACCTCCATAGACATAACATAAGTGCAGCTCCTGCCAAAACCTGGTTTTAGGCGCGTTTTATATTGCAATGTTTGGAGCACATTCACACACTTGATGCTGTTCGCATGCAGAGAGCTGGTGGAGACAGATGTGATCCCTTCATACTAGGATCTTGAGGTATGGGCCCGCCCTGCTAAAACCCAAAGAGACATTCTTATATATTAATATAATATACCAATTAGGGAGGGTGAGAATTATGTGTTGTTAGCACTTATTCATTTCAGCATAATAGCATGCTGTCACCGTTTGCTTTCTATGGACTAGTAACTATGCTGATAACTTTGCTTCTGATAATACGTTTCCTTGTATTATCTAAGATACTGCGTTTGAGACAACGGCATTAGTAAATAAATATTTCAAATGTACACGTGTCCTCATTACTCCACGTTCTGGGTTGAAATGACTGTATAATGAAAGAGTGCTCATGTGTTCCACGTAACCTGAGGTATTGTAAGTTCATGTTCTGGTTTGTCTAAGCATTGGGAGTTTTGTTATGACCAATGAGACACTGTAGCTAGCTCGGTAAGGGGTTTTTTGGGTACTGAGGTGAGTTTTGGGTCACCCTAATTCCCCGAGGTTCCAATCCTCTGTGCACAGTTCTGTGGGAGAACAGAAACCCTGTGACAGTCAACTGCACTCTTCTACCAAAACCAAAGACATAGGGTGCATGTGACCCAAATACGCATTATAATAAATGTGAATCACAGATTTACAGGGATTAGCAGCGATGTAATGTAAAGAATATTTTATGCCTTTCCTATTGTTTCTCTGAATCCACTGCAGGACATCCTTTCGGTAAAAGACAAGAATAGAACGTATGTCATATTCTTCTTTGATAAGGTTTAAGACACACAGGCACTGATGTGCCACTCCACAGATGGGATAGTGCCCACTACCAAGTAGAGGATGGCGCTCTGTGCAACAGTCTTTGTTGGTGCCCCCTCAATGACCTCAATGACCTCCTTCTCCATGCATTCCCTCACTACCACCCTCCAACAGTGCCTCTCATCTCTCCATAGCCCCTCTCTCACATGTATTTCATTTGTTTCATAGCACTACTCATGCCAGTGTAGGGTATCAGAGCACTTTACATTACGCACACATTATACAGAGACACCTAATCATGGATGTATGACATTACAACGCATGCTTTTACCACGCATGCCTTTACAACGCAGTTTTTACTACGCATGCTGTTACAGCGCATAGCGCTTAGGGGTGCTGGATAGTGAATAGTTTAATTTACTATTCCAACTCCAGTCCCCGTGGATAGTAGGGAAGGTGTTGGATAGTAAATTAAATCTATTCCCTATCCTAGAGCGCCCCCCAGCGCTATGCGTTGTAATGACATGTGTTGTAATAGTTGCGTCGTAAAGGCACTGCGTGGTAAAAGTTGCGTTGTAAAGGATGTTTCCCACTAATCATACATGCGTAGGTCAGTGTATAGGAAACCTTACACAACGCAATGAAGACTACAAGGTGCAGGAGTCACATCTCATCAATGCTGTTACACAGTATATTTTAGGAGTGCTTGGTCTGAAGAAGTACAAACTTACAATTTTTAAAACATAACACAGAGTTTGGGGGTTGGCTTTACTAACAAAAATTAATTTCCAACAAAACTAGCCCTAGGGGAAAAAACAAAGGGCCTCATTTACTATATTTTGATGACGAGCAGCACGGCAAGCCTTCCTGCTGCACTGCCATGCATCAAAATAAAAGGCAGGAATGCACCGTATCTACAAGATAAGGCGTATTCCGTTTCCATCTCCACAGCGGCGGCGCGCAAACAACAGCCACACGCCAACGCAGATACCCTTGCGTCATGGAGTAAGGGTGCCTGCGTTGCGGTGTTGATTGTTTTTGTGCAGGAATGGACTCCTTTCTGCACAAAACCAATAGATGGCATTTTCCACTTTCTATGTGTTCTGCAAAAATAAAGCCCGCATGGAATGCGGAAAAAACGAGGAAAAATAAAAAAGTATTTCTCCTCCTTGCCCCACTGCTACGCCTCCTCTGGGACCCCGGGTACCTTGTAAATCTGGGAATGTGTCAGGTTCCATGGATGTTGTGTGGGAACACCAACAGCAACGCCCCTTTCACGCAGAGTAATGTGTGAAAGGGGCCCATATTTTACAAGGTCCGAAAAGCCAGGCAGGGTGACTTCACGTGGCCTAGTAAATATGGGTTGGCACAATGTGCCGCCAGTGCATTAAAAAAAATTGACGCGCAAGAGGCTAGTAAATGAGGCCCAAAATGTTCTAATATATACCTTCCAGTTTGCATGCAGTTTTTTTTTATGACAGTTCGCCTTGCTCTCATGCTGTTTTACCCTGTTAAAAAACTATTGCTCCTGTTACATTGTATATGTCAAAATTGCCAGGGTGAGACCTCTGAAGCTGCCACAGTGACTGTTTCTGAGCACCTCGTGTACATACTACAGAACTGCTGCTGTGCCACAGTTTGAAAGTGACAGCTGCACGGTTCTTCGGCCTTTAAACCCTGGTAGGAATGATTTCTTTCCTCAGCTAGCTAGCAAACAGAAACCTGAAATGAGTGTTAAATGGGTGTTCTGGGGCCTTGCCTCGTCTCATCACACAGCCTCCATGGTGCCCTTTATGTCAGATGATCTGTTTTTAGAGTTCCTGTTTCAGTAGTCAAATGCTGCTTGCTGAGCTGAGCAAAAGTGCAAGTGCCGGGAACTTAAACACATCTAAAGGAATCAGGAATGTAGGTGAGCGGGTTCTTTGTAACTATATGCAGTGTGTGTTTGTGGAGGGAGGGTGGTTCCTCTATTGTCAAGCTAAATACTTGTGTTTCTTAGAAGACTCTGCAAGGCTCCCACGTTCAGTGCCCTCTCCTCTCCATTTTACATTCGGGTTCTTTGTATGTGTCTGCCTTGTAGAGAAGCTGCCTGCAAGATGGATTGTTACACATTCTTTGAAATATACGAAGAGTCCGCTTTAGCTGCACCACGAGGAGTGCTACCCTCTTACCTTATGGTATTGGCTATTTCCTGTATCATTCCACCTTCTAGGAAGGGATTCCATTGGAATTCATCCGTGACTATTTTTTATATTCTATATGCATTCTATACAGAAAGTAACTTTTTTGGAGCTACTTAATCCCAACAATGGTACAGTCAATACGGCAGACTTTAACGTGATAAACAACATTCTTTTTCACGTGTGACATGTAAACGTCTGTGCTTAAAAATGCCAAAGCATGTAAACACAGCATTGATAAAATGCTGTTTACATGCACTGCATGAACATTAAAGCCAACTCCTGTTGGCTTTGCCAGTCTGAAAATTGTTCCAGGACTACTGCGTATTAGAGCTACAGGAGCTCTTACAACACTGCAAGCTTGCTGTCAGTTCCATCCGATTCCCTGAGCAGCAGGATTCAGATTTTGAGTTGTAGAATCTCTTAAAGCACCTGCGGGGGCAATGTGAAGGCTTCATTCCACACGCACTGAATGGTTAAGCAGTGCGCATGTTCACTTTGGAAAATTCTGAGTTATCGTCCATTAAGTCAAACACAAGATAGATTTGTGTTCAGCACACATCCTCACATATTTCAAAGTTTTTCTCATATGCAGTAATGAAAAAATAGGAGATACGATAAAATAGAATAATTGCCTAGGATCACACAATTTGGTCAAGTGGCAAAGGCGGTATTGATCCCAGGTGTTTTGGTCTCACATTGTGTAATCAGCCACTAGACTTGATATCCCTTTCTCGCTCTTGTTTGTCAGCAAAGTTTAGTGCTTTGTCTTTCATTCTTGGTGCATGAGGTTAGAGTGTGGGTGGCAGGCAGAAGCCACAAAACAGCTCAGCTCATCTTGGGCGTGAGGGCTCAAGAGGACCTCGAGCTGAACCACAGCCTAGCATCTGGCTTGAGCGTTCAGTGGCTCATCCACCTCCATACCTTACTATGGGTATTCTGTGCTTGAAATAAGCTTAGATGCTGCTGCCAGCGTGATACCAGTTTTGTATGTGAAAATATGCTACCTTGCACTGGTGGTGGCAATCTTGTACCTGTGCTGCGTGTGAGGGGAATTTACACTGTTGCCAAATGCTGCACATGGAATGTGTGCTGCTGCAAATGCTGTCTATGTTCTGTGCATGTGAGGGAAGCTTGCATTGTTTCTGACCAGATCAGTATGTGTTCTGTGAGTCTGATTGAAGCACATATTCCTGCCTAGTGCTGTTCCTGTGTTGTGTGTGGCAATCTTGCTATGCGTATGAGTCAAGCTTGCACTAATGCTAACCTGTGCTGTTCCTTACAATTGTACCATATCTGAAATGCTGCATGTTCATTGTTTCTAAGGGCCAGATGTAGGAGCCATTTACCGACCGGTAACGGCCGATTTCGGCCGTTACCGACCGGTAAATGGGTTTTCGGTATGTAGGGGCACTTTTTTACAGAATCGGTAAATTTATCGAATCGGTAAATTTACTGATTCTGTAAAATACCGAATCTGTATTTTTACCGATTCGGGAAATCTCAGATGTAGGTGGGACTCTTCAGAGTCCCAAAGGCCCTACAAATTCGGTATTTTAACACCCAATCCAATTGGGTGTTAAAATACCGAATTCAGGTGTGCATGCACATGTGTGCATGCACACCGATGCCATGTGACACACAGACATGCCCTTAGGGCATGTCTGTGTGCCACATGGTGCACATGTCAATTTTTGGGGTGCCAGAGGGTGTCAAAGTGACACCCCCTGCTCCCTTGCTAAAATCGGTATTTACCGATTCTGAAATTACAGAATCTGTATTTCCCATTGATTCCTATGGGCTTCACAGCCCATAGGAATCAATAGGAAATACCGAATCGGTATTTACCGAATCGGTAAATACCTATTTTTAACTATTCGGTATTTCCACATCTGGAAATACCTACATCTCCCCCCTTCATATTTACCGACTCTTAAATACCGAATCGGTAAAATTCGGTATTTAAGAGTCGGTAAATATGATTTACCTACATCTGGCCCTAAGTGAGGTGCTAAATGGTGTTTCTCGGTGCCACACTTTTTTGATGTCTTTGAAGGAAACTTGCACTGGCCTTGCAGCACCACATTTGCTCCATGTCTTTGAAGGAAGCGTGCACTGGCTGGAATTGCAGTACCACACATTTGTACATGGTTTTCTGGGAAGATTGTGATGCTCTTGTCCAGTGCTATATGTCTTATGCGTGTGAGCCAAAGACCCCCTGTGCTCCTGCTCCTTGTGCTCTATCTATTTCTCTGTGTTTTAGGTCTGGCCAAAAGACTGTTTTAGCTATTTAAGAAACCTTGTGTTTTTCAAAACTCTTACACAATCTTGATTAGAGAAAATGGGATTTGGATAGGCCCACTTCAGTTATTCCTCAGAGTGTCATTCACATACGAGTTCAGCCGTTCAGAACAGCATACATATACCTGGGCAGTGGACCCGCCCTCTTCAGCCACTGGCTTTGCTGCCAATGTTTGGCTCTGCCTAGTAGATAACCATTGGTCTTTAGTATATCAGGTAGTCTTAGTAACAGTATTTTGCCTGCTTATTCTGTGCTACTCTGCATCCAAATAAGTCCAATCTGAGGAGATATTTCTTTTCATTCATGCCCCAGCAGCTTGCATGTAAATTGTACATTGTGTTTGTATTTACATAGCACTTACAACCCATAACAAGGTACTGTAGTGCTTTCTGCATCGAGTCGTACGCCACTCAGGAGCCCAAGATTAGCAATTAATAGGTTAGTACAATTCTTTGTTTTGTTTTTTTCTTGTGCATTAGTTGTGTTAGGATTATGTTATTGACTTCTTGTGTCTTTCGTAGGGTTTCGGGTAGGGATAGAATGATAGGAGTGGTTTTGAAATGGGGAAGCAGTGAGCTGTTTTGTTAAGTGATGGTCTTGTGCTTGTTAGTTGGGTGGCATGGCTAAAGGAGGGGTGAAAGACTGAGGAGAATTTTGGAGATGTAGTCAGAAGGTTTGTGATGAGTCAGAGGAAGTAGGTATGGGAGGGATGGAAGAGCTTTTATGTAAATAATGTATACATATAGTATACATATATATATATATATATGTATATATATATGTATGTATGTATATATATATATATATATATATATATATATATATATATATATATATATATATATATATATATATATATATTCCAACACAAGTTGCCCTTGTTTGTATTTAGCCACACAGCCAGGGGATAAATGTAGCGATATTTATTCTGGATAAAGCAGCAACCAAACAGCCAGAACAGTGTCCTCACTCTCCATTTCCCAACGCATTTCGCGCTTCTCAGAGCACTTCATCACGGGCTGGTTTCTTTAAAAGGCATTCACACAGTCAATTACCAGCACCTGCAAGTGACGGTTGCCTCAGTGGGCGTGGCAGCAGGAACTGCCTGATGGTCGTCGTAGTGCTGGAACAGTGTTGCTTCCGTGAGTGACTCATGAAGTGCCCAGTGAAGAAATAAAATTGTTACCCCAGTGGGTTTGAAAAACAAAAGTCCTGTGCTCAAAGGTTGCACCTTGTTGCTAAAATCCGCGCTCCTCTGGACCTTTGATGCTGCGCGCACAACAGCGGGTGCAGACGTAAGGGCCGAATACAAGCCCCGAATTTAATTTCCAACAAAAGACGCTGCATTCTGGAATCCTATATTAAAGGTTAATTACACTTGTAACGCTCCACCAATGCATATTGATGCCTTTGCCCTGCAAGTTTGAAACGCGTTGGTGGAGCGTTACAAGTGTAATTAAACTTGAATATCATATTCATATTCCAGAGTGCGTAGTCTTTTGTTGGAAAATAGATATATATATATGTATATATATTCACTGAAAAAAACATAGGTTTCAGGGGCGTTATAGTTGGACATTTCACTCGTAGAAAACCAGGGAAATTCCCCGGTATAGTTAGTTCAGCTAACTATAACTCGCGCCCCCGCAATGCACAGCTAATGACGTCACATATTACATCACTCATGACATGGTCAGTGACATCACTGATGACATCATCCACTGACTGTGTGTTTCTCTAAAGTTTAAATATGTTTAATATATATAGGGAAAGGCGTAATGAGGAATGAGTGGGTGTATAAGTGTCTCAATGGATGATTTAGTAGGTGTGTGACTGACTCTTTAAGTGAGTGATTAAACGTATCTTACTGAATGCATGGGTTCAGTGGCGTCACTAGGGGGGTGCGGGGGGTGCGGACCGCACCGGGTGACACCATGTCATGGGGTGACACCGTTACGCTGCAGCCTCACCTCACCTCTGCTCTGCTTTGCTTTATAATCATGTGCCGGTGCTTTCCGGTGCTTAGCACCGGCACTTAATTATCAGGTCCGGGACTTTGCATCTGCTGCGCACGTCCACATTAATGTTTTTTAAAATGTACCTTTAATGTACGCAGTGCAGCCACAGGCCCGCAATGAGTTTTTCACATATCCCGCCGAGTGTGAGTCAGAGTGTCACGGCGTTTAGTGTTGCGACTCACCACTTAAACCTGCAGCCCTTCCCAAGTCCAAGACAATATTGAAATTAATAATAAATATATATCTCATGGCAGCCGCGGGCCCGCGCTCCCCTTCTTAGTTCAGTCAGTGCAGTGTTGACTGACTGTTTGCCACTTGCCAGGGGGCGGGCCGCGGAACAAACACACACACACAGGTTTATTTCGGCGGGTCGTGCTGGAGGTTCTGATAGGGCAGAGGCTGTGCGCGCGGCCACGCGTGCAGATTCTTTACACTTTGCCACCAGTTGCCACGCCCCAGCATAATCACCGCAGCTCCCCACGAGTCATTGTCGATGTTGTCAGCCCACCCCGGCCCGACCCAACCGAGGACGACGTTAAGGGCAGACCTGGGCAGCCTGTGCAGGCATCAATCAACTGGCAGCCAGTAGTACTACAGTACTAACGGTGACGGTCTAGTAGCAAGCAGGCAGCACCAGGCCGCCGCGGCCTAATCAATCGAGCATAAAGCAGAGGCACAAGACAGTGCAGCCAGTGTGTGCCCCTGCCTGCCGGCCCACCACAAGTAACAGTAAGTGGATTCCTCACAGTTTTTAAAAACAAACGATTTATTTACATAAGTGTATGTGTGCATTCTCACCCTCTCCGCAGCACTTCATGATTATCTGCAGCAACGCCGCTGCACCACGTTACCTGCACATCTCCAAACTTCATACACCTCACCCCACACTTCTCTGGTAAGACAACCTACGTCTAACAAGCGCGGCGTGACCTTGTCAGGAGTTGGAAGCCCTATGTGCATACCACAAAGCAATACAAGAAACACACAGGCAGTCATGTCTGCGCACACACAGGCACAAACATACACGCACACACCGCAATGAAAACCCACACGCAAACATGCTTTCACACATGTGCATGCATGATGCACACATACGCACTCACGGTCACAGGCACATAAGCACACATACACACAGGCACTCACTAATGCACTTACTCTGCCATATTATCAAATTTGCAGGGACCATCAGCAAGACAGGGGCCCCTTTGATTGACTGCACAAAAGGGGTTTCCAGGGACTTCGCAGCCACTAGGGAACTGAATTTACACATCCATGCCAGAGAGGCCTAACTGCGCCAGGTTCGCTGGAAAGCAGGATGGCAGATAAACAAAGCACGAATGCCAGAAACCAGGGGGGGGGGACACATGTTATTAAAGGGGTCTACAAAGTGCAAAGGCCTTAGCATCTTAGTCCAGCTCAAACTGTGGTTTAGTGCAAAATGCTGGACTGCACGTTCGAGGGTGTTAAAGAAACCGTCAAGTGTACAGAAAAAACACAGTTCTCTTTATCGTGTCCTGCATCCTTATAATAAAAATTTCTATTTGTAAAGCGTGAGAATATCAGCCTTTAATGTTTCAAGGTGCTGTGGGTCACCGGAGAGATTAAGTCACATGATGCTGAGCTGCCACAGGGGATCCTGTGGTAAATAAATAAATAATACCTCTCTTTTTGACTAGACATATATCATAACAGATAGCTCAATAAATAAGAGTCAAGATTCGAGGTAGTAGGAGTTTTGCAGGTTTAATACAGCATAAGGACAGGAACAGGACAACCTGCATAGGAATAGGATGACAGGGCCCAGCAGCTGCTGGGGCTGGATCTGGGATGAGCGCGCTGACTTTTAATAACAATACATGAGCATATATACATAACGCAAACACATAGCATTACATTGCAGTAGGCGTAGCAGTGGGTGGAGCAGAAGGCGTGACGCGTAGCAGTCGCGAAAGATAAGGGCGAAAGTAGGTGTAACTGGGCGTATACATAGACATGTGATGCAAACGTAACAGAATATGTCAGAAATGGGGCGGAAACATTGGAGGGGGCTACCTAAGGAGCCGGGACCTCTAACCTGATGGTGCGCGCAAACTAGCAGTGACGTGTTACTAGGAGAAGCTGGGGGCTATGAACTCTGTGCTAGGAGCAGAGACTGAAGTCTGGAGAGTCGGGGCGACATGTACCTAAACAGTATCTAGTATCTGATGTTTAGAGAACATGTTGATATAAACTAGAAGTTAGGAGAGGAAAGGCTAACTTGATTCTAAGACTGGACCATGCATTATTCTACATGTAGTGCGTGATGAAGAATATTAAATGACCATTAAATGCAGTATTTCTCTAAGGTGGAGACGTGAAGGCTAGACAATGACGGAAACTATTGATGCGATTCAGTAGTTTAGGAATGCAGAGGAGGAGGACTGAACTGATAACTGGAATCATAACATATTCTTGGCAGACTCAGAGACTGAGCCAGGCTGGGCCGGGCACTGCGAGGTAGGAAGTAAGTGAAGGGTCGAGGATACAGGTGGGGGCTGTATCGCTCCTCAGCGAAGTTGCAGGAGACAGGAGCTGAATCTGGTGTCCAGGCCCTTTTGAGGCCTAGAAACGGGGACTTTATAATAGAATAATGTGTACACTGAGAAACGTGGCAACGTATCTTTACATAGGCCTGATATTCGTAGTATTCACGAGAACTGGAAACTGGCATATTAGAGGTGGACACAACTGTAATTGCGTCATTAATCGAACATGGGGAATGCATATGCATATTTAATCATGCACACATAACATATGATGGATGACATGTAGGGACACAGAACATGGCAAAATTTACTTTTCCACATTCCCTCCTTGTCACTACGTTTCCATCAGGAAACATCAATATTCATGATACCATCTATCATTTCATACAGTATCATTTGCTCGTCTCGAATTATCCTGGAACGGGATTTAGAACGGGGCTTGGGACTAGGAATACAAGAGGTAGCACAAATGCCGCAAATCGCAGGGCCACATTGTATGCAGAGGCAGCAGCTGAATATGATCGCTACTGCAATACCTAGAAAGGACAATATTTTCCATCCCCATGCGGAAATTATATTCCAGAACCAACCGGACCATGTCCAGGTGCCTGGATCTTGGTGTAACAGATGGGCAATTTTATGGAGTCTGGTTATAGCTGAATAAACAGACGGCGCGTTATTTGGAATGAAAATGCAGCAACTAGATCCGATGACTCTACAGGCCCCGCCCCTATCGGCCAGTATGACGTCAAGGACGAGACGATTCTGTAAAACGACAAATCTCATAGCAGATTGCTCTTCGGTTAAGTTACCTAGAGCAGAGGCAGTCTCATTGACTACTGCTTCGAGGGTTCTGGTTAACCTGCGGATTAGCTTACTATTCTGGATAGGTCCTATAAAGAAAAAGAAACCTCTGTTGAAATCTGTATACTGTTCTAGAGCAGTTTCAGTATAATCGACAATTGGGGACTCCCTTCTATGTCTAATGTGTACTAGATGTGTGTTTCTATGATAATCAGGTGGGGCTAGAAAAACAGGTGGCAGCAGGAAGGCAATGTAACAGGTTCCCTCCCAATCGAGGGGCAGACGAACATATGCGGTTTGACCACAAATAAAATAAGAATGACGTGAAGCTTTGAAGATAGATTTCCCACTGTCACTATACTTGACAATAGTAGTACAATCACTATGTCCTACGTGTATGGAACCCTTATTTCGGACACATAATTCGCCTTTGACTGGTAGTACTGAAATAACAGGTAAGTCTGGAGTGGTATCAGATTGAACATTCAGGACCATAAAATTCGACGAATAATTACCTAAATTATACACTTCATTTTCTAGATCTAAACCTGTTCGGTGGGGAAGACCTTGTTTGTCTGGAAAACATGTACTGTTAAGAAAAGACATATCTGTTGAGGATGACGTTAACGTGGACCATGCTCCACACGAACCATTATGTGAAAATGGATAAGGAAAAAGTGGCAGAACTCCCTTCGGTGTCTGGAAAGGGGGGAGTCGACCACACACCCAACAATTAGTGGCATTGCTGGTCTGGTGTGAGTAATGTAACATGCGGATGAATGAGTTATTTCGCATGGCGAGGCGGTAAGAGAGTTCATGAGGAGGCAGATCACTAAACGTGTGCTCTACTGTAGCATTAGCAGACTTATTTACATGAAGAACTGGGAAATACAAGAAAAATGCATAACTGGTGCAGGAAATCATAATGCTGAGAAATAATATGGAACATAGAAAAACGATACATCGGATTGAGTTTTGACTAACTCTCTCACTATGGGGGTCTATTTTATACATGTCAGAAACAGTCTAACCGTTTCACCTAGGGGAGGACTTAGACAATCAAACTGACTGACTTATTTTACTAGACCGGAGTTTTAGCTTGTACTCCTGTTGCGGAGTTTTCTCTAACAGGGGAGGGGTTGTAGCAATGTCTTTTGCGGGACAGTCCTTGAGAACAATATTTTGGCAATCCTTCAAATCCTGGGAAATGTTCTTTAAGACGGGTTTCAGTCCATTAAAAAGTTTAATATGAGAAAGGTGCACCCAGCCTTTGCGTCCTTCCAACTTCACGGCTGTACGGGTGGTGAGGAGGACCTGTCGGGGCTCTTTCCAACGAGGCTCCAGCGGACTTGATCTGTCAAAGTTGCGGACCATCACCATGGATCCTGGAACGATTTCATGCGGTGCCACCTCGGTATTGTCTGGAAATGCGGCGGCAACCTGCGAACGACATGAGTTGAGGGCAGACATCAAGGAAGCTAGGTAATCTGTCAGCATATTACTTGAAACATCGGTAATACTTCGGGGTCTAGGAGTACCCCACATGTTAGGGGGGCGGCCGAAAACGACCTCGTACGGGGACAGACCTGATCTGGAATGTGCGACCATGCGCATATAAAATAAAGCGACTGGCAGAGCTACTAGCCAGTCCACACCTTTTTCTTTACACACTTTTGCAATACGGATTTTCAGAGTCTGGTTATGTCTCTCTACAAGACCGGCTGCTTCAGGATGGCGTACACAATGAAACTTCCACTGGTACCCTAACAAAAGGGAAACATGCTTCATGAGTTCAGATGAGAATGGCTGGCCGTTATCAGAATATACGACTCTAGGGAGTCCATAACGGGGGAAGAACTCACGAACCAACTGCTTAGCAGTGGTCGCGGCTTTGTAATCTGGGACTGGATATGCTTCTGTCCACCTGGACAAAGCGCATACAACTACAAGGACATACTTGAAACCTCGACATCGCTCCATCTGAATATAATCCATCTGGAGGACTTCAAAAGGGTGGTCAGGGGGCTGGAATCCACCTTGTTCCACCGGGACACTTTTACCTGGATTAAACTGACAACATATCATACAGGTACGGACTTTCTGCTTGGCTGCAGCTCGTAAATGCTTGTTGAACCAAATGTTCTGGATACTGTCTAACATAGCTTTTTCTCCTAAATGTGCTGGACTATGTGCGGTATTAATAATGACTTGAACCATAGAGTCGGGGAGAAACCATGTGGCTCTACCCTTCGTTAACCATCCTTGATCTGTCTGGACCCCTCCTTGTTCGGACCATTTCTTGATTTCTTCGGGAGTAGCATGTAACTGGATATCTATGACATCTTGTGTAGGGTCCTTAACTGTCATGCATGTAGTCGGATCTGGAGTATGTGTCTGTGTCGGATTAACTTGAATGTCTGGAGTCTGTGCTGTAAGCTTGGCTGTGCGATCTGCTAGATCATTACCTTGGGAAATAATGTCAGTAACTTTCGTATGTGCTTTGCACTTCATGATAGCGATAGATGTCGGTAAATGTATGGCATCTAACAGAGCTTGAATAAGGAGACCATGCTGAATCTTGGTTCCATGAGAAGTCATGAAACCTCTCTCCTGCCAAAGCACTCCGAAGTCGTGTACAACTCCAAATGCGTAACGTGAATCTGTGTAAACATTAACTTTCAAGTTCTTGGCGTGTATGCAGGCTTGTGTCAGAGCAACTAGCTCTGCTGCTTGAGCGGACAGGGTGTCAATACGGTGTGTTTCAATAACTTCGGTGTCAGTAGTCACTGCATACGCGGCGACTAGTTCTCCTGTACTAGTTCTTAGGCATGAACCATCCACATAAAGTGTCAGGTCGGGATCTGGTAACGGAATATCTGTCAGATCTTGTCTTGGCTTTGTCGTAATGTTAACTACTTCCACACAGTCATGTGTGGCTGGATTTGAAGTAACTGATGGTAACAATGTAGCAGGATTTAAAATGTTGCAGCGTCTGATTTCTATGTGTGGCTGGAACAGTGTCAATTCATAACCTGTTAAACGTGCAATTGTCAAGTGCTGAGTTTGTGTTCGGTTTAAAAGAACTTCCACGGAATGTGGAACTTGTACTGTCAAGGTATGTCCTAAGACTATGGAATCACTTTGTCTGATAGCTAGTGCTGTGGCTGCAACTGACTTGAGGCACGCAGGCAGAGCCTGGGCTACAGGATCTAATGTGCTCGAAAAATAAGCACAAGGCTTGTATTGTCCTGCTTGATCTTGTGTGAGAACAGATAATGCTGTACCTTCACGTTCAGTGACGAAAAGTGTAAAAGGCTTACTGTAGTTCGGTGTCGCTAGAACTGGAGCTTGGCATAGGGCTTTCTTTAACTCATTGAAACTAAGTGTATGTTCAGATGTCCAAGGGAGGACAGTCGATACGGCTGCCTCCTGTGTCGTTAACTGTATCAGTGGTTTGGCTAGAAATGCATAATGAGGAATCCATTGTCTGCAGTAAGAAGTAAGGCCAATAAAAGCACGTACCTCCTTCTGGGTCTTGGGCTGAGGAAGACTCGCTATTAACTGGATACGGTCTGGTGTCAACTGCCTACCCCTCTTGGACAGTAAGTGTCCTAAGTAGACCACTTGCTGGACACAGAATTGAAGCTTCGAAGGGGACACCTTGTGCCCCATCTCGGCTAGGAAATACAAGACTGTAAGGGATGCTCGCTCGCAAGCACGTTCAGAACGGGCTGTGATCAGTAGATCATCGACATACTGGAGCAGGGCAGTGTCAGTTGGCATGTGAATGTTGTCTAGTTGTCTCTTGAGTGCTTGACTGTAAATACTAGGACTTTCTGTGAAACCTTGAGGAGCGCGTGTGAACATATAGCTCCTTCCATTTAAACAGAATCCGAAAAGGAACTGGCTGTCTGGATGAATAGGAACACTGAAAAATGCGTTCTTGAGGTCTATGACAGTGAAGAACGTGGCTTCAGAATCAATGGCCGTTAATAGGGAAGAGATGTCTGGGACAACTGGGTACTGCGGAATAATACACTTATTAAGCTCTCGTAGGTCAATCACTAATCGATATACTGGGGGTGCATTTGGATCAGTACGTTTCATGACTGGAATGATCGGAGAATTACATACATTGGAGTCAGTTTCTACAACCACTCCTTGAGCAATAAGCTCGTCAATAATTTTGGATAAGGCTGCTACAGCCTCTGGTGGCAATCTGTACTGTCTGATTCGTGGTAACACTACACCTGGCTTGAGAGTCACACGATAGGGTGTGATTTGCATGTAACCTACATCAGTTGGACCTTGCGCCCATAAGTGCTGTGGAACATTAGACAGTCTTGAATCAAAATCTCGTAATACATAGTGACCCTTAAAGTCACGTAGGAACAATCGTATTCCCTCTGGGGAACAGCATATAACTGCACCTAACTCTTTCAGTGTCTTAATGCCTAATAGGTTTTCTGGACATGACTTAGTAAGTAACAGATCAGTAGTGCGGGACAATGGACCTACTTCTAGAGTAACTGGCTTTGAAATCTCATTTACGATAGGTTTTCCTGAAAATCCAAGGGAAACATTTCTTGAGCCTGAGAGCGGAGCCCCTGGAACTTCGGCGTGACTAATTGTGGTCCTACTTGCCCCTGTATCAATCAAAAACTTTCTGTCTTTCCCTAATACTTGACTATGAACATAGGGACCTTCTTGATCTACAGGTATCTCGATGAGAGGCAAGCCTACCTCCCTCTCTAGGCTGTTTCATGAATACTGCTGGTACTCTGGATACTCAGACTGTGCATACTGGTACATCTGCGAGGTAAAATGCTGTGTTGCAGCGATAGGCTGCGGAGCTGTAACTGTCTGTGGTGCATTCTGTGGCTGAGGAATCTGTGAAACTTGTTCTTGTCTAGGCGGACGTGGTCTTTCTTTAGTCTTACCAGTAGCTATGTTGTGTTTCAGAACTGCACACTCATTTATAAAATGACCTGGCTGTTTACAATAATTGCAGTTCCCTTTAACGGGAGCTGCAGGATGACTGGCTTGATTCGGACCCCTCTTCTGACTGTCTTGAGGGACAGATTGTGCAACTAGTACTTTCATTTTCGTATCTTTCATACGTTTTCTTTCGTGTTCCTGTTCTTCTCTGATTCTGTTCTGGTGGTATTGAAGCATCTGCAACATCTGGGACGGGGTATTAGCTTGCCAGGTACTTTCGACTTTCAGAACTCGATTTTTAATTTGTGGGCTTGAATTCTCGACTAATTTAGTAACAAAAAGGTGAGGGTATGACTCACTACTTGTCTTGAGGCCACTGTTGATGCTGAAACATTTTTCAAATCTAGAATAAAAATCACTAATATCTTCGTCTTGTTTCTGTTTACAGGCTGAGATTGCATCCCAGTCTTCTTTTCTAGTTGTCAATAATCTGGGTAAAACTTGTATTAATAATTCTGGTAATTCTTTACATTTATCTCCAAGACCGGTACCTGGTACTCGTGCCTTGTCTTCAGCTTCTAGAACTGCCCAATCGATCTTTTTCTCTCCCACCTCCCATTCTTTTTCCTTGAGCTTTTCATACACCCCTGCGGGCAGCAGAACCTTTAACATTTTAATTATATCTGGATATGTGTATTCTCCCATACGGAGCATGTCTTTTAGTTCTCTATGGAACCCTGCTGGATCTTTGTCATGACAGGGAATTAATTTCTTCATCTCGAGGAGTTCCATCTTTGTAATTGGAGTGTAAACAAACACTCGTTCTAGTTCGCCACCCGTTCCTCTAACTGGGTGGACTTCTCGTAACGGATTCTGTCTTTCCATGTAAAATGGTTTACTTTCTGGGGGTGAGACATGAACAAAATGCGGGTTCAAAAACGTTCTATATTTGTGACGCTGTTCTAGAATGACACTAATTAAATCGGTACCTAGACCTTTCCATCTATACTGGAGTAACTCGTTCAGGACATCATGTAACGGACCTGGATCAGAGTGCTGACCCTCATACAAAGTAATGAGGTGCTGAATCATATACATACCCACCAGTCGTTGCTCGGCTGGGGGCATTTTCAGAAACATTTGTGCCACTATTTCGTCTGGAAAAGTGGTAGAATCAGTAATCCATCGGACTGCTGATCGGGCTAGTTCTTGTTCATGCATGGTACTTAACTCACTGTAACCGATTTGTGATTTCAAAATGTGATCGGTAGCTTGAAATACTTGTTCTAGGGAACCTTGTTCTGGTGCTGGAGAATGAAAAATAGACTTGTGTTCTAGGCGTAAATGGCGATCTGGAAATCTAGATTTTCCTACATACGCTATTCTGGCGGGATTCTCGTCCTCTACCTCTTCAGTATCAGAGTTACTTTCTTTCTCGCTTACTTGTGCTGCTTTACGCTGTTCGTGTAATTTTATTATTTCTCTACGGATTTTCTTGTACATACTTTCCATAGCACCGACGGTCTTGTGCTTACCCTCGGCTATATTATCACTCCACCTTGTCAGGGTTTTCATTTCGGCCGGATCTTTAGACGGGTAATCTTGTTCTCTTATTAGACAATTGATCAGAAACTTTAATATCATGAGCTGGATCTCGGCTTTCCTTTGAGACATGGCCTCGCTAATGCTTTCTGGATCATCCCCTGTACGGATGAAACGATATATTCTGTCTAGATCTTCTTTCATATTCGGTAAGGTGACTAGATACTCGGCCACCTTTCTTACGCGGAATGAATATAAAACCATATTATCCTCGCCTGGGACTGGATCATAGCCGCATTCGGCAAGGGATTTTCTTATTTCTGCTACAGTCTGATGTCTGGGCGTACGCTGGGACGCTTGTGCATGTAATTCGGCTGTCGTTAGACGCTTGTGTGGCGGCGGGGTTTGAGGAGTACCTCCCCCTGCGGCCCCTAAACTAGAGTCGTCTACTGAGGCTCTTCGTCCTGGCAGAGTGGGAAATGGAAATGTAGGCTGGACTTGTATGGCGGGCTGGACCGGGGGTACCGTAACAGGTACTCCGGTGTCTGGAGGAGCGGGAAGTGCCTGATTTACAGGGACTGGCGGAGCGCGAACAGGATTTGCATATTCTGGGACTGTGTCGTCCAAATAGGACGAAATAAAAATATCAGCTGCGGTCTGTTTGTGACGTAGCTTGGTCGGAACTAATGGTGGCGGGAAATTACTGGATGCCTCTGGGGTCGCTTTTGGCAAGCCCTCGGCAAAGAGAGGATACATACCCCTATCAAGGGCATGCCTCTGTCTGTCTGATTGTTCAGTTTTAACTCGTTCACCAATCTCGATTAATTCCCTTTCTTGGGCTCGTTCCAAGGATTCTCTACTTAATTCTGACTTTCTGATTTCTTTTTCGGTTCTTTTATGAGCTTCTTTACGCCATAACTCGATGGCATCTTTCTGTGATTGTCTGGCTTTCTTTTTCCATAATGCTTCTTCTACTCGCATGATGCACTCGGCATCCCATGTACCCGATACGGGCCATCTATACTTTTCTTCTAACTGTTTGGTATACTCTACCCATAAATCTAGATACAATATGGCGCTTATGCCATGCTTCTGATACATAAAATGACCTGGACTGTCCCTCGGCGGAACAGGAACTGCTTCTTCTAACAAACCCTTTCTAGTTTTTAGCTGACGTAATCTCGAAAAGAGAGACATTGTAAACTTGAATCGGAACACAATACAATACACGAGGAACAATAACAATTGGGAGAACAATTCAGGCATACCACGACATTGGAAATACATTGAACAACATCATAACATAACAGTTCGGACAAAATATTACCTGGAATACTGAGAACAGAAACACAAGAAATTCTCGAGAACGGAACAGACTAGAGTTACTGGATGCACTGCTGAAACAGTACGGAACATACCGGTCCCATAAAGGGACGCATCAAGACCCGTATCCACCTAGGTGAACACTTCGTTTGTGAGTCTGTGTACCACCAACCCACGGACCAGAGTCAATTTAGATTGACCCTGTCTAGATACTACCCCAGTAATGGTACTCACCGGGCAGCAAGAACGGAAGGCCTCGGATCGGACTGGACTGCTACGACGACGGACGACGAACTTCGGACTTCAGTTACGGGTGGGCCTCCGGATACCTCGGACCTTGGACTCTCGGCTTGGGCTCTGGTCGGGACTCGCCGCGTTCCTCCACCGTCTCGTTTGGATGCTGGACCGCCTCCTCCGTCTCCTCCGTGGGCCTGAGGGATACTTGAAGCAGAAATATCTGCATGTGCACGGTATGGTTCCGTCACGGCTGCAGAGGGTCAGGGGGTCGGCGTGGCTTCACCGACGCGTGGGGAAAGGGCAAGTCCCTATTCGGGCGCCATTATGTGGTAAATAAATAAATAATACCTCTCTTTTTGACTAGACATATATCATAACAGATAGCTCAATAAATAAGAGTCAAGATTCGAGGTAGTAGGAGTTTTGCAGGTTTAATACAGCATAAGGACAGGAACAGGACAACCTGCATAGGAATAGGATGACAGGGCCCAGCAGCTGCTGGGGCTGGATCTGGGATGAGCGCGCTGACTTTTAATAACAATACATGAGCATATATACATAACGCAAACACATAGCATTACATTGCAGTAGGCGTAGCAGTGGGTGGAGCAGAAGGCGTGACGCGTAGCAGTCGCGAAAGATAAGGGCGAAAGTAGGTGTAACTGGGCGTATACATAGACATGTGATGCAAACGTAACAGAATATGTCAGAAATGGGGCGGAAACATTGGAGGGGGCTACCTAAGGAGCCGGGACCTCTAACCTGATGGTGCGCGCAAACTATCAGTGACGTGTTACTAGGAGAAGCTGGGGGCTATGAACTCTGTGCTAGGAGCAGAGACTGAAGTCTGGAGAGTCGGGGCGACATGTACCTAAACAGTATCTAGTATCTGATGTTTAGAGAACATGTTGATATAAACTAGAAGTTAGGAGAGGAAAGGCTAACTTGATTCTAAGACTGGACCATGCATTATTCTACATGTAGTGCGTGATGAAGAATATTAAATGACCATTAAATGCAGTATTTCTCTAAGGTGGAGACGTGAAGGCTAGACAATGACGGAAACTATTGATGCGATTCAGTAGTTTAGGAATGCAGAGGAGGAGGACTGAACTGATAACTGGAATCATAACATATTCTTGGCAGACTCAGAGACTGAGCCAGGCTGGGCCGGGCACTGCGAGGTAGGAAGTAAGTGAAGGGTCGAGGATACAGGTGGGGGCTGTATCGCTCCTCAGCGAAGTTGCAGGAGACAGGAGCTGAATCTGGTGTCCAGGCCCTTTTGAGGCCTAGAAACGGGGACTTTATAATAGAATAATGTGTACACTGAGAAACGTGGCAACGTATCTTTACATAGGCCTGATATTCGTAGTATTCACGAGAACTGGAAACTGGCATATTAGAGGTGGACACAACTGTAATTGCGTCATTAATCGAACATGGGGAATGCATATGCATATTTAATCATGCACACATAACATATGATGGATGACATGTAGGGACACAGAACATGGCAAAATTTACTTTTCCACAATCCTCCTGTGAATCTCGCGCTCCTTCTTTCTGTCAATAACCAATAGTCGGTGTTCTAGAATGCAAGTTTGATGACGTTGCTTTCTGATGTCTTCTACTGCGTGACCTCTGGTTTTTAGCATGTGTTCAGCTACTTCCGCTAGTTTGTGGGGGCTGGCAGCAGTGGCACAAATTAAGCACTTGTAAGATTAGAAGTTAAGAAGTGATTGTAAACGAACTAACTTTAGTACTAGTAGCTAAACTAAGCCAGCTAACTAGGGATGCCATTGATTATTCCAATAATATGCCATAACCGACAGTGCCAAAACCAACGCTGTTTTTTTTTGGGTAGCGTGATGGAGGCAGTGCATGCCTGCCTTTCACCATGGAACATCGTAATTTCCAAATTCCATTGGATACTTGTGGTTGAGGACGGACTGATGGGTGAGCTAGAGTGGGGGAGGCAGGCTGAGAAAGTTCAAGATAAACTTTATGCGATGTTGTGGAGAAAATTAAAAGTGCATAGCATACTTTTTAACCAGCTCGCACTTGAACTGAAACTAGCTGAAGTTAGCCATAGTCACTGTGGAACCTCGGTGTGCACGTGCTGTGAAGCCCTGTACTGCCACTGTATAAAAGCTGCCACCACATTTATTGCTGTGCTGCGTGAACCTGGCAGGGGCAGCATTACCGGGAATAGCATTCCAGCACCATTTATAATTGCATCGCAATAAGGGGTGTGGTTATGAATTATGCAGCAAGTGTAGTGGCCCCGGGATCCAGGGCTGTGTAAGGCCCACTGAAGCTCAATTATATTGTCATTTTATAACCCAATCAGGGGATAGACTGCCTATTTTCCATCTTTGCATTAAGTCCTGTGGCAATCAAGTTACGCCACAGATCTCAGTTAGTTAATTTATTCTACAATGTATTACACCCTTACTTTTACATTTGTGATGCTTTGCTCTAAAGAAGTGAATTACAAAATGAAAGGGAACCAAAATCCATGGCTATTGGGGGTGTTCAGTGGGTCTGTTATAATAATAGTTTTCATCAACTGTCTTTTCAGTGATTCTGACCCCTAAGAGTCACCAGATATTTTTCATGTCTGAGCTTCATTTCAAGTATTTTGTTCACGCGTTTTGTCTTTGACTTTCCCACATAAGTTTTCAGGATAATGATTTGCATACAAACCTACATAATTTTTTCCGTAGAGGTAGGTTTATTTTGCCTAATTGCCTCAACTATAAAAAGGTTCTAACCTACAATACTGGCAGTTTTTATCAACAAAGCTTCATGGTGGATGGGAGACAGTTCATGCAGTACCTGGATATCTTTAGTGAGTTACTGCTGGCAAAAGGTAACTAGTTATAAGACTATGGAAAGAACTGCTAGAGAACTTGGTAAATGGAAACTATTTTCTCAGATGGCTGGGGATCAAAAATCAAAGAAGCAAAGATGCATTTTTTAGGTGGTATGAATTGCACATATCGACGCAGAAAAAACAATTAAACAAGGTAAAACCTGTTTAATATTAAATAGTTTGATGACTCCTTTTAATATCTCAGGATGAAGGCTAGAGGCAGGGAAGGAGCGATGCATGCCCCAGTGTGAGAGTCGGGTCCTGACTGAGTTCCAGTCTCTGCCCAACAATGCCTGCTTTCTCTGCCTTCCACAATCTAGTCCCTCTCTCTCCACAAGGGCTTGACCTCACTCTCTCCAATCCCTTCATACCTGGACATTCTTTTCTCAGCAATCATTGCTCTCCCTCTTCCTCCCAAACCTCTTGCCTACAAACCTTTTGCTCTCAGCACATTTCCTGCTTTTGCCCTGTCTCCCCTCAGCAGTACCTGCTCGACCACTCTCACTACCCCTTCCTGCTTTGTTCTCAGCATTGCCTTCTTTTATACCCTTCCTCTCCTTGGTCCCTCTCTTCTCAGCACTGCCTTCTTTCTATCTTGTCCCTTCTGATCGCTCTGAAATTTTGCTCTACGTTGTAAAAGAGGGTGTTCCACTATTCCTGGTGAGTGACCACAGCCACAGTCAAATCATGGTGCAGGGTATGTACAAGATGAAAGTTGTATGGCTGTTGTGAGAAATTAGGTTGTTGATTGAAGGGGAGGGTGTGAGTCTTTCTGAAGCAACAGTCACAATCCCGGTCAGGGTGAACCTTAGAAGTAACTAAATTAATCTGTGCTTATGCCTCTGATAGCTTGGCACAAAAACAGTCAGGATTAGCATCGAGGCAATGTGTTAAGTATTTATTCAGCATACACAAACAGTATTACAGTGAAAACACAACATAAGAATAACCCTACACCAACGTAGAACAATAGAGTAAAATGTAATACATTATTTGACACCAAAAGGACAAAAATCTAATTGTTAGAACTGGAGATGTGCAATTTTAAAGATTTATTGTGGGTATTGCACCTAAAAGCACAAAGCCCCACTTGTGGTCATCTGGTCATGCTAGAATGGGGGAAAGTCACAAGTTCAGGCTGACCGCTAAAATACAGGGACCAGGATATACCCCAGTATTCTTCTTTCCCCAAGTCTGCACATAGAGCACAGGAATATTTCATGTATTCCCTTTCAGTGCATTAGTGAATTTAGCAAATTTACACCAAAATTGTGCTTTAAATGCACTTTCTGATTTAATTTTTATTCAAAATTTACTTGGGGCGCTGGAGGGGAGGAACCTTCAATCAAAACCATGTTGAAGGAAGGCTGCTGGCTGAAATTCAACTCCGGTATTACATCTGGCTTTCAGCAGTGCCAGTTGTAGAATTTGGACGGAGCATATACAGTTGTGGGTGGAGCCAGTGGTGGAAGTAGGTGGAGCCAGGGGAAGTGGGTGTGACCTAATAAAAAAATTAGAGCACTTGCACTTAATATTTTACAAACTAAGCACTGTTTATAATGAACCCTGAGCCTAATGAATCGTTGACACTTTTATGCTCAGTAATTCTGATTCTCACTTTAAGTGATGTGCGTCCCACGTGAGTGAGTTCACACGGACATTTGATCTAATAGATTACTGCATCAGTATTGCAATCTGAGGAATGTTTTAGAGCAATTTTCTTACCTGTGTGTAAATGTAAAAATGTGTTGCCAAGTATCACGTTCCCACATTGACTGCAATCTAGCATTTTTTAATGCCAGTATAAATACGTGGCGCCAAAGAAACTTTTGTCTTCAGAATTTCTCTGGTATTCTTAGACCTTGTGTGCGCGAATAAGGGTTTGTGTGTGAAAACAGTTTTGAAATAGGCTTCTTGGTCCAAGACTTTCCATCTGCGTGAAATGATTTTTTCTAATTTGGCAGCCTGGTGAGAGAATTTCTACACGATAACGTCTCTCTTTTGCTTCTGGATCGTGATGTCGATAAAAAATATTTGCGGGCTTTGACTTTCTGAGTTGCGCAGGCCTTGGCAGAATCCAGTATTTCCCGAGGATATCCTCGTTTGATATAGCTCTTTGCATTTTGGTCACTGAAAAATACGCAACTGAAAACATTGATTGATTCGCTACATCATGTTTTGATAATATTGTACAGTCTGATTTGATTCGTCAATCATGCACTGTTTTGTTGTCGCAAAGGTTTAATTGTGAATATATTAAAAAAATGTAATTACTAATCTAATTCACAGAGTCTTTGTTGAATTTATGTTTAAGTGATTAATTATTGTGTTGAAACCTTAGGGGCTATTTGCTGTGCGCTTCGATAGAGCACAGAGTTTTCTTCATACCCATTTGAGTGACAATCTTTAGGAATCTGCCTGCACCATCTCACCCCCTGCCTGCAGGCAGGGGGTGAGATGGTGCAGGCAGGGGGTGAGATGGTGCAGGCAGGGGGTGAGATGGTGCAGGCAGAGGGAGAGATGGTGCAGGCAGAGGGAGAGATGGTGCAGGCAGAGGGAGAGATGGTGCAGGCGGAGGGGGAGATGGCGGAAGGGAGATGGTGCAGGCAGGGGGTGAGATGGTGCAGGCAGAGGGAGAGATGATCCAGGCAGAGGAAGAGATGGTGCAGGCAGAGGGGAGATGGTGTGGACAGAGGGAGAGATGGTGCAGGCAGAGGGGATATGGTGCAGGCAGAGGGAGAGAAGGTGCAGGCAGAGGTAGAGAAGGTGCAGGCGGAGGGGAGATGGTGCGGACAGAGGGAGAGATGGTGCAGGCAAAGGGAGAGATGGTGCAGGCAAAGGGAGAGATGGTGCAGGCAGAGGGAGAGATGGTGCAGGCGGAGGGAGAGATGGTGCAGGGGGAGGGGGAGATGCAGGAAGGGAGATGGTGCAGGCAGAGTGGAGATGGTGCAGGCAGAGGGAGAGATGGTGCAGGCAGAGGGAGAGATGGTGCAGGCAGAGGGAGAGATGGTGCAGGCAGAGGAAGAGATGGTGCAGGTGGAGGGGAGATGGTGCAGGCAGAAGGAGAGATGGTGCAGGCAGAGGAAGAGATGGTGCAGGCGGAGGGGAGATGGTGCAGGCAGAAGGGAGATGGTGCAGGCAGAGGGAGAGATGGTGCAGGCAGAGGAAGAGATGGTGCAGGCGGAGGGGAGATGGTGCGTACAGAGGGAGAGATGGTGCAGGCAAAGGGAGAGATGGTGCAGGCAGAGGGAGAGATGGTGCAGGCGGAGGGAGAGATGGTGCAGGCAGAGGGGAGATGGTGCAGGCAGAGGGGAGATGGTGCAGGCAGAGGAAGAGATGGTGCAGGCAGAGGAAGAGATGGTGCGGACAGAGGGAGAGATGGTGCAGGCAGAGGGGATATGGTGCAGGCAGAGGGGATATGGTGCAGGCAGAGGGGAGATGGTGCAGGCAGAGGAAGAGATGGTGCAGGCGGAGGGGAGATGGTGCGGACAGAGGGAGAGATGGTGCAGGCATAGGGGATATGGTGCAGGCAGAAGGGAGATGGTGCAGGCAGAGGGAGAGATGGTGCAGGCAGAGGAAGAGAAGGTGCAGGCGGAGGGTACATGGTGCGGACAGAGGGAGAGATGGTGCAGGCAAAGGGAGAGATGGTGCAGGCAGAGGGAGAGATGGTGCAGGCGGAGGGAGAGATGGTGCAGGCGTAGGGGGAGATGCAGGAAGGGAGATGGTGCAGGCAGAGAGGAGATGGTGAAGGCAGAGGGAGAGATGGTGCAGGCAGAGGAAGAGATGGTGCAGGCAGAGGGGATATGGTGCAGGCAGAGGGGAGATGGTGCAGGCAGAGGGTGAGATGGTCCATGCTGTAAGTCGTGAGGGGGTGACACCATGAGTTACCCGCACCGGGTGACACCAACCCTAGTGACGCCACTGCATGGGTTAGTGACTAAACTGTGTGAATGTCTGTATCCATCTATCTATTGGTGTGTAGGCGGTTGCATGTGTTTGTGAATAGCTACATGAGTGTCTATATGGGTTATTGATTGGTTGTCTGAGTATCTGTATGAGTGCCTGAGTGTTTGTGTGGGTGGGGTGTGTGTGACTCTGTGCATAGATGTTGAGTGGGTGATTTACTGGGTGCATGGTTTCAAGAGTGCATCTGTGATGGACTGTATGGGTGGGTGAGTATGTGTATGGGTGTGTTACTGAGTGAAAGTATATCTCAGTGGTACATGTGTGAGTAACTACATATGTGAAAGGCAGTATATATGTGTGTTGGAGTATATAAATGTCAATAAGTGAGAGTGTGTGATTGTGAGAGTGGCTGTATGGATGAGTGTGTGCTTGCATCAGTGATAGTATAAGAGCGTAAGAATGTGCTAGTATTTGTATGAGTAAGTGAGCTGGTGTGTGTATAACTGTATAGGTGAGTAAATGGTAGTGTGATTAACTATTTGCATGACTAGCTAGGTGTGTGAGTACCTCTATGGATGAGTGGCGGTGTGTGAGTGTCTATATAGGTGTAGGAGTGCATATGATAGTCTTATACTAAATTACCATAAATATGAGTGACTATACGGATGAGTGAGTGGATGTGTGTATAAACCTAAGAACCAGTGAGAGGGTATGTAGTTATTGGTGTTGGAGTGTCTATGGTTTTGAGAATAGCAGTCTGTAATTAGGAGTGGGTGTATCAAAGGTTATATTATGGTGTGAGAAGATGCATTAAATTATCATATGGATGATGTAATCAGTGATGTCATTTGAGATGTCATCAGTGATGTCATCAGTGGTGTCACTGACCATGTCATGAGTGATGTAATTTGTGACATCATCAGCAGTGAATTGTGGGGTGCGAGTTATAGTTAGCTGAATCTAACTATAACGGGGACATTTCTCTGGTTTTGTACGAGTGAAATGTCCAACTAACCTTAACGCCCCTGAAACCTATGGTTTTTTCAGTGAATCTCTAAGGTTTTTTAAATGCTGATTTCTAACTATAACATGCCTGAAACCTATGGTTTTTTAAGTGAATTACAAAGGTTTTTTAAATGCTCATTTCTAACTATAACATGCCTGAAACCTATGGTTTTTTAAGTGAATTGCAAAGGTTTTTTTAAATGCTAGTTTCTAACTATGCCTACAGAGGTAGGACATGTGAAGAAAGAAGAAGAAACGCACAGAAAGAAGCAAAAGAAATGCAGAAAGAAGCAACAGAAGTTCACAAAGACGAAGAAAAGTGCAGGAAGAAGCTAGACATGTGTTTAAAGAACCAACAGAGGAGCAGAAAGAGGCCTTGTTGCAAAATCATCGTGTGCCCACAGCTTTTTCAGATGGTTACTGGTGTTATCTGACTTTGACTAATCAGGCCTAGAGCCAGTGCTATGCTAAAAGACACTTAGAATACAGTGAAAACACCTACACACACTACGGAACACTATGCGTTGGGGTACCCCTGTGATTAGCATGACCTCCTCTGTAAGGCTCTAGTACATAATAGGGCAGGGGTTAAAACTACCTCTAAGTCAGAGGTGCAGAAATATGCTACTTTAAATAGTAGTAGCGTTTGCAGAGTGGTGGAGAAAGGGTGCTGGGCGTCCAACCAACGCTCAGGAATTCCGCTGCGTAGGACTTACAGGAGGTACTAGGAGGGATTCTTGGCCCCAAACTCCCTCAGGACTAAATTGGACTTCACCCCCCCGTCCCGTAGTCTGTCACAAAGCATGTTTGCAGAGTGGTAGAGAAAGGGGGCCATGGCTTCTGAAGACGTCTTAGCAATTCCACTGTGTGGGACTTACTGGAGGGTAACAAGAGGGTTAATTGACCCCCAAAGACATCCTTGGGGCCAACTTCCCAAACTATTATCTCCAGTCAGTCCCACACAGCAGCATTGGTAAGTACTGGTACCAGGCAATGCCCACTTTGCCCACCACTCTACAAACGCGCTCCCTGGCATGCTCTTGGATGGGGCTTAAAGTCCCCTTCACTGCTGGGGGTCCTTTAAGGGCCAACTAGCCTAACTTTTACCTCCAGTAAGCCCCACGCAGTGGGATTGGTGAGAGGTAGACAAAGCACTATCACCTCGGGTCTAAGAAACGCACTACAAGAGCCTTTACTAGGCAGAGAAGTGTGATCTATGTCCAAACTCTCTCACTACAATTTTTTTTACAGTGAAACCTAAAGGAAAAGAGGTGGGGGAATTTATCCCTTAAGGACTAGAACCCTCACTCACCCAAGGGTGACATGCTTCATCATATGGGTTCCTCCTTACCAGTAGGAAATCTTAGTCCTACTGGGAGCTACAACTTCATCACTGTGAGGAAGGAGCTCAGAGATGTTTTCATTGATGTATAACTATGGAGATAGGATGCTAAAATCCCATATGTGAGGCTTATGGTGTAGCGAGGGTGCAGTGCAAAAGGAGTGATGTGATGAAGAGAAATATATATACTGAATGTTAAAACTGCCTAGAGCGATGCACAAATCTGATTTTATTAACGTGCTCTCCCTGGCAAGATTAAAAAGCAGTGCAAAAAGTAGTATGGATTTACAACTACTATTAAGAAAAGGTCGACATGTTTCAGCCTTATGATCATCATTCTGTATCAGTGGCTTTCTTCAGGACAAAAAAAGAATAGAATGGTGCAATTGCTGCTGCTGGTATATATAGTGGTAGACAAGATACAAAACCAGTATTCCTGCAATGTGGTGTCAGGTAATACTTGGAATATCTGTAAAATAAATGAGAGAGAAGAGAAAACGAACACACAAATCAGTTTACGTGCTCTGCTGATGACATAATCCTTATCATAGTATTGTCAATAGCCATATATATCTACAGTGTATATTGCTTCACTTACCCTCAATAGTAGGATATTATGCCTCACCTCAACCTGGCAGGAAGCTCAGGGAAGGAGGCCCCACTCTGTGGAAAAATAAAACTGTAAGTCACACCTAATAATATTTTAGGTTGACATTACTACTAATGCTCCAGTGGCTTCAAAAACACAATGGCATGACTACCCCTATTAAGGAAAGACATTTCCTGTAGGAAAATTAAAGTCTACTGCAATGTCATGTTAATAGTACTCCTAATTGGTATAACAATTGTTTCTGTTGGCTGTGCTCAAGGATCCCATATTGATGTACAGTTCTTACTAGCTTGCAGTCAAATGTTAATATAGACAACCCTAGGTATTTCAAGACTCTAGTCCACAAAGTGAATGGAAAAGATGTAATAATGTGGGTTAAGAACCACTAGGTTGCCAGGAGAATGGAGAGCTACTATCTAGAAGCAGCTTTTCATGTGACAAACATTAGTATGTATTGGGTAATATTAGATATTGTAAATATACAAGGCCATTTAAAAGGTCAAAAGTTCCTCTCACGACACTCAAGCGAAAATAATGAAAATGAAAATAATCATCCCAAACGATAGTCTACCGCCTTACCTGTCCGACGGTACCTCGCGTCGAACGCAAGCTGCTTCGGGAGGTACCGACCGGACATGAGAGCTCGTTTAAAATAGTGTCTACTCAAACAAACAGCCCGCCTTACTGGAAAGCCCCGGGGTGACTTATGCATTGCCTGCTCGCTCGATCGTGCACCCGCATGCGCAGTGCTCCGGGCTAGTGTCATTGTCAATACTAAAACTGCGCATGCGCGGAGAATGCCAGTTCCCCGTTTAGTAAAGTGTTTAAGGATGCAAGCAAGGGATTTTGTTTATCAGAATAATCACCAGATTTCAGACTTGGATCTTATTTACCAACAATAATCTGTTCAATCAAATTGATATCTGATCCAATTTCAATCTAACTGCCAATTAGGCAGAAAAGCAATTCAAATGAAATAGTCAAAGTAAAATATGAAAAACACGGGAAATCTTATTATGCAAAAATATTTCTTTGATATATTTTTATCATAAATTTATAGGGTACATATCAACATTTCACGTTGATTACAATGCTTTCAAATGAAAAAGAAAATTCTAAAGTCTTCCTATAGTTCATCTGAAAAGAAGTCCAATCTAACAATAAAAAAAAGGAATAATAAAAACAGTAAGTGACACTTATTTTGCTTAAAGTAAAGGTCACTTATATAGTTGATAATAGATGGAGAAATGGACCCAATAGTCGACGTTTTGGTATTCAAATTTATTAATCCGTAAGACCTTCTTCAGGACAACACAATAAGCATGTGGCAGTGACCCTTCATGAATGAATCCAGTTATGACCTCTAAAATCAGTATGGTCTAGACCGACTCTCAGTAGCAGTCCTGTTTTTTTTTTATCTGGTTCTTGTTTTCTCCTAGACTGATCTGTGTGGCATAATTTCTTTTTCAGAGACCAGTCCTTGTTTTTATTTATTGTGAATTTTATCGCTCCCAATTTGTAGACATAAATTGTCGATGTGCGGTGCGGACAGGATGTCCGAACTCGCATGACTTTGAGAGACGTTCGTGTTTCCATCCGGCAGGTCTCAGCGTCTCCGCACCGCACGTCGACAATTTGTGTTTACAAATTGGGAGCGATAAAATTCGCACACCCAGCGCGAATTCGGCCAATTTAAAAAGATATGCTTTTTGGGCTCTGGGGGTCCTTGTGGGACCCCCTGAGCAGGCCTAGGTGGTCAGGGTGTTTCTACCCTGCCCCCTTTTCTTGTTTTTCATGTTTCTTTTTCTCTTTTCGTGTGACTCGGTTGTACCGAGTCACAAGATGGCTGTCTACACTTCCTGGTTTGGAGTGTTGACAGCCAATTAGAATAAAGCTCATGGTTGGGAGGGTGCGCGGATCCACTGCTCCTCTATATATCAAAACTTTTATTTTTTGATGTTCTCAGCAACTACTGAACGGATTTACACCATTTAAAAACAAGCATTGGCATAGCCAATAGGTCTCGCTTTTAGGACCTTATAAGTATTTAGTTATGCAGCACAATATTCTTGGTGCAACAACAGCAACTGTTGCATGGCTAAGGACTTATAGGGTCCCAAAGGCGAGACCTATTGGCTATGCCAATGCTTGTTTTTTATTTATTTTCCGTGTTGCTCTCCCTCCCTCCCTCCCCAACTCACGAGGCAAGACCTACAAAGCGCTAAGACCCAGCCAGTGCTGGCCATGTTGCAGCGTCCGAGAACCAACAAGATAAAACAGAGAAGATTGCTCTGGTCAGGGAAGTGGGATATTGAAGGCAGGCATTTGACCAAGAATGAAAAGAAATGGTTTTAGCCATTTTGAAACATGAGTAAGTCAGGAAGTTCCCTGGAGTGCATGCCATAGTTTCAGAGCTTGAGCTGAGAGTTCCTCTCTTTCCTTGAATTTAAATTTGAAATGTGGAAAGAGAGCGAGAAGCAGATGCCTAGATATTGGGGTACACTGGACTGCCTTTTATCCCTGAGATAGGAAGGTGCTAGCCCAAGCAGACCCTTAGGAGCGAGGCAAGCTGATTCAAACGTTATCCTCTTTGTCCCTGGCAGCCAGAGCATTTGATGGATCTTCTTTGGGAACCAATCAATGTATTGATCCCCAGAACCAACCGAGCTGTAGCATTTTGCATAAGCTGGGTGACAGTAGACCTGTGTCTTCCTGGCAATTGCATAGACCAGATGCAAGGAAAAGCATGACTGGACCACAGAGTAAATGTGGGCATCAAAACTAGTCGCTATATGTAATTGTATCATATATTATGTTTCCACTGCGTGTGTGGCCCCAAAGCACTGTCTGGTACCTGTTGGTAATTGTTCTTGTTATGCATGATTGAGAGAGATTATGTTTACCATGTCATCTGTGTGGTTGTTACAGGTGTAGGTCGGCCATGTCTCTGCTGACTTGGTGCTTCACCGAGGCATTATGTGTGATGCGGTAGAGTATAAAGTTGATAGGTTATGCATGTGGATTCTTTGCATCCTAGATAACTTAAAGATTGCAAGCTTTCTTGCATAGGAAGTGAGGTGTCTACATAAGATATGGGGTGATGGATTTAGAATAATGGGGTTCTGTAGGCATATGTATACAACCTGTACATTTGATAAACGGACCAGTGTCCACTTTGCCTACTTCAGGTCAGACTGTTCTACATTCAAGATTGCATTTCAGACATCCAAGGCAGGTGTTTAAAGGTATGACGGGTAGTTTGAAATCATTGCTGGGGTGTGAGGCCTCTAAACAGGCCATTGGAGGAGCTCACCTCAACTGGAGGTGGTGACCATAGGCCAAGGAACTCAAGGTACCCTACCCATCCCATATTCTTGCAATTCTTTTACCATTGGTGGTGGCACCGGTAGTCATTACACAGGCCCCTGTAGTCTACTTCCTGATCTCGTCTCTTTTGTGAGAGGGTCAACCTTCTGCACCTGGCCAAGGGTAGCAGGCATTTGATTGTGTGATCCATATATCATGGATAGGCTGGCACTAAGTGAGGTAAAGGCACATAAAGGCAGAACTTTGCAGCCTCTGCCTTTCCTCCATGTGCTTCCAGCCTGGACAGGACATAGTTGGTAGTTTTGGTTAGTCATAGATGCAGTTTGATGGCAGGGGCGGTTCCAAATTATGTGCCTCCCCAGAGAATGCCTCTGTTGTTATGCTACTGTAAAAATGGCAGACAGGGGAGGCTGGTTAGATAAAGCAGTCTGGATTTGCTGTGACCAGTGGTAGGAAGAAAGTGGCGAAGGCAAATTACATGAAGAGATCCAGATCCTTTGTGGCTGGTGGCAGGTGAAAGAGCCTGGTTACATAAAGGGACCCATTACTGACAGGGTTGTGCGCATAGCACCAGGCTTCACTGCGCCTTGCACTTGAAGGCCATAAACAAAAAACTTAAACAAGGTAACGGTTCACCTCACTCACCCCTCGGCCAGACCTCAGACTGAAGGCTCAGAGTTCCAGCAAGGTCGACAGGTCCGGTGCAGCCGTGGACACAGTGACGCAAATCAACAACACCTGCACTTCTGCATACCCAACTAACTGGAACATCACTTCCTGTCCAGCTTGGAAACCAAGATTTACAACATCAAACAACACGGCAATCCCCTTAATGACGTATGAGCACATTTTTTTTCCAAATGTAGACGGACCTTTAAGGGGGAAAGTGGCAGAGCGTGTTATCTCTCTCCAGAAATGCGGTTTACAATGATCGGGGAACAGACTGTGCATGGACGAGAGAGGACTGCCGCAAATGATTCACGTGGACGGCTGCTCAGGCCAGCTGACGGCAGCTCAGGTCAGTTGCTGATGATGATAGGAGAATAACCGATGCTCCTCTCTCAGTCTGCAGTACTGCAGAGATGCAATGAGAGCTCATGTCTTGGCACACTGGCAAGTTCAGACCAGGCCCGTGCCATGTGTCTTCTAAGGACGCAGTGAGCCTCAGCAAGCTCGCACTGACCACCGGACACATACAGTTGACCTCCACACACACACACTAGTAGAGCAGCAGTGTCGAAGACGACACAAATGGAGATGTCTAGTGGCATGCCTGTGTGTGGGAACTAGCAGCAGCAATTTCCTTCAGGGGCCCGGGCCGGCAAGAATTAATTACAAGCATAGGCCACGCGGCCGCAAAAGTAACGCGGCCGCACAGCCGTAAAAGCGAAAGGGATTGCGATCGCGGGGACGTACTCTGTGGTGGGGGAGAGGTGGAGCAAGGCATGCTGTAAGGGTGCTGTGAGGAAAGCCAGATGGTGACTGTGCGCGTGCTTGCGCGCTTAACCGCAAGCTTGAGGCCAGCAAAAGCGTGTGGTCGGACTTTTAAAAGCCCATTTACTAAATGTCTCGCCAGAACAGCGCATGCGCTGGCTCAGGCGAGACCTAAGAAGGACGCTTTCTGAAGCAAACACTACTTTTTTGCCAAATTTGGTGTAATTCAGTACAGCAGTTCCAGCTATAGCCGTGTCTAAAGTTTCCTGTGGGAAATTATTTTTTTGACCACTTTCTTTCTAATTTCTCAGGAACTACTGAACTGATTTACACCATTTAACAAAAAGAGTTCTTTCTGAAACAAGAGCTACCTTTTTGCCAAATTTGGTGTAATTCTGTTCAACAGTTCGGTGCCGGGTCTAAAGTTTCCTATAGAAATTAACATGGAGAAAACACATTTTGGGACCCCCCTTTTTTGTTTGCCCCCGCTTGGCGAACTACCCCAGGATCAGGATAGGAGCAGGCCACAAGTTTTGAAAATTTCGCGAAGATTCATCATCCGGCGCCAAAGTTATTGGGAAAACAAAAAACACTTTTCATATGGAAACTAGGTCCTAACTATCTACTGGTGACCGGTAGTCGATAATATATATATATATATATACATATACAATTTTCACGTTTGCTAAAAGATTCGATATTCTTAAACAACAAGAAAAATCAAAGCAGTCGAATCCACGAGAAAGCACGTACACTTCGCAAAGTGAAACAGAGTCAGACCAAAGTGAAAATGAACACAGACCAACGGGAACAAAAAAGTTCTCTTTTTTAGACGAAATGCATCTACTGTACAAAGATCAACAGAATCCAAAAACAAAAGGAAGAGGACGTGGGACAGCACGAACAAGGGGCCGAGGAAGAGGGCAAGCTGGGAACCGAGATCCAGGCGAAAAACAAGAAGAGGCAGAAAAACAAAGATATCAGCTTCGAAATAGAACAGTGATGAGAAAGTTAAAACAATTGTGAAGAACAAAGTGGATTCCAATCTAATAATCAACCTTTCCCTCTACAATTTATCTCAAATAGAACGGACCCTATTGAATAAAGGACTAACTTTCTGTCCTGATAAACATCAAGATGAAGTAGAGACCAGGATAGATATGCATAAATATATCCGTAAATTGAAAGTGAAGACGTTTTTCGCAAAATCATTGCCAAGGTCCGTGCATGGCACAATAGGGGAAGCTTCAAATCAGGCAAATATCAGAGTGGTATGATAAAGGACTACTGAGCCAAGATGAGAAAAACTTTTTAACTATATCCCACCCAGTAACACCAACAATATATTTCTTGCCAAAGATTCACAAGACTCTGTATAAACCACATGCCCATCCCATCATCTCCAGCTGCGGCTCACTCTATGAAAACATGGCCTCATATGTTGATCACTTTCTGGCACCTATCGTTCCAACCCTGAGTTCTTTCATTAAAGACACGGGGGATTTTTTAAGAATTCTAATGGAAACTGAGTGGCAACCAGAATTTTTACTAGCTACAATTGACGTTGTATCACTTTACACGTTAATTAACCATGACATAGGATTAAAAGCCATAACATACTTTCTGAAACAAAGGCCCATAGGAGAGCTACAACATACCAACATGTTACTGGACATGATTAAACTTTGCTTAACAAATAACATCTTCCTCTTCAACAAGCATATGTACTCTCAAAAATGTGGATGTGCCATGGGCGTCCCCTTCTCTCCAAACTATGCTAATCTCACCATGGGATGGTGGGACAAACAAATAGCTTGGAGAGAGGAGAACGAACAATACACGACCGATGTGGTATTATGGTTGCGATTCATCGACGACCTCTTCTTGCTATGGAAGGGTCCAAAACACAAGCTCATAGAGTACATAGCAATTCTGAACCAGAATGAAGTTGGTCTCAAATTCACTTACAACATACAAAAGAAGGAAATTGACTTTTTGGACGCCAAAGTATAAATCAGCAACACAGAAACCACAGTCTTTCGCAAGAAAACTTTGACCGACAGAGTCCTGCATGGCACCAGCTTTCATCCGCAGTCGCTCAAGCAGAGCATTCCTTATGGCGAATTTCTGCGAATTAAACGAAACTGCTCTGAGCAGGGCGAAATGGAGAAAAAGTTCGCAGAAACAAAAACCCATTTCACCAAACGTGGATATAGAAACAGCGACATTATACGGGGAGAACTAAGATCCAGATCAAAAACAAGAGCTGACACCTTAAATGAGAAGAACAAAGAAGGAGGAAAAGCAGAAGACGATGATAAACCTCGACTAATCCTAACATACTCCTTTATTTTTTTTTTTAAATATTTTTATTCAACATTTTCACAGCATTTATTCCCTCCCTCCCCCCCTTGCACAGAACAACTTAAACCATATAAGAATAAAGAAAGATAGAAAAAAAAGAAAAGAAAAAGTCAGAGAGAGAGGTATACCTATTATATACGCAGTTCATCCTGTATATCTGTACAATAAGTATTGAAACCAGATGACAGTATGTAACATGATTGAGAGACATTCAAGAAATCATAGCAATCCCAACATTTAACAAATTACAAATGCGAAGAGGCAAGAAAAAAAAACACCGGTTAAACCAATTATAGCTCTGCTCTTTCATTTCCGCATTTCCAATCTATAATTGGTTTCCAAATACGTAACCCTAATGTTCTCCCCTTTTTCCCTTTTCTAGTATATATCTCATTTTCCAAGTTATAGATAGTAGTAATCTTGCTATCCACTGCTGCATAGTGGGTGGTGCTCTATCCCGCCACGCAGAGGATATACACAATCTTAGCACCGCCATGACAACGAACAGGAGATATTCATACTGCGGTTGTATTGTACCACTCCCTACTCCTAATAGAATCACATCTGTCGTCAGTTTAACCCTGCAATTTAATGATCTAATAAAAAAGGTTTCGATAGCTCCCAGCAAGGGGGTCAGGTTAGGGCATTCTGCAAAAATATGTGCCATATCCCCATCTATACTGTCACAACGTGGACATGTGATCCCCTGTGTACCCCCCCCCCCCCACTGTGCTATTCTTGCTGGCGTATAGTACAACCTATACAGTGTTTTATAGTGTTGAGCTTGTAAAGCTGCCGAGCATAGTATCTCCTGTCCAAGCCATAGTGATTTTACAAAAAAAACCTTTGGTATCCCTATCTTATTCACCCATTTCAATTCAAATTTTTCTATGTCGTCATTTCTATTTTCTATAAGTTCCGCGTAAATCCTTTTAATCGTGCAACCATACCCCTGCTCAAAAATCTTCAGTATTGTATTATCCTCAAAGCCCGCAGTCCTCCTGTTTTGCTAACTAAAAAACTTCTCACTTGTAAATACTTGAAAAAACTCCTAGAACTGACACCAGATTCCTGTTGTATTTCTGAAAATTGCCGCACCCCCGTTGATCCTAACAGGTCTCCCACTTTTTTCACTCCCATTCGGTTCCAATCCTTAAAGGTTAGATCCGCAAAGATTTCTTGCGGTAGTGTAGGGTTATTATCTGATCAGATATACTGATTAAACCTCCCAAGACCAGCGCTTTTTTTAATAGCCTTCCAAACCCGGAATACCGCATCTAGGGCCAGATGTAGGTAAATTCCATTTACTGATTCATAAATACCGACTTATACCGAATCGGTATTCCTGAATCGGTAAATGGTATGCAGGTAAAAAATCTGTAAAAGATAACGACTCGGTATGAGTCGGAAATCCAAATCGGTAATCAAGGATTCGGAAAAATCCAATTCGGTAAATACCGAGTCCGTGATACGCATGCACCCCTGTGGGCCACATGGCCCATAGGAATGAATGGGAGTCACCGATTCGGAGAAATTCGAATCGGAAATTTCCGATTCGGTATTTACCGAATCGGTATTTACCGATTCGGGAGTTTGAAACACGCCATGTGAGCCTGCCAACCAATCAGGGACAGCCTACACACCCCACAACCAAGGCCCTGTGAATCCAACCAATGAGAGTGAAGCACCCCACCCCAGCACCTGGGAGTGGCCACACCCATGCAGGTGGAAACCAACAGAACAAACAAATCTTCTGAGGTGAGAGGAGCACAGCATCCTGAGGCAAGCAGAGTGACAGAATGGAGGTACAGGAAGGCCAAAAGGAAGGTGGTGAGCGAAAAAGGAAGACAAAGTTCAGCCAAGAGGAACTACAGGTGGCTGTGGAAGAGATAGTAGCCCACTACCCAAAAAATTTCGGGAAGCAGTCTCTGCATGTTGCAGAGACTGTGAAAAGGAACACTTGGATTGCAATTCAGGCCAAAGTCAACGCCATAGGTGTCACCCACCGGGAGATTGAGGACATCAAAAAGAGGTGGTACGACCTGCGAATTGTGACGAAGAAAAAGATTGCTGGCCAGAAAAAGGATGCTGGGCTGACTGGAGGTGGCAGGAGCAAAGCACCCAAACTGACACCGATAGAGGAGCTACTGGAAAGCACCATGGAGGCAGAATGCATCCATGGGATAGAAGACCTGGATAGCACAGCGAAAGCAACCAAAAAACAAGGTAAGAGGCATGTTCCCACACCCACCCCCACCAACCCAAACCCCTACTCCACTGTGTACACTCATCACACTGCAGAAGAGCTCATACTCACTGACAGCAATGCATCATGGTAGACGTAGTCATGTATACACAGATGCAAGGTGTGCAGACTATTTTATTAAGAGCCACACACAGATGAACAACAACATTGACCCTATGTCAATTTGTTTCTACAGGAGAGTCGTCACGCAGTTCTGTTCCACCGAGGGAGGAGAGTGCAGCACCAACTAAGAGAGGGGAGAAAGCAAAGAGGAAAAGTTGTGAGAGTGCAGTTGAATGAGGAAACGATCCCACCCAGGAGCCATCAACTCCTGTCCGAGCCACAACACCTGTCCCACTGTCCCCTCTGTTGTTTGGATCTCCTGAGCTCACAAATACACCCATACCAATGTCCAGAGGGTCCTTGCCAGGAGGGGAAAGTAGGCATGCGGAGCCCCCACATAGGATCCTGCAGACCTCTGGATCAGAAGATGAGGAAGATGTCCCCCAAAATAGTGCAACAGTGGCTGACAGGCCAAGAACACAAATTGCAGCAGGCGCTGCGCGCACCAGTGTCCTTGGCAGGAGGGCGCGTGAGGGTGGGGAGGGCAAGGAAGGGGAGAGCGTCTTCTGTGGCCTGGAGGGCACAATGGTAAAAGTACAGCGCCAGCAGGCCAAATCACTGCAAGCCATGCATAGGCAGGTGCGCTGTATGAACACCAAAATGTCCAACATGGACAAGGGCATAAGCCGCCTGGAGCAAATGGCACAAGGGATCACAGACATTTCTACATACTTGGGAGTCCTGTCGGACAAGTTAGACAGGGATCATCTCCAGCGTGCCAAGGAACAACAGTACATGCGCCAACATACTAAGGCCATGAACAGGTTTGCTAACAATACTGCACTCCTCTTCAGACGCTCAATTTCTATGCAGGAAGCATTAGTGCACTGCTGCACAGACTTAACACGGGGCATGGGTAGAGTGACCTCTGCGGTGGAGCAGATGCTGAACTCCAACACAGTCAATGCTGGTGACACGGGTGTGGAGGAGACTGAGGGGTCAACCAGCAGGAGTGGCTCTAGTACACCTGTACAGGAGGTGCGCAGGAGCGGGAGGCACAACCAAGCTGAGTCAGGCATCAGCAGGGAATTGGAAGGTCAGGCACCAAAATCCCGCAATGTAGTGCGAGGACGCAAGCACTAACCTATGCGGAAGATTGACTCAACTGCACACAGTGACAGAAACTGAGAAGGTGCAGCCAGTGACATTTACGTACATTCATGGATCCTCTTCAGTTGTTACAATGATGATGTAGTGCTGATTAAACTACACATGTCATGTAGTAAACCTGTGTATGTGTCATACTTTACCTAGAAATAGCGTTGTGTTATATCTGTCCGTCTCAATCTACCATCTAGTGCTGCTGGTCCTGTTGCCTGGGGCTCTGCACGTTCTTGGTCGTCATCTATGTTCTCATGATGGGTCATTTCCACCTCTGTGCCTTCCTTGGTAGCAAGATTATGCAAGATGGCACAGGTCACTATTATTTTGCAACACAGGATGGGGGTGTACTGTCTCGCACCTCCACTTTTGTGGAGGCACCGGAACCTGCTCTTCAGGAGTCCAAAAGTTCTCTCCACTACATTGCGGGTGGACCTGTGTGCCACATTGTATCGCCTTTCTGGTCTGTTGGTTGGGTTGAGGTACGGTGTCAGCACAAAGGAACGCAGGGCATATGCACTGTCACCTGGGAGAGAACAAGAGGTACATGAGTTACATTCACATTGCACATTTAGATGAGGTCTACCTGAGGGTGTGTACAACTTTTTTACCTAGCAGATATCCATCTCCAAAATCTCGATTCAATAGCCTGGTGTATATTCCGCTGTTCTGGAATATGTATGAGTCGTGCGTGCTGCCAGGGAATTTGGCAACTATGTCTGTGATGATGTTCCCTGCATTGTATATCACCTGCACGTTGATGGAGTGCGTCATCTTACGGTTTCTGTATATGTGTTCGGTGGCTGCAGGTGGGCATAGGGGAATGTGGGTGCCATCAATGCAGCCTATCACATGCGGGAAGTGTGCCAGTACATAGAAGTCTGTTTTAGTTTTGGCAAGTTCCGCAGGTGTGTCAGGGAACTGTATGTAATGTCCCATTCTCTGAGTCATGACATCCAGGAATTTCCTGAAAAAACGGGACAGACAGCTCTGGGATACACATCCTACTGCAGCTATCACACTCTGGTAGCTCCCAGAGGCAAGCAGGTGTATGCTACACAGCACCTGGACATGGGGAGGGATGGCGTGGGCCCTGGGTGTTGGATGATCCAGGTATGGGTGGAGGTCCCTTATTAGGTCCATGATGGTCCTGGGGTGCAGCCTGTACCTCTGGAGTATCTCAGGCTCAGTCAATTGGAACAGAGTGATCCTCTGCCTGTACACCTGCTCCTCCCTTTGCCATACCCTCTGACCTGCAGCCTGTAGCCTTCGCCTCCTCGCAATCACATAGAGTGCCGCCATTTTGGCAACAGTGTTGCATTTTGGGCCCTTTTTATAGCCTGCACCTGGTTACCACCTGCTTTTAGTCCATGGTAATTACCGACTCTTAAATACCGAATCTTGTTGAAATTGGTATTTTTTTCCTTTCCTACATCTCGATGGGCATTTTTTCCGATTTCTTATTTACCGATTCGGTAAATAAGGTGTCGGTGAATACCGATTCAGTAAATATGTTATCGGTAAATACAGATTCGGTATTTTACCGATTCATATTTTCCGATTCGGTACTTTTTTGACACCTACATCCCGTTTTCAAAATACCGGTCGGTAACGGCCGATTTTACCGATTTTGGGCCGTTACCGACCGGTATCCGCCTACCTACATCTGGCCCCTACTGTCTTAAATCTCGTTCTCTTGAAGTAGCTTGGTTCCATAAACTTCAAGAGAGCATTCTGAGCCTCTTCCCCAAAAACCAAACCATATACTGTTAATGTGCCCAAATGTATCTCCGAGTCCGTCTCTGCCCCCCCTATAGGACCTATCATTTGCTGGAGGGCTGCAGCCCAATAATATAATCTCATATCTGGAAGCGACCAACCCCCCCTATCCCTTGGTAATGACATGAATCTTAACGCTCTCCTTGTCTTACCCTGTGACCTAACAAATCGATTAATCATTGACTCTATTGAATTAAACCATATACAGTTAAAGAACAGAGGGATCGTTCTAAATAAATATAAAAACTTTGGAAATGAGTTCATTTTTATGTAATTTACCCTGCCTACTATTGACATGTGTAGGTTATATATCCTATCCAAATCTTTCTTTGCTTTATTTATTATAGGGCTTATGTTAGTTTCTACCAGACTGTCTAAATCTGAAGTAATGACCACCCCTAAGTACATCCCCTTAGTGCTCACCCGTGCGTCTGTGCAAACTGCATGCTCATAATCCTAACATACTCCAAGGAAATCTTCCAAATTCGAAAAATCTTGATGAAGTATTGGAGTGTGCTCAAGAAAGATCCTGATATTAGTTATCTAATTGGAGAGAGACCACTAATCTCTTATAGAAAAGCACCATCCCTCCAAGATACACTAGTCAACAGTCACTTTAAGAATGAGAAACCTGAAACATGGCTGGAAAAACGACAGAAGGGCTTCACAAAATGCATGGTCTGTAAAGCCTGCAAGGTGGGCAAAAATCTTAAGACCATCAAAGACCAAAAAGGAAGAACATTTTAAGTTCAAGATAAAATCACATGTGAATCTCATTTTGTGGTCTACTTGATTGAATGTTGCTGTGGAAAATGATATATCGGCTCAACAATATGTCCCCTTAAAAAGAAGAAACACATTTGAGCGATCCAGAACAATGACCACAGCTATGCCATAGCCAAACATTTACAAATTCACACTAACAAAACTTGGCAAGACATTAAATACTCAGGGCTTGTGATCATCAATGAATACGAAAGAGGAGGAAATCGTATTCAAAAACTAAGATGCCTGGAGTCTAAATTAATAATACACTTTAAGACCAGAACTCCGTGGGGACTCAACGGAGATGAACAGATGCATGTCCATTTGTAAATGTGACATACAAATCAGAAATGAACTATTGAAACACTAATAGTCACACACTGTAACTATACGAACGCTGACGAAGAAAAGAAAAGACATATCTGTCTATTTACAAATAATACCTTCTTTAGACTCTCCCTTTCTCTCACTCTTCTGTTTCTCTCTTAATGCACTATTACTATCATTTTCTTGTATTCTATGCTGCACTAAAGACCACTGTATATATGTGTATATTATAAGAATGGGCAAGTGGAACAAGAACTGAGAAGTGTAATGCAAAAATCATCGCTAGTAATTATTGGTATCCATTGTGTCCCACCACTGAGGGAGTTAGGTGTGAAACATCTCCATGTGACTGGGTTTCTTTCTGGGCACTAAGCCGAGAACCTAGAATGGACACTCAGTCTAATACAATACAGTGAGCGACTATTAATCGATACAACATGCAATACACTGGGCAATCATACCAATGAGTGTCCGGTATACCTGCTCACATTTGTTGGCGCCAAATCAAACAATTTTGGCAGCTAATAATAGCCCTACAGGGGGTAAAGTAATGACCAACTCCCAAAAAGAGGAGTGACACATGGATATGCTATGAAAAGCCGGATTTATGATGAAGTAACTACAAAGCCCATAATGCATCATTACAGGCAACAATGGTGACTCTGTATAAATAAGCAAAACAAACAATGGATTTCTGTTTACTACCGTGATCAGAAACCTTATGGTTCGAAACGCGTAGGTGGAAGAAGATAACAGGTCAAATAAACTGGAATCACGATTCCAAGAGGAGTGCGGTGTCTTTGTATAAAGAAAATTGCTGTTGCAAGATATTGCGAGGCTGTCCTGACCGAGCCATCGGCACCAGCTTTCAGACGCTCCCCCCGCAAAGGACCTTTTGCTGAAAACATATATATACATATATACATATATATTGTCCAACAAAATGCCACAGAAGCTTCGGGGGCGCACACAAAAACCACTGACACCATCCGGTTCATTTATCAGGTAACTTGTTGCTTTATTTAGGATTCCATTTCTGACCTGACGCGTTTCGAGAAGACTCTCATTTTCAAAGGTCATATCTCCCTCACAGGTGGCTCCGTATTACTTAATTACATGCATGCTTATATATTACCCCACGTGGGCTGCGCTGAGTGCACCAACGAAGCTTCTGTGGCATTTTGTTGGACAATATTTGCACGGCTGCCTGGACCGTCCAAAGGATTTGAAGGAGGCTGTGTGATTGGAACTGCTCCTTTCCGGTAAGCAGCAAAGCCACTGGAAGTGATTTAACTTGAGGCTTGTTTGGGACACACTGCGAGCAAAACAATGCCTTTTAAAAATATTATTGTTTCTCATGGACCTACTTAAGGATAATTATGGGTTCCGTGTGGGACTACTACATCCAGCATGCAATGGAGGGAAGGTGCAATCAGCGCAGCCCACGTGGGGTAAAATATAAGCATGCATGTAATTAAGTAATACGGAGCCGCCCGTGAGGGAGATATGACCTTTGAAAAAGAGAGTCTTCTTGAAACGCGTCAGGTCAGAAATGTAATCCTGAATAAAGCAGCAAGTTACCTCATAAGTAAACCGGATGGTGTCAGTGGTTTTTGTGTGCGCCCCCGAAGTGGCATTTTGTTGGACAATATATATATATATATATATTGTTGCAGCAAATGTCCCAATATGAGAGGAGCGGTCAAAAGCTGGTGCTAGCGGCGAGGTTCGGGACACCCTCGCAGAACAATGAATACAGCAAAGTTTCTTCAAAAGAAGACGCCGCACACCACCTCAATTATGTGACTTTTTCGTTTATTTCTTGTAGGTTCCCCACCTACGCGTTTCAGACAGATAAACTGTCCTTGATCACGGTTACAAACACGTGTCCATCATTTGTGTCTACCATTTATACTGACAAAATCCACTTGGCAGTTAGGATGCATTGTGGGTTCAGTAGTTCATTTTTGCATTTGTTTATCTTGCACTGCGCTTTTACCAGCTGGATCGCGGCATTAGAATGGCATTGGTGAACGTTTATTTGTTCTTGTTAGTCAATGCTATAACTGTAACGACCATAGCATTATTTATACTATTATGTATATTTATAATGCGGTTCAAACCGGCTGTTGATCAAAGCATTGAATGACATTATCGAACGTAGGCACTCAGCCTCAAACCGACATGCGAAAATCGAGGGCCTGGGCACTCAGCCATGGAATACTAAACATGGACACTTAGTCCATGATCACTCCCCCATGGTCGCGTGAACCGCATTATAAATATACATAATAGTATAAATAATGCTATGGTCGTTACAGTTATAGCATTGACTAACAAGAACAAATAAACGTTCACCAATGCCATTCTAATGCCGCGATCCAGCTGGTAAAAGCGCAGTGCAAGATAAACAAATGCAAAAATGAACTACTGAACCCACAATACATCCTAACTGCCAAATGGATTTTTTCAGTATAAATGGTAGACACAAATGATGGACACGTGTTTGTAACCGTGATCAAGGACAGTTTATCTGTCTGAAACGCGTAGGTGGGGAACCTACAAGAAATAAACGAAAAAGTCACATAATTGAGGTGGTGTGCGGCGTCTTCTTTTGAAGAAACTTTGCTGTATTCATATATATATATATATATATATATATATATATATATTTATATATATATATATATATATATCGATATATCGATATATACACATGATGCTTGGTAAAGTTTCCTTTGCTTGATTAAACACCCAAATGTACATTGAAGTGGAAATATTTACACAGGCTTTTGCCCACATTTATCATGTGGTACATTGTTTATGGTTTCAAATAACTCAAATTAACTTATATAAACATAAGTATACTCATGGGACTTATTGTACATATTAGTAGCTGGCATAATCCTGTATATATGCACCTACATGTAATACAAACATCAATTTTGGCATGGTCTGATAAACACACCTATCCTGTGGTGTAATATATAATTTACGTCTAATATAAATGTATCTGTTTATAGCAGGAGGCATAGTTCAAAGTACAATGACGTGTTCTTGAATAACGAGAGCTCTTTTCCATTGCGTGAGAAATATAATTTGTCAACCCGAGTATGTCATTGTGGTACATTTAGTCATGTGGAAAAGAGGCAGCTAATCTTCTGAAGTGGAGATGGTTGTCTGTGGATCTAATGTTTGCAGGTAGGGAATTCCATTGTTTGGCTGTTTGAACAGAGAACGATGTTACACCCATGGTTTTTCTTGTATGTAGGAATTGTGGGGTGGGGTGACATTCTTGTGAGTAGGTTCCTTCGTTTTATGTATTTGTTGATTTACCTCCTGATAAAGAGTGGTCCTTTACCATGTATTGTTGGGTGTGTTATACAAAGTAGCTTGAAGGAGGTTCTTCTCGCAACTGGTAACTAGTGTAAAGCCCTCAAGGCAGAAGAGATGTGCGCTGGTGACTTTACATGTAGGTGGAGTCTAGCTGCAGTGTTTGAATTTTTTGTAGTCTTCTCATAGTTGACAAGGTTGAGCCATGATACAGACCATTAGCATAGTCCATTTTTTTGGGACAAAAGAGATGGTAGTTTGAACCTTGTGTGGGAAGATGCATCGCAGTGTTTTCATTGTGATAAAGGTTGATTTGTCTGCCTTATCCACTTCTGGATTCATTGACAGTTTGGCGGCCATGGTAATACCAAGGTTTTTTACATTTGTAAATGTTTTTCGTGATGGTTTGAGAACGTCAGGCCAGGTGCAGAGAGGATTATTGGTTTTCCTGTCACCGCAGGCAAGCATCTTGATTTTGGAGGCATTTAATTTGAGGTGACTCCATGTCATGCATTGGTCTACGGTCCAGAGGCAATTGAAGAACTTTGATATTGTACTGTCCTTTGTGCTTTCCAGTTCAGAAGTATCTTCATGTCTTCTGTTTAGTTATAGCAGGTGATGCCAAACTCATTGATCAGATCTGGGAGTGATTTGAGATAGATGTTGAAAAGCATGGGTGAGATGATTGAGCCCTGAGGGACTCCTGCTTAAATGCTCTATGGTTAAGAAGAGAAGAGTGTGTATGTAAAATAGTCCAGGTTTGGTTTTTATAAGGGGGCGTATGTATGCCTTTTTTAGGTCTTCTGGAAAAACTCCTGCAGTTAAGGAGTTGTTGATGAGTGTTCTTACTTGGATGGTTGCTGAAGTTGATTGTAGGGTGTTTTTGAAGATTTGAGTTAGACATGGGTCAGAGGGGCAGCAGGCTGACTTGCTTGCTTTGACAAGATCCAGAAATTCAGTTGGTGATAGTTCTTTGAAGGAGTGTAGTTGCTGTGTTTTCCTTTAGCTGGAGGGTTTTGTTGGAAACGGGTTGGGGCTGTTGGTTTTATTGGTTTAGTAGGTATTTAACATATATTTGCTTTAGATATGCAATGATAAGCCATTTTGTCACAAACATCTTGGAAAATGGGACTGGAAGAATCTGTGCAATTTCGATTACGGAATTTGGTATTTTAAAGAATTCTTTGTTGGCATAATTTGCATTGTGGTCTCAATTTGAATAGTATAGTTTGTTTTGCTTTTTTGATTGTTAACTTGTATAGTCTGTTGTATTTGTGTTTGTGTAGGCATATCTTGTCTTCAGGGCTATTTGCTTGGAGCCAGTTGTGTTGAAGCTTAGCATTTTGTAATTTGATCTTTTTTAATTCTGTATTCATCTCAGTATAAGCAAATGCAGATGTCATGGAATTAATAGCAATCTTTTTAGCAGTGTCAACTGGCATTAGAAATCAACATCAATAGTATCTTTCATTACATACGTTTCCAACATCACTGGTTTTGTTTTTACCTTAATGCCTAAACCTTTACCTCCCTTATCTGTCCCTCTTCCACAAAGTGAGGCATACACAGTGAAGAGCAAAGAAAATGCCCAAGCTCTACGCTGTCACCAGTAAGCTCTAAGAGGAACTTGTAACTTTCCTTGTAACTTTAGTATTTCCAGCACACTCTTGATAGGTTGATTTTTAAGTCTACTCCCCCTCCTCATTCACCACAGTGGACGGAGAAATCACCAAAGTGTAATTCCACAACTGGCAGGCTCAAGCGCCACCTTCCCCCTTCAGTTTATCTCCTTACTTATAGATGACTCGTCCGGTGAAGCTTATCAGCACCAGACACAGGGGAAGTCACTCGGCAGTTCCTGGGAGTCCAGCGCTGGCAAGACTCCTCAGCTCATCCGCCCTTCCCGCTCACGCCAGCTCTCTCAGGAGGCGCTCGAGCAGGGAAGAGGTGTCTCTACACACGCGTCCAACCGCCGAAGGGATCCCAACGCTCTTCTTCACTCGGGGCTGGGATGCGCACACTTCTGGGCATGCGCGAAGTGTTCACACTACACCGCCTCGCTTCCAGACCCGCCTCCGCTCCCGCCTTCCTCCGCGCTGGCTCCGCTGGCAAGACGCTGCTCCTTCCGGGCCTGCTCGGTCCTAGGCCCCTCCTGCCCAAAGGGAGTGGGAACGCCTGGGGCATGCGCGGTAGCGCTTACTGACTTCAAACCTTGGGCTTAAACACAATGACGCGGCCGGTGCCCCTGGGGTCCTGCAGACGGCGATATCAGCGCCGCTCCATGGAATCCGGCACCCCTCACCTTCAGATCGCCTCTTCAGCCACAACTCGGCGCTGATCCCCCTCGCTGTCACAGGGGCAGAACAGCCCGATCTCTCCTGGCCAATGCTCCCTCAGCGCCCGCTGCTCCTCACAGTTGGCTTCACTCCACAGCAGGTGAGAGATGACACTCTGTGGGGTGATTGAGCTAGGGGACAGTCGCTGTAACCAGGGCAGGTTTTTATGGAGGACTGAATAAAAGGCTGGGGGGGCCACAAGGATTAGCCCTCCTCCGTTTGAGGGAATCACAGTAGAAGTCTTTTCACTGGGCAGAGGACTGCACCCCACAGTGCTGTAGTCTCCTTCTCCTGTCCACCTCCCTATTCTTTCAGAGATTAGACAGGCGCCCAGGGTCTCCCTTAAACAACCACAGCGGGGACAAGACAAGGATCCCAAAGGAGGAGTAGAGAAGTGGATTAATTAGGCTGCTTCCCAGTCCAGGAGATCAACCCGTTCACTAGCCTCTCCCCACCTTCCAAGATAGCCTGTCCTCCAGCTGACTCTCTCAGGTAGACAAAATGGCTGCCCCGCATTCCGCCTTATATAGGCTGACCCTCAGTGGTCCAGAATGGACCAGAAGGTTCTGGAACGCCCTATACTGGTTTATGGGCAAGTTCTGGGTTTGGCAGTTAAGGCAGTTGGTAGCCACCATTTTGTGTGGTTCCAACTTTTCCTATCAGAACAGGCCTCTGGGCCTGAGGTGAAAAACTATGAGGGGGGAAAAGAACACCTATCCCCTTGACCAACACCTATAAAAAGTTAGTGGACAAAAATTATCAAGGGTATGAGGGGCAGCAAAGGGGACAAAATAAATAATAGATTGGAAGGACTACGCAAAAAAACCAGACAGGTCTAACACGCGTCCCCCCCAGCTGAAAGTGGGGAGAACTACCCAACCCCTTGGGAGTCCTCATCACTAAGGCGGAAATACCTGGAGAGACCGTCTGCATTGGCGTGGTCCACTCCAGGCCGATGTTCCACCCGGAAGTCCATTCCCTGTAGGGAGATGGACCACCTCAACAGCTTGGGATTTTCCCCCTTCATTTGCATCAGCCAACGAAGGGGTCGGTGGTCAGTCTGAACCAGGAAGTGCGAGCCAAAGAGGTATGGCCGCAGCTTCTTCAGAGCCCACACCACCGCAAAAGCTTCCCTCTCAATTGCACTCCACTTCTGTTCCCGGGGAAGCAGTCTCCTGGATAAGAAGACTACAGGCTGATCCAGGCCCTCTTCATTTAGTTGCGATAACACTGCCCCAATGCCATGTTCTGATGCATCTGTTTGGACAATGAACTCCTTGGAGAAGTCTGGGGCCCTCAGGACCGGTGCTACACACATTGCCTGCTTCAACTTTTCAAAGGCTTGCTGACAAGCCTTCGTCCAAACTACCCGTCGAGGTTGTTTCTTGGAGGTGAGCTCCGTGAGGGGCGCTACTATAGTGCCATACCCCTTCACAAAGCGACGGTAGTAGCCTGTGAGGCCCAGGAAAGCTCGGACCTCAGTCTGTGTCTTGGGGGGTTCCCAGGCCATGATTGCCTCAATCTTTGCCTGCAGGGGCTGCACTGACCCCCTACCCACCAAGTGTCCAAGGTACACAACCGACCCTTGCCCAATCTGGCATTTACTGGCTTTGATGGTCAATCCAGCTTGTTTCAGGGCCTGGAGAACTGCTTGCAAATGTTGCAAATGGTCCTCCCAACTGATACTGAAGACAGCAATGTCATCCAAGTAAGCAGCAGAGAAACTCTCCATTCCAGAGAGGACCTGGTTCACCAGCCGCTGAAATGTGGCAGGGGCATTTTTGAGCCCAAAGGGCATCACACAAAATTGGAAGTGTCCCTCAGGCGTGGAGAAGGCTGACCTTTCCTTTGCTCCATCTGTCAAGGAGATCTGCCAGTACCCTGAAGTGAGGTCAAAGGTACTTAGGTATTGGGCAGCTCCTAGCCGGTCAATTAACTCATCCGCCCTAGGGATCGGATGAGCATCAGTCTTTGTAACTGAGTTCAGTCCTCGGTAATCCACACAGAACCTCAGTTCTGGTGTGGTGCCTGGTGGGGCGGCTTAGCACCACCGGACTGGACCAAGGGCTGTTGGAAGGTTCTATCACTCCTAGCTCTAGCATCTTGGCAACCTCTCCATGGATGCTAGCCTTCACCTTGTCTGACAGCCTGTAGGTCTTTGACTTCACTGGGGGGCTGTCTCCTGTGTCCACATCATGGGTACACAGGTGGGTTCTTCCCGGGACAAGGGAGAACAACGAAGAGTACTGCTCCAATACCTGGCGGCAATCCTCTCGTTGCTCAGGAGTTAGGGATGGGGAGAGAATCACTCCCTCCACCGACCCATCCTTCTCTTGGGATGAAAAGAGATCAGGGAGAGGCTCGCTTTCTGCTTCCTCTTCCCCATCAGTCACCATCATCAACATGACCTCGGGCCTGTGACCAGCTGTTGTTGGTGGATCTAAAGGCCCTACAATGTCGATGCCCACCCTTTCAAAGGGGGTGCTAACGACTGGAAGTGGTTCCAGGGGAGCCTTTAGCTTCACCCCTGTTTTCCCACTGGCCTGGCAGGATACACATGTCCGACAGTATGTGTTGGACGCCACTTTCATCTGAGGCCAGTAAAAGGGGAGGACAAGCCGTGCAAAGGTCTTGTCCTGGCCTAAGTGTCCTGCCAGTGGTATTGCATGAGCCAATTCCAGCAGAAAGGCTCGGTATTGCTGCGGGACCACCAAGGCCCTTGATGAGCCAGGTAGGGGTACCTTGGGTTCACTGTAGAGGAGTCCATCCTCCCAGTAAATATGGTGGTGTCCCGTAGCATCACCTGCTGCCTGGGCTTCAGCCTGACGCCTCAGTCCCTCAAGGGTAGGGCACTCCCTCTGCCCCTTACAGAATTCCTCTCTGGTAGGTCCTCCCTCCACATGCCACTCAGCAGGGATGGGTAAATCCTCTAGAGAGTCTACTTCCCCCTCCATGGACTCCTGGCCCACCACCGCAGGTGGCCGATCTGTCACATGGGGCGTGGAAGCCGAAGCAGGCTCCTCCTGTCTCCGGGTCTGTCCCTTTTTGGCAGCGGGTTGGGCCATTGTTCCAGGCTCCAACCCAGGCAAACTCCCTCTCCGGGCAGTCGCAGACCGTGTGCTTGCACAGGCCCAGTCAGGTGTACCCAGCATCGCAGAATGCGTCCGGTATTCCACCTCTCTCCAAGTGTTGTGCTCCATGTCATTCCCCAACAAACAATCGACTGGCACGGCAGGGCTTACGGCAACTCGAAGTGAACCTGCAACCCCCTCCCACTCAAAGGGAACCTCAGCCACTGGATAGTGGCCCATTCTGCCGTCAGCCATCGCGGCGGGGTGGAGTACATTGGGAACCACCTGCTCTGGAGACACCAGTTGACTCCTCACCATAGTCATACTGGCTCCTGTATCTCTCAAAGCCTCCCCTCTCTGGCCATTGATGGTGACCCATTGCCCATACTTTGTAGTATTTGGGGGCACCTGGATCTTTGGAACCATCTCCCGCTCTCCCAGGGACACTAAGGTGACACCCGCCCACTCACCCCCCTTATCTAAGGGCAACTCCTCCCCGAGCGCTACACTAGCTACTCCCGGTGACTTTCCTCCGGTGGGAGGGGGTGGTCTCTTTGGGCATCTGACATCTCCCTTATAATGTCCAACACCACCACACTCAAAACAGTGGAGAACCCTTGGCTGCTGGCTTTGGCCAGGATTAGGGTTTCTGGGCGGGTTTGCCTTAGGGGTGAAACCTGCTCCCTTTCCTTGGAAATTATTTTGGGGACCTTTGGAGAACTCCCTCTTTTTATCTCCCCCCTCCTACTTCGGGGGGGCGCCCTGTCCGGCTTTTTGAGAATCCCCTCCAGTCCCCTTTGAGGACACCCGGATACTTGTCCAAGTGTCCGCCTCCTCTGCAAGCTTCCGGGGATTGGTCAGCTTGCTGTCCACCAGGTGTTGGCGCAACTCGGGAAAACATTTCTCGAGGAGGTGTTCTTTCAAAAATAGATTGTACAGCCCCTCATAATCTTTCACCTCGCTGCCCTTGACCCAACCCTCCAAAGCTTTCTTGGCGTAGTCTAAGAAGTCTACCCAATTCTGGGTACTCAGTTTGTGACTTCCCCTGAATTTCTGTCTGTACCTTTCAGGGGTAAGTCCAAACTTCTTCACCAGTGCCACCTTCATCGTAGGGTAGTGGGTTTGCTCATCCTGCTCCAGAGCCAACAAGGTGTCCCTGCCAGCAGGGGGCATGTATTTATACAGCCCACCCCCCCAGTGAGTTTCTAAGATCCAGTGAGCCCTTAAAGAAACTTCGTAGGCGGCCAACCATTTGGCAATGTCATCACCTGTGGTGTAACTGGCGATGACAACTTTGGGTAAATAGGGTCTGGGTTCCCTGGTATTCATCTTATTTTCGCTGCCACCATTATCTGGATTAGGAGACCTTCGTATTAAGGCTTGTAGGTCTAGCTCCTTTATGGTCCGTTCATGGGCTAACCTCCTGTCCTCCCTTTCCATATCCATCCTAGCTAATTCCAACTTCATTCTCCTCTCCTCCCTCCTATCTTCCAGCTCGGCGTCAGTTAAACCCCTCTCTGAGACGCTGCTGCCCGCCCTCGAAGGTGTCCTGGGACCTGTCAGCAGATTCCCCCTTCCAGCTTGGTTCAACATTGCAATCTCAAGGACAGTGTCCCCGTCACTCTCTTCGGTATCTGGTTCTTCCACTAAATGAGCTTCCACCCATGCCCTTATGCTTGTCAGCAACTCGCCTTTCCTGGCACCTTTGTTAAAGAATACCCCTTGTTGCTGACACCATTCTTTGAGTTGGGTCACAGTATAGGATTCTAGCTCTTTAAAATTCAATTCCATCTTTAGTATGGAATAAAATAAACACTCAGGAGAGAACCAAGAAGTGTGACCTGAGGTTAACCTCCACCCACCACCAGAAATAAATTTGGAAAAAAACAAAATTCAAATTAGGAGGGCCGCAAGGAGAAAACTCCTAGTGTAGGTCAGTGTATTGCGTTGAATTACTAATGAGTAGCTGCAACCAAGTCAGAATCCCACCGCTAGGCACCAAATGTTGGAACCTGGGATGTCAGGTCACCTAGGGTAGCCTGGCCTAGGGGTAAGACATGCAATTCTAGAGGCACAAGTGTGAAGGTTGCAGACCACCCAGCAGTAAATCCACGCAATAACACTTAAAAAGGACACTACACCAGTTTGTTATGAAAATAAGTACCTGTTTATAAAAATAATATAATCTGTTCTCTTATACTTTAGAATCCACAGTTCAGTACTTTACAATCAATCAGGTGAAATAACAATCCGCTTAAGTCTTGGGAGAGAAAACTACGACTCAGTATAAGCAAATGCAGATGTCATGGAATTAATAGCAATCTTTTTAGCAGTGTCAACTGGCATTAGAAATCAACATCAATAGTATCTTTCATTACATACGTTTCCAACATCACTGGTTTTGTTTTTACCTTAATGCCTAAACCTTTACCTCCCTTATCTGTCCCTCTTCCACAAAGTGAGGCATACACAGTGAAGAGCAAAGAAAATGCCCAAGCTCTACGCTGTCACCAGTAAGCTCTAAGAGGAACTTGTAACTTTCCTTGTAACTTTAGTATTTCCAGCACACTCTTGATAGGTTGATTTTTAAGTCTACTCCCCCTCCTCATTCACCACAGTGGACGGAGAAATCACCAAAGTGTAATTCCACAACTGGCAGGCTCAAGCGCCACCTTCCCCCTTCAGTTTATCTCCTTACTTATAGATGACTCGTCCGGTGAAGCTTATCAGCACCAGACACAGGGGAAGTCACTCGGCAGTTCCTGGGAGTCCAGCGCTGGCAAGACTCCTCAGCTCATCCGCCCTTCCCGCTCACGCCAGCTCTCTCAGGAGGCGCTCGAGCAGGGAAGAGGTGTCTCTACACACGCGTCCAACCGCCGAAGGGATCCCGACGCTCTTCTTCACTCGGGGCTGGGATGCGCACACTTCTGGGCATGCGCGAAGTGTTCACACTACACCGCTCGCTTCCAGACCCGCCTCCGCTCCCGCCTTCCTCCGCGCTGGCTCCGCTGGCAAGACGCTGCTCCTTCCGGGCCTGCTCGGTCCTAGGCCCCTCCTGCCCAAAGGGAGTGGGAGCGGTAGCGCTTACTGACTTCAAACCTTGGGCTTAAACACAATGACGCGGCCGGTGCCCCCGGGGTCCTGCAGACGGCGATATCAGCGCCGCTCCATGGAATCCGGCACCCCTCACCTTCAGATCGCCTCTTCAGCCACAACTCGGCGCTGATCCCCCTCGCTGTCACAGGGGCAGAACAGCCCGATCTCTCCTGGCCAATGCTCCCTCAGCGCCCGCTGCTCCTCACAGTTGGCTTCACTCCACAGCAGGTGAGAGATGACACTCTGTGGGGTGATTGAGCTAGGGGACAGTCGCTGTAACCAGGGCAGGTTTTTATGGAGGACTGAATAAAAGGCTGGGGGGGGCCACAAGGATTAGCCCTCCTCCGTTTGAGGGAATCACAGTAGAAGTCTTTTCACTGGGCAGAGGACTGCACCCCACAGTGCTGTAGTCTCCTTCTCCTGTCCACCTCCCTATTCTTTCAGAGATTAGACAGGCGCCCAGGGTCTCCCTTAAACAACCACAGCGGGGACAAGACAAGGATCCCAAAGGAGGAGTAGAGAAGTGGATTAATTAGGCTGCTTCCCAGTCCAGGAGATCAACCCGTTCACTAGCCTCTCCCCACCTTCCAAGATAGCCTGTCCTCCAGCTGACTCTCTCAGGTAGACAAAATGGCTGCCCCGCATTCCGCCCTATATAGGCTGACCCTCAGTGGTCCAGAATGGACCAGAAGGTTCTGGAACGCCCTATACTGGTCTATGGGCAAGTTCTGGGTTTGGCAGTTAAGGCAGTTGGTAGCCACCATTTTGTGTGGTTCCAACTTTTCCTATCAGAACAGGCCTCTGGGCCTGAGGTGAAAAACTATGAGGGGGGAAAAGAACACCTATCCCCTTGACCAACACCTATAAAAAGTTAGTGGACAAAAATTATCAAGGGTATGAGGGGCAAAAAGGGGACAAAATAAATAATAGATTGGAAGGACTACGCAAAAAAACCAGACAGGTCTAACACTTCTGTTATGTTTAGATGTCTTCAGAGAAATTAGGAGCTCTCAAAAGCTCTCTGGAGTCATCCATAGGGGGTTTGTACCGAATTGATGGTGAATAGATCTGAGTAGGAGGTAAGCAGATTTTCGAGTTTCTCAAAATTCAGCTTGTTCCATTTGTGGTATGTGGTTGATGGTAGGATGGTTATGTTTGTGGTGGGTTGTGGTGCCTTGTGTTGGAAGGCGACCAGGAAGTGGTTTGACCACGTTACAGGAGTAATTCTTTGGAGTGTGACTAGTTTGGGTTGGCCTAAATGATATCTAATCTGTGTCAATGGATATGTGTGTGATTAGAAATGAGTTGTTGTAGGTGGTTTTAGTCTAGGCTAATGAGGATTGTTCTAGGGGGTGGCATATTAGGTTTCTCAAACCATTTGTTGATGTCACCAAGGATTCATAGGTTTGAGTATATACTAAGATGGTTAGAGATTGTGTTTAGCAGTGTGTCTGGGAATGTTGCATTACTACATGGGGGTCTGTAGAGAAGGAGAAAGTAACATGAAAATGTTGGTGTAGGCTTGCATCTGATAAACAGGGCATCACAACAGTGTAATGAAACATCCTCAGATTTGGTGAGATTTGTTTTTTCTTAAAATATGATGGCTAACCTGCCTGCTCTTTTGCCTATGCGATTTTGTGGAACAGATTTATACCCTGTTGGAACAGCTTTATGCAACACTGACGCAAATGCAAACCAGTGCTAATTGAGTAATGAGAGTACCAGCAGCTCTGCTGCCATTGCTACTAGACCAGGTGTCACCAACCAGTAGCTCGCGAGCTACCAGTAGCTCGCCGATACTCTGTGAGTAGCTCGAGGCACCAACATCTATTTTAATGCCTTTTTATGTACTGCATTAAAAGTAAGCAAGGCCTGTCTTTATTAGTGTCTTCATTTCAGGCATCGTGCAGTGTTTGCCCACCCTCACCTAAACCAGCTGCTCACATAGACTAAATTGAATTTGGCTGGGGCAGGGCAGAGCAGGTAAAGTGATTGCCAAAATTGGACATGAGCAGTATTGGAGTGCCCACCAGGTGCTACACCACGGCCCTTCAGCTGTCTGACACAGCACTTCAGGCCTGCATGTACAGTGTAGCAGGTGTGGCAGCCATGACACCGGTGCCTTAATTTAAAGCCCAGACATTAGGTTAGCTTTGTTGTAGCTGCAATCCACAGCTTTCAGCACCCTGGGTTGAAGAGAACAAGGCCGAGGACTGGCATAGGGTTCCAGACTCGCTTTTATGGCCTACTTGCAAGAGGTACTTTAAAACTTTAAAAAGAAATCTAGGTGAAATGCTGTTTTCTTGTTTCAATGTTGGAATGATGGGTGAAATGCAAGCCGTACTTTGTTTATTTACAACAACAAAAATAAAGTATCCCTGTGAAATACCACTTTAATTACAGCTTGCATCTTCCGGCTTTTTGTGTTCAGCACTTTTAAGGCGTGATGCAATAAGCTTTCTCTCTGGCCTTCCAAGGAAGCTGCAGCTGCTGCCCTCTGATTGACACTGCCATTGAGAGCCACCCAAAACACCCTGGTTTTGACCAGATCATGCCTTGCAAGGCTTTCAAATCCACAGCGCAATGAGGTGTTGACGGTTTTCTTTAAATATTGGCGTGAACCTTGCTTTTTATTATGTCCGTGGCATGTAAAATAATAATAATAAAACATTTTTAAAGCGCATGGCTGCACAGCTGTGTATCCCCGCGCTAACTGCAGAAAATAAACTCACAAAGAATCGAGAAGGGGATAGATGGGGAACATCATAGGGAGTCGAGAAGGGAATAGATGAAGATCATCAAAGGCTTATTGAGGGAAAAGATGGGTTTTCAGTTTGGCTCTGAAAAGAGTTTCTGAAGGTTCCATTCTTAAGTGAACAGGTAGGGCATTCCAGTGTTTCACCGCGAGGTAACGAAAAGAGCGGCCACCAATTTTCGCTCTGTGAACACGGGGGAGTTTGAATAGGGACATTCCTGAGGACCTAAGGTCTCTGGTAGGGCGGTGGATGGTCAAGAGGCCTTTTAGATAGGAGGGGCCCTTGTTGTTGGCTATCTTATGGGCATAGCAGAGGGTCTTGAATTTGATTCTCTCCCTAACGGGGAGCCAGTGCAATTTGGACAGTGCCGCCTTAGCTGATGTTCTTTTGGGAAGACCCAGTACCAAGCGGGCGGCCGCATTTTGCAGGCATTGGAGCTGGTGAAGATGTTTTTGGTTCAAACCTAAAAGGAGAACATTCCCGTAGTCCAGATGCGGTGTAATGAGTGCATGAACGATAGTTTTCCTGGCTTCAGTAGGGATGAGATCGATGATTTTTCTAAGAATTTTTAACGTGCCAATGCATTTGCCTATGATTTTATTGACATGGGATTTTCCTGATAGATCAGAGTCGATCATGATCCCTAGGTTTTTGACCTTCTCAACAGGGCGAGGGCAGTCTCCTAAAGTAGTGGGCCACCACGCTTGAGACCATAGTGAGGTTTTATTCCCTATCACTAGCACCTCTGTTTTGTCTCCATTCAACCGGAGGCAGTTGCTGTCCATCCACATGGCGACAGCAGCCATGCACTCCGAGAAGTTGGAGGCATACTTCTTGGTGTCGGGAGTGAGCTTAAACATGAGCTGGGTGTCATCGGCGTAACTGACAATACAAATACCAATACAAACAGTGGCAAATTGACACTTAGACTTGTAAACGCGACACCATTAGTGCCACACTGAGGTCTATCAAATTAAACTGCGTTCTAAAACATGGACTAATTCTTTTGTGCCACACATTCTGAAAACGTAGTGAATGTTAGGACAAAAAGCTTTCAGGATGCATGTAGTTAAATGTAAAACTGCATGGCCATTCATCTGGACGACTCAATGAACAGACCACCTCAAGGCACTTGAATGACAGAAGTTATGGTTACAGGACAAAACATGTTATGGACCTTTTAAAGATGGCAGGCAAAGTAGGCCATGCTGGAATTAAAAACTCTTCCTGTAGATCTTGGGGCGGAACCTCAGCCAATAGAAGTGTCCTACTAGGCTACTAGAGCCCTCTACATGACACAGCATTATTAGAAACAGGAACATTTTAAAAGTGGGTGCGTTTTATACTCTTTAACATGCGTGTGGAGGAGTGCTGTCCAACAGAGAAAGGAGACGTGAAATTAGAACAGTACTGTACAGGAGCCTGACAAATCATTTTCTCACAATTACTTTGCAATGTGCACCTGCAGGGTACGTAAAGTTACATTTGAATGAATATGGAAGTACTGGAATTCGCCCAGAATCTAACAATTATTGGTTACATGTAAAGCTGCGATTCAAACTATGGTTTACAATTTGCAAAATTAGATTTGAAGACACCAGGCCACTTTTCTTGGTATTGGGAAATGTATCCAAAGAAAGTGTACATGTAACTGATATATCAGCACTTGACTGTTTTCCATCACACTTGAACGAGGACACCCCACCATTTGTAAGTGTGCTTCTCCCCCACAAATTAGCGTTGCACCCAATCTAAAGAACATGAAACACGTTTTTCATATTTATCAGTATTTCGAGATTTAAAATCTAAGAAAATGCTAAAATGCACACATCATGTGAATTGAAAGTGCCTTTGAAAATTGTGTTAGCTGTGTGCATGAACAATGAATGCTTTGGACACTTCTATATGTAACAGTACAATAGAATGGGAGGTCTTTTGGCAGGATGCCTGCAATTGTACCCTGAGGCCTGTGTTTGGCCGAAGCTTCTTTACTTACATAAATAGTGTGTACCTAGGGATATCCTCTACCAGCAAGTGGCCCAGTTGCTCATTTCCTTAAAAAATGGATATGTTCTTAAAACAGGGTTCATGAGTTTCAATCCTCGAAAAATGTGATTGTGACTGGCTTTTCAGAATAAACAAGTGATTAATTCTCAGTTAGAGCCACTCGTACCAGATTTTAAGCTCATTGCACTAATAATCTGACTTGGGTCAAACCATAGCATAAGTGGAGAGTGGGGCAATAGGGATGTTAGAAGGCGGGAGAGTGTTGGAGAAAAAATGTGCTATGCATACATAGCATTTTTTGTTTTATGGCAGGTGGCAGGAGGCAAGCAATGACAATGGATAGAGTGGGGGGAGATAGCAATAACAAGGGGAGGGATGAACGTTTTTTTTTATTTTTTTTAAGTGTTAGGACATTGCCACTGCTGGCAAAGCCATAGTCTTTTTATTTGTTATGGCAAGTGGAAATGGAGTAAACACGATCAACGAATGCTTGCCCCAAGCATTACGATGGACAGCATGAGAGGGTGAGCAACAAGATGGACAGCTGGAGGAGGGCAGGAGGGACAAGCAACAAGGCAGACAGTGGGTAGGGACAAGCAACGACAGAGGGGCAAGCAACAACATGGAGAGTACAGGGAGGGGTCAGACAACAACATGGACGGCGAATGGAGGCAAGCAACAACCCTTTAGGGATAAGCAACAATATGGAGAGGGTAAGGGCACGCAAAAACACAGGTAGCGGGCGTGGGAAGCAACAACATGGACAAATGGAAGGGGCAAGCAACAACATCAACAGCGGTAGAGAGCAACCAACAACACAGAGGGGGACTAAAGTACAAGGGTAAGAGAAAGCAACACTGAAGGGGAGAAAAGCACTTATGTGAGAAGGCCTGCAAAGACACACACTCTTATGGAATACTTCAAAAAAGATACAAATGTAGTTTCAAAAGTGCAAGTAGTGTAAGGATGCAAGTAATTGGGCAATGCTACAGACGTGGGAGAATCCAATGGTAAGCAGTGGGCAGCAGTTGCTTGGCCTGTAGTAGCTCACAATGATTTTCACTGATCAGAAGTAGCTCCAACTACAGAAAAGGTTGGAGACCCCTGTACTAGACCATAACTTTCTTATGCAGTGTGCTATGCATCACTGCTGCAAGCTTCAAAACTATGCCACCATCCTGAAACCGTATTCTGCGTACTCTATTGTTTTTACTGTTTTGAAATGGCAGACCAGTGAAAAGCTTAACTTTTTAATATTTTTATTGAAACACATAGCCTCCAAATTCGGGCCACATTTCTAAACCCCTGTGCGCCACTGGAACATCACTTTTATTGACGTTCCAGCGGCACAAAGTTCAGTGTCATATCTTCAAGGCCAAGTAAGGCCATTCTGCATGGATTTTCATGGCCTTGAAGATACGGTGTGAGGCAACGCAGCGTAAGTCGCTGTAGTGCTTAACACTGCGATGGGGAGGCATGCCATGGGCGTTACGGTGAGTATTCCCACATAAAACCCATAGCATTTGACACATTCACAGATTTACAATGTTCTGTAAACCTGGGAATGCGTCAAAAGCCTATGCCTTAGGGGAGGTGCAACGAAGAGAAGTAACTTTATTTCTCCTCATTGTTTCCTCTTTCTATGTGTGCTGCATTCAGCAGCACACATAGAAGGAGGAAATCGCCTCCAGTGATTGTTTTTGTGCAGGGGTTGGTTGTCGGGGCAGGATGCTGGTCCCTGGGGGGCTGTAATCCGAGGAGTGGGCTTCCTCCATGTGCTCCCCTGCAGCAGTGAGTGAGTGGCCTTTCCTGGCCGCATGCTACTGGTGGAGCTGTTTGGTGTGTGTGTGTTTGAGCTGTTTACACTAGGCCCAAACCCAGCAGGACGAACTGGGGCGAACCAGGAGCTGGGAAGGGCAGTTTTCCTGATTACTCTACTTTCAAAGGGTCTAGGGATTTAGGCTCTAGGCCTGCTCCCCGGGGATCTGTTACCCCAAAGCCTGTTTCTAGGCTATATCTGGGCTGCTCGCTCCAAGTCTCCAGGCTCTTGACTCCTCGTGTGGTTGGCCCCTGTCTTCTCAGCTGAAAGCTGCATCGCCTCCCCCTAGTAATGGAAGCCTGCAGGTTGCAGGAGAGGGGCGCAGGCATGCTTAATTGGTGTTCTCAGGGGCTTTGGATTGTGGTGCTAATTGATTGTACCAAAGAGATTGCCAATCGAGCACCTAGTTTGGCTTGCTGGGCTTCTGTGTGCTTTTGGGGCTATAGATTAGTCCAGATGACCCTGGTCTGTACCCTTGTGGCCTTCATGGCCTTGCAGTGCCCGGTGGCTTGAACTTGGGCTTGGCTGAGCTTATCATGTACCAGCGCTGGGCCTGCAAATGGTCTAGGTGCTGATATGCTGATCTGACTGGTTTGCTAATCCTGATTTAGCTGCAGGGGGCACTTGAGGAACAAGATGGAAAAGTGTGGGAGGGAGGCACGTGCAGGAACACGGGGGGAGAGCGCCCTGACCTCAAGCCAGACCTGACTTAGTTGGGCCACTTCCATAGACCTCGGGGCTTGACCAAAGCAGTGGGGCCTAGCCCACAATGCCCTCTTCCACCACTGCTTCCCTGTTGCCCCCCTTCCTTCCTCGTTACCAGGCCCCTCTCCTCTGCCTCAGCCTCAGGTGGCAGGGTGGGGTTAAGGGTGAGTGTCCAAGAGGCTGTCAGCCCGGCTTTCTCCGCTGTGATTTGACTTGCGGCCCTTACCTTTTTAGGTTGTTCAGTGCTCCTGGCATCTCAGAGCACATCAGAGCTCAGCACTCAGGGCTCGGTGTTCCCCACCTTCACACACTAACCCTCAGGGTAGCAGGAGTGGTGGCAGTGAGACTGCCAGTAGGTACCTTCAAAGCAGCGGCTTCACTGTTCGATGTTTCACAACTGGTCCTCGCCTCCATGCCACCTCGTCTTGCAGTGCCTTGCCTTGCTCCTCCTCTTTATCCGCACTGAGAACTGCTTCGTCTCCATTGGAATAAAGTTTATTGAATCACTGACACAAGGTTGTATATAATTCCACAATCCCAAATTTGAAAACGGACAGAGAGAGAGAGAGATAGAGCACAGAGGGTGCAAAGCACAAGTACTCTATAAGAAATCTTCTGTGTAAAGTGAAGTAGTAGTAAGTGATAGTCAGTTACAAAGTGGAATCAACGCATCTTAAGTACAGTCCAAAATGTCATATTCTTCTAGACTACATTTCTCTGTGTATATGTTTTAATACATTTACAAATGTGTGAGACTTCTGCATATTGGTGCTGTCCATAAAGTCTGTGCAGTATCACAAGCTGTAAAAGAACCTTAGTAGAATTCTGCAAAAGGTCGTTACTGAGCAGCAATCTCGGTAGGTAAAACACATCACATATAAAATACTAAGCGGTGAGATACAAAAGAATAGTAAAGAGCAAAAACTACCATTTGATGCTGTCCATAGTAAGAGATAAAAGCATGCAGGTTGAATATTAAAAATGTAATTTATTGAATCTCAGAGTTGGTGCAGGAGACAACAAGGAGATCTTCAACTGATGCTATGCTGTTTGTTAAATTTTTTTCTTAATTTTAATATTCCACATCTTCTAAATTCAGACTGTATTTACTGTAAGTGGTACAGGAATGGATGTGTGGACATAGAAGGCTTCTTGTTGTTCTTATAAAGATGTTTTTCTTATCACGCAGAACAGTGTGTGTGTGTGTGTGTGTGTGTGTGTGTGTGTGTGTGTGTGTGTATGTGTGTTGTTCAGTTCTCTGTTGTCAGTCATCAAGTGTTACATTGTTACTTCAGCCTCTACTGTTAAACCATTACTGAAATTTTCTTAATCACCACACCCCATTCACAGGCATACAATCTGCCCAGGGTTGGCCCACTTTATGACAACCGATCTTGGTAAATCTCTGAGCATCCATTGCTGGAATGGATGCCCAGTGCGGGCAAGGGATGCTCAGTCGGGGTATGGGATATGGCCAAACCGCCTTTGATTTCCTATGCGCTATCAATTTATCCATACCCTCTAACCGCCCAAAGGCCAACTTGTGAGAGGTGAGCATTTTTTATTTGGCTGAAACTATTTGTATTATTAGGTGCTCACGCATTGGCCAGGCCGTCACTTCCTTTATTATTGGCTTTACTTCTGCAATGGGTTTTGTGCACAGTCCCAGTCATAGTGAATTCAACCACCAATGCCGGTTTGATCCTGACTGGATGGTTTGGGCTATTTCACGCTGTTCAGTCATCATCCAGTGGTCAAGCCGGTCATGAATGGCTGGCGAGTCACTGACCTGATGCGTCTCTTCCTAATATAGGACTGTAGGCAGTACCCCACGCACTTCCCACCACATCTGCTGTTCTTTCAAACAGCAAAAGTCAGAAAAGATTTTCTGCCCAGCTTCCAATCAAGAACACAACTATCTTACCCATCATGCAACAGTTAATCATGGTATACAACGTTTACAACGCAATTTTTACAACGCACTACCATTACAACGAAACTTTTACAACGCAACATCCATTACAACGCATACATTTACAACGCAGTCATTACAACGCATGACACTACAACGCACACCACTACAACGCATACCATTACAACGCAGTCATTACAACGCATACTATTACAACGCAAAACTTACCATCCAACACTTACCCTACTGTTGCACCCCCTGGAGTTAGAATAGTAATTTTAACCCCTACACTATCCAAAACTTTCCCTACTGTTGCACCCCCTAGAGTTAGAATAGTAATTTTAACCCCTACACTATCCAACACTTACCTTATATGCAATGTAATGTAATGCGTTGTAATGGTATGCGTTGTAAATGTAGTATGCGTTGTAGTGGAATGCGTTGTAAAGGTATTTTTTAAGAATTCGTTGTAATAGTATGCGTTGTAATGGTGTGGGTTGTAATGGATGTTGCGGTGTAAAAAATGCGTTGTAAAGGTATGCGTTGTAAAAGTGTGCGTTGTAACGTCATACATCCGTTAATCATTGGACTGTCCTCACACCTGAGATTGTCCAACATCTCTCATCTTCATAAATTCGCTGGTGTCTACCTGTCCCTTTCTCTGTAACCATTGACCTGAAAACTCACACTGTTATTGCACTCCTCTCTGACCTTTCCGTTCTCCATAATCACTATATTATAAAACAAATGTGGGGAGGGTTGCACACCACAGTTGCTTTAGTGGACTGGGCTGCAATATGGAGGTGGCAGATAATTTCAGACCCAAGACGATGTTGTCATTATGAGTGCTTCTATACCTGTTGTCTGATTATTTAGGTCAAATAAATAATGAAACAATAGTGGCACTTTTTATTTCAATACGTTAAATGCCATATCCAAAATATCAAGATTACAGCATTCAGATTGAAATGACACAGAATTCTTTGACAATTAACCATAATTTAAATAACATTTGTCACAATTTTGAATTGTTAGATACATAGGGCACCATGAAACATCTACTACTGAAAAGCCAAAGACTGCTAACCATCGTTTCGTCCAAATAAAATGTTTACATTGTTCCTCCTACGCACAACACACTATGTTCAAAATGTGTAAAGCAGTAAATGAAAATTGTGCACATGGATGTGGACAACCATACATTGTGGGAATGCCTGCTAATGCAATGTTTTTGGGACTCAGTAATAAGCTGTATGCGCATCATATGTATCCAGAATATGGCCATCCTCCATACTAATATAATAAAGAGAGAGCCCAAACCTTTGAGGCGGGTAATCTCAGGAACCACCGCACCAATCACAACACCCAATACAGTGTTGGAAAGGGCAGTTGCAGCAGAAGGACATAGGCTATGCAGACGCCCACCATATACATTTAAAAGGTAAAAGAACCGTGCCAGCAAAGTAGTCCCTTGTGGGCGTGTCTGCGTTGTGCTGTGGGCGTGTGCTGGGGGCGTGACAAACACTGGGGGCGTGTGGTACTTCCGCCCTTGATGCCATGTCTCATAACGTGTGCTAATCCCACCCTGCTCCCTTTAAATACCCCTGCACCCCATAATCATAACCCACCCTTACTCCTTAAAATATCCCAACACCCTTAAACACTAACCCATCTTAACCCTATAAATATACCCTGTACCCCAAAACCCAAACCTATCTCTAAACCCTAAAAATACCCCTGTAAATCAAAACCCAAACCTAGCCCTGAACCCTATAAATACCCCTGTACCTCAAAACCCAAACCTACCCCTGAACCCTAAAAATACCCCTGAACCCCAAAACCTAAAAACATAGCACTGAACCCTAAAAATACCACTGTACCCCAAAACCCAAACCTACCCCTGAACCCTAAAATACCCCTGTACCCCAAAACCCAAACCTAGCCCTGAACCCTTAAAATATCCCTGTACCCCAAAACTCAAACCTACCCCTGAACCCTAAAAATACCCCTGTACCCCAAAACTCAAACCTAGCCCTGAACCCTAAAAATAAAACTGTTCCCCAAAACCCAAACCCACCCCTGAACCCTAAAATACCCTTGTACCCCAAAACCCAAACCTAACCCTGAAACCTAAAAATACCCCTGTACCCCAAAACCCAAACCTAGCCCTGAACCCTTAAAATACCCCTGCACCCCAAAACCCAAACCTACCCCTGAACCCTAAAAATACCCCTATACCCCAAAACCCAAACCTAGCCCGAACCCTAAAAATACCTCTGTATGCCAAAACCCATACCTATCCCTAAACCCTAAAACTACCCCTGTACCCCATAACCCAAAACTATATATGAACCTTTAAAATACCCAAACACCCCAAAACATATACCTCAGTACCCCAAAACCAAAACATATACTCCTATACCCATACTTACCTTATCCAAACATTTTTTTTTTAAAACATGCTTTTACCATTCATGCATTTACAACGAATTTCGTTGTAAATGTATGCTTGGTAAAAGCATATCAAATGTAATGCCATGCGTTATAATGGCATTGCGGAGTCATGGTACTTTCGTAATGAAAGTATGCGGAGTGATGGTATGCGGAAAGAAAGTTGCGGAATAATGGGTGTTTACCCTCCCCGGTAAGTACATTGGTGGCACGGCGGCCCACATCTCCAGCAACATACACATATTTTTTCACCACCCATTTGAAAAATACACAGGTCTCTCTCATTGATGACCAGCACCGACATACACTTTTAGACACACCTCCCGCCACAAGTTCTAGAATTGCGAACTTTAGAGCTGGGGAGCTACGTTCAAATCTCGGCATCAGCTCAACATCCTGTGATTCCAGGCAAATCGCTTTGTCTCCCTGTGTCTACCACAAATGAATGTGTTCTTCTGTAATGTAAATTGTGCTCATGCCATGTTGTCAAGTTCGCGCTATATAATATTGCAAGGAAAAATAAAGTAGGGAAACTCGAGTTCACACACTTCTGAACGCGCACTCTTAAGTGCATCAGCAGTGCACTGTGAATTGGAGTGTTTCACAGGACTGTCACAGATAAGAAATGCTATCTAAACGAAATCCTACAAAACAATATACTACTGGCCGGCAGCAATTCATACCCGGACCACATCGGGACGGGCTGCTATTCTCTGATAAAAGGTGTCTGCTCAATATATAGGGAGAAACTGACCTGAATCGTATGGAACAGACATGAGTTACACTGGGGCTGGGAATGGCCAAAAGGAACATTGCATGCCTATGAGGGGCAGAACAAGTGCCACAATTGTCAGATTTGGAAAAAAGGTATGGACTGGTGTATGCTAGCAGAGAAGGTGGTGTACAAAGGTCGCAGATGTCCCCAGAAATGGACTAAGGTTTGGGGTCGCTCAAATGAATATTGGGGTTATATCTGTGATCAGATCACTACAAGCACTGAGGGAAGGTCAATATCTGATACAGTGGATTTTGACTTACCTATTGTTCATGCTGCGGGTAAGGGAGGTGGGATTGATTCTTAACAACAAATGCGGAACTGTTGATACTGTATCTACATATCTCAATGCATGATTAGACCTAATACGTGTTTTTTCTCCTATAATGTTATATCAAGATCCCACTACCCAAGATTTAATTTGCATTTATCCACGCAACAAATGGGAGACAAGGGAATATTGTTTGGTAATTTAAGCTGAGATGCTACAACTGTTTTACATATGTTGATGCACGACCTGACCTGTTTGGTGATACTACACTGATTTCAACAAAAATCGTTATAAAAAAAAAGACTGCTGAGCATACTACGGACCTACCAACTCAAACAAAATATTCACAGTGTGAGGAAGGGGCATGGCATTGGAGGGGGTGGTCCTCATGCCGAGAAGTACTTACAAGGCACTTTTGCTCCAGCCCCGCCCCAAACCCCCTCCTCTAAATAAAAATAAAAAACTCTTGCTGAGGCTGGTGGCGATGTAATGGGGTTTTTTCACACCTCTTAATAGATGTCTGAAGTTCAAAGCCTAGGAAAACTGTTGTAAACTTATTGTATTACTTTTCTCTTGTCTCTATGATCTTCTACCCTCTCTATGACTTTCTTGTATTCTAGAATGGTTATGTTGGCTTGTAAGTCTCAGGTTCTGCTGTGTCAGTTGAGTACTGGTCAGCAGGCGTTGAGTTCTCATACTGCTGTGCTCTGCAATAAATCTCTTATACTACAACAACTGGTCAGAGATTACTTACAACATTTTGGCAACTTGTTCCTGCTGTCCAGAGAGGGGTGATTATGTGTCTCTGGTTTCCTGGCACATATCCACGAGCAGAAGCACTTCAGCGGTAAGACTGAGCGAAGAAACGAACCCGCCAATGTCTCTCATGAATGCTGCATGAGTACGGAGACATCCGATCGAAATTCCGAGCGGAATTTGAAGTTTTTGGAGGTTTTGGCTGTCGAAAAAGGATCTCAACCGTATCCAAGTAAGTGAAAAATTGCTGCCTAGCAAAGCGCCTGAGTTCCGAGTTCCGACACCATTTTCTAGACCGGGCAAGTTATCAGTGAGCGGATGTGAGCATTACGCTAGCGTGCAGTGCCGCGTTTCAAGCCTCTCTTTCATCCCAGCGGCCATCTTGATTTTTGTTTTGCTATCACGGAAATACTCTGGCATTCACATCGCGTTGTGATCAACGGTTCAACTTATCTTTTCGACATTAGAGCTGTGAGGGATCGAGAAAGCTCTATTTTCTAGCGGATCAACTTATCAAGGTACTTTCATGTATATATGATTTTTCTTTGCCAACTTTGCAACAAATCTTATTCTGTGTCTATTATTTTTATCTAAATTTCTAAGCTTCTCAACAGTTGATCTAAATTGTTAATAGACTCAATTTTGGATCATTTTGAAAGTTAAATATGGCACAGCAAGTTGTGGTTGCCCTTCCTCCTCCATTTTTATCTGAACCAGGGAATCCCAACATCCAATGGGAAGACTGGTTTATAATGTTTGACAATTATTTGGAGGCACTTGATGGCCAAGAATTTTCGTCAAAAAGGAAGAAAGCGATCTTATTGAGTACCTTGGGCAAGGAAGGACAAAGGTTTTTAGATTCTTACCAATTGCTTTACAAGGTAATGGCCAAGCAATTCCTGACGAGTTTAAGGAAGCTGTGTCGAGGTTAGAAGTCCGATTTGCCAAGGAGGAGAACCTTGTTATGAACCGCTACAAATTTTATACCCAAAAACAGAGGCCGGATGAGTCTATAGATGATTTTGTCACACGTCTAAGGGAACTTTCCATAAAATGCAAGTTTGGGGCTATGTGTGACGAACTTATACGTGATCAGCTCATTGTTCAGTGTAGCAATCGTAAGATTCAGGAAAGACTCTGGGCGGCAAAGAATCCCACACTCAAGGTGGCGATAGATCTCGCTCAGGTCATTGAGGAATCAGAAAAGTGTATAAAAGTGATTGAAAATTCTAAAAAGAAGTGTGCGGAGCAAGAAGTCTCAGAAGTCTCAGAAAAAGCATCAGATCACGAATTGGACTACTCGGTGGATGAGTCAGTCGCAGTAGTGAAGAACAACTTCAGGCCTAATGTCAAGAAAAATTTGCCTTCCATCAAGATTTGCACAAGATGTGGTAACACCTCGCACACCTCAGAGGCAAGGTTTTGCTTTGCTGCCAATAAAGAATGCTTAAGATGTGACCGCATTGAACACTTTTCGAAAATGTGCAAAGTGAAAGGGAAACAGAAGATTGCTGTCGTTGAAGATTACAGTAGTGATGTTTTGTCTGTTAGGCACAGATTACTAGTTGTCAATGACACAGATATTGCGAGCATTGGCGACAGAAGGCATAATAGACCAAAGGCTGACTTTAGAATTGATGGACGTGATGTATCACTTATGGTGGACACTGGGTCACGTTACACAATCATTCCACAATCTACGTTTAACATGTTGTGGGGTGAAAAACCTCTTTTACAGAGTGCCATTTCTCCAAAAGGGTTTCAGGGAGAGACTATAGACATTGTGGGATATTTCGAGTCTGACATATTGTTTAAAAATAGATCCACAAATGGTAAAGTTTATGTATCTCTCGATGGTCCTCCTATTTTGGGTTGGGTACACCAATTTGATTTGTACATCATTATTAATCCTAGAGCGCCTGAGCAAGTTATGGTGTTGGAAGATGACTCTATAGAGTCTATTTTAAATGAGTTTGGCTCTGTGTTTAATGGTGACCTTGGTGAGCTCAAGGGATACTCTCATATCATCAAATTGAAAGATGGCTCTGTACCTATTCAACATAAATTGTGGAGGATTCCTTTAGCCATTAGGAGTGATGTTAAGTCTCTATTGGAGGAGATGTTGCAAAATGGGGTAATTGAGCCGGTGGAGGGGTCACATTGGGTTTCTCCGGTGGTCATTTCAGACGGCAAATTGAGATTTTGTGTGGATCTCAGGTCATTAAATAAGTGTGTAATTGCTGATACTTTCCCTCTACCCAACATTGGGGAATTGGTTTCCACTCTTGATGGTGCAAGATATTTTTCCAAGCTAGACCTCAAGAGTGCCTACCATCAGGTAAAATTACATGATAGTTGTAAACATCTCACCGCCTTTATCACCACCGAGGGTGTCTTCCAGTTTACCAGGCTACCATTTGGTCTTATTTCAGCCGCTAGTGTGTTTCAAAGAATGGTGGATGAAATGTTCAAGGGGGTGGAAAAAGTAGTCTACTTCCAAGACGATATTTTGGTGTTTGGAAGTTCTGTTTTTGAGCACAATCAGATACTCAGGAAAGTGTTGAACAGGATTTCTGATGCGGGTCTTACTCTGCGTAAAGAGAAGTGTGTTTTCCTCGTGGAACAAATTGAGTATTTGGGCCATGAGATTTCAGCTTCTGGAATTAAGCGAAAGAAGGATTTGTTATCAGCGATAAAATCGGCTCCTCATCCCACGGATAAGGACCAACTTAGGTCGTTTATGGGACTCATAGAGTATTACTCTAAGTTTGTTAAGCATTTTTCAGAAAAGACAATATGTTTGAGGTCCTTACTTAAGAAGGGGTGTAAGTTTGTGTGGGGATCTGAACAGGAGTCAGCTTTTTGTAAGATAAAAAGTGACATATGTACGGCTGGAATTTTGGCACCGTTTGACACGAGACGTGCTCCCATACTCATGGTTGATGCTAGTGCATCTGAGTTAGGTACGGTACTTCTTCAGAAGCATGAAGGGGGTGAACGTCCAATTGCTTTTGCCTCAATGACCTTGTCTGAATCTGAGGTCAATTATAGTGTGATTGAGAAAGAAGCTTTGGCCGCTGTCTGGGGCGCACACTATTTTCGGACTTATCTTTGGAGAATTTGCTTCATACTAAAGACAGATCACAAGCCCCTGATTCGTATTCTGGCTCCTGCAGGTGTGGTCCGTGGGTCTCCTAGATTAGCCAGGCTAGCAGCCAAATTGCAAGATTTTCATATTGAGATTCAGCATGTACAGGGTTGGAGGAATCTTCAAGCTGATTGTTTTTCGAGGTTACCGAGTAATGTAGATCAAGGGGATTTGAATAGAGATTTGTTGGATGAGAGTGTTGCGTGGGTCCAAGATGTCGTTTCTATTGGTGAGGCTCATTTTCACAAGAACAATGGCTTGCTGCCATGGAAAAGGATTGTGTTTTAAAGGAAGTTATATACATGATCAAACATGGTCCAAAGAGGGAGAGTTGTTTGCAAGTTCCAGTTCGCCCTTATGTTAAAGTGTTGGATGAATTATCGACTTGTGGGAAGGACATTTTGATGCGGAATGATACATTTATTCCTCCATTTGAACTTAGGAGTAAGCTTATTTCCATTGCACACGAGGGACACCTCAGACAGACCATGACTCAACAGAGGCTTAAAGCTAACTTTTGGTGGCCTGTTATAGATGCTCAGGTTTCGACATGGGTTGAGCGGTGTGTGACTTGTAAAGATGGGGAAAAAGGTAGAAGGTTGCTGTTGGGTCGAGCCTGGGGCACATTTTATCATCAAATGTACCATGGCATACTGTGTGTCTAGATTTTATTGGGCCAATGGTAGAACTCAATGTGAATCTGATAAAGCGCGCGAGGCCACCCGACCAATAGTTTTCGCCGTTTCCGGCTTCCGGGCCCATATACTTTCAAATCACCATATACATCGATCAGGTGACTTCACGAGCTCTACCAATTTGTGTGTGTGTTCCCTATTATTATTTTTCAGTGCACCCGACTTACCATCCACCGATGCGGGTACCTAATGACCACAATGAATCAGGGAGCTAGCTGTAAAGGAAAGGCAGCAAAATACAAACCCAACCAATAGCCTTCAAAATACTGTTGAAATGACCACGGACAACTGGAAGTTTTAAAATGTTTATCTAAAGTTCATTATTTTCTTGCATGAGGTACAGTAAAATAAGGCAATCAATAACCAAGATAACGTAAATTATATAGCTATAAAGAAATAATGACAGAGTAATCATTGAAGTACTGATAAAATGTAACGAGAAGATACTATGCTATTCAATAATATTTAAGCATGGACAGTTTTTATGCATGGATAACTATAGGAGGGCCTATAAAGAGTAACACGCTTCACTTAAGGTGAATGGGCCTTTGAACAATCTAGGCAATGAAGTTCTAGACCATATCAGAAAATGACAAACTGCAATGCAAAATATAATTTCTAACAAGTGAGAAGACATAGGAACAAACTTATGGAAAAATGCAATTGACTTTCAATAGTTGCGGAAAGACATGGAAAAATATATCATATGCAATGATGAACTTTATTAAAGCCAAAGTTAGAAATTCAGAAGGTGCAAGATTTAAGAGGTTCGGAGCAATATTTACCTAGAAAGGTGTGATAACCAAACCCTGGCCACGGGTCAGTTAAGGACAGGAAACCCTCAAGGAAGGATACCCCTCAAAGGACAGCAGATGCAGAATGGACACCCCGGATAGGACAGGATACCCTCAGATTAGGAATCAGGACAGGACCTCAGGACAGGACAGCAAACCCTCAGGACAGGACCGCTCAGGACAGGACCGGAACCCACAGTTCGGAAGCAACGCCTGCGCTCCACCCGTTCTGCAGCTATCGATCAAGACCCCGATTGGGTCAGCGAACTCCCAGTTAAGTGCTTCGCCAGCACTTTAAGGTTCAGTAGAACCTTAGACTATGGTCAAATTCGGACAGAGTGCTCCGCAGCTCTCTGTATCTTCAGTCACCTATTGAGTACGATGGGTCAGTGACAGGTCAGCTAAACCAGACAAGTCGGACGGTTCACTAGGTGAACCCAGGGTAGATATACAGTTTGGGGACAGTGTACCACCCCCCAATGTTGCAAAGTGTCAAAATCCCTCAATTTGGATTGGTCCTAAGGTAGGATTTGGGTAGCACACCAATCACAACATAGTAATTCAAGCCTACATTTGCATAGTAGGGTACCGCCTAACTAGATTGGGGTTCCCATGAGAAGTTGTGCAGAAATACAATGGCAATTTTAACAATGTTGCACTGCGAGAACATGTGATTGGTTCAGCCGAGTTTTCAGGTCGTTTCTCAGGAGCATCTTGCTCGTCACTGCCAACTGGCTGTGTTCCATCAGTCAAGGTCTGCTGTGCCTCGGCAAGTCGCGCAGGCGCAGAAGGGACCTCCAAGATGGTTCTCGGTACATACAGAACCCCATTCCCCGCGGTACATGAAAAGTAAGCGAAAACAAATTAATACATAATAATGTCATTATGAAAACACATCACAGGGTTTGTACTTTTAACTCATCATCAAGAAATAAACTTATGCGTTTAAATGTTAGCTACATTGATACGGGTACAAGAGCAGTGGCACGAGCAGTACCACATGATAAGCACAGCTATGAATTACGCATGCGCATAAATTTCCCTCCACTTCTGCAGACGCGTCAGGACACGTGAGTGTGGCTGACGCATGCGCAGTAACTAAAATACAAGCAGCGGCCATTTTAGGTGACTCGAGTAAATTATTTTAGTAAAACACATGTGCAAGCTTCACGATCCTTATCCAAACTAAACATAAATGTTAGTAAAACATACACTTGTTACCGTATTACACATAAACGAGGTTCTTGACTTCGGCAAGCCGCAAAATATGCGAAGCTTTGCTTCATCAATCCCCTCTTTGATGATATTTACTATCATCACAAAAATAGAACCAGATGCCAACTTTCTTTCATACTTTATATAGCTCTATCTCTTCCAGCAATCGTTCTAACTTTTCTCTCTCAGTTTTAGTAGGGTGAGAAGTCTTCACCTTTTTGTATATCTGATCATTCACTTCCTCCAACTCAATTTCATCCACACTCCGTTTCAACCCTCTTGCATTTACCTCGTGCTTCTTGGTGCGCTTGCGGCATTTACAACAGATAAAAATGAGAAATATAATAAGACCTATAATACCAATTGGCATCAGTATCTTGAACAACAAGCTTTTACCTACACTAGCAAGCCAATGACCTACATTTGAGAGACCATCTACCAGTCTCTTCCAGGCACTATCAACCTCGAGTGGTTTGAGTTCCTTTGTCAAATTAGTAATGTTTTTCACATATCTTTTGATCTGTACACTTTTATCCGGAATATAAGTGCAACAATGTTGCGCCTTCAACATCCGGCAGACTCCGCCCTCTTTCGCTAATAAGGTGTCAAGAGCAAGTCGATTCTGTAAAACCATTGATCTGATCGCAACCATTTCGGTATTGACCAGGAGAAATCCATGAGCTGTTTCAGTAGACAGCACATCTACTATAGTAGACAATTTGCAAATTCTGTGAGTGTTCAGAACCACTCCCACTCCAGGTATCAGTGCACTGAAAATACTACCCATAATTTCACCTATACTTTCTCTTTTACTACGCACTAAGCCATTAGTATCTTCATTGCTTCCAGCTTTTCCATTCACATGGTATATTTTCGGGAAAACAATGCCAAAATAGCAGCTTCCATACCAGTGATCCGGCAATTTGAAATAAGCCTTGTCCCCACAAATATAATAAATTCCAGGAAACACAGGCTCTGACCCATTTTTGAAACCCCAACCTCCAATTACCTTGTAATTATGTTCGCATTCACTGGAACCAATGAAAACATTATTATAATAGCTAGTCTTCTCGCGATGAAGACATAGCTTGCCTTTCTTTTCAAAATCCAGCAACAGAGCAGGTCCCGCCCCACCATTTGAGGTGCCTTCCATGTTCTCTGCCCATTTTGGCTTTTTCTGACTTTCGTCATTAGCCTTCTTTTGTATTTTAATTCTTCTTTTCTCTGCCATGTTCAGGAACATCTTTTCCTGTTCACGCAAAGAACAAGTCAAGTTATCTCTGTGTGCATCTGCTATGTCAATGTTACCTATGGTCAAGAAGTAGTCTCCCATATATCTTATGGTGTCGCTTTTAGTATGTACAGGATTCAAGTTCCCACGTATAGGAAGTTCCGAAAATATTACGTCATTATTAGAGTAATAGTATTGTAACGGTCCTCTTTTGTAAAATAAACTAGCTAAAATGCTACAGGAGATTCCATATGTTAATGGCAAGTGATGGTATGTCACGCCTTCAGCCACAGAAGTAGGTAGCTTCATGCAGACATAGCAATCTTCAATTTCCATAGTCTCTACATAGTGTATTAACAAGTTTGCAAAAACATTTAAGTGTGTCCTGTTCTTAATTCCATGATAATGTAGTCCTCCCTCATCTGATGCTTCTAAGTTTTGCTTTGTTTGTCTCAGTGCTCTCTCATGTCTTGCTACACTCTGTGTTGTCAACTCCTCACTGTCCGTATTTACAACTTCAGTAGGGACAATGTTAGTATCTTTACTTACAGCAAAGGGAATGAAAATTGTTAGTCCTATCCAGATGACTATCAGTACTACTATACTACATATACACACCTTGCAGCACGTCTTGAAACGACTGCAACTAGGTCTACCATTCACAGTTGAATCAGACATTTCGGCTCAGAAGAAGTTTCTCGACCCCTCTTTGTGTCTTTACACAGCTAGCTTACTTTGTGCAAATTCACGGTGGTTCGTCTTCTTCTTCAGCAGAGTACTCAGGGACGGGCTCTCCGTCGCTTACGTCAGTTATATCAAGATCTTCAAGTTCTTCCAAAACGAGTGTCCATTCAGGAGACTTGTATTTCTTGTTTTGTCTTTTTAATCGTTCACTCCTTCTTTTGGAAGAGTTTTCTTCTTGCTCTGCTATCCGTGCACTTCTCCTTGCTTCTGCACGTTTCTCTTCCACCGTCTTTATCCTTAGCCTTAATCTCTTTATGAACCTGGGCTCAAGGTTGTTTCTTTTCTTTAGTCTCTTAGTGGGTACTTGGACTTCACCTTCTTCTCTTATCTTCTTATTCTCTTTAGCTTGTTGCAATTCTGCTTCGCTTTCTTCTTCTTCTTCCCTTATCTCGCTAGTTCCAGGGCTAGCATCAAATTCTTCTGCCTGGTTACTAATCTGGCCTAGTTCAGGAATATTTTGTTTTTGGCTTTCGATTGTCTCCGTTTCTGTTTCTGTTTCCTGAACCCGTTCTTCTAACCCTATCTGATCCTGTTCAAGCACTTCGATCTCTTGATTTTCTTCTGCTCGAACTATTATTCTATTTCTAAGCTGTTCCTTATCCACATCAGGAGTTAGTGGAGGTGTATCGAACACCTGTTCTGTCCCTGTCTGACCTTCTCCTTCCTCAGTTTTGATGTGAATCTCAGGTGGCTGAGGTTCTTCGCCTGTGCCTTGCTTTTCCTGACTAGTCCACTCTCTACCTTCACTAAGTCGTTCTCTTGTTCTGATAGGATCTTCGGTCAGATCAATCATCGGTATCCATTCTTCTGGCCATATGCTTGGCAGCTCGTCATCAGCTACTCCTGGCTCAGCTTCCTGGACCTCTTCAGCAGACTGGATTCTTGGCAGTTCGTAGTCAACTACTCCTGGGCCAACGTCTGCTGTTCCTGCAGCCTGACTGGTGCTGGGCTGCTCGTTGTCAGCTACTTCTGGTCTGGCTCCTGCAGAGTCCTCTGCTGGTTGCCCTTCTTCTGCAAATTCTTTGTCTGGTAATACCTTCTGGGTGTGGCCAGCGTGGATCCACTGGGGAACACCTGCGACCTTCACTGCAGTGGTTGTTACCAGGATTACTTGGCGTTTCTTTCCCCACCTTGGTGCCAGACAGTTTGATCGAGTGTGCTTCTTTATTTTGACCCAGTCTCCTGGAACCAAGCCGTGGAGAGGAGTCGTTGGATTGAGGATGCCGTCGTCTCCAATCTGGCGAGAGATAGAACGCACTTGGTCACCCAATCTTCTGCAGTATTCAAGCACCAAATCATCAGTAATACTCAACAGTTTGCTTCCTGGCACCCATGCTTGTCTCATCACTCTTCCCATAATGATTTCATGGGGACTTAGGCCTGTCTTGCGGTCAGGAACACTTCTCAGTCCCATCAGGACCAGGGGCAGAGCCTTCACCCAGGTCATGCCAGTTGCATCAGTCAGCTTTGCTAGTCTGTTTTTGATAGTTCCATTTACTTGTTCCACTATTCCAGAAGCCTCTGGATGATATGCACAGTGTAGTTTCTGCCTTATTCCAAAGGCCTTACAGAGTTCAGCCAGTATTTCATTCTGGAAATGTCCACCCTTATCTGATTCAATAATGAATGGCACCCCGAATCTAGGTATCAGCTCTTTTAGTAAACACTTCGCTACTGTCAGTGCGTCACTTTGGGGAGTAGGGTAAGCTTCTACCCATTTTGAAAATACACAAACAATGACAAGGACATATCGTTTCCCTTCACAACGGGGCATGGTGATGAAATCAATCTGTATCCTTACAAAGGGACCCCCTGATCTCCCAATTTTGCTCAGCTCAACCATTGTCCTCTTGCCTGGGTTCATCTGTTGACATGACAGGCACCTCTGGCAGAGGGACTCTGCTACTTTCCTGAACTTCTTACTATACCAAGTCTGTTGAAATACCAGAATCATGGCATCCCTACCAATGTGTGACCCTTCGTGTATTAATCTTGCCATTGTGCCAAGCAAGTGTCGGGGTAATACAGGCATACCAGTTGGGCCCAAGATGACACCATCCACACGTCTCGGTCTACACCCATCCTCCTTCCATTTCTCTCTTTCTTGCCAAGGAGCCGACTCCTGCCATTCTCTCACTTCATCCCAAGTAGGCACTTCCTCAAACACCTGAAGTTGGCAGCTGGTTCCTGGCCCCCCTCGTTTTGGATTTACGATATACCGATCTCTGGCACACCATTGGGCCACTCGATCAGCATAATCGTTTCCCAGTGATACTTTGTCCATGCTCTTCTTATGAGCACCGCATTTTACCACTGCCAGTTCCTTGGGTAACTGGATGGCCTCTAAAAGGTCATGCACAACCTTTGCATTCCGAATGGGAGTACCTGAGGAAGTCAGGAATTCCCTCTGTAGCCACAATTGGCCAAAGTCATGCACAACTCCATAACAGTACTGACTGTCAGTATACACTGTTATGCGTATATTCTTCCCAATTTTGCAAGCTTTTATCATAGCAATCAATTCGGCTACTTGTGCAGACTTGATGTTATATAGGTAACCTGCTTCTTCGATTTTTGTTAAAGAGACTACTGCATAAGCAGCACTCAGGCCTCCTAGTTCATGTCTTAGACAGGAACCATCTACAAACAGCTCTTTATCATGCTCAGGCAATGGCGTTTCTTTTATGTCTGGGCGTGGTTTTGTGCTGAACTCTGTCAGATCAATGCAATCATGTTCATCATCATCCCCACCTTCCATTTCCAGGGAGTCGGGGAGTAAAGTGGCAGGGTTCAGAATACCGCACCTAACAATGCTTACATTTGCTGCACCCACAAGAATCCTCTCGTATTTAGTCAGCCGACTAGGGGTGAGATACTGCGTTTTAGTTCTGGTCAATAGAATTACCACTCCATGTGAAACATACACAGTCACAGGATGTCCCATGACTATGGACTCACTTTGTTCCAAACTTGCACAGGTAGCAGCTACTGCTTTCAGACAGCCTGGCAACCCAGCAGCTACTGGGTCCAAGGTGGCAGAGAAATAGGCCACAGGCCTTCTGGTCGTGCCATGTTCTTGAGTCAGGACTGACAATGCGCAATTATCGCGAGTGTCACAGAATAGGGCAAACTCTTTGGAATAATCTGGCATTCCCAGCGCAGGGGCTGTATACAGACAGTTTTTCAGTCTTGTGAAGGCCATTAGGCTTTCATCGTCCCATTCTACAATGTCTGGCATTCCTCTCGTGGTCATTTTTATCAAAGGCCTGGCTAAGACTGCAAATCCCAGAATCCACTGCCTGCAGTATCCTAGTACTCCCAGGAACATTCTGACGTCTTTTTGAGTACGGGGCAACTGCATCTTTTGAATTATTCTCACTCTTTCTGATGTGACTTTTCTGACACCCTTTTCTATCTGGTGTCCTAGATATTTCACTGATTTTGCACAGAACTGTAGTTTGTCAGGGGCCACTTTATGCCCTTTCTCACACAGATGATTTAGGAGGGCAATGGTGTCAACTACACAGTCCCTATGACTTTTAGACGCCAGTAGAAGGTCGTCTATGTACTGCACTAAGACAGAGTTCCCAGGTAAGGTCAAAGTCTCTAGACATTTCTTCAAGATCTGATTAAAGATAGAGGGGCTCTCTGTATACCCCTGAGGGACCCTGTTCCAGCAATACACGTGACCTTCGAAGGCAAATGAGAAAAGAAATTTGCTGTCGGGGTGCAGGGGTATCGAAAAGAATGCATGACATAAATCAATCACAGTGAACCACTCAGCATCCCAAGGAATCTGGTACAATATCACTGCTGGGTTCGGGACAATAGGGCAGCAAGGAACTACAATTTTGTTTACCTTTCTCAGGTCTTGCACTACCCTATACTTGCCACTAGGCTTCTTGATGCCCATAATCGGTGAGTTGCATGGGCTGCTCATCACTTCCTGTATGATGTCTCCTTCTAATAATTTTTGTATTTCCAGAGTGACACCTGCTTTCACTTCAGCATTCATTCGGTAGGGCTTAGTGTTAGGATATACTGCATTGTCCTTGATGGCTATCTGTATGGGGTCCACATCTTTCATTAATCCCACATCTTTTCCAGTGAAATCCCACACCTCTGGCTTTACCGCTTCCTGGAGTTCTTGGGGCAAATCCTGCAGGGTCAATCTTTTAATTTCTGAGTCAGGTCTAAGTAACAATAATTTATAAATGCCATCTTCATCCGAGGTCTGTATTTCAACACCTTTTGGTGTGCAAAAGATGGTACAGTTCATTTTGCACAGCAAATCACGACGCAGTAGATTCACTGGACTGGTGTCACATACGACAAACCTATGCATTTGTTTAAAATTTCCAATTGAAATCTGCATTGGTTCGGTAACAGGAGTACTAATCAATTGATTAGATACACCCACTACTGGGATGTTTTCTCCCAAGAGGGGTAGGTTTGGAACGTCCACTGTTCTTACAGTAGAACGGGTAGCACCAGTGTCCAATAGAAAGGTGACATCATTTCCGTCGACCTTTCCTTCAATGTATGGTCCAGACTGGTCTACCGGCAAGGAAGCGCCAAGTACGCACTCCTCGTCCTCCCCTCTCAGGCCCCGTCAGTCCTGATCATTACAAAGGAAGGTATCATTTAGCAGATACTGCGAAGTTGCTGTATTTCTGTTCTCACCGCTTTCCCAAACTTCTATCTCCTCACCCTCTGCTTGCCTTCCCCTGTATACCTGCTTGGGTGCTCGAGGCACCTGAACTGTTTTTACCTGGGTTTGAGTCTTTCTTGGTCTTTCTTTCTGCGTCTGTGGAGTTAAATCAGGAGTTTTTGCATTATCATCTAGTAATTGGGGACACTCGTTTCGCCAGTGTCCAATTTCGCCGCACTGATGGCAGGAAAATTTCTTCATAGCCTCTTCCCTGCTAAATTTGGGCCGGGGCTTTCCTCCACCCCCTCCCCCAGGATTTTTGTTCTCAGCATTCTTAACCATGTTACTCAATTGTTTTTCCTGCTGTTCTGCGAGCTTCACCTGAGCCCACATCACTTTTTCCTTAAGGGCCTTTTTCTTTTCTGCCATCTCGTCCTCGCAGTACTGAGCGTACCGCAGGACCTCATCCATTTTCTTAGTATGCCAACAAATTTTATTATCTTTTATCCACTGACAAATTTCAGGTCTTAAACCATTTACAAACCTGTAAATAAAGTGCGTCATGTCCTTCAAATCGATGTTATCAATACCACTGTAAGTTTTAAATACCTGTAATAACCTCTCATAGAAGGAGTGCACTGTCTCGTCCCTTTCCTGTGTTGTTCTATCTATTTTTGTCCAATCAGTTTCTTTTGCGGGCACCTTTTCTTTCAAATGCTGAATTACCTGCTCATATTTTCGCATGACATCCTTTGATGGCTCCCCTGTTTCCTTATTTCTTGGGTACTCCTCACTGGGCCAGTCTATGGCTATTTTACACTGGGTCCATAAATCTACCGGAACCACAATGTCGAAAAACCCATCCAGGTCTTTCCACAGACATTTCTGTACCTTCACGAACCTCTCCACCTGCCTGTACCAGTCTACTGGTTTCTCTCGTAATTTTGGAAAATCGTTCGTAAAGGACACAATATCCTGTCTAGACCAGGGGACATGCACATATTTCCCTCCAGGTACTTCGCGCATGGGGCATAACTGTTCAGGTTTCTCCACCTCCCTTAAAGCAAATTCAGGAGTCACTTGTCGGGAGCGAGCCTCTTCCCTCTTTTTCGCCCACCTGCTTCTCCATCTTTCCACATCTCCCCATTTCTGTAGTACTCCCAATAATTCTTTAATCTGCAGCTTTTTCCCTGCCACATTCAAGTGCTCTATATCTTTGTCTGAGAAGTCTGCTCTGTACGGTTTCTGTAAGGGCTTGGATTTTGAGATATCTACCCCCATACTAACTGCTGTTTCGGTCAGTTTTTCGTGGAGCACTCTGGTGTTCCTTGTAAAGCTTTTACATATAAACGACAATTCTTCTTCAGAGTAGGTATTTAATCGATCCAACCCCACATTTCCTGCCATTAATTCTTCTATTTCTACCCTCAGCTTGTAGAGGTCTAAAGGTTTCGTTTGCGGAGTCTGTTTCTCTAATTCACGACTCCAACTCTCAATTTCATCTGGAGTTACCAGAGAGACATTCCTAGTGCCTGTTGCGGATTCTAATTTAATCTCTTTCGCATTAAAAGGGTTATGCCTCTGCTGCATTCCCTTTCCGGTCGGTTTGTTTGGCAAGTCCAAGAACGCAACTTCAGACTCGCACTCACTGGACTGATCATCTATGATTATCGGTTCCTGTCTCGGGGGTGCCATGACTGGGGTCATAACTGGAGTAATCGGATTTCCCTGACCATTTCCGTATAACGGGACCACTGGTCCAATAGTTACTGGAATAGTCAATGCCTCAGGACTGGTATTTAACTGGGAGATTTTCTGAATTATTTCTGTCCTTTGTCTAGCTAGAGCCTCTTGCTCCTTTTCCACTAGTATCCTTCTTAAAGTCGTGTCATGTAATATCTGTGGGGTCAAAGGAGGAGTAAAACTCGGGGCAGTAGGATGCGTTTCACTTGGTCCCCCACCATAATTTGGTTTCGGAAATAAAGTTCCAGTGTTAAAGGACCTGCGTTCTTCCCCATATGGAGGTTGAACAAAAGGCAGTCCTGAATTCGATGGTTTCTCTTCGCTTTCATACAAGGGTCTGGGAAACAAAACTTTCGTACGTGAATATTTTTCTTCCTGGCTTGCGGGCACTTTGGGATATATATCCCTTGTTTCCGCCGGTTCGGGTTTCTCAGAATAGGGCAATACTTGACCACCCCCTCCCAGTCCTAGGAATCTGTCTTCTTCCTTGAGGAAGTGGCGTCGGGGAGCATCTCCTACACTGGAAGGTCGGGTTCCCTCGTTATAAGGTGGCGGACTTCTGGTACAGATGTCATCTATCAGTTCATCATCTGATTCCCCCGGGGCCCCCCAATGTTTACACTTTTCAGTACTTTTCTCACCCGCTGCAGGGTTATGACATGCCAGCATCATGGGAAACAGACCCTCAACAATCATGCTCTGCCTCCACTGTTTCATCCTTTTATCCCTGGACTCCTGTTTCAGTCTGGGGTACCACTTGGTCAAACCCTTGTCCATTCGGGGTCTTTCTCTTTCAAAAGCCTCAATCTCCCATTCCTCTAATGCCTCATACTGCGTTAGTCTCGGTCTGGGATGGAGTTCATTCATCCGAGTCCTTAAATTAAATAGGATCCTACCATTGAAAGTACCATCTAACGGAAAAGCCAATACTCCGTCATCTTTTGTGTACTTCACCCAATTCTCCAACCACACACAAGTATTGTACCCTCGGTCAAACATCATGAATGAGGCAGGAGTATTAGGTGGTGGGACAAGAACACCTTCTCTAGATTTAATCGGTTTGTCCGTTTTGAAATAATTTTTCACCTTACTTGCAAGGGACAATTTTCTCTTGGTTCCGTACATAATATCGTATCTATTAGTCTTCCACTGATCCCTTTCAAACCCTAGGTGCCTTGGATCAGGTCGAGTTCCTGTAGTCTGCGAGTGCCACATACGACTTCTACGCTAAACTTTGTTTACAAACTACCTCCAATCAGAACGCGCTTCAGAAATCCGTGCGACCAATGGGTGCGCGACTCTGAATAATCTCCGCCAATGGGTGCGCGGCCCCTTCGTGAGACAGTTCCCACGCTCTGGCTCTCACCCCTCCTTTACAATACCAGCTTCGCTACCCGCCCGCTGCTTCTACCAATCCCAGCGCGGCACAGAGTGACGTCAGAGGCGCTTCGCGACTGACTCCCTCCCTTCACAAGGTAACGGAAACTTTCTTTCTTTCAAAGTGCTCAGCGCTTGGTTATTTTACAACAAATACACATTCGCCACAGTGCTCAAGTGTCTAGACAGAGAAAGAATTGTTTTACTGCAAGTAAACTACTTCCATTTACTTTTCACTCGCTGCGGGCAGATCTCTTCCGCCTACCCTTCACTCTAGCATCGGTGAACCTGTTATTCCCCTAAACTCATCCACTTCTTTCCGGGATATATTCCGAGTTTAAGGTTTCTCAGCGGACCCCTCTGCTTTCACGCTAGCTCCGAGGAACCTGCTACTCTTCCGATGTGACCCTTACTAGGTTACGCCACTATGGGAATTTTGCCAATGAACCCCGTTACTGTCATTTATTCACACATGTATTCAGAAAACCCTAGTTAGTGCTTCCCGGTTATCCTAACCTGCACCTAACTTTCCTCGAGCCTGTGACCTCAGGACAATGGATTCTATTCACCACTTGCCCTTTCAATTCCCCGGGGAGTTCGGACAACAAGAAACAATACGGTTTACAAATGCATGGATTAGTACATATAACAATATAAGAACAAGAATAATAACAATACAAAAATTCATGAGTTTCAGCAGCGTATTCACAAGAGAATGATCAGGTCTCTTAGAACAGCCGCTCTTCTAGCAGCATCAATATACTAGCAGCTTCCGACTCAACTAGTTCAACTAATCCCTGCTTTACTCTCAACTAGTCCCTAACCATCCTCTAGCTACCAGAAAAACTGATAAAGCGCGCGAGGCCACCCGACCAATAGTTTTCGCCGTTTCCGGCTTCCGGGCCCATATACTTTCAAATCACCATATACATCGATCAGGTGACTTCACGAGCTCTACCAATTTGTGTGTGTGTTCCCTATTATTATTTTTCAGTGCACCCGACTTACCATCCACCGATGCGGGTACCTAATGACCACAATGAATCAGGGAGCTAGCTGTAAAGGAAAGGCAGCAAAATACAAACCCAACCAATAGCCTTCAAAATACTGTTGAAATGACCACGGACAACTGGAAGTTTTAAAATGTTTATCTAAAGTTCATTATTTTCTTGCATGAGGTACAGTAAAATAAGGCAATCAATAACCAAGATAACGTAAATTATATAGCTATAAAGAAATAATGACAGAGTAATCATTGAAGTACTGATAAAATGTAACGAGAAGATACTATGCTATTCAATAATATTTAAGCATGGACAGTTTTTATGCATGGATAACTATAGGAGGGCCTATAAAGAGTAACACGCTTCACTTAAGGTGAATGGGCCTTTGAACAATCTAGGCAATGAAGTTCTAGACCATATCAGAAAATGACAAACTGCAATGCAAAATATAATTTCTAACAAGTGAGAAGACATAGGAACAAACTTATGGAAAAATGCAATTGACTTTCAATAGTTGCGGAAAGACATGGAAAAATATATCATATGCAATGATGAACTTTATTAAAGCCAAAGTTAGAAATTCAGAAGGTGCAAGATTTAAGAGGTTCGGAGCAATATTTACCTAGAAAGGTGTGATAACCAAACCCTGGCCACGGGTCAGTTAAGGACAGGAAACCCTCAAGGAAGGATACCCCTCAAAGGACAGCAGATGCAGAATGGACACCCCGGATAGGACAGGATACCCTCAGATTAGGAATCAGGACAGGACCTCAGGACAGGACAGCAAACCCTCAGGACAGGACCGCTCAGGACAGGACCGGAACCCACAGTTCGGAAGCAACGCCTGCGCTCCACCCGTTCTGCAGCTATCGATCAAGACCCCGATTGGGTCAGCGAACTCCCAGTTAAGTGCTTCGCCAGCACTTTAAGGTTCAGTAGAACCTTAGACTATGGTCAAATTCGGACAGAGTGCTCCGCAGCTCTCTGTATCTTCAGTCACCTATTGAGTACGATGGGTCAGTGACAGGTCAGCTAAACCAGACAAGTCGGACGGTTCACTAGGTAAACCCAGGGTAGATATACAGTTTGGGGACAGTGTACCACCCCCCAATGTTGCAAAGTGTCAAAATCCCTCAATTTGGATTGGTCCTAAGGTAGGATTTGGGTAGCACACCAATCACAACATAGTAATTCAAGCCTACATTTGCATAGTAGGGTACCGCCTAACTAGATTGGGGTTCCCATGAGAAGTTGTGCAGAAATACAATGGCAATTTTAACAATGTTGCACTGCGAGAACATGTGATTGGTTCAGCCGAGTTTTCAGGTCGTTTCTCAGGAGCATCTTGCTCGTCACTGCCAACTGGCTGTGTTCCATCAGTCAAGGTCTGCTGTGCCTCGGCAAGTCGCGCAGGCGCAGAAGGGACCTCCAAGATGGTTCTCGGTACATACAGAACCCCATTCCCCGCGGTACATGAAAAGTAAGCGAAAACAAATTAATACATAATAATGTCATTATGAAAACACATCACAGGGTTTGTACTTTTAACTCATCATCAAGAAATAAACTTATGCGTTTAAATGTTAGCTACATTGATACGGGTACAAGAGCAGTGGCACGAGCAGTACCACATGATAAGCACAGCTATGAATTACGCATGCGCATAAATTTCCCTCCACTTCTGCAGACGCGTCAGGACACGTGAGTGTGGCTGACGCATGCGCAGTAACTAAAATACAAGCAGCGGCCATTTTAGGTGACTCGAGTAAATTATTTTAGTAAAACACATGTGCAAGCTTCACGATCCTTATCCAAACTAAACATAAATGTTAGTAAAACATACACTTGTTACCGTATTACACATAAACGAGGTTCTTGACTTCGGCAAGCCGCAAAATATGCGAAGCTTTGCTTCATCAAATCAACGTTCTGCAATTGTTTGTGTTGATGCTTACACCAAATGGGTTGTGGTTGAGTTTGTCAAGGATATCACCACAGAGGCCACAATTAAGTTTTTGAAGTCTATCTTTCAAGTGGAAGGTTTCCCCAGTGTTATTGTCACCGACAATGGGACACAATTGACCTCGCACAATATGCGGTCTTTCATGTCTCACTGTGGTGTGTCCCATCACAGGACTTCTCTGTATAATCTACAAGGCAATGGCCTTTGTGAGAGGATTAATAGATTGGTCAAGGGCACTATACAACTTGCCTTATCTGGAAAGGGGAATGTTTTGGAACTTGTGCAAGAAATGCTGTGTGCGTACTGTACCACAGTCCATGGGGGTATGACCAAGTCTCCGTTTGAACTTATGCGAGGCAGGGTTCCTGGGACAAAATTGGTTCCTTCTTGGATTAAAAATGTATTTGGTAAGACTCAGGAGATGCAGTCTACAATTGTGAGGAACTATATTTCAAAAGGGGATCTTGTAAAAGTCAAACCGGGAGGGGTTTCTAGTGGTCTAACGAAATTTAGGGGTCCTTTCCGTGTCAAGTATGTATTTCCACATTATGTTGTTCTTGCAAATGGGGAAAAATGGAATTTGAGGAGGGTTGCTTTGTACCAGAAAGATGTTCCTCTGTCTTCTCACATCATTCAAGATGATTCCATTGGTGATTTTCATGAAGACAGGGGTAGTGGTTACATGTTGACTTCTCCTCAAGAAGAATGTGTTCATTCTCTTCTCCTTCTGACAGGATTTCTGTTGGTGGTAGTGATGTCTCGGATTCTGGTTTTCCTAGTCTTCGAAGCACCATCACTGATTCTTCTTCTCCTCAAGTACCTTTCTCTCTTCCCAGCCCCAAGATTCCAAGGTACCGTAAATTACCTGTTTATTTAAATGATTACATTGGCAACTAATGTTATTTCTCTGTTTTGTAAGAAGGGAGATGTGTTGTAAACTTATTGTATTACTTTTCTCTTGTCTCTATGATCTTCTTCCCTCTCTATGACTTTCTTGTATTCTAGAATGATTATGTTGGGTTGTAAGACTCAGGTTCTGCTGTGTCAGTTGAGTACTGGTCAGCAGGCGTTGAGTTCTCATACTGCTGTGCTCTGCAATAAATCTCTTATACTACAACAACTGGTCAGAGATTACTTACAACAAAAACGAACTGAAAATCACTATTTATAGTGCTTTTCAACTATCTTGTGTCAAACTGTGGCACCGTGTGAGCTGAAAGGTCTGATTTCATTAAAAGACCAGAGGCTACCATTATTTAATAACCTTTAATTGGTACCCCAACATGCAGCACTTTAAAGAATATCCAATACATCATAAGTAAAACATTCCAACATAGAATGTCACAACATCATATAGCTCCGTGACAACTGTTGCTCTTCCTCTTTTATTCGCTGCTCCTCAAACAGCTAAGTACCGTTTCTTTTCTCTCTAAATATAACAATGCCTTAATATATTTAATTTAACTGGAAGATACTTACGAGGTAAGTTTTGAGCATGCGGTGTATTTCCCTTCCAATTTATGGTTGGATACTAATGCCTTTGAGCTTTTTTATTTTCCATCTAATATCAAATTTGAGCTTCGCTTCAGGAGCTCGCATTGACACTGCAGCAAGCCGCGTCTCACTCGATAAAACATAACCCCACCCTCCCAAAAGTGTCTGCCTAAATACTCGACCGACACCCGAAAAGCTATTAGGTTCCGGCGGGCCTCGGAGAGACACATTCTGCGCAAGACCAAACCAGTGATTACATGCCGGAGGGCCTCTAAGATGGAGCACAGCAAGCCGTGTATGGAAGTGCCCTCCCGCTGACCTCACATTCGAGGCAGCAGAAGGGAAAAGTACTCAAATAGGGACAAAACGTCCCAAATAAGCAGCATATGAAACAAAAGTAGGGCAACAGGGTTGGAACAGTTGTCCTCAAACATAGATTGTTGCTTGGCAATGGGTAGGACGAACCAGCACTCAGCAACCAGCTCGTCAGCTGCACATACATTTTAAATAATTACCGATTATGGGCTAAAGTCATAAGCTTTCTTCGAATAAATAAATAAATAAAATAAATAATAATAAGAGGTCAAAAAGGGAAAAGCATTTTGGAAAATCACATCCTTATTTACCTACTAAGGTTTTTAACAATAAGGGAGAAATATTTATATATTAATATATTTTAAGTCTGTGCTGGTACCCTAACCAGGTACGGATGTCAGAAAGTGACATACAAGACACAATGAATACACCCCTTAATCCAGATATGTTTTAAAAAATAAATTGTAAGGGAATTTAAGTCTACCATAAAGGAGGCGGTAGAGGTTGTACTTGGTAAACGACCAAGGGACAACATAACGGAAGAAGACCCCCTGGTATCTCCTCAGGATAATGCACCTCTGCCTAAAAGGCAAGATAAGGCCACAACAAATCCAAATACCTCTCATATGGGGCAAACACTGTTGGCAGCCTGACCACTGCAAGTGTTCTAGATCATTCATTGGGTAGCCAGAGTGCTACAGGTGACCAGGTTGTCCATAGCAACACAATAAGGAAGAGCAGCCTTCTTGGTGAAAAGAGAATGGGTAGCCATTGGGCACAAAAGGAACACGTAGCCTTCATGGCACAAGAGAATGCAGTCTCGTAACTGATGAGGAATACCCCTTTGACATGTATACAGGTGAACGGGCAGAAGAGGTTGGTGAATATATATTTGACCCATTGGATATTGTTTGATAATGATTTCCTGGATGACGACCTACAACAAACGTCCACCTCAAAGGCCATAAGAGACCCTTCTGGTGTTGAAATGTTTAACCCCACTCATATCACACATCCTAGAGGGTCCAAATGGTGGCCTATGGACCACATCACAACCTTTAATAAGCACTGGATCCGTAATCCACATGACAAAGAAACATGTAATCTAACGTGGGCAGAATGCCCAAGACCATTTCAAGATAACAAGGCTCGAATTACTCCAAACTTAGCTGATGACCTTCTTAGTCAAAACAGGAAGGAACCCTAGAAAGGTTCTTGAACACTGTCCTAAACAGTGTGAAGATAAAGTACTTGATATTTTAGGCCCACTTGCCAAAATATTGGAGTTGGCCGAGGAAGCTTCATATAAAGAAATACCAGTGGATGTTGAACTGCTCTGAGGATGGAGCCAATGAGCTCTATGTTTACCAGGGAATGCCAATGCTGGGTTAATCTCAGAAAGGCAAAGAGCTCTTCTGATGAGAATAAACCCCCAAATTTGGTGACCCAGCCATCAAGGATTCCTAAGGAGACACGATGCAGCAGGGTTTCGCGAAAAAGAAACTCGGCTTGAATTGAAACCCCCGTAATATTTCCTAACAGTGTGCAGTGGAAACTAATGTATGAATTAGATAAATACATGGGAAACCAATTTGCGCATGCGTGCAATGTGAACTAATGCATGATAGAAATGGACCGCATTTTGCATCTTGCAACTTGATTTAAAAATAATAATAAATAATGCTGTTTTTGTTAAGAAAAATATTAACATGGGATAGTGAAAAGGTGGGTGGTAAACAGTGAAAAGTGCATTTCATGTCATTAATACATACCTATGTTTTATTCATCATTGTGAGCTGAATGGGCCTACATTTCCTAAAACTGACATGACAGATGGGGGCTGGAGAAAAGCATGAATAACCCAACAAATAGACAGAAAAGCTGAGCGCTGCAGAAGAGTGCGAAAGGCCAAGGTTGATCAACTACGAAATAAACATTGTTTGCCTGCCAAGAGACAAGACTGGCCGTGGGACCCGAAGTCACTGTATATACTTCTTCCGCGGACACAGCAAAAAAGACTCATGAGAAAGATTACATTTGTTACATGTATCATGAATGAATAAACGAGTATATACAAGTTGAGGATCACGTAATGAGAATGATGTAAAAACAAAAAAGACTGTAGAATTATAAATGTGATCATGGTGGTATGATTGACCACCCTCCAAACCATCCAATGAGAGACTGAGTTCCCGAAAATTGTTTCAACTATTGTGGGTTGGACATGTAGGTTTTAGTGTATAACTGGGGTAACCTGGGGGTGTGGTTGGCAGCTGCTGCAGGTGAGAGAGAGAGAGAAAGAGAGAGAGCGTATTCGAGAGATAGAGGGGTGATTCATCGCAGTCCATCAGTTTGTAGCGAGGTCTAACTGATCCTGTCCCGTCTTTGTTCCCTGGCTCTATCACGGGAACCCCCCGCTACTGCCTTGGCCAAGGTGGTAGTATTTCTAAGTGATCTTTGAGCTAGTATAGTTTCATGTTTTCCTACATTTGCATAATCATTTACAAATGTATTTTTGTCTCTGAAACGTATTTCTCCATCTATCCACTCCTTCACATGCATTTCGTTCATTTTATGAGTATTCACTGTTTTCATTTTTTTGTTCTTGTTTTTCTCTTCCCTGAATTTTTCTGTTTGCCTTGTAAATTGTATGCAATGAGCATTTTTTCCCTCACATTATTTTGCGATAAACTTTATTAATCTTACTGAGAGTCTGTGATTATTTAGCTAACTAGATAGGTAGATAGTACTATTATTACCATCAACTTCTAAACTAATGGTCAATGTGGAGAAGCGTGGCTCAGTGGTTAGAGGCGGCAGACCCGGAAGCTGAGATCAGCCGTGGACCAGGGTTCGATTCCCCGCCTCGGCGGGTCTTGGGCATAAAAATTCCACAGACTCGACAATTCTCGCTCCGGTGCCTACTCGACTCACGGGGTCACACTCTGCGACTCTGGGCAATAGCTTGCTTAATCTCCACTACGGCCCCTCGCGGCGGGATGCCTGGCTTTCACCTTGTGAATACCCTGCCGGGGTATCTCACAGGGGAATACCAGGACGGGTTCCCTAAGCAAGCGCCTTGAGACCCCTGGGTGATTAGTGCGCTATATAAATCGAAACACATTTACATTTACACATTTACATCGACCAGAGGATAGAGAGTTGCCATGCAGGTTCAGTTATGTATTTAGAAATTTCAGATATGAACCTGTAGGAGAAAACAATTGATCACGTCATTAAAACTTGACCCCCAGCACATCAGGAATTTGGGTGAATGTGTATGGGCCATGTATATGTGATGTTATTGAGTATTGATCCCTGATTAGGTGTCGTGCTGGATCAGACACTAACAGCCTTTTTTTGGGAGAAAATATTATCTTTTGCCCAGGGAAGTATGTCTCTACATTCTCCGCTTTTAGCAAAGCTCAGAGCAACATGCGACGCATGTTTAACAATAGAGTTTTCGGCAGGCTCAACAGGAGGGGACTGGCTGTCAGCCATGGTCAACAAAGGTCCCATTTCTACTGAAGCAACAACCAATGGGGTTATGGAAGAGGCTACTGTGGAAGCAACAACTTCTGCCCACAAAGAGGCCGAAATCCCTGCTCACTCAACAACAAGGGCAGATACTAGGGATCTGGTGACAAAGATTGTTCTCAGATTGGTTCTTCACACACAAAGGTAGGGGAAATAGTACATTATTTCGTAGAGGCATGGTCAAACATAACAAAAGATTCATGGGTCTTACAAACCATGCAGGGGTTTAAAATAGACTTTTATAAAACGCCTTACCAACCAAAGAAACCAAGAGAACTTTTTCATAGACCAGGAGCATTCTACGCTAATAGATTCAAAGGTAACATAAATGTTGCTCAAAGGAGCAATCCACAAAATGACCAATTCAAAGGGAGGTTTTGTAAATGCAGGTTTTCTAGTGAAAAAGAAAGACAAGGGCTGGCAACCAGTCATAAATTTGAAAGATTTGCACAAATCTTTGGTTCACAGACACGGCAAGATGGAAGCAATCCACCTCACAAGAGGGAGACTGGCTTGTGAAGTTAGATCTCAAAGATGCTTACTTCACGATATCGATGGACCCACACAGTCAAAAGTTTTTATGTTACAGTTGAAAGGGTACCCTATTACAATTCTGTTGTCTTTCTTTTGGTCTTTCCTAAGCTCTCTGGTGTTCTACCAAGGTTCTACGACCAGTATGGCCTCCCTGAGAAGAAGGGGAGTAAGACTAAAAAATATACTATAGACATACTGGTAATGTTTAAACATCGAGAAGAATTACTGATACATATGAAATAGTCAATGACACTCTTAGAGGAGTTCGGCTTCATTATCAATATAGAAAAATCTATCCTAGTCCCAACGCCAAATTTGGAATTCTTGTTTTTTTAGGTAGATACCATCAAGTCTCAGTTTCTACCTCAGAAGAAGCTAGCAAAATAAAGAAAGAAGTTGCTTATGTTCTTTTGAAAGGTGTGGTGAGTTTCAAACATTTGATCGAGAGTAGTCAGATTACTGACCTCCTCAATACATGCCACCTCCCCGGGGCCCCTACACTACAGGACTGTTCAGAGACTATAGATCTTGGGTCTAAGGAAGAGTCTTTGGTATTCAGATTCAGTCCCATTATCCCAGGAGGCTCAAGAGGACCTCCAGTGGCAGCAGAGCAATCTAGACAGCTTGAATGGGAAAGCAATTTTTTTAAATAAACCAGAGTTTACCATGGAATCAGAGGCTAGCAACCTGGTCTGGGGTACAAAACTGTGAGGGATAGAGACAGGGGAAAATGGTCCAGAGAGAAACTTTCCTTACACATAGGTGTGGCGCAGCGGGCAGGGCAGCTGACTTCGGAGTGCAGGCCTCACGGTTCAATTGAAGGCAGCAGCTCAGCTCAGCACCATGTGACTCTGGGCAATAGCTCACTTGATCTCCCCAAAGGGCCCAAGCGCCTTGAGACTCATAGGAGTGAGTAGTTGCTGCTTCACTAATACCGTATTTAAATTTATTTAGAATTTAACTTAATATATGATCTATTTGTATCTTGTCCGGATAATCGCTTTCTCTCTAGATGACAAATATCATTCAAACAGGCAACTTTACTATGCTTAAATTCATTTAGAAGGGTGTCAGAAGTAAAGCCCTAGAACCTTGTAATAGGTTCTAAACTCCAGATGGGTTTCATTTTGAGATATGGAAAAGAACAAACACAATGTCAGAAAACATATTTTGCCCAACCTTTGAGGGCTGTCAAAAGTTATGTGTGATAAGTTGTATGAAAGTTTATGAACAAACGATGTTAGAATTCAGACCAGATGACGAAGAACAATTACTAATTTCATACGTTAAACCATTCAGGGCAGTAACATAAGCTACAATTTCTAGATGGGTAAGGACAGTGATGTCCGGGCAGGAATAGACTTAAGTAGATTCAGAGCCCACTCATCAAGAGTGGCAATGGCCAGTAAGGTCTTTTGGGCAGTAGGTACACTCGCAGAAATAATTAAAGCAGCAGACTGGTCAAATGCTAGCACTTTTGCTAATTTTTACCTTAGACCAGTAGAACACGTGAGCAATGTGGCACTGAAAAGGTTTAATATGCATAATGGTAGCCTCCAGTTTAATAATGAAATGGCGATTCTCCAATTACCTTGAGGAGAGAACCTTGATTTCATTAAAGACAACAGTGGCTAACATTATCCTTCGCACCATGACCTATTTTTCTATTTGAATAAGTTCTGAACATTTCTATGCTTGGATGTTTACAAATATTTATTACAGTATTATTGAACTTAAACGTTAATAGATTAACGATATTGTTTACAACTTGTAGTGTTTTAACAGTTTTCTATTTCTGTTATGACTAGATTTGCAACATGAAATTTTATTTCCATTCGGTATCACTTGGTATCCATTTTATTTCAGATAACTCTCTGCAATAAGTTCCGGACGAAAATGTATTATGACGTGGTTTTCAGTGCAGCTTGAAGAGGAACAGTCACAGTTGTCATGGAGCTATATGATGTTGCGACATTCTATGTTGGAATGTTTTACTTATGATTTATTGAATATTCCTTAAAGTTCTCCATGTTGGGGCAGCAATAAAAGGTTATTGCATAATGTTAGCCTCCGTTGTCTTTAATGAAATCAAGATTCTCTCCCAAGGTAATTGTAGAATTGCTATTCTCTGAATGCATACAACTGTAGAACTAGGAAAATTATGGACATTTTAGCATAAGTGTGTTAATCACTTCTAAACCACCATAATGTAAAAAAGCCCACCATTTGAACCGCTTAGTCTATTTTTGAATATTTTATTTATTGGATAAAATAAAAAAAGGCATATTGGATTTACAGAGTGGACTTTACTTATTAGCAGAAGGTGGGACAAGAGCACAGCTAACTGCACAGAGAGTACCTATGGAAGCAACATTGTGCAAACCAGGGAATAATAACATGGATGGATCTCTGGCAAGTACAAAGACTTTTTGAGCAAATGCCTTTCTTGAGACGGAAGCCAGCGTAGCTCGGCAAGATGATAAGAGATACATTCAGGGGCAGCTCCTCCATGTGGCCGGAGGAGCGTCGCCCCACTGTTTTCTTGCAGTATGGGAAGCAGAAAAATAAAATAGTATAAATACCATTTTATGTTTTTGCTTCTCGCACTGCGAGGAAGCAGAAGAAGGGTTTGGTTGGGTGCGGGAGCATGGGCGGGCCGGGGAGGAGTGGCTAGCCCCATGTTGTGGGTGCTGGCTGTTGGTCAGCCCCAGGGCCAACCAAACCAGTCATGCACACTTTCCCGTTTTCTCCATGTAGGCTACATTCAGCCTGCATGGAGAAAACAGCCTCCCCATAGACGTCTGTGCGTCAGTGTCCCAGCCAATCACAATGCTGCCATTGCAGCATTATGATTGGTTTAGGGGAGGGGAGGGAGGCTGCATGCGAGGACGACGCGGGACCGGACTGCCAAAGGTAAGGTTTTTTTTTAAATTAAAAATGTATTGTATTTAAAATTAACACCCCCCACCCCTTCCGTGCGACCCCCTCCCTGTGTGACCCACGCACCCCCACCCGTGAGTCATGCCGGCTGCAACTGGAAACATTTCCATCAGGATAAGTGGAGGTTTAAATATGTGAGATGTTCTGAAAACTCTGGACGAGTAATTAGGTATTTAGGCAGACCAAGATGGGTCACTGTCTGCCTGCATTCCAACAAAACGGAAATCAAATCAAGGAGTGCAAATCCAAGGTCAGCCATTGACTTTGGTGGTTGAAAATTTAGGTTGAAAAGTGATATCAGTAAAAATAATTTCAACATGGTTTTAGCAAGGAATATCCAACATCTTAATACTGAAAAATGTGGAACTAATTATCATGAGATTTCCACTCTTTATGAAGTGGGTGGTCAAGTCTCACCCACCTTCAGCGTCAGGTCAGAGTTTTTTTTCCATCAATGTTGCTGGAGTGAAAAAGAAATCTAGATGATTCTAAAGTCAAGTCATATACTTCAGTTTTGTGTTTAGTGATTGATCCCAGGTATTACAGCAAATTCCAGAAATCTAACCAGTTGAAATAGGAGGTTTCAGCGGTAGTCAGGCAGTATCTTTCTCCTGGGATTCTTTTTAGGGTGTATAAACTTCCTAAAGCAAAGGCTGTCATTAGTTGTGATTTCTCTCAAAGACCATACTTTGCCCAACAAAGAAGGGGGAGGGAACGGGACCTTAAGAACAGGAAAGCACTGTATACAACATATAGGAATCACTATGGGTATTCCATGGCAGAATGAAGTCTAGAGAAAGTTGTCAGAGTCTGGTGTCAAACACAGGAAAATACATACTAGTGTAACTGATTTAGAGAAACACAATAAATTCGACAAGCTAGTGAAAAATTATTAAGGATGGATCAAAAGTCTCCGAAACCTTGGGCTTGCTCAACTTGGAGGATAGGAAGATTGAGGCTCTTAAAGCATCACTATTCCACTAAGCCAATTGATCTGGCTTTTTGTGTCCTCTCAGGCAAAAACCTTCTTCTGGTTTTGAAAACTATGTATTTATTAATAAATGTAAGCTTGGATGTGTACTTTTAGAAATGGGCTAATGTGCTGCACTTGTGCCACTTAATTACAAATCTTTAAAGCATTCGATCAATGGAGCTTGTTGTGGTGTCCTGGACAGAAGACCCTGTGAGTTATTTTAATATGATAACAAGAGATACGCTCTACTCACATTTTCCCATATGGAAGTTGTGTCAAACTAAAAAGCACTGAAAGAGGAGACGTGAAGGATAGGGCTGGACTAGGAACTGAAACTGGCCCTGGCAAAGAGCTCTGCCGGCCCGAGGGGGGAGTTGCTAGCGTATCGGAAAGCTTTGTGCTGCTTTTGTTGCTGGGGCCCGATATACCAGCTAAGCTGCAAAACTGGCCCAAAGTAACAAAAATGCCCCCCCCCCCCGGTCTAAAACCGGCCCCCGCCCTGGCGGTCCATCAGGGAAATGCCCAGTGCCCGCTACGGTCAGTCCGGCAGGGTCTCTGGTACATGCATTGAATTAAGATAAATGCCCAATCGACAGCTTCAGCCTGGTGAGTCTTAGGATGAGAAGTTTGCTTATGACTGTGACTCAACAGGAAGGAAATTATTCTGAAGGGGGCGATGCATGAATAATGTAGGCAAGTTCAATTTATCCTATTTGGGGAGCTGTGTAACTGTATTTGTGCAGATTTGTTCTTCAAACTTGCCTCCTTATACATCAAATGCTTTATCAGTATCTTACTGGTGCTCATAGATTAAAGCTCGCTAAAGGCTGATTCGTGTAATATTGCAGGCCTTTGAGCAAAGGTTGGTGATGATCATTAAAAAAGCCAGAAGTAATTGTGCGGTCATTTGTTTACAGGAATTTTGATTTAAGCAATTGGACATACATTCTGAATATGGAGATTTTTTACCAAACCCATTAAAGACAAGGGCTGACCTAGGCGGAAGGTTCTGGCCACCTACACACATATTGAATACTAAAAACACAGGAATTAAGTTGCAGCATGCAGAAGTGTCTGTCTTAAAAATCTGGACGTCGTTCCAACAAAATGTCAGGGGACTCAAGAGTGACATCACACACTGTTTGACCCTAATTGACATCACATACATCATTTTGTCCACTCTTTCACTCAACACCCTCCTATTTTCTGCTAAGTAGCTGATGTAAGTCAAGGAGACGAAATAACAGAAAGTAAACAAGACTTGCAAAGCCCTGTTTACTTTCTTTCCCACCAGTTGCCATCATAACCTCTGAGTCACATCTAGCTAGCACAAAACTGCCACATTACTTCTTCACAAATCAGCTAAGTGGTTTTCAATTGAAACATTGTTCTTTTTCATTTGTTTAAGTCGAAACAGTTGTAGCATAAACACAACCTTGCAAAAACTGAAAAGATTCATACCTCAATTTATGAATTACACCCAAAATGCAATAAACAGGCACATTTTCAAAGTGGTAAGTGAATCCTCCAAAACGGAGACTGAAACATTGTTCCTACATGTTGAATGGCTGATGTTCTTCTGATGTAACACTCACTATTTATAATGTTCGTAGACTGGTTGTACTAGTGCTGTCACACTGTTTCTGAACGCCCTGTGCAGGCAGTGCTGTAGCATGGAATGATACTGAGTTTGTGAACTATGCAGCTTTTCTGTGAAGTGTGGATTCTGCCATAGGGGCCCCACTCGTGAAGTTGTCTAAATAAACTCCTAAATTACTGTTTCTGAACGTGTGGTGGTTGCTGCTACACATTTGCAACGAGTTGGCCAGCAGCCTAGCACAAAGGCCCAGGAGGTGGTAAATTAGTTCATGGATTCACAGTACATCATGGCCTGGGAGAGTCTGTGTTGTTGAACCCCCCTGCTGAACCTTGTAAGATGAGTCGCTCTGCTGACAGTTTTGAGAAATGCACATTTTCCATGTAACGAAGGAAAAGATAGTCTAATGAGAAAAGGACATGTCTCTTGTTGGTAAAGTTGCCTGTGCCTTCAGGTGTGTGCAGAAGGGAACCATGGGCTCTACTTGTTCAGAGCCTGAGCACATGTACTTGCATCTCAGACATGACATCGATCACACTCTGCGGTTAACAACAAGCCTTCTCACCACGCATTACTGGGAAATAAAAGTACTTGAGCAGCAACACCTGTTGGAGAGCATGTCAGGCTATATACCGTCACCAAGCCGCATCAGTGTGGAAAGCGAGTGGCTGACAAATCAGAGAAATAAACCAGGACAACAGCCAGGCGGAATATGGAGGAAAAGACAAAAGGCAATTTACACAGGTAAGTTTACTCTTACGCTTTTGAGCAACTTTACTACTTTTGGCTTACATATTGCCACCCCCTGAAAAATGGGGTGAGGACAAATTTAAGAGTTAACACAGTCAAAAAAAACGTAGGAAGATCTTCCCCACAACTGCAGAGTCTAATTTTAACGTATGGGGAAAAGAAATAGCTAACTTTTAACCAAAAAAAAAGTGAAAACATTTTATGTAAATATATATTTTTTAATATTAAATATTATTGTAAATTAATTGTATGTACTTATTTTAAATGTAGAACAAAAGAAAAAAATGCTACACCACTCTCAACTTAATTTGAATGAAATGTTTTATATATGTATATGTATATGTATATACATATATATATATGACATTAAATTCACATTATTGTTCTGAAGTTTTATTTAAAAATACATTTCCACCTAAAGTAAATGACTTATTTAAAGTAATATAATCATATTTTATTAAAATTAAATCTTACTTTAATTTCTAAATTGAAAAAAGGTTGTTCAAATATTATATACATAAATAATCAATGTTAACTATGTTTACATTTCTTTATAATTCAATTATATTTGCTTATATTTCTAACTATTTTAAATACTTTATTTTAATTTTTAAAAAAATCTAAGGTGCTTTATGTTGAGTCTGTCTCAATTATGGGAGGATGGTGCAGTTCTAGTGGCTGGCCATGTGTGGTGCTGTACTTACTTCAGCTACTGTTTTGGGTCTCTTTTTTGTTGTAGTAACTTTAGTAGTGCAGTCTGTGAACAGCAGGTGGCTTACTCGTTTGTGGGTTGGTGCCTACCACTCCCTGAACCCATCCTTAACTCACCCTTCACTCCTTCTTGCCCCACATTTCTCAACCACTCCCCGAGACCTCCCACATTTACTACTAATTAGTAAATTTACACGTGTGAGGATCTTTCTATAGAAAAGATAGAGGTGGAGGTGGAGACTTACACTCAAAGGTTTGTGTATTACATTTTGTAGTACTTTCATAGTATTAATGTAGTACTGCTAAAAGTGCTTCAAAAAGTGGTTTGTGAATGTGGCCCTACAGGTTCTTCAAAGGATAAGAAAGACTAAGTAAGGTTTAAAATTATTTTGCCAAGAGTCAAAAAAAGAATTCTTCAGCACATGTAAAATACACAAGTAATAATTTGTAACGTTTAGGGAGTATTTAGGTAGCCTTTACAGATACTGTGGAAAAACCACAACTACTCTCCAGAAGAAGGAACGGAAAGGTCAAACATTGTCAAACAAGGTGTTATCTGGAAACATGGTGAGGGTTATACCCTTCCAAGCAGATCTATTCAGTCAAAGGAGGAAAATATGAAAATTATTTCCAAGCATTAGCTGGCCAAGAGTTTAGGTCAGCAAGAAACAAAGCACTGCTATTAACAGCATTAGGTAAGTAGGGTCAACTTGTATTCAATTACCTGCCTCTAGCTCCCTAGGGAAATAATCAACCTATTGTGATGAATATGTAGAAGAAAAGAAAAGGTTAGAGGCAAGACTTGCTTAAGACATCAATGTAGCTATGACCAGACAAAAGCGTTACAATCAACCGCAGAGACTTGAAAAAGTAATCAATGAGTTTGTGGCCAAACCAACGTGAACTTTCTATGAAGTGTCAATTCAGAGCAAAGACGAATAAGCCTATCATATATGATCTAATTGCTGATCTCTGATCTGTTACTGCTCTGAATCGACAAACGTGTACAGAGTAGAAATAAAAGAATGCTGGAGAAGCTATGGGCAGCCAGGAGCCCATATTTGGAAGATGCCATTAACCAGGGCACAAGTCCTAAAAAAAGAAGTGGGGGGATTCTCCAAGTTAGTTGCGGTCACCGGAAGTGACGTCACGACAGGAAGTGACATCACGAAATTTGCCGGTCTCCGTCTGAAATGCGTGAATACATACAAAATACAAGTAGAGGTATAATACTGCAATACGTGGCAGTCACTCAAAACACAAGAACACACTATACACAGGACCCATTTCTCGGAATACACGGTTATTACAGACTCGGGCCACAGGCACTACGGGCATCTGTCGGGGTCCTTGGAAGTGACATGCTCGGCGTGTAGACAGCGCAGCTCCTTGAAGCCTTGGCGCCTCAGCTGTGCTCTGAGAAAGGCTGGCAAGGGGAGGGTGCCAGGTGGAAGGTGATATTTAGTTTGAGCCTCGTTGCATTTGAAAGGCTATCATTCGCACGCAGGTGCAGACTTGGGTTACAGCTCCATCTTTTGGGCAAGGGGGACAGCGTCCACCCAGTAAAAACCCAGTAAAATAAGTGGGGGGATGCCGTCCACCCACGGGGTACCCCGGCTCGAGCCCTGCCATTAACATATCAAAAGTAGTAAAGGAGTTAGACTCATTTATTGTCCTGAATAATGGACAAATTCGAACCGCAAGGGAGTAGCTGTGACACAGAGAGGCAGCAAATGCAAGAGGGAGTGAAGAGAAAGGGATGAGCATTGTAGTGAGTTCATGAAGATGGGCAATGTAGAGATGCAGGGAGAAAAAGCAAGAGAAGTGAAGGAATGAGTATTTACAGGAAGGCAGAGGAGATGGAATGGGTACTGTAAGATGAGGTGCTAAGCGCGAGGAGAGCACTGGACATTGAAGATGGCAGAGTGATGAGAGAATGTCACAGTAGATTTAAAAGGGCTGCTCCTGCATGGTTGAAGCATCATGTCTGTGAGTAATCGTACACATCATCATATCATTGATGTTTCCCATGCTTCAATCTCCCTATTTCCTATCTCCTGTTAGCTCTTATTAAAAGCATCAAAGCCCGTCATAGCGGGCTATACCGGCCAATAAAGGCACACCCCAGTGTTAAAGGCCCGAGTCGAAGGCAAGGGCCTTTAACAAGAAAGTGGACCTTTAATTTTAAAGGGTGATATAGCCCAGCTACATCAGGCTATAAGGCTAAAAGAAAATTATGCCACTTAAGGGCAGAATGTTCTAACAAATAAATCAAAGGCCTCTGAGAGTCCGAAGGGATTGACATTTCCTCTGGCTCCATGAGGTCTTTGTCCACAGAAAGACCTGTGAACGACAAACATTGGAATGTTGGAGCTCCTGTATTTTACCTGCCATTAGAAGTCTAGAGCACTTCATTGTCTTCAATGGAGCTCCCAACATTCCAATGTTCTAATTTAGCCTTATGGCCCGCCATAGTGGGCTATACCGGTCATTAAAGGCCCGCTTCAGCGTTAAAGGCCTGAGCCCAAGGCGAGGGCCTCTCAGGCATTTAACAAGGGAGCAGGCTGTTAAGAAGACTCATCAGACATTGTTTGACTGAAGGAAGCTTCTTTATTTAATTAGCACCAACACCCGCTCCGTGGAGACGGAGCGGACACGCCTGAACAGTCCGCCACCAGCTGTCTTCTGTCAACATTCCAGAGTTGACAGCTGGTGACCTAAGCAACACAAGTACGGTGTCCTGGGGTGGACATTTGCAATCACAACACATCTCCCTCCTCAAGGAGAAACAATAAGGGAATGGGTAGGAGAAGAGAAATGGGGAGAGAAACAAGAGGAGGGAAAGAAAAACATGGTGTGAAGGGTACGTTTTGAAAACTATTCACAAACATAATCTGACAATTTTCTGGTGGTAATAACCTCCTTCCTGTCCTACTGGTGGCATGGCCAATGGCACGTGTAGAAACAGGTGTGGGTGGTAACATTCTGCTACCTCTACCTGTGTCAGAACCATGATGCTCACTATGACTAGTGGACGCTTGGTCAAGCTCACGAGTGAGATGTTCCACTGGTTTGCATGCATGATGCTCACCGTGATCTTCCTCATCTGACCACTCAGTACATATTCTGTTGAAACTCTGTGCTAGTTCATGGGACTTGTCTCCAGGGTCATCGACTGCGTTTTTACACTGGGACATGGCTGAAAAGTGCCAAACTTTGCCATCGCTGAGCAAGGCTGAATTACAATACACCTCACGCACGGTACGTGGCTCTGTGTATCTATCACTGCCTTTGCTGACATGCCCACTTTTCTTAACTTTAACCATGTCCCCCACCTCCAACTTGACTGGTTTGCAGCCGTGTTTTAAATCATACTTTGCCTTGCAACTCGCTTGTGCTGTTTTAAGTTTATCCACAACCAGCTCCTCTGACCACACTACTCTCTTTGTTGCTTTGACCCAACCCACATTGTCCTTGCACAAGGGTGTTCTGCCCCTCATCAGTTCAAAAGGGCTGTGGCCAGTGGTATCACACGGTGTGATTAGATAGGCCCATACCGTTCTGCATGCTTCCTGTTTCCATTTCATATTGCTTCCTTTAGCTAGTTGCAAGATTCCTTTTATCACCCTGTTACACCTCTTGACTGCTCCGTTGCCTGCAGGGTGGTAAACTGATGTATTTTTATTACAAATTTTATTCCTCTGAATGTAGCTCTTAAAGATGTCAGAGGTAAACTGTGGGCTGTTATCACTTACGATAGTTTTGGGGAGTCCCTCCCGTGTAAACACCTTATCAAGAAATTTCACCACACTGACAGAAGTGGGTTGAGACAAAAATTTTATCTCAGGCCACTTAGAGAAATGGTCAATGAGGACCACTATGTACATTTGTTCTCCATTGTCCATCACGGGCCCCATGATGTCTACTCCTACTCGCTCCCAGGGCATGAATGGGCAGGATAATGGCTGTAACGGTGGTCTAAAGGTAACCTGTGTCTTATCAGAGTTCAGACATGAGTAACAGCTCCTGGCAACCCTTTCAATTTCCAGGCTTACACCAGGCCACCAATAACTGTTCTTCACCCTATTTTTTGTCTTGGCAATACCTAGATGCCCTTCGTGGCATATGTCGAGCATTCTCCTTCTTAGGGTCTTAGGAGGTACTACTTTTCCTCCCCTTAACAAAAAACCCTCTTCATGGGAAAGTTCATGTTTCACCTCCCAGAAAGGTTTCAATCTCTCCTGCAAGGTATTCTTTGGGCCCCATCCTTTTTTAACCTTGTCACAAAAAGTCACATCCTTTTCCATTTCAGGGATCCATTCCTCCTCTAACTCCTCTCTCACATTGGCTATGCTCATTTCTTCATACTCGTCATGTTTCTCACATTCGGGAAGAGGCATGCAACTTAAAAAGTCTGTGACTACATTATTTACTCCTGGTACGTACTCTACACTATAGTTATACTCAAGTAATCTCATAGATAGGTGTGCTAGTCTAGGAGACGCATTATACAATCCCTGGGTTGTAAATACCTTAGTCAAAGGTTTGTGATCACTGCGTAGAACAACTTTGCTACTCCAGACAAATTGTCTAAAGTGCTCAAGGGCCCATATATATTGCCAGTACCTTGCGCTCAATGACCGAGAATTTCTCCTCACTCTGGGTCAGGGAACGCGAGGCAAATGCTATTGTACATTCGTTACCTTTATCATCTCTCTGGTTTAGCACAGCCCCCAAGCCTCTGCAGCTCGCATCCGTCGTTATTATATTGAGTAACCTAGGGTCAAAACCTTGCAATGGAACAGTAGTACACAGATCTTTTTTTAAAGTGTCAAAGGTGTTTTGACAGTCATCATCCCATAGATATTTGTTTTTCACTTTTAACACCTGTCTTATTGGGTATGTCTTGTGGGAAAAATTCTTCACAAATTTCGCATAGAACTCAACCATCCCTAGAAACGATCGTAGTTCCTCCTTGTTTTTCGGTTCCGAAGCTCCGTTGATGGCCTCTAAGAGTTCTTTCTTGGGGCTAATACCTTCACCTGTAATTTCATGTTCCAGGCAATTGACTTTCTGGCACGCGAATCTGCACTTTTTGTACTCTGCTGTCAACCCCTTGTCTGCTAGTGTTTCGAGAACTTGAATGACCTTGTCGTCATGCTCTTGCCTGGTCTTCCCCATGACAAGAATGTCATCTTGGAACATCAACAGGTCAGGAATGTTCGCAAAGATGTTCTGCATCAGTCTCTGAAACATGGCGCCCGCCGAACGGTGTCACAAATGTGGTGAGATTCTTGCTCTCTCGGTGAAGGGGAACCTGGTGATAGGCGGATTTCAGGTCTATGGTCGAAAACCACTTCACTCCTTTGGTTCTGGATAGCATTTCGTTAATCCTTGGCAAAGGATATTGCTCTACTACAATGTTTTGATTTAGGTCGCACAAATCTATGCACAGTCTCAAACTGCCATTAGGCCGTTTTGCCATGACCAATGGAGCTACCCATTCAGCGGCTTCGACGCATTCTATTATGCCTTCCTTGAGAAGTTTGTCCAACTGCTCCTTCACTTCTCCCCTTACGGAAAACGGTATGTTGAGCACTTTGTGCACAGTAGGAATAGCGTCCTTCTTAACCAGTATTTTGTGTGCATATCCCTTGAGCACTCCAATCTTCCCATTAAAGACTCTTGGGAACTTCTCCAGAAGGGTTTGCTTTAACTCTCACTATCATCCACCACTAGAACGGGATCTGCTTTGCTGGGATCAAGCTTTATTCCCAGTTCCCCTTGGTCCATCCAGCCCAAAACAGAGGGCCCCACCGCTGACACATATAGTTTGCACATGGATTCCCTTCCTTTGAATGCGAAATTCAACTTTCTGTATCCGCACACCTCGATGGGATCTCCTGTGAATGACCTTATAGTTATGTCGGCTTTATCCAAGTGTTTACCTAATTGGGGAACAAACTTCTCCTTCCATACCTCGTTGTTAACTATTGTGAGTCAGCTACTATGTTGATTCCGACTCCTCCTATAGTCATTTCACATCTTGGTTTCTTAGTTTTTGCTTTCTTCTCAGTATCCCCGCTCGTTATTTACTCGTCGTCAATGTTCAAAATGCACAAATTTTCATCTTCGTCATCAGATGTGCTACAACTATTAGTTTATTCCACAATTGTCACTTTGTTTGCGCTCCATCTGTAACATACTTTTTGAAAGTGACCTACAATTCCGCAATTAGTACACTTCACGCCACGAGCTGGGCACTTTTTGTCATCTGCGAAGTGACTTGAACTACCACATCTGTAGCAGAGTCGTGTATCATTGTATTGTGCTCTTCCCTGTACTGGTTTATTGCTTTTGTAGGTACGGTTTTCTTTGCTTTTTTTCTTATACTCAGTCACTCTATTCACTGTGTCACCTTCTTTCTTTTCTTTGCTTTCTGCTATGACTGCTTTCGCGGACCTTCCTGTAAGTTCCGCCTTTTTCGCTATATCAATTATATTTTGTAGAGGGTACTCACCCTTAGCCCACAGATTGTCCTGAATGTTGCTGTTGGATCCTTGCATTACAACCTGGTCCCTTATGAATTTGTCGCGCAAATCACCAAAACAACAGTTTATAGCCAAATTTCTCAATGCCGACACATAATCGTCAATTGACTCCTCTTTTCCTTGTTTTCTGTGAAAAAACTTGTACCTGTCGACTCCTACACACACTATTGGCTTGTAGTACGTGTTTAAATCATCAATGGCATTCTCAAATACATCTTTTTGTCCTTCTCCTCTAGTTTTTTTGTTTATTTTCATATATACTTTAATTCCCCCAGCTCCTAGGCTATGTAACAATATTTTGTACTTTTTTTCTGCAGTGAATTCCTTATCATCCTCAAAGTTCGAAATGTAATTCATAAAATACTCCCTCCATTCTTCCCACTGTACCTCTGGTTCTCCTTTTCCTGGGAGGAATGCTTGAGGAGGCGTTAGGTTCCACAGATACCCTGAAGCCACTTTTTTGCGTTGCTTATTGTTTTGTTTCTTATGCTTAGTTTGCAATTACTATATTAATTATTCATTTTTCCAGAGGGTGAATGACAGAATGTGCAGCGTATATTTCCTTATGCTGTTATGTATGTTTATTATGTATTTTAAATCTCACAGTGCTATTTTCCAGTATATGTCACCTTTACTTATTATTTTTTTTATACACTTCCTCTGTGCACCTAGTCTGAAGTTGTACGCTGTGTGGGCTTTTATTTTTGTTGCAGGTTGATCCTTCAGCGATTGAAAAGGGTATCTGTTTTTCTTTAACAGCTGTTATTCATTAGCGTGAAGGCTTCGTCAGCTATGTTCCCTTTCTTCCGATTATAGCTGTCCTAAGATGGCCGTCTGCGCGTGACGTGAGCGCGTATTATCCAGTCATCTGTGGCAAGCGCTGTGTAACTGACGCGCGCACAGCTAACAGTTGACAGGTCTGTTCGCAGTTGATCTGGCGGCAGTTTGTCACTGACAGAAACCTTTTTTTTTTCCTTACAAAGTTTCTCGCCCACAATTATTTTCCTCATTAAATTTGCGCAGTCACAGTTTGAAAACGCTCTCTCGTTAATACGCACATGCAGATGGAGGCACTATTCAATACGCCTTCAAATTGACCTTATTATTTTTTTTTTGTATTCAGGCTGTTTACTTCGTTCACTCACCCGTAGTCCGGTGGCGATTTTCTAGAACTTAATTCCACAAGTCGCTTTCCTCACAATTTTTCAATATTTTTCCGTACTTGATGAAGTTTTTATTTAAGTCCCTTATTTTATTTTCCTCACGTGGGTCCTGGTGTTGGTGCCTCGTCGCCAACTTTGTTAAGAAGACTCCGTAGACATCGTTTGACTGAAGGAAGCTTCTTTATTTAATTAGCACCAACACCCGCTTCGTGGAAACGGAGCGGACACGCCTGAACAGTCCGCCACCAGCTGTCCTCTGTCAACATTCCAGAGTTGACAGCTGGTGACATAAGCAACACAAGTACGGTGTCCTGGGGTGGACATTTGCAATCACAACACAGGCCTTTAATGAATGGTATATCCCACTACGAAGGGCTATAAGGCTATTAGAAAATTCCGCCCCCATGGGGCAGAATGTTCTAATTAGTAAAACAAAGGTCTCAGAGCCCGAGGGGGTTGAAATTCACTCCGGCTCCGTGAGGCCTTTGTTCACAGCAACAGCTGTGAAAGGAAAACATTGGAATGTTGAAGCTCCGGCTTCCACCAGCCATTAGGAGCCTGGAGCACCCAATTGTCTCCAATGGTGAGAAAAACATACTAATGTTCTTATATTACTTTTTTTATGTATCATGTTCATTTATGTATCAGACGTTGTTGTAAGAGACGAAGACCTGGTGTATTTTTCATGGAATTATGCTGTGGTTCTCTACTATGCAGCTTTTTTGTGGAGTGGGAATTCTACTCTAGTCACTTTGAGTGGCTGGTTGACCAGAGAAGACCATGCCCGAGCTAATGTGCAAATAAATTCCTCAATGTCTGTTCCTAGTCTTGCGGTAGTAGCTGCTAAGCCATGCCTATTGCCCTGTGTATGCATATGCCCAGTGTATGCAGTGCTGTCAGTGACACACATTTGTACATTTCTTGCAGGTAGTAAGTACTACTTCTGCCGAAGCGTGTTTTCATGGAGCACTAAGTACTTTTTGGGATGGGAATGTCCCCTGTGTGATATGTGAGGGTGTAGCTCGACCCAGAGAGCCCGACTGTGCGTATCTGGCATCTTGACTTTTATTTTGGGCTTTAGTGTTACACTAATCTAGCGTGTGGGCAGAGGCCTAGGCCTGTCTTGACAATGTGAGGTCCAGGACCTGTCATGTGACCTGGAGGGGCACTCATAGGAGGCAGGGGACTACCATCCCTTCTTTTGGGTTTAGCACATAAGGCGATGGTAAAAGCATATGACCTCCCAAAAAAATATATATTAAAAAAAATAGGTCTAAATCCTTCGCCTCGTCAGGGGTAGTAAGCGCTATATAGATGCAATTACAATACAATTACAATACAATACAGTGTTTTGTGATCTCACACTGTCGACTAGCCTGCATGTCTGGGTCAGTGAGAGTGTGGCCCACTGGCCCCTCTCATGTAAAGTTACTATGTTATGTGAAATGTGAGTATGTTAAGTGTATGTGCAGGTGTGGCATGAGTGTAGCATGCATGTAGCATATGTGTAGTTGTTAGACTCTCCGTGTGTATGGTGGGCTGACATCCATTAAATCGTTTTGTAATTTTTTTAAGGGGAGGTAAAGCAGAGATGTGTGACCTGAGGCATCCTGTTGATTCTGTACATCTCACTCGGTAGGAATCCTTCTATTTAACAGTTTTCTTATAAATTGTGGTCGGAGATTACCTTCCACCACACTCTTGCTGTTCACCTCATGCAGGCAGTACTGCTTCTGCCACATTGTTTCTGCATCTTTTGTTCAAGTGGTGGTGGTGCTGTCAAACTGTTGCAAGATGTAACCAAAGTCAGAGTCTACGCCCCTAAAAAAAAACACCATATGAACAGATAAAACATTATGCATCGCACCCTGTTCTTTAAAAATGACCCTGCTAAAAAAAAAATGCATTTCAAAACTAGTACATTTTAAGAGTTCAAAACGCTACGGTGAAGAATGCGAAGGGCCACGGGGAATTCAGGAGCAAAAACTGCCCCGCGAAATACCATTAGCCCAGGACATCAGGTCAGGTATCAGGTCGGCTTTCGCTCCTTATTCTGACTTTTACACCATGCAGTTGGGAATAACAAGTGGAAATGGTCTTTGCAAACAGTTTTACTGAACCGTATTCCCCATACCATGCTTTTTTAAACTCACACAGTTTACTCAGGTTATTGCCTGGGGGAAATTGTGCATCAGATAAATGGCACTGGGTACAATTTGTGCAAAAGCACTTTTGGGAAATCGGGGGCAGACAACCTTTTTGTGCGGTTTTACACTTAGCAGGGCACTCCGAATGAGACCAAAATCTGCAAAAAAACATCTTAAACTCGAATGAATTTCTCTTTCACACGAAAAAATTCTTTCTGTCGAGGATAGACTTCTCTATGAGCAGGAACCGGGTGAAAATGAATGGAAAGAAAACCGAAATAAGGCTTCCTTTGATCAATATTTTATTGTGGCACTACCTTTTCAAGCCTCAGCTCCGTGCAACCTGCTTAACCCTGTCACGTCAGTAAACAAGCATTGGCAAGGCCAAAGGGTCTGGTGTTGACTGCCAGCCTTTTGGCTTTGCCAATGCTTGTTTTGTCTTGTCATGGTTTTTGCAATATTTAGGGAAGCTTCTAGGCACAACACAATCTAAAAATAAAAACAACAATATGTTTGGTCTCGTAAAGCACACATTGCCAAAGTAGTCCTTGGCACTAAAGGGAACTACTTTGTGTGTGGATGTGCTCTGGTGAAATGAAAGAATGCTGTCACTCACAGTGAAGTTAGCCAATGACTGAAGTGGACTGACTCAGTGCCCCATGTTATATACCATAGGGAGCAGAAATAAATGTGAAAGGCACAATAACTGACCAATGGGTGAAGAGAGCTGGCTGAAAGCCCCTATACATCAGTTTATCATGTGTATAATTTTAATAAAATCTAAAGGTCCCGGTTAACTCCCGACCTAAAAGTCTCAGCATCAAAATAGACTTGAAAATGAACATGACTTCTCACATCAGTTCAGTCCCAAGTTGTGTTTTTTCAAAAATGTTATGCCATGAATAGAAGATTCTGAACACTTTCATATCTTCCTGTATAGGCTACTGAAACCAGGGACATAGCTATTAATAGTTCAGCAAGTGTCGTGACCCCAGGGCCCAGAAGAGTGAGGGACCCACAGGACCATATTAGTACCTCTATTTGTTTTACAACCAAAGCAAGATGTGGGTGCCCAGTTTTTTTGCTTGAATTAAGGCCCAGCGCAACAAGATGAGGAGTAAGTTGTTGTTTAAAGGCCTTATAAAAAGCCCCTGTGAGGCCATCAAGGCCAGGGGCTTTGGAACCATCCAGGGCATCAATCACCTGGATGATCTCCTCTAGCATGATCGGTCCACTAAGGGATTGCCTCTGACCATCAATAAGCCAAACCATCGCTACTCCTCCAGGTACAACAGGATCTCTTATGTGTCATCGAACGCACTGGAGGCATAAAGGTGTTCATAATAACGCTGGAACTCATCCATAACATTCGTATCGCCCAATATTGGCACTCCAGAGTCCGCTTGTAATTCAGTAACGTACAAACTTTAATAGATTGTTAGCGGAAACTCATTGGCCAGAAGATAAAAGAATATCATTATTTTATAGAGGTTTTAGGGAAGACCTAAAGGACTCTCTAGCACATATAGTGAACTTACCAGAAGAATACACAGAATTTTGGGATTTGGTAGTCAAATTAGACCCTAGGTTGGGAGAACGAAAATCAGAGAAACCTAGAGGAGACATTAGACATTTACATTTCAAATCTGATAAGAGAAAAATGGAAGATAAGGGTAAAAACTCTAATGTAGAACCTATGCAAATTGGAGATGTACGAAGTCCCTTATCTTTTGATGAAAAGGAACGTAGATGTAAAGGAAACCTTTGTTTATACTGTGGCAAATCAGGGCATTTCGCCAAGGAATGTCCGATTAAACCCACAAAGAAGAAGGTACTAACGGTAGACAAAGATGCTTCAAGAAAGGAGGAAAACTAACTTTCTCGGGGAAAGCTGAGACCGTTTCCTCGAGACATGAGAATTTGAAGGTTTCCCAGTATGCAACCAATGTGATAGATCGTACCCCTGGACATTTCACAATACGGTTAACCTTTATATTAACCGATCAACAAAGACATAGTATACCTGTGCTTTTAGACTCAGGAGCTACTGGCAACTTTTTTGATTTAGAGGTTGCTAGACGGTTACAAATAACTCAAGTTCGCAAGAAAGAACCAGAGCCAGTTAGACCTGTCGATGGGTCAGCCTTGTCTTCTGGCTTGATTAGATTTCACACAGTTCCTATCACTATAGTTGCTGATAATGGGCACACTGAAAAAAAATAAACAGAAAAAATGGCATGCGCCCGCAATCGTCGCCGCAAATAACAAAAGGAAGGCATGGCTGCCATTATTCCAGCCGAAGTGTGCCACGCTGAGTACCTAAAAAACATAAGCGTTGCGGGAGAGAGTGTCCTGCCTGCAGGAGAAAGCCATTTAAGAAAATAGTGCTGCGAGGCTGTAATTAAAACATACAGAATTAAAGCACATGTAACAGGGGTTGTCCTCATGGGAAGTTACAAGAAGAAAAAAGGTGGTAATAAGGAGGGACTACTACGCCTATTGACCAATGAAAATGCACCATTACAGAGGACAGTAACAGGAGCCAATTAAAAAGATGGGTGGAGCTTCATGCCCATAACCTGAAAACAGTATGTCTAGGTGTGACCTAAAAACAGTGCATCCTATGACATTTTTGGCACACAACTCCTCCTAATTTTGGAGCTCTGCTATTTTCACCTACCCCAGCAGCACAGAACTCTAGATTGTCACGCAGAGTTCTGTTGTGTGAATGGTAGTAAATCTGGGCCTCATACATGTACAATATGATTTTCCATCAACTGGGAGCCATGCTCATTGGGCTTCTGAGCTATGCTCTCTCTTGCAAAGGCCAGGTACAAGACAATATTTTGTATCTTCTGAGCTTGTTCCATGTATTTTTGGGGAAATACATACACCGGGGCTTGATTACAAATTGCATTGACCTGGGATATTTAATTTTACTGTTATCATGTGGTAAATCCACACCAACTTCTTGCAATTACGAGTAAACCTCATGGAAGGGTGAATTACCTCTTGGGACTGATTTTTTTCAGTCACAAAACAAGGAGAATTTCCAATTCCATGGGGTTTTAATCTAAACATTTATCACCTACTCTGTGCAGGTGGTAAATGTTTATGAGGACTTGTGGTTGGGTGGGGGCCAAGGTAGGAAGTGGGTAGGGTAGAGAGTATAAGGATTTTTTTCTGACATTGTATACTTTCCGTGTCAAAGAAAATCTGGAAATTAGGCTGCCAAAGCCTCATGGGATTTTTTGGGGTTTTAGTTCGCCCACAGCCAGAAAACTTGAGTGAAGTAAAACATACCCATTCGTCATCAGTTGGAAAGTAATTCCATGCAGTAATTTTGCTACAACTGACTTCAAACCAGGGCATAAATATGTACTCCCATATCCAAAGTGAGTTAAGAATAATGCCTATCCATACTGCCTCAGATAGTAGGAAAGCAGGTCAATTGTTTTTCCTAAACGTGCAAGTTGAAACGTGATCGGTGTTAAACCTTAATGTGGTATCCTGGTAGAAACCGAGGCACCTGGCAGTCATCTTATGGTCAAAGACTATGTCACTGGTTATAAGTATAGGTGCTATTTACCATACCTGAAAAATAATGATACCACAGGGTATATTAATTATTGGGTGTGATAAATAGCACCTTTTACGATTTGTGGGAAATAACATGTGGATTTTTATGTTTATCATATGAAAATCTGCATGATATGGTAAATTCTGTATGCTTTTTCCCTGTCACATTTCGCCAGATTTGACTTCCTAAACTTTTACTTGGGTTGACATAGGCCTAGATGTATCAAGCCTTTTGCGAATCGTAAAGGCCGAAATTCGCAGAATTTCGGCCTTTGCGACTCACAAACGGTCTATTTGCATGTTTTGGCATGCATCAAAAATTCGCAAATTAAGGAAATGCAAAAATGTGCGATTCCTTAATTTGCCATAGCATTTAAGGAATCGCAATTTTGCGATCCCTTAAATGCTATGTATGTAGCATTTTTGAATTGCGAATTTTGGTTAAGAAATCGCAAATTACCACCAACTTGTAGTTGATGGTAATTTGTGAATTCTTTAAAAAAATGCACAATTTGGCATTTTTTAAGGTGGCATGTGACGCACACACATGCCCATTGGGCATGTATGTGCGCAATATGCACACACATGTAGATTTCAGGGGTGCAGCAGGGTGTCTTTGAGACAATTGCGAATCACAAATTGAGAATTATTTCACAATCATTCATATGGGCCTCCTGGCCCATAGGAATGAATGGGAAATTATTCCTTATTTGTGAATTCGCAAAATGCAAATTTGCAAATAAGGAAGACTAAGAAATCGCAAAAAAATAGCGATTTTTTACATACATTCCATTTTGCGATTTCTAAATAGCGATTCCTTAAAAATTGCTATTTAGAAATCGCAAAATTGAATGTTGATACATCTGCCCCCTTAACGTATTCGATAATTATTGGATGAGTTAAATACTTTCTAACTTGTCATTCTGACCTATTTGTAAAAAGGGGTTTACGCAAGGGTCAAAATACCCCAACCGACCTCTAACCAGGACTTAAGAGGATAAAGTTGACAGATGGTAATTTTGTAGACTTTACCACATTCGAAGAAGGATGCTTATCAGCCTAACTGTATAAGGGAAGCTAGATGTGACTTGTCCACTTCTTGCATCCTATTAGCAGGCCAGTAGTGTGTGATGCAAGTTCAGAGATTCATCAGTTTGTCCATGCGTTGACACTAGTGAGTGTACACAGGCCATGTGACGGGACTTTTTGATGTCTGTGTTGCTCTCCTATCCTGATGTAATCATTCTTTTCTGTTAAACCCACTACCTATTGCAGGAACGCTCAGGGCTTCAGGTAGAGTTTATGCTCCATATGTATAGTTTGCTGTATTTTAGAACCATCTGACAGGTCTGTTTAATCACCGAAGAATTGGTGCTTACGTGGTTTGTGCCGCTCATGGTGCACTTTACCTAGTTGGTAGGCTTATTGAAAGCGAATATGACGTTGCTAAATGTCTTCATCAGCTCACTCAGCTCAGTTGTGTTGTGTTGTGTTGTGCTGTGTTGTGTTGTGTTGTGTTATGTTAGTAGAATTTATAGGAACGCTCAATTGCACGGAGGTGTCTTGCTTGGCACTAGCTTTGACACCGTGAAGATGATTCAAGAGGGGGGAACGAAGCTCATTCTGCATTGAACAACCAGGTTTTCAGAGCCTTCCTAAACATTAGTAGATAGGGCATGAATTTCATTTGAGGGAAGAGAATTCCAAGCCTTTGTTGCACCAATTACAAAACTTCTTCCATCCCAGGAAGATCTTTTGAAGCTGGGGACCACTGCACATTTGGCTGCTGTGGACCATAGTGTTCTACCTGGGATGTAGCAGCTTAAACTACTTTTAAGAAAAACTGGACCTTGGTTGTGCAATGCTTTATAGGCGGTACAAAGAGCCTTGAAAGTAATTCTCTGTCTTATTCGCAGCAGTGCAACTTCCTGATCGATTTAGACACTGACTGATATGTTGGGATCTTCAACAATAGTTGTGCTGTGGAGTTTTGATGAATTTGCAGCCTGTATTGATGAAGATTTAGATACAGTCCATTAGTCTATTTTAGTAAGTACTAGCGAGCTGACTAACGTATTTTGGAGATCTGAAGGGATAAAAGGTAGAATCTTTTTGATGGTCCTGAAAGTATGAAATGAAGTGGATGTCACTGATTGACTTGATCAGTAAAAGTGAGTTTGTTATCAATCACTACACCTCTATTCTGGGCCTTAGTGACCGGTGAGGGCAGTACACCTAAATCCTGCAGCCACCAATTAGGGGTCCAAAAGGAAGAATAAGAGCCAAATAGCAAAACCTCTGTTTTTCCGGAGTTTAATTTCAAACAGTTCCTATTCATCCAGGTGCTCACAGCCACTATGCAGTCATGAAATCTGGATCCTGTGTCATTTTTGCCCAAGGCCAAAAAGACGATGATTTGAGTGTCGTCTGCATGAGAAGTGAGAGAGAAGGCATGTAATCTAATTACCTCTGCTAAGGGGGTGACATAGACATTGAACAGAGTAGGGCTAAGTGAAAAACCCCTGGGGGACCCCGCAAGGAAGTGAGAAGGACTGGGAAACGAACTCACCTAATGCCACTGACTGTTCTCTATCCTGAAGAAACAATCTTAGAAAGTTCCGGACTTCCCTGGTAAAGCCAATCGCGTCCAACCGATCTATCGGCAGCCCGTGGTTAACAGTATCAAAGGCTGCTGATAGATCTAAAAAGATGGGAGATGCTCTGTCGTCCTGATCAAGAGCTGTTATGCAGAGTGGGGTTAGACAGCTGTTTGTTCATTCTTTTTTGTACCATTTTGGCTAGCAGAGATAATTGCGATACGGGACGGTACCTATTCAGGTCCAAAGGGTTAAGGGAGAACTTTTTAATTAATGGAAGCAGCAGTGCTTTCTTCCAGATGGTAAGATAGATCCCTGTCCTAAACATTAGTTGAAATATTTCAATTAATTTGGAGGCAATAATATCCAGCCAGTTTAGTCACCTTGGGGAGACAAGGGTCATAAGGGGAGCCAGATTTAGCAGTGTTGATCAGAGTCATTACTACCTCCATGCCGGGAGGGGTAAATTCTCTCAAGAGTGACATGCACTGTGTGTGACATGGAAAGTAGACCAAGTCATTTGAAGAAGGAGTAAGATTGATAGAGGACGAGGGAGCAGACTCTGAGAATCTGTTGAACACCTCTTCTATTTTATGCTGAAAAAAGTCAGTTAGAATGTTATCAGAACAATGAACTTGTGTTGACCAGTTTGTTAGCTGTTTATGTTGTCAGTCTTTTTATAGTCTGGAATAATTCTTTAGCGGAATTATTTTCAGCTTCAATTGTTCGTGTAAAATAGGATTTTTTTTCTTTCTTAATCATGATCTTGCAGTCCAACAAACCTCTTTTGTATTTAGTTTTTCCTAACTCGGAATCTTTCAGCCATCTTTTTTCTTGTCTCCTTCATCTTTGTTTTTGAGTTCATAGATCATCTGAAAGCCAGGGGTCTGAGGGATTGCTCCTCCTGGATTTAGACACTCTGACTGGGGCTAATAGATTAACAGTTTCTTCCAACCAACCTGTATAATTGACTACTGATATATCTATATTCTGTGAATTTTCCAGTATTGACTCCTGTAGGATTAAAAAAAAGGCTCTGGTTGGATTTTATGCCAAGTCCGGGTGTCTGTCAGTCGATGAGACACTTTAGCCCCGAAATCTGATGAGTTGTGATCTAGGCCAAATAAAATGGTGCTGTGGTTTATCCAGGTAAGAGGAAGAATACTAATGCTGCCCAAGTGTTAACTGCTGCTCCTCAGTGGCAGTGGTGCAGCGAGCCAGGGTGTTGAGGGCCCTAAATGCAAGCAATGACAATGGGCTCCCATGAACCTCAGTTGGGTAGTTAAAGACAGCTATATTACAAAGGTGCAATGAGCATCTCACACTCATGGGCCCCAGTGAAACTTCAGATACTTTATCAATCATCAAATCATGCTTATCTGCGAGTGGTGCTAAGCAAACCTACATACCATAGCCTTCATGCATTGTAATTATACCTATAGCTTTCTGACTTGCATCATTCTGAGATGTGTGAGATAAAAGCTTTCAAGTAGCGCCCACACTATCCACTAAATCACATCTAGGCCCTGAGAAGAATTTCGGGTGTTGATTTGTCACCTGAGAACAGTGTCACCATAAAAGCACTGGATATGGAAGCCTTTCAGACTTAGACTGCCCACTGGTAGAAGGTGGGTGTTTATTCCATGCTCTCTCATTCCTCATTGAAACTCTAGCCTGGGCAGGGAGTGAGGTGGTAAATGTTATGGTGGTCAAGTGGCAAAAAATAGGATGGTACAATGAAAAGACTGCAGTACAGCAGATAAAGTTGCGGTGAAGAACAGAAGGAAGAGTTACGATCCAACAGCCTTACTTAGACTTTTGTGTCACATATCACTGACTGCCACGTATGCCAGTGCATAGTGAGCGACAGGGCGGAATAACAGTGCCACATTTCATCATCAGTTGGAGAGACATTTGGAGGTCAGGCCATGAGCAACACCTTTGGACAAAAGCACTGATTTTTTTTTGTTAAACATTTTTATTGGAGTTTCAGATACACAATTACATCAGTCGATTGATCCCCCCCCAACTGAACATACACAGTGCAACAATCCAGCGTCGCAATATACAAGCCTATCAGCGATCTTATACACAGCCATTTAGCCAACAACCCAGGAGAGGGCAGGCGGCGGTCACTACACACTTAAAAACAACCGATCCAAAAAGTCAAACTGCCCCTACCACCTCTCCCCGCCCCTCATTCCCAGTGCAACACCCTCCCCCCTCCAGGCTCTGGTTGCTCAGTATTGCTCCTGGAGCAAATTCAGCAAAACCTAAGTACTACTAGTGTAGGTACTCTCCGACACCTGAGTTCTCCCCTGTGGTTTTCAATAGGGAGACGTGAGCCATTCAGGCTTCCACAGCACCAGAACCAATATGGTCCCCCAACGTGTAATTCCAGCCTCCCTCGTCCAAGGCCTGATATCTTATCATATCGCCTCAGTGTGATGCCGCCTCCCCGCCGACACCAGTATCTTCCGAGTCAGCATTAGCACCCCTGCCTCTTATATATGTTTGGTACAACCCCCAAAAATTCTTTGGGCGGCTCATTGGAGGCAACAATTCACTGTAGAGTTCAGACTGCGTGCAGCAGTAGAGCATGTCGTGTGCCCAGCGTTTAGCTGTGGGTGATGGTCCTCTCATCCAGCAGAGGGCCACCACTCGCTTGGCCATAAGCATTCCTATATCCACTAACCTGCGAACTGCGCCTGGCAGCTTCCTAGAGTGACCTAACAGGGCCAGCGCGGGGTCTGGGACCAGCTCAATCTCAACTATCCTACTCAGTTCTGTGAAGATGCTATCCCAAAATGCTCGTATTCCCGGGCACAACCACGCCAGGTACAGGAAATCTGCCATCGGCACTCGGCATCTCTCACATTCAGCCGTCTGACGGAGGCCGTACTTATGTAGCCTCTCTGGGGTATAGAATACTCTATTGAGAAATTTGAAATGTACCAGTCTGTGCTTACCATTTAAAGATATCCGCTTGGTGTTAACACAGCAGTAGCGCCACATGTCATCGTCTATTGTAATCTGTAAATCCCTTTGCCATGTCAACCGTGCCTTCGTGAACTGGTGTTCCCTATGAGACATCGCAAGTTTGTAAAGATTGGTCAGTAGTTTGCGGGGAGTCTCAGTTTTTACTATATATGCCAGTTCAGGAACTACAGGAGGCTCAGCCAAGTCATCCCCCAGCAGTCCTAGAAGGGCTCCTCGTACTCTGTGGAACTGGAAGCGTAGTAGCAAGGAGTCGCCTCCCCCACCTTCAGCCACCTGATCCCAGGTTTTAACCTGTTCGTCCTGGAATAGATCTCCCGCAAGTGTGATATTTAGCTTGTGTAAGGCATGTATCACACCTTTATCTCCGATGGGGGATAGCCATTGGGCCCATTCCACCGGCATGTTGGGCGAATAAAGCAACACCCCTCCCTGTTACTGCAGGAGGGAGTGCCATGCATGATTTGTGGCTGTGATGGAATCCAAAATCCCAGTTCTACGGTCCGCCGGTGTAAAGATCGTCGCCGGGAGCGGAAGTGGGTCCGCAAATATTCTTTCCATACGAACATGAGGAATGCGCTTGCCCCCATGTACCGAGGTGTGGAAGTGTGACGCTTGAGCTACCCTGTAGTAAAGCTCTAGATCGGGGGCACCCAAACCTCCCATGCTGCATGGCAGCGAGAGGAGCTTCCACTGCGCTCTAGGTTGCCTACCTCCCCACGCCAGTTTAATCATGAGCTGCGTCAGTCTCTTAAAGAAAACCCTAGGCAGCACCATCAGGATGGTGGCAAATAGAAACAGTAATCTAGGGAGTACCACCATCTTCATTATCAAAATTAAATTCGACCTATCAGTGAAAGTGGGAGCCTACACCAGGCCTCCACGTCGTCTTCCAATTTGCTGAAAGCTACCCCATAGTTCTCCCTGAACAGAATCTCAGAGTCGGTGTGAATTCGGACCCCCAAGTATCTGATCAAGTCAGTAGTCCACAGCAGCGGGAACTCCATGTCAAACTCCCGGGTTACCGGGGTAAGAGGGAAGGCCAACGACTTCGTCCAATTCACTTTCAGGCCAGAGAGGGCCCGAAGTGCACCACCTCTCGAAGCATCGAAGATAAATTATTTTCTGGGTCGCGGACATACAGCAAGGTGTCGTCTGCGTACATTGAGACCACAATCCTGTACTCAGGGAAACCTATGCCCTCGCCATCGTGGTATTCTTGTAGGGCACATGCCAATACAGTAGAGAAGACAGAGGGCACCCCTGCCTGGTCCCTCTGCAGATCGGAAGGAGTCTGTGACCAGATCTCCGAGCCGTATTATGGCCCTTGGTTTGTGGTATAGGGAGCCTATCATTTGTAGGAATGGTAAACCCAGTCCCATCCGCATTAAAGGCCACTCCACAGAGTCAAAGGCCTTTTCAATGTCTAAGAACACGGCTATAGCCTTCGTGTCTTGCTTTACGTGCTGCATAGTGCCAAGTACTGTGCGGATGTTATATGTTAGGTTTCTACACGGGATGAAGCCCGCCTGTTCCGGTGCGACCAGCAACGGAGCTAGGAGCGCCAGGCGGTTCGCCAGCACCTTGGTGTAGATTTTTGTGTTGACGTTCAGCAGGGAGAGGGGCCTATACGAGCTGCATTCGTTGGATACCTTGCCCGGCTTAAGAAAAGTAACCAAAAGCGCCTCTCTCATTGATTGCGGCATACTACCTTCCACGCAGATATCATAAAACAAAGTCGACAGGTGCGGGAGCAGTTGACTTTGGAATGCGTTGTAAAAGCCCACCGTAAGCACATCAGCTCCTGGAGCGCTGCCCGACCGCATGCCCGCGAGAGCCTCAACAATTTCATCTTTCTCTATTGGAAGCATCAGGAATTCCCTATGTGTGTTGGTGAGCGTAGGTAGCTCTATATGTTCTAGATAATCGAGGATTTAATCGTCAAGATCCCCGCTCTTAGAGGAGTACAGGTCTGCATAGAAGCCGCTAAACTTCTGGCGGATGTCTGTCTCATCTGTGAGGCCCACGCCTTCCTCCGTCTTAATCTCTGTGACCTGTGGTCTGCCCTTCCTCCCTCTCAGCACCCCCACGAGGACTGAGCTGGGTCTCTCTCCCTCACCATACGCGCGAGCCATCGCATACGTTCCCATGTGTTTGACTTCCCTGTTAGCCTCCTCATGATATTCAGTCAGAAGTGACTTAATCTCCTCGTCAACTGCTGTGTCTTGGGTCCTCCGCTGACGCTCCTCTAATTGTGCTAACTGCCGCTCCAGCTCCGTCAGTCTTTGCCTGATGGACCTGAGTACCCCCGAATGCTTAGACATAGCTATGCCCCTTATGTAAACCTTAAATGCTTCCCACACTGACTGAAAGCTGTCCACTGAACCTATGTTGGTCTCAAAGAACACATCTATCGCCTCCGCTAGTTCCCCTCTGAACTGCGAATCAAGTAGCGAATATGGCGGAAACCGCCATGTAAACGGCTGAATCGTTTTCCTAGGGGTCTCTAGCACTAGCAGTAGTGGCGAATGGTTAGACAAAGTGCATGGTAGGACCCTGCAGTCTCGTATCAGTCCCAGTATAGAGGAGGACGCCAACCAGTAATCTATTCTGGTGTGAATGTCATAGTAGGCAGAGTAGTGTGTGTATCCCCCCTGCACTGCGTGTGTCAACCTCCACACATCATCTAGGTCTAGACTGGTGATCACGCTACACAGTGTTTGTGCAGCTGCCGAAGGCTTACGTGCTGGATCTGCAGATCTGTCCAGCGTCGGGTCTAGTACTAAATTAAAATCCCCACCCCACAGGAACCGGGCTGCATTATAGTCTCAAGCTATCTTTGCCAGGGACAGGAAGAATTCCAGGGAGTCATAGTTTGGGCCATAAACGTTGACTACCACTAAGTCCATCCCCATTCCCGTACATCGCGTTATAACAAAACGGCCCGCCGAGTCTGCACTCAGGAGTACCCATGTAAGTTTCGACTTGGGGTTAACCCAAGTCATCACTCCCCTGGCATGAGACGTGAAGCCTGCTGTGGTGATGTTCCCCTCTAAACCTCTACTATGTAGCATCCTGCTCGTGTGTGGCAAGTGAGTCTCCTGTAGGAGTGCAATGTCAACGTGATGTCGCTATAAGTAGCTCAGCACCGTCCTGAGCTTCCTGTAATCATTAAGACCCCTAAAGTTCCATGTGAGCGCCCTTATCATGGCCGTGGATCTAGCTAACGTTGGTTCAGCCGAACTAGCCATCGCTCTCTATTCCTGACCCAGTGTGTACATGTATACCGTGTGTAGTTGCATTCAAATGTATGTTCAAAAACCAATACAATCCCCACCCATCCCTCAACATCCGACCCAAACACCCAAACTTCGCCACCCCCTCCCACAGCAGACCACCCCCAACCTGACCTTGCAGAATCCCCCGCCACCCACCCTCCCACTGCCCCAAATCCCAAACTGTATGGCCCTCTGGGAGCCATTTGAGTGCATAGCACGCGGGGCCAAGGTTGCTTCATGACCATCTGATAGTGCGTCTGCAAAAAAACCTAAACCCACTCCTCCAAACTCTCGTTGCACCGCATCTCAAGCATCAGTAAGGCTCAAGTTATGCAAGACCGTAGGCAGATTTGATATCAATGTAAATATACCGAACTAGTTGATACCTCCCCACCAACTCCTAGCAGATCGACCAACCTGCGCTAATCAGCTGTGCGTGCCTCTAACGTGATTGTCCACAATTAACTGGCAGTGTGTGCATGTATAGCACCAATCGGCATAACATCCTGGAGGTAATAATCTAAGTCACAGAACCCCCCTACTCACACCCCACCCCAAAACACCCGGAGACCAAACCTGCCTTCAGAGTGACCCCAAGTCCGGATGACCCCGCACACTTCATCCCGTGCCCAGTCTACCTACGCGAACCATAAATGAGGGAATGTCACTCCTGTTCGTCCAACTGGCTGCTCCTCCCCACGCCGTCCGATGGCCTGTTCGCGTCCTTGTGATGTTCCCTCGTCCAGCCTTTCAACGCTTGCTGTAGGGCTTTTGGATCCGTGAATAAGTGGGAATGCCCCTGCCGGTCGGCATGCAGTTTTGCAGGGTACAACATTGTGTAGTCAAGGCCTAGGTCTCTGAGCTGTCTCTTGAATGGGGCAAAGTGCTTGCGGGCCTCCTGCACTCTGGCTGTAAAGTCCGGGTACAGCGAAATCTCTGAGCCCTCGTATTGTAGCGACTTTTTGTCTCTGGCCAGTCGTAACGCTGTGTCTCTGTCCCTATAATTAAGCAATTTGGCAATGATGGGGCGCGGCGGTGCTCCAGGGCGTGGGCGGGGGCCCAGCGAGCGGTGCGCCCGCTCCACCACAAACATTTGTGAGAATACCCCCTCCCCAAGTAGGGTGGTGAGGAGCTTTTCAACAAACATCTCCATGTTGCCCGTCTGGGTCGTTTCTGGAAGGCCTGTGATACGCAGGTTGCAGCGACGCGAGCGGGATTCCAAATCTTCCGTTTTATCTTGCAATGCCTGCATGAGTTCCCCAATTTTCTTAATGTCTGTGTGCAGCTCCGTTTGCGCTTCCTCCATCTCAGTTAGTCTTCTTTCAGACATGTTGAGCCTTTCAGCGTGTTTGTCGATCCGCTCCGCCATTCTGTCCATTCTGTAGGTGAGGGCGTCTATCTTTGAACCTAAGGACGTCATACTGTTCTGGAGGCCTTTTTCCATTGCAAGTAGCATGTTTTTAATGTCTGTTCCCACTGCAGCGTCCTCCCCAGCTTGTGTGCTAACTCTATCATCGCCCGTCGCGTCGTGGGACTTCGAGCGCCTTTGTTCAAAGGACAGCTTGCTCTGTGTCTTATCCCCTCTTTCCATGTTTCCAAGGGTGCTAGGTACTGTTGCTGCCGTGCAGCGCTGAGTGCAATTTCCTCCAGTGAATCCGGACTAGTCTGGGCCTCTCGCGCGCCAACTTTGGTGCCAAGATCCGACTCTGTGCCGCTGGGAACCTGCGTCGCCAAACACAGCAGATTCTCACCAGTCTCGGTGTTAGCACCAGGTGCCTCCGGTCGCACAGGTCCGCTCTTTGAAGTAGCCTTCTGCTCAGTCCTCGCAGCGTCGCTCTCGCACCCCACTCTTGGCCTGTGTCTCATCCTAAAATTTACTGTAGCGCAGGATATGGCACTCCATTTCAGTACAGTGCTCAGACGGTATCCAGGCTGCCACTGCAAAAAAAAAGGGGGGGGAGCACAAACACCCCTTCAGGCCTTCGTAGGGCTGCGCCGCACCACCAACTGCACCCACACAACAGTACAGACTAACAGAGTGCGCCCCAAAATGGTCTCCAATGACGGCTCCCTGGCCGAAGCAATGCTTACGCAGTCTCTGTGCTGTGGAGCTCCTTCACAGTTCAGGCCCGGCGTCAGGCTGCAACCAACACTGGTCGTGGCTTAGTCTCTCCACTCACGGGCCTCCCATGTCTCCCCACCTCTGGTGTGGTCCCTGCTCACCCTAGGGGCCTCCGTACGCAGTATTGGCTGCTCCGCCGTCTAAAACGCGGCAGGGCTCCACTGCACCACGTCCTCAGGTCTCCAGGTGCAGGCACCGGCAGCCCACGCGAAGCCCTCCTCCAGTGCCTCAGCTTTCATAGGCAGCCGTCACCTCTGCATTGTATGAGTAGAAGCGGGGGGGAGCCACCGCAAGGCCACTCACCACTTCGGTCCGGGCGAGCGGCGGCGGCGCGCACTCCCCCAAGCCTCCCGGCCAGCCGCCGAGTCCACTCCCGGTCACCTTCCGCCTTTCGGCCACACGCACTGTGATGCAGCGCAGCCTCAGGCGTCACTCGAGGTCGCGGCTGCGAGGCCTACCACGCCGCCAAACAGCCGCGGCATTTATCGGCAGACTCCGGGATGTAAATTTTGCACGCCAGGCATCCACTGCGGGCTCCGTCCTTTACTGAGAAGAGTCCACCTCGATGCAGGCACCACTTGACCAATCCAACCCAAACAGAAGCCTCTGTGGCCTCCTGCCTCTCCGATGCCCCTCAGGCCTCTCTCTGCCCTCACAAGCGTACATAAAGAAGGAAATCCCTGACAACAGAATTTCCTGACATCTCTATACATTGGGGATTGAGTCATGGCAATGTGTTGAGAGGGAGGAGAGAGTCACAAGTACTTCATGGAGGAAATGTAATCAAAGTAATGAATATTACCAGTAAGTAATCAATGCATTACCAGGTCAACATTTCCTCATCCACGTATTTACATAAGTCAGGATGTACCAATGTAATACGTTAATGACCCAGTCCACAACCAACATCTCGAAATCCCCAAGTGGCTCGAGATGTCTCCAGAAGGCACAAAGCAGCACTGGAGGGGACATTGTGGGGGGTCAAAGGTCGTATGCATGTCAATCAACAGTCCAGAGATCACCAAGCAACTCACTCTCACAAAAGCGGGACTCAAAAAGCAGTAGCGGCCCAAGAAGGCCAACTAGTCCCCAGATAGAAATCACTAAAGCCAGGCAGAGCAGGAGCATACCAACCTCACCACACCACAGGCAGGAATCCAATCCGGACTGAAAGATCATCACGAGGCACCAGACGAGATGAAAGGTGTTCACCAACCAGCCATGGGCAAATAAGGCCGTCAAGAGAAATGGCAAAAAGCCGACTGCCAAGCCAACTAAGCATAGGCACACAAGATGCACCCAACAATGCCCCGAGACAAGGTGTAGCATGAGCCGGACTAGGAAACAAAAGTAGCCCTGGCAAATTTTGCCAGACCAGCCCCCGCCACTGCATATAATATGGGTGAGCTCAGCGAGTGAGCCTGACCACTACAAGAGGTGCCTGGGGGGATCTCCCCCAAGAAATCTTTGAAAAAAGAATGCAAATTTGGTTGTTTTACAACAAAGTTTTCATTATCAAACCTATCCAATTATTGACTGAAGGGATGGAGATTGAAGACAGGGTTGCATGGCTCAATGTATGAACAGTTAAAAAGCTGGATGGTGAGGAGTGGGTGAATAAATTAACCCTTTCACCGCGGTGGAAATTCCGCCGCGGTGCGGATGATTTATAGCCTGGGCGTGGTTCGGACGGCCCCCGGCCGTCCTCCGCACACGCCCACTGTGACTTCGGACGGCCACCGGCCGTCCGACGCACGCAAGGGGTTAATTCAAGATTCGATGACAATGAAAAAAGACGTTTAGTGATGTTGAGTTAATGGTCTCAACGCACTGACCAAGGGTGGGTGACCTGGATTTCATTTGACCTTCCGCATTGAAGCAACCCCCTCTCCAAACACTTCCACCACCAATCCTTATGAAGTTTACAGTGCCTGGATGTATTTAACACTATGCACTGATTTAGCCCCTGAAAAATTACTTACTTATTCTTTTAACATGAAGATTGTGTTTTCTTTCTCTGACTGCAGAGTTAGAGTATTTTGAAAAGTGAATCATCTAACAATCTTTCTAGGGCACCGAGAGTGTGAAAAGAAAGGCTGTAGGATGTCAATTTTGGGGAGAAATACCTGTAAATAAACTGCTCAAATATTTCAAAACATCAGCTGTTAGAAAAGCACAAACAATGTCCATTTGTTTGCAATTCTGATGTAAAGAAAAAATGTATAAAATCAAAACAAATCAAAACACTTTGCTTGATAATGTACAAATAATAAATGTTTGCTGCAACCCGTGTTCCACACATTATCGTTTGTGTTCTGTATAGTTTTCCCAGTAAAACAGCATATCAGTGTGAAATATTTTGGCCATTCAAATGGAAAATGTGCTATCTGTAAATGACAATGTGATTCCATGAAGGAAGTGGCCCGTTTAGGGTCACCCAGGTCACTCACGACCACCTCTCAGCCTTCGATACCAAATGAAGAGTCGGTCAGACAGTAGAGAATACAAACCAAGTATATGTTTATTCAGATACACTTGAGCGGAGCCCCGTCTGCCCAGTCACTTATGGGTGCTGCAGAGAGGACTGACTTCAGCAAACATAGTGATACATGATGTACATTTCAGAACTAAGGAAGACACGCCCATAATGGAATTTTCCAAGCAGGTGCAGCTAACACAAAGAAGTAAAGTAGGATGGGTTTTGATTCTGAGGCCGGGTACACAGTATCTTCTACCCAAGGTTCTGTCTGTGCCTTCCGCTAGACTTGTGGGAGAAGACCTCTATCTAGTAGGAAAGGCATGCGCTAATAAGAATAGTGTATTCATTAGCAGAGCAAGGCCTAACCTTGGTGAAATTAAACTTTCCACAGCCTGCTTCTCAAGGAGACAATAAGCAAAATGGCGGCTAAACATAAAATGGTGCCACGAATGCTACTTTCATAAAACAATTGCACGAACAGAATAATAAAAACATGTTCATTTCATCAACCACACCATGCTTTAGTGATATATGTGTACTCCAAAATGCATCACTAGCTATGTGACACGTTTACCACTCTACTGCTGCCATGGCTCATTCTTATAAAAAAAACTGGAATTTTCACAGTCCTTTTGCTTTAGTGATGTAACATTGATGGCAGCACACCGACTCTGAAAATTGTTCCAGTACCCATGAGGAAGAAAGGAGGTTTATGTCTGGCATAACTGGGTCATGTGGTGCCTGAAGGGGGTTGGATTAACGTCACTTAAGGCCTGGGACATGGAATAGTTGGAGAGGCAATAGGCCTATTATGTAATTAGGCTACATGAGATGAAAGAAAGCGGTTCCACGCTGTCATACGATCGATCTGGACTTCCTCTACATGTTCTAGGTGTGCACAACACTCTCTCAGTACAGGCACGCAGACACAGTCCACCTAACTAGGTGCACATGACACGCAATGTTAGACAACTTGGGGGGCACCTGTTGGCTCTAGTTGTACCGCACCAAAAATAACAGGGCTTCTACTTGGTTTATTGACGTGGCTATCAGTTGACGGGTGGTGGGGCGCGCGCACGGGAGGGGATGGGGAGTGGGTCGCAATGAAAAAATGAAAATAAAATAAAATTAACACTTACTTTGCCGCCGGGTCCCACGTCTCTACTCTTCTCCTGCGTCCGACTCCTGGACAGGAAGCACAGCCAGGCTCCCCTGACCAATCCCAATGCTGCAATGCAGCGTTGTGATTGGTCTTATCGCTGTTACACGGTGCTCAGCCAGGGGCTGGAGGGGTGGCCATGTTTTCCATGCATGCTGCAATGCAGCCTGCATGGAGAACAGGGAAAGTACGCATGACTATTTGGGCGGCCCAAGAGGACCGGCCAAACAGTCATTGTGCACTTAGGAGGGTTCTACCACTTCTCCCCCGCTCTGCAGGCCCGCCCCCTCATGCAAAGTTGCTGCAGCAGGAGGACAAAATGAAATTATAATAACCTACGCTATTAGCATTTTATTTTGCCTTTCTTTGCTCTGCTGCAGAGTAGTGAGGCGACGCTCCTCCGCCTTAGCGGAGGAGCTGCCACTGCTGGCTATGCTGCTAGCTAAACATCAGATAACACGCAAATGGAGATCACCTCACCTCCCCAACCCCAGAGAATTGAATGTTCTCCATGAATGCATGGGCGCAAGCCAAACGCAGGGACTTACAGCGGGAGAATGCTAAAGAGCAACACAAGTATACCATACCAGCTGAGTGGGATGCCCTTCAAGGAGACTTCCAAGATGCTGCATGTGATGGAGACCAGCCCCCTGCATCAGAACCCGGGGCACCCGCTAGCTCTCCCTTGTAATTGCATGGAGTACACAACATGGCAAGTCAGGCACCACACGGTCATTTATCCACACACTGTTGAATAATGCAGGAACCTGCGATGCTATCCCTGACCTTTGCATAGGTGCAGACCAGTTCTATTTATGTTATTAAGGAGTTTTTTTTACCTCATAACGTGCCATAACGTGCCAATACATCTGCACTAATTGTGTTCATGCTGAATACCCAGTAATGTTGAGAAGTTAATCAACAGAACTAATAACATCACAAAGAGTTAAATTGTTATTGATTTATCAGTTACCATATGCTCAACGTCATTAGTGTATATTGTCTATAATGTTTGAGTGGTATGATACAATGTGTTGTACACACGAACAGGCTTAATAAAAGAGAGTTACAAAAATTAGATGAAGGAAAGCAGTCGGGCATTTCCAAAATATCAATGTGCTGTCTAAATATTGCACTAATGTATTTGTTCCTTCTTCCTTAACGCAGAAGGCGGCACTGAAAGCTGAAGTCCACTGCCTGCTGCTATGCTGTCAGGGTGAGTCACCACTGGTGAGTCTCTTTTATGCATGACTGGTCCTAGATTTCCACTAATGGAAGTGGGGAGCAGGGTGCTCTTTGTGAATTTAAATGGAATGACATCGATTTATAAAGAACACAATTACCACAGGGCTTCTAGGTGCTTAAGAAAGACAGATGAAAAAACTCCAAACAGAAGGAAAAATTGCTAGCCATAAATTGAAGAATGAGCCAAGACTTCAACGCTTTCCAAAAACTATTGTGTTCCTGCAAATCACTTATCAATCAATCAATCAATCAATTAGGGGCTTATAAAGTGCCGGCTACTCACCCAGAAAGGGTCGCAAGGAGTTGATGGATGGGGGTGGGGGGGGAGGCGCAGCTCCTGAGGGTCACTGAGTTCCATCGAAGAACCAGATCTTGAGGTCCTTCAGGAACATTGGAAGCGATGTAGTCTGTCGGAGGTGGAGAGAGAGGGAGTGCCATGCTTTGGCTGCGAGGAGGGAGAAGGAGTGTTCTCCTCCTCTGGTTTACTTGATCCAAGGTACCGTCGCGAGGGAGAGCTGGGCCGAGCGGAGAGAGCACTGGGGAGTGTGGAACCTGAGGCGGTGGTTCAGGTTGACGGGTCCGGTGTTTGGAGGGCCTTGTGTGTGAGGGTGAGAACCCTGACATAGGTGTTGGCTGATGTGGCAGTGGCGCGGTAGGTTGAAGACTAGTTTGGCGGCGGCGTTCTGTGTTTTCTGGAGTTTGCGGGTGAGGTTCTTGTTGATCCCGGTATTGAGTGCCTTTCTGTAGTCCAGTCAGCTAATGATGAGGGCGTGTGTCATGGTCTTCCCGTGTTTGGGGGGATCCAGTTGAAGGTATTTTGGAGTAGGTGAAGGGTTTGGTAGCAGGAGGAGGTGATGGTGTTGACCTGGCAGGTCATTTTGGGTTCGGAGTCCAGGATGATTCCGAGATTGCATGTGAAGTCCGTGGGGTTGGTGGGGTCCATGAGGTCGGGGGTCTACCAGGTGTCGTTCCAGGCATTCGGGTGTGGACCCATGATGAGCACCCCAGTTTTATCCGTGTTGAGTTGTAGGCAGCTGTTCTTCATCCATCTGGCGACGGCTTCCATACCGTCTTGAAAGTTGCACCTGGTGATGTTGGGTTTGTTAGATAGGGAGAGGATGAGTTGGGTGTCGTCTGCGTACGATGTGATGTTGAGTCTGAGTGCTCTGACGATGGATGCGAGAGGGGCCATGCAGAAGTTGAGCCGGGTCAGGCTGATGGAGGATCCGTGTGGGACTCCGCGGATGGTTGTAGTGGGTTCTGAGAGAAATGGAGGGAGTCTGTCTCGAGTTCTGCCGGAGAGGAAAGAGAGGATCCAGTCGAGGGCCTTGTTCCGGATTCCTGCTTCGTGGAGCCTGCGGGCCAGGGTGCGGTGAGTGACAATGTCGAAGACCGTGGATAGGTCCAGAAGGATGAGTGCCACAGCCTCTCCTCTGTCAAGTAGGGAGCGGATGTCATCTCTATCCGCGAGAAGTATGGTTTCGGTGATGTGGTTTTTTCTGAAGCCTGATTGGGAGGAGTCGAGGATATTGTTTTCTTCTATGAAGGCTGCAAGTTGGTTGTTGGCGGCTTTTTCAATGACTTTGGCCGGATAAGGAGTAGGGAGATTGGTCAGAAATTCTTGAGGTCGGTGGGGTCCGCTGAAGGTTTTTACAGGAGAGGGTTGATCTCGGCGTGTTTCCAGTCGTCAGGGAAGGAGGCGGTCTCGAAGAAGCGGTTGATGATGGCTAATGGCTCATGGGAGTGAATTCCACAATTTTGCTGTGGCCACGGAAAAAGCCCTGCCCCCATACCTGGTCTTCCTAAATTTGGAAACGACTACACGATTGTAGCTTGGAGATCGAAGATGCCTAGTTAGGATATATCTCTGGAACATCTTTGTCAGACCTCTGACCCCATATTTTGCTCCGCCCTATGAATAATGCATAAAGCATTGCAGGTAATGCTTTTTTTCATCGGTAGCCAATGCAATTTGGAGATCCCTGCTGAGACTGATTGGTATTTAGGAATTTCAAGTATCAGTCTGCTGGCCATGTATTTGGATGGCTGGTACTGTTGTGGTAGGAAAGGTGGACCTGCCCTCAGATACTATATTACTTGGGAAGAGAGGGAGCTATTAAGGAGGTATGGGTGGGAGGCTGGTACTTATGTCACAGCCACACTGCTTCCATACACCCAATGAAAGTATCAATGCTGTCAGCAAATTGCTTCTGTGCAATTGGTACTGTGTTTAGAACAGTAACACTTTAGGCATTAGAGGGCTTTACTTTTAAAATTTTAAGGCAGGAGGCGGTTAAGTGATTTTCCCAGAATGACAACATATTGAGCCGAAGCCAGAGTTTGAACCCAGTTCCTCAATTGAACCTGGTTCTTCAATTTGTAGATCAGACACTCACTCCGCTAGTCCACATCTTTCTCCTTTATGATGGGCATGGGGAAAGGTGTCAGGGCACTGTCTATATTTTGTTCAGAGGAAATTAGCCCTTTTGAGAAAAGCAGAAAGGGTGGCTAGACAGCAGGGTTTAAGTTGCTTGTGAAAAATAAGAGGCAAACGGGGCAGGGGGTCAAGAGGGCACCATGTGTTTTTTTAGGTCAAACCTGGGCAGCGCATGTGCTGCTCTGCGAGGCATGCTGTATTTGAGTATGGACTTGAAGCCCCTCCCACTCTCTGCACATATTTCTCATTGACTTGTGTCCTTGTCTTTCATAAATGCTGGCTTCTGATTAGTTAATAAGCTTGTTAGCCCCTCCTTAGTACCGCCTTGTCTTCATTTGTAACCTCCCATGAGGACTGGCCCTGTTACTTCAGTTGTTACATGGTACGTCTTATTTAGTCTGTGACTGTAAGCACTATTTTCTTTAATGAGTTTCTCCTACTGCAGGCACAACATGCTTTCCTGCAACATTCAGCGTTCAATGCGTGCCTTCACTTTCCAAGCAGTCCGGGACAATGGTGGCCGAGGTCTCGCATTTACAAGAGCTTGAGCTATTGGCATTGTAAATGACAATGCTTTTTATTTATGTGTTAATTGTGATTGTGATTGTGATTGTGAGAGTGATTTCTATAGCGCACGAATGCCCGTGGGCGTCTAGGCGGTTTTAGCTGAGGAAAGTGCATAACATTCCAGTTGTGGGAGAGTTCAGTTACGTTAGTTTGAGAAGAGCCATGTCTTTATAAGCTTTCTGAATCCGAGCAGAGTTGGGCAGCTTTTGATGTTTATTGGGAGTGAGTTCCACAGTTTCGCTGGGCCCAGGACAAAGCTTCTTCCGCCCCAGGTGACTTTTTTTAATTTTGCTGTCTGGAGGAGTTTGCTCTGTGCTGAGCGATGTGTCTTGGTGGATGGTACCAGATGAGATGTTGTTTCAGAAATGCTGGTCCATTTCCATGTAATGCTTTGTGTGCCAAACAAAGACCCTTAAAATCTATTCTTTTCTTCATGGGGAGCCAGTGGAGTTTTTTCAAGCCTTCTGATATGGACTGGAATTTAGGGATGTTCAATATTATTCTGGCGGCGGAGTTTTGTACGCGCTGAAGCTTGGCCATGTGCTGTTGGAGGCCTAAGTATAGGGCATTTCTGTAGTCCAGTCTGGCCAAGGTTAGAACCGTCACTAGTGTTTTTACTGCTTCAGGGGGAATGAAAATGCGTATTTGGGGATAGATTTTAAGATCAGAAATATCATTGATACAACTTTGTTGACCTGGTGTTGGAAGGACATTTTGTCATCAAAGATGATGCCCAAGTTCCTCACTTTTTGAACTGGGATGGGGTGAGCACCCATGCTTGGGGTCCACCAGTTCTGTGACCAGAAAGAGGTGTCTGTTCCCAGTAGGAGGACCTCTGTTTTGGTACCATTAAGCTTTAGACAGTTCGACCCCATCCATTGATTTATGTGGTACATACATTGTTTAAAGCAGTCGGCTGTGTCTTCTGGGCTGCTTGAGATTGATACCACGATTTGGGTATCATCTGCGTAAGGTATTATTGTGAAGCCATATTGCCTGATCATGTTGACTAGCGGAGTCACATAAAGGTTGAACAGGGTGGGGCTCATTGAGGAGCCCTGAGGCACCCCACATGGTAGCGTAAACTGCTCTGAACGGGAGTCGCCGACCTGAACGAATTGGTGTCTGCTGTTCAGATAGGATTTGACTAGTTTTAGAGCAGTGTTCTTGACTCCTGCCTCTTGGATCCGTTTGATTAGTATATCTTGGTTCACGGTGTCAAAAGCCGCCGACAGATCCAACAGGATCAAGGCGATCTTGGCTCCCGTGTCTAGTATTGTCCGGATTTCCTCTGCTGCCATAATCAGGGCAGTTTCTGTGCCGTGCCCTTGTCAGAAACCATTCTGGGAGGGATCGAGTAGGTCCGCCAAGGTGATCTAGGTCGTTAGTTGGGAGTTGAGAATTTTTTCCAATACCTTGGCCGGAAAAGAGATCCTTGCTATCGGTCTATAATTACTATGATCGCTGTGATCCAAATTAATAAAGGCAGAATTTACACCGTTTTCCAAGCGTCTGGACAGACGTCTGGTGTTATGAATTCTTTGTAGCGTATGCTAAGTTGTTAGCTGATTATGTCTGGTGCCATGTCGAATATAATGGGTGGGCAAGGGTCCGAGGGTGCTCCAGATTTTATGGATTTGATTATCTGCAAAATTTGTTCAATACTGGGAGGAGCAAAGGAGTCTAAGACACTGGTGGGACAAGGGATGTTTGTAGCAGGAGTGACTGCCATGCCATCATCCCAATCTGTGAGGGATTCGAAGATGGTAAGCACCTTGTCCTTAAAGTATCCTGCGAGTTGGTTGCAGAATGATACACTAGTATCCTTATTTTGTGGTTCTGGAACTTTAACAAGTTTCTTCAGTGTTGAGAATAGTTCTTTGCTGGAATTGTCTGCTTGTTGGATTTTGTCTGAGAAGTATTTACTTTTCTTATCCATTATCATCTTTTTATAAGTGCTCAGTGACTGGGAATATAATTCTTTTTCGGCTATTGTTTAGTTACTTCTCCAGCGCTGCTTGGCTCTTCTGCAGATCTGCTTCTGTTTGCGCAGGGCATCACAGAACCAGGGTTCAGACTTCTTCGTGTGCTTGCTGGTAACGCTTTTTTCTAGTGCCAGGATGTCCACTGCGGATTTCACCCAGTTGGAGAAACTACCTGTATCTAGGTTTGCATCAGGTTTTAGGTCAGGTTTGGAGGATGCTAGAGTGCATTGCAGCTGTTGGGGCTTATGTTCCTCCAGTTGCGTTTTTAAGTGTCTTATGGGGAATGTGTGAGCTGGGAATGTGATGTGTGGTAGTTATGGTGAACAAGATGGCTCTGTGATCTGACCAAGGTACTGGCATGACCTCTAATATTTTGAGGTGGGGGTTAGATGTAAATAGCCCGTCTAGAGTGTGACCAGCGTCATGTGTGGGATGCATAACTTTCTGCTCCAGCGAGGCGTTGGCCATCATCTCTATTAGTGATACTGTGTTATGGTCTTCTAAGTTTTGGATGTGATAGTTAAAATCGCTTAGTATGCAGTAGTCCTCTGAGTCAGTGCTAGATTCTATTACTGGGCTGATGATTTCTTCAAATTTACTTTTGCTTTTAATGCATGGTAGTCTATATAGTAATGTGCTGTTAAGGGTGTCGTTGGCACTTAGGGTGATTCAGAAAGAAAGCAGCTAATCCCTAAGCCTCCTCCCCTTTCGGATTGTCTGTCATTTTTTATAACAGCAAAACCTTGAGGTATAGCTAAGGCCAGGTCAAGATCTGAAGTGCTGTTTGCACAAGTTTCTGTGACGAACGCCAAATCCACTTTGTGGGCGGACAGAAGTTCAGCAAACTCAACATTATGTTTTACCAGGGAGCAGGTGTTAATGAGCAATCCTATGAATGTCTTGGGGACTGGTGTATGCCCACAGGAGACATTTACATACTTGGAGCAGGCCTTTGTTTTTGTAAAAAGAAATTTGGTGTTGCAGTGAGGGCAGGACTTGGGTTCTTTGGACGGGTCAATCTGATGGCAGGGGGGTTTTAACAGAAAATTGTTAAGTCTCTGAAGAGAGATATTAGAGTATGTCAGTCTTGTCCCTGCTTTTGAGATGTTGCGGACAGGGGTTCTGGCCCTGGGCCCGGTCCAGGCGCGGACGGACGCAGACGGGCTTGCCTTTGGCCCGCCTGCTGCTCGCGTTCGCTGCGCGTCTGCTGCTGCATCCTGCTTTTATGTAAATGCTTCAGAAAAGGGGGTGGTGATGGACAGAGCATCTGAGTTAAACAGAACACTCATACCCAGTCAAAAGATCAGGGCTTGATCCATCACCGTTTTTTAGCTCACTGCACCATCCCAGTTCAGAACCTGGCTACATGCAAATTAGTCTGTCCCTGGCCCAGTGCATCATGGGAACAGGGCAGACCAAACTACCAAGCCAATTCTTTACTGGAAAGGAAACAAGCTTCCGGGGACCGGTTTCTGGCATTGCAGCCGTCTTCGGCCCGGCTTGCTTGAATCCTAATGGTGCAGTGAGCAAGGGACTCACATCTGAGCATACCCTGCCACTCCTATAGTGGCCAAAACGATTCAGAAAAGGGGGTGGTGATGGACAGAGCATCTGAGTTAAACAGAACACTCATACCCAGTAAAAAGATCAGGGCTTGATCCATCACCGTTTTTTAGCTCACTGCACCATCCCAGTTCAGAACCTGGCTACATGCAAATTAGTCTGTCCCTGGCCCAGTGCATCATGGGAACAGGGCAGACCAAACTACCAAGCCAATTCTTTACTGGAAAGGAAACAAGCTTCCGGGGACCGGTTTCTGGCATTGCAGACGTCTTCGGCCCGGCTTGCTTGAATACTAATGGTGCAGTGAGCAAGGGACTCACATCTGAGCATACCCTGCCAATCCTATAGTGGCCAAAACGATTCAGAAAAGGGGGTGGTGATGGACAGAGCATCTGAGTTAAACCGAACACTCATACCCAGTCAAAAGATCAGGGCTTGATCCATCACCGTTTTTTAGCTCACTGCACCATCCCAGTTCAGAACCTGGCTACATGCAAATTAGTCTGTCCCTGGCCCAGTGCATCATGGGAACAGGGCAGACCAAACGACCAAGCCAATTCTTTACTGGAAAGGAAACAAGCTTCCGGGGACCGGTTTCTGGCATTGCAGCCGTCTTCGGCCCGGCTTGCTTGAATCCTAATGGTGCAGTGAGCAAGGGACTCACATCTGAGCATACCCTGCCACTCCTATAGTGGCCAAAACGATTCAGAAAAGGGGGTGGTGATGGACAGAGCATCTGAGTTAAACAGAACACTCATACCCAGTCAGAAGATCAGGGCTTGATCCATCACCGTTTTTTAGCTCACTGCACCATCCCAGTTCAGAACCTGGCTACATGCAAATTAGTCTGTCTCTGGCCCAGTGCATCATGGGAACAGGGCAGACCAAACTACCAAGCCAATTCTTTACTGGAAAGGAAAAGAGCTTCCGGGGACCGGTTTCTGGCATTGCAGCCGTCTTCGGCCCGGCTTGCTTGAATCCTAATGGTGCAGTGAGCAAGGGACTCACATCTGAGCACACCCTGCCACTCCTATAGTGGCCAAAACGATTCAGAAAGGGGGTGGTGATGGACAGAGCATCTGAGTTAAACAGAACACTCATACCCAGTCAAAAGATCAGGGCTTGATCCATCACCGTTTTTTAGCTCACTGCACCATCCCAGTTCAGAACCTGGCTACATGCAAATTAGTCTGTCCCTGGCCCAGTGCATTATGGGAACAGGGCAGACCAAACTACCAAGCCAATTCTTTACTGGAAAGGAAACAAGCTTCCGGGGACTGGTTTCTGGCATTGCAGCCCTCTTCGGCCCGGCTTGCTTGAATCCTAATGGTGCAGTGGGCAAGGGACTCACATCTGAGCATACCCTGCCACTCCTATAGTGGCCAAAACGATTCAGAAAAGGGGGTGGTGATGGACCGAGCATCTGAGTTAAACAGAACACTCATACCCAGTCAAAAGATCAGGGCTTGACCCATCACCGTTTTTAGCTCACTGCACCATCCCAGTTCAGAACCTGGCTACATGCAAATTAGTCTGTCCCTGGCCCAGTGCATCATGGGAACAGGGCAGACCAAACTACCAAGCCAATTCTTTACTGGAAAGGAAACAAGCTTCCGGGGACCGGTTTCTGGCATTGCAGCCGTCTTCGGCCCGGCTTGCTTGAATCCTAATGGTGCAGTGAGCAAGGGACTCACATCTGAGCATACCCTGCCAATCCTATAGTGGCCAAAACGATTCAGAAAAGGGGGTGGTAATGGACAGAGCATCTGAGTTAAACAGAACACTCATACCCAGTCAAAAGATCAGGGCTTGATCCATCACCGTTTTTTAGCTCACTGCACCATCCCAGTTCAGAACCTGGCTACATGCAAATTAGTCTGTCCCTGGCCCAGTGCATCATGGGAACAGGGCAGACCAAACGACCAAGCCAATTCTTTACTGGAAAGGAAACAAGCTTCCGGGGACCGGTTTCTGGCATTGCAGCCGTCTTCGGCCCGGCTTGCTTGAATCCTAATGGTGCAGTGAGCAAGGGACTCACATCTGAGCATACCCTGCCACTCCTATAGTGGCCAAAACGATTCAGAAAAGGGGGTGGTGATGGACAGAGCATCTGAGTTAAACAGAACACTCATACCCAGTCAGAAGATCAGGGCTTGATCCATCACCGTTTTTTAGCTCACTGCACCATCCCAGTTCAGAACCTGGCTACATGCAAATTAGTCTGTCCCTGGCCCAGTGCATCATGGGAACAGGGCAGACCAAACTACCAAGCCAATTCTTTACTGGAAAGGAAACAAGCTTCCGGGGACCGGTTTCTGGCATTGCAGCCGTCTTCGGCCCGGCTTGCTTGAATCCTAATGGTGCAGTGAGCAAGGGACTCACATCTGAGCACACCCTGCCACTCCTATAGTGGCCAAAACGATTCAGAAAGGGGGTGGTGATGGACAGAGCATCTGAGTTAAACAGAACACTCATACCCAGTCAAAAGATCAGGGCTTGATCCATCACCGTTTTTTAGCTCACTGCACCATCCCAGTTCAGAACCTGGCTACATGCAAATTAGTCTGTCCCTGGCCCAGTGCATTATGGGAACAGGGCAGACCAAACTACCAAGCCAATTCTTTACTGGAAAGGAAACAAGCTTCCGGGGACCGGTTTCTGGCATTGCAGCCCTCTTCGGCCCGGCTTGCTTGAATCCTAATGGTGCAGTGAGCAAGGGACTCACATCTGAGCATACCCTGCCACTCCTATAGTGGCCAAAACGATTCAGAAAAGGGGGTGGTGATGGACAGAGCATCTGAGTTAAACAGAACACTCATACCCAGTCAAAAGATCAGGGCTTGACCCATCACCGTTTTTAGCTCACTGCACCATCCCAGTTCAGAACCTGGCTACATGCAAATTAGTCTGTCCCTGGCCCAGTGCATCATGGGAACAGGGCAGACCAAACTACCAAGCCAATTCTTTACTGGAAAGGAAACAAGCTTCCGGGGACCAGTTTCTGGCATTGCAGCCGTCTTCGGCCCGGCTTGCTTGAATCCTAATGGTGCAGTGAGCAAGGGACTCACATCTGAGAAAAGGGGGTGGTGACTGGGTAGGAGTGTTCTGCTTAATTCAGATGCTCTGTCCATCACCACCCCCTTTATAAATCGTTTTGGTCACTATAGGAGTGGAAGGGTATGCTCAGACATGAGTCCCTTGCTCACTGCACTATCAGGATTCAAGCAAGCCGGGCCGAAGACGGCTGTAATGCCAGAAAACGGTCCCCGGAAGCTTGTTTCCTTTCTAGTAAAGAATTGGCTTGGTAGTTTGGTCTGCCCTGTTCCCATGATGCACTGGGCCAGGGACAGACTAATTTGCATGTAGCCAGGTTCTGAACTGGGATGGTGCAGTGAGCTAAAAAACGGTGATGGATCAAGCCCTGATCTTTTGACTGGGTAGGAGTGTTCTGCTTAATTCAGATGCTCTGTCCATCACCACCCCCTTTATGAATCGTTTTGGCCACTATAGGAGTGGAAGGGTATGCTCAGACATGAGTCCCTTGCTCACTGCACTATCAGGATTCAAGCAAGCCGGGCCGAAGACGGCTGTAATGCCAGAAACCGGTCCCCGGAAGCTTGTTTCCTTTCCAGTAAAGAATTGGCTTGGTAGTTTGGTCTGCCCTGTTCCCATGATGCACTGGGCCAGTGACAGACTAATTTGCATGTAGCCAGGTTCTGAACTGGGATGGTGCAGTGAGCTAAAAAACGGTGATGGATCAAGCCCTGATCTTTTGACTGGGTAGGAGTGTTCTGCTTAATTCAGATGCTCTGTCCATCACCACCCCCTTTATGAATCGTTTTGGCCACTATAGGAGTGGAAGGGTATGCTCAGACATGAGTCCCTTGCTCACTGCACTATCAGGATTCAAGCAAGCCGGGCCGAAGACGGCTGTAATGCCAGAAACCGGTCCCCGGAAGCTTGTTTCCTTTCCAGTAAAGAATTGGCTTGGTAGTTTGGTCTGCCCTGTTCCCATGATGCACTGGGCCAGGGACAGACTAATTTGCATGTAGCCAGGTTCTGAACTGGGATGGTGCAGTGAGCTAAAAAACGGTGATGGATCAAGCCTTGATCTTTTGACTGGGTAGGAGTGTTCTGCTTAATTCAGATGCTCTGTCCATCACCACCCCCTTTATGAATCGTTTTGGCCACTATAGGAGTGGAAGGGTATGCTCAGACATGAGTCCCTTGCTCACTGCACTATCAGGATTTAAGCAAGCCGGGCCGAAGACGGCTGTAATGCCAGAAACCGGTCCCCGGAAGCTTGTTTCCTTTCCAGTAAAGAATTGGCTTGGTAGTTTGGTCTGCCCTGTTCCCATGATGCACTGGGCCAGGGACAGACTAATTTGCATGTAGCCAGGTTCTGAACTGGGATGGTGCAGTGAGCTAAAAAACGGTGATGGATCAAGCCCTGATCTTTTGACTGGGTAGGAGTGTTCTGCTTAATTCAGATGCTCTGTCCATCACCACCCCCTTTATGAATCGTTTATGTAAATGCAGCAGGGAATTGGCGCGCAGGCGAGAGGCTGCCCCCTTTGACCCAGAAGTCAGCAGGAGTGCTTCTGGTTCAGCCAACCCTCCACAACAAACGGCACCATCCACTGTGGAACAGGGCGTAGAACCGACATGAACGACACGAATGACGTTGGTAAGTGAGTTAAGGGACTTACATCAGGTTATGGTGCAATTTTTAAAACAGGTTAAAAGGGCATGAAAGTATTGTTAAAGTGAAAAAGGGTGCTGAGAGATCTTTGCAGCGTGCCTGGCAAACCTAATTGTTGCTCAGAGCTGGTGCCGAGTTTCTATCTGTGAGAGTTAGCGTGGAAAAAAGGTGCGGCAATGACCTACCGCTAATTGTCAAAACAGATAAACAAAAGGCATTGTCATTCAGAATGCCAATAGCTTAAACTCTTGTAAATGTGAATCCTATTGCATTGCAAATCCGCGTTTCATTGGTGGCTTGTCAATGGTTGTTAGGGTGCTGGAGGAGGGTGGCAGGACAATAGGTTTAATTTTTCTTTTGAATAGTGGAAACGGGTGATAGAAGAATGGCATGGTGCCAGCTATTATTATGTGCATGTTTTACAAATTGGTACAACCTAGAGTCGTATTGGGTAGTTGAGACACAGGAATAGGATGAAGGAGTCACATTTGTGTAAATGTTTCAGCATCCTTGACTCTTTTTTTAAACTTTGGGTTCAGTGTTTACCGGTGACATCTCAAGTCTTCCTCTCACGGCCTTTTTCTGACAGACACCCTCAGTGGAAAGAATCCGGGTTGTGTATTGTGGGTCATGTGCAACGCTGTGTGTGCCGGTGCCATGTAATCTGAAGTAGGCACATACAAAAATAACTGTCCCGCCCTTCAGCAGGAGAGGTCAGCAGCGATGACACTGTGGTATCAGGCTAGCATGTTGTGTTGACATAATGATGTCACTTCTCGCCTGACATTGCTTCCAGGCATATCTTCCATTCTAATTACCCAAGCTTACTCTAAGCAAGACCTAAAAAAAAGAGGTGACATCAGATATTTCCCCTTGTGTCTGCTGGTTAGGGAAATGCAGACTCGAAGTTGAATGGTTCAGCATTTTCACTTCATGTTTTCCTACCAAAAGCAAACATTGACCAAAACTAAGGGGTGCTTGGGAAACGAATGACAGTCACAACATTGATATGCTTCAAGATAATGAATTCATTTCCTGCCATTTTCAAGGTCGGGTTACAGACAGCTTAAGCTGTTTACCTGAGTTCATGTCACAGCAAAAAAAGAGAAAAAATACTACACCAAGAGTGGCTGGAGCACAGCAGAGCATGCAGGAGCAAAGTAGAAACTGCAAGAACACATCATACACTACTGGCCTATAGCATAGACTGTAAGGCAGAAGCCAGTAGGAGCACAGCAGAGACCGCCGTGCAGCACAGACTGCTGAAACACAGCAGCGACAGTAGGGGCACACATTGTTAGAGCCTAGCAGAGACTGCTGGAGCACAGAAGGACTGCAGGAACACAGCAGAAACTGCTAGGCTACAGCATAGACATTAAGGCAGAAGCCAGATGTAGGAACACAGCAGAGACCTCCGTCCTGCACAGACTGCTGAAACACAGCAGAGACCACATGAGCAGAGCACAGACAGTAGTAGCACAAATCGTTGGAGCATAGCAGAGACTGCTGGAGCACAGAAGGACTGCAGGAGCACAGCGGAAACTGCTAGGCTACAGCATAGACTGTAAGGCAGAAGCCAGATGTAGGAGCACAGCAGAGACCGCCATGCTGCCCAGATTGCTGAAACAGCAGAGACCACATAAGCAGAGCACAGACAGTAGGAGCACAAATTGCTTGAGCATAGCAGAGACTGCTAGAGCACAGAAGGACTGCAGGAGCACAGCAGAATCTACAGGGGCAGCACAAGTTGTTGTGCACATCAGAGGCTGCAGGATCACAGTACAGACTACAGAACAGCACAGACGGCAAGAGAACAGTACAGACTGTTCGAGCACAACTGAGACTACATGAGCACAGCAGACATTGTACAAGAATGGCAAAGGCTTCAGGGCGATAGGAGAATCTTCTGGGTCACAGCAAATGCTACTAAAGAATAACAGCAGCTGCAGGAGAATACAGGACCAGAGCTAAGAATACATCAGCGCAGCACAGATGGCAGGAGCCTAGTGCAGACTCAAGGGAGCACAGAAGAAACTGCAGAACACAGCAGAGATTGCAACGTAGCATAGACTGTGCCAATAAAACCTAGACCATAGGAGCACGATGAATATCGCAGGGACTATAATAGCAATTTCAATTTATAAACTTTATTCGACGATTTAAGTCATAAAAGTGTACATAAAAATCACATTTTTGAATGAAAAAATCCATAAAAACATATTCAATAAATATTTAAAAGATATTAAACTACAATAGACTAATGCCGAATATCATTTTACATTAGATCATAAATCCTAAAAACAATCTGATAAAATCATTTGAGCCAGAGGAGTATTAAACAAAAATCTCATATCAATAGCCCCCGATATTTATGGGTGTAAACAGCTTAATAATCACAATAATAGCACAGACCTCACAAGCTCAGCACTGAGTGCATGAACACGCCAGAGACCGTTGGAGCTCAGCAAGGACTGCAAGCGTACCGCAGAGCTGCATGAGAACAGCACAGGCTGTTACAGCACTACAGAGGCTGTGGGAGAGAGTTTGAGCACATAAGTTACTCCAAGAGCTGGGCACAGACACGAGCACAGCACAGACTGCAGGAGTACAGGAAAGACTACAGGAACAAACACAGAACTGGTGGAGAATAAGAGGGGCTATAGGAGCACAGCACAGTAGAAGGCATCTGCAGTTGGATGGATACCCATGGAGTGTTGTGTGCACTGCCTACCTGGACGTCTCTGTGGCAAGCATAGTGAATAACTCGAAGCCCACAAAACAAATAGAACTCTGCAACAATGACTTGGTGTCATTAGTGAAGTCATCAATGATGTCATTTGAGATGTAATCAGTGATGTCATCAATTATGTAATTTAACATTTCATAAGTGATGTAATATGTGAGGTGTAAGAAGTGCATGGCGGGGGCACAAGTTATAGTTTTTTTCAGTAAACTATAACTGAAGAATTTCAGTGTTTTTTTAAACATTAGTTTTCATTATTTTTGTGGGTGGTATTTCAACATCTAACTAGAATGTAATTTTCACCTTTCTTTTCTTCAGTGAATTTATACAGGTTTTTTAAAACTTTATTTTCTGTTTTATTCCCATTCAAACGTGCAGATTAGTATAGAAACCATATTACATTGGCATAAGCAGGAATCTGAGCACACATGGCTTACAATCATCATATGAGTACAGTACATACAGACAGGACGACAAGAGTCATCTCACCCGCAGCAGAGTGAATATTGAATACAAAGACAATCCCTCTCCCGGTGATATCAGCCACAGGTACTCCAGCAGGTAACACAACCCACATGCGACCCCTCAGGGAAGATCACAAACTATGCAGCCAGAGAGTGTAATTGTGTTTACAAACAGTATGAGCGTAACACTGTCCAACATAAGGAGTTTCTCATTTAGAGTGCACACTCATTCTCGCTACTCTCTCCAGATAATGCCTCCTCCTCAATCCAAGCCAGGTAAGTCTGGTATTTCCCCAAAATGTTCAAAGAGCGACTAAAGATTGGGAGCAGCTCCCAGTAAGTATCTGTCTGCGTATTACAATATGTCATACCCTTGTGCCATCATCTAAATTTGGAGGAGGGTCTTGGATCCAACACATTGCCACTCAATGCTTTGCATGCATTAAGCCTATAGCAACCTTTGTTGAATAGTGCCACACAATCCTTTATCATATCCTAGTAACACCAAAAGCGGCTCTGGCTCCAACTGTTCGCCGACTATCGCACCTAGTTCTCCAAACACTGCTCACCAAAAGCTTTGCATGCCAGGGCAATACAACTCCAAATGTACAAATCAAACTTCTGCTTCAGTGAATATCGGTCAACTGGCACTGTCACGTAGCTGGCACCTATGAAGTTTGGCTGGAGTATAGTAGACCGTGTTAACGTATTTAAATTGCAGAAGTCTATGCCTACTGTTCAAGGAAACGGTCTTCACAACTGAGCAGCAGTATTTCCGTTGATCATCACTGATTGCCATCGCTAGGTCCCTCTGTCATTCCAGTCAGACCGTAGACAACACTGGTCCTCGTGCTTCCTCCGCACATGCATATAGTTTAGATACTATATGAAGTGGGGCAGTCGTGCGAAATAGTAAATACAAAGCTGGCATCTCCAGCTGCTCCAGGACCTCCTAACCCAAGAGACCCCACTTTGAATATCATGCTCTGTGATAGTAAAAGCGTATGGAGGCTGATGACCCATTGTTGCATTGCTGAACCTCGGCCCAAATACACATCTTGCCATCTACAAAAAAATCCCCCATAGTACAGATGCCCAAGTCTTTCAGAGCCATTGCGGCTCTGTGATCCTGAGCAAGCGGGAACCAAAGGCACCAGTCTAGTGGCACCAAGTATGAATATAACAATCTCCCCACTTGCGTCTCCAGGAGTCGAAGTCAGGCACAGAGAGTCGCGTCCGACTAGTCCAAGATGCCATAACGTCACACCAGTCATCTAAAAACGGTCTGGGATAGCGTGTACAGGGTCACAGTGCTTTGTTCTAACCGCACATGAAGTAAGTTACACGGACCGTGAACCTAATAGAGCATGTATTGCAACTGCACAGTCCAATAATACAGTTCCAAGTCTGTGGCGTTGAGCATCCCCATAACTCAAGGTTAATGCTTTCCACCCTTCTCGCGGCTGTTTGCCCGCCCATGCTAGACAGACCATTAAGGCCCAGAATTCATCAAACACAGATCGAGTCAGAAGAAGCGGAATATTCGAGGAGAATAGAAACTGAGGTAGGACTACCATTTTCGTGATGGCTACGCGCCCTGTAAACAACTTTTCAGAAAGGTGCTGCACTGCACTGCTCTGCCATAAATGTCCAGCATGGTCACCTCTGGGCCCATGTGGACCTGTTTTCCTAATTAAAGCACTGAGTCAGTTGACCACTGCAAAGGGTAACCCAAAGGGATTGGTTTTGTGGACGTGGTGAGTGGAAATATAATATATTTTCCCCAATTCACACGGAGCCCAGCATAGCCCCTGAACAATGTCACCTCCCATAGCACCGGTGTTAGATTACTCTCGGGGTCACGTATATAAAGCAAGGTATCATCAGAGTAGGCTGATATAATCAAGTTATGACAAGGAAACATCAGTCCCCTATGTGAGAGATATTCTCGGAGTGCACAAGCCAGAGGCTCAGCAACTAAAGCATACAGTAGAGGAGAAAGGGGGCAACACTGTCTGGTGCCCCTAGTAATATGCATGGGAGAGGTGTCTAAGCCATAAACCCTAATCCGAGCCTTTGCTTCTGATTACAGTACCCTGACCTATTGGAGGAACACATCACCAACACGACGCAGAACCGCATGTATGAACCCCCACTCCACCAAATCAAACACGTTTTCTGTGTCAAGAAGTATCACTGCAGCCCTTGTATCGAGGGTCCAAAGATTGTATCGTTCCGAGGGGCGTCCTGAGATTGAATGACAAGCTCCACCCTGGGACGAAGCTGGCCTGTTCAGGAACCACCACTAGTGGTAGCAAAAGTGCCAAACGATTAGCCAAGATCTTCACTTCGATTTTAGTGTCCAGGGTCATTAGTGGCAATGGACAACATGAATAGCATTGATCTGCTGGTTTGACAGTTTTCAGAAGGACCAGCAGCAACGTTTCTCACATGGTGGGGGGCATGCAGCCATCTTTAGCCATTTCCTCACACAACGTGACCACGGGTGGTATAAGCCAATCCTGGTAAGTTTTATAGAAGGGCACAGTGAGCCCATCTGTGCCCGGCGCCTTCCCCAATGGCATGTCTTTAAGTGCAGCACATATTTCCCCTGGGTGCAACGGGCCATAAGGCACTCCCTGTGCTCAATTATGAGCCATTGCCATCCGTATATGCGTAAGATAGTCTGTGACAGCGTCTTTGTCAAACATGAACTGTGACTTGTATATGTCGGTATAGTAGCTACGGAAACACTCCGGAGTGTTTCAGGCACGGTGAGCAACTGCCTATGTTCATCCTGCACCGCTAAAATTATTGTGCATCATGTGCCACCATGAGATCATGGCGACATCCCTGAATGTAGGGCACTCCTTTAGGTTCTCAGAAAATGAGACTCCAGAAGAGAGTTCGAACAGAATTTTAATCATTCATTATTCGATTTCTTAAAAGTTCATCAGTTAAGTTTTTCACAATGAAAGTGTCCAAAGAAAATTGTTTCCATGCTCCAATGCATTTCGGGCTATGGCAAGCCCTTCATCGGGGAGCCTCTGCAATTAAATCAGACATAGCAGTCGGTATCATGTACTAAAAACCTAAATAACAATAGTGCACTGATTTAAATGAAATCTGAGTGAGAGTGAAAAAATAAATAACAGTGAGAATTACGTGCGCATCGAGTGCTCCACAAAGAGCCTTTAAATCAGATCAAACCGTGTGCGTGAGCGAGGGTCAAAATCATTAAAGTGCGAAAACATACGTTGCAAGCACAATGTGCCATTGAAAACCAGACTCATGAGAGTGCCTGACGACATGCGGTGTGAAAAACCTTAAGGGACGCCTAATGGTATCCGCTGTTACAAAATACGTGAGCGAATATTACAGTGCCTAACGGAGTATGGATATCAACATAGCGTGAACAGACATGCTTACGAAATACAGGTGTGTTTAGTAAAGCGCGTGTGGGGCGGATAACGATGTGGCGGAAGAAAGGCTATGGGTACTCACGGTAAATCCAGATCATTGTGCGTGAACAACACGCTGGTGTCGGTAGCCCAGAGAGTGCAGTGAGATTAGTAAACAGAAAAATCAAAAACGGACTAACAGGCGGTCAGCCAAAAATTCAACAAAAACGTGGTGGCCATTTTAAAGTGGTTCCCAGAAGATAAACGGTGTGGGTGAATTAACTAAACAATAGTTAAAGATGATAATTCACAGTAGTCGCATGTAACGGAACAGTGTTATTTAAATAACGATGATTACACAAAGCATGCAAATTCCAAACGATCATTGAGACCAGCCGGTCTCATGGTTTGCATACAATAGATCCAGGCCATTTCTCTTTGAAGTAAGTGCTTGCTGTTAACCATTCCTTCCCTTTTTCGCACTTGTTCCAAAATTAGAAATTTTAGCTGAGAGACATTATGTCTGTGTTCATTAAAGTGTACAGCCACATTGGATTTGGTGTTCCGAAGTCTAATGTTCGATTAATGCTCATTGATTCGAGTTTTTATCTTTCTCTCAGTCTTCCCAATGTAGCATTTCCCACAGGGACATTTAATTAAATACACAACATTTGTTGAGTCGCATGTAGCGTCTACAGTCAGTTTAATAGGATTGCCTCTCATTGGGTGGTTAACTGTAGTTCCAGGAATTATATTATTGCAGTTTCCACAATTTTTACAAGGTCTAGTTCCTTTAGGAAGTGTTTTCTCTTGGTGTTTGCTAGTCAGGAGTTCCTTAAGGTTGGCACTACGAGTGTATGCGAAGAGAGGTGGTTCCTTAAAAGTCATACCAAAATCTGGTTCAACACTCATGATGGGCCAATGTCTCAAAATTATCCGTTTGTATGTGGAACTCATATTAGAAAATTTAGACACAAGTACCATTCTGTTGCTGATCTTAGGAGGAACCTTCACAAACAATGATTCTCTTGGAGTGTCAATGGCTTTCTTTTTAGCACTTTCAATAAGTGTGGGGGGATACCCCCTAGCTAGAAATCTCTCACCCATTTCATGTAGTCTAACCTGTGTTTGTTCTGGGTTGGAGGTAATCCGTCTGATTCTCAACATTTGTGATGCAGGCAGGTGTGTTTTCAATGAACCTTGGTGATGGCTTGAGAAATGCAATGTATTATTGCGATCAGTTTTTTTACGAAAAAGATCAGTTTCGAAACCATTCTTAGTGATGGTGACTTTAACATCCAAAAACGTGATGGATTGGTTGTCAATCTCCCAAGTAAATTGTATACGTTCGTTAGCTTGATTCAAGCGGGTGAGGGCCTGGGATAAAGATTCTTTTGTATCTTTCCATGCGATGAAAACATCGTCAATGTACCGTGCGTATATTATGGCATTGTTGGTCCAAATAGGGTTGTCGTAGATGTGGGTCTGCTCAAAGTACTTCATGTAAATATTGGCGTAGGTGGGCGCCGCGCAATTACCCATCGAGGTTCCAGACAGCTGTAGGAACCAGTCGTCATCAAGTTGAAAGTAACTCTGATATAGAGTAAACATGGTGAGTTCCATGAGGAAATGTTGCATGTCTGGTGCGAAGTTGCTTTCCAAAATTGATTTCTCCATAGCTTCAATGCCCCCAGCATGGGGGATTGAAGTGTATAAAGAGCGGACATCCGCAGTGCATAGTAAGATCTGTTCATCTCCCATGAGGTTCAATTCTGACAGTTTTCTCAAGAAGTCGGCAGTGTCCTGAATATAACTTTGCATGTTCCTGACGCTCGGTTGCAAATATCGGTCAATGAATTTTCCGACTGGTTCATGGAGTGAACCTTTGGTAGAGACGATAGGCCTGAAAGGAGGGTCCTCCAGGCTCTTGTGTATCTTAGGTATAAGATAAATAGTTGGACTCTTAGGAAATGGTGCAAGTAGGTATTTCTTTGTTCTATCATCTATAGTGCCGTTTTCGTAGGCTTTTTGTACAATGTTGGTCAAGATCTCCTTAAATTGCGTTGTGGGGTTCCCTGGTAACTTCATATAGGTTTGTTCATCTTGTATATGCTCTAACATTTTGCGATGGTATAAGGATGAATTCATTATCACCAAGGCGCCGCCCTTGTCAGCCTTTATGCATTTGATTTCTTTGTTTGTTGAAAGTCTTCTCAAGGTATCCTGATCTTTTCGAGTGATGTTTTTTTGATTCTTCTTCTTGAAGTTTAATTTCAGGATGTCTTGGTTCACCAAACTCTCAAAAAGATCAATACTCTTATGGCTTGTAGGCGCCTCAAAAGTACTAGAAGATCTGAGGCCCATGAGTAAGTCTTGTTTGACCGGAAGTGGTGGTAAAACATGATCAAAGTAATGGCGTAGCTTGAGTTTTCGGGTAAACTTATACGTATTGACTTGAAGTTCAAGAGGGTTGGTTCTGTACGTTGGTACAAAAGATGTGCCTTTAGATAATAGATCCATTTCGTGTTTGCTCAGAGTAACATCAGAAATGTTAATAATCAAGTGTTCTGCTTCACTTGATTATTAACATTTCTGATGTTACTCTGAGCAAACACGAAATGGATCTATTATCTAAAGGCACATCTTTTGTACCAACGTACAGAACCATCCCTCTTGAACTTCAAGTCAATACGTATAAGTTTACCCGAAAACTCAAGCTATGCCATTACTTTGATCATGTTTTACCACCACTTCCGGTCAAACAAGACTTACTCATGGGCCTCAGATCTTCTAGTACTTTTGAGGCGCCTACAAGCCATAAGAGTATTGATCTTTTTGAGAGTTTGGTGAACCAAGACATCCTGAAATTAAACTTCAAGAAGAAGAATCAAAAAAACATCACTCGAAAAGATCAGGATACCTTGAGAAGACTTTCAACAAACAAAGAAATCAAATGCATAAAGGCTGACAAGGGCGGCGCCTTGGTGATAATGAATTCATCCTTATACCATCGCAAAATGTTAGAGCATATACAAGATGAACAAACCTATATGAAGTTACCAGGGAACCCCACAACGCAATTTAAGGAGATCTTGACCAACATTGTACAAAAAGCCTACGAAAACGGCACTATAGATGATAGAACAAAGAAATACCTACTTGCACCATTTCCTAAGAGTCCAACTATTTATCTTATACCTAAGATACACAAGAGCCTGGAGGACCCTCCTTTCAGGCCTATCGTCTCTACCAAAGGTTCACTCCATGAACCAGTCGGAAAATTCATTGACCGATATTTGCAACCGAGCGTCAGGAACATGCAAAGTTATATTCAGGACACTGCCGACTTCTTGAGAAAACTGTCAGAATTGAACCTCATGGGAGATGAACAGATCTTACTATGCACTGCGGATGTCCGCTCTTTATACACTTCAATCCCCCATGCTGGGGGCATTGAAGCTATGGAGAAATCAATTTTGGAAAGCAACTTCGCACCAGACATGCAACATTTCCTCATGGAACTCACCATGTTTACTCTATATCAGAGTTACTTTCAACTTGATGACGACTGGTTCCTACAGCTGTCTGGAACCTCGATGGGTAATTGCGCGGCGCCCACCTACGCCAATATTTACATGAAGTACTTTGAGCAGACCCACATCTACGACAACCCTATTTGGACCAACAATGCCATAATATACGCACGGTACATTGACGATGTTTTCATCGCATGGAAAGATACAAAAGAATCTTTATCCCAGGCCCTCACCAGCTTGAATCAAGCTAACGAACGTATACAATTTACTTGGGAGATTGACAACCAATCCATCACGTTTTTGGATGTTAAAGTCACCATCACTAAGAATGGTTTCGAAACTGATCTTTTTCGTAAAAAAACTGATCGCAATAATACATTGCATTTCTCAAGCCATCACCAAGGTTCATTGAAAACACACCTGCCTGCATCACAAATGTTGAGAATCAGACGGATTACCTCCAACCCAGAACAAACACAGGTTAGACTACATGAAATGGGTGAGAGATTTCTAGCTAGGGGGTATCCCCCCACACTTATTGAAAGTGCTAAAAAGAAAGCCATTGACACTCCAAGAGAATCATTGTTTGTGAAGGTTCCTCTTAAGATCAGCAACAGAATGGTACTTGTGTCTAAATGTTCTAATATGAGTTCCACATACAAACGGATCATTTTGAGACATTGGCCCATCATGAGTGTTGAACCAGATTTTGGTATGACTTTTAAGGAACCACCTCTCTTCGCATACACTCGTAGTGCCAACCTTAAGGAACTCCTGACTAGCAAACACCAAGAGAAAACACTTCCTAAAGGAACTAGACCTTGTAAAAATTGTGGAAACTGCAATAATATAATTCCTGGAACTACAGTTAACCACCCAATGAGAGGCAATCCTATTAAACTGACTGTAGACGCTACATGCGACTCAACAAATGTTGTGTATTTAATTAAATGTCCCTGTGGGAAATGCTACATTGGGAAGACTGAGAGAAAGATAAAAACTCGAATCAATGAGCATAAATCGAACATTAGACTTCGGAACACCAAATCCAATGTGGCTGTACACTTTAATGAACACAGAAATAATGTCTCTCAGCTAAAATTTCTAATTTTGGAACAAGTGCGAAAAAGGGAAGGAATGGATAACAGCAAGCACTTACTTCAAAGAGAAATGGCCTGGATCTATCGTATGCAAACCATGAGACCGGCTGGTCTCAATGATCGTTTGGAATTTGCATGCTTTGTGTAATCATCGTTATTTAAATAACACTGTTCCGTTACATGCGACTACTGTGAATTATCATCTTTAACTATTGTTTAGTTAATTCACCCACACCGTTTATCTTCTGGGAACCACTTTAAAATGGCCACCACGTTTTTGTTGAATTTTTGGCTGACCGCCTGTTAGTCCGTTTTTGATTTTTCTGTTTACTAATCTCACTGCACTCTCTGGGCTACCGACACCAGCGTGTTGTTCACGCACAATGATCTGGATTTACCGTGAGTACCCATAGCCTTTCTTCCGCCACATCGTTATCCGCCCCACACGCGCTTTACTAAACACACCTGTATTTCGTAAGCATGTCTGTTCACGCTATGTTGATATCCATACTCCGTTAGGCACTGTAATATTCGCTCACGTATTTTGTAACAGCGGATACCATTAGGCGTCCCTTAAGGTTTTTCACACCGCATGTCGTCAGGCACTCTCATGAGTCTGGTTTTCAATGGCACATTTTGCTTGCAACGTATGTTTTCGCACTTTAATGATTTTGACCCTCGCTCACGCACACGGTTTGATCTGATTTAAAGGCTCTTTGTGGAGCACTCGATGCGCACGTAATTCTCACTGTTATTTATTTTTTCACTCTCACTCAGATTTCATTTAAATCAGTGCACTATTGTTATTTAGGTTTTTAGTACATGATACCGACTGCTATGTCTGATTTAATTGCAGAGGCTCCCCGATGAAGGGCTTGCCATAGCCCGAAATGCATTGGAGCATGGAAACAATTTTCTTTGGACACTTTCATTGAGAAAAACTTAACTGATGAACTTTTAAGAAATCGAATAATGAATGATTAAAATTCTTTTCGAACTCTCTTCTGGAGTCTCATTTTCTGAGAACCTAAAGGAGTGCCCTACATTCAGGGATGTCGCCATGATCTCATGGTGGCACATGATGCACTATTAAGAGACGTGTTAAGGACGGACACGTTACCTGTCAGGAGCACCCAATCTTTTAAGGAACTTTCCATAAAAAACCTTGTGTAAATCTTAAAAGAAGCTGTGCGCTCCCTACTTTTGTACTTTGAACCGCTAAAATTATATCATCCTCACTCCGGGACCCAGCAATGCTGCCAAAGTCCCCCAGAGTGCTCTCCTTCATCATACCCATCAGCCATTTTAGTTCTGATGGTGCCTAGGACAGAATGGTCTGCCACCACTCTATGTTGTCACTCTATATCTGCTATGTTGGCCTCTAGGCGTTGCAGGCGCCTTCGTTTGGATCTAAGCACTCCAGCATACTTAGGTAACATGACATCCCGTATGCATGCCTTGAAGGCCGCTCAAACCGTAGAGAATTTATCCACTGAATCAAAATTCATGGTGTAGTATTTATCTTTGGCCTGACTTAGCTCCTCCCGAAATGCAGTGCCCAGGCACCAAATTCAGGGGAAACTCCCATGAGAATATAGGTGGGTGTGGTTTATGTAGCTCAAGGTCCAGCAGAACTGGGGAGTGATCGGAATATGTGTGCGGCAGGTGTACTCAGCCAGGTACATGCAGAATCAGCAGATGTGAGACCAACCAATAGCCACTACGAGTATGTATATCATGCACAGATGAGTAATGCGTGTACCCCAAGCCTGTGGGGAAGCTATGTAACCAGACATCCATTAAGCCCTCACGAGCTGCTATCTCAGTAATTGCTTGCACTGCCCCAAAGGCCAACCGGGCGGGCCCTGTGAGCTGTCCCTGTCAGGATCAAAACCAGAATTAAAATCGCCTCCCCATATCTGTGGTAAATTTCCCCACTGTAATAGCCTAGCACTGAGTGTGCGATACAATTTAGGGTCGCCATGATTGGACCAGTAGACACCAACTAACAGGACCACCAGGTCATCATTACGACATCAAGCCACCACATATCTGTCACCTGATCCTCACAAACTTCCTGGAGCTTAACCCCCGAGGCTCTGCAAGCCCATATTAGCATGCCCCTGGCATGCAATGTGAAGCCAGCCACGCAGCAAATACCCTGCATCCTGCACTGTCAAAACACCATTCCCAGGCGCTAAGTGTGTCTCCTGTAAAATTGCGACATCGACTGTATGCCTCTGCAAATAATCCACTGCATTGTGCAGCTTCCTACAATCATTGAGCCCCTGGACATTCCATGTGGCCAGACTCACCAGGGAGGTATCTGAAGGGCTTGTCGAAACAGCCTGCATGTCAACTGCCACTAGCTTTCAGCATCACATCTCATCCCAGTCATATCTTACTCAGAAAACCTAGCCACTGCCAACCCACATAGAATCAGCTGTAAGTAAAAAATCCCCCCTCCCACAATTTACAATCCAGCAACAAACACAGTGAATCAGTACCCTCCCAATACCCACCTATAGCGACCCCCAACACTCTTAGAATAGAACTGAGAGGTGCACACATGGTGATAGATATTGCCCAGCCTGTATCCGGGACTCTAGTAGCCACCAGGAACCAAGTGCAAAGCATGGCATGCACCTATCACAAAATATCAAATATTCCATCTGGAGTGGTGAACCAGTTGCAACATATAGGATATTGAATTGCCAAATACTACCTCGCTGAGTCAATGAAGAGTCCAAATCAGGCGCACCATACGCAATGGATGCCTGCACCCCTTATCATATATCTATCTGGCGCATCTTCGAATGGTGCAAAACAAGATCAGAGGCAATCACCACTTATGTTCAAGCCAAACAGAGAGGCAGAAACAATTCCCAGTAGAGTTCCCAAAAGACACCCATGATCAGATGACTCCCCACAGGTCCGACAGGCACAGCTACACCCCAGAAGGGGATACCACCCCCTACACAGCGAGGACCTGCATTACTCCTCCTCAACCTGCTCATCGTCTGCCTGTGCGTTGCCCTGTGCAGAATTGGATGTATGTTGTCCATTGGCCTCTGTCACTTGAGAAACTATAGCAGTTCTTTGGGGTTGGTGAATATCATCCCTTTAGCATCAATCATCACCCGCAGTCTCTCTAGGTAAAGTATATTGTACTCCAACTGGAGTTTCCGCAGTTGACGCTGGGTCTTCCCGCCTTCTGCACCTGCTGAGTAAAATCTGGATAGAGCAACAGTTCAGAGCCCTCATGGCACAGGACCTTCAATTCACAGGCCGTCCGGAGCACCGCGTCATGATCCCTATAGTTAAAAAGTCGCACAATAATAGGGCATGGCTGGGCCCCCAGGATTGGACTCAAAGCAAGCGATCAATGGTCACGTTCCACCACAAACATTGAAGAGAAAGTCTCTCTCCCCAAGAGATCAGCCAACAATTGCCCACATAGTGTTCCATGTTGTCAATGTGGGTGGATTCCGCTACACCTGCAATGAGGAGATTGTTCCTTTGTGAGTGAGTTTCAAGATCTTCTGTCTTCGTTTGTAGTGCAAGGAGCAACTTGTCCATCTTCTTTTAAGATGTTGACAGTGTGGCTTGCTCTTCTTCTGCCTCCGAGACACAGCGTTCCATCATGTCAAGGCACTCTGCATGCTTATTAAGCCGTTCCAACATACGGTCCATTCAAAAGGTCAGGGCATCTATTTTCCCATCAGTTTTCATGAGGCTGTGTTGCATAGACGTGAGATTCTGTTTCATATCAAAATTAGTCTCAGCACCAGTCTCATCAGCCACAGGATCAGGCGCCGTCGCACCATTGTCCCTGCCTTTAGGGACCTTCTGCATGCCGAATTGCAGCCTGGGCTGATGCTTGAATGCCTTCCCCATGTCCATGTGTAACTGTTGCAGCACCCAAAACCAATTTTGTCGATGCCTCAGTCCCTCAGTAGCTCATTCTGCACACTTCTTTGCAGGGGCAAGGCGTATTGTGACACAATCGAGTCCACTAACTCCAATTGACCCCAACCCTCATGATTGGAGGGGGGTGAATATAGAAATACCAGATAGCCCTGCCACCGTTCTAGCCACCAAGTCAGGGCCCAGGACTGTCTCAGCTATGTAGATGCTCAGCGTCACCACCAGTGGGTGTATGGTTACCAGGAGAGACAGTGGTAGCACCCACCCGGGAGGTGAGCAGCCATGCAAAGGCCAGCTGATGGTGGGATCAACATACACTCATAGGCCACCGATCAACCACCTGTGAGCGTGTAGAAGTGAGATTCCTATCAGTCGCACAGGTGCAGGGACACCTTTTAGTCTACGGGTTCACAAAATAGGGATCAACACTGGAGTGGAAAGAAAATACAAGTTTATTTCACTCATGAGAGACGTCCCATCACTCAGACACAGCAAGTGCCAGAAGGAGGAAACTAACAAGTACAAGTTCATTCATGGCATTTATACTTTTTGGTGCCTTGTGAAACACATTGAAACCACTTCGTCATTGTTACACAATGCTTACACAACCCCTTACACAACCCCTTTCTGACATTTTTACATAATGCGTACATGCTGAACTGTTCAATCCTGATAAACTCCTACCCACGTCATCTTGATAGGCAAGGGAGGTTACAGGCGTTGGTGGGCTAACAGATTAGACGTCTGTACACTTTGGCCCTTCAGCTGGGCAGGACTCCTTACTGTGGCAAGCGAGTATTATCAGTACAACCAGCTTTCCAGTGAACATGTAACTTCTGACTTTATGAAAGTCCCCACAGAAACACACAAATGGGGGCTGGTAGACAAAATGGAAGAGGAGTAGAGACTAACTTAACAGAATACATTTTTTACTATTCAGCACTCCCTCCTTTTAGACACTACTAAACACATGTTGTCTAATTAAATCATATAAAATATATATTCCAGATACATAAAACTTCATGAGTACAGAAAGCATAAAAGAGAACAAATTAACATACTTAGTGATATAATCAACATGACTACCATATTCCTCCACTTCTAAATCGGATACTTTTGACCGTGGGTTACCATTGTCATCTGGATAACATGCTATATTTAGCTATTTATTAAAACCGCCTGTATCAAAGGTAAAAATCTTTCTAACATGTGCTGCCCGTAAACCTTCAAACCAAGCTGTGCAAGAGCCATTGTGGGAGAATGGGAGTGGTATGAGAAGCGCTCCCCCTTTTTCCTAGTGTGCAGGCAACAATCCACAAACCCAACAATCAAATATATTAGCAATACTATGCGTACAACATTTGAATGTTCAGGTGTAGGTGTTGGGCATACAAGTGTATGCATAGGAAATTTCACATGTAGCAACCAAGCTATTACACAAATACTCATAACACTTGATAAACTTGCTGCCAAATAAATTAATGTCCATTTATGTTTAGTCTCTCTCGGCGTAGGGTGTAGAATATCTGGGTGTTCTTCCTCCAAAAATCAACAATGTCTTTAACTGTATTGTCTCTTAAAAACGCTGCACAAAAATATTCATTTTCAAACATGTCCATAGTTTATGTCCAATGCATATATAAGTCAATGGGGAGTTTCAGAAAGAAAGCAAACATTTGAAACAATCAAACAGCATTTTCACCTCAATCAAAGTCCAAGCTAAAAAAACAAATTGTTGAAGACTTGCAGTTCAATAAAACCATAGTAATGAATTGTTTGTAAATATAGCAAGTATTCAAGAAAGATTGTCCACAAGTTCATCCCCTACAGTCTGAAGGATTGTTAAATAGATTGTTTTTTTTTTTCAAGAAATATTTTTGGGCCCACTGGTGGAAAGTTCAGATTCCATTTCCAACCTTGGGCAGAGGAAAGTAAGGTACACAAGGATATTATCAGCAGTTTTCTGCACCACACATATTTTTATTCAAAGATTCTTTTCTCTTCAGCTCTTGAAATTTCTCAGTTGTTTATTTCAGCATTACTTGACTCTTTGTTATCAGCTTGCCATCAGGGAGGCTCATACAGTTTAAACGTTGCATTACAACGTTCATTAAATGTGTCATTCTGTATTTTTTTCCATGCAATTTGACCACTCAGGTGCTGAGAAACTCTGACAGACCACTATCAATCTTTTGCAAGTTTTCAATCCAAGCTTTTCACTTTGATTTTCACTTTGATCAGTTTCAAACGTTTCAGCTATAGGTGAAAATGATTTTTCAATGGACCACTGCAGACATTTTGGATACCCTTTTAGCCAGCTTTTTTCTTCCTCCACTAGTAGGCCCACAGCACTATTTTTTCTGCACCGGACTCATTCACGTCTTTGGCACCGCTTTCATCTGAGTCAGTTTTCACTGTTTGTTTTTCCAGTGCAGTTTGCTTTAGTGCCGCTTCAGACTATGTGTGTTCCGTTACAGCTTGACTGACCCTCTTGTTGTTGGCTTTTGACCACTGCTGGCATCTTTTCTTGAAGAGGAGCTGTTTTATCAGGGGGACACAGGACCATAGTGTGTGAGAGGCATACACCCAATTTGGAAGGCCGCCACATTTCACAACAGTCTTTGTCAGGATCATTTAGAACAGGCCTTTCCATTTCACAGCATCTCTCAGATCAAAGTTTTGGCACCAACCATTATGCAGATCTTGTGTAGCCCCTGCAATCTGGTGAGAAACAACATGCTCCACATGCTCCACATCAGCCAGACCGTCACAGCAATGGCTAGTCTTTTCATCAGTGTTGTTTACAAGTGCATTTGCATGTACATTTTCAATCCACTTCAGTGATGCTGAAACACAGTATTTTGCAATGTGTAACTCTGTGCTGTCTTTCTGTTGCTTTACTGTGCTTGAAACTTCAGGCAGATAGCTACAATCCAATATTTGTCCAACCTGTGGTTCTGCACACATCATCTTTGAGACCTCATTATGATCTTATTTCAGAGAAAACTGGCAATCTATACCTGGGCATCAGTTTTTGCCAGAATACATTTGCTACTATACAGTTGTCATTTTTCTCATATTCTGTTCTGATACAACCTTGATGTTCTGCTTATAAAATATTTTCTGGTACCTCTTTTAGTTCTTTACAAGTGCCAGTATTAAATAAACAGTATCCTTTTCAAATGTACCTGTAAACATTCCATTGAATGTATATGCTAACAGGACACAATATTGTACAACTAAATTAGCATTTTTCTCTCCTATGAGTAAATGACTCCCATTTGAGCAGTTATACTGCATGTTATGGTAAGGGGAATCAATTTCTAATTCTCGGATGATGTAACTACTGAAAGCCATGAAGCAGTGACAACATAATATATAGGGAGCACCGTGTGTGCTGCTCCTAATCTGTCATTGTCACCTTTCAAACCAGGGCAATCTACAAAATGGACATTGTTGGCTCAATCAGACGTTAATCCTTAAAATCTAACCTTGGCTTTACGCATACATTCATGACACCTAGACATTCAGATTCAGTTTCATCACAAACAATTCCATTTGTTGGCTGTAAGCTCAATACATTTGAATTACGACATTTCTTGTGACTGACATTTACCATAACTACTAAATTAAGGCAGCTGGGCATTTCTGTGACATTGGGGTCAAGGGTAATTGGGAAATACGTCACACACCTTTGAACACATTCATGTTTCTGAATAGGCACTGAGAAAGGGCAGCCCTACCTCTCACTGCAACTTGGTGTATTTTCTTTTAAATAAACTTGCACTCCTACTGCCGGGGCGCTACACTTTTTCTCTTTCAACTCTAGGAATGCTTTTGTGCAATTGTTGTCCAATGGAAGCTGAACAAAAACATCCTTGTGTGTCAGCCTGAGTAAAGGCTTTGCCACTAGGGAAAGGTTTGGTAACCACTCACTGCAGGAGTCAACCATTTCCAAAAAACATCCTGACTTCTTTCTGAATTTGAGGTGGATTCGTCTGGTGAATTATCTCCACTCTCTCTTGTTACACCTTTCTAGCACCTTTTCTAATTATGTGTCCCAGATATTCATCTTCTTTTTGACAGTATTCCTGACTATTCTCCTGCAATAGCACTGTGACATGAACATGACAAAAATCAATAACACTAAGCCACTAACACTAAGACTTCAGCACATGGAATGTGAAAAAATATATTGGCTGGATTCAGTACCATAGCACAACCTAGAAAAGTTATACTTCTACTCTCCTGCATTATTCGGTTCTTTTCATTTCGTTTCTGTGAACCTGTGATCAGAAAGTTACATAAATTTCCAATCAATTCCATCAAAAATCCTTTACTCAGTTTATCTTTAATTATTAGTAACATTTCTGCGACTGATGTTGTTCTTGAACACGTCATCTAGTTCTAATTTGAATAAGACATGTTCTGCATGTTTTATTAATCTGACATCTTTTTCTGTGAACTCCCCTACTTCTGTGTTTAGTATTTCTTTCAAATCATAATGTAATTTTTCAACTGTCATTTCTGCTATAACTGTCTCTTGTTGGGCCATTTTAAAATGTACATCCTCATCAGAAATCTGATAATTAACATCATCTACTACGTTCTGGTGTGCACTACACTTAACAATAGCCACTCACTTTGTTAGTGTTTTTAACTAACTCTCCATGCTGTCTCCACAATTGTATGCAGTGTGGTAATAGCATAAGCTGCAGTCGTGGTGCCATTGGGTAGCTTAAAACAAGATCCATCTACATACAATTCACCCTGAGCATCAGGCAGGGGCATGTCAGTCAGGCCCACTTGACCCTTTGTTTATTCTTCAGTGGTAAAAATACAGTCATGTATATCACTAGGCTGTTCAGAGGGCAATGGCAACAAAGTAGCTGGATTCAAGGTCAGGCAGCGTTTAAGTGTAATGTGTGGTGCTAACAAAGTGAGTTTGTACCCGGTAAGACGAGCACTCATCAAAGTTGTGTCTTAGTTTGATTCAATAATACATTAACTGAATGGGGGGAAAAAACGTCAATTTATGATCCAGTACAAGTCTTGCTGATTGTCTGATTGAAATGGCAGTTGCTGCCACGGCCTTCAGGCAACCAGGGATTGCCCTGGCCATATATACTTTTTGCATTTAAAGTCTAACCCTTCTTTTATCATTTTCTACACTCTCTTCTTGTGCTTTTAATTGTAATTCTTTCATTTTCTGTACAATAGTCTGTTCTCCAAATTTCTTCCTATCCTTTTCTTCTTTAATCTGTTTCTGTTTAATTTGTTTTCCCCATAACCCTACGGCATCAAACATACTCTGCCTACTTTTTCTCTTCAAGAGCCGTTCTTCTACATATTGCAGTTTATTTAAATTAAAGGTACCATTTAAGTGGCCACTGTAAACTGGCATCTGCCGTCGTATATTTGTTCCACAATGTGCTAAACAGTATGGAAGAAATATAATATTTAATGTACATTTCATAATTCAGAGTGCCTTCTAGAGGCGCTGGCCGTCTTTCTTCTAGAATACTATTTGTGTTGCAACAACAACATAATGCACGAAGTGTGCTCAAAACAGGCATGTTTACCAAATACTTCTTAACAATAGCGTTAAGAGACTCATACCAAAACCAAAGCTGAGAAGAATTCTCACATTACCTGTCAAAGACATTTGCAAATGACTTTTTACTGACAAAAGACCCAAAAAGACAACCAATTCGATCCTACCTGTTTGCAGTACTCCAACTCCCACCTGCTGATCCTCTGATCAATAGATGACCTCCAAAATGCCAACTAAAGAGCCCCAGTTGAGACACACAGCCGCCACAAAGGTCAGGTCGATAAGCTGAAAACCACCTTGGCCGCAAGAGCAAGTCTCAGTCTGCGGGGCTCCCCTTAGTGTTTCTGTCCTGGCGAAATGACCTCCTTCTGGTCCAGCTGTGTCCTTCAATGGGGCCCCACGTTGCTGGCGCCAACTGTAGAAGTGAGATTCCTATCAGTCGCACTGGTGCAGGGACACACTTCAGTCTACGGGTTCGAAAATGAGGATCAACACTGGAGTGGAAACAAAATACAAGTTTATTTCACTCATGACACAGCAAGTGCCAGAGGGAGGGAACTAACTAGTACAAGTTCAAACATGGCATTTATACTTTTTGGTGCCATGTGAAACACAATGAAACCACTTCGTCATTGTTACACAATGCTTACACAACTCCTTTTGGCATTTTTACATAATGTGTATATGCTGAACTGTTGAAGCCTGATAAACAACTACCCATGTCATCTGTGTAGATAGGCAAGGGAGGTTACAGGCATTGGAGGACTAACAGATTAGACATCTGTACACTTTGGTCCTTCAGCGGGGCAGGACCGCTTACTGTGGCATACAGGTATTATCAGTACAACCAGCTTTCCAGTGAACATGTAACTTCTGACTTTAAGAAATTCCTCGCAGAAACACATAAATGGGGGCTGGTAGACAAAATGGAAGAGGAGTAGAGGCTAACTTATCAGAATACATTTTTTACCATTCAACAAGCGCGCTGCTCAGTGGCAATGAAGGGGACTAGTATTGGCATGTACAGCCCTCAGCAGCCAGGGGTAGCTCCTACACATGGCGGAGGAGCGTCGCCCCACTGGCTCTGAGCAGCAAGTGAAAAATAAACAGATATACCATAATCGTTTTATTTTTCATTTTCCGGCTCTGTGCCAACCTGTGCAGCCCTGGACATGGGAGGGGGATGGAGGAGTGATATGTGCACTTCTAAGTGTGCATGTGTGTTTGGCCGGCTGTTTCAGGCTGGCCAAACACACAAGCAGTCTTAGGTTTCTCCAACACTACTGTATTGAACACTCGGACTGGAGAAAAAGCACAGACTCGCTCAGGCCAATCCTTGTGCTGCTCTCATGGAATGAGAGCAGGGCGGGGTTTGCACATGGAGTCTGATGCTGCCCCAGTGCCTGTTTGGACCAGGAAGCAGCACAGTAGACCACCGAGGCGCGAGGAGCGATGCGGCCGGCAGTTTCAGGTAAGGTTTTTTTATATTAATTATTACCACTCCTGCGCGCCCCCCTGCTGCGATACCCTCCACCCGCTTTACCATCTCTTCATTGCATTGGTCGCGACTGTCAGCAGCATCCCTGGGGGTAAAGAAGTGCACTCAGTTACAGGTACCTGCAGGGGGTAGTGGAACACACCTAGATAGGCTGTCCCCAACACACAGTCACTGCGAGCCAGTGCCCCTGCAGGCAAAGCAATCCACACTGAGCAGCGTAATATCCAGGCAGGTAGCCAACACCCTGCACAACTCCCTATGTGTTGGCAGCAAGCTGAGAAGGACCGGGCTGCTTCAGAGTAATGTGCGGGGAGCCTCCTCACTCCCTCGGGACTCTCCGTGCAAGAGCCCCCTCTGCATTCACTTCAGCTGAAGGTCTGCTCTGTGTCAGCAGGCCAGCCGCTCACCTCCACAACTCCGGCTCTCCATGAGGAAATTTCCACAGTGAATCTAGGAGGCAACAAAGCCCGCAAGCCAAGGCTCCGCCGGCTGCCGCAGTCTATTTCGCCGCTGTCCAGCAATCCCCACTGCACAGGGTGCCACCTCCGGCTGCCAGCGAAGCCTGGCTCCAGACTGCTCACCGTCTCTGCAGCAGCACCGCCCCAATCTATCGCTGAGTCTGCAACAAGGTAGGTCACAGCACCGCCCTGTTGTTCTCCAAAAGTTAAAAAGTCCTTTTCCAGACGCAAATATCATTGTTATCAGTGAGATCAAGAATTAAAGGTGGTTGCAGAGTGATAAATTAGTTTTAGGTGACAGGATCATTATGGATAGACTATCAGCCGGAGGAGCGCTTCGATTAGGCGGCCATTTTCAAGCTCGGGAAGCAACGCCCCCAATTTATACCGTTTTTAAAGTAAGCTAAGCTTTTACTATGATACCAAGCTATAATGTCACTTTAACCTTTGTTTTTATCAGATAGATAGATAGATAGATAGATAGATAGATAGATTTGTCTATCAAAATGTTACTAATTTTAAAATAGGGAGCTTTTAGGCGACTGAGAAAATGGGTAGGCTGAGTAAAAAGGTATTGAAAGGGGATGCTGTAATGCTGATGTCTCTCTCAATAACTATTTTTAGCCCTTTTAATAATTACTAAAACCCATACCTACCTTCACATTTGTAATCCACTGATTTCATACCTGCATTAACAGCTTAATGTTAACCCTGGCGCCCGAAGTAGCGCTACGCGAAGCTACGCAAAGTGCACTTTGCACTACGCGTGCTACGCGTAGTACTATGCGAACTGCGTAGTACCCTGTCCGCGATGATTGTACAGTGCCGGATGCCTGTCCACACTGTGCAATCATTGAAAACAGCTTCTTGCACAGTGCGAAATGTCTTTCACTGCCGCTCGAGTAGATTTTTACTCGAGCGACAGCTTTCTCAACGCGGACTGGTAGTTTCTCATCACGAGCGGTCGCGAGCATACGCGACCACTCGCAATGAGAAACCTGACCTCCCCGCGTTGAGAAGCTCGCCGGGAGGTTTACTTTCCACGCTCGTGATCGGCAGCTTGATGTTGCTGATCGCGAACGAGGAAATAGTCTCGCCGGGATGTCATTTTGCTTTCTCGCGGTCACCAACTTGATGTTGAGGACCGCGAGCAAACAAAAAATGACTGCTGCACTACGCTCCGCTATGCGCGTATGCACTGTGATACGTGCAATTTGCGTAGACGAAGTAGCGCAAACTTCGCAAACTACGCTATAGTGCTTTGCCCAGTGTTACTTAATGTGCATTACTTCAGCCTGCTCCTCAGAAAAGGCTTTAAATTCAACAGCTCCTATTCTAACAAACTGGTGCTCATGAATGCCTCACTTTGTCTTAAATACAAAATGTTAGCACTCTAGTTGTTCATTAGAGAAGTTTGTAGTGACACTGTAGTTGGTTACTAGGGCAATAAATGTCAGACTGCTGCTGGTGTTGGAAGCACGAAGTCCTCTCTGCCTGTCAAAATGTGTTATTGAGTTGGATGAGGAAGATATTTGAGAACTCATGAAAAATGTGTCCTTATTTTAGCTTTCTACAGCACTAACCATAACTTCTATGGCAAAAAAGAGACCCCTCATTGTTTTCATTTACTGCAGTACTATCTGTGGGAAATTCCTTTCAGTTTTACATCTTTGATTCCATCAAGATGATATCTAGGCGTGCTACACTTTTGTCATAAATACAGAATGATGGCACTATAGTTGTTCATTAAAACTGTATGGTGACACTGACAGACCGCTGCTGTAGTTAGAAGTACATGTTTCTCTCAGCACACCAGACTTTTTTTCTATGAAGGTGGGGATAGAACCTGTGTAGTTATAATAGATACAATTATGCCCTACTTTAAATTGAAAACACACGTTTTTGCTAATACCTGTGGAGCTGTTTGACAAGTGTCCACAAAACTTTATTGGGCTCTATAATCATGCCCTTAACTTTAAAGACAAAAACACTGATAGTTTTCTGAACAATGAATGTAAAACACATTAAGGTAATTCAATTCAGCAATTCCGTTCCTGTTTATATTTCACAAAGTTTACTTCCTCTTCCATCCCCTAAGAGCAGTGGTGTTGTAAACCTCCCACTTTAGCAGCTACAGCGGGGTGGAGTTCTTGATGTGCGTCTTCTGTCTGCAACGCAGGAGACAAAAGCTCATAATTAATGAGAAGTTGAGTGAATGGATGGATGAATGTATGGATCGAACAATGTCTGGAGCAATGGAGGGATGACTGAAAGGGAGGGTGGATGGATGAATGAAAGGTTGGATGGATGAGTGACAGAATGAATGTAAGGATGAATGAGTGTAAGGGTGGGCGAATTGATGGAAGGATGAAAGGATGGATGGATGGATGGATGGACAATATTCAGGCTAGATCACGACAGTTTATATTAAGTGCTGGATTTGGAACTTCTTATCCCTAGACTTCCAAGGCCATGCACTGACCCTTATGAGCGCGTCCTGGTCATAACATAGCATAACAGGTGTATTTAAAAAGCGCACGTTCACCCCAGCAACGGGGCATCTTGGCGCTGAAATAACAGATTTATATTGTTACCCAACTCAATGGTACTCATTTTATTGACCTCAAATGGATGAAAGGCTGAGTGGACCCGCCGGGATTTGAACCTGTGACCATGAGGTCAAACACAGGCCCCTGCAGTGGATGCATTAGTCCACTGAGCCACCATCCACTGAGCCACCAGACCCGGCTGGTGGCTCATTAAGGGAGAGGGGACAACATAGCCCACGTTTCGTGGGACAAAAACTTGAATCACCTGTCCCACGATATCCTGCATACAGTCATGGGTGAGTGGTGAACGCATTTATGGCATGGAACTACATTTCCCAGAAAGCCCTGGATTTCACAGCAACAAACATTTGTGTGACCCTGGGAGAACAAAACCAATACCAAGTGTGACTATCACAGACCTCAATTCCCAGGTATACACAGGGTGGTGAGATGATGCCCGTACGCACGACTCCAGAGGATAAGCTTTCATATTGGCTTGTAATCTCTGGAACCACACTTCCGATATTGCATGGGGCGGCACAATGACGTGTATCTGCGTGCCCAAGGGAACAACTCGAATGTACACAAGAGCCCGTCAATATGCAGGGTTCGGGGGCACGACCAGGTATTCAGACAGGCGAGAACTCTTGACAAATATTTGACTACAGAGTCCACCTACCGCTGTGACCCTGTGGAGCCATAAATACACATGGGCAGCATAGATCTAGATACTTATCCACCTTGCATGAGAATGTCTACACACAATTTACACTTCACAAACAGTACATTGTTTTTCTAAAAAAAACAAGTGTTCCCACTGCTTCGTCTGGTGAAATAAGGGGTGTTCACCAATCAATGTAACATTTTGCATGCACACTGTATCTGCCAGGTAATGTACAACGTGTAACTATACACAAGTGGGTGCATTGATAATGAGAATGATAGCTAGTGTATTTTTTCTATATCTCGTGCTAGGTTAAAATTGGGTAGTTTCCTTTGAATGGTTTGTAGTTATGTGCATGTTTTTCTGTTTGTGAGAATGTCACAATTTAACAACATATGTTAGTACTGATAAATCCTCAAACACAGAGAATGAGAGGAAACACACATGTTAACACAAGATATATAGCAACAAACCCACCGTCGAAAACATTTCCAAAATTATGGGTAAAAGTTTTTAAAGTGTTTGTTTCTATTTCTTCTTTTTTCGGTCTTGAGATTATTACAAACATACGTAACCAATGCTTTACGCCCTAAACAAGAGCTTTGTCAGGGCTTCCAAAATCAGGTCCCAGTAGTAAGGCTGTAAATACGTAGCAAGAATCCTACCAAAGTTCCAAGTCCTTTGCTACCCACTGTGTATTTCCACCCTGTGTTTTGAAAGGTTTGCCATGATGTACAGGCCATGCAGGTCTCGGATAGTGCATTCAGATAATAATATTCAAGAGGCAATAATCCCAGCGCATTGTGCACTGTCTTGGTGAAATACTGTTCACCAGCACCACTATTGGTTCAAATGGGTCACCAGGGTCTTCACTTGCCCCAGAACTGGCAGCATCTTACTGAGAATGGCATGCAGAGGGAGTCCAATGGTAAACATTCAGCATCTCCTTAGGTTTTGTGACTGGAGATGCTTTGAACTTTAAAATCAAACTTTGCCTCATAGCAGGACGTAGATGAGTTGGGTGTCGTCTGCGTACGACACAATGTTGAGTCTGAAGGTTCTGATGATGGGGACGAACGGAGCCATGTAGACATTTAAGAGCATCGGGCTGAGGGAGGAAAGGGGGGAGTCTGACCGGCTGCTTTCTGCTGGAGAGGAAGGAGCGGATCCAGTGGAGGACCTTGTCCTGGATCCCCGCGTCGTGGAGTCTGCGTATTAGGGTGCAGTGAGAGACTGTGTCGAATGCCACTGAGAGGTTGAGGAGGATGAGGGCTACTGTTTCTCCTTTGTCCAGTAGGGTGCGGATGTCATCTGTAGCGGCGAGGAGGACGTTGTCCGTACTATGTTTTTTTCTGGAGCCGGATTGGGAGGAGTTGAGGATGTTGTGCTCTTGGATGAATGTGGCGAATTGGCTGTTGATGGCTTTCTCAATTACTTTTGCTGGGAACGGGAGCAGGGAGATGGGTCTGTAGTATTTGAGGTCGGTGGGGTCTTCCAAGGGTATCTTCAGGAGGGGGTTGGCCTTGGCGTGTTTCAAGTCGTTGGATGCCAGGGAGCGGTTGATGGTGTGGGCGGCTCTGTTGAAGATGTGGTGGGCGTAATTTAACAAAAGAGGGAGGTACCCTAATATTGAAAGGTACAGGGTAAGTTCAATCCAAAAGTTAAAAAGTGTCCCAACTAGGAGGCACAAATTTACCCGGGCTATATCACAGAACTTGTTGATAATAGCCTATTGACAACAGAAAATATTATATTATAAGGTACGTCAGCACAACACACTTAACAAAATGCAAAAGCAAAAGAAGTATTAAAAAGTAGTTCCATACAATTATTACAATCAAATGTTTAAAACATTTAATACATAAAAAGCATTTCATAATGACATTCTTAGAAAACAAGGTCGACGCAGCTTTTCGGTGAGTAAGCAGATGTTCACCTTCTTCAGGACAGTTTTCTAAATAATGGAAACAGTTTGTTATTTATGCATTCTTGTGTTGCTGACGAACCAATATAATCACTATTTACAATTAAAACCCTAAAATATTATTTGACATTCAATTGAACAAAGAACATAGTGCTATCTATACATTTGCACAACTTCCTACTTGATCTCATATTTCTTGTTATTATCACACGATTATTTAAACATTTTATAAAAACTGAGTGTGATACAATTATCATAATATTTCAACTATATTTCATTTCATCACACAAGCACTGTTGAAGATTTTATGCTCCCATACCTCTAATCTAAAGCAAGGCTGTGTTTCCTCCTTATCGAGATTAAGCCAATAAAATGAAGGCACGGGTTCTTGGTGATATCCCAAAAGTTAAAACCTATATCACATCAAAAAATACAGTGATAGAGAATTTTACTTAACACTACCTCAAACAATCAAATTCATTCAACTAAAAAAACAATGGATTTGCTTACATACCACTGAGTCAATCCCCAGAAACATATAAGATTTGGTGGAGCCACCGTCTAGTTTGGATAAAACCATGAGCTGTTTGGGAAGAAATACACAAAAAGTTGTTGAATGTATAAATAACAAACTGTTTCCAATATTTAGAAAACTGTCCAGAAGAAGGTGAACATCTGCTTACTCACCGAAACACCACATCGACCTTGTTTTCTAAGAATGTCATTATGAAATGCTTTTTATGTATTAAGTGTTTTTAAACCGTTGATTGTAATAAATGTATGGAACTACTTTTTAATACTTCCTTTGCTTTTGCATTTTGTTAAGTGTGTTGTGCTGACGTACCTTATAATATAATATTTTCTGTTGTCAATAGGCTATTATCAACGAGTTCTGTGATATAGCCCGGGTAAATTTGTGCCTCCTAGTTGGGACACTTTTTGACTTTTGGAAGATGTGGTGGGGGCAGGGTTCCGTGGGGGCCCCTGGAGTTGATTGACTTCATCGTCTTCAGTGTATCTTCGGTGGAGAGGGCTGCCCAGTTGTAGATCGCTGGCTTCAGGGTGTCGGGTGGTTGGGGAGGGTTCAATGTGTTGGTTGTCTTCGTCGAAGTTGTCATACTCACTTTTTTTTTTAATTATTACCCCTCCTCGCTCCCCCCTACTGCGCTCCCACGCTCCCCACCACCCGCTCTACCACCTCTTCATTGTGTCGTGGCCACTGAAAATGCATTGCTTACAGATGAATGGGTGCATTGAGTGTTTAGGAGCAGGAGCATAATGGACACTCCGAAAAAAACCCTGGTATGGGGGGCCCCACACTGTTCACCTCAATAGAGGCCTCTTTGTGCTGGCCAACTGCAAACAAATAAAACACCTATAGCACCAATGCAGTTAGGGGATGGGTAATGGAGGCCTCCTCATGATACCTTGCAGGTGGGCCCTGAGGTATTGTTACACCACTGTTTGAGATAGGTGAAGTGAAGGAGATGCGAGGAAATGCATAAAAGGGAGAGTAAAGAATGACATGATCAGGGCAAGCAGTTCTAAATTATCCTCTGCATTTAGGTAAGAATAGGGTCAGAGTCTGCGTCATCAGTTATATCAAGAATGTTACAAACACCCTCACGTGAAGGTGGCAACTACAGAGAGACCTATTTTATCCCCATGCTGGATGGGGGGGCACAGTGCATCTGACAGAAAGTGAAGTTTAAATGTGGCAGACAGACATTTTGTGAAGAAAACAAGAATATAAAGTCACAGCGGGCACCTAAAGGTAGGGATGAAGACGGATGGGAAAATGAAGGCAACCAGCCAAAACAATTAACAATCGTTAACATTTTTTTTTATAAGTGCGACAATTGCTACTTTTTAATTTTCCTTGTCACTAGATGGTTATGTGCATCTTCTATCAGAGCTACAGCTACTTATTTTACCTTCTCCGGGAATGTGACTTTCAAAGAGATCTGCGAGGCTGCTATGTGGACATTCTGACATGCATTAAGCTGTTCCTGGACATTTTCTGCTGCTGATGGGCATGGTACCCTCAGGTTCCGAGAAGAGACCAAGGGGGTGAATCGTGCTGATGCTGTGCATTGCCTCAGAACTCTTCCATCTGCCAATCGAAGCCTTGTCATCATCATGTTAAATACCACTCGACAGCCAGTTTGGAATGTTGGATCAAATTTACCAGACTGTGAGCCAATGTAAACTCCCCATCAGGCGGCTCTGCGAGTGTGCATGCCACGAAGTGGCACTATGAGCGTGGTGTCCGAATCCACTGCAGACTTCTACTACACATTACCGAAAAGGATAACGATGTATTTACGTGTTTCATGAATCAATACTGAGCCATGCCAAGAGAGCGATTGTGGAGTTTAATATCGCATTTAAATTAAAATACATCGAGAGAGAGCGTGTGTTTGTGTGAGAGAGACAGACAGAGAGACTAGACTGTCTGTCTGTCTGTCTTGGGAGGAAATTATGAAATTTAAGGGCATTGCCACAGATAGAGCAACTGAGACATAACATCTCGGCGTGTGTTTGTTTGTCCTTGAGACTCCTGTCGGTGTGTCTGGAGAGACCCAGGCTCGGTGTGGCGACGGTGCCGGCGGCTGCAGTCAGGCAGCACTGGCTGGACTGGGCTGAATCCAGTTCCCCCTCTATGGCCCTGAGATGGTGCCCTGGAGCCGGGAGAGCTGGTGCCATGGCAGGAAATATAATTAAAAAATCTCTGGCCGGGGGCGGGGCGCCAGAGCTCTTGCATTTACAGCTTTACGTTTCCCCCCCTGGGAGGAACTTGTCCCATGTCGTTGCCGCGGGAGAAAATGCCTCACGGGTTCCTGAAGGACAAACAGGAAAAGGGCACCGAGGCAGCCGTCGAAGGGCGCCTCAACTTCCCTGCCTCTACCTCATCACGGCACTTCGCCATTTTATAAAACCTGGCGCCCGTGCTCGCCTCCTCCCGTTTCACCTTTTTATGCTATGAACAAGAAAAGTTGATTGGGCTGAGTGGGTGGCACTGCTGGCCCTCCCTGGGTCTTTCACAATCGTCGTGGGGGGAGTTATTATCGTCAGCCGCTGTATTTCTATAACAAACCCTGGCTCTGGCGTCGCTGCTGCAGCCGGCCCCTCCCGGAGCGCGGTGGGTTGATTTCACATGTTCTCACCTTGACGTTGGCTGTATTGCGATATTTTGCCACCCTCGCCCCACTTTCACTCCCTATGATTCCTATGTCCCGCCCATGCCCGAGGAACCAAATGGTGCCCGCAGACGCCGGTCAGGTGCGGCGGGAACACGATGTCCTCGCGGCAAGCCTCCTCTGCGCCACCTGCCCCGCCCGCATGACGCGTGCACATCACCCAAGCGAGAGGGGGGAAGATGCGTAGTGTACGCATCCCACCACCCCCTCCTAGGGTACCCGCCTTCGGAAAGGAAGGCAGTAACGCCGGGGAGGCGGGGGCCGTGACCTTTTTACCTTCAACGCATGAGGAGGCAAAAGAAACAGTAGGATGCAGCTGGGAAGTGAAAGGAGTGGGAGGCGAGGGATCCCGGTATTGATGACAGGGGGGGGGGAGGAGTTGCAGGCAGACGCAGTCACCTTGGACGTGCTCAGACTTTACCACCTGCAGTCGCACCTGCTGCCACTGAGGACCAAACAGCTGATTGCTCATGCGTGCAGCAAAAAATCCAGCAAAACGTCTAGGTGGCACGAACTAGCGAAACGACACAATGATGCACGTTATAAAAAACGCCACACGGAGCCGTGACGGTGACAGGAGCACACACAGGGCGTTCTCAACAGGAAAGCCGTGGGGGTTGCGCGCTGTATCCGCCCATAACGCAACCTCTCCCCAGTCAGGCTCCAGTGAATGTGTAATTTGTAACCAGAGGGCAGGAGAAGGGACTGTACACTCTCTCCGGACAGTGTTTGTGTCCACTTTGGCGGCAGTGTGTGCTGTCATGCTTGACAGGGAGGGCCGCGGTATCTTTCCACTGCACGTGACAGGTTGTGTGTGCCTGTTTCTCTGACAGGGGTTGCAGAGAGAGGAAAGGAGGGAAGGCAGCAGCAGTGTGCGCGCGGTGTGTGTGGAGCTGCAGAGGCCAGGGGAGGCGGGAGCAGCAGCTACCGCAGACTTGAGTCACCAGCAGCAGCGGCGGCCGCCTTTGCCTCTACCGGCATCTGCGGCCCGCCCCCCGGCGCCGCCCCCCAGCCCCGCTCATTGGAGCAGCGGCTGCCGGTGGGCGCGGCCCGGCGCCGGCACGGCGAGGATAAAGGCTGAAGGGGGTCGGCTGCGGGGATCTCGCCGGTTCCTACTTCGCCCTCTCTCTGCGGCTGCTGTGCCAGTCAGCGCCCCCTGTGTGCCCCCTACATCCCCACGAGAGCCGGCCTGACCCCCCCTCCCCCACATAGTACAGTGAAATAAAAAAAAAAAAAGGGGGGGCGTTACAAGAGAGGAGGGCCGGATATATCGCGCGCGTAGGCACAGCAGCATCAGCAGGGAACCCGGGACCCGCCGCACAAGGACACCAACATGGCCAAGGGGAAGGCAAAGGAGGGCGATGGCGACTGGAAGAAATTCGTCTGGAATTCGGAAAAAAAGGAGTTTCTGGGCAGGACCGGGGGCAGCTGGTGTAAGTATCTGCTACGCTTTGGGTCCGAGTGGAAAGTGGTGAAACGTCCGGAAGTGTTTTTTTTTGTTGTTGATGTTTGTTATATAAATATAATCAAAAAGCGGTGGCAGTGCTTGAAAGAAAGGGGCGGATGGACGGCTGCCAGGCTCCGCGGATGCCGGGTGTCGCGGAGGCTGCTGGCGCGCCGCAGTCCTGCTGCTTGGCCTCTGGAATTGTTTTTTTTTCTCTCTCAGAGCAGTAGTTTGTGCCCGGCTGGAGGACTGCCGGCCGCAGTGAAGGTCACGGCGAAGGACACGGATACAGTAGCCTCCGATCCACGCACACCCTCTGCGCTCCATCGGCCCCCCCTGGCCCCGTTTCCACTGCCCGGGTCTCTGGAGCCTGGCTCACACATTAAGAATTCCCGGGCTCGCAGCCTCCATCCGCAGTGGCCTTCTGGATTTCATCAGAGAGCTGTTTTCCTAACCAGGGATGAATGTATTTCCGAAAATAATGGGTTAAAATAATGCATCGGAGCCCAAGGTTAGTCAAGGTGACAGCAGGCCCTCAAGGGTACGGAAGGCCTCGGGGCAGCGCGCTGCGGCAGCCACCACGGCGGCCTCCTGGAGGTGAACCCACACATTGTAGGCACCTTTTCTGGGGATGACAGGGGCTTGCAATGCAGATCATCGGATGCAGTGGCGCTGGGAGTGCTCAGTTCCTTCAAGGGCCGTAGCCTAGCAACTGACTGTAACTTGAGCGAGGACTCCCTGTGCCGCGGAGCAGGCCTTTCATGCAAATCCGGGCCTCCTCCACCGCACCTGCAACCCGCACCAAGCCGCCAATGACAGTTCAGAGGCACCTGACACCGAGTGGCTGAGAGATGTCAGAATGTTGCTTCGGACAGCACCACTGCCCAAAGGCATAGGATGCTGAAACCATCATTGTGGCTTCGGGCATTATCTAGCTCCTTGACGCGCACTCCCCGTGATTGCAGATACAATCTAGGGGTGTTATTTAAAACCCCAGGGCACCTTCTGTACAAACCATCCATGTGAGGATGGCATACTGAACCATCCTTTCCTCCATCTGCATAATGAGTTATTGGAACCGCTGGTTGCCCTTGTGTGGAAAGCCTAGCCTTGTAGGCCGCAAAACCCGGTTCACCCTGTGATGGGGTCTGAGGGCGGAACCAGGCCTCTCAGTTTTAAGTCACAACAAACTAAGGGACATTGGAAATAAAGGTAGGGGGTCACAGGTATTGAGCGACGACAGGAAAACCGGGTCACTTCGATGAGAAGTGGGGCGGACGTCGAACTAGGCCTATATGTACAGCAATTTCCCCTCTGCCAATAGTCTAGGCTGCGACGGCTACTAGAAGACTATTATGTTGTGAATGACTTTGGATAGCGCATACACTGAATACCTATCTGCTTCTAAGCTCGGCTGCCACCCTCTCTCCATATTGTCCCCAACAGACAAGAATATGCCAGCTTTGATATTGAAATCCAGGCTGTGGTGTTCACTCAAGGTTTAATTTGATGTATGGGCGTTGTACAGTGCATGTTGTATGGCGCTTCCTTGCATACATCGGTTTTCTTGGCTGATTGAAGTGTCTGTAATTATCATTGAATGAATGTGAGCGGTGCCCCCAAATTTGTGTGATGGGTGTCAGGGGCCATCTTCCAGAATTGGGAAAGATTTGTATTACTTTCCAATGACTTGTTTGTTATTGTCCCCTGGCGGAGTGGGAACGTGCCCACCCTATCTGACCAGTTCCCCATCAAAAGGTCACCCTTAAGTGTTCTATGCCAGGGCGTTTGATGCAAACACACACCACACTGTACTCACAGATTTAACCTTTGCTGTGTACAGCCGAATCGGGGGAAATGGTTCTGGGTGTAGTATGTTGATTTATTGCGGCAGTGTCATGAAAGTTATCCGCTGAAACAAAAAAAATGTGTTGATGGGCATTGCATTTGTATTTTATGTGTTGCTTAACTCTATGGGTACAAAAGACACACAGATGATGGACAGAATGCAGAGCAAATCAAACCCCCCCCAACAGAGCTGGGTTAAATCCATTGTCATGCTCACTGCGCCACCCCAGTTTGGACCCATCCACATGCAAATCAGTCTTGACCCTTTGCCTCATGGGAACAGTCCAGCCTGAAGTGCCAGGCCAGGTCCTGCTTGGACCGTAAACAGGCACCTAGGACTGCTTTTGGGGTTTCACCCCTCATCAGCCAGGCTAGCTTGAATATAGTGACGCAGTGAGCCCGGACCCACGTCTGGCCATGCCTGGCGCACTTAGAGCGAGAAAGCAAAAGACACGCAGAAAATGAATGTTTGATTAATTAAGCATTCCATCCATCATCTGTTCTTTTTGTAATTGTATGGATAGGCAGAGCTTTTTGAGGGGGGGTAATTTGGTCATGTCGGTCTAGAAACCAGAATAATTCAGTTTTTAAATGTTTTAGCAATGTGTTGAATTTAAGAAGATGCAAAGCTCTCTCACCGGACATAGCTCCCTCTTCGCACCCACTGCTTGTAAAACATGGAATACATTCCTTATCAGGAGACTATGCCCCCAGTTATGACTATCTGCAGAATTTTATGACTGAGAAATTGCCTGATGTGGGAATGTTCAACCACGCAGCCAGCAGCCTGTCACTGCGCCCTGAGAGGCCTGGAGGAGGCGGCCTATTGTACCAAAGGGCACTTTGCTTCAAAGTGCTGCTGTTGTGAAAGTTAACTGCCCCATTTTACTTACTCGGATTTTCTGATATGCCCCAGCCTTGAGCATGAAAACATATCGGACCTTATCTGTCTCGTGTCACAGTACAAGTGTAGTAATTCAGGGAACCCCCGCAGCTGATGCCCACGTGACCCAGAGTCTAAGTCCGCATACATAAGGTACAGCTGCAGTTGTAAAGGAGACAGTGCAAGCTAGCACGGCTGTGTGTGCACCCGTACTCTTCAAAAGGAAGCGTGTACTTTTGTTCATACCAGATCTAATGTCTCAGAAATCCTCTTAATGCCCAACGACTCTCCCTCTCTAAACACAGGGCAGCTCGCACCGCACGAAGGAGGACGTGACCTTGGGTGAACTAAGGTCACGGAATTGCAAGGCAGATCTTCGAGCCTTTTGCACACGCAGACAGACATGCAGGGATTTATTCTGTGCATTGTGATAGAAAGCCCTCTTTATGTCCACTTTCTACCTTCCCCCGACCCTTTCATATAGCACCTCTTACCCCCACATCCTCTCACCCCCCCCCCCCATATCATTAACCCCTTGAGCACATTCCTTAATCAGGAAAATTCCACCAGACAGTAATTTTTTGAGTAATGGCCGTTGCATTCTATATATTTTTTTACCCTTAAATGATTACTATGCGATCTCATGATTATGTGAACGCTGCATATATTAATTACCAGAGGATTTGTTTAGTTCCAGGCTTTGAACAGATTAAACGCAGTGGTTTTTAGCCTGTGATCCAGGTAACCCTGGTTGTCCACGATGATTACCCGGGGAGTTTGCGACTGCTTATAAAATGAAATAGCAGATTAATCAAGTGTAGATATACAAAAAAGCTAAATTTAAAGGCGGAAATTCTAAAACATTCTTTAAGGGGGAATTTGAAATTGGAGGCCAGAAATTAAATTAGAATCTTCATCTTGATTCATGGGAGCAGTGCAAAAGCATCAAATTGATTATAACGTGGACGAGTGATGCCCTAAATTGAATTTAGAAAAGCTCCAACCTTCCAATTAAAATTAATAGTCAGTTTTTTTTATATATTTGTGAATTAAAGTTTCAGCATTTATATATTTGTTTGGATGTTTTTTTTTTTGTATTTTGTTTTGTGTATTTTGCGGTTCATACTTTCGAAAGTGCTTAGGCCGGTTCCATTAATGACTCGGTGGGGGTCCTCGGTTTCCAATTATGATTCTGTGGGAAGCCCTGGGTTCTAGCAATGATTAAGCGGGGCTCAAACGAAGTCAAAAGTTAAAGAAACTCTGGAAAGATGAATGAACTCCAGGGGATACTCGAAGCTCCACTCCCATCTCCCAAACCCGTTTATACTGGGTCAAATGTTTTGTGCAAACACTTGCCACATTGGATCAAAGCAATGACGACAGTCTTCCAACCGAGCCCTCTACACAACTTCACATGCTGCCCACGTGTGTGCGGGCATCAGTGACCCACATAGGAGCAGTAAAGCGCTATATACATGCTGCTATACAATGCACATTGTTTGCAATTGGCCTCCTCACTCATGACTTGGTATCCCTCCGAGGTCAGCAATCATGTGAGGTTCTCTCGGAGGCTGTGGCACACAGCGTTTCCTGCTGCGTGTGTGTGCGCTGAGGCCTGGTGCCACCCAAGCCCATGGCCTCCCCGCTTCCTGCTGCTGCTCCTGTTCTGAGGCCGGGTGCCACCCAACCCTGTGCCCTCCCCCCGCCAGTTCTGCGGTTGTCTCCGTACGTATGCGCACGTGTACTTCTCTGCTGACTGCCCCTCGTTACACACTCCGCGGCTGGAGTTCGGGCCGGGCTCGGAGCGGCGGAAGGCCGCAGATCACTGGCACCCTTTTGTGTGGCTGATTGCGACACCTCCTTCGCATCTCACGAGCTGGCTGTGGAAAAGTATTTTTCCAGCTCACGCTGACGTCACTGCCACTTGCTCGGTTACAAACATTAACCCCGTGAGTGCCGCCGCTAACCGCCGGCTTGTGTTTTTTTTCTTTCTTTTTTTCTATTGAAAGGTGACCCGTTGACACCCGGCGTCGACTGCAGCACTTTGTTAAATATTCATGCCGAAGCCGGCGAAGTATGAACGCGGAGGCGCACGACGAATCCGGATTACAGATGCGTTGTGTGCTGAATTTATTGGCGTTATTTCAGTTACCCAGTCTGAAGAGACGGGTAGGAAATTGTAATCTTTCTTTGGCGCGCGCCACAACCTGCCTTCGGTGGCACCTGTTGGTCAGCCCTTCTGCAAGTAATACGCCTCGTGCCCTGAAGCCCAGTTCAAAGCTTGTTATGGAAACACGAGTTCAGCCATTGTTGGCTTCTGCTGCACAGGGCGGGGCAATTGTAACAGAACGTTACCTCACGTAAATAAATACTTGGTCCTGCTTATTGGGCGGACATAGAGTCGGACTGTCCTATAGGGCAAACGGACAGATCAGGTTCTGGGCTGTTTTTGGGCCTGTCTTATGGTCTGGTGGTTTCCCTGATATTATCACACACATTGCCTGCAGCAAACACAAATGCACGAGTCTCCTATACCTTTCAGAACTACCATGATTTGCAAATGTGGGCAACCGTTTCAGCTAATGGGGGCCACTTTTAATTTGGTCCCCAGGCCTATTTTCTGGCCCAGTCAAACCTTGGGCGTAACACGGTAAACCTGAGCAGGTTTAAAAACCTGTAGGGACATACGATCTCAATATATAAACATAGATATAGACATGTTAAAATGGGTTCTGCTTAGAGGGACAAGTGTCCTAGTAGAGGCCTAGCAGAAAGGTGATGTACATGCCATACTGCGTTTTGGCAAATAGCCTATTAAATAGAACCTCGCCTGTTGAATAGAACCAGTCCCTATGAGACATTATCTGTATCTTTTGTTCCAAACGTATACTAAATGTGTCGGAAGCAATTCCTTAGGTGGAGTTTTCAGGTTTCTCCATCTCATGGAGCAGGCTTCGGTTGTTGAGAAGTTAGCTCATGGCTCTTTTTTTTCAGTGCTGCCTGAAAGCCGTGCTTTTCTGAAGAATGTTGGACCCCTGGCAGTGCCAGTGTATCGTGGGATACAACTGTTATATCTGCAACCTGAGATGGCAGAGTTGATAGCTGCCATGGAGAAGAGCACACTGGTGTGGATGTTGCAACTAAACATTTGGCGGTTGCCTTCTGGTGCATCAGGTGTAGACACTGTAGTGGGCATTTGAAAATATTTTATATCTCACATTTTTGCAGGTTTTTATTTGTACGTTTCAAACAAACCTAATGTGATGTCTGGATTCATGGAGTTGTAGTCCATTCTCTTCTTTACAGTTCTTGGATTTAGTCATTTGAAAAATGCTTCCAGTATTTTTCACACCAGAAGTTTTCAGGACGAGTGCCAATAAGTGTTTTTGTTCATCAGATTTGCTCAAGGTCACAGCCAGGGACGGTGTCCTAGCAGGAATTTGCAATGGCTCCATGTATGATCAGTCATTCTGCCTCGTCCTGAGTTGGACTTTATATGTGATATGTGGACTTGTCACTCCTAAAAGCTTTTGCTTGTTTTTGCTTTTCAAGGTGACTCAAAGGACAAGTTTGCAGAATGGCTTCCGCTCAGTAGCCGAGTCCTTAAGCGTGCATGCATGCCTTTCTGTGCCCGTGTATAAGAAAGGAGAACATGCACAGTCTGCTGGAGACAGTGCAGACCTTGTACAATTGCACTGGGTACTCTTTACTTCCTGTAAATAATTACCAAGCCATGACCTGTGATTCTGACTGCATACATTGTGGGGCAGGACAGCAGCGTGATGAAGTGGAAAGCGATTACATGGAGAATGAAAGAAAATATATGAACACAGGCTGGGTTTTGATTACAGATTTGCAAGAAAACGGATTAGATTAATAGTAAGATGGCTTCCAAAGCTAGTCGACTGGCTGGAAACCATTGTGATCCGGCATAAGAAGGCAGTGGCTGGTACACTAGCTTCTCAGTAAGTGGGACCTTGCACAGCAAAGTTTGTGTGCAGACGTGATGGAACAAGTGTAAAAATTACAAGGTAGCAGATGCGTGGAAAGTGGATTCTAGCTCAGAAGCAGTGGCTTGTAGCAAGCAGGTGAGAGAGGATCAATAAGCGATGTCTGTGTCTGGAGACAGTACCATGAAAATACATAATCAAGAGGTGACCGGTGTACAGGCCAGGACGAGTCACTGAATATTGTGCTCTAGTGAGATACTCGCAGTATGATGTTAAGACGGAGACAGAAGTTGGGGGATAAGATTGTGCAGTTTGTATCCTGTCTCTACGTGAAATTATCTAGGCGTGCTAATAATCCTTAAATAAAATTTATTTTTGTGACTTTGATTGCCCCTGGCACAAGTTTCCACCCAGCTACCAACAGTGAAAGTTGTATCTAACTTCCTGCTTTCACTGAGTTACCTCCTACACTTTGCCAAACACCACACCTTTACCCCTCTCTGCCCTTGTACCTAATGCCATTTTTAGGCTATGCAGAGTAGTGCCACTTTTTGTTTGTTCAGCGCTATTTAAAAAAAAAATAAGCACAATTCATAAAGTTACTCAAGTAGGCATTTATGGGATCCGTAGTAACTCACAGGAAATAGTCAGCTACATTTACTCTTCATTTTTAATGAACTCCAATCTCATCTGTTATTGCAGTTTTTTTACCCATGGCTAATGGCAACATACTACACCACAGCAGATCGTTGGCACTTTTGCACTGCAATCAATATTATATGAAAGCCGTCCCTCCGTATGTAGCCTGTCAAGTGGCCCATCATCTCCACGTAACACCGCTCAGCAACCGTTTGAGAGAGGCTGCCCTTGCTGCCAGCGAGCACGGCTGCCATTTTTAAGAAGTCGATGATGTGTCTGTGTAATGCACACATATTTGCCCGTTTCAAGCAGCTGTTTCCTGTTAGATGTAAATCCTCTGTTCCTTCAGTATGGTGAAGGTGATGAGACCCACCATCTCTTCTTGGAGATGGAGACTTGCACGTGTGTAAAGGTGGTCAGAATTCAGACGAGAAATTGGCGTGTGCTTGTACCGTCTGCTGGTGCAAGGGGGCCATATCTGCGTAAAGAAGCCTCATACCAGAGCTGGTCGAATCTCTGAAATGGAATATATCAAAATCATCTTACTAATCAGGTCATGGGGCGAAGGTAAATTAGCATTTTTTTTAAACGTGAAACCTTGTTGTTAGAAATCTGACTGTACTTATTCACCAAACACAGAATTGTAACACTATAAAGGGGATAGAAAGAAATGGTTAAAAAAAAACATAAAACTGTGGCTTTTATTGTCTTTTTGAGCTCTGGAAAATCCATTCGCTACCTTTCATGCCTCCCACCCCCTTGCGAAATGTTAGCAACCAAACCTACGCATACTGTCAAAAGTGAATCGTTTACCACTTTCTAATTCCAATCAGTAGGGCACTTTGTGACGTGTAAGGGTGCCATGGGCCTTTTTTGTTAATTGTCTTTTTCTCTTTTTTTTTTTCTATCCACAGTTAAGATCTTTCTATTCTACATCATCTTCTATGGGTGCTTGGCGGGCATCTTTATTGGGACCATTCAAGTGATGCTGCTAACCATCAGTAAATTTGAGCCCAAGTATCAGGACCGCGTAGCTCCACCAGGTACTTTTGCTATACATTTAATGTAAATGTAATTTGATAGTTGATTTGGTTATGTAACATAATGAGAATATGGGTTTCTCTGGGTTCCAATAACTTACCCCCAGAGACTGGTTTGAATGTGAGTAGAAGTGCTAGAGTTGTTTCTAGGGTGGGCAAAATCAAAATGGCACCCACATCCTCACCATGATTCTTATGCATGTCTTTTAGGTTCTGATCTGTCCTTTTTTTTTTTTTTTTTTTGGGGTAGAGTAGAGCCCTATTTCACTGTGGTTCTGCTGATTTTCCAGATATGTCTTAGGCTCCTATATGCAAAGTCATTCTTATGTACAATCTGTGAGGCGGTAAACTTTTATCTTAGTATCAGTTTTACGTAGTGCACAGTAATAAGAAATGTTCTAATGTGCATTTATTGGAATAATATTGTAGTGTTAGGCCACATTTATTTTCACTTGCATGGCATATATACACAATATACATTAAAATAGTAACAGGTGATTAGAGATTTTTACTCCCATTCCCAAAGAAAACCGGATTAATGATTAAATACAACCAAAATGAATAAATATATGCTTAATGTATATCATACTGTAGGGTACAGATTACTATACAACTATGGTATTTGTGGGTGTGTGTATGTGTATATATATCTTTACGTTATCCTCTGCTCTGTATCCACTTTTCCCATCTTTGCTTTATTTTCTCTTACATCCCCTTTTCTATCTTTCCTCCCTTCTGTCTATTTTATACTCCTTTCTTGCCTTTTACACCATTCTCTTACCACCTCTTTACCCTCTTTTAGCGCTTACTCTCATTTATCCCCATTCCTCCTCTATAACTCCTTCAATCTGTACTCCTTTTTTTTCCGCATAGCATTCCCATTCACCTCAGATTTACTTCTTTTCCCATTAACCCCACTTTCTTTCAATGTTTACTCCTTTGCTCAGCTTTGATTTTCCCCTCTCAAAATCCTCCCTGTTGACTCTTCCTTTCAGGCCCATCTGGACTCCTTTTCCTTCACATAGCCCCATCTCCTTACCACCTTTCCTCATTTCGCTCCAGTCTACACCTCTCATGTCGTCTCCACCTCGTTGTTTCTCCCTCCCCCTCCCTTTTACTTCTCACACCACATTTACTTTATCTCTGCAGCTCTTACAGATTCTCATCGCTTTGAAAAATGAAACGTTGGCTCTGTATGAATAACCTAAAATCAGCAGAAAGAGTCAATTTTTATGGGTTCTTTTTGCAGTGTATGACCACTGTTGTAGTTCCTTGGTTAAAGTGGCAAAAATGATTGATACAGTTCAAATATGGTCCACAGGCAGCATCAGTATTAGCAATAATCCAGGGAAGAGGCTGGTATAATGTGTACTGAGGCACTACCTGTAGTTGCAAAGGACCAAAGTGATGGTTGTTCTATCCAGGATGACTTGAGGTCAACTTGCCTCTTCATTGATTTGTAGGTGAATGTGGCGGGGGCGATTTGATCAGTGAGGGTGCCCTAACGGCACTGCCCATGTCTCTGAAAACACTGTCCGAGTGGGGTGCTGCCATCAATATTACATCAATGAAGTCATTGAGATTGTGAAAATGCCAGGAGTCACACAAATACCAAATGTAGCAATAGAGCCACGCCCGTTCAGCAGGAGAGTGGTAAAGGTGTGGTTTATAGCCAATGGCACATTTACGAGCACACTGTCGCTAATGTATCACTAAAGCACGGTGTGGTAGAGCAGTCATTTACAAACTGCACATCGGAATGGTCACTAAATTGGCAAAAACGTAGTTTTACTGGTAAAACTGTATAGTACACAAAAAATAAATAATGGGATTTTAGTTTAAGCGCATATATTAGCGCATCACCAAGTGTCTTGGTTTGTTTCGATCCTATTAAAATCTTTGTTTCTATCACACTTCAGAAATACAGGAAAAGTGTGCTACATTTTGAAATATTTGTACCGGGTATTTACATTTTGTATATTAGAAACAAATTGACACCCTGCAGTGTCCGTTCGCACGACGGCCTTTTTTACCCCAGAATATTGTGGCATAGTTCACTCTGCAAAACTTTTGTTTGCAGTCAGAACCCTGGCGTGCAAGTTAAAAGAAGTAATTTGTCTGCAGACAGAGCCTGAGATGTCACCTCTGTCCTTGAAAGCACTGCAACTGTCAAGACCCCCCCACCCCCCAAATTTAAAGGCATATTTATTGCGCATCCACCTTCTGAATTCCAGCATTTTAACATTTATTTTGGGGTGCTGCAGCACCCCCATTTCCAGCGGCTAGGTGCCTTTGGGGACTTTTCAGACAAACTTGAACTCTTTAATTCTGATAACGTCGCATGCCCTCCGCAAGGACAGCGTGAAAACTTTGCAATGTTTGGAGAATGTCCTTCTGCGCGCCACTTTTAAATATTCTGTCTCCTACTTCGCCTGGGGCTCAACTGCCATGCAGCTCAAACACGCCATGGTTGTTATGACAACTGTCTTTGCTTGCAGCCCCGTAAAACAAGCTGACAGCCATGTTTTCCTTTACGATAGCAGTGTTGCTTCATTGTATAATATTCGAGCTAGTGAACTACACTTAATGGTTTTTCTCCTTTTGTGAAGTCCCTTAAATTCTCGGAAGAAAACGGCAAAAATATTTTTTTATCTGGATCCTGATGGACTTAGTCCCAATACACAGAACAAGTACGACAGGCCTTCTTTTTGTAGGTGGGGCGCTGGAGATACCACGTGGCCCCGTTTACATAAATGGTTGCTGCCCAGCATATAGCATCATACTGTACAAGGAACACATTACACGATAATGCTTATATGTTCGCTTGGATGGATGTTTGAACCTACGACTTAACATATCCTGCGTCCTAAGGAATGCCTAAATAAAAAACCAAAAAAAAACGTTTTTTAAATTCCAATCCACCCCTTCCGCCCCCCACCCCAAAATAAGACTTCAGAGTGCTACTGCTGGTATTATGCTCAGCCGACAGCATCACTGGTCTCTCGGGTGGATGTATGACATTACAACGCATGCTTTTACATCGCATGCCTTTACAACGTGGTTTTTACAACGCAAACCTTAACAACGCATAGCGCTTTGGGGTGCTGGATAGTGAATAGTTTAATTTACTATTCCAACTCCAGTCCCCGTGGACACTAGGGAAGGTGTTGGATAGTAAATTAAACTTATTCCCTATCCTAGAGCGCCCCCCAGCGCAATGCGTTGTAATGGTTTGCGTTGTAAATGTTGCGTCGTAAAGGCACTGCGTGGTAAAAGTTGCGTTGTAAAGGATGTTTCCCCTCGGGTTTACTTCTATCCCTAACAGTGCATCTGTTTTTCTTTCTGCACCACAGTGGCAAACACTTCGGGACAGATTTGTCAACATTGGATGCAACGCAGCAAGAAATCTTGCTGCGTCCAGTTGAGAGGGCAGGAATTCACCATAATTACTAGCATATGGCTCTTTCCTGGTCTTGCTTTGCTCTGGCGCACTTGTAGTCGCCAACGCAGGAACCCATGCGCCATGGTGCAAGAGTGCCTTCATTACAGAAAAGATAGTTTTTCTACAGGAAGGGATACCTTCCTGCACAAGAACCCTCCTCAGGCCTTTTCTTCTCTGCACACGTAGAAAGAAGAAATAACAAGGAGAAATAAACATTTTGAAGTATTCCCAGGTTTACTAGTCATGGAAAATCTTAAAATGCGCCAAAAACCATGGGTGGATGCATGATAATACCCATGCTTCAACAATGGAATACCTTCCCAACGCTGAGTAACACACGGCGCTGCCTTGCATTACTCCTGCTTTACTCTACCAAGCCGAGCACCGCAAGTTGGCTGTGCATTGGTAAATCTGACCTAAGGGCTTGCATTGCCTCGTGTGACGTAAGGGCAACGCAAGCCATTTAAAAATCTGGCCCTTGGTCTAATGGGTAATGATACTTTGAAGCCCCACATTAACCACCCCTTTCATAACACTCTCACATGTTCGTTCTCAGTCAACCCTGGTCCCTCCCATCCTGTGGGAGACCACATGGCATCTTCCTTCATGCCTGGGCGCATGTTATCCGCCTCTCACCCGCGGCTAGGGTTCAGTAGCGCTGGCGTACCAGGTTGGATGTGGACCAGCTTCAACAATTGTTTTTTTTCACTCCACACTTTTTGTCTCTGACTGACTCTATTAAAGGTGTCCATTTAAGCAGTGCTTAATTTGTGCAGGTTGTGTACATTGACACTCATTAATGACTCATTACAGGTGGATGAGTACATTAGATTACCAAAATATTTGCAAATAAGAATTAGTCGATTGTGTGGGGGGTGGAATGGAGCAGTCAGCCAAGGTTCATCACCTTAAAATCAGACCCCTTCGGTTGCTGGGCCTTGCATTGTTGATGGGGTGTATGACCACGCATATATGGAGATCCTGTTTCCAAGTATGAAGATGAAACCTGTTTATGGAAGGGCTATTCTGCTAGCAGTAGGGACATACTTTCCTAAAGGTGGATGCACAGTTCCTACAGTAGATGGTAGTCATGCCTGCTTTTCAGTCCCAGATATTGGGCTGTAATAAGTCCCGGAGATGCGCAGCTCTTCAAAAGGATTCAGGTCATTAATTGGTAAACATTCAGAGGCACTTGTGTAATGTTGAACTGCAGGCTGCATTAAATATTAGCATAGGCTTGTCTATACTGGTTGTGCCGGGGTCAGATGGGTTCCCAGGTAAAAGTGCCAGACTTGGGGAGAGCGTCATAGGCCTACAGGGCAAAGCTGCCTGGCAGAAGCTGGATTGTTCAGTCACTCCCAGAGTTGATTGAGTGGAAAATGGGGGTAGATGCCCAGGGCTAAGGTGTAAACGGCGTTCTGCTGGTCTTGTTGGCCTTTTGCCCCAGTTTGGCATCTGCCTTAAAAGCGCTGCAAATCCATCTCTGCCTGCCAAGGTGAGGTGAAGCAAAATGTGTGGAGGGCATCATTACCTGACATGGCCAGTGTAGGAGAACGCTGATATCCCATAGTCACACATGCACGGAATTAAGTGCATACATAAATAATGACCAGTTTTGAATGCAGAAACTCACGTTGCAGGTTTATTAGTTATGGTAATGAGTCAGCTTATGGTAGATCTTAAGGAAGACGGCACCAAGAAGACCTAATCTTGCTGGCTGCCTTGATTATCCACTAAGCTCTAGGAAAACAGCATATGTTGCTAACCTTTGGAGTTCACCATACATAGTTCGAAAAAAATGAACCCACACACAGGGTGGAGTGTTACCATGAAGTCCCAAGTTGCTCAGGCTTACAACTGCCCGTGGGAATAATGGGGTCCTGTCACTTTCATCCCGGGGCCCTGTTGTAAGGATTGCTAGGGATCAGTACTTAATTTGTGCCGGTGTTTGGAGGTGCTCGGCACGGACACTTATTTCTGACAGTTCACCACATGGTGGTGCTGTCTGTCTATATTTCAGAAGAGCGCATCAGCATGTCTTTTTAAAACTTCAATATACATCATGTGGCAGCAGTGGCGTTGGACCGTGGCACTTACGCTCAATTCCAAATTAAGCACTGGCTTAGGTATTGCCCCACAACCCCTGCTGGGCTCTTTCTTGTGGTTGCATTTTTCAGCAAAGTCCTTTGGATCACCCTGTAATGCCACCTGCAGAACACTAAACATCACATTTGAGTTCTATCAAGAACATATCGATAAGGGGTCTGTGGTAGGATGGGTTCCACAGTATAAACTAGCCAAAAAAGAGGCAATGGATGGCCCATGTTTAGGGCCCTGCCTGCCCCAAAAGTGATGCAACACGAGAGGAGGGTGACTAGACTAGCCTGCATCCTCACCTGGATATCTGAATTTGCTGCACCAGAAAAAGATGTGTGGACCGGCATAGGGCCTAAGTTATTGTCCACCAAATTGTTGCAACGCGAGCAGCCACATTATCCATGGTGGCTTGAGTGGTTTCTTAACAATAGTCCGAGCAGAGCTAACCCGCTTCCTTTTTATGGCGCTGTACATTACTCTTCAGGTAAATTATCCTAATTTATGTGACATTGATGCACATCCCTGAACGTGTTTCCCATACATGCTTTCTTTTTCAAGCAGAGGGGAATAGAGTAGACTGAGTCATGCTCAGTAAAAGGCAGCCAGGAAAGAGAAAGCTTAAATTATTAAAACCCATACTGCTAATGGCGCGCGCGGTATTGTCCTGCTAGGCCGCAGTAGCTGCGGTTTCCACAGATCCAGGGAGTACAGCGGCTTGAGGTTCTACAGACGATAAATGTGCATCTCTTTAGCGGGTGCTGCAGGAGAGTGTTGTCGGTGCATCTTCGTTTCTGTGTGCATACGTGTGTTGGTAAATATGTGCTACTACCAGATATTTTTAATATGGGAAAAAGTGACGTACCGGCGGTGCAAGGTCTTGTAAATAAGCCCCCTAGTTTGTTTGTTTTAAAGCGAAAATAATAATCCATCCGATCAGCCTGACAAGAAAATCACTATACCTCAAAATGCAGCAGAGAGGAAATGGCGGCGATAAAAGAACAATGCAAAGGACGAGCATGGGAGCTGCTGCTCTTAGCTTCTTATGACAGTGGCTATGGTTGACAGCTACAGGCTTCACGTTGTTTGTATGATCTCTTGGGAGGACGTTGATTTCTTTTCCACAATATCAATAAGTGTAACCATATTGGACATTCTCATTAGATATGAAGCATTTTGTCCTTGGTGAAGCTGCTTTGTTTTTCTTTTTATTCTTCCAAGTTCTTTCCCGCGTGTGGGAAGCTTTAGACAAACAAGCACAGGCAAAGCTAATGGGTCTGGGCTTGTCAAACTGGTGTAATTGCCGTTTTTACAGCACACATGCCGCACAAAGTGAAAAGAAAACATGCCACCTGCCAAACGTGGTGGCCTTACACTTGCAATACAAATCATAAATAAAACCAATATTTTAATAGGACAGTTCAAGTGCTTCCTAGCAGGCAGGTGTACTACAAAAAAAAAACATTGAATCCCTTTTGAGGTTTACTGCCCTTAGCAGGAAAATCTAATTCTTATTTGCACACAAAAAAGTACTACTAATTTTGAATTGGTGTAACCCGAAGACTTTTTTTAAACATACAAGGATGTCTTAAATAATGGGAACAATAATTGTCAAACTACAGTAATCTCTAACTGTACCCGGCACTGAAGAGCACTTCTTTTTAGATAGTAGTGACACTTGCGATCAGGAAAATGGCATCACTCAGTGCAAGAGAACCAATGGCTGAAATGGACTGACCCATTGACAGTTGATGAAGATGATTCACCCAAAGCTCCACAATGCATTCCTAGTCTCAGGTTTTCTTTTTGTCTGCAACTCCTTTTATAGGACCTAGCAATAACCGTTAATTCCTTTATAATAAATAGTGCAATTTAGATCTGTGGATCAGGAAAAGGAAAGTAAAACGAACTGATCATTAAGACCTTTTTTGGTACCACTGGCGCCTTTTCCCATGTGCGCAGCACTCTGGCCCCTTTAGTGCGCCCAAGGTGTGACATTTGCACAACATGAACTTGATTGCAAAGCAGTGGAGCCCTGTAGAGTTAGAAGGGTGCAAAGGAAGATGGGTACTCCGGATTCAGAGTACACATATTTGGCAGAGACGCGTGTAATGGCGCTGGCATACTGGAACAAGAGGGCCTCTGCGAACAGCAGGACTCGTGCATTGGGAACACCTTTACAGAGAGTTCAGGTCTGTTGTTGCATGGGCGTTTCTGTTATGTCCAGTTACTTTATTTGACCTGCCGAGGAGCAGCTCTCCCAATGGAAGATGGAGCTACAATTAAGGCCTCCTTGTGGTCGCATATTAAATAAAACTTGTGCGAGGGGTAAAATGATGCCATTACCTGGAGGTTATTTCTTGCTAAATGTTAAAGCAAGTCATAGACTGCCGGAACCTTGAAGACCATATCGTAACGAGGCCTTTATTTGTGGTTATGGCAAATAGTGTGCCTCCTAATTCATAGAGACTGATGGATTCATTCCAATTTCTGGTAATTGTGGATTTATTATGGTACTTTCCCCGTCATCCTGTGGTACCTAAGGATATATTTGTGAACTCCGAGCTGCTGTGGCTATAAGAATGTTTCAGATTGTGGACATTTTGAATCATCCAAAGTGGTGAGGAAAAACATAGATCTTTTTTAACGGAGGTCCCTTTTGGGCACTTGGATATAAAACTTCAGCATTTTGTGATTTTCTTTGGAAACCAAAACATTCAATTATCTGCCCCAGAGCCTGAATAAGGGAAGCTCTTTTTGCTGTAGCATCCACTCCCTGGCATTTTCAACACCATAGAGTGGGACTAGCCTCTGCAGGTGTCCTTCGCGACTCTGCCACATGAATACCACTATATATGAGATCTGGTAGCTTAGTGTGCATTTGCTTTGCTTGTTCCTGATGCAACACCATGTCGGGCCTTCATTAGAAGGAACTTGTTCTGAAGACCTGCGGGGTCTGTCGGCAGTCTTGAGTTGTAGAAAGTCTTTGGGTTGGTTTGGCATTTGCTGTGAATGCAAGTGCCTGCCTCCTGGAGCCTAAAAGGGAGTCCTCTGTTGCCACTGTTGTTTAAAGCCAGTCAACTGGAGGAGGAAGGAGGGTCACCTTCCTGAAAGAAACCTACGATTTAAGGCAGATGGCCTGGAGGGGGCGGGGGGTGTAGACCGCAGCCTTTTGGTAGCAACTGTCCTGTGACTAAAATGGAGGACTGCAGAGGTTCTTGAAAAGGTCTTCACTTGGGATTAGCAGTGTGGGCTGGGCAGGTGCAACAAGCCTAAGACAGGGCAGAGTCTTTAAAAGTACTCACAAGTCAGTTTGCTACGGGCTGGATGTGGCTGCCACCTTTTGGATGCATGCCGTTGCTCACCTGTGAGATGAGTAGAACCTTCCGAGTGTTACAGGCAGCCATTACAAACTTAATTCTGAACCAAAGGACAAGCTAAAGGTTTCAGTAGACAATAACGTTCTCACTTTGTTTAGAAGCTGGATGGTGCCATCAGAAACCTGTTCATTTTATATGGCCTGATAAGTTACTTTTCCAGGCTGGGATAAGCATGAACTCTTCTGCTTTAAATATGAGCAGCTATGGCTGTCCAGCATTGTACAAAGATAAAATACCAAGTCAGCCCTGCCAGGATTCAAAAGTGGGCACATACAGTCTGTGAGCCCACAAGTTCTCTCTGCTTTCCTTTTCTCGCACAAGTGTGGAAGTAAAACCTTTGCATGTCTATTTTGCTCAGTTTGTTGTTGGTTGATTGGGTCAGGCAGCTGCAGGAATTGTATCTTTATTTGTTTGCTGTGATTTAGTTTAAGAACTCTTCAAGTTGGAGCAAGAACTGCCCATTTCACTCTTTAGGTACCAGGAGCTATACTGATTAGACTGACCCCACATCCCCCATTCCTCTAGCTTGCTTGGCTTTGTTTGTTTTTACAGCAGGACGGTAATCTTTTGTTTCAGATACCCGGGAGCATCTGTTGAAGTTTGTAGTGCGGGATTAATGTCTTGCTTCTTTGAATAAAGGATTGACCCTAGGTTGACCGTCTGTTACCCTCGCATTTTCAGAGGTTATTACTTAAATCTTTGCTCTTCTCTGCAGATCCTGATGTACTGTAGGATAAAGTCTTACTAAACTAGGGGCCATATTTATCAGACTTTCACTCGGCACAATACACCTTTCTGCATGAGAGAGGGAGAACCGTAATGACCCATATCTATCAAGATATGGTGCATTACTGTCCTCTGCTCTGGTGCACAATCAGCAGCCTACCGCCAATACAGGCACCCATGCGCCATGATGCAAGGGTGCCTGTATTGTTGGCAGGATCGTTTTTGTGCAGGAAGGGATAACTTCCTGCACATAACAATCATCAGAGGCATTTTTCTCTTCTATGTGTGCGGAAGAATAAATATATTTATCCTTGTTGCGTCTCACATCGGGAGAACTTGGCATTATGACGCATTCCCAGGTCTATCAGTTATGGTAAATATTTGAAAGCGTCAAAATCCATGGGTGAATGTGTGGGAACACTTGCGTTCCACCCAGGATTTGCGCTGCTTTGCGGCACTCCAGATTTATCAGGCCATGCAAGGTAGCCACAACCATGAGTGACTTGATAAATCCGGCTTGGGTTTTGTGTCGCATAGCCATGATAAATCTGACCCTAGATGTTATGGCCCGCTTCCTGCCTCTGCACCCACTTGGTTGTTTAGGTCCTCTGATCTGTATATGAGTCTTGTGGCGTTAGTGCATAAAGTGTGTTTGGATGCAGTCTGTCCTCCGTTGGCAAGTTACCATAGGGGTTTTGTAGGCTCTATCTCCTGTTTACTCTTCACCACTTGTGAGCCAGCTTTAGAAAGGGCATGGAATCATTAAAAGGCATGTTCTCCAACTCTTATTCTGTATCCTGAACCTTAGTGTTTGGAACATTTTCTCGGAACCTATGTCCATTACTACTAGGTTGGTATTTTTCACTAATGCTCTAATGGCTTGAATCGAAGCCAGTGGTTCTTCATTGATATTAGCCGTGGCCCCAGTAGCTGCCTTGACTTGCATGGACTCCATCAAACTAGTCATAATGGCCCATGAAGACTGACATGCATTCTGATTGTTAAGCAAACACAGTAAAGTCTCCATCTTCCATATGGGGGTCAACTTTCAGTTGTCTGGAGGGGCTAAGGTCAAGAATGCCAGACAGTCTTGGGTCTAGAATGCCAGATATTCTCTTCACCATTGCAGCCTTTCACTGTAGCACCACCTGATGAAGATCTGCATGAGAGATATCTCTTGTGTTTCGTTGACTAGCTGGTGAGAGGATGTCTATTGAGTGGAAGCTATTTTGCCACAGCGATCAGTCTGGGTGGTGCTAGACTTTACACTGGTAGGTTCCTCTGCAGGATGGCTGAAGGCCACATGAAAATTGAAAACTGATCTTCAGAGGAGGTGAGAATGAAGTATTCTTGACTGGGTAAAATGATTCTACAAATCACTAATGTTGGCTATTTTAGGAAAGGGCTGCCGGTTACTTGGTGTGGTGTAATAGCAGATACAGAATTGCTTTGGAAATGGAGAAGATGACACCCAAGTTAGGTGTTACTATAGCAGAGATTAGTCCCATGACTTGGAGCACTCCTTTAACACCAAAAGGGCCAAGCACTTCTATTGAGCATTGTATGGATTAGTCGCGAGTGTTCTCAGTTGTAAATGTGTCTACTTGAGCTCCAACGATGTCACACAAGAATTTGTGCACTAGTGAAGCACTCTTAAAAAAACAAAGCACCTTCAATTTAAAGTTACCAAGATGCAACTGGCTTTTGTTTAAGTTTAGAGGTTGAAGTCCACTGAGAGGCTAACCCTGTTTTCTTGCAATTCAGTTAGTACAGACCACCACTTCTGCTAATTTACCATTTGGGGAAAAAACAGAAGGGCCCTTCCTGCTACCCCTGATTTACATGCCCCCTTGCGCAAATCCAGTACCCAAAAACGACATCTGAGGTTTTCATTTAGATAACTGATGCTAGGTTGTGATTGTGTGTTTCTGATGACCAATTTCTAGTATGATTCAAGGTCATACATCAAAGTACTTGCACCCATAACTCCTTGAAAGACAGACCGTCAACTGCTTTAATGTGTAAAAATTACTTTAAAAAATATGTAGCCAGTTTGAAATGTAACTCTCAAAATCTTTAGTTGAGAAGCTGACCGGGGAGGGAAGTGGAAAGGAAAATAAAGGTAAGTCAACCTCCTAGGAGAAGTGCATGGTCTCAGATATGTTACAGGCTTGAGTTCTTAGGGCCTTATTTAGAGTTTGGCGAGGGGGATACTCTGCCAAAACGCAGTAGATATCCCTTTTGCTGTATTGCAAATATCAAAGCCTGTAATATACTTGTAATATAGTGGACGAGAGATCAGTCATGTTTGTGATAGAGGATCCCATCCGTCAAACTCCAATTAAGGCCCTTTGTATCTAGAGATGATCTTGTGATGATACAAAAGGAAGTTAGACCTGTGGCATCACTGTCTAATATTTCGGTAGTGGGTTCAACATAGTAGTTTAAATTGTTTTATTCATTAAGGGCCAGATTTACTAACATTTTGTGTCATGGTAGCACCATTTTTGTGGCACATCCATGAAGCAAAAGGCTAGCCAAAATTTACAAAGCTATGAAAGGGGCGGTTTGTGCTGCTTAGTGTGACTTAGTAAAAAGAAAAGTACGTCAATGCAGTTGCTTGCAATGTGTTGCGTTACGTTTCATTCTGCGAGGCGTTTCAGGCGTAGAACATGGTAGTTCCCCTGCACCCACTCATTGATTTCATGCAGATCCATGAGTGGATTTACAGACCTTTGTAAATCTGGGATCCCAGATTTACAAAGGTCTTCCAGAGGATGGTGTAACAAGGAGAACTTTTTTTCTTCTCTATTTCCTCTTTCTGTGTGTTGCAAACCGCAGCACACATATAAAGAGGGAAAATGCGTCATAATTGTTTGGGCAGGAAGGTATACCTTCCTGCCCAAAAACCATTCTTGTAACGCAGGTACCCTTGTACCGTGGTGCAAGGATGCCTGCGTTGGCACTAGGCTGCCTGAAGTGTGCCAGCACTATGAGCGAGAGCAGAAGTGTGCTGCATCTTAGTAGATATGATGCATTCGCGTTCGCTCACTTTCACACACTGCAGCATGTTGCCTTGCTATACTGTGTTGCGTGAAAGGTTAGTAAATCTAGCCCTGTGTCGAAAAACTTAAAAAGGTACACTGAATGGGCTTGAAATCTTGTTAGAGCCATATTTACACCATGAAAGGTGGGTATAAGCTTCTACTGTAAAATTGTGGCGGCAAAATTGCAGGTGGTAACTAATAGACCAAGAACGGTATGTGTTCCTCTTCTGTGCGCCTCATGCAAATCTAATAGAAATTCGATTGCCTTTCTAGTGTAAATTGTCAAATGCACTCCAAACATATTATTTGGAAGTTTTCAATATAATTGGAGGGACCTGTATGTAATTGATGTGGGTAGTTTGCTCCAATTTCTTAACACAGAAGTGACTGTATTTCATTGCTTGATAAATGAGCAAAGTTGTATTTCGTTCAGATATGTAATAACTGTTATTACTTTGTGAATCTTGCATTCTTCTCTATACGTGCTCACAGAACAATGCCCCATTGTGCATTCTTTTGCTGGTTAAGTACCAGTTAACTTGCTCAATAACTGCTCCAGTGGACCACATTTGTGCCAACTTTGCATGGCAGTATCCCTTAATGGCAGCTTTTTTTTTTTCCTTCGAGGACTAAGGGCAGATTTCATGTTGCCAATGTTACGTTTTTTTATTTTCTTGTATAATTAGGTGCTAGTAACCTGTTTAAAACAAAAGAATAATTTCATATGCAAATAGAAATTTCCGAATTAGTGAGGGAATACTGTTAATTTTATAGGACATGGTCTTTGCAAACGGTTTTTTGTTTTGATTGGTAGTTATAATTTTTCAATAAACAATCATGATTTTGTAAATGTAAAACTCTTGGTAGGATTTTAGTTTTATTCTCGAAGCCAAAAAAACAGTTACTTACCTTTGCTAATGTTCTTGATCGAATGAGAATCCAGCATATTCCTCTCCTATACAGTTTCCAAGACCGTAAACTGAACCCAGAAACCTTTAGCCAGAACTTTTTAGCCCGCCTCCATCACTGACTTCACGTGGGGGCTCCTCTGCATTGACAACCGTGCCTTGCGCTTCACCTGAAATTGGTATGTCAACTGCCATATAGGGGACATATGTGATGTCTGCTCAGTCCATTTTGTATGCTCCCACCTGACTCAAACGTGCCAAAACAACCAAGAAGGATGAGAGGGCGTACTGAATCTGAATCCGAAAGCACGCTTCCCAAGTAACTTATTTTGATAGTGGATTTGAAGCCTTGCGGATTACTTACTTGACTACTCCTAAACCAATACCCAAAAGCAGGAGTAATGATTGAGGATATTCTTCCCCTTCGGAAAAGAAAAGATTGCAACGCTGCTCTAGCAAACTGAGATAAGAACCACCATGAACACACAATCCTGCTTTGAAACTGAGTAGAGAGCACACCAATTTCCATCTTTAAAAGTAGACTGCGTAGGAACACCTAACCATGTCGAACACCTCACGGAATGAGACCTGAACTATTCACTTTGAAAATTCCTAACCAACTCATAAGACTAGTTCACGGTGAGATTCAACAGCAAGTATCTGTTGCCAAATTATACAACCCGCCTTCACTCTCTGAATTCTTTGGAGGAATATAAACATTTGGAGTCCTTCAAGAATCTAACCTATAGAGCCTCTTTCTCTTTGGAAGGATGAGGCACCGGCTAGGACGCTGGCACTGCTCGCTACCGGCTTGTTGGTAGGAAAAAGGCTTTACTTAAAGAACTATTTTACACCTTTTGAAAAACATACTGAAGAGAAGCAGAGAAAGATTTAATCTTACTCACACTTTTAGGAAACGAGATAGCTACTAGAAATCCACCAAATTTCAGAAGGCAAGAATGCATGGTTTCAAAAGGAGAACCCATTAGAAATCATAACCGCAAATTCAAATCCCAAGAGAAAGGGTCTTTGGAGTTAAAGTATTTAGCAAATCTACCCGTAATTTGAAGGAAGAGAACTGCTCAGGCAAAAACAAACCAGCCAAGATAACAGTTGAATAAATCTCAATATTACCAATTTTAAGTTCTTTTTCCAGGAGGTAAATGGCTAGTTACTAAATCTGTGCGGTCTGAGTATTCAATGGCTCAATAGAATGCTCAGAATACCAAGCTGCAAAAAAAAGTAACATTGGCTAGAACAGAGTGCCCTTGTCAAAGAACTATGAGAAGCTAAAAAACACCCATTACTTTCCAGAGGAAAATATTAAATAGATGGGGAATAATCTCTACGGGTCCAAGCTGAAACATTAAAAACCTTAAGATGTGGCTAAAACAAACTATCTGCCCTGTCTTCCCTTAGAGGTCAAGAGAGAACGCAACTGAGGAGGACAACCAGATTAAAAAAAAAAGACTAGCCCAAACTGGAATGTGAGCCTTGTGTAGAATGTTTTGAATCCTCCAACACCAGGGTCTTCCGGCTACAGTAAATGTTACTGTAACGGGAGGACCCAATTCAGAATGTCACCTCCGAATTCACTCAGTTGATACTGCTTTGATCAAAATAGATGGCATAGTTTGTCATTGGTTGCAAAGAGATCTATTTCCAAAAATCTTAATTATTGGAATATCTTGCAAAACCCTTCCAGAAGATGCCATTTGCCCTCATTGACTGACTATAGCCTGCTCCGAAGGGTTGTGGCCTTGTCAGTTATTTGTATAGGAGCTGCTGACAGACCTATTTCACGGACTACGGTCCATTGCCAGATCTATAGAGTTTCCAAGCATAGACCAAGAACATACCATCCCCTCTCCTTGCTCGGATATCACATGAAATTAATGTTACCCATCAGTACCTGCACATGAATGCTCTGTAGCTGGGGAAGGCAAACCTTTAATGTCAATCTGGTCTCCCTCAACCCCAACATATTGCTATGAATCTCTCATTTATCCCCTGTGAAGCCTTTCCCTTTCAAAGGGGATCCACACTCTTCCACCACAGCAACTGTCTTAACCACCTGAGTCAAGGCCAGACTTGTCCTTAAAGTCCCTGTGGAGATGTGGAGCTGTTTCCATTGATGATGCAAATCCCACTGAAGGCAACCTATTCTCAGGCCTCCCTGAGGCAAAGGTATGACACATGAAACCAAGAGGCTTAAAATGCATAAAGCCTCTCGTGCCAGCTGATCGGGACATTTCCCAAAAATCAATAATGTATCCCGAAGCTGAACACCCTTCTCTTAGGCTGCATAAGATTAATGGACTGAATCTGGGTCAAGGATTGCTTTCCATTTACAGAGAGGCCCACCTTTCACAAGAGCGGTTCTAACCAGCACATTTTCTGCCACCAAGGCTGGAAAAGTCACTGATGAACTGGTCATCCAGATATGGATGAACTTAACTGAAATCCTTCTGAGATAGGCCAGCACCACAGCCATTACCAGTGTGAAGAAATGGAGCAAATCAGAGGCCTAAAGGTAACTCTGACCTAAGTAGATATTTGTCGCACTGGCTCCGCCTTTGACGAGGAAGCCAGAGCCGTCTTGAACATTGCCTGAGAGAACAGTTTCAGTACCAACTTCAGACTGTCCGAATCGAAGACTAGGAAGTCGAGGCCAAAAAGTTATGGAATGCATCTTTTGGCATGAGTTGCATAATTCAGGATTTTGTCCATTTCCTGTATTTCAGATGCAAGACACTTGAGAATCCATAATTGACATGCTGTTTACAAGTCTAGCACAAAATAATTGGCATAATGGGATTGGGGGAGAGCCCTGCTGTCCAAAACATAAATCATTTTAAAAGGGACGAAAAATCATTAGAGTAATCGGCAGCTCCAGATGCGGCTTCTCTTGGAGGCATGTTAAAAAGGAACGGATGTCGCCTGTGTACATGGCGTTTTATATGGCGCTTGACACTTCATCCCTTCTGAAGCAGGAGACTGTTTTTGATGCGAGCGGTGCCCCATCACACCAGTGATGGAGAACCGCATAAAAAAAATGCTGGAACCAGTCTGGTTGGTGGGTCGCGTAAGGGATAGAGTTTATATACATTCAAAAGTCAATTTTAAAAGCAAACATACAAACACTTTTCCATTCAAGTAACTTTTGGGTATGTAAAATGCTTGCTACCCACTCAGTAGTAGAAGGGCTTTCAAATCATGAGACGTGATTTGGGGAGAGAAATTGTCCTTTCTAGGTTTTACTTTGCACCTGTATTTTAAGTCCTGCATTATCAGGGGTAGCGGAGTTGGGTGGGTTTGAGTGAACCTTTAACTGTTAGTGGGTACTTGTCACTACTTAACGTTTTAAGTGATTACTTGATAATGCGCAAACTGTACCTTATTGAAAGTACACCTATGTCAAAACATGCTATTTTTCATTAATAGATGTATTTTCTTCCCATGCTATATACTAGGACTGACGCAGGTACCCAAAGCAATAAAGACAGAAATTTCATATGATTTGAACGAGGCGGGTAGCTACGATGTCTTCGTTAACAGTATATCAAAATTCTTGAAGTTATACAATGAGACCGAACAAACTGATCCAATGGTGTACGAGGATTGCTCTAGTAAGTTGGTGTCATCTTCATGTTTTTGTGATGTGATCCCTTCATGAGAGATTGTGTATGATAGTTTACAAGATACCATCAAAGGGTGGGTGAAATTGTCTTTTTGACTCTAAAACTGTGCTTTTAGAGCCCAATGTTTGCGGGTATCTGTTGTGAATTTGTATTTTTTAAGTCTTACAGTGTACTCGCAGGAGACTGGTTGGAGCAAAAAGTCTTGGCATGGTATTTTCTGAGCGAATAGGCTGCTGTCGTATGCAAAAAGTATAATTTCACAAGTGTAATTAACATTTCTTACCGTCCTGTTACCAACCACTCTTAACAGCGATGCTTCCGTGAGCAGTCTGGATCTCATCCTCACTTGTTTCTCACGGGTAGAAAATATAGAGATGGCTCTAAAATATAAGATTGCAACCCATGTCAAAATGTTAGGTTACAAAAATGTACCTTCTCCATATAGTGGAAAGTCCGAGTATATTAAATGTTCAGATTGGAGAAAATAATGACTTAAAAAGCTCCTCCTTTAACGTGATCCATGTACGACAGGCAGCCTCTTTGTAATGTTATATTTTATGTAGATAAATGATATTGGGTCGATACTATTTGTCAACACTTTCATGAAAAGGTTATTCAGGGGGCGTTTTCTTGAGGTAGGCAAGACTTGTTTATTTTAGTGAGTCCCACTTTTTTTTTTTTAAGTATAGTAAGTGAAGGCAGAATGCCGTGTTCACAATGTACACATTGCACATCTGGGACAAGTATCACTGAGTTTCTCACAGGCTGTATGCAAGCTGCTATCTTGCAACAGCAGGCCTGTGCCTTGTGATATTCTGGGAGCCTTTTTCTTGGGAGTTCATGACTTCCATCTCCTTATCTGTCCCTCTTTTGGTCACAGACCATGAGGTGTGAGAGAAGGGTGTGCATGTTTAATAGGAAGGATGGTGAGCTGCTGAGTGCACTGGGTGGGGGTTGGGTGGAAGTGAGGTGAGGTGGGGGGGGGGTAGGGGGGGATAAGCAGAGGGCGCAGCCAAGGCACTCTTTTCACATCTCACCATGTACAGTGAAAAAATAAAATACCACAAAAATAAAATACCGCAAACCTGGGAAAACAGCGACCTGAAAAGAGGAGGAACAGGCAACACCAAACCTCCTACGAACAAACGGGGCACACAAACTAAAGGCCACAAAGTAGACATACTAATCAATAAGATGGCAAACCTAAAAGAAAAAAACTTAAAAGCCTTTGTGAGTCTGTCACGTCTGCAACAGATCTACAAGGAAACCTTAAAATACTGCGCTCCATAGAACTGACTGTAAAATATTGGGACTAGAGCTATTTGCCACTGTGCTAACCGATCCAAAGCCGGAGACCCATTTCAGATGTGAAGAAGGGATGAGTGTTATTGGAAGCTGATGATTCTGGTTAGCCCAGTAAATACACTACTTATTATAATAATGATAATCTTCTCAATATATCCATAAAAATTATGTTAAATAACTTCTTTGCAGTATGTACCACAAACTGAACGGTCTCCAAGCACTAGGTTACGGGTGGTGAATGTATAATTGCGTATCAGTAAAGTAGATCCGACAATTCCTGCTTGGCGAGCAGTTTGTACAGAGTAGCTTGGTTTAAAAAACAATTGAAAGCAATAAGATTATGCTACAAAAACTGGGGTCTGAACAAAAATCTATTCCTCCAAAGGAAACTGAGACAGATGAGCAAACGCTGGTCAACAGAGTAACGAGTTCTAAATAGAAAATAAGATGGTGGTCTTTCCATGAAGACTGGTGAATCAAAGCCACAGAATTTGTAATGCGTTGCGTAAACTGCGACAAGATTTAATCTAGTCAGTTAAGGCTACATATTCGGGATGCTCTAGAAATAGGATAGTCTTACACATGCTTGTTTCCTCACTTCAATATAGATTTAAACTGGACAGTGACTATTGAAAGAATGATAATCCTGTTTCCTGTACTGATTTGTACAAAAATCAGTACAAATCAGTACAAATCAGTACAAAAATTATTCAAACTCCTTTTCTGCATTGTGGACCACCTCTTTCTGGATAACATAGGAACAAGGGGAAAGGTTGATAGCTTCCAGTTGATGCTTAAGCAGCAGCTCATCCGTCCTCTATGCTCATCCATTCAACGGCAATCTAATTATGGTTTGGATACCAGCATTGATCACAGTTTGGACACAGGTGATTTTCTCCTTAGTTAAATACCATTGCAAAGGCTATTGTTGTGTATCTAATAAAGGGTGTTTATTCCCTGCAGAAAGATACAGTTGCAGTGTTATTCTGTTTATCGAAAAAGGTTTGGTGTTATTGTATTGGTCTCTTTAATATTAACCTGATCAGATGAGAGGGGTATGTATACCTTACACTAAACTCCCAACTAAGGAATTTGTGGTTGGATAGCAATTGAGCCTTCATTGGCTGAAGTCAGCTTTTTGAACAGTTTGTTCAAAATCACAGAAGTTTGTCCTTGGGTTTAGGTATTTAAGTAGTTTCAAATTGTGGCCTTTACAAAGCGTATGTTTTTTTTTTTAAGTGATCATGATTGTTGTGGTAGAGTAAACTACCAGTAGGTCAACTTTTTTTTTTTTTTTACCAGTTGTATTGTTAAGTTGGCTCTTTGAATTCCTCCTAGTGAGCCTTCCAGAAAAGAATGGTATTTCTACGTTTATTCCAGAGGAGAATCTGCATGGAGAATCTACTTAGCAAAATTGTACTCTAAATCTTCTAAAAAAATCATGGGTACTCTACCTGTAGCTTTTGGCTTTTTTCCATCCAGATGGAAATTTAACCTGCATGATTGTGTGAACCTGAAAAGATGGAAAATTTGTCAGTGAACAAGAGGCTTAACAAGAGAATTCTTAATATGAAAACCATGCCAAACTGCCTGGATTCTTTAAGATGCCTTATTTCGATCTCTTTGGTAAAGCAAAATGTTACTTACCCTGTAAGCATTTGTTTGTGGCATGTAATGCTGTAGATTCACATGTTGTGCATACTCCTGCCATCTAGTATTGGGCTTGAACATGTGCATTTGTTCAAAGCATTCTTTTTTGAATCACGAGGTATAGTGACTCCACCTATTTCTGGTAATGTGCATGGGTATCAGTTCCATTGTTAGGTTGTTTTGCCACAGCAGCTAAACGAAGTCTGATAGAGGTATGGGCAAGACCCGACTTCTACAGATTAAGAAAGTAACATATTATCCTGCACTGAGGCTGTGAGCGGGTCAATGTGTTTAGGGAGACAATAGTATACAAACCATTTCCACCTGCCTTTTAACAAATCGGGTGGGTATGTGTAGAGAGGGAGGTCTCAAATTTCTGGTGTCCCATAGACTCAACGCTCCATCTACCCTTTTGTCTGTTTGTCCGCTTTCTCGTCCGACCAGCAGACCATACTGCAAAGACCCAAACCCGAAAGTCTGGTGAGGCTAATAAGGCGTAATCATAGGACCTCTGGAAAAAACCTAGCTACTTTCATTTTAAAGTGTCACACCATTCCAAGAAGGGAAGCCAAAAATCCACATTTATCGAACTCTTCCTATCTATGGTGGCTATGCTTTTTATCGAGACCAACAAATCGTGTAAGCTAGGAGAAAGTGGGGACACCCAAAGCTTGCAGATTTCCCTACGTGCCAGCAATATAATGTAGAAAGTTAACTTTGCTTGACCTTTAGGCCTTATCTCAGGCTCCAGCTGACCAAAAATAACAAGCAAAACGTTTACCTTTACTTGCAGCATAAGCATTTGAGACAGTGCCTTAATTACATCGCTTCAGTAGGTTTGTAAGTTTGTACATTCTAAACATGTGGACGTCATCTGCTTTCATGTTACCACACTTTGGACAGGGAACTTCACTTCTTCTCCCAAACTATGACAACTTCAAGGGTGACCAATATGCCCTATGAATGGAAAAGAGATGATTTCTCCTCAGATGCGCAGGTTTAACAGATTTAAAGAGCATATCCATAGATACTTGCCAGTATTTTTGCAGCGATGGTTCCGTCAAGTATTTTCCCCACAACTCCACTGGCAACGTAAAATCACCGTCCTCTCTTTCCACCAGTAGCCAGTATATGGTCGATAATTCCTTCTTTTGACTAGGTTGCTGCTTCAACTTAAACTCTAGATCATTTTGTACACCTATCGGTGTTGACGGGTCAGAACTCCAACTTTGCATTTGTGCATATTTGAACCTAGATAACCGAAAGTTTTTAAGCTGGCTACAACTCTCCCAAGATATTAGCTCCCCATCTCTAATTACGTGGTCCCATTGATTAAGTCCCCCTTCTTTTAGAGGCTTGGCAAGAATATCTTTTGTCCGCTCAGGGGAGCCGGGGCTATCCCAGATGGGGGCTAAAGAACTGTAATAGGGAATTTTCAACCCAGATGGGGGCTAAAGAACTGTAATAGGGAATTTTCAAGGTTTTCCTCACTTTGTACCAAGTCTCTGCTAGCCCCCTCAAAATCTTCAACCTGACTTTTAAAAAAAAATGTTTGGGTCAGCATATTTGAAGATGAACCCTTCCTGACCTCCCGGCTCCAGATTCGCAACTGTGGACCACAGGCCTCCTACCATAGGAGATTGGAGAGTTGAAGAGACACTTTCTATTTTTTAGCAGAAATGCCCATGAGTAGAAAAGTAGGTCTGGCAAGGCCAATCCTCCTTTCACTATCCTCCTACGCAATTTCTTCCAAGCTATTCTTGGCCCTTTACATGCCCATATAAACGAACCCAAGTTTCCTTGAAGCTTTTTAATCCGTTCTGTATTAAACGGCAGGGGAATTGCATTGAAGAGGAAGGTCAGCCTTGGAAGGATTACCATTTTGATCAAGTTATTTCTTCTGAAAATTGATAATTGAAGATGAGACCAGGAATTCAAAAGCCTTGTAATCTCCTTACGGACTACGTTAAAGTTAAGTTTTGTTATTTTACTAATGTCATGCGATATCCTAACTCCAAGATATCTGACCTCTTCCTTTCCAGATTCCCCTTCGATGTTCCAGGACATTACTTCAGACTTTTCTTCATTCACTTCATAGCCTGATGCCCTCCCAAAGTCTGTTGTTAGGGTCTGTTGTCAGTTGTTGTTTTTGATTAATGTCTCTTAATTTGTAAAGCTTGATGCTAAAGTTCTGATGTAAAATTTTATTAGGATGTACCCAATAAATACTGACCAGTTTTTGTGGAAAATGTTTTACATTTTGGCTTCTTAGTAACACTAGTTATTAAACAACAACCCAGGATAGCATTATGATTATAATTTTATGCCCTACAAAAAATGGTGCAAATTACACATTAGGCAGGAAGAACTAACACCCCCTGATATCATAATGTGTACCTCCCATAGGCGTACAAGTGCTTAGATGGAAATCCAGGCCAAAGCAAATAACCACAGATGTGTTGCTGTATTGGGAGAATAGCCATAGATGGTCTAACTATATTGTACTTGCTCTTTGCAGCTGAACCAAGGACTTACACGGACCGACAAGAACTGAATGACGATAATGGAAAAAAGAAAGCCTGCACCTTCAAGCGTAAATGGTTGGGGAACTGCTCAGGCCTAGATGACCCCACATACGGCTACAAGGATGGCAACCCATGCGTCATTATTAAGCTCAACAGAGTTTTGGGATTTAAGCCTAAGGTATATTGTTCTCCTTTAGTCTTTACCTGTAATCAATGTTAAATTGTTCTTAAAACCAAGTATGACATATTCCACCCTTGTACAAGTCATGTAGGCCATGCACTAGTGACCATTACAGCGGGCACTGTCATTAGGGAAGTGTCTGCCACCTGGGTTAGGGGGACATTAACAAAGAGAAGGGTACTGACCTACATGGTAATGCCCAGTGTAAGAATTAATAAAATTAGAAGAAGCTCTTGAATCTCAAGGCTATTCCAGACCTCTATCCCCGCTAATTATAGTACATTTCTCCTTTCTCTCTCCCTACTGAATAATGCTGCCTGCACTATTGCCAATGCTGATAGTGGCTGGCACAGCTTCTGCTATGCAAACACAGGGAGATGATGGACGGAGTGCGGAAACTTTTCAGACACTGCTATAACTGTCATTCGCGTAGGGCCGGATTTATCAAAGGATCGCGTTGCCAATGCAATCCTTTAAGTCTGATTTACCAAGCCACACAAAGCCACCTTGCTTGGTAAATCTGGAGTAACACAAGGCAGCACAACTCGCTGCCTTTTGGTGTTATGCACTGGGAAGGCATGACCTGGGCAGAGCCTGGGTATTCCTATGCATCCACCCATGTATTTCGGCGCATTTCCTGATTAACCAAAAAAATAAACCAGGGAATGCATCAAAATTGTATGCCTCCCTGGTAGAGGCGCAACGAGGAGGAATAACTTTTTCTCACCGTTTTTTCCTAACTTAGAAAGAGTAAAGCACAAATAAGAGGTGTTTTTGTGCAGGAAGGTGTCCCTTCCTTCAGAAAAACAAGCCTGCGTGCAACAAAGGCAGCCTTATACTATGGTTCAAGGGTGCCTGCGTTGGCGCTAGGCAGCATACAGTGCGCCAGCGCAGAGAGAGAGCAGGAATGCACCATATATTAGTAAATATGGTGCATTCCTGCCCTTTCCATTTGATGCAAGGCAGCAAGTTGTCAAATATTTACAAATGTGGCCCAAGAGCGTTGCATATCGAAGATACAGGTGACAGGTTGGCACAAAAACAAGTACTTTATTAAGGAACAAGTTTCAAGTAAGGAAACCACGCCAGGAGCTACAATATAACCAGCTCAGGCAGGAATAGAACAATCTCGCAAATGACATCACCCATTCTTCGTGACGCAACATTCCACACCAGGCTAGAACAGAACACAGGATACCATAAGTGGCTACAGCCAGAACAAGGGTAAATGGAGCAAACAGGCTCACCATTGAACTTGAGCTGTTATGTGCGTAAAGCTCCCTTCAGCCCACTGTGCTTACCACCCCCTTCCTCTTGGGCTTCTGTTATTGAATAGCAGCTGCAGGGGGGACACTCTGTGCATGACTCATGCTGCAGCTGCCATTCAGTGAGAACAGGAATTGAAGGCGGGAGAGTGCATTTGAGGAGAATGTTGAGGCTCCCCTCAGGCTGCATTGCTTTGGAATGCAGCCAGGTATTTCTAAGCATTTTGGTGGTGTGGAGAGACTGCAATTTGCATGAGTAAGCTCAAGTAATATCTCTTTAACCCGTTGGCTGCGTCGAACGTTCCGCTCCAGTGCTGAACGTTCGAAAAACGGATGGGGCAGCGTCTGCCAACGGACGTGCGCAGCACTAGCAAGGTAGTGCACGCGACGACCGTTGGCGGACGGCAGCAGCCAACGGGTTAAAGCTCGCCCAAAACATGAATTTGCGTTATGACTTAAAGCACAACACCTTATTGGGCATAAAGCAATACATCCCTCCCTCTCATTATATAGTGGCATCCTTAGGGAAGCTTGAGCACCATACAAAGAAAATATAGATGAAATGAATAGAGTACAATTGAATAATCAAATGCACCTTATAACAGTTTATGGAAAGGCTATAAATAGTACATGGGGGTTTTTGGTGTCGACCTTAAATCTGGTATAAGTCCCAGATTTTGGTTCCCAATCTGAAATATTTATTAACTGCATACTATAAAATACTTGTGGCTTGTAGATCGGTGGTGGCTCTGAAGAAGGCGTAGCAGACCTACATAGCTTTACTCTGCCAGACTAGTAGATACTGCTACTGAATGTGTGATGCTGTCATGGAATCTTGTTCATCGCCATTCTGGGTCACGAGAAAGTGCATTACCATGTATAATGATCAGAGTAGCTGTTTACTGCACCCAGCTAGAGATTTTTTTCTCCATCCCGGTTATTTACCGCCTGTAAATCCACTAGATTTTGAAACTGCAAAATGTACTCAATCAAATGTATTGGAGTAGGTCCTGTTTTAGAGCTCTTACTACTTGAAGTAGGGCTGGGCCTGTAGAGCAATCCAATATTAAAATCCATTTGTATAAGAATGACGAATAAATGTGCAAAACCATCTGTAAATCTCTCAGGGTTATTTAATGTACAGAAATCGAGGCAAGTACCTCCACTGCCATCAATTCCCTTATCCTCCTGAAACTGCTGGTTAGCAGCCACGTTGCTGTCAAAAAGCAGGAAGCATAATTCTTCATTTACATTTGGGAAGAGGGTTTGCACAAAAATTAGGGCCAGATGTAGGTGGCAAATACCGGTCGGAAACGGCCGAATTTGGCATCTTGAGATGTAGGGGGCCAGATTTTACAGATTTTGTATATTTACCAAATCGGTAAATTTACAGAATCTGTAAAATACCGAATCGGTATTTTTACCGATTCGGTACCTTCCAGATGTAGGTGGGACTCTTCTGAGTCCCAAAGGCCCTACAAATTCGGTATTTTAACACACAATCCAATTGGGTGTTAAAATACCGAAATCAGGTGTGCATGCACATGTGTGCATGCACACCTAGCCATGTGACAGACAGACATGCCCTTAGGGCATGTCTGTGTGCCACATGGCGCACATGCCTATTTTTGGGGTGCCAGAGTGTGTCAAAGTGACACCCGCCTGCACCCTTGCCAAATTCGGTATTTACCGATTCTGTAATTATAGAATCGGTATTGCTCATTGATTCCTATGGGCTTCAAGGCCCATAGGAATCAATGGGCAATACCGATTCGGTATTTACAGATTCGGTAAATACCGAATCGTAACGATTCGGTATTTACAGAATCTGTAATACCTACATCTCCCCCCTTCATATTTACCGACTCTTAAATACCGAATCGGTAAAATTCGGTATTTAAGAGTCGGTAAATATGAATTACCTACATCTGGCCCCTAATCACTGTCCTGACAGCTACAAATTTAAGTGACTGTTTTCCAATGTTGGGAAAGGAAATCGCTTGGGTGAGTTCTGTGCTGATGCATGGGAGGGTCAGGGATATAAAACATGACCTGAGTGAAGTGTTTTGGTAAAAAATCGACACAAAGGTCTTTTTGCCTTCCTCCTAGTTGGGGATGTGGAGCTTTCTTTGCCTGTGGTGATGTGATGAAAAAATAAAATCCTGATACTGGAAGCATTGGAGATTGAAGCTTGAAGTTAATGAGAAGAAATCTTAAGGCAAAATTGTTGGTAATGCGAGCATGGAAATCTTCTAAAATTTCCAGAAATTATGTCACCATAAAACGTACTTAGGGAACCTGGAAGTTCTGCGCTTTTCTCAGCTGATGAATCTTTGCCACCATTTTAGAATTGAGCTTTACACAACAATGACATTAATAATTGCATTTGACGTTCAGTTATTAAAGAGAGGGATGGTGATGTTTTAAAAATGTATTTTCTCATTTTAGTAGATTTGTCAGTATTAGTTTTTTTTTTAATTCAAATTCGTGGCAAATCGATTACAGAAATGTTCAGAAATAATATTGGTTAGATCAAGCATAGAGAAATAAACAGCGCGTTCAATTCAGAGTATAGTCCCGATTCTAGACTGAAGAACCATAAAGAGTTTCTTCTGGAAAAGAGCAAATCAATTTTGGAGCAAAGTCAAATAATGAAGAGTAAGAACGAACTCCCCATAAACGATAGTTCTGGAGACTCAGCCTAGTTCTCCGCACAATTGCAGTAGCAACCGTCTATGCAGGCGAGAAGGAGAAAATCACAGTTGTAGCTATCATCCGTAAAAAACTGAATATCTCCCAAAGCTTAAGGAAAACAAAGAAATCATGTAAGCAGTTGCTTAAGGCAAGTCAGGCTAGCACTGCAATGTGCCATGGGACGTAGCAGGGTAGGGTTGCATGCAATGAGAGCCTCTCTAGCTAGTAACGCGTACTATATAGAAAGCAGCTAAACATGTTGCAAAAACAGGTGAATGTGTCATCTTCTTCCAGTGGTGTGGGATCTTTGAATGATCCATCGTCTTGATCCTTGATTCCTATGGTAAACGTTCATGTCAGCATAAAGTCAGTTACAAATGGCTACAATGTATTACAAGAAGTTACATCTACGAAGTTTCTCATGAGAACCTTTTACAAGCCTACTCGGTTAGCTGCCTGGTGTACCATTGTATCACAATGAGCTACTCTATGAAATGAAACATTCAAATTCTGATACGTCCTGGTTAGATCACAAAATGTAAGCTGCAGCACGCATTGTCTTTTCATGAATACACTTGTTCGTTATGTATGTGGCAAATAAAACAATCTAAATACAGTGAAGTCATGGTGTGAGGAAAGAAGGAATACATTTTTCAGGAAACTGGACTTTTCACAAAAATTCAAGCCTTAAGAGTTCGATTATATTGTTAAATCACTATTTTATGAAAAGCCTTTATTTTCTTAATGTGATAGAATAAATGACTAGTGCAGCCTAGTAAGTGGAGATGGATGGAAATGAAAGCTTTCTGCAGAAAATAAACATGTTTAAGTCTGCACGTTAAACAGAGGCACTCTGTGCAAGGTAGCCAAAAGTGTGCCGTTACTAGGAAACAACAGGAATGTGCTGTATAATGTTAAATATGGCGCACTCCTGCCCTTTCACACAGCACAGCGGCTTGCTGCATTGCGCAGCGTGCAAGATTGGAAAATCTGCCCCCTTGTCTTGTATGGGTGACACCGAGGAACTTGACTCAGTCAAATTTACATTTTGTTGAATATTTATTGCGTCCAATGTGGCTGTTGAAACAATATGATGAACTTTTAGAGTACAGATGGATTATGGAGAATAGTTGTGAATTTAGTGTGCTAAATGTGCTTTTCGTGTAGTAACAATGTAAATTGTTCTTTCAGCCTCCTACTAATGGCAGTAGCGAAGCTGTTCCATCAGAAGTATGGGCAAGACACAATCAGAACATCATTCCTGTTCACTGTGCTTCAAAGGTAAGCCCCACAACAAGACTTCGGGTTAGGAGCTGCTCTGCAGAATCAGACTGGAAGGACGCGTAGGTCACTGCTTAGTCCAAACATTGCATGTAGGCTAGACTGTTCAAATGACTTTTGTTAAAGTTGTGCTAATTGAGTAATCTAGATTTCAAGTCTTGGGTAGGATGGAAGAGAGGTCCATGATAAAGGTGCCTTTATTTCGCAGTCTTGGTTCTCGCTTCTTCCTCTAGCTAGATTCATTGCAGCATTTTAAGCTGTCCGGACTCCATGCATGAGACTGGGACAACCCAGCATGATTTGTATTACAGTTGCCCAATCGGAAGCCAATCATTGCTCCCACTATGATTTTATTTTGTTTGCCTGTAAGGAGTCTGCATTAACCAGTTTGCTCTTAAAAGGGCAGATTTCTGCCAGATCCACACCATAAGGTCTTTCCTCCTGACTCCAACATTGTGTGGAAGCAAAACTGCTGAACAGATTGGATTTGTGTTTTTAAATATATTTCTATTGGGTTTTCAAGATGATTCATAAATTCATAGTTTCCTCATTTTAACCTGTATACATAGTGTATCATCAGTACAATGTGTCGGTATTCTATACTAATAACCAGAAGCATAAGAAATATTCAGAGTGTGGCGAGGCTTCGATCTAACTGAACATTTTAGGTAAGTCCGAATGGTTAGCTAGGTGCTCAAGGTGATTGAAATGACAACCCTTCTAATGTCCTTTCAATTACCATAGTTAACCAGTAAATCAATAAATAAACAAGAATTGTTCCCTGATGGCAACTTGGGAAGAGTCAAGTCTTATGCTTCAACACATGGGTTGTCGTCTCTAGTCCTGGGATAACATTAATCCTTCGTGTATGCATAATGAGATACCACAGATGGTACAAGTACTTGATTAGAGGGATCTAGCCACGTTAGAGTGGGATACACAGTGGAGGAGCTCCAGTTGTTCATAAGTCCACTGGTCATCAGATGTGAATAATACTGAGTAGGTTGGATCTTAGCTGTGGTTCTCCTCATGGCAAGTGGACCAGAGTTTTCCTAGCATTAAGCTAGAAATAGTTGTATAGGATATATTTTCAATTGCTATCATACATGGTCCCAGACTTGCCTTTCGGCTACCCCACCATCCATATCTTGGTAAATATAGATATATGCATAGGTATGTTAACCCCTTCGATGCTGGCCCGTTTCCGCCGCTGTGCGGTAAACAAACGAACAGGGCGGGGCCGTGACGAACCCCAGCCGTCATCCGCACACGAGCACCATGGAGCGTGACAGCTGGGGTTCGTCACCAGCATGCAAGGGGTTAAGAAATTTAGTCTAATCTGTGGTGTCCACATCTTTTTTTAAAGGGCGAGGTTTGCGGGACTCCATGTCCTTTTCTCAGTCGTAGAGCTCACTTCTACAATGCATATTGCTTGTTTTTTCCTAAGAAAAAAATCTTAATAATCAGAAGTAAAAAAACATGCAGATCATTTGATATATGCGGAAAAAGAATGGTGTTTGCGTCGCTGATTAGGGATCCATGAAAAGCAAAAGGCAGGCCTTCTACACCTAATTCTAAAAGCTATAAATAGGAAGTAACTGCAAGCCCTGAACCTCCCTTGACCTATGGGCCGAAACTAGGCACACCGCACTACTCATCACTTTTTTCTTTTTGTTCCGACTTTCTACAGCAGCCTGCTTCCTTATCAGTGTCCCACTCACTGCAACATTCAACTGCACTGTACTGCAGCTACTGCTCTTTGCACCTCTCTGCAGCATACAACACTATGCAGCAGCCTCCCTTACAAACTCTATCTACCCTCCTATGAGAAACAGAGCATATGAAGAAAACACCCCTATATCACGTACCTGCCTCCTCATACTCCTGTTATTATAGAACATCATGCAGGCTTTAGGGTCCCTACGCTTTAGGTTTCCTTGGCGGTACTGAAAGTTGGTAAGTCCAGGTACGCCTGTGGTAAATGATGGTACCCCCACAGATAATATCCAGTAATCATGGACTGTCATGGATCCCAGAAAAAAGGCATTGCACATTCTCACTGTACTTTTACTCAAGTGTGCCCTTAAAATTCAAGGGCATGGGAAAATCTGGACTATGGCTAATGGAAACCAATGTGCAGGTCCTAAAATTAATAAACACTTGTTTGCGTGCTGCAAGATAACACTTCCTTTGGCAACCCTGTACCGGAATCCTTGAGCTGTGTAACACTGATTTGGTTGCTTGGACTTGTCAGAACCTCTTTCAGAAGGCCACGGTGCATGCAGGGGTTAATGGGCCCAACCGTAGGGGTTGAGGTCTTTTACTCCTGATGTCCTGGGGCCCGACCTACAATGGATCATGAACAACTGGGCCAAGTACCCCTTCTACACTTGACTCTGAGTGGTAGTTATGATTGAGTAGTCCAAGGCCCCCTCAGGGGAGTGAATACAGGTTAGTGAACACAACTCCTAACTCTGAGTGTGCAACAGTGTCAAATTAATGTCCAGTCAAATACTTATCTTTTATATTAAAGTATTTTATTTCTAACTACACATTCAAAAGTAGAATTACGACATACATGAACAATAACACATTCCTCTTGAGGCTGGGCCTTTAATGTTCTGCTGACAAATCCCTTGCCCACCCGCTCTTCGCAGTGTGGTAGGAGTTGTTCTCCTTTCACTGATGGCTGCATTCAAGGAATGATTAGTAATAGGCAAGAGTCTACTCCAACTCTTAGCAAAGTAGTCAAAAGTATCTTGGCACTGCAGTGTCCTTAGCAGCTAGTCAGGGCCATGCACACCGCTTCGAACCTGGTAGAAGAGTCAACTGCATGGGGGAGGGCCTGCAACACTCTTAGGAGATCCCCCTCTTTCCACTAATGGTATCCTCCTCCGGTCACAGGGGAGTCTAGCACATTTCTTGATGTTCAGTGGTGACCCACGGGTCACGCAATTCAGAGTTCTTGGGTGACGGCCTGATGCTCAGCAATCCTTGATCATGGCAACTCCTCCTGGTAAACGGGGTTTGCCGTCACATACCTTCACCCGGGCGAATATGCATCGTCACTTTTGGTAGAAGGATTACATTTTTAAGGCACTTTCCATTTTTGCTGATTTTATACTGCAGCTTGGCCCCTGTGCCGCCGTTCGTTGTGACTCTGCACATTTGCATACAAACCCGTCTTGGTTCCAGAATCACCAACAGGACCCCACATGATTCATTTCCTGTTTGAATCAGACTCCCAGTGGACCACACTTTGAATACATCCCCATTCTCAATTAATCCTTGTCCTGGTAGGTTTCCTTCTACATATCTTAATGGTACTTCCATTTATCCAACACACCATTCTAAATCCCCCATTTTAATTGTACAGGCTGACCCTTTGTACATTTCGTCCTGAGGAAGACCCCCAGTGACTACCAACAATCAGCACATCTTTGGAGTCGAAAAGGTCGACTTGCTAGCCCAAATCCTGACCCTATTCTCTTTGCTCCACGTCAAAAAGGAGATTTAACTTCCCAGAGGATCAGACATTCACCTAGGGATGGATGCCATTTGATTGACCCTTTTAACCAGCAATATTGCACTGTATATATTTTGTTCACTACCAGCACTTTGTTGCACTTTGTCACTTCAGCACTTGCACTGCTTTTTGTTTTAGTGACAGCACCCTTAATGTCATGTACACAATGTTAAGAGTATAAAAAGTGATTCTTTCTCTTTATTACAAAAAACCTTTTGATTCATGATTGGTGTCTGTGTTTTTTCTCCCCCCAAATAAATTCATTTGCATTAATTGTTGTCCCACAACTGTTTATTTACCATTGCTTTGTAGTCAACAATGGCAATGCAATTGTATACCCGACAGAACCGACATTTCGTCTCATTCTCACCACACAGTAGTCCATACCATGGTGGCGCCTTCTGGCAAATGGTGTCACTCTTAGACTTCGCACAGGCCTCACCTTTCTTACCCAGCAATACTTTCACAGCGGCGCCTCCTGGCCTACAGGCGTCGGAACAGGCGCTGTGCAGGATTTACTCGCCTTTTACGGCACTCCAGTCATGGCTATCTTTATGGTGGCACTCTCCTGCCACATGGGGGGTCACCGACTAGAAACTGCACACAAGCAGCGACCGATAGGTGCAGCAGCCATTCCTCACACTTCGCTCAGGGAGTCCACTCTACAGAATTCCCCACTTGACCATGCTCCCTCCTTTCAATGCTTTCCTCTTCCTCACAGGGCACACTGGTCTTGGCAAGCAGGCAGGCGCTGGTGTTCCAGGGCAGATGGTCTTCGACCCTAGGGTGATATGCCCCCACCCAACAGGCATTTGTCCTCAGCCCTGATCAGACATACGTCTTGCAGAGCATCTCCTCACATAGCCTGACTGGCTGTTCGAAGATGCCTAATTTTAAGGGTCTCAACCTCCCCTTCTTCTAGTCCATTTCCAGACGCCAAATGAGATTTAAGATCTGGGAGTTTAAAGTTTTATGTTGGAGTTCTACTCTTCATGTCTTCACCATGCAGACCTAGGCTTCCCAAAATGGAACTGAGTGTCTTCCATATAATGTACCATTACAGGCACACTGGCACTCAGTGTATGCACACATGCTAACCAGTGGTTTTACTTCCATATATTGTCCTACCCTAGGCACACATACATTCAGCACACACATTCACTCTGCGCACACTGCTCAGTACTGTAGCCTTTCTGTATTATGCCATTGTGTGCTACTTGCTAACACATACTCTCTAACAACATGCAAACCATGCATGCATCACACACTTCACCCTTCACGTATTGTACCTTTTGTAAGCAAATCTACACCCAGCACATATTTTTGCTGTGCACACGCTGCATCTCTCATGTACAGTATTCTCTGGTATACATACACACACACTCGCCATGCATGCACTTCACATCATTGTTCTTTTCCTGTATTGCACCCTTCCCAGGCATACACACATTCAGCACAGTCACAACTCCTGTGCGGCAATGCACATTGCATCTAACTGATGTAGGCCAATGGGGTGATTTAAGCACAAAGCAGTGGAACTTAAAAAAGGTGACTGAGCCTAATGCCTCCCTCCAGTGACGGACAGTCAGTACACAGTATGCCACCACCACGCTTGTGCTGCTTAACTCCTGGTGAAGGCAGTATCCTTCCACCACTATCAGGATAGTGTTTTGGGCGCCCCTTCTGGTCCAACAAGACTGCAATCCGTGAAACCGGCCAATGTCCTGGTCCAGACACATGATCTGTGTTTACCTATGGCGACAACAATAGGCACTAGGGATCTAGACAACAGTACATTTGGGCACTCAGGGCAGGGGTACAAGTCCATAACCAGGCAGAGTACTTTTCCGTCCCTAAGACTTCCAGTACACTGATACCTGTAGGGGAGTGGAGATGTCACTACACAGGGGGCATTCCGGTAAGCACCTGCACAGGCACACAATAACTGACTACACACTCGTTTGGTTGCACAGTCGGACCGGAAGCCACGAGCAACCTCCGTCCATTTATTTATAGCCTTCTGGCCACGCCTGGCCAGAAGGTGATACATTTTGTGTGAGTGTTTCCGGGTCTCGGCCGAGACCCGCGAAACACTAGAGCGTTACATCCCTTCCCACCTTGGTATTTGTTTTTCTTCTTTTGTTGAAATTGGCTGATTTTGCTTGTTACAATGTATATGGCCCAGTGCTGTAAATCACTAGGACTCTAGTACGCACAACACAATTATTGTATTTCTCCTTTATATCATTATGTTTATTTCAACAGTATCTCAATACCGCAAATATATTACATTTGCAAAATATTCATCATAAATGTAATTTGTGAAATCAATGAAGGGTTCATAACAATAGCATTCAATAGTAACAAATGCAACAATTTTCAAAACACAGGTTTACAGAAGAAAGAAAAAAACAATGAAAGAAAAAACCCAATGCATTTCGGGGCTATTGCCCCTTCGTCGGGGGTCTGAAAAAAGAAGAGAAAGATACAAACAAGGAGAATATTACTCATTTGTTCCTTGTAGTGTTTAACATTTGAACCTTCGAGGTTTTTTTAAACTGATGCTTACCTAAATAATAAGAACTAGCGCGAAGCCTGTGTGTGAATCTGTATAACTTTTTGGACAATTATCTGAAAAACCAAAGTGTAGACGATCGTATGAATTTTATCTCATGGGTACCTATCGTATAGTATGATTCTAAGGGAATAAAGAATTATGTTACCTGTCGGGCAATCAATAACGCATCTACGAAGGAAAAAAATGCAAATTTAGAAACACATGTAACCTGAAAAAATGGCTCATGCGTTATAGAAACTGAGAATCCAAGGCTCACCTGCATAATGTGCAAGTCTCGCATACGTGACGGAAACCTAAACCAAACAAATAACTGCCATCAATACACAGTTGTGTGCATTATGTTAAACGTTAAAGTTTTAAAACGGTAAACGATGTCCATTACCTGCGAGTCTAGGTATTTGGGATTCAATCTCGCTGCTGTTTCCGTTCACGATACTGATGGAACAGAAAGATTAAGGCTGTTATCGTTTCATTGCGCACTCCAATATATCACAGAATGCTGTCTACGAAATCTTTTAGTCAGCTTACCGTTCGACATCTTAGTGTTGTCCTTTAGAGAAGTTACCCGTCGCCTAACTCACCGACCGGAAACTCAAGTAAATACATGAGTCCTTCATTTATTTTTAACTCTCATGTTTCTCGAGAGTGAACATAGACAACAGACTAGTAGCGAACTACACCGCTTATCGGCTTTCCTATTTACAATAGGAAGCTATATATGTCTTCAACGGGATATTTAACCCATATAACGCTATTCAAAACGATAGAAAAATGCGAAAAAAAGTATGAAAGAACTGGTCGAAAAGAACGGACTTTCCTAAATAATATGTGTGACAAATTATAAAAAATAGGGGATTTTTTACTCTATGCCTAAATTCATTAGTTGTGACTCCTCCATAATGTCCAAAACAGTCTACAAACTATCCTATTTATTTACAATCTATGTATCTATGCTTCCAAGTGAAAAGTGTCAGTCCCTGCACTTAACAGCATCGTGATGCCATTGAATATTTGTGATAGGTTCATGCGAATTCCATGGTCTAAACAGACCATATCCTGTGGTTTTATCCCTGCCTATTTACAATCTATAGATATATTCTACATGGGTAGCATACAATATGACAAACAGTGCCTAGTTCTTTACATCTCATTACTTTAGAGTATATTCAGTTGAAACGCAATGCCTTTATGGACAATCCCATATTATTCAGTGTGTGTTTTACTATGCATGGAGATACCTGCTTACTTGGGCTTTAAAGAAAACATGCCATTTCCATCTTATCATTTAATCCTAGAGGAAACATTGTCTGTAATTTACGGATCCAGAAAGCTTCTCTTTGCAAAAGTATCTTAGCATTGTCCATTCCTAGTTTCTGGGGTACTAGTTTGATAATTTGAAAACGGAGTTGAGCTATATTGTGGTTCTTCTCAAGCCAATGGTGTGCCAACGGTGACGTTAAGTTTTTATTGCGTATGCGACTCTTGTGTTCAGAAAGTCTTAGTTTCATCTTTCTATCGGTTTTACCGATATATAGCAGCCCACACGGGCATTTAATCGAGTAAACTACATGTTCTGAGTCACAATTTGTAGAGTGTCTAAGCGTTATTCTTTCTCCAGTCCGAGGATGCAGTAAAATGTTTCCCGGAATTACATTATTGCAGTTTTTACAGTTAAATCACCTCGAAGTTCCTTTATGGACCAATTTTTGTTGCAATGAAGTTGGTTTATTGAGGAGTTCCTTAAGATTTTGGGCCCTTTTGTATGCGAATAATGGTCGTTCATCAAACAATGTGCCAAAATCTTTTTCTGCCAGTAGAATCTCCCATCTCCTTAAGATTGTCCTTTTTATGTCCCTTGATGCAGTCGAATATTTAGACACAAAGACCATTCTGGTGCTTGAAGTCTTAGGTTTCTTTTTTAGGAGTTCTGCTCTCGGTGTTGCTTTGATTTTTTCTAGGTGTGCTTAACTGTTGATATTGTGTAGTTCAGATTTTGGACGTTTCCAGATGATGAAGATGTCATCTATATAACGCTTGTAGTAAATTAAACCTTAGAACAGACAAACCGAATGAGTTAAAGATATTGTTACTGCAACTACTGGAATTTTGTCTTTTCAATAGTTATTTTGTGTGGCAAGACAAGTATTACAATCAACTAACAGGCACAGCAATGGGTTTTCCAGGGGCATGTATATATGCCAACATCTATATGGCAAAGTTCGAGTTGGATTACATCCTAGAAGATACGACTTGGCAGCAAGGTTTAATTTACTACAAGCGTTATATAGATGACATCTTCATCATCTGGAAACGTCCAAAATCTGAACTACTTAACAATATCAACAGTTTGAATCTAGTGGACCCAAGGATCCAATTCACCTATAATGTAAGCAATACAGCATTACCATTCTTGGATGTTCTTGTAGAAATTAAGGATGATTCTATTCAGACAAAACTATACAAAAAGGAAACGGACAAAAACACGGCGTTACTGTATAGTAGTTTTCACCCAGCGAACTTGATAAACAACTTGCCAGTATCACAGTTCATGAGGATCAAACGAATATCTTCAAACATAGAACAATGTGACAAGAGTCTAGAAGATCAAAAACAGAGCTATCTCGATAGAGGTTACCCGAAAAAACTACTCGAAGCACACCTAGAAAAAATCAAAGCAACACCGAGAGCAGAACTCCTAAAAAAGAAACCTAAGACTTCAAGCACCAGAATGGTCTTTGTGTCTAAATATTCGACTGCATCAAGGGACATAAAAAGGACAATCTTAAGGAGATGGGAGATTCTACTGGCAGAAAAAGATTTTGGCACATTGTTTGATGAACGACCATTATTCGCATACAAAAGGGCCCAAAATCTTAATGAACTCCTCAATAAACCAACTTCATTGCAACAAGAATTGGTCCATAAAGGAACTTCGAGGTGCTTTAACTGTAAAAACTGCAATAATGTAATTCCGGGAAACATTTTACTGCATCCTCGGACTGGAGAAAGAATAATGCTTAGACACTCTACAAATTGTGACTCAGAACATGTAGTTTACTCGATTAAATGCCCGTGTGGGCTGCTATATATCGGTAAAACCGATAGAAAGATGAAACTAAGACTTTCTGAACACAAGAGTCGCATACGCAATAAAAACTTAACGTCACCGTTGGCACACCATTGGCTTGAGAAGAACCACAATATAGCTCAACTCCGTTTTCAAATTATCGAACTAGTACCCCAGAAACTAGGAATGGACAATGCTAAGATACTTTTGCAAAGAGAAGCTTTCTGGATCCGTAAATTACAGACAATGGTTCCTCTAGGATTAAATGATAAGATGGAAATGGCATGTTTTCTTTAAAGCCCAAGTAAGCAGGTATCTCCATGCATAGTAAAACACACACTGAATAATATGGGATTGTCCATAAAGGCATTGCGTTTCAACTGAATATACTCTAAAGTAATGAGATGTAAAGAACTAGGCACTGTTTGTCATATTGTATGCTACCCATGTAGAATATATCTATAGATTGTAAATAGGCAGGGATAAAACCACAGGATATGGTCTGTTTAGACCATGGAATTCGCATGAACCTATCACAAATATTCAATGGCATCATGATGCTGTTAAGTGCAGGGACTGACACTTTTCACTTGGAAGCATAGATACATAGATTGTAAATAAATAGGATAGTTTGTAGACTGTTTTGGACATTATGGAGGAGTCACAACTAATGAATTTAGGCATAGAGTAAAAAATCCCCTATTTTTTATAATTTGTCACACATATTATTTAGGAAAGTCCGTTCTTTTCGACCAGTTCTTTCATACTTTTTTTCGCATTTATCTATCGTTTTGAATAGCGTTATATGGGTTAAATATCCCGTTGTCAACGTTGAAGACATATATAGCTTCCTATTGTAAATAGGAAAGCCGATAAGCGGTGTAGTTCGCTACTAGTCTGTTGTCTATGTTCACTCTCGAGAAACATGAGAGTTAAAAATAAATGAAGGACTCATGTATTTACTTGAGTTTCCGGTCGGTGAGTTAGGCGACTGGTAACTTCTCTAAAGGACAACACTAAGATGTCGAACGGTAAGCTGACTAAAAGATTTCGTAGACAGCATTCTGTGATATATTGGAGTGCGCAATGAAACGATAACAGCCTTAATCTTTCTGTTCCATCAGTATAGTGAACGGAAACAGCAGCGAGATTGAATCCCAAATACCTAGACTCGCAGGTAATGGACATCGTTTACCGTTTTAAAACTTTAACGTTTAACATAATGCACACAACTGTGTATTGATGGCAGTTATTTGTTTGGTTTAGGTTTCCGTCACGTATGCGAGACTTGCACATTATGCAGGTGAGCCTTGGATTCTCAGTTTCTATAACGCATATGAGCCATTTTTTCAGGTTACATGTGTTTCTAAATTTGCATTTTTTTCATTCGTAGATGCGTTATTGATTGCCCGACAGGTAACATAATTCTTTATTCCCTTAGAATCATACTATACGATAGGTACCCATGAGATAAAATTCATACGATCGTCTACACTTTGGTTTTTCAGATAATTGTCCAAAAAGTTATACAGATTCACACACAGGCTTCGCGCTAGTTCTTATTATTTAGGTAAGCATCAGTTTAAAAAACCTCGAAGGTTCAAATGTTAAACACTACAAGGAACAAATGAGTAATATTCTCCTTGTTTGTATCTTTCTCTTCTTTTTTCAGACCCCCGACGAAGGGGCAATAGCCCCGAAATGCATTGGGTTTTTTCTTTCATTGTTTTTTTCTTTCTTCTGTAAACCTGTGTTTTGAAAATTGTTGCATTTGTTACTATTGAATGCTATTGTTATGAACCCTTCATTGATTTCACAAATGACATTTATGATGAATATTTTGCAAATGTAATATATTTGCGGTATTGAGATACTGTTGAAATAAACATAATGATATAAAGGAGAAATACAATAATTGTGTTGTGCGTACTAGAGTCCTAGTGATTTACAGCACTGGGCCATATACATTGTTACTATATCAGTGGGCAGGCACTAATCTGGTACAGCACACTTACCGCTAGAAGCGTTTTAAATAATAGAAATTCGAGTGCAGCACCCTTCCTCATTCATTGATTTTGCTTGTTGACTTAACTGAACAATCTCCTGCTTGGTCTAGGGTTTGGTCAGAGGTTGTGAAAGCTTCGCCCTCTTGGGGGCACAGGATCACAGTCTCTCCTAACTGACATGGGAGAAGTGGTAATACGCTCACCATTCTCAGGCTGGTCTTCAATACTGCCAGATTGATCGACAGATACAGAGAGGGGCTCATCCCATGTCGTTGGTTCTTCAGGTGTGGAAGGAATCCGCTTGAACCATGATATGTTCCTGGTGATTTCCTCCCCACCTTTTTGTGCTGTGATGGCAGTCCCTTGTGTTGTCTTGACTGTCCAGGGCTCAACCTCATAGGGAGTGCGAAATTTTCCCCCTGGCCTGCGTGTTCGTACCAGCACGGTGTCTCCGGGGACTAGTCTCTTGTCCTTTGCTCTCCTCTTCTTACTTGCTCGTTCATTTGTCTTTCTCCGTCTCTCTTGAGTTGTGGCGGGTGTGTATGGTTCAGGCTTCCAGTTCTCTGCTGTAGGTAGTAAATCATGTCGGGGCCCTGCAAACATCAGTGACCACGGGGATCTCTGGGTGGTACTGTGAGGAGTGCTTCTGTACTCCCTCAAACAGTTGTAGTGCGGTCTCTGGATCAGCCCCTTCTACCATTGCTATCCTCAGGGTTTTATTAACAGTTCTCATAAATCTTTCCGCTTCCCCATTTGCTTGAGGCCATTGAGGGGTGATTCGACGATGTTTTATCCCAAGTTTTTGCATGAATTCCTTAAACTCGTTTCCTTGAAACTGTGGGCCATTGTCCGTCTTGACCACCTGGGGGATACCAAACATCGCAAACACTTTGCTGAGGATCGGCTGGACATTTACGAAGCTGGTGGAGGGAGCCACCTCAACTACCAGGTATTTAGTGTAACTGTCTTACTAACAATACGGTTATCCGTCCATCAGGAAAACTCCCAAAGTCCAGACTAATCCATGTCCAGGGTGCTGGAGACTGTTCTTCCGTGATGATGGGTGGAGGGGTATCCGGCAGACTGGTCAATTGGCACGCTCGACAGTTCTTCACGACATGGTCCACTTTCTCATCCATGTCAGGAAACCATACCTTTTCCCTCATTCTGGCCTTCATCCTTCTTGTGCCTTGGTGGCCTTCATGAGCTAAGCTGGTGGCTTGATCTTGGAGTGTATTCGGAATCACTATGCGTGACCCCCAGAGGATGAGACCATTGTTTGCCCTACTAAGTTCATTGTGCACCCTCCAGAATTGAGACAGGCGAGTTCTATCTGCCTCACTCCAGTCACTTACATTGCGTAGGAAATTTTCCCAAGATCCAGTGTCCATCGCTGTCCTTACTCTTGTCACAACCACATCATTGTCGTACTGGGCTACGATATCTTCTGCTGATATTGCTCGCGGACATGACAGTTGGGACACCATATCTACAAATTCTTCGGTCAGTAACTCCTGGTCTTGAGTCTCACCCGTTTCCACTAGTGGGTGCCGAGACAGAAAGTCCGCTGGATTCTTCGCTCCAGGTGGCGGGTGGGGAGCTGTACCTTTTGAACAAAGGTATCAATGGCTGATGGTCCGTGACCATTCTGATTGGCTGTCCAGTGATGTAGAGATGGAAATGATTACAGGCCCACTTCACGGCCAACGCTTCTCTCTCAATCTGCGAGTACCTTGCCTCTGTCGCTGTGAGGGCCTTGCTTGCAAATGCCAGGGGAACCCACACACCAGGCTCCGATTCTTGTGTCAACAGCGCTCCCAGACCTACAGGACTGGCATCCACCAATATTTCTGTCTGCCTCGCGGTATCAAAATAGGCCATCGTGGTGCTGTCTAACAACGCTGCCTTTACCTTGTTAAACGCCTCGGCTTCTGGTTGAGACCATCTCCAGGGAGTTTCCTTTTTTGTTAGATTCTGCAAAGGCTCGGCTATGGTGGCAAGTTGCGGAATGAATCGGGCACAGTATTGCGCCATGCCCATGAAACTCCTCACCTCTGACGCGGTGGTAGGGGCTGGCGCGCCCTTGATGGCATTTGACTTCCGAGGGTCTACCTTGACTCCTGAGTCGAAGACATATCCGAAAAATTCTATGGATTGTTTGAAGAACTGACATTTGTCCTTGTGTAGTGTGACTCCAAACTCAGCTAGTCGTCGTAGCGTAGCTTTTAGTCTCTTATGATGTTCTTCACTGGTCTTGGCGTGGATGAGTATGTCATCACTGACGTTCAGTACCCCACTCAGTCCAGACAGGATCTCTTTGATAGCATTCTGAAAGATCTCAGCGGCAGACGTTATGCTGAAGTTTAGTCTCTTATATCTCCTTAGACCCAAGTGCGTCGAACGTCGTGATATAGAGGCTCTCTTCCGCTAGCTTCAACTGATGGTATCCGGCGTTTAAGTCTAATTTGGAGAACCATTGCGCTCCGTTGAGGTCCGTTAGTATGTCATCCACCGTGGGCGTGAGATGCCGCTCTCTCTTGATCGCTTTATTGGGCATCCTCATGTCGATACATATTCGAATCTTGCCAGGTTGCCAGGGTTTCTCTGCGATTACCATCGGCGATACCCATGGTGTAGGTCCCGTTACTTTTTCTATCACTCCCTGTTCTTCCAGCACCATCAATTCCTTTTCCACTGCTGACCTCAGATGGAACAGAATTCTCCTGTGTCTCAACGCTGTTGGTTGTATTGCCTTGTCAATGTGGAGTTTGACCGGCGGCCTCTTGATGGTTCCTAGACCTTGAAATAAAGTGGGGAACAATTTAAGGATTTCTTCCGTGTGTAGCGCTTTGGCAGCGTTAGCGAAAGCAATCAGCTTAAGATCCTCAGCTGTGTGGCTGCCGACCAACAAGTCCGCCTCCCTGTCTATTACATGAAACGTGGTGGTTAGTTCCTGGTCTTCGGCTTTTACTTGTACAATAATTTTCCATCGCAGAGGTAGCGGCGTCTTGCTGCCATACGTGAGAATCCGAGCTTTCGACGGTACAATTTTCGGTCTTGGTCGCAGCGCTTTGTAGTGTTGAATGCCCATCACATTGATCGTGGCTCCAGTATCTATGACTCCTGTGACTGTCGATCCATCAATCTGGATCTGGCACTTTGGCTGTGGCCTTCGCCTCCTTTTGAGTTCACTCACAAAGGATACGTAGTAACATTCTTCTTTGTCTTCCGTCGACGAGTCATCCAGTCTTTGTGGGTAGCGGGATGGCGTTCTGTTCCCGCTCAACGGGTGTGTGTCCTGTACTTCTTCCAGGGCAAGTTGTCTAACTGCTTTGGACGGTGCTTTCTTCCTTGCAGTTCCTTGTCCTCTGAAGCTTCCTCTTCCACCACCCCTGCAGACGCTGGCAAAGTGGTTGAAACCTGCGCATTTGTCACACGTCTTGCAACGTGTAGGGCAGCCATCTTGGTTGTGTTCTTCATACCCGCATGAGCCACATTGCGCACGTCGCTGTGTTCTTGTCGGCCATCTTCCTCTTACTCCTCGATTTCCGCTCCGCACGGCATCCACGCTTTCAGTTTTCACGGTCACTTCAGTGCTTGTTGAAGGGTTCATGGCAGCTTCCATCGCCGTGGCTCGTGCATCCGCAATTCATGAGACCTGGCTAACATTAAGATCTCGTCTAGCGTTATGCGAGGTTGTCTTAGTATCAGTGTTCTTAGGTGTTTGCTCTTACATCCTTGAATCAACTGAGCTGTGACCTCTTTCGTTTGATCATCGTCCGGACACGTGCTTATAAGTTCTCTTAGCCGTGCATGATAAGCATCCATCGTTTCCCCCTCCCTTTGTCTGGACTGTCTGAACTTGAATCTTTCATAATGGGGGTTCAATTGTGCGTCAAAATGTGCATTTAGCGCCTGAACAGCAGCATTGTAGTCCGTGGCTGCGCCGGTATTCGGTAGGTGCGAGAACAATTTGTAGAGTTAATCACCCCCGAAATGCAGTAGCAAGGATCTTTTTACCTCATTGTCTTTTTCCCTTGTCGCTGTGAAGTAGTTATTTAGCCTACTCAGCCATACTGTCCATCTCGGTGCCGCTGTGCTTGGATCAATTAGCGCACTGAATGGTGGTATCGGGTTAATTTGGGAGTGTGGTGATGGTTGAGCTACTAGAGCCACAGCCTGCAATCCTGCCTGCCCTGCTCCTGGCGCCGGGGCTGCTACTTGTTGAGCCCCACCTGCCGCTGCGCCATCCTGAGCCACCGACATCCTTGCTGCTGTCTGAGATATACTCTATGTATCTTGTGTTCAACTGGTTTGCGATGCGCCGCTACTTTTGGTTGTGCTACACCCTTTATGGAGGCCTTAAGCGTGTGACTACTCATCTGTACTTATTATCACTGTCCCACAAATGTTCAGCTTCCCATGTGTTACAGAATGAGGCTATATGCTTTGTTTCTCTATACTTCTTCCTCTTTCTTTATCTTCTTTTATTCTTTTTTTTCTTTCTTGCATGTACCAGTGCTTTATTAGTATGCCCACTAGACGTCCACCTGCTGGTGTCGACATTCAAACCACTCGCAGGAAATTCCTTTCAACATGCAACGAACACGCTGCTTGATCGGTGCTTCTTCGTGCGACTCCTTGCGCTGGGGCAGGCCTCGCGATCACTGCGCATGGACGCAGAACTCCAACCGCCGGCCGGGCCCAACTCGCAGAAGACTACCGCGTTCACGCCGCACGGTGCCACCGCTCTCCGGCCTCCCTGCAGATCTCCACACGTCGTTTGCTGCCAGCAATGCACAACAGTACCTAGTACTCTCGCCGACCGACCTTCCGCCTCCATGGCTCCCACGCTGAGCCGGACCACCACCGTCACTGCAGCCAGGGAGACCGCAAACTACCGCCAGGGTCACTACGATCGTCGGATCGTTTTCACCGCCCTCAGTCGCCAGTGTAGGGGAGTGGAGATGTCCCTACACAGGGGGCATTCCGGTAAGCACCTGCACAGGCACACAAACACTGACTACACACTCGTTTGGTTGCACAGTCGGACCGGAAGCCACGAGCAACCTCCGTCCATTTATTTATAGCCTTCTGGCCACGCCTGGCCAGAAGGTGATACATTTTGTGTGAGTGTTTCCGGGTCTCGGCCGAGACCCGCGAAACACTAGAGCGTTACAATACCCATTTTTAATTCCTGGGAGATCCCCTCTTTGCCAACCAGAAGCACCCAAGTTGTCACTGTGGTACAGGGTGTAGGGTGATGGAGCCAAGATTACTAGAGAACCTGCTGAGAAACACAGAGGGAGGTCTGTAGTGGGAAATTTGGTAGCAGGCAGGCTTTGACACGTTATGCAATTCCTTGTCGGTCATTTGAGTCACTCATTGACATTTTTACCTACTAGGCTTTCAGAGTTTCCATTGACCTTCAGGATCTGGAGATGGAAGAGTAGAAGGTTGAAAGTTCCTGATTGTGCTTTCTGCATTGCCACCTTGCATCCTTTGTGGTATTCTTCATCTGATTGTGTTTGTGTACTCCGGTGGCTTAAATCTTAAAGTTCACTCGAAAATTGGCTCATTGGTGGGACACATCTCTACGGAATTGTGGGTGCACTCAAAATGTACTCCAACAGACCTGCAAGGAGGTTAACCCTCCTCACCAAGCCATGTGAGACTTTTCCAACAGAGGACCTGATCTGGGTGGGAGGCGGTTCATTTTTAGGGAGGAGGTTACTTGGTCTCTATAAAATCTGTTTAGTCACTCTTCAATGGAGTTCTTCACTTCCCCTTGATCCATGACTCCTTCTCAAATTCATGTACTCCGCAGCGGCCCGTGGTGGGAGTGCTGCTGGGCGCTGGCGGGGGAGGGGCAGGGTGGGGGGTAGTAAAGTATGGATTACGGCGATTAGAGGTAAGTAAACATATAAATAAATTAAACTAATTTTGTTGCGCGTGCTGCATCGCATTTGGCGATGCAACCAAATTAGTTTTAATTATTTATGTTTACTTACCTCTAATCTGCCATAATCTGTAGTTTACTACCCCCACCCTGCCCTCCCCACGTCAGCGGCCAGCAGCACTCCCACCACGGGCCACTACTGTATGTACTCATCCACACCAATTCACCAATCACTTATAAAATAATGAGACCTATTGGCTTTGCCATTGTTTACATTTGTTGATATAACAAAAGTTTTATTCATCAGTGGCTGTTCCCATGAGAAATGTACTACGTAACCTTAAAGTTGTATTCCTCAATGACTGCGTTTGTTCCTTTGAGAAATCTACTACCTAACTTTAGCCAGGGTTCACAAGGTTGTCTCTGGTTATGTGCTTACAGAGACTGCGACATTAGTGGCTTAAATGCCGAATTAGATAAAATGCTTCTTAAATTTGCTTAGACTGACTGCCTGCCTCTCAGATATACAAAGGCCATGTGCAAATAGTGGTCCCTTGAAGGATGTGGCTTCATTGCAGGCGCCTCGGCTGCACTATTGACCCAAGTCAAAGCATAAACAATTTAGCTGGAAAACCATTTGAAATCAACTGGATACTAACCGCACTCATGACATGTTTAAGTAGTTTCATGGTATGTCGAAGTCTGATATTCCCCAGGAGTTGGCCTATTTTTCCCCCCAAAAGTGTGCCAGGGCCAGCATTTTGAAAGCTTATGCCAAGAATGACCTACAATGTATGAGTTTTGGAATTGATGCCAACATACACCCCCGTGTCACAAACAGCCTCCCAAGCCTAACATACACAATCACTCAGTTCTCTCTTGCACTCCTTATCTCAGTCATACATTCAGTCCCGTTCACACAACGCACTGAGCAACAGTGGAAATTATTGCTTACTACTAGGTCCCTCTGCATTGGGATCTCTCTCCCAATGCATCAGCGAGGCAGGAATCCCATGCTGTAACGGGGAGCCAGACAAAGAAGCCGGGCAGAATAAACCAGACCAAGACCTACCTCGAGCCCTCTCCCAGTTTATGATCGGGCTAGCGGGACAGCTCAGTGCAAAGCTGGCACAGGGTTTTAGATCCCGCCCTTACTGCTGTGTGGATCCTGAATGGGCACATGGATGCATCGATAAGTACCTCGACAACTCCGTTGCATCTGATATGATGGCTACCCGAGGCATGAGCAGCATATCTGCTAAATAATATTGTGCCTGCGAGCTGGGGTGTAACTGAAGTATGCCCTCGCAGATGCCAATCCAACCATCCACCTACAGATTGCCTTGATTTTAAACCTCACTAGATGGATTGTGCTTCAGCCCCTTCAGGGCCCTGTCTTGTGTCATTAGCTGTGGAGCCTGGAGAGACTGAGAGGACATTTCTGCACACTGCAAATCTCCGTAAAGATGCTATCACTGAATATATGATTCCGCACCTATCTTCTGAAGCACCTCGCACATGCCTTTGCAAAGGTGTCTGTGAGAGTCTTGCCTATTTTTTTTTGTACAGAAAGATTTCTCTTCCAGTACAAAATACCATGCTTCAAGTTACTTTTAAACATTTCCTACTTGCAAGATGGCGGACGCATCAGCGTCCGAGTGAGCAGCAGTGTAGCGGTCTCGGCACTCTCCGCTCCTTAGATTGAATGCGGACACGTACAGATCCCGCTGCGGATTTTTTCTATCCACCAAGACTCTTTGCGGATTAGCGGATTAGCAGGTCCTGGTAATTGTCCTCTGTGGTTCCCGATGTGCGGTGTTGGTGCTGGCGGTGATGCGACTCGACCTGTGGAGCTGCTTCCAGCGTAACCTACGGTTGGTGTGGCGTAGGTCTCCGGCGGCTGTTGGAGGGATCGCCGAGCGGAGCTGGTTTTGGGAACGGAGAGGGCGGAACAGAGGCCAGCCTTCTCTCCCCTCGAAAACCTGCAGCCTCACTTTTGCTGACGGGCAGCAGCGGCATCAGGGGAGGAGAGAACTGAGGAGCGCTCGAGCGAGGATGGCGCCCAAACCACCAAAGCCAAAAAGGCGTGCAGCAACAGCGGCAACACAAGACTCAGCGCTAAACGGAAGCGCTGCTCTAGCCCTAACGGCAAGTAAGTCTAAAAAAACTATTGCCAAAACAACAGTTGATTCAGATACTGTTTCGAACCCTCCATTGAAAGCTATAGAACCCATTCATGAGATTGCACCATTGGTGCATTCTGGGATATGTAGTGCAGGGGCTGGTGCTGTACCGAAAATTCCCACGATGTTTTCAAAAAAGACCCCTAACACATCTAAAGATAAAGATAAGGATGACAAAGCTGGGAAAAGTGACGATCTACCCCCCGCACATCAGCAAATACAAGTCAATGATGCCGTTCCCACTAATGCTAATGCGCAATTGGGGGGGGGGGGGGGTCCAACAGCGAATTTACAAATTCTGGCACTGTTCGGATTACCGCAGCGGGAGAACCCAGCTTTTTGAATATTCAGCTACAGGGAGAGCTCGAAAGTACCCCTTTGGTGACACAGCAAAACATAATAACCCATAACCCCCCTGCTCTGGCTGAACAATCATACATACAACCAAATGGGGTGACTCCGGAGAAGAGTCTACAAGAGGTTTTGGAGCCTTCCAATCTTTTGGAGGATGTGGATTCTATTGACTCTGCAGGTCAATTTTACTCAATGTCAGACTTATCCACAGCTCTAGAAACTGGAAGCTTGGATGAAGGGGTGGAGAAGGAGTGCGAGTGGACGGACGATGAGAGCAATAAGAGCCTGAATACCTCGATACATGACTCTGAGAGTGATATAGATAAATCTCCTGAAAGACCGGATTGGGAATCTGATGAGAACACTGTACTTGCCATGCAGGGTGCTAGCACTGTATATTCATCTACTCCTCCAGTAAACGGCACTGAGGGATCACCAATTCCTGAAATCACGCTAAATACCCTATATCAAGTGATGTTACAACATCGGGAAGAAACAAGAGCGGAGAATCTACGTACTCAGGGTGCGGTACGTCGACTACAGAATAACTTACGCCGAGTGGGAAAAACCTGTAATGAGGTCTCTGCTAGAGTGGGTGAGGCAGAAGTCCGGATATCAGCAATTGAGGACTCTATGACTCAGCAAAAAACACAGATATCATCATTAGAGGGATTAAGAGAGGAGATCAACTGGAAGCTGGTGGATCTTGAAAATCGTTCACGGAGGAATAACCTACGAATTCTAGGCATTCCTGAAGGGAGTGAGGGGGCGAACATCAGACAATTTGTTATTGAGCTTTTTTCAGAAGCCTTTCCAGAACTCATCCAGTGGAAGTGGGAGATGGAACTTCAAAGAGCTCACAGATTTCCCTTTCAAAAAATAACAAAAATCAATCAAATACTAAGCCCAGAGCAATATTGATCTGTCTGAATAATTTTTTGTCTAGGGAGGCTTTATACGATCTAGCTAGACCAGATAAGAAACGTAGGGGGAAGGGCCTGGACTTCTTTGTCCGCCCAGATTACTGTCACGCTACAGTACAACAGAGATGGCAATTTCGCCAACTGATTCCTGCTTTCCAGGCGAAGGGTGCCCAGGCTTTTCTTCTCAATCCCTCTAAGCTGAAAGTAATATTCAAAGAAAGATCATACTTTCTCACCACAGAGGGAGCTGCGAAAGATCTGTTAAGCTCTTTTTGAGGTCTGGTTTATTTCTTTTTTTTTTTCCCTTTTTTTTTCTCTCTTCTCTTTAGGATGACTTTGCGGGGGGATTCTAGTAGTTGTACTAATGGATGAGTCTTCCGATAATAGACTTTGATAATACTGATGGTATTGACTGTGATTTCTCATATTGGACCGACTTTCTTTTGTTCTTTCATCATTTTTTTCTCACTCATTGTCAATGGTTTAAAGACATATACATATACAATAATTGGTCATCTTATAGGAGAGGGAGTCCCGAGACACAAGTTGCTTCTCACATCATCGATTTGGGGGACCTCACAGTCCCTTTGCCCGATTGTGGGGAGGGTTGGGGTGTTGGGAGGGGGGTGGAGCGGGTGGAGGGGTTGAAGGGAGGGGGATTGCGGGGGGCAAGCATAGTCCGGAAAAGATTTTGAATTGTGGTATTACTGAGAATAATTTGCTTCACGATATGATTTATCAATTGAATATGAAGACTAATATTAAATGGAGGATGAACACAATCAGGAATGGCTCAATCTGTGAACTTGGAGTCACACAAGGGGTGTGGGACAGAAACAATATAGATGGGTTGTCCTGCCAGCCTTATATTCTAGATTAACATCATGCTGAGAACTTAGAATTTGTTCATGGAATATATGTGGCCTCAATAACAGAAGGAAAAGGCTGCTATGTGCTCAAATGATACAGAGTATGCGTATAGATGTATTGTGTTTGCAAGAGACACATCTCCCCTGGACTGATAGACACCTTTTTAAAGATCTTGGCATGCATCTATTAGGATGTACTCGCCAAGGTACTACAACTAAAGGGGTGGCAATACTTATAAGCAGAGGGCTTGGTCATCTTAAGCGTATTAAGGCTGATCAACTTGGTAGATGGTTGATTCTAGAGATTAACATTGACAATAAAGCCTGGACAATCTGCTCAATCTATGCTTCCAACTCAGATGACCCAGATATTCTGAATTTTTTGAGTTTAGAATTAGTTCAATGGCCACCTTCTATAATATTGTGTGGGGACCTTAATATCCATTTAGGAGGGGGGTTGGATATTCGTAGTAACTCATCATACTCTGGCCTTAGGAAAAAGACTTATAAGGCACTAAGAGGCTTAGTTTTAGAATTTGGGCTCTCCGATGTTGGATATGTTACAAATCCCGCCATACCTGGATTTACTTTTTTCTCAGCGCCTCATCAAAAGTTGGTGCGGCTGGATTCTTTTTTTATAACCACTCCACTCATTAATCACACTTTGTATGAAATTTTTCCTCGTATAATTTCGGACCATAACCCAATATTAATAGAGGTGAAAATAGAGGCTGGCACTGCTGCGAAGTCTATATCTTGGTCTTTTGATCGGAAACTATTGGCCGACCCAACTTATATTTAATACATGGGGAAATGGATAAGTGAGTTCTTTGAATTCAATAGAGGAAGTGCATCCTCCCAAATAGTATGGGATACTGTTAAGGCAGGGGTGCGCGGAGAGACATTAGCTTATACGATTAAAAAGCAGAAAGGTATACGGAATAAAATGGAGTCTTAATATAGAGCAGTACAGGAGTGGGAGGAGAAGCTGGCCTTGGCTATTTCTTTAGCTCAAAATACAGAACCTATCAAGACTACTCTTGCTATTCATAAAGCAAGGCTCCTTGAAATATTTGCAACAAAACTGGCAGAACAGGCGGCAATTTTCAGAACCCAGATTTATGAAATGGGAGAGAACTCTGGCAGGATTCTGGCAAAAAAGACCAGGCAAAGAATGGCGTCAAATGGTATTGAAGCCATTCAGGATGAGGCAGGACTAATATATACTAAAGCTGAGGCGATTCTGGAAGTCTTTCGACAATTCTATTCTAAGCTATATGAGCAGGAAGCCCTGGATTATTCTAGTGAATCTTTTTTGAACTTCATCACCTGCGATAATGTCTCTAAATTATCCACTGAGCAGTCTCAGATTTTAGATTCCAATATTACTTGGGAGGAAATAGAGACCGCCCTATTATCTCTCCCAATTGGTAAAGCAATGGGACCTGACTGTATCCCGCGGGAGTTTTTTAGGATGTTCAGAAATCTTTTAAAACCTGATTTATTGACTACTTTTCTGGAAGCCCAGAAAGGGCAGGCCCCACCTTCTTGGGGGCAATCAACAATAATGGCATTTATCAAAAAGGATAAACCCCCCCTTAATCCGGCATCTTACCGCCCGATCTCACTTATCAATGCTGATAGTAAAGTGTTTTCAAAAATTTTAGCGTCACGCATCTCTTCAGTAATCTCTAGCATAGTATCAAGATGGCAACACGGGTTTATTCCCAAACGTGACACTGCCGACCATGTTCGGAGAATTATCGCGTTGCTGGATTGGGCGGAGGGCACGAATACAACTATCGGGGTCACCCTGTTGGATGCCGAGAAGGCATTCGACAGGGTGGCCTGGCACTATCTGTGGGATGTACTGTATTTTAAAGGATTCGGTCCCGTTATGAGATTGGCCTTAAAAGCCTTGTATAAAACACCTACCTCGTGTATTAAAATAGGGGCGGATAAATCCACCTTATTTTCTATCCATTGAGGTACAAGACAAGGCTGTCCGGTATCCCCGCTCCTCTTTGCTATTTATATAGACATCTTCCTTAATGAATTGAATTATACGGAGGACATTATACCAGTAGTGGTGGCAGGTACCCCCCTATAGGGCACTGGCATACGCGGATGACGTGGTGGTTACCACCTCGGACATTGTAAAAGCCATCCCAAAGATAGAAGAATTGGCCAAACAGTTTGGAGCCTTTTCGGGCTACAAATTAAACATGTCTAAAACACACATTTTAGTAGTTGGTCAGAATCATCCCGTTCTTTCTAATATAGTCCCTGTTGCAACCTATCTAGGAGTGAAGATCACATCTCCAGTGTCACTGATCCCAGAACTAAATTTCAATCCTATTCTGGAAAAGGCTAATTCTATGTTGGAGAGAATTGACCACTTGCATTTGTCTTTGCACGGGAGGAATAATGTACTGAAAATGTCAATTCTCCCGAAATTTCTTTACCTTTTCAGGACCATTCCCCTTGAGTTTCCCCTAACTTTTTTTAAACAAGTGGAAAGGATGTCAGGGAAATTTTTGTGGGGATATAAAAACCATCGGAGAGCTCATCGAAAAATGATACTTCCAAAAGTTAGGGGGGGTTGGGGCATTCCACACTTTTTTTCCCTACTATTTGGCTTCAGTATTGCAATTCATAACCCCCTTAATAATTGGCGAACGGGCGCCGATCCTGGATGCGTATTCCCTGTCAATTTATGAATTCGCTCTAGGGGTAGAAGCTCGGGGGTGTCTTTTAAAACATGTTGAGCCAAGCTACCATAAAAAAACAAAATTTAAGATCCTGAAATCAGCATTCCGGGCTTGGAAGTCAATTAGGCGAATTGCTAGTATTCCAAAAATCACGAGATATACCCCCCTTATGTCTCAATCCATTTTCCCATCTGTTTTTAGAGACACAATCATGGATAGTTGGCGTCACCGGGGTATTAGTTACCTGGGTGATGTATGGCTAAATAGCCATATTGTATCTTTTTCAGAGCTCCAAAGAAAGTTAAATCTCTCTAATACTGATTACTTTAAATACCTTCAGGTGCACAGTTTTCTTAATACCCTAACGCCTCAGGAATCTGCTGGGTTACAGCGGATCCCTATGATGGATTCCTTTTTTAATCAAAGAAAAATTGGCTTTTTTTTTACAATTTATTGCTTTCTTTTCTTCCAGATGATTTAGCCTACATGCAATTAAGATGGGGCGAGAAGCTGGGCTCTAATGCTAATAAGATCGAGGAGTCTATATATCTGGCTAATTCTATTCTCTTTTCTGGTAGAAGTCGGGCGCAACACTACATGGCGTTGTATGATCTATATTATACACCAGACAAAATTTCTAAATGGGGAGTCTCAGTCGGTACATCATGTAGTAGATGCGGGCTGCATGCGGCAGATGCTGTCCACATGTTTTTTTTTATGTCCACAACTATCTGCATTTATAGCGGATATTCAAACTTTTTTAGCTCTGATACTTGGTATGCCAGTAGAATTAACACCGGAGCTTGTACTAATTGGAGTCTCCCCTGTTGTAGTACCTGTGGAGAAAAGAAATCGGATTTTTAAGTTCATGGGAATTCTGCGCTCATGTGTTACCCAAGACTGGATTAGCCCAGATCCGCCATCCTTTCACATGTGGAGGGCTCGCCTCTTGGCTATGTATTATGTTGAACATGCCATATATAGAACGAAAGGCAAGAAAAAAAGGATAAGTGGTATGAAAATGTGGGCGCCAGTCGAAAGGTGGATTGAGGGGGAATTGGGGTAATTGATGTTTTGTCTTTTTCGGTTATCCTCTATACGCTATTGTTTGGTTTTATTCTCCTGAGGCCAATGTATGCTTGCAATACTTATTTTTCAAATACATGATATGCAATGTATTACGTTTTTCTATTTATTCTCTGCTGAAAGCCTGTATAAAATCTGACTTGCTGGCAATAAATAAAAAATTCAATAAAAAAAAAAAACATTTCCTACTTTGTATGTGTGCTCTAATGTACACATGCAAAGCTGGACAGTGTTTGAAGAAAACAAAACTCTTCTCCTTTGTGTCGGATTCAAGGAAGTGTCATTTTTTGGTGCTAAGCTATATGTGCAAATGTTAGCAGTCGATATGGCTTTGCATCAATAACCCTGGGTAGCAGAATGGGAACTCCCAACACCCACACAACAGTACACCTCTACATCGAGGAAAGGCAACATACGGGCAAAATGCACCCACACACCCCATATATTCTCTCCATGGAGAAATCCTTTTTCCTGTGGCGAAATCACTTCCTCTACACCCCTTAGGAGTTTTTGGGTGTCTAGCTGCCTTTCCCACCTGAGAAGTAAGTTACTCCAGCCCTTTACTGGGGTAAATCTCCAGCCATTCCTAGGGTGGGAAAGGGTTGGAGAGGAGTTTATGGATGCCACCAAACTCAAGTTTTTGTGGGTGGTAGTTCACAAGCTTTCAAGGCAGACCGTGATTTGATCCTCCCACTCCCAACTTCCTGTGTGGTTTACTCCTGCCAAATTCTACACAGTTGTGGCATACAGTTCCAAAATGGCAAGAAAACTTACATCTGCCAGGTATTCTATTGTGGATACCTGATATAAGTAAATGAAGCCACTTTTGGCAATATTGGGAGGTTTAGGGAGCAGGCTTAGCACCTATGACTTGCCTAAATTCTAAGCCAGTCTCACTATCTTGGAGTTTCTAATAGATGGTAGAAGAGCAGTATGTTGAGAAGACCGACAAAGCTGGTGATGGATTTCTTAGGGGCCTCATACACAAGCCCTTTTGTGATCTCAAACCATGCAATTTATAAAATCACAGGGGTTGCAATAGTAAAAGTGCTCTTTTTTAAATGTACAAAAGCCCTTTTAGGAGTTGGTAAATTCTTCTGACTCGTAAAAGGGCTTTTGCCACCCTGTCCGAATCGCCAATTTGAGGGGGGCGTGAAAGAAGTTCCCCCCCTGTTTGAGTCAGAGAGAAATTTATCATTCGTTTGTGATGGCAATGGCAGTCGCAAACAATTGATCAGAAACCAATACCTCAAAAAGATTGGTATCTAATTAGCAAAGGGGTTGGGGGAGCTCTTTGGACCCATTTCTCTTTTTGATTCATGAAAAAAACTTTCAGGGAGAGTTGGCAGCCGACCACGGGACCACTGCCAACTCAGTGAAACGTTAAAAAATATATATATTATTTAAGCAGTTCCGTTTCCTTTACAGAAAACGGACTGCATTTAAATGAAATAAAAAAATCTTTATTTAAATGCAAACACAGACATAGTGGTCTGCTGACCCTTACAGAGCACCATCCCTGCAATTGCGGCCAATCGCAGTGGTTCCTGCCTAATGTATATTAATTAGGTAGGTCATTCTGCGACCTGCTTTTCAGAACCGACTGATTTGTACATAGATCAGTGTGCAAATTTCTGTTCCAGTAGCAAAAAGTCATTGCACGATTTTGTGACCACTTTTTGCGAATGGAATAATAGTGCATGAGGCCCTGTATATCGATCTTTACTAGGGTAACGATGCAGTAGTGCTTTGAACGATTATACTGCAGTGGTGTTCTATAGAGAGAACATTCCTCAGTGACATTTCCAACTAGCAATCCTGTATTTTTCAGTCAGTGTGAAAGAAGCACTTTGGAACTTTAGTGGATTCTTGTGGTTGCAATCTCAGGTGTGCAGGCATTGGCTGCTAGGAAATGACTTCTATAGGCCATTTTCCGACTCTAATAACTATACGAAAAGGCCCTGTGTATCGCATGTCTCCCAGCGCGCCACATTTACCCCGCTACACACACACTGGGACATATTTACAAGGGAATTTCACCACCGGAGCGTCACTTCTTACGATGCTCTGTTCGCGCAATGCCCTTCTCCATGTTTACAAGGTGGCACTAACACACTTTGTATGGCCTAACACCGCCTTGTAAATATCGTACCCATTGATGCAGTTTTCTGCCTCAAAGGGGCGTGCAAGGGGTGTTGCTGTGGGCGAACCCACGCAACACCATTTGCCTTTTGACACTGACCCAGATTTAAAAGCTATGGTAAATCTGACGCATCGGCAAAAACGAACACCATTGAAAGGGTGGCGTTCGAATGCGCAGTAAGGAGAAATACTTTTATTTCTCCACGTTGTTTGCTCCTTTTATGTGAGCTGAATCCTACAGCACACACAGAAGGAGCAAATCCCAATTAAGGATTGTTTATGTGCAGGAAGGTGTGCCTTCCTGCACATAAACAATCATCCCTGCAACACAGGCACCATGGCGCAAGTGTGTCTGCGTTGGTGCTAGGCAGTTTTTATACTGGCGGCGCTAGTCGAAAAACAGGGGGTGCGTCATTCTGTGAAATTGTGCATCCCTGTGTTTTTATAAATGACGCGCGCTGCTAAATTGCTTGCAGTGCTGTCATTTCTTTGTAAATATGCCTGATGGGTTTGAAATCTGCAAACTATTTGCCAATCCTGCTTGAAAGAATGTGTGGTGTTTGACACTGTAGGCCAAGTTATTAAAGGAATACTTTTAGGAAAATAAATCCTCGCATAAATAGCCATCCTTGTCTTGCTTGAAGAAGTGACCACTAAAACTCCTGCAAAGCATGATTTGAAAACAGTGTAAGTACTTTTTTGTTAAATTCATGCCCGAACAGAACTCCACACGACCAACTAAAAATACAAAACATTGCTACCTTGCAGTGGATCAATTTCCCACTTCTTTTGGGTAGCCCTGTAGTGGAAAGGACAGGGCCATTAGGAGTCTAATGAAAGTGAAATAACACTTTGGAACGAGTTTTGGTTAAGCGTTAGATCCAATTCGAGTTTGTTTTGGCAGGTGTAGAATGCTGGACGTTTTTGTCCATTGAACTGTAAAAAGTTGAGAAAATTGAGGCGAGGGGCTGAGCTGTGAGTGCGTGTTTATTTGTTGCATGTGGATTACCTTAAACGTCCAAGAATGTAATTTAATGTTCTGGAACAGTGGGATGAAAGATGGTACCACTGGAGAGCCTTTGCATATAGAAATACGAGGAGGGTAATGGGTCAAATGCTTGTGTGCTATACAAATCTTCTTGATGGTCATATCCATGCCAGATTTTCAGGCTGTCCATGTGGTATACAATAACAGACCATTAATTTAAAAGGAATCCTTAACCTTGCCAGTGGTTATCTTTAAAACCTGGCCTTAGCACAATTGTATCAGTTTGCCAGTGCGTGTCTAAAGCATTGTAAATTGTGTGAGGCATGCAAGAGGGAGGTGGCGCTTCTAATATTTAGGTATATCATTATGAGAGTGGTCCATGACTAATGAGCTAATAACCTACTAAACCAGCGCCAGTGCCTCTTCTGATGCCTGCGTGTGTGGCAGCATATGTAACCAAGAACAGACCGACAAAGTTCAATGCTCTTACCTGGGATCAATTATTACTTCTCTCCTGAAATGCAAATTCAATATTATGTGTTCCTTTTGTCCCATCATATCATAACTCCCTAAAGAGACATATGGTCCTCATGTAGTCTATTAAGCAATATAATTTGGCTGCAAAAACCACAGAATTTTACTATGTGTATTAAGTTGTGAATTCAAATACTTATTTAAATGCGGCACCCTTTTGAGTTGCCTACAAGTTTATGACCGTGAGTTGACAACTATTAAACGTACTTGACGGAATATTAACAATTGTGTGTTTTTTTCTTTAATCAGAGACCTGAAGATGCTGATAAAATTGGAATTGTGGAATACTTTGGTATGGGGAACTACATCGGATTCCCTCTGCAGTACTACCCATACTATGGAGTGCTTCTACAGCCCAAATATCTTCAACCCCTTTTGGCCGTGCAGTTTACTAATATCACCCGCAACACTGAAGTACGCATTGAATGCAAAGCGTATGGCGACAACATTCGCTACGACGACAAGGACCGCTTTATGGGACGTTTTGATGTGAAATTCGATATAAAGAGCTGATCAGAAGCACAACCCACCTAAAATAAACTACTAGTCTTGAACAAACTGTCATACGTATGGGACCTACACTTAATCTATATGCTTTACACTAGCTTCCTGCATTTACTAGATTAGAATGTAAATTTAAAGTGTAGCAATAGCAACAAATATTTATTCTATTGTAAATTAAAGAGAACTAAATTACTTGAGCCTTGGGACACGCCCAGTTCTACTGTAAATTATGATTCCATGACTGACTTGTAGTAAGCAGTGTTGCCGGCCCCCCAAGTATTGCTGCCTTGTGTATTTTTATGTTTTAGTGTACAGTACCATAGGTGCTTACTCCGGTCATTTTTTTCAAGCCATGTTTTATTGTATCTGTTTTCTACTTAGTTCAAGGATTGCAGTCTAAGGTGTAAATACTCAGTAATGGGAATAAAACTGGCAAGGTACCTTTATTTTTTTTTGTTTTGTTGCTCTTTTAAAGTTTATAGCCCACTAATTGATATTTTAACACTCCACACAGCCCCTTTTCCCGTGTTGTTCGTTTCCTTTCCGGAGGGGGGGCTTTATATTTTACTTTTAGATTCACTAAAATGCAAGTGGTGACGGGTTGCGCTTTTTGCATCACATTTCTGCTCCTAGTCCTTCTGTATGTTCCGAAGTTGTTTGAGGTCTAAGTCAGAATGTCAGTGATAGGGCTAATCGCTTTCCTTTATATATTTTGTTCCTGGAGGCATCACACTCTGGTGCTGTGTCTTTATGAATGTTTTAAACATTTTCATGGTGGAAGAATTTTATATTTATGCAGTTGTACAATTTTTATTTTTTTCTGCAAGAAAGTGTAATGTATGAAAAAACCAAAGTCACTTGTTAAAAATAAATCTTTATTTTGAACTTTACAAAAGCAATGCAGTACCCCATAGGATGGCGTTAAATGTTGTCTAGTGTGCAAACTCAATGTTCAAACATCTGTAATATTTGCCAGGAGTACCGTGCTCTTTCTTGTTTCCAGTCAGGTTAAGACATTGGACAATAAATGAATGAACACAGTTAAGGCCTTTCGTTTGTCTGTTATTCTCCCGACTGAGAAGGAAATGGCAACATACTTCAGTTAAGTCTTAGGTTTTTAATTGTCAAGGATCTTGAAAAAGTACTGGACCTGCAAAAGAAGAAAATGTATATATATTTTTAGAATGGTAGTTCATCTTTCATGGAGGTTAAATTGAAAAATGGCACAACATGGGCATTAAGCAATACACCTGTTTATCTCATTTCGGAGATCCGGAACTCCTTAAAAAAAATTAAGAAATATTCTAAAATAAACCAGTCTAATGTAGGTTCAGGAGGGCCACACCAAGACCAAGTCTTCAAATATTCTCTTTGAGATCCAATAAATTCAATTGGAAATAATTTAAAAAGTCACCATAACAATCTGGCATGGAATCTGCCTTCTGGTCCTGCATTGGACAACCCTGCTTTAAACTATGAAAGGGTAAATATCCATTTTTAATTGAGAAGATTTTTATAATACAAAGAAGCTTAAAATCCTTGTATAAAATCACATCTCTAATTGAGTTGTGACGTCTATTGTCACCTGTAATGTAATTATATGCCTGCTCGACCATAATAAGTATTTACAGTTTAGTTGTGACATTAACATCCCTACCGCCGAAGTCTGAAGCCACGAAGAAAGGCAGAACACATAATATAATTACAGCCCCAGCTTTAATGAAAATAAAAACTGTATTTCCTTCTGATCTGTTTTTCTAAAATGAACAGTAGGCAGCAGAAATGAGATACTTATGGCAACATGTCTATTTTTGCATGCTACAAGTAATTACAGGAAATGCAGAATATATTTAATATGCCTTTACACATTGAACTACAGCTTTTAAAAAGAAAACTGGCATTAAACTGAATTTTACACGTGTTGGAAATGGCTCTTTCTGCAAGGTCACCCCCAAACGTATTGCCTTCCTCCTTCCCTTTTTGCTGAATTTGTTTTGTTGGCTTTAGGACTCTGGGCACATTACCACTGCTAACCAGTGCTAAAGTTCATGTGTTCTACACTTTAAACATGGTAACATTGGCTTATCCCCAATTGGCATATTTAATTTCCTTATAAGTCCCTAGCAAAGTGGAGTAAATGTGCCCAGGGCCTGTAAATCAATGCTACTAGTGGGCCTGTATTACTAGTCGTCACCCACTTAAGTAGCCCTTTAAACAAGTATCAGGCCTGCTACTGCAGAGCCTGTGTGTGCAGTTTAAACTGCAGTGTCGACCTGGCAAGTTAACTCACTTGTCCGTCTCAAACCTTCCTTGTTATTACATATGTCACCCCTAAAATAGTCCCTGTACATCCCATGGGCAGGGTGCAGTGTATTTAAAAAGTAGGGCATGCACTTTTAATGTTTTACATGTCCTGCTAGTGAAATACTCTTACATTAGATGTTCACTGCTGTAAGGCCTATCTCTTTCATAGGATACGTTTGGGATTGCCTTGTTACATTTTATACGTGTAATTTACAATTCGGAATAGATGGGACCCCCAAATTTGGTGTCCCTGGAATCACGATTTTAAAACTCAACGTATGGTGGAGTTGGATTTTAAATTGCAATTCTGAAAAGGACACTTTTAAAAACATTGTTGTCAACAAAAACAATGGTTCCCTTGGGGAAGCTTTAGCCTGTGCTTCCTAGGCAAAGAGGTGTTGTCATGAGTTTGATTTGAATTAGACCATCAGTTTATTGGATACCCATGTATCCAGTACGGCACAATCCTGTGACGAATGTAAACATATACAAAGTATTTGGCACAATTATTCAAATACTTCACATCACAATGTGAAACACAAGAACGTGGGTGCTCTTGGTGATATACGGTGAACATGGAATGTGCTGTGAGATAAAGCATATACTGTTGACTTATAATTGCAGTTTCAAACCCTGATGTAGCCCTGAATTCGGAGCCCACCAAATGGCACTTAGTATTGTAAAGTCAACTTCAATAAGGTGTATACTTGCATTGTCCTGATGAAGACTCAGTTTAAGTTGTACATTTGGGAGCGAAACGTCAACGAGTTTTTCGGTTGACTTTGTAATCAAAAGTACTATTAGTTGGGTCCTGAATACAGGACTGCATCAATTTTTGAAACGGTGCAACTTAGGACATTCTACCAGGAAGCAGGACTGGGGTGCTGCTGCTGGCGGGACTGCCTCTCTGCTGGACTGCTTTGTTGTGCTGGCCTGCTGCCCTCTTGCATGGGAGTGAGAAGTTGATCGGCATCTCTACATCCCAGAACTGAAGTATCTCCAAGGGCTTGTCGGCTTGCCTCCTGTTCTGAAGTCTCAGGGACATCAAAGATTTCTCTTAAGCCCACAAACAGCACCTGGACTTTGCTTGCTGCAAGTCTTGCTCTGCTAAGTGGTGACAACCCAGTCCTGGGCCCTTGGAAGGGAGTATGAAGTGCTGCATCTGCCAGAACCCACCCATCGACACAGATGTGTCAATCGGTACTGACTCATTGTGGGAACCAGATTGATGTATCACACTTTGGAACCAACCCTTCACCTTCAGAACTGCAACTACGGAACCAACGCATCACTGTCACTGTGTAGAAAAGATTGACGCATCACCTGTACAGCATGGAGAAGCCCAACACACATCGCATTTGGGAAACGTCGCACCCCAGATCTGGCTTATCGCTTGTGGAACCGATGCATCACCGGCGTTGCATGGGGAAACCCAAGCCCATCACCCCAACTGTGTGGGGTTCGCCAATGCATTGCTCAGCAGCACCCTACATTTCGGTGCGACCAGGATTAAAGTACTTTTGCTCAGCAGGCCCAGCGTGGGGTACTGTATCCAGCCTCCGCTCCCATCATGGCTGGCTTGAGATCTTGACTTTGTTCCGGTCAAGCGTGATCAATTAACTCTTTAAGCACGTGCTGCTTCTAAGAGCAATTTTTGCATATGATCTTTAAAATGTATTTCTTGACTTCTACTGATTGGACTTTTGTCGTTTTGGTCTTGTTTTATTTATAGAATTATTCTCTAGTTCTCTAAACTTGTGTGGAGTCTTTTTGTGGTGTTTTCGCTGTTACTGTTTGTGTTGCACAAATACTTCACACATTGCCTCTGAAGTTAAGCTTGACTGGTCTGTGCCTAGCTACCAGAGGGTGAGCACAGGATAATTTAGGGTGTTTTGTGACTTTCCCTGACTAGGATTGTGGTTCCTGCTTGGACAGGGTGCATACCTCTGTCAACCCGAAACCCACTTCCTAACAATTTGTTTTTTGCAGTAAGTTACTAACTGCTTTTTAGCATGGTTAATTTTGCACTACAGATTTTACTTTTAGTATTCATGTCTCAACAATATTTCCTTCATATGTATGAGAGAGACCCCATGGAGTTAAGCAGATTGTGGGATAAGTGATCGAGTAAGCATGTATTATAAGGGATAAAATACCCTCCAACATGTTTTAAAAGGATAGCATTCCATGACCTTATATAGGAACAAAGCCTTGGGCCTCACTCCTCTAAATGGTCACAAAACTCCTCATTGACTTGCAATATCATTCTACTGTACACCAGAGGATACTATATCCTACATATCCGAGTGGTGAGGAAGACCTTTCTGGTGGAAACAGAGCTATTCCATAGCAACTGAAACAAAAAATGAGGCTAGTATACTGTACATACCCATAAAGCGCTACCTCAGTAAGATGGAAGAAAAGACTGCAAGCTTTTTTTTTTTTAATATAAAGATATTTTGTGCAGTGCAACATATTAATACTGCTGTAATCTACTGTGGAAAGCTTTATGTGAAAATGGCCAATTTACTCATATTGATAAGCTATAGTAATGCCAAGTAATAACCGAATAATCAAGGCACTGATCACCCACATCCCAACATACTTTATGTGGATTAGAGCAAATTCAAGGTGATTAAGGGATGCAGATCCCCATGCTACCCTGCAGTCCTACCATTTCTTTGATCAAAGACACTGCAAGCCACTGAAACATCCAGTCACTTTGTTCCTACATGACATATCAATCAAGGCTGTTCTGTATTGCCAAAGCCACAAAGTTGCAACACTTGCCCCTTTCCCGGAAGGAAGAGAGGCTCTAAGAAGCAACAAGGCATTGCCATTGAAGCGCGGGACTGAAAATACAATCTTCTGTAACTTTTTTCAGTCTCTCACCTTCCGGTAACTACATGTAAATTAAAATACAGCTTAAAGGAAAATTAATGTTAATCAGTGGCAAATACACTATATTACATTATGAAATCGCTATTAGTTAATGCACCACACCAAATCCTGGTTTGTGCAGTGGAGAATAGTGACTTGTGTATGTTTAGTGCTACAAGGTCCCAGTCTGAACGAAAGCACTGTGAACATGCAAGTCAATAATTTAAACTTTCATTACACACAGTATAAGATAGGCTGCTACGGAATTCACAAAAAGGTTTAAGATAAAGTGTTTCCAAAGTATAGATTTTTTCCAGGCAGTATATGTTGTTTTTTTTTAACAACTGTCTTTTAAAAGCACACATCAGAGCTTAACTTGTAGCTCCCTTACAATACCCCTAAAAAAGAATAAATGTGCGTCATCCGTAAGCTTCCAAGTGATTCCATCAGTTAAAGCCAATACCGGCTTTCAGGCATCCTTTACATTTACACTTCTGTCAAGTAGTCTGGCACCCTGTCAAGAAGGCTTGTTTAGCTCTCTGCCCCTCCCTCGGTTTCACAGTTGAAGCTCCCTGAATGACACTTCAGCTGAAGATTTTCAACTCCAGATGGTTGACTTTTGACAAAAAGTAGGGGAACTGTTTTCTTAAAATTAAAAAAGTAAGGGCACATCTTGCCCTTCAGATTCCCTCACCCCCTACCCTCCTGTTTCGACCTCCACATATGAGGCTTTGTAGTGACTCGGAAAGGATACCAGAGTGCAGTTCTGAAAGAGAAGCAACTGGGACAAGGGTGCAAGTGCACTCAACAAGAGGAGTAACAACAAGCATTTGCAATGCAATCGGTCTCTCCTTTGGGACCTTATAAGTGTTTAGCCATGCAGCAGATTATCCTTGGTCATGTGCCGGTAGGGATTGAAGAGCTAAACAATTACTACACACCGGGTCATGTAGTGTGACTCAGGAATGTTTGCCCCTGCGGTGCGCAGGTATGGTGAACATAACCCAAAGTTATAAGGGGTCTAGGGGGGCCAAAGGCATGCATTAGAACCAAAGTCTGTGGTTAAGTGGCCTATGGCATGCAGACCGATTCACTAGAATCTGTGACTGTAAGGGGTCATAGTCATTGAAAGCCAGCTGCATAGTCATCACCTGAGCAAAGGACTACATGCAGGGCCATTGGAATTATGTGATTCTGTGGTGGTGGTATTTTGTGCATAGTCACAGATTTTGCGCATTTGCTACATAATATATCAGCTGTTGTGTAATCTGCTAATTTGAACAAAAATGACTTTTATGCTAGCTGAAACAGATTAAAATTACGACCAGGTTAAAATGGCAATAAAATACCACATGGAGGCAATAAAGCCATTGCAGAATTTTGGGTGCAAACGGCACGCCATAGGCGTCAATGCGTAAGGGAGAGCGCAGTGGGTTAACAAACCCAGTGCGGATTTGAGTGTGAACTCTGTAGGCCTCTCTTACAAATAGGAATGTTTGTATCCTGTATGAAAGATTCTATTCTAGTTCACATTCAAGGGAATAATAAACTTGTTGCACAGGTTTGGTTTAAAGAGATTGTTCACACAAGTTCTAATACAAGTGAGGTACATCAGTGGGTTAAAAGACTTTACTGCAGAGAATCACTGTTAGACCCAGCTTGTCCAGCGGGTTTATCCCCAGACTTTTTGGCCTTCTGTTTGGATCTTGTTTTTGTTGGGTTTTTGACCCTGGGCACTTTACCACTGCTGATCAGTGCTAAAGTGCATATGCTCTCCCTGTAAATTGTGTTTATGGATTGGTGATCCCATGATTGCATATTTAATGTACTGGTAAGTCCCTAGTACAGTGCACTGTGTCTGCCCAGGGCCTGGAACTCAAATGCTGCTAGTGGGCATGCAGCACTGATTGTGCCTCCCACATGAGCAGCCTGTATAGGTAACTCAGACGTGCCACTGCAGTGTCTGTGCAGTTTGGTGCTGCCATTTCGACCTGGAAAGTGCACCCACTTGCCAGGTACAAAACTTCCCTTTTCTTATATGTGAGTCACCCCTAAGGTTGGCCCAGGGTACCTTTGTGGGCAAGGTGCAGTGTATGTGAAAGGTAGGACATGCCCTGATGTGTGTGTCATGTCCTGATAGTAAAATACTGCCAATTTCATTTTTCACTATTGAAAGGCTATAAGTCCCATAGGATAGAATAGGAGTTTGTTTACATCTTATAAATTTAAATTCGCATTGGAATAAGATTGAAAGTTGGAATTTTGTGCCTGAACTCAGAATATAAGAATGCATATTTTAGTAAAGATGATTTTTATATTGTGTTTGAAAATACCAACTTTTAGAAAGTGGGTATTTTCTTGCTTGGCCATCCTCTGTGCCTCTGCTGGTTTGTGTATTGACTGTGGCTTTGGAGTGACAGGGGCTGTGGATAAGCATTCTCTCTGACAGCCACAGGGGCTGATGTGTGTCCTGCCTTTCCTGAATGAGTCAGGGCTGGGCTGAATAGACTTGGGCTGCATTCAGTGGAGGATTTCTCGCTAGCACCTGAATAGGCATGGTCTGAATTTAGAGTGGTGGGAGGAGATTTCCCTTGCACTTGTATAGGCCCTCTCTGCCTTACAGAATGCTGTCTCCGCCGCCTGCCGGGCAGCTGCACCACAGAGTACAGAACTGATTTTGGCTGGGCAAAGAGCTTCTATGCCACCAAAGAACAAAGGGCTTTGTACTATAAAGAGTGGGCCCAGACCCCTGAAATTCAGACTTCTGCTAATCTAAGGAACCTGCCAGGAAGAAGAACCGGGAAAGCTGGAGGAGTGCTGCCCCTGAACTGTGTGCTGTGGTTCCTTCTGCCTTGGGCAGGGAAAGTACTAGACTGTGCTTTCATCATCCAGCTGTTAGTTTTCTCCAAGGGCTTGAAGTAGGGCTTGCCTCCTGTTGGAAGACTAAGGGATAGAAAAGACTTCACAGATCATTTTTGGACTTCAAGAGGAACCTCTGCATGGAGAAGAGCTGGAGAAACCTGTGGAGGAGTACTGGCCCTTTGCTGTGTGCCGTCTGGGGTTGGCCTGCAGTGGCTGTTTCTGCCAAGGAGAGGAACTGTGTGCATCTGTATCTCCAAAGGTTTGAAGTGGAGCTTGCCCCCTGTTCAAGAGGTCTCAGGAACAGCAAAGACCTCACCATCCTTCTGGGCACCGTCTCTGGTCAGCAGAGTCTGTCGCAGACTCCGTGTCCTGAAGGCACCGCCTTGCTTCGCAACACAAACCTGGTCTCACCGACTCAGTCAACGAGCCGCTGCTTGCACTGCGTTCTGTGGGCACCACACTCCCCACTGCTTTGCTGCACAGGCGTCACCGACTTCATCGCTGCCTGACTCCAACATCAACCGGCTCTGTCGCTGCACCATGACCTGCTAGCACCGCATCAAGCACCGTCTCACCCTGCAACGCAAGCCTTGGTCTCACCGACTCCGTCAATGAGCCGCTGCCTGTACTGAACCTTGAGGACCCTGCACACTGCAACGCTTCAATCACAGATCGCAACCGCAATGGTTGCCCTGACCGACTCTCATCGGCGCATTGGCCACAACAAGAAAGGTACTGTCTCCGAATCTGTTGACGCTTTAGCTGACCTGTACCCACGAGGTTGGCTGGAATTGTTAGACTGTCATGTTCAGTATCGCGGTAGCCCAGAACGGAGCTACAGAGTCAGAGGAACTGTGTTTTCACATAATTCCTGCAATTTAACGGTTATTTTGCACAGTAACTATTTTTACAGTATTGTATGTTGGATTTTTATATCGTTTTTGGACCTGTTGGTTTAGATAAAGTTTTTGCTTATTTTTCTAAACTGGTGTGGTGTCTATTTGTAATGTTTTCACTGTGTTACTGTATGCATACACAAATGCTTTACGCACTGCCTCTGAGATGAGCCTGTCTGCTTGTGCCAAGCTACCAAGGGGACAACCAGGGGTTATTTTAGAAGTGCATCCCCCTTACCAGGAAGAAGGGTCCCTACTTGGACAAAGGTACCTACCTCTTCCCAACTAGAGACCCCCATTTCCAACACTAGCGCGATAGCTTGGATCCAGTAGGCAAAGCAATGCCAGCGTGAGCTCCAACACATCAGCATAGCAATAATTTAAAAAGTATTTTTTTAAAGATTTAATGTTTTAAAAAAGTGAAGTTTCGAAAAGTAAATTAAAAAAAAAACCTTGCCTTGTGTCTATCACTAAAGGGCAGCAATGTCGGCTATATCATATATTGCCCAATAACCCACCTGCACCCAGGGAGTTCTGTATCAATTACTGTAATCTGTCACTAGCTTAACTTCTTGCTATCTCAAAGCAATTCGTTGTTGAACTAGTTTAATAGCGCTATTGGAAGCTTGTTGTTTTGAGTTGTTAAACGGTAAGATATCCCTCCTGTTAAAAATGAATTTGATCAAGGTCTATCAAAGGTACGTTGAATAATGCCCCCCTCTCTGAATGGAAGTGTCCGTATTCAGCTTTTTAGATACAAAGAGGTACGTGCATGGTTTTATACCCTGCTTTCCATTCCAATTATTGAGATTACAGTAGACGCATTAACATTCTTACACAAGTTAGTAACTGCACATATGTATGGTCATTCAGTCAGCAGGGCATCCCGTACACAAACTGATCACAGGCAACTGGTGCAGGACAGATCTCCTGACATGAATGGGGACGTAAATGACTTGATGGTTCCCCCGGAGACTTTAACATGATGCACCTGGTTTGTTGCTGTGCAGGCTCGGCTGTTCCCTGTAGGTTTGACCTTGCATTTGTTTTGGGTTAAATCTCAAGTCAATTCCCCAAGTCAGTTTGCGAGCTGCAGAAAGGGATACTTTCGGGAGGCACTTGGAACTGACAGACAAGATAATGAACTATTAGCATGCTGAGATTGGAGCTATGTAAATATCGAGTCATTGACTTGATGCAATGTATAGTATAGATTTAAACACCGCCTTTGTGTTTTTTTTACCGATATGGTTTGACAAGTTTACGCACCCATACAGCACTGTGTTTATGTTGGGGTGTCAATTTCTTGACCTGTTATCTTACGTCCTAAATATTTTTCTTACATCTTTGTTGTTGTGCGCTAATGTTTAATTTCTCATTAGACAGCCTGTACCTCTTCCTTTGTGTGTTTTAATGCACTAATCGAGGCGCTCTAGGCAGGGCTTTTTAGGTGTTGCTTGATCTTATGTGCTCAATAATGCAAGCATTTGAATGCAATGGCGGCACTTGTGCTTTCGCTGTAAACATCTTAAGCTAAAGCGTGGGTGCCCCGATTGCTTTATAAGCAAAGAAGTACAAAAATACTTTTTTTCTATTTCTCTACTTTTGAAAAATCGAGGCACCCTGCTTTAGATGTTTACAGCCAAAGCATGAGTGCCGCGATTATAACAAAACTAAATAAAGAGGAAAAAAATGGCAGCCACACGTCTTCCCCCCCACCCCCCATCTCTTTATTTACTTTGGTTGAAATTGCTGCACTCGCCCTTTAACTGTAAATATCTTACGCTAAAGCGGAGTGACATGCTTGTTTCAAAAGTAAAGAAATAGAAAAAAGTTATTCTATTTCTTTACCTTTAAAGCAATCGCAGCACCAGCGCTTTAGCTTAACCCCTTCTCTACAGGGGTAATTTCCCCCCATTGGTGCGGGGGTGAGCGCGGCGCTGACGGGGAGACCAGCTCGTCATGAGTCACTATGGAGCTGTGCTCATGACGAGCTGGTCTCGTCACGACCCCGCCCACTGATTAATTAGCCCGCACAGGCGGGGAATTATTCGCGTGTGGGCGGAGCGCAGCTGTTCTGACAAGACCAGCTCCACCGTGACTGATGACGAGCTAGTCTCGTCATGAGCACAGAAGAGGTTAAGATGTTTACAGCTAAAGCGCAAGTGCAGAGATTTTAACCAAAGTAAATAAAGATTTAAAAAATATTTGCAATGCAATAGGTCTTGCATCTAAATTTGAGACCTACAGCATTGGAAAGAAGGGGCCACTATTGTCCCAGCTGCTTCAAAAGATGCATTGCTCGCTGAATGTAAGCAAAGCACGTAGTGCCTGCAGTAAAAGAAACTCAAAGAAAATGGTGCTTACAGACTTAAGAACATGTGCCATGTAACAACCGAAGTAAAAGAGCCAGTTTCCATGAGAGGTTATAGATGAAAACAAGGTGGTACTAAGAAGGGACTAACAAGCCTATTTCCAAATCAGAAGCCAGCATTTATGAAGGACAATGACCAATATGGGTGGGGCTTCTATTCTATACTCCAGTACAAGTCTCACAGAGCAGCACATGCGCGCTGACTCTAGGCTCGACCTAAAAATGGAGGAACTTGAACTGAGACCGCAATAAGGCATTTCAGATAATTTTTTGGCAATCCATGGGTGGGAGTTCATGCGATCTTAGAAAAAATACATCTCCAGATCGTCAGATACTTCTGGAGAAAGGCTGACAAAGCATTGTTTTTTAGAAGATCAGTATTTCAAGAAGGAGCAAGGAGGGTGTCAGAACTCTGTAGCGAATGAACACCACCAGAGATTGTGAGCTTTTGTGGCAGGTTTTTAAGGTGTCCCACACTCGAGAAGAGCATACCATACAGCCGGCTCGAAAATACTCCTGGCTGTAATGGGAGTCACTGTACTCTGGTGCGAGAGGATCTGATATTTTCAGAATATTCCTGGCACTAGACTAGCAGCAATGGGTAATGCCACTTTCAGTGGCACAGTGTGAAATTTATAATGCTGCTTTCAGGGGCACAGTGTGAAATAGAGAATTCTCAGATAGTAGAGTTCCCTCAGTCATGACAAGAGGACTGAGTATGAACTACCAAACTGCAGCCAGATTCTGCCAAGCAGTCTTTAATCATAACCGAATCACAAGAATGAGCTGGTGGGGGGCCCATTTCTATAGAGATTTTTTGTTGTTGTGGGGGTAATAAGGTGGAGTCAAGAAAAGACCGCTTTCGAGTCTCGAATTTTGAGCGAGTCCGGCCAAGACAGAACCAGTAGGGAAAGTAAGAGGATGGATACTGGAAGAGCAGTAGCACTGCTTGTAGAGGTTTAATATTATTATCGATATTTGTTAAGCGCAACGAATCACCCTCGAAAGGGTCTCTGTTTTTACATTTGAGGAGGTGAACAGCCATCCAGGCGTGTATAACATCCAGAATATGAACCATAAGTGAGACGTTTGATGGAGAACACTTCCCGGTAGAGCAGAGTATCATCAGCATACACCCGGTAAGAGATGTTCAAATGATTAAGAAGGGAGCCAATGTAATAGGCCAGGGGCTGAAGTGATCACTGGTCGTGCCTTGTTTACAAGAAAAGTCTTATATATGGTATCCTATATTTTGTTAACCGGATAAGATTATTTAAGTAGAAAGAAAACAAAACTAGCTCAGAACTGTACAATCCAGTACCATGTATTCAATGATGATGCTGATCAAACCAGCCCTGCTCCATTCCTCCTCGCTCACCACTCCTGCCAGCTCTAATTTTCCGGGGAAGCTGGAGAAAGTGACCGAAGCACGATCAGCACCCCCTGCACTAAAAACCTGCTCTAAAAGGGTTCAATCCACTGGGGAATGCCCTTTGGGAAAACGGGCAGCCCAGGCCTGTGATCAACAGTCCAATCAGAGCTGATTGATGTGGAAGGATGAAAAGGCAGACATCACTATTATCACAGATGCCCAAATATTCACCTTTTAGTTGTAGCATGGTAGTTGCATTGATGCACAGCAGTTGAAAACCCTGCGTACACATTCAGTTGTGTTTACTTCTAGTGTAATCTGAATAGCAGAGCATGCGGAATAACCTGCAATGACATTGTCGTAACTTATATACAGGCCTTGAGAAAGGCTTTTACATGGAGACCAGATTATGACAGTGTATAATTCCTTTAGGAAAATCCTGCTTTTTGTAGTCCTCGCATCAAATTCCAGATAGGGAAATCTGATGGTTCAACCTCTGTAATGGATGTGACCTGGTAAAAAGTCCCATCAAGGTCTGTTCTGTTTAAAAAGATTGCTGTATCTATGTTCAAAACACCATAACTGTTACTGTGATGATGCAAATGGCTGTGTACATGCCTTAAACAGTTGCCTGTAGCACAGATGTGGGGAGAAGGAGAAGGTTTGCAGGAAGTATTTATATTGCCTAATTCTAATATGTGCGGTTTGATTTTACTTCACGTTTTTACTCCCATGCTCCTGCAGTTGCACATTTTACTGCTGGACAAAATGTAATAAAAACTACAATATATACCAGTTGATTGGAAAGTACTCTCAGAACAAGGTTGAAATGAAATTCCTTATTTCTTTATAAAATTGATGGAATACATTTGTTCTGAAATTGCAAACTGTTGCTTCAACAGAATGCCACAGGCACAATAATGGCCAAAATGGAAGTTAAGAAAATCCTGCAGGCTGTCTGAGGGACATCCAACAGATTCTTGAAGCATCTTCCCCATTCAGAAGAGCCCCCCCCCCCCCGAAGCCCAGCAGAACCAGGGTTGATCAAGTGTTAGTTCAGGGGAGAAGATTTATTTTCTTGTCCAGTGAACTGAACTGGGAGGACCAGTAGTGGAGTCGCAAGGCAGGAGACTGCGCCACACAACTGAGAAAGGGATTCATGATTTTGGGTGCTGAAGCTTTGAGAGAGTTATGTTACCACAAAGCAAGTACTAAGGAAAGTAAGTTTATCACTTAGCTGAAAAACTGCCAAAATGAAGCCTGAGGATTTTATTATGATTGGAGAGGCAACGCCAACAACGAAAGACCGATTTACCCTTGGAAATACCATACCTGGCTGCTCCAGTGAGGGAACCAGAACAAAAGAGGAGAGAAGACGTCATAGTCTATTGCACTGAAAAAATCCTTCCTGTTATTACCTCCAGCTATTTAACTTCTACTCCAGCACTTTGCTCCACAGCTTGTGGTTTCGATCTCCTGAAGACCAGACTGGCTAAAGGGGACGGAGAAGACGACGAGACTCTGCAGTACTACCCCCTTGTGACCAGAGGGGAAAGGAGGCCCTGAGAAAGAGGAAGATGTAACCCAACTGGAAAAAATCTAGTTTAATAGAACTTGGAATTTCTTCAGGACCGGGAAGCAGAGTTGTGGGAACCAGTATGCAACTGGGAAAAGAGGACTGGAGTCTCAGAAGGCAGTCATGAAGATATAAGGAGTTTTCTTCAAGGTAGCAGCACTACCAAAACTTGCAGGAAAACTTTCACATCATAAGGGACCAGGCCATCTACTGTGCATGAAGGCCTAGGCCTGCCCATCAACATAAATGAGGTCTTGTTAACTGGAGGGACGCATCAAGCATGCATGCACTCGTTAGGCTCACGGTGGACTCTGGCATGGCTTTAGCATGTAGAGAGGTGGTGGCAGCCATGTTTTGTGAATCAGGAGTTGTGACCAGAATCTTTTTTATCTGTGTCGCTAGAGTGAACTCCTACTGGCCCATTCGTGTAAAGTAGCACCTCTAGGCTTTAATATCTCAAGCGTGTGTTACCCATGTACACCCAAGTGGCCTGTATGTTGCACACAGCATGTGTAGGAGTAAACCACAGTAATGGTGCCCTGCACGTTCCATTTTTGAAGCCCATAGTCTGTTTCTGTGCATAGGATGGTGGTATTGTTCCCCAGACAGTAGAAGTGTATTGATGGCATTCTTGACGGTGAAGAGAGGCGATCTACACTCTGAACTGGGGAAAGAATTGAATGGGCTTCTATAGACGTATCAATGCGGTCCAGTTGCTGAGAAGAGCTGCTGATTAGCCTTTCTGTATCACTGCCATTTGATTGATAGTGGGGGTGAAAAATGGGGCTGCGGCTCTTGTTGTTCAGGATGAGATGTGTCTTTAATGTTAGGTGAGTCTCGTTTCTTTCCTGATCACTGTAAGTTTGGCTGTTGATAAGCGAGGCGCAGAAGGCTCAACTCTTTGTGTGCCTGTTGTGGATACATTTGGGTGGAGACTACTCAGCTGTGAGGTGCATTAATATGCAAAGGCTGTGTCTGTAGAACAAAGCGATACAAAAGGGGATGATGGACGGAGCGTTTGAGCAAATCAAACACTCACCCCCAGTCAACTGATCTGGGTTTAATCCATCACTATTCTTTAGCCCACTCAGCCACCCCATTCCTGACCTGGCTATATGCAAATCAGTCTGACCCTGTGCCTCATGGGAACAGTCCAGCCCGAACTGCCAAGCCATGTCTTCCATGGACCGGAAACAAGCATCCTGGGACCGGTTTCGGATTCATAATCCTCATCAGCCAGGCTATCTTGAATCCAGTGGCCAAGTGAGCAAGGGACTCACGTCTGAGCATACCCTGCCACACTTAAGGCGAACAAAGTGATTCAAAAGGGGATGATGGACGGAGCGTTTGAGCAAATCAAACACTCACCCACAGTCAACTGATCTGGGTTTAATCCATCACCATTCTTTAGCCCACTCAGCCACCCCATTTCAGACCTGGCTATATGCAAATCAGTCTGACCCTGTGCCTCATGGGAACAGTCCAGCCCGAACTGCCAAGCCATGTCTTCCATGGACCAGAAACAAGCATCCTGGGACCGGTTTCGGATTCATAATCCTCATCAGCCAGGCTATCTTGAATCCAGTGGCCAAGTGACTAACGTCTGAGCATACCCTGCCACACTTAGGGCGAACAAAGCGATACAAAAGGGGATGTACCACTTTGTTCACCATAAGTTGGCAGGGTATGCTCAGACGTGAGTCCCTTGCTCACTTTGCCACTGGATTCAAGCAAGCCGGGCTGAAGACGGCTGAAATGCCAGAAACCGGTCCTCGGAAGCTTGTTTCCGGTCCAGGGAAGGCATGGCTTGGCAGTTCGGGCTGGACTGTTCCCATGAGGCACAGGGTCAGACTGATTTGCATATGGCCATGTCTGAACTGGGGTGGCAGAGTGGGCTAAAGAACGGTGATGGATTAAACCCAGATCTGTTGACTGGGTGTGAGTGTTTGATTGGTTCAGATGCTCCGTCCATCATCACCCCCTTTTGTACCACTTTGTTGGCCATAAGTTGGCAGGGTATGCTCAGACGTGAGTCCCTTGCTCACTTTGCCACTGGATTCAAGCAAGCCGGGCTGAAGACGGCTGAAATGCCAGAAACTGGTCCTCGGAAGCTTGTTTACGGTCCAGGGAAGGCATGGCTTGGCAGTTAGGGCTGGACTGTTCCCATGAGGCACAGGGTCAGACTGATTTGCATATGGCCATGTCTGAACTGGGGTGGCAGAGTGGGCTAAAGAACTGTGATGGATTAAACCCAGATCTGTTGACTGGGTGTGAGTGTTTGATTGGTTCAGATGCTCCGTCCATCACCACCCCCTTTTGTACCACTTTGTTCGCCATAAGTTGGCAGGGTATGCTCAGACGTGAGTCCCTTGCTCACTTTGCCACTGGATTCAAGCAAGCTGGGCTGAAGACGGCTGAAATGCCAGAAACCGGTCCTCGGAAGCTTGTTTCCGGTCCAGGGAAGGCATGTCTTGGCAGTTCGGGCTGGACTGTTCCCATGAGGCACAGGGTCAGACTGATTTGAATATGGCCATGTCTGAACTGGGGTGGCAGAGTGTGCTAAAGAACGGTGATGGATTAAACCCAGATCTGTTGACTGGGTGTGAGTGTTTGATTGGTTCAGATGCTCCGTCCATCACCACCCCCTTTTGTACCACTGTGTCTGTAGAACAGCCTCGAGAGAACACATGAAAGAGAACCAAACCAGTTCTGAAAATACAAATAGAGCATCCATATCCCTTGTTTGCTTAACCTGTATAGAAGTGTGAGCCACTGTAACACTGGTAGTTCCACAGTTCTCTACGGAGGACAACTGTGCAACCAGAGGTGATGTCTGCCTGATAGCCAGCATCCCAGGGATAAGGAAACATCACCAGTAGTCTGGCCTTGGTGGAAAGAAGTGGAGTCTCTTGCTTGAAGCCAACTTGCTGTTGAGAGAGGGAAGGAGCCTGCCAACCCTGCAGAGCTGTGATTGACTTGAACCAGCAGAGCCGTTTGAACCCTATTTCTGCGTGGGTGTGTGGACTGGGGAGAGTGAACTGTGGGCCCTAGTGCTTATGAGCAGTAGTCTCTCTGTGAAATTAATTCCAAGGGAGATGGGGCAAGGGGCCTTTGCCACTGCCTCTGGGAAAGTTGTGTCCAAGGACAAGCTTAAGAAGTTTGAGTCTGGGGGTAGTGCACCACAGAGAAGTTTGTGCCAGAGGTTGAGTGTATCACTGAGATGTTTCTGCTGAGCCGGAATGTGCACTGAGAAGTTTGGGCCTGAGTTGAGTGAGTCACTGAAACACGTGTGCTGAGGTGGAGTGTGCTGCCATCTAGAAGTTGTGCCTAGGCACACCATACTGCCACCGGCTCCCACTGTCATACTGCTACCTCCCTCTCCCAAACTGCAGGTGGAGTCTGCGGCCAGCACGTCTCCTTACAGAAGTTAGAGTGAAGCATAAATTTGTTCTGTAGGTCATCAGCACCTGCTGGAAAATGGACTCTGAAACTGGCGCTGTGGTGAGAGCTTAATTTGTAAAAGAATGAGCGCCAGTGCTCAAAGCTCTGTTCAGTGCTATTAAGCATTGCTGCACAGAGTCCCAAGGCTACATAGTCTTGAATCCACCACATGCCTCTTTAATCCACTGACAGACACTTCCCTGCATCTCACTTGTGCAGGTTCATGCTTTCTCCGTGTGTGACCTTGGACCATATCAGCAACCACCAACTCAAATTAAGCACTGGGTGAGACTGTACAATAGCAGAGACTTACTTGAGAACTAAGCACTAGACCTGAACTATGGGGTGATCCAGACCTGAGCCTTCATACTTGCCAAGGAACATTCACTTACCGAGACCAACCAAAGGTGGGGGAGCACCAGAGATAGGGGCCAGGTGGGGCAAAATGCAAGGCACTGTTGTGCCATCTTTACAATGCATGCAGTAACTATGAAGGAATGTAATTATTGCCTCAAGATTGCACATGCTCCATTACTCATTGTTATACCCGGTATGTTTGCTCTTGAAACCAATAAATAAAATTAAACAATATATACTACTTCGCTGAACACAAACATGGGTTTAAATGACCCAGAACACTATTTTTGACAGCAAGACATAGCCAGAACCCCATCCTGGACATCAATGTAGGGGCACTCTGACCCAGAAAGCTATTTCTGACAGCACTAGCCAGAACCCCAGCATGGACGTTAATTAGGGGTAACCAGGGGGTATCAACTGCTATGCCTGGACTCTTCTTGGATATTCTAGGCAATGACCTAGTATCCCTGGTCTCAGAGTCCATGAAGCAGGAACAGAAGTTAGACATGACTGTCACGTCCATGTTTTAATTGTTGTTATTATAGTCTTTGCCTGTATAGCAGCCTCTGAGAAGCAAATAGAAGGCAGTTTAGGGTATGAACGTGGGACAAGTGGTCTATAGTGTGACAAGGGAGTGGCAAGGGGTGCATGATTATACTTGCCATTTTGGTGAATTGGCATACATAATTTCCACACTTATCAAGTGGATTAAGAACACTAAACCTGGCAACTAGCTCTTTCTCTTACGTAGCTCTACCATAAGTTTTTTTGTAAACCATTTGGGGGTAGATGTTGAGGAGTCTTTTAACGGGCTGGACTGGGGAACCAAAAGCAGTCCCGTCAAAAATGCTCAAACCGTCCCTGCTTCCTTCGTCTTCGTCTCACACAATCTCTCTTTCTCTCCTTTTCACTCCTCCCTCTCTGATCACTTGCTTTCTACCTCTCTTTCTCTCTCTCTCTCAAGTGAAGCCTCCCCGTGCCTGCTGCAATTAATCTTGGAGAGCTGTGGAAAGTGACAGGCACCAGGAGTGGACCTGTGCTGTCTAAAACGGCCTTCCTGGGTTCCAGCCCACTGGGGAAATGCCCAGTCGCATCAAAGGCCTGTCCGGCCCTGCTCTTTATTTATGTATGACTGAGATTTATATTGTACTTCAGATGGAGAACCTCTTAAAACACAGATCAAGTGTCACTCTTGATATATGAAAAAAAATCTGCATTTGGGCCAAAGGGCACACTGTCATTTTAGAAATAAAAAAACGAGGGTTTGGCCGGTTTGCACTCTTACCTGGGCTGTTTGTAAATATACTTTTGTAGCCTATCTCACCTCTGCTCCTTTCACAAACATAGTAGACGGGAAAGGGAATTATGGGTGTGAAAGGCACGTGAAAACTTCACCAACAAATATTCACTACTCTATTTTAATTACAGTTCAGAAACACGGTCAACATTTCCGAAGCTGTTAATCTAAAAGTGCATTACAGCAAATAACAAAAGGCCAGGTATGAATGCCGGAAATTCACCATGACAACAGGCCGGAAATAGCGGACAGGCTCCATGCAACTGGGCGCCCACGGATCGCTGCGGCCGCTGTTCGGATTACTTGCCAATCGTTCTTGTCATTAATATTGATAACGCTTAGTTTATAGAGTGTCTTTAGGCAATGAGTCGAGCGGACAATTTCTTTATACAATTTTAACTTGCTTAGAATTGATCCCCGTTTTTTAAGCTCGCAGGACGCGCGCATGGACAGCCTGTGATGCCGTATGAATGGAACATGAAGCAGTCCTTGCAGACTTTAAAACCAACGCAAGAAGCATCGATCGACTGCTAATTCGTATGCACATGTTAAAACAAGATGCGTTTTATTGGTAAACAGGTCTTTGAACTGGTGGCCCATATGATTTGAAGCTCTCAGTAAAATGGGCTCTCAAGTGTCCCCTTCTTGAGTGTGTAATGTCTAAGAATTACAGTAGTGTTTCTGAAAATCTGACCAAAATTAAATCATAAATTCTGTTTCATTAATAAAAACTGTGAATAACATTGTATTCTACTTGTCTAGCAAGATATTTTATTGCCTAGCGGAATAATACAGGAATCAATCTAATCGTTTGGCAATAGTTTGAGATGCAGGGACAGGGTTAGCTCAGTCTAGTATCCAACCCCAACCGAGGGGGCAGCGATGGATAAACTGTCACCAGTGTCATATTACGGATTATGGGGGGCACAGACAAGAAACATTTTGGGGGCCCCTGTTTGGTAACACTTTTAATGTAATGATCTATTTTTTGCTAATTCGATGACATGCTGGCTACCAATATTGAATTATAGCTTAAAGGTTAAGATAAAAATACAAATTAGTGAGCTAGAGCGATAGTTCCCTTTCCCAGGGGCCCCTTGGAAGGTGGAGGCTCTGGGACATTGCGCACTTTGCCCTTGCCTTAGCGCCTCTCTGGAGGTTACGCTTAAACTGCAGGCTTGGCTTCTTTAATGTTCAATCATTTTTCACCATTTATGAAGCCGTGCTGCAAAGTTATTCTATATGCATGTTAAATTTGGTGCAAACACCTTTAAGTTGTTTCCCTTTTATTGTGTTCTATGGATAAGCCTATGTTAAAAAATTGATTAAAGACAGAAGGAAATTGTTTTTTTTGTTAACCATGAAAGCCTTGAGCAATGTTTATCATATCGCACTTGTGCATACAAATACGTTTTCTAGGGGATTATTTGTTGGACAAATCTCTCAAGTTGTAGGCAGATCATGATTTTCAAATGCCTTCAAATTTCAATGTACCTTTAATTAAACTGTTGCAATTACATCAACATACCAGGCCTATATGATGGCATGAGTACCTTTTCTTGTAAGTGTTCTCACCTAATAAGTACATTAATGTTTAAAACTTTAAATATAAATATCCCACTATTCTGGGTGAGCACAGGGGTTTCATACATAATATATGAATGTTAAGTAGCATTCTACAAGGCAGAGTACATTGTGGACCCATTGAGAGATCTCCAAGAGCATACAGTGCAAGGCTGCCCAAACTACAGGCTTTTTGCCTGTCTTTTTCTTCGAGGAACATCTAGTGTTGCCAGGCAAGGAAGGGTCCAGGCCCTGAGGGGCACCTCCTAATGATCAGGACTTCGGCCAGCAAAGGCCACAAGGCAGTATTAGATTCAGCTGTTCAGGTGGGCAGATGCCGGGAGGCTTGTTCTACCCCTGTAGCTCACACAGGTCCGCCAACTGACTCTTGGATCATTCTGGGTAGCCTGGGATCAAGGCAAGCAGGCCCAATCTTCCTCCTTCAGACAAAGGCAATCGTTTAAGCAGCAGGGCAGGCCTTCGTCTGAATTTATTATTATTATAATCATCATTTATAGAGCGCAACAGCTACCTCAAACAGAGGTGTCCCGGTGCTTTATTAGGCAAGCAGGAGAGAGGGACTACCAAGATTCTAGCTTTGGCGAAACAGCCAAGTCTTTAATGAATCTGATCCTGATGAATCTTCCATAGGTCTAGAAATGTTCTGATGGGTGGTCCTGAAGGTCCAATATGTGTGCCTGGTGCCAGCCTTTGTGCGGGGGACTCCCTGTCCTACCCCAAAACTGGTTCTAGAAAGGTCTTCCCCTGGTCCTGGCTCCAAACTGTCAGGGGTGACAAAAAGGCAGCGCAGGCCTGATGCCCAATTTCCTGTGAACTCCTTTCTTGCTCGCTCACCTCAGCTCTCCCTGCCAGCCCACCAACCCTCTGCTTCTCACTTATGCTTCTACTGTCGGCCGGCCCTGCAGCGTACCATCACCTGGCTGAAGGGGGGAACACCGCTGCTGGATGGGTCGGGCTGCTTGGTTAGACATCTCAATGACGCCAGGACTGTTTGCTGACCTGCTGCATCAGGATCAGTCGTTGGGTGTGTGGCCACATGTTTGGCTCGCCCCGTCCTCCTTAAAGGTAGCCTAAGGAGGCTATGCCAGCACAGGCAAAATGTGAAGGGGGGCAACAAGAGGTACGAATGACTTCAGGGCCGTTGGCTATTATACGCCCCCCTCCCCCACCGCGTCCTACCTCCACGGGGAGCCTGGGGGCCGTAGATGTGCATCCACGAGATCCAGCGAGGGAACAGCTAGGTACCGAGAGGGTGCAGAGCGTTGCGGGCGGTGTGCCATTGTCGCTCCCACCCCCCTCCTGAGTTCTATGGGGCGTGGTTCACTTCTTGTACAAACTTCTAGGTTCCTCGTAACAGAGGTAATTCCCCAGACTTATTAGTTTGTTTCTTTTAATGCCCTTTTTTTATACATAGTGCTATTTTTAACTTTCACCGCCTTTGGCAGGGTGGGCCTTAGCGCGCCCACACCTGTTAAGGTGACACTCACAAACTGGTCCTGAAGAAAGCCCTGTAAAGTCACACATACCACGGGCAGAAACATGTTGACCTCTCTTTAATAGGGAAACACAAGTATATTCTATTTGGTTAGTTCTCCCTACACATAGTTAATTTTTAATATGTCAGGTTGACCAGCCAATAAATGATTTTTTGGTACAACCCTGGACATTTTTAAATTGACTTAACTTTTTTCACACTTTACCCTCACAAGAACCTGCTCCGCAGTCTCCTGGCGTCGCAGCACACCGGGGAGGTATTCGATCTCTCCCGGTGGACCCGATGATGAAGCATGTCACCACTAGGGTGAGTGAGGGTTTCTTGAAAAAATCTTGTATTTTTTCGTGAAATTGGTCTGTGTATCTGACCACTTACAACTGGCCTCGAATCTTACATGCTACAACGCTTCTCTGAGGGACACTCTTCTTTTGTTTATCTGGCCGTAGATGTGCGGCAGGGTCTTTTTTTTTATCTCAGCCAAACGCATGGAGCCCAGTGAAGCCTAGTGAGCCCAGTGAAGACCTGTGTGCCCTAAGTCAACAGTGTTGTTGCCCTCCCTTTTTTCCCCTGGTCTCCATCAGCATCCTAAATCAGTAGTTCATTGGGAGAAGTTGATTTTCCCTTCTTCCTGGCTGTATAGTCTAAGAAGTAGTATTAAGTGGTTTTTTGTTTGTATGTGCGGAGGAGGGGGCGGTGGCGACAGCGGCAACCTGGGGGCATGCTTATGGAGGATATGTCACTTTTATTCTCTCTGTTTGGAGCTCTCTTTTGATCTTGATGTTGCCAGCAATGGATACTTCCTCTTACGTCTCTCCTCCCATGCTTCCCCATTAGAGAGTCATCCTGGTGTTTCAAAAGGAAGAATCCAAGGGAGGGCCTGCAAAAGGGGAAGACATGAGGGAAAAAGGCAACCTTTGAGCCTGACTTAAGCTCCCAATCAACTGGGAAAGCACCACCTCCTCAAGTCAATAAGGAACTTTGCCTTCAAACACTTTAATACAGGCTCCCTTCCTTCATCAGATCGCGGGTGGGAAATACCCAGTGAGTTAGCCAGTGCTTCCTGTTCAGCGACAGAGGCAGCGTGTTCAGCAACAGGTTGAGCCCAATTAGTCAATCCTTCAGAAGCCCAATTGAAGCCCAGGAGCGAGAACCCACGCAGAGGTCCAAGACTGTCTTCTTCACCTCGCCTTGATATCTCCTTATCCTCTTTTTTATCGGAATGACTTGAGTCCCCGCGGCTAGATCATAGCAAAGGCTTCCTGAATCAAAATACCTTACCATTTCAGAAGGCCTCCTTGACCGGGGAGCTAACCTCTACCATTGGATCCCTGGGAGGGTCCATAAATATCCAGCTGACCCCTTCTTCATCCTTATTGGACTTAATGGTGCTTATGGAAAATACTTTGCACTGTATTTTAGAATCCTTTGTGTCTGTGAGATCAAATCATCTGGACAAATTAAAGCTTCTGAAAGACATATGGTGTGAACACTGTAATTCTAATAGTAAGGTATTAAATGTATGTGAAGCTATAGGTTCCAAAGTCCCTGTCCCGGAGTCGCAGTGGGATAAAAGTCCTAGAACAACAGGAAAATGTGAGGCCCAATCAGCCCTGGAAGGTTCAGTTTAACTCTCTAAACGCCCAATGATTGTGAGGAAAAGACAACACTTTTTTGGCCCCCTCAAATTCTCCTCAAGTTTTCACCTTTCCGAGAGGGCTTAATCCCGGAGTAGATTTGCAGGATCTCTCAATCCAATTGTTGGCAAAAGGAAAACTCTGAATATGAAGGCATGGTCGTGTCAAGATGTATCCTGTATAGACCAGTATTTAAGGCCTCCCATGCCGCCTAGCGGCACTTTAGCACACTTGTAATGAGGTTATAACAAAAACTCAGGTTAAAACTTGACCAGTTATCATTTCCCCACCCTCAAGTGTTTGCTCCATGTCAAGTAAAAAGACTTCAACATTAGTTAGCGCTAAGGTGTCCAAGCCCGCCAGCTCCAATAAGTCTTGTAAAGAATCCTTCATCAGTTCCGAATCCCCAACTAAGTTCGATTTGGAGTCCTCAGAACTACTGCTAGATATTACCCACCGGGGGGAAAAAAAACAAAGAAATTACGGCCCTTGAATCGTAAAAAAATTCTTCATATATTTCATCAAATCCCTTCACTTTCTAGAATATCCATGAAGGATTGTGGTTTCCAGCCTTGGGAGCAAGGAAGTGATGTGTCAAGAGTTTCTTTTAGTTACCCCTGCAGTTAGTACTCAAGGCGGTAAAGGATTTGGCCAAGGAAGGCTACAAGTCTCCAGCCCTCCCCTATAAGGACGCCACCCAACATGCTTGCACCCCAGTCTGAGTTTATCCATTCTCATTTTTAAGTGTTCATGATGGGTTATCTGCCAGCCAATGTGAGCAACTTACACCTTATTCCTATGACGGGCCGCTCTCAAGGCCTGGAAGATCATGGCAAGATAATCAGCCGCCCAAAAGGTTGAAGATGGAGTTAGTAAATGACAGACCAACTGAGCAGACTGAAGCTGCTGTATGGGGGTAGGGTAACAGATTCACTCCCCTGCTGCAACTCTTGGATGTTGGTGGTGAGGATGCCTGGCTCAATTTCGCACAGAGCGAAGGTTCCTCTCTAATCCTGAGAGTCCTGAGTTGGAATATCCGCAGGTTTCAGCGCCTCAGGAATAGTTATGAACTGGAAGGAAGATTGAAACCCTACCATTTGGTGTTCCTTCATGAGTCTTGGTTGAGAGATGAAAAGACCACAGAAGGCTTCATAGTACTGAATAGTAAAGGCCAGAGTCGAGGGAAGGGGAGAGCATCTGCAGGAGTTCTAACCTTACTATCTACGAGGGTGATTAAGAAATCATTGCATGTTATAAATGTGTCCAGGGGTTTACAGCTTTCAGTGGTTGAAATCGGTCTGAGTAATATTATTTGTAGGGGCTTTCTTCTTATAAATGTATATATTCATAAAGAAAAGTACCGGAGAATAAAAGGCTGGTTGGAATCCTTCCAGCAACCCTTTCAGAATTTGGGCGTAAAATTTCCGGAAGCAATCATAATAATGGGCCAGGACATCAATGCCCGTCTTTTTCCTGCCCAGGTGGGCTTACAGTTGGAGGATGCCCTGGATTTTTACAACATCCCTCCAGCTCAATTCCCCCCTGGTGCTATTAAAAAGGAGGCCAATGCTTTGAGTCAATGGTTGGTGAATAATGGATTGATCTCTTTAAATGGCCGTTTTAATAGTGATTAGCCTGCAGCTGAAACGTTCCAGCAGGGCCTGTCAACAGGCCTGATTGATTACAAGTTCACCGCTGTTTGGCACTTTGGTCTTTCTATAGATTTTGAAGTGGCCAAATACAAGGGTAGCCACTATTGGGCTACCTCAGCTGTTCTTAGTCTCTGTGAGCCGGTGGCTGTAGAGAGGGTATTGCCCTTGAAATTATCTTATCTGCAGAGGCTCTCAACTTAATTAGACGCTATTTATCTCTAATGTCTAGCTGCATTCCAATTAAAAGAAAATATCAAGGCTATCTTCGGCTGTTCGAAGAACAGAATTGTGTGGTTCTGTGAAATTGTTCTCAATATGCTGGGCTGCATTCTTATACATGTAAGGGAGTGGGGATCACAAGCTGACCTTCACACAAAGGGGAAAGGCTGTTTTGATTTAGCCTGTCAAGAATTGAAAGATTTGGTGAGACAAGCCTCCAAGAGAGCTAGGAGATACCCAGATACTGTAGTATCCCATGAGCTTGTTTAGCTTAAGTCCCAATATAAGTGGCTGGTTAAGGAGAAAAAGGCATCCTTTTATCATAGTAAGTGGGATGAGATGCAGGAAATTATTCTCTCTGGGGATAAACTAAAGTTCTGGGCAGAGGTCAACGAGTCCAGTAGCCAAACTAATGGGACTCTAGTATCATAAAGACATTTGGGCAATCTATCTGGCAGATTCATATGGCGGCCCTTCTGTTTCATCTAGACCCCAGGGAACTCTTGTTAAAAAGCTCCCCCTCACGTGGTTCTCAATAAAGGAGGTAAGAGCAGTTACTGACAGAATAAAGCTTTCAAGAGCCGCCGGCCCCAACAACATTCCAGCGGTAACAATTAAAGCCACCAGCTATTGGTGGGCAACGGTATTCTCCATCTTGCTTAGCTGGATTGCTTCAATTGGCCTCCATCGTGGAAAGGGTCTGTAGTAACACATATCTTAAAAAAAAAGGGAATGATTCAGATCCTACATATTATAGGTAAATAAGCCTTTTGGATATTTTCATTAAGATATTCTCCAAAACACCCTATGGAGAAAACCTGCCGCCTGGGAGCTCCCTTCGAACCTCCTTAGTGCATTACAATCCTTACACTCCATAAATTGGGCTCAGGTGGAGCCAGATGAATTGGGCTGGCTATCCCAGGGAATCCCCATTAAGAACTGCCTTCAGCAGCGGTCTGTTTTAGCACCCCTGCTTTTTAGTTCATTTTAGCCGACCTCCCTTCTTTTATATCCCAAACAAAGTCTTTCTCCCCTAAAATCAGGAAACAGCATATTGCTTGTCTGCTTTATACAGATGACCTGGTATTGTTAGATTGTACCCCAACTGGTCTGCAGAGGAATTGATATGCCCTCTAATCATATAGTAAGCAAAACCAACTTTATATTAATCTAGAGAAGACCAAGCATTGGTCTTTGGTAAAAGAATAAAAATGTTCAGCTGGTATTTAAACTCCCCGAAGGTGGAGTCAGTTGACCATTATAAATATTTAGGTTTGTCATTTAGAAGAAACTTAAAATGGGACACACACTTGCATTGTATTAAGCAGAAGTCATTGCTGCAGGCCAGCTGTTTATCATTTTTAATTGGAAATATGGAGAGTTGTCTCACATTCATTTATTGAGGGCCTATGAAGGGAAGATACCTCTCCTGGGTTTGTAAGGTCGAGAGGTATTTTCCCTATATTCCTCCTTGGCACCATGGTCCTAGGCATAAGTAGGGAGTTCAATCTCACTTTCCTAGAATTTGTTGGTATTTGCCCGTCCTTTAAAATTCTTTAATAAACTCTTGGAGGACGATGAAGTGATAAAGGTCTCCAAACTTTGTTAGTAAAAGATTCAAGGCAGTGAAAGAAGGTGGGCAAGGGAAGTAAGAAATAGATTAAGTTGTATCAGGAACCTCCATTCTGAATGTGGTACAATTACGTCCTGGTCCTCTTTTCCAGGTAAACAAGTATTGAAAGAGTCTGCAGCAAAGGTGCCCGGGACTCTCGACCTGGCATACCTGAGTCAGAAACCTTCGGTCAGTTTTTGCCATTTCCACGCTAGGCCAAGATTTTGTTTTTCCCTACCTGATGCATGTACCTGATCCCGGCCTGCAGAATGAAATTTTAAGGACAAGAGTGGGATGTAATCCAATCCATTCATCCATTCATCCCACTCTTGTTGGGCCAGGGTCCAGGATAAAAAGACACAGCTCTTACAACCGTGAAAATTGACTTCAGTAATTAGTCATTGTCAACCCATGTAAAACTTAAACTCACATGTCCTGTTTCTTGAATACCACACATCCTGCCCTATGAGTGGTAAGAGCCTACCTTAGTGGTACTTTATAGCTTTTAAAAAGGTTTATTTTACTTGGTCGAAATGGCAGTTACAAACTGCCCTATAGAGGCAGGTTTTAGAGGGTTACTGTAGTGGGTGACACAATGAGTACTGCAGGCCCACTAGTAGATTTTAATTTACAGGCCCTAAGTAGGGTAGTGCCATTTACTAGGGATTTACAATTAAATGATATATGCCAATTATGTGCAAGCCTATAGTAGCATATTTTAGGGAGAGAGCACTAGCACTTTAGCTATGGTTAGCAGGGCTAAAAAGTCCTAATGATAAAAAAAGAACTAATTCAGCAAAGTAAGGGAGCGAAGGCAAAGCGTATGGGGGAATACCGCACCAAGGATGTCAGGTCTAACTGGCACCATCTAACTGGCATTAATAGTATCAATGATAGTTAAAGTTTCATGGATGGATGGCTGTCAGCTTAACAGAAGTCAAAGAAACATGTAAACATGCGCAGACTTCATGTTGGAAAGCAGCATAGCTGTAAAGTATTATTACTGTTTGAATATGTATTTAAGAGATGGCACTGTGCCAACCTTAAATCAAACTATGATATAGGTCTTTGGCTAGAATACAAGATGCCATTTAATAGTATGACATTATGATGGAATCCGCTATGTAAAAAACATTCTAATTCTATATGAATGCATGTTTGAATAACTCATAAAAAAACAACAGCTTCTTGCTAAAAAGTGTGGGTAAAAATGAAAAGAACCTTCACAACCAAACTTCATTTCCAAAAGTCAATAGATGACAGAACAGTACTCCAGGCACCTGAGGAACTGAGACATTATTTCAAACTAATTGCAACATGAGCAGCACGAACACGAGGGAGTATTATTTGCCTTTGGTGATAAGTGTAACGCGTCACACACAAATCTCTAGTACCGTGTCCCCAACTTGCATTGGTCACCACAAACAGATGTTATGAGTACATAGGAGTGGAGTTTCTCTTTGATACAAAACATGAAGTGAATGCAGACATTGTGTGTAGTCTGTTACACCAGCTGCGTGTAAGGCCACCTGGCGGCAAACATTGGCGACCATGTTTTTACGCGCGTCACCACATTCAGAAATAGGTCGGTCCAGCTGGTGAGATTTTGTGCTGAATTCTTTCAGCAGCTGAGTTGATACTATGTTATCTCATTGTACAGGCTGCCAGCAGGGCTAAGTGTGGAGCGTTGAGCTTTTCAGACACACCCTGTCAAGACTCTAGGACACTGCCAGGCAACAATATTGTTTCTGCCTATGGCTACCACCAATTCGATTTATTTCCTCAAAAGTGATCAGTGTGCCACGTTCAATGCCATAACCATAGCGCCATTACTATTTCTATTTATTGTCTCCTGAAGTAGATATTTGAGTTCGCTTCTTATCTGGGTTTACAGCAAACAGAGAATGCCAAACTGAGTCACATTCTGTACCACTGTTACCATATACAAAGTACACATGACAATCCTACACCATACTTATACTTGCAGATTGGCTGATCCCATAGTAAGAGATCTGCATTAATGTGTTTGGAACTCCATCTGCATGAGCAAGGTTTACAGCAGTCTAAATCAGTGGTTCTTAACCCGGGGTCTTATGGACAACTAGGAGTACATGACATCTACCCAATGGGCCAGCAACTTTTTAAAAGATTAAATGATATTAGTGGAATAATAATGTACATACACTCAAAAAATAAATGTTAATTTGAAAATGTAAAAACATTTTTATAAATGTGAAGGAATTTGAAATTGGAAGTAGTAGTATGGACATCTGTTGACCTCAATTAAACACTAGTACACACCAACAAAAAGAGAGCATATATTAGGAGCAAAAAGACAAAGCAATATGCTAGAGCCTAACATATGGCTTTGTCTTTAAGAAATAAATCCAAATTTTGAAATGCTCCAACTGGCTCAATAAAATTTACATTTTGAATGTTGTATATTTTTGTCTGTATATTAAACAGAATATATAATAATTTATGTACGCATTAAATGTATACTTGCTTCTGTAGTTTTGTGTATTGTATTGAGGTTCAAGTCGTAGAAATTGCTTAGGTGGGGGTCCCCAGTGCCCAGTAGTCATTCAGTGGGGGCCCCCAAAAGTAAAATGGGTAAGAACTGCTGCTTTGTGTTCGTTGGTAAAGGGGTAGTACTCAGCTTTATAAACCCAGGAAAAATTGCATCAGAACGGGGGTCCTATCGGTAATTTGTTTATTACCCCCAGATTATAAAATATTGCCTCACATAAAACTGACCAATTGCTGCATTTAAATCATAGAAATTCCTTAGGCGGGGATGCGAGTGCCCAGCAGTCAATCATTGGAGATCCCCAAAAGTCAAATAGTTAAGAACAGCTGCTCGGTGTTCTTTGGTAAAGGAGTAGTACTCATCTTTTTCATCAGAACTGGATTCTGGATTCACAATTACTTTATTAACCAGAGATTATAAAATTCTTACTCACATAATAACTAATCAGTTGCTGCATTTAGCTCCATTTTTAATTCACAAGGATCAAAATAGGTTCTTATCTGGTAGACAATGTTCGTCTAATATGTGGTACCAAGTAGAAGCCTCTTAGTTTTTCAATGCAAGCAAGATCTCAGCAGCAGTTAATCTGCTGGATGCAAAGAGGGCGCTTGACCTGGTCTGTTTGGAATTTTTGTTCACTATTCTATTAAAATTCACATTTTGGGCCTAACTACGATGCCGGTCGGACCGGCTTTTGCAGTCCTGTCGAAGGTGGTCTGATCATTATTGTCTCATCGGAAGTAGTCGGTCCAACCGCCGGATTACGATGCATGCATGGTGTACTTTGACCAACCACTAAATGACCACCGACTCCGGCAGCCTTTCTACGACGGCAGAGATGGTGGTTGAAGAATAACAGCATCCATAGGGCAGTACAGGGCTCTTTAACCTCCGTCTGGATTACGATGTGGGTTTCCGATGATCTGACTGTGGTGGTCCGACCGTCTACTTCGAGTCGTCAGAAACAATAGATTTGTGGTGCATACTCACCCAACTCAAACTTCTCCCAAACAGTCTCCGGCGTGGATCCCTTTTTCCAGGTCTCCTCTACGCCGTGGCAGTTGAACCCCAAAGGCTACAACCCTGTGGGTGGATCACCATACCCCAGCAATGGGGGTACATGGTGCACAAGGCATATTCCCACATATGTCATGCATGTGTGCATATCACAAGATTCCTGTGAATTTGCACGCACTTGCAGTGACATATTTGGAGGTAAGTCCACCGCCGTAGATGAGACCACCATGGTAGGAGCGGTTGCATCGTAATAAGGCAAGGGGAACTTTCTTGGCCTCGGTGGTTGGAATCGGATCACGGTCACATTAGTCGGACAGTAGGTCTGACCGGTATCGTAGTCAGGCCCTTTGTCCCAGCATGTGGCGACTGGTACCCTAAATATTTGGTGGGGCAACTAACCAAACACTGACCAAAGGCATTTGCCAGATTTAGAATACCAGATTGTGCTGCACTGATAGTACAGCGCTGTGACAGAGATGCTAGGGTTTGTCACTTGTAGTGCTATATTTTGAATGTAATACTGTCAGTCTTACTGCAGCAGAACAGTGCAGAGTTGGCTTTAGATTAGGGAAAGCTTTCAGGCCTCAAAAATCAGTCTGTGGGTTATTTGAACAGCAGAATTGCCTTTCTGATCCCTAGAGTGCCAGTGATTAAATTCGACATGGGCTGTTTGGCGGTATGTGTGACGTCACAGTAGCTATATTACATTATAAGCAGACTGTTAAAATAACGAAAGATCCATAGTCCATAGGTATAGTTAAGGATTATTACTTTATTCTTCAGTTCAGATCCATAGTATAAAGATGTATTGTAGAGACCCCACCAGGAGCAGTTAACCACTGCTCAGCCCTTCATACCAACTGACTCCTTCTTACAATTGAACCCTCTCAACATTCCAATGACATCATGTGGGCCAAGCAGTAGAGCAGGGGCAAACACAGACAGTTGTGATGTCATGGGAACCCGGACGTTGACTCTAGAACAACTAAGTGCACAAAGTTGTTTTCAAATCTATTATATCTTTAATCTATAAATGTGTGATACGAATATAGGCCAAATACAAAATCTGCGTTCCTATATATATCTACGTACATATCGTGTAACGTGCATAAAGGTAGAGTATGATTTGTTGCTGAGTATTGTCAAACTATAGGAAAATGTGTTCAAGCTCAGTTCAGTCATTCGGAATAAACAACCTGTGTTCGTAAAAGTGGGTGTTTTGACACAGAAATGCCAATGCCAGTGAAACAGCCATTTACTATGACCACAGCGTTTATATTTTGTCTGCGCAATCATGACGGTGACCACTGAAGAAAAGCAGCAGGATATGGAGTGGCGATTGAGTGATCACTGAAAACGTAGTTCTCAAGAAAGAAGATTGCTTATTTAAAAGACCAACACCTACTGGCGGCAAACGTTTAGCTCCTTTACATGACCACAAGATATTTGTATGTTTTTACGCGTGCAAGTCTTCTGAAGTATTTTCTCAAAGATGGATAACGCACTTTAGTATGCTGCTTACTAACCGATACTACCCACAGATGTTCTGGTTGGCTATTCTACATGACACGAATACCCCGAAGATATGGCAAACAAATTAAATAAGGAAATTATTTAATTTACGATGCCGTATTGATGTTGTGTTCTAAATGAAGACCTATACAACCCAGGTCCCTCTAACCATTATGGTGGGGGTGGGTTGTTGGTGGGTGGGTGTTTAATGGGCTAGTGGGGATTCAAGGTACAAGCAAAATTCTGGGTAAACAGATTTTTGCTGGGGTCTACCAAATATTCTACGCTCTGTTTGGGCTATCTTGTAGCTTTAACAAACCAAAATTACTTTTTGGGGATACATAATGTATGTACAATGCATTATTTTTGGAAGTTATTTTCTCGTGTTTTTTTTAGCACTTGAATGATGTTGTGGAAATGTGACTTTTTTCTAGGGTACTAGAAGTTTCATTCAAAAAGTTCAAACAGTAAGCTTTGAAAAGAGGTTAAATAAAACTCATCTGCTGTCATTAGTATAAAATGTTGTTGGGCTTCCTCATGTACCGTATGGTATCACTTGTGCGCTTTTGGAGAGATATACAAGAAATACACAAAGGAGTATTTTAAATATTTATTGAACCATTTGATTCTTGTAAAAAATATATGCGCCACAATGATCAATAGACAGAAGCAGATAAAAGTGATTAGTAACATAAGGACAGTGACGAGAAAGAATAATTCCAACATTGTGCTAAAAAAGTGTATATATGCTGGTATATAAGTACTGAGTACTATGCGTTCCCGAACCTAGTTGTCTCGGGTGTGTGCGCATCTGCTAAGAATCCTCTAATGGATGATCTAACTCACCTTTACCTGAAGGCAAAGTATGTAGTTCCCCATCTTGGTCACAGGTTGGACAACCCTCCTCGTAGAGGGATAAACAGGAACCAGCTGAGCCGAAACGGTAACACGGTGATGAACTCGCAAGTGACTGCTGAATGCTCCTTTAATTTGAGCAAGGAGGTATGTATTTATAACAATGGCATCCATGTTTCTGTGTCGATGCTGCAGCTGAGCTGATATTGTTTATTGTCACTTTGATAGCAATGTTACCTCTTGGACAAAATAACAAATAACATTTGCGTCAAGGCCTTGTACGAAATGTTCAAGGTGTCGTGATAGTGTATTTATGAAGTGGTTTTGTAAGCAATGTTGTCTCGGAGAATGTGTGTTAAAAGTCACCATGAGAAACGTGTACATGTTAAAATGGCAGCGTTTCTTTCCGGTCCTGACTGAGCAACTTGACACCATGACCAGATGGGAAAAATGCATACACAATTTCAGTGCCAAAACTGGGAGGTATTTTCCTCAAAGAACGTAGGCTGCCCTTCTCCGCCACCAGGTATATTTGAAGAGAAAACTGTGAAACAACCTCCGAAGAACGAACAGTCATGTTGTTTGCGTCAAGAATTTCTGATATCTTTTCCTGAAGTATTTCATGAAAACTACCAGCAATGGATCTCAATAAAAACCACACCTTACTGAATAAAGTATTCAGGTGTGTCCCCAGTAATCCCGAGCTGCTGTCATCAGTCAAAGCTTTACTGTAAACCATACATTATGTTTACATACAAGGCGGGTGATGTGCTCTTCAATGTGGACTTAAGTGTTGCAAATACGCATTAATTTAACTTGCATTTGCTTTACTTAGAGGTGGGAGGCACTGACCAGCATGAGGTCAGCGCCAAAGCTGTTAGGTATGGCTCGTTAGAAACAGTGTTTATATCGAACCACGACTGAGAGTTCTGATGTTGACCGCGAGGCTGAAGGCACTGCTTTTCAGTGGGAAAGAAATAAAAATGTACTTACCCAGTCTGCTGGCTCACTTCCTCCTCTGGTTGTCCTTGTGCTTCAGTCATTTGGTGCTGGTGGTCTCTGCAGCAATCCAGACCCTGCTCTCATGCTGCTGATAATGTTAAGCAGCATGAGAGCAGCTCCAAGATTGGCTGGAGCAGGCTACCTTGACGCTCCTGTAGGCAATAGGGCTCTGTGCCTGCTCTGCGCATGTCAGGCTGGCGGTCTCAAGACAGGCGGCCAAAATGACAGGCACACTCTAAATTGATGGAGTGACCATCACTCCCCTGCTGCCAGTCAGCAGCAGTGGCTTCATCCCCAAACACAGCTGCAGGGGGAAAGGGAAAAATAAAATTAATAAATTAATTTTATTACCATTTTATTTTTCACCTTTGCGGCGCTGGCATCAGGGGTGCATATACTCCTCCACCCTAATGGAGGGCCCGCTGCTGGTCCCATCTTATTAGGCAGCTTTCCTCCCTGTATAAGATCTCTACTACTCAGATCATAGTTAATAATAGATTTACTGGCTTAGTAAGCTCAAAGAGAGGTAGGGCTTCCTAATGTCACCAGTTCTCTTGCCGCTCTTCATCGAACCCCTGGTGATATTTATGGTTTCTCATAATAGTATACAAATAATTGTTTAAGATTTCGTAGGTATAAAATGATGTGGTGATAATGTAGACCTATATTTATATATTGGGAATCTGATCATTTCCTAAACTCTTTAGAAGAAGTTAAAAGTTACTTAAAATAAGAAGGTCATTGCATGATTAAATCAAACATGGAAGTTTTGCTATTCAACGCCACAAAGGATGTATTACCAATCACTTTAAGAGCACAATATAACAGAAATCGGAAACAATATTTAGGAGTCAGGTTTTCGGATGATCCCAGTGCATTTTATGATTTGAATTATAAACCATTATTTGCAAAAGTGTATAATCTATTTCTGCATGCGGAACGCTTGCCATTTTCATCAATTGGCCATTCCTCCTTCAGTTAATGGTCCATTCTCTTATTTGTGTTCTTCTTTTTACCTTTTCTCTGTTTTCTGACCAAAGCTTTGTTGCTGAATGATTTTGTATAATTTCTGAATTTATCTGATCCATTAACAACCAATAAATTAAAAATGTAAAACTATTAAAAGTAAGTAGCTGCTTAGCTCTAACAGATCTGCATGGATATTGTTTAGCTGCATTTTTTATCCAAATTCGACAGTGGGTAACTTGTAGTCCGATCTAAGTAGTCCCACCAATCATAATTCCTTTTTTCTCATAATGATTTAAGACTCATATTCCTGGTTTACATAGTTTCGTTAAATAGGTCAAAGTTCGATACAAAAATCTTACGAAATATAATAAAAAATTGTAACATAGAGAATAACACATTTACAATTCCCTCTGCTCATTATGAAACAACGCAGGTAACACTGCAGGATGTATTGGAGGTAATCAATACAATTTGAGCTCATTGGTGGGAAGAAAAAGTTGTCATTAATATTGGTGATTTAATTGCTGGGGATCGTATAAAAAATTGGATGCATTAGAATTTTCTGCCAAATATCAGTTGGTTCCATTTTTCATATATGCAACTAATAAAACTTTTGAGGTAATATAACCAAATAAAAGATTTATCGGCAGACCAAGCGAGATTAGCGATTGAGTATGACAAACGAAGTAAAAGAAGTACTCTTACTTGCTCTGTGGTTAAAGGTCCCAATGTTCACCAGATGATCTTTTTTAATAGATGGATTTTATATTATATACCTGTATAGTGTAACAAAATCTGTCCACACATTCTAAGACATTATCTTAGATGCCCCAAAAAGCAAGACAGCAGTTGGCAACATATGTTTTGAGACTGCCCATCTCTATTACCCTTTTTTTCAGAGGTTTTCACATTTGTGAGCATGGCTTAGGTCTTGGACTAACTCCAACCCCTAAAATCATAATTGTTGGCATTCTTGATTCTAGAAGTTCAAAGTAAATATTTGTATTTGCTATTATGTTGAGTGGTCATTCAAATATTACCTCTCAATAGAAATCACCTAGGGCACCTGCATTTCAAGATTGGTATGCAAAAATGATAAATGTTCCCCAGCAAGATTATTGGTATCATCGGAGTTTGGACATGCTGGATACACTTTATAAAGTATGGACTCGTTTTTTAAAATGCATTTCTTGATTGTGACACTTTTTACATTAGTTTTGTTTCTTAAACCTTTTCTTCCTTCCAGAATGTGATTCGTAAATGTATTGATTGTCTAGTGCTCTTTACTGTAAAGCTGTAAGTCTGAATAAAATAAAATATTTCAGAAAATGCTATAACTTCACATCTTAAATATTACTGACCGCATAATTTTAAATGCAAAAATGTCTCCATGTGCGGAGATAAACACTGTGACAATCGGGTGCAAAAAACGATTTGCACTTGAAGACACATCAACATTACCTGCCGTGTGCAATGAGGACCTATCGCATCTGTCCTGTACTGGATGTATACAAAGCAGCATTGGAAAGCCAGAGATATATGTACAGATGTTCCTTAGGATCCTCTAGTACATTGCCTCGGGGAAAAAGTGGTGCATATGTAGCTACTGTGCAAATATCTCTGATAGGAGCACATTTGAAGAATACCTGTGGTGGTACCTTAGCTCTGCTAGAATGCACACACGCATTTCATTGAAGAGATTTGCTTTGCTGAGCATAATAATAGGAGATGTATACGGTGGTAATCTACAAATCTAGCAGACAGGTGTTAAGGCATAGGCTAACAGGGCAATTGCCCAGAGTCCACACCTTCCAATGGGTCCTTGGTAAAGTGACAGTAAAAGACTCTCTCTCACTTCTGTGTTTTTCTCAATCTCAACCTTCCTCTCTCTTTGCCTCCATCTACCTCAGATTTAGTCCCTCCCATCTATCCCTGCTTCACCATTTTCTACTTTTATATTTACCTCTTTCTCTACCACACCTACCTCTCATCTATAACGTCTCTCTCCCCATCTTCCAACTACCATTTACCTCTCTATAGTCTTCTGTCTACCTCTCTCTAACTTATGCATACCTCCCTCTGTCTACCTTGCCTCTCTCTGTCTGTATCTCTCAGTCTCCTTCACCTTTCAGTACCTCATATCTCTGGCTTATTGTATCTCATCTGTCTACCTCCTCAATCACTAAATCCTTGCCCTTCTCTCTAACTCATGCTTCTCCTTTAACTACCTCTATGATATCTTTCTATCACCTTCTTCCTCTCTCTGCCCCTACCTCTAACTCACCCCTCAGTATACCACACCCCTCTTCCTCACTCTACATTCCAATGTTCCTATGTTTAGCTCTCTCTACCTCACTCTGAAATCATAATTATCACTCTAACTATTGCTCTCTACCTACCTCACTGTAATTTTATTTCTGGTTACCTCACATTTTCTCTCTTTTGATTATGTATTTCCCTACATCGTCCGTGTCTCTATTTGATTTTATTTTGGTGTTTATTGAGCGCGGACTTGACCGGTTAGGGTATCAGAGCGCTTTACATAGTCAAAGAGTCATACAATAGACATGATATCACAAGAATATACTGTACATTATGGAGGAGGGTGCTGCATAAAAGCGATGAGAGCATACACGGATAGTCAATATTACAGTCGCTGAGGACCCCCCGGTTTCTTGGTGGGGCGAGGTCGAATGAGGAAGGCAATAGTCTCTGAGGTGGTTGTGGGATGGGGTTTAGCCAAGGAATTTACCCAAGAGGAAGGATTTAGCCTCCTTTTTGAAGCGTGCCAGAGAGGGGATTCTTCTAATGGCGGGTGGGAAGGAGTTCCATATTCTTGGTGCAGCCCCAGTGAACGCCCGATTATAGGTTTTTGGTTTCCGAAAGCATGCAGGCTGGTAGTAGGAGGGAACTGGCCGATCGTGAGTTTCTGCTTCCTCCAGATATCACCAGTTTCTGTGCAAGATACACAGGGGAGTACGAGTGTAGGGCCTTGTGCGTGATGCATGCCAGCTTGAGGTGAATTCAGGCCTCGAGATTAAGCCAGTTCTACGCTTTCAGGTGAGGAGTGATGTGATCAAATTTCCTTGTGCCGGTAAGTAGTCTGGCTGCTGCATTGAGACAGGCTTTTAAGGGTGCTAAGGAGATCTTGGGTAAACCTGAGAGGGTGGAACATCCATATTCCAGCCTAGAAATAACTAGTGCTTGGACTGCAAGTTTTAAGTCGGGAGCGTCAAGAAAGAGTTTCAGTTTCCATAGGTAGCTCAGGTGGAATCTGGCAGATTTGGCCATTGAGTTAATGTGGTCTTGCATGTTTAGGTTGTAATCAAGGTAATTCCCAGAGATTTGGCCGAGTCCACAATGGCCGGGGGGCAGTTTAAGGCTGTGATGGCTTTAATCCATGACTGAATCTCCGAGTTGCTTTTAGGCGGGGAAATTAGGAGGAACTCAGTTTTCTTTGCATTGAGTTTGAGTTGGTTGGAGGAGAGCCATTGGACGGTCAGCTTCAGGGCCTCATTCAGGGAGAGAATCTCCTCAAGAGATGAGATTTTTATGTAAATCTGAGTGTCGTCGGCGTACATATGGTAGGAGATATTTGCGGTGTGAAGGACTTCAGCAAAGGGTTCTAGATAGAGGTTGAAAAGGGTGGGGGACAACGTTGATCCTTGAGGGACTCCCACCGTGACCAAGGAGGGAGCGGACAGGTTACCGTTGATTAGGAATCTCTGAGAGCGGTTTTGGAGGAAGGAACTAAACCAGTCAAGGACAGGGCCATCTAATCCCATCCTAAATTTGAGGCTTTCAAGAAGCATCCCGTAGTTGACCGTGACGAAGGCCGAGGATAGATCTAGGAGGATTAGGAGACAGGTTTTGTCTTGGTTAAGGGCTTGAAGGGCATCATCGACGATGTGGAGCATGGTGGTTTCAGTGCTGTGTCCAGGTCGGAAACCAAATTGGCAGTCATCAAGTAGGTGGAAGTTGTTGATGTGGTGACTTAGCTGCAGTTGCACACTCTTCTCCAGCACTTTAGCCAAGAGAGGATTGTTGGAAATGGGTCTGAAATTATCTGGGGAGGCTGGATCCAGCGACGGCTTTTTCAGAATGGGAAGGACTTGGCCTGCTTTCAGAGAGTCAGGGATTGATCCCTGCCGTAGAGAGGCGTTGATTATCGCAGTCCAGCTAGGAATAATGGATTGGGCGGCGGTCGCAAGACAGTTTGAGGGGAGCGGGTCGTTGAAATGGTTGTTAGGGTTTAAGGTGGAAAGGATTTTGGCGACAGAGTCTTCGTAGTAGAAAGAGAAATCGGTCCAGTGTGCTTGATTCTTAGGTAAGGACTGTAGAGGCAGTGGGGGAGGAGGCGGAAAGTCAGGGGACGGTTAAGAGAGTGAGGCAGAACTGAGTTTGTTACCTAAGGTTTTGATTTTGTTTGCGAAAAACGAGGAGAATTCCTCGGATGAGATGAGAGACTTGGGGTTTTCTTTCGATGTTTTGGCCAATTTGTTCGATTGGTGTTTGACCAGCTCAAAGAGTTTGCCTGATCTGTTCTGGGCATTTCCTAGTTCCGCTCTGAAGAACTCTTTTTTTGAGTTGAGGATGTTCTTGTATGTATTTCTGGCATGGCGGAGAAGTTTTAGATGAGCGGCTGAGGGGTGCTGTCTCCAGATTCTTTCGGCTTGTCCGAGGGATCTCCTCTCATTGTTGAGAGAACCAGTGAACCATGGGTTTCTATCTTTGACTTGAGATCTTTTTAGTTTAAGAGGGGCTAGGTCATCCAGAATGTTCGACATAGTTGCATAGTAGTGATCATTGAGGTCACTGACCGATGTGATATGTGGGGGGGTCCAATTTGCAGCGGACCTCAAGTTCCTTGCGGTCCAGGTTCTTAGTGTCTCTGACCCAGCGTTTAGGAAGAAGCGGCTGTGGTGTCCTTATCTTGTGGGTGCCAGGTAGAAGGAAGGCGATGGCATGGTGGTCAGACCTGTCACAGGGGTCTATAGAGATAAGCTTGACGGTTGCCTCCTTAGAGATGATCCAGTCAAGTGTGGCCCCTCTCGAATGAGTTGGAAGTGAACAAGCTTGGGTCAGGGCTTGATCGGTCAGGAGGTCTTTAATGGCGTTCACATGAGGATCTTTGAGATCGTTCCAGTGCAGGTTGAAATCTCCGAGGAAAATGTCTTTGGTGTTGGAGGAACTCTTTGCTGTGAGAATTTCCATGAGGTGGTCAGTGAAGGGGTCGTTCATGCATGGGGGATGGTAAAAGATGTGCAGGTTGCGCAGTTGGGTGGTTTTACAGCAGATTGAGAGTTGCTAGGTATTCGCAGGAATCGGTAGTATCCGCCAGAAGCTCTGTGACAAGGAGGTTAGAGCGATAGATGCAGGCGATGCCACCACCTTTCTTGTTATGTTGTCTGTCTAGCCTAGCAATGATGTAGTTGGGGGGGACTAAGAGGTCTAGGCATGGGGATGAGGAATCATTAGGCCATGATTCTGTTAGAATAGCTAAGTCTGAGTTATTGTTCAGAATGAGAGCAGCAACATCGGCGGCATGCTTTACTGCTGATCGGCAGTTAATTAAGAGACCAGTCAAGGAGGGGAGGGAGGTGGTGTCGGGGCAGACAGGTGTACAAGCGCTAGATTGCTTCTGATCACCCTTCTGTTACGGAGGGGAGCTGATCTGCAGGGGTTGATAGCAACCGTGCGGATGGGATGTTCAGCACTCACGTCTGATAGACAAGGAGTGACTGGGGCTGCTTTATGGTCCTGGAGAATGTAAAGGATTTCCTTATCAGTGAGGTCTAGTGGATTTGTTGCGACGGGGGATGGGTTGTAGGAGAGGGCGAGAGCAAAAGGTTTCCTCCTCTGATAGGTAGCTAGGGTGCTTACGAGGGCAAAAACGCCTCAAGGATGTCGGTAGTGGGTGTTTGGGGCGCTCTGGGATAGGAGGGGAAGTGGAATTCAGCTGAGGCTTGAGGCTAACGAAGGAGAGTTCGGCGAGGTGAGGGAGGTTCGTTAGATCCAGGATGGAGAAGTGGATCCTCTGAATTATTGTGGTGGCTTGAGGTTCTGTGATTTTGCGTGCTTTTAAAGTGCACGACTTTCTTTTCTAAACATGGGTTTTTGCCATGCGTCGTGACTGCCATCTGGTGTTGCCTTTTACGTAGGACTCAGAAGTTAGTCTGCGAGCAAAGCAGTCTGACCTTTTGTGGGTCATGTGTACATTAACTAAGGTTTCCTTCGTGCACTGGAGTTAATTTCAGAAGCTGGCCTTTCACCTGGAATTGACCCTGCCAAGCCAATTTCCCTGCAAGATCGTTATCCACTTTCCCAATCACCATTCAAGACATTTGTTAACTTTTAAGTTTCTTTATGTTTCTGTTATCTTGCACATTATCTGAAACTACTTTTCTTTACTGTTTCTTCATTTCATGGGTTACGCTTTCATTTAAGGGTTTGTCCGGGCCTTACAGATTATTATTTAGATATGCCTAAATATTAACTTGTGGGTTGGGACACTGTAAAATTAGCTTTACTATATGATGCTGTGTGATGTCATGTATTTTCTATTGGTTGAATTTTGGTGCAGGGGCGTGCATTTTAAATGTACCTTTTTGTGTATAAATAGGGATGTCTCGCCTTAGTAAAATTGAGCAGTTTCTTGAGTTGTACATCGTGTTGTATTACTGGGATTTCTGCTACTAGCTGCAGCTAATAAATTTGATCTCTGACGCCACCTGGAAGTATTCCGTGTCTCTGTATAAAAAGGCAAGGGAACCCAGAGGACTTTGGGCGTGTCCCTGGCGCCGCTGGGTACTTGAAATCCCAGTTCTTCAGTTGGCGCGGCCAACGTGGGACGACTTCAGTGGTACCGGTCCAAGCTCGAAGATTGCGAGGAGCCACGTGAGGAAACTCTGGAGGAGGGCCCCCACTTCATCGACCCCTGCATGTCGACGTGGACCGAAGGTCTTTTCTGCGAGGCTTCCCGCTTTCCAACAGCTACGAAGGACTGCTGCCGTGACTGTAGCCTTGTCTTGGACCCTCCAATTGATGTTTGTAAAGCGAGACGATAGACGGTCTTCTGGTGGCGTGACAGATATTTGGTTAAGTATAAGTGGGTCGCTCCCACGACTTTGTCTGGTTCCTTGGTTTTGATTTGGTTGCTGCAGTACCCAAAGCCGAAGGGCTTGTATATTTACGAGTGTATCATTTATTGATTCCCTTTGAAGTTTGAAACCAGACTAGTGAGCAAGATGCCTGGTATTGGTAAATTTGGTAATTGGTTTGTTTGTGGTAGTAACAGGGATTCCCGATTGGAGGATTCATGTCCGATACCTCCGGTTGGAACTCCGACGTATGAGCTCTTTTCTAAACACGGGGTGGGTCCCATTACTTATAATGAAGTATGGGTCCACTACACTAAAAAGGATGGTGTTTTGCAATGGCCCCCACATTGTAGTTTTGAAACAGAGATTTTAGACAATTTAGAAGTTAAGCTATTTAAGAAGAAAGCCCGTCCGGCAATGTTTGACTCTTTCCGCCTTTGGCGTAAGGAAGCCAAACAGAGAGAAATTAAACAAGCAAAGAGAGATAGGAAAGATAAGAATATGTCAGTACTACAAGCTGCTAGACAGTTTAAGGAAGATGGAGAAGAGCGTGCGAGTGAAGTTTTAGATAGACAGCGTTGCATGGCCATAGATAAATGTTATCCGGCCTTGCCGTCTTCTCCTCCGAAAGTGATGGAAGACCCTGAAAAAGATCCTTTGATCTCTCATTTACTGAGATTGCCTCCTCCCTATGTGCAGGGTGCTACTGCGCCTCTATTACCCCAGGTTGTTCCACCCTTTGTTGTTCAACCTCCTGCTGTTGTTCAGCCACCAGGTGCTCCACAGATGGTTTTGCCTCCTCCTGCGCAACCCATTCTAGGGTCGCCAGCTTTGCTACCAGCTTTGCCTCAAACTCCTTTGCCTTCTGCTTCTGCATCTTTGATTTCTACTGTTCTTGTCCCTTGAACCTTCTTTGCCTCAAAATACTTATTCTCCTGTTCTTATGTCTGCTTCTTCTCCTTCTGTTCGAAAACGAATGACAGAAACGGTTTCTAATTTGTTGTCACCATTGTTTGGGTCACTGAATATGACCCCTGTTTCGGAACGTAAAGAGAGTCGTAGTCAGCTTCCTAGTTCTGAAGAACGGACAGTGTTGGATTTGTTGGCTCGTAAATGGATTATCAATGCCTCAAGGTATAGTTTGCCAGCGGCTATGGATGTTTTCTTTCAGTGGGAGCCGCCTAAGCAAAGGTATGTTTTTAATGTGATGTGTATGTTTTTGCATCATGAATGGGAAGATAATGATTTGGGTTTGATCCCGCAGGAACGACTTGATGTTCAGTCGGATTTTGCTAAAGGGATGATAGTAGAATCTGATATTACAGATGCCGTAGAGACGATACTGGCTTTTAGATCTAGCCTTCCGCTTCAGACATTGTACGAACCTGATTCTTCTGTTAGAAGAAAAGCGCGATAGTATCCAATGAGAGAAGTTCCCCCAATTTGGAAGGAAGGGGACCCAAACGCTAATCCAGTTATTCTGCCGCATTTTCAACGAATATGGGTACATGTTCCTTGGAAGAGAGCAGAGGTCTTGGCTCTTAAGCAGACCTTACCTGACCCTCGTAAGAATCCTGCTGGTTATTACAAGGAGTTGTCCCAGACAGTTGAAGCGTGTATTATGAATTTAGCTGACATCGATATGTTGATGGGTAATGTAGTCCCTCAATCTTTGTGGGCGAAGATTCGTCATGAGAATCATGCTGCTGAATTAGGTGATACCTGGGCGAATATTGTTGCCGCAGATGGTAGACAGGAGGGAGGTGTTAAACCTGAACCTCTAGTTTCAGAATTACCAGGTAGAATTAATAATCTGATGAAAACGATGATGCCTGCTTTACGAGTAAATTGGGATAAGTTAGCAGCATGTAAACAGAAGAGAGACGAGAGTGTATCTGATTTCTTCACTAGGTTTGAAGAGACGTTTATTGATCATAGTGGTCAGGATATGAGTACAGAAGGTGGTCAAAGGTTGTTTGTGGATACATTTGTCTTTAATTTGCTTCCCGAATTTTCTAATAAGTTAAAGGACTCTGAGAGTTCATGGGCTGTCTCTTCGTCGGCCCAGATATTGGCTACTGCACAATATTACGAGAATAGGGATAAAGATGAGAAGGATAAAGTGGAGAAGAAAACTAAAGAGTTAAAGACGAAAGTTCTTTTGCAGCAAGCTTATCCGCCTCGTCAGAATCAGCCTCAGTTTCAGCAGCCTCCACAATTTCAGAGATTGTTACAGAAGCCTGAGCCCTATGCTCCGCGATTCTTTCCTGGCCCTAATCAGTGTGCTTATTGCAGAGAGGAAGGTCATTACAAGAATAGTTGCCCGGCTTTGTTACAGCGTGCGAATGGTGTATCTGGTCAGAGAGGTCATGGTAGTTTTCAGCAAGCTCCTAGGGGTAGGGGACGTGGTGTGATCCCTCAGAATGAGTGTTCCTCTTTCCTACAGAATTCTGCAAATTATTTTGACAGACAGAATGTTCCGAGTGGTCAGTCTTCCCAGTATTATGTTGAGGATTACTATGTCGAAGGTGAGAGTTCTGGTTATAATGATAACTAGGACCGCCAAGGACAAAGAGAGGGAGTAGTGTCAGTTCCAGTAGACCAGAGTGGACCTTATGTTGAAGTGATTACATCAGGTGTGGTAGAACCTTTTCTTTTGGATACTGGTGAAATGAAGAGTTCTATTATGCACTCTAAACTTCCTGGCGCACCTTTGTCTGGCTTGACCAATGTTTCAGTAGGATTTTCAGGCGCCCCAGTTCGTAATCCGGTTTCTAGCCCTTTGTCCTTTTCCATTGGCCCTTGTGAATTGGAAGCTCCACTTATTTTAACGACTGGTTGTGGTGAGAATCTGTTGGGTTTGGACTTGCTGAAAAGATTGTATGCGACATTGCATTGTTCTCCTTCAGGAGTACAACTTACCCTTGGTAAGAAAGTGATTTCCCCAATGTATTTGTCTAAGGATTGTTTGCCACTGGAATTGCGTTCGCTTCCTGATACACTTTGGGCTACAGGTCCAAATGATGTTGGTCTTTTGCTGATTCCTCCGTATGTTGTTACTCTTAAGTCGAATGCTAGGCTGCCTCGTATTCCCCAATACAAGATCTCGAGTGATGGCGAGAGAGTTCTTTTGGCGATCATTTATGATTTGGTTGAGAAGGGTGTAGTTGAAGAAACGAGAGGTAATGTGTGTAACAGTCCTGTTTTGCCTATCCTTAAACGTACTGATGCTTCTCAGCCACCTGTGTAACGGTTTGTGATCGACCTTCGAGAGGTAAATAAGATAGTCGTGCCACAGTTTCCTGTGGTACCTGATATCACTGCTTTGTTGACTTTGATTCCTGCTTCGGCAGCTTGGTTTTCTGTCATCGATTTGAAGAATGCTTTCTTCAGTATTCCTATTGCTGAGGAGAGTAGGCATATTTTTGGCTTCTCATTAGGAGGCCGAAGCTTCCGGTTTAAGAGAGCTCCCCAAGGTTATTGTGAAAGTCCCTCCATCTATAGTCAGGCGTTGAAAACTCAGCTTGACGGTTTTGTGTTACCTGTTGGTGCTACTCTTATTCAGTACGTTGATGATTTGTTGGTTACTGCTGATGATGAAAAGATTTGTAAAGAGGCTACTCTTTCTTTGTTGCGGTATTTGTCTGACCTTCATCATAAAGTGTCACCTTCAAAGTTGCAATATTGTCGTCAAGAAGTGACCTACTTAGGTCATCTCTTGTCGAAGGAGGTTGACCCCAGAACGAATTCAAGCGATTGCGCAAATGAATGTACCATCCACACAGAGAGAAGTGCGTGCCTTTTTAGGTATTACATCATATTGTAGACAGTGGATCCCCAATTTTTCCTTGCTAGCGAAACCTCTGTTGGCATTGACTCTGAAAGATACTCCGCATCCTCTTCCTTGGTCTGACGAATGTCAGAAAAGTTTTTCTGAACTACGCGATGCATTGTGTTCGGCTCCTGTGCTGGGTACTCCAGACTATAATAAGCCTTTCACGTTGTTCGTGCACGAGAGAGAAGGTTGTGCGTTGTCAGTGTTGACACAACCATTTGGGGACAAGCAGCGTCCATGCGCGTATTTTTCAGCAACGTTAGACCCAGTTGCTAAGGCGCTGCCGAGTTGTCTGAGAGCTACAGCTGCAGCGGCTGTTTCTATTCGACAGTCTGCTGGTTTGGTATTGGATAATACGTTGATTGTGATGGTCCCACATGCAGTGGATACCTTATTGAACAGGACTAAGACACAGCACCTTACTAGTGCACGTCTGTCAGGTTACGAGTTGACATTGATTGCTAGCCATGTTCACATTAGAAGATGTAATGTGTTAAATCCAGCTACATTATTGCCGATCTTTACAGAGACGGATGTGCAAGAACAGCATGATTGTTTTCTTCGTACAGAGGAAGAAACGAAAGCTAGAGTCGATCTAAGGGATACTCCCCTTACAGATGTTGATGGTACCCTATGGGTAGATGGTTCGTGTTTTAAGCTTCCGAATGGTGAAACGACTGCAGCGTATGCTATTACAACTTTACATACAGTTGTTGAGACAGCACGCATACCACAGAATTCTGCCCAAGCAGCAGAGTTGATTGCACTGACGAGAGCGTGTGTGTTGTCAGAAGGAAAGTGAGTGAATGTTTACACCGATAGCCAGTATGCGTTTGGTGTTGCCCATAGTTTTGGGCGTTTATGGAGAGAGCGTGGGTTCCTTACTTCGCATGGGACAAAAATACAGCATGGGCAGTTGGTGAATGAACTTTTGGAATCTCTCACTCTCCCAAAGCAGATTGCAATTATGAAGTGTAGTGCGCAAAAGAAAGTTGTGGACGATGTTGGTCGAGGGAATGCGTTTGCAGATGAAGTTGCGAAGGAAACGGCGAAAGACATGATGATCCGTATGTATGTTGCAGGCCCAGCTAATTGGGTTATGGCTGGTGGAATGTGTGAAGACACAATAGAAAGTGTGAAAATGATTCAGGCTGAAGCGAATGAGAAAGAAGTGAGTGTTTGGAGAGAGACTACGGGTATGTTGGATTCGACAGGTTGTTGGGTTGAGTTGTCAGAACACCAGCGATGGCTGTTGCCAGATGCGTATGTGCTCCCAGTGGTTACAATGGCTCATGGAATGGCTCACATAAGTTCGAAGGGAATATGCAAGTTGTTGGCTCCAGTTTGGCAGAATGCTGGAATTCCGAAATGTGCAGAGAACGTGGTGAAACATTGTATGATTTGTCTGAAGTATAATCCTGGTAAGGGAACTCCAACTCCAGCTGGTCATTTTGCTCCTCCAACGTATCCGTTAGAAGTGATACAGTTAGACTACATTCACATGGAGAGATGCAATAATTTGAAGTATGTCCTTGTGGTTGTTTGTGCCTTTTCCAGATGGATAGAGGGCTACCCCCTAAAGGATAATACTGCCTTGTCTACAGCCAAATTTTGGTCAAAGAGTACTTCCCTAGGTATGGTTTGCCGAGAATTGTATGGTCGGACAATGGGAGTGAATTTGTGGGTCAAATCATGAAGAAAGTGTGTGCTGGATTGGGAATAAATTAAAAGTTCCATGCAGCGAATCACCCCCAGTCTGCTGGACTTGTTGAATGTTACAATGGTACCTTGAAGCTGAAATTAGCTACGGTACAAGCAAGCACTGGTCTTACATGGCCGGATGCCTTGCCGTTGGCTCTTTTGTCAACAAAGACGACTGTGCATTCTCGAGTGGGACTTAGTCCGTATGAAATTGTGTTTGGTCGTCCTGCGAATGTTTGGGGGTGTGCCTCGTCCTAAAGAATACAGCAGTATTGAGTACCCTATGTTGGTGGATTACTTACATGACTTGACTGCTAAATTACGTGTTCTCCACCAACAGGTCTATGACAGTCTACCGACAGCAACTGCGGATCCAGGACACACAATTCAACCCGGCGATTATATTCTCACGAAGAATTTTCAATGAACAAAGAATTTGGAGCCGAGGAGGACTGGACCGCATTTAGTTTTGTTAGTGACTCGAACTGCTGTTAGAGTAGCTGGCAAGAAGAACTGGGTGCATGCCACCCACTGTAAAAAAGTTCCATTGCCCTTACCAAATGACAAGTGGGTGAGGGGAGGTATAGCCGATTCTGAACGTGAAAAAACTCTTAGATTTGTTCCATTTAGTGATGCTCATTTGACATGGACACGGTCAGAACGCGAGGATGATGATGTTCTGCAAGCTGCTGTGCCTCCTCATCTAAAGATTGACACCACCAATCCGGAACTTTTATTTAAGGATCCAACTGTACCTAATAAAGAACGCTACGATCTAAGACCGCGAAAGACTGTACATATGGACAAATAAAGTTGAAACTGGAATTTTTTAGATAGTGAATTTACACTTTGGCAGATCAAGAAACTTTTTTTTGCTTTTTCCTTTTTCGAATCACCATCCGGACTCAGCTGCAGGGTCACGGTAGGAAGTTCTTTAGGGGTGAGCCACGTATTGACACAAGGTCTGTGGTTCAAGGTCGTTAGTGCGATCTTGGCGCACACTTAAGTGAAGAAGGAAAATTTCCGAGAGCAGCACGTTAGAGGATGGAGTTTCTTGAGACTGAAAAATGTGTTAGGAAAGTGGAGTCTAAAAACTGAATATGTATATTGGTTCGTAGAAAATGTTTTTTAATAATGTGTTTCCTTATGCTTGTGAATATTACGTTAGCTTGTGTGGGTTGGATTTTTTATGTCACACAATTGCCACTTGCATCTACCTCCCAACCTACTCTTTCTTTTTCTACTGTTTCTCCACATGAGTTTCATACGTTACCTGAACATGAACAGACACGAAGATCAGAATTTGTGAATAATTTGTTTATACAGATGTTGCATCAGCATCAGCTAGTTATAAATACCAAGAATTGTTGGGTGTGTGGTCTTATGCCACATACTACAGATAAGGGAATGCCATATTTGGTTTTGCCTTTTTCACCTAATGGGTCAGTTTGGGCACTCCAATCGATGTTTATCTATGTGAACGAAGCCTCTCCAGTGCGTTTTGTTAACGATAACGTGAGCAAGAATGCTTTGATACGGGGAATAGTCGATATGATTAGAGATATCGATGCGTATAACGCTATCCCTAGAGATGAGGTACGAGCATATGTCGGTTAGAATAAGACGACATATAGTGTTAGCTTGACGGAGAAAGAAAGGCAACGAAGGTCTCCCCCTATTTGGATTGTACCCCACCGAGGTCATCTTTGTTTGCAAGGTAATGGTCAGAATCCGAGAGCTCAGCTTGGTAAGAGTGTGTGTGTTCACACATACGTTTATACGTCCCAGAAATCTCCTCCGTTCGTGCCAGCTAAAGGCACGTATTTTGTTTGTCACGATAGAGCATACACATGGTTGCCATCTGATTTTTCCGGCACATGTTACATGGCATTTTTGCTTCCCCCTACATACAGTGCTGTTTCCGATTAACATAAGACAAGATATGGTAGAGGTGTAATCGATGCGAAAGATACTGTCGCACAGGAAGCTGGAGACTTCTTTAAGGTTTTCCTACCCTTTTGGGGTCCTATGGCTAATAGTAGGAATATTCGTCAGCTTACGAGAGTGGTTGAGGCCACTATTAATGAGACTGCAGGTGCCCTTAGCAATATTACAGCTGAGCTTCAAGCGGATCGCCTTATGACATTACAGAACCGTTTTGTTTTAGATATTATACTTGCAGATAGAGGTGGGGTATGCAAATTGATTAGATCTAGCTGCTGCGTTTTCATACCAGATAATGCCCCGACAGTGTACCAAGCCATCTCTAGACTACATAAGATCTCTGAGTCTATTCATGTGGACGAAGGAGACTGGTTGTTGATGGGATGGTTATGGGAATTGCTGTCCAAATGGGGATGGAATATTCTGATGTTCCTTGGTGTGGCGTTAGCTATCCTTTTCTCGTGTTGTTTATGCATCCAATGTGGTCCCGCCATTTGTAGTCTTTGTGCTACGATCTGTGTGAGAAGACCAGTCCCGAGAGAAGTGAAGGATAATAAGATGATGTTACAGCAACACCTTGATGACCTGATGAGAATAGATATAGACCTAGATTCAGATTGACATGAGTTTAGGCTATTGCCTACGTAATGGCAAAAGGAGGGTCTGAGGTTCTGTGATTTTGCGTGCTTTTAAAGTGCACGACTTTCTTTTCTAAACATGGGTTTTTGCCATGCGTCGTGACTGCCATCTGGTGTTGCCTTTTACGTAGGCCTCAGAAGCAGTCTGACCTTTTGTGGGTCATGTGTACATTAACTAAGGTTTCCTTCGTGCACTGGAGTTAATTTCAGAAGCTGGCCTTTCACCTGGAATTGACCCTGCCAAGTCAATTTCCCTGCAAGATCGTTATCCACTTTCCCAATCACCATTCAAGACATTTGCTAACTTTTAAGTTTCTTTACGTTTCTGTTATCTTGCACATTATCTGAAACTACTTTTCTTTACTGTTTCTTCATTAGATGGGTTACGCTTTCAATTAAGGGTTTGTCCGGGCCTTACAGATTATTATTTAGATATGCCTAAATATTAACTTGTGGGTTGGGACACTGTAAAATGAGGTTTACTATATGATGCTGTGTGATGTCATGTATTTTCTATTGGTTGAATTTTGGTGCAGGGGCGTGCATTTTAAATGTACCTTTTTGTGTATAAATAGGGATGTCTCGCCTTAGTAAAATTGAGCAGTTTCTTGAGTTGTACATCGTGTTGCATTACTGGGATTTCTGCTACTAGCTGCAGCTAACAAATTTGATCTCTGACGCCACCTAGAAGTATTCCGTGTCTCTGTATACCAAGGCAAGGGAACCCAGAGGACTTTGGGCGTGTCCCTGGCGCCGCTGGGTACTTGAAATCCCAGTTCTTCAGTCTCTGGAGTGTAGAGTATTGATATTCGTGTAAGGGGGGGGTGCGGTAGAGATGCTTGGAGGGTTAGGATTGACTGTGTTAGGGGTCATAGAGGGGGTGGATTGAGTGTTAGCGGGGCTAGTTTGACCAGCATCAACAAAAGTCGTAGGAGGCGTACTGGTCTTAGGGTCCGAGTGGGGAGCATGAAGGGAGGAGACCAAGGGCCTCGGGTCAATTGCGTTGAGGGGGCTGGTAGGAGGGCTGAGGGGGTTAGGGTGTGCTGTGTTGGAAACCGTGGAGTCAGAGTGGGGAGCATGAAGGGAGGAGATCAAGGGTCTCTGGTCGATTGCGTTGAGGAGGCTGGTAGGAGGACTGAGGGGATTAGGGTGTGTTGTGTTGGAAACCGTGGAGACCGTGTGGGAAGATAGAGGGGAGGAGACCCGAGGTCTCGGTGTGGTAGTGTAAGCAAGGCCGGTAGATGGGCTGGGGGGGTAGGAGGAACTGTGTTGGGGGATCTTAGCAAGGTGGCTTTTGGGAAGTTAGTCATGATGGGCAGGAGGGTCAGAGGATCGTCAGGACGGGTGTTGGTCGCCTTCCCCGTGTCAAGGCCGGTAGATGAGCTGGGGGGGTTAGGAGGAACTGTGTTGGAGCCTCTTAGAGAGGTGGATTGTGGGAGGGTAGTCAGGTTGGGCACGAGGGTCAGAGGATCGTCAGGACGGGTGATGGTCGCCTTCCCGTTGTCATGCACATGGTTTCGGAGGATGGTAAAGAGATCTGCAAATTTATTGAGGTTTTTAGTTGAGGCTTGGGTCAATACAATACCGTTTTTGTAGAGGGTGATGGTGAGGTCAGCTTGCAGGGTGGCCGAGGGCGCTATTGTGATCTTAGTGCCGTAAGGAATGTTCTTTGTGGAGCGTACATTGAGGAGGAGTGAAAAAATATTGCGCCAAGAGGGGATTCTTCGGGAGTAGAAAACGAGGTTGTTGATGACTGTGCCGTTGTCCACACAGAAACGCAGGTCAGAGATCAGTGACTCTGGATGGTTTTTTTCAGGGTGAGGTGTTTGAAGGCTTTTGTAGCTGTTTTGGAGAGTTTAGGGGGATAAACCAGGGTGTATGAATTTGCCACAGAGGCAGTCAGACCAGGACCAACCATGTTGGCAAGGGTTGGGCACATTCGGGGAGACCTGGATAACAAATTGGCTGGGTTGTAGGTGAGGAGGTCCCAAGAAGCAACAGGTTTTTTGTAGATTGTTACAGCCGGTTAGTTCGGGTAGGCCGTTTGAAAAAAGGCCATATAGGAGATATTCGCCATCAGCAATGAGGAAATGATGTAAAGAAAGCAGGCCATGAGAGTGATATATAGGAAGAACACACTCCAAGATGGCCGTGACACTCCCCACTCTTTCATTTCCATGCTCAGCAGTACACAGCAAACCCATTTCTGTTTCCATGTCTGGCAGTACCTGGTGCTTATGGTTGCCAAACCACCACCAAAACAACCCCAAAGTCCAACAAAATGGGTGCCCGCTATGCAATCAGGTGAAACAAGATGCAGGGATAGTCTTGGGGCTGGGAGGAGAGCCTCCGGTTGCAGCCTGCGGGTCTCAAAAGAGGTGAAAAGTCAGGGAGAGTGGAGGTCGGGACGACAGTTGGACCTCTTCACGAGAGGGCGCAGCCACTGTTACTGCGGGCTGCTGCCGCCGTGATTGCCAGGCGATAGGAGTGTCACCAGAAGCCGGGAAAGTCTGAGGGAAGGAAGGGGGGCCTCCGGATGCAGCCTGGGGTATTACAAAGCGGGGAAAATTTCAGGTGGAGTGGAGGTCGTGGACGAGCGTCAGACCTCTGGAAGGACCTCTCTACGAGGTGGCACAGCTACTGCTGCAGCAGTCAGGCTGTCCCATGTAGCGTGCACACCCTTACCATGTTAGAGTCTGGGTAGAGGGAGGAGAGCCTCCGAGTGCAGCCTGCGGAGTTGCAGTGGTCGAGTCACGGATCCCTCTCCTCTGTCCTGGGCGCGATGTCGGCGAGTCCCGGATCCCTCTCCTGTGTCCCGGGCCGTGGGCGGCTCCCACCGCGATGGTTCATCCCAGTGCGGGCATCCGCCTCGGCGAGTCGGGCCCCACAAGGAGAGTCGGTCCGACGATCGATCCAGCTGCAGCGCCCACACAGGAAGCAGGGCCCCGCTGGACCTCGGGTCCGATAGCGCAGCTCGGGGAAGGCATCTCCGGGGTTGGATCTGTGGTCTGGGACTCACTGCAGGAAGCCCGCGATCCCCGTGGAAGCCCAGAGCAGTAGAGCGGCGTCTGTCTCCTCTGTCGTGTGGATCTGGCTACTTCAGAAAGCAGGTAAGGAGAAGTCGCTGAAATTTTCTTTGGTTTGTTGGGCTCGATGGGCTGGGTTTACCTGGGATTTACGCTGATGGCGATCCCTTAACCACGGATTAACCATGTTCTTCTCCTGTATTCTATCTTCACTGATTTCTCTTACCAAGCAGAGCCAGAGTGCTCTGCCTAACCAAGAAGAATATGCATTGAAAGAGGAAGGGAGGGACAATACAGGGAAATGAACTAGGGATTCCCGATGGAAGGGAGGATTTAACAGTCCAGTGCTGTGATTTCCCCGTATGTAGAGACCGATATATTTTTATGAATAATCGGGTCGATTATGACCGTTGCTCACTACCACCTCAGTATACTTTGTTATAATATAGTGCTGTGCAGGCCTGTGTAACACAAATTAGTTATAAAGTAGGGCTTGGCAATGTCCTTTCTGTTTCTGACTTTATCTTGCTTAATGGCAGGGCTTTCCTATTGGCTTTGGCATGATCTTCTGCCTTCTTGCATACTAACTTTGCTCTTTTGCGGGAATAGAGGCCTATGCTTGAGCGACTCCATTTTCTTAGCTGTCGCCATTTTCTGAGCCTCTCTGGGTGAGAGGCTATGTTTTACTTTCTACTTGTTGTTCACCCTTCTTCAACCAGAGAGGACCGGTTCTTGTCGGAGGAATGTGCTCACTCTATGCCGAAGTCATAACAGACGCCTGGCCAGCCGTTGCTGTGTCCTTGGCACGGAGTGGTACGGAATCTGATGGGAAAAGGAGGCGAGGCTTGCTAGAAGCTTCGACTAACGCTCCCATTTTGTACTAAAGGAGGTGTCTGAGCTCTGATCTCTGGTAGTCTGGTAGACTGGTATCCTGGCAGTTTGGTGATACATCACGTTGCAGACGTGCAGCTGTGATCGTGGAGCAGAGTCCTGATTAGACCGGAGAGACGGGCCCTCTCTAGAAGCAAGATGTGTAGAAACTTGGTGAGGTGTTCCACTAATTCTTATATTCTGACTGTCTTTGCCTAACTATCCCTTTTATTTTCAGGCTCTATACATTTATATACATATAAGTTTTATATGTGTCTTACTGATTGCATTTAGCAATTGCTTAGGTGTTATTGTGAAGAAGGCCGATAGTGACATATTAGTTATTTCTTTCTTTTGTCATTCTATCATTGTGTAATAAAGAAACCCCAGAGCATATAATAATTTGTTTGTGTTCCTTGGGATGGGAGGTTGGGACCTTTCTGATCCAAGTGCTGTCGCATCGGATGGATGGTAGGTTTCCCTTCCTGCAGGTAATAGTAGAAGGAGAGTTATTCCGCTCCCATCTAGGGAAGTATAAATTCTAATTATTTTACACGAGTTATTGTTAGGAACTTGCGCTGCGAATTCCGAATCCGCTCGTATGGGAGGTGTGCGTTGTGAGTTGCGAATCCTCTCGGAGGTGGAGAGGTGTGCGTTGTGATTGCTGCTATTCCGAATCCTCTTGTATGGGGAGGTATGCGTTGTGATTTCCGAATCCCCTCGAAGGTGGAGACGTGTGCGTTGTGATTTCCTAATTCTCTCGGAGGTGGAGAGGTGTGCGTTGTGATTTCCGAATCCTCTCGGAGGTGGAGAGGTGTGCGTTGTGATTATTTGCGTGCTCCTCGGCAATGGCCTTATAGCTTTAGTCTGTTGTTGGTGTTTATTCCTTTCTTAGGTAAGTATTGTGAAGTGTGGTGTCTTTATGGGTCCTGAGAAAGGATGTGGTAAGTAATGCCCTGGTGATTAGCAGAATTATCAGGACGTTACACCGTATCCATGTTGCAGCGAGCGTGCCAGTTGTGAAAGTCGATTACGGATATCTGGTAATGAAAGCAACAGTTTCAATCACTGGGTGTATATATTTAATTTAAATATATTGTCCAATAGTCCCCTAAATATCCATTACGTCACCCTTACACTGGGAGGCACAGACTGGTTAGACATTGAATTCCATGGTAAACATTCTTGCTGCAAGACCCATAAAAAACATATATTTCAGTCAGGGGCGTCTCGTGTCAGGGAAAGAGGAAGGGAGGGGACAACGGAGGCAAATAAAAATAAAATAAAGAAGAACTTCCCTGCCGCCCTCCAGGATCACACACTTCTGCTACTGTCCTCTACACTGCAAGCAGGCACAGCTCCCAGACTGCCCTGCGGCCAATCGTGAACCTGCTCTCATACATGAGAGCAGCTTCAGGATCGGCCTGAATGCCGATGATCCGCGCTGCCAGACAGGCTGGGAGCCTGTGCCTGAGCTCTCTAAACTGGCAATGCAGCTGGGGTTGGAGAGAGCTTCACTGTGCATGTGGGGTTGGCCAGTCTGTGATGGCCGGCCAAACCCACATGCACGGTGAAGGCAGTGCTCAACCCCTACCCCCTCCAGCCTGTCATCACCTTGGCCCTGCCACCAAGACTCGGTACAAGAAAATTAAAACAGGTTTTAAACCGGTTTTATTATCATTTTAACAAAATGAATTGATGTCAACAGTCAGAGGTGGTGCTTATATGCAGCTCTGCTCCATCTCTTCCTACATGGAACAAGGCCAATGCAGAGCCACACTGCACCACCTAGTGGCGTGTGGGAGCTCTGCTGTGAAAACGTATGTATCCAGTCTGGGAAATATTCTAAAGGTGAGGACTCTGTGGTTAGACATGTTTATTAGAATTTACAAAGTATGCATCGAATGTAAAATTATAAGTAAGAGAGTGCAGCAAATACAGCAATGAAAATCTACGGCAGACCCAGAAAGCTCTTCAACAGCCGCATACATATGTGTGAAAAACCTCTTTAAAATAATTACATCTGTGCAGATGGTATAAAGGAGCAATTGTAAAATTTGAAATAGGTATTTATGGCTAGGCTCAGATTCACACCTTAACAAAATGTTCACGAACATCTCAGAAAAAATATATGTCTTCAAATAACTGTAATGAATTCTAACAAAAATATTTTCTTTACCTCCAAAAGCCCATCTTCAGGTAGATCTGTACAGTGAACAGCATTTCGAACTTTGCTTTTTCCGTAGCGAGCACGCAGGGTTTTAGGCCGCAGGTGGCGAGCTATTTCCTATAAAATAAATGTATACATATATATAGTAAATTCTTTTATGGGATTGACAAAACTCCTATGCAGTTCACATATTTTTCTATAGAAAAGTGTTCCATGTTTGTTTGAACTGTATTACACTTACAATGTTGGCTCCAGTAGCATAGTGAGCATGGGACCCATGTCTGGACATGCACCTGCCTCTTAGGGCAGAACATCAAACACACAAAAGGGGATGGGAGGAATGCTTGCAGTATATCTAACCACTGGTAATTGTTCAGGGTAGCATCCCAACCCATCATTCTTTTGCTCACCATAGTACTTCTGTGGTCACCCAACCATATGCAAATCAGCCTTGACTGTGCTCCTCTTAGAAACAGTCCAACCCAAACTGCCAGGCCAGGTCCTCACTGAACCAGAAAACAAGCAACCTAGGAACGGTTTTGTTTGATGTACCGCCCTAACTGGCAAGGGTAGGCCCAGATGCGAGTCCTGTGCTCACTGCACCACTTGAATCAAGCTATACCTGGCTGATGAGCCCTTATCAGGATGAAACAGGTGCTTGGTTGCTGGTTGTTAGGTAGTCGAAAACACTTTCAATCGCACACATTAACTACCACACTTAGGAACCGAAATGTTCCCGCACAGAGATTTCCCAGGTAGAAGAGCACATTCCCCAATTTTACATGGCAAGAAACCTGTCTGGTAAAAATCACATGAGGCTTGGGCGGCAAGCGCCCTGGGCTCTGGCCACGCCTGAAAACCCTGCTGCAGCATGAAGGAGCTGATAACCCCGCCTCTTGCCCGCCCACAGAATCTTCTGCCGCCGACTCTGTTCCAGATCCTCGCCCTCTACAGATTCCTGCCCTCATTTACCACCCGATTTGAGCCGGTTGTAAATGAGAACGTTAATCTCCACAAAAATGCAAAATCCGTGGAGAATCTGACCCTGGAAAAAATAGTCTTGGGAATTAACTCGGAATAGAGGATTTAGGTACAGGGAGAGTGCCTGAAAACTGAATTTCCTCACCCACTGTATCCTCGCTCCTGAATACACCTATCTCGTAATTAGGCTCTTTGACAGTGAGAATAAGAAAAACACTACCACCTCTGTATGAAATAATATTGTTAACATACACTGTTTCAATTAAGAGTTTTTAAAAAGTCATGAAGTAGTTCCAAGGAGCGAGTACTCAAACAACACGATTTTGACAGTAAACTAGCTATGTCCCTTTTATGTAAAAAAAAAATCTAAAACAAAGTATTGTGTTTGGAAAGATAAATACATTCACTCACTGAGTTAGAAAAACCCTTCAACTGTCCCCTAACGTGGGCCGATTTCTCAAAATATGCCTTGGACCTGTTGCTTTGTGTTTTCGTTGAAATCTGAATGGCGTGGTACCTTTCAATGAACTTTAAGAGTCCCCATCCCTCCCTATTCCTGTCTCACGCTTACCAGACACTTATGTGTCATCTGTATGAGAATATCTGTGGATCTCTAGGTCATCAGTGCCCAGTGGCACGAATCTCACTCGCCAAGGCTCCAACTTGAGCAGGCTCCATATATAATCCACATTTGTAAAGCGCGAACAATCACCCGTAAGGGTCTCTAGGCGCTGGGGGCCGTCGGGAAGATTAAGCAAGCTATTGCCCAGAGTCACATGGTGCTGGGCTAATCTGGCGCCAGCACCGGGGATCGAACCGTGATCCCCAGATTCCGGAGTCAGTCGCCCTGGCCGCGGCGCCACACCTCTTCCCACAGTCAATATTCTGTCGAGGGTTTGAAGGAATAGTGCTTGGTGAAATATAATGTGACACATACAGTGATAATGAAAAGCCTACGAAAATGCATAAACCCTTTAATTTGGCTAGATTTAATTGGGACTACACGCTATGCCACTTTCATCGGTGTCTTAGAAAGATTTCTCATAGGGTTCCACTGGGACAGTCAGATATGCAGCCCAATAAGTCCCAAACTAGCAACCTAGCAAAACACATGCATTCCAAATTCACTTGCCTTTCGCACAAATGCCTCTCCCCTATTTGCATACTCAGTGTGTTTCTAGTTAAAGCCTCTAGTTTCCCACAGTACTGTGGAGTTGTGCAAGCCAAATTCCAAGAGGTAAATTATTAACATTAGTTGGCAGAGAGAAGCTGTAAGCAAGTCAGGAGGTAACACTTTGTCAGCACCTCTGTGTCAACAGCATTCACACATAGGCAATGATTCATTCATGCACTGTCAACTCTAGGTACAGTTTTTGCTAGTGACACTTCATCAGATAGCAAACACGCTCAGGTTGCACACTGCCAGGAGTCCCACGCAGAAATCCATGACCGTTAGTTCAAGGATTAGAGGCTATGGCAAACAGTACAGCTATTTTACACTTCTGAATTTCAAAGACTTTCTTGTATTCTGCAGGACGACAAATCTAACACTGAAATTGTGAACATACATTGACCAGGTCCAATTGGCCCTGTAAAGACACACTGGGCAGAGTTTAAACATTTAGGCCCTACATGTTTAAACTCTGCCCAGTGTGGCCCTTATTAAACTCAACCGGTGGAGTGTGGAGTGGTGTGGCTCACTGGTTAGAGGCGGCAGACCCGGGAGCAGAGGACGACCTGGGACCAGGGTTCAATTCCCGACGCGGCAGGGTCTTGGACCAGGGTCAACGGACTCGATAATTCTCACCTCGGTGCCTACTCTAACTAGGGATCACACTCGGCAACTCTGGGCATTTGCTTGCCTCATCTCCACAACGGCCCCCCACATACGCCGGGGATGCCTGGCTTCACCTTGGAGATACCCAGTAGGGACCATCTCACAGGGAAAGCCAGGACGGGTTCCCCAGCGGTCTACAGCGCAGAGATACTCCTTCGGGAGTCGATTCTAGCGCTTTAGAAACCCACAATCAATCACAATCAAACCGGAAGAAGATCCCCACACATTCCAACACCTCCGGTTAATAACAGTCTCGTGGGTTGAGAATCTACGGGAGGCCTCTGATGACAACATAGCAAGTATTTAATACTGCCAAGTAAAATACACTTACACATAGTGGATCAACAACAGCTACTGAAGAGATAATACTATGGAATGTAAGACTTTCTATAAATACATTATAAGGAATGCCTGCTTTTCATTTTAACTTAGGAACCATTAAACATGGAAATAAGTCATAGTTACAAAACAATAAACATGTCTTTTAGTGCATTAGTAATTCAACAATGTGTCAACGCCTCCACATTACCATTTGAAAGAACCTTTCAGCTCACTACTTTAAAGTTTTATATTGCAGCCAAATAATTCATCCAGATGCCACATTCCACGGGGGCACAGAGTAGCACTCCAAAATCAGTACTAGTTAGTCTACGTTCTGGCTCTTGAACTGATTGTGGTTATTCAGGCTCAGACTGGGGCAAAGAATAGACCAGGACAACAAACCAAAAGTTACCACCCCATTTGAAAACAGAACATTAAAGAAGTGTCACACATTTGGGGAGCCCCCACTGTGGCTTCTCTAGTAGGCCTCCAATGTTTCTGACATACCCGCCATTGGTAACTTAGGGAAGGTATTTATAGAGCAGGTACCATGGGCCAGTTGTTTCTTTTTCAAATTACAATTGCACCCTCTGCCGTGGTGCACCAGGTAGGACATGATGCCGCTCCTCCATCCCATTGGGCGCAGAGCGACCCTCTTGTGAGTTGTCCCATAGGACCGTGCAAGCTTCAGAGATGTCAGAGATGTTTGTGATGTCAAAAGACATGCCATAAATAATGCTGTTTGCCATGTCATTAGTGATGTAATATGTGAGGTCATAAGCGGTGCATGACAGTGACACAAGTTATAGGTAGCTAAGTGAGCTATAACTGGTGAATTTCAGTGATTGTTTGGTTTTTAAACACAAGCTATTGTGTTATTTCAACACCTTACTATTACGTCACTTTAAACCTTTGTTTTTTTCAGTGAATTTCTAAGGTTGTCTTAAAGTAAGCCAAAATCTTATTAACATACCCAACTAGAATGTTACTTTAACCTTTGTTCTTTCTAATGTCTAGCAATTGTCTTTTACACATGTGTAATTCGAAGGACCTGCTCTCATCAACATCTTGGAAAACAAGTGCTTTTTCTTAAAAAAGTGTTGCAAAAATTGCTTTTTAACACAATTAGTACTAATTGTTAAGAAGAAAGCGTATAAGTAGACCGTGTTTTAGTGAAAAGCCATAGAGTATGATATTATGTTGAGGGGACAATCTGAAGGACAGATGCACCATATGGCTATCGAAAAAGGACTACTCACAAAAAAGGGATGGCCGCACGCTTTTGGACAGCCGGGGCATTTGGAGATACCGGGTTCATTTCCTCACAACAGCAAACAGTAATGCAGGGCGTTTTGTGGGTCTCACAAACAGCATTGTAACTAATACTTTTGCATATTCGTGGAGTGGTTTCTGGGTATGCCCCTTCCTCATGACTGGGTGGTTTCTTGTCCTTTTCAATTGCCTTTTCATGATTTATGATTTCCTCTCTAGTCTTCTGTTTGACATATCTCTGGAATATTTAGATTCTTGCTTACATCCTCTCTCCCACTCTTTCTCCCACTGATAGTGAGGACTGCTGCGACTCAGGCCTATCTCTCCCCTACATACTCGCCAGCTGCTGCCCACACATATTAATGATCGGGGAATTGTGCTGGCATTGGCAAAGCTAATAGCAGTGGGCAGTAATCTCAGAATGGTACTTTCTGTGAGTTCAGGATGGCAGCAAACAAGCACTGGCAAAGCTAAACTGATTGGCTTTACCAATAATTGTTATTGGTGTTAATGCACGTTGCATACGCTCTTAAGATTTTCAATGGAAATACATGATTGCCCAACAATCTATTTTGCTTCTAGCCTTTAAAAGTAGAGAGGGCAGTTTTATATAACGTGAATGCATCATGCATATGGGTATTAGATGGATTTACATACAAGAAGTAGGGTAGGAAGTAACTGTCCGATTACTCAATGCATACGAAGGGAATGGATTAAAGCAGAGACAGCTCAACATTTTCTTTTGAGTTAGGCTGTTCTAGTATTCTAAAGTGCCAATTATCCTACTTCAATATAATACCTAGCCCATTCCTGATCTGTTGAAATGCCACTGGGAACTACATTGTTCCATTATAACTGAACATAACCTTTGCTTAGTCTGTTTGTCTGTCTCCACTTTCTTTACTCACACAAGATGAATGCGTAAATGGGAAATTGTGGCTTAAGGTTGCAAGCCAGGACCGAATTGTGCTTAATGGCAGAAACTGCAAAAGTAAGCACGCTTTGGGTGTGGTATTCTGCTTCGTTACAAAACCTAATTATGAAACCAGTCTGCAGAAAAAAAACACTGTCCATTTCCTGAAAGAAGAAGACAAAAAAATCCATCTTACTGCATGCTGTGTACATTCGGGGGCAGCAGTCCTTTCAAATTTCCCTTTTTCCCTATTACCAAAATGAAAGGATAGAAACACTTGTGTGTATATTAGTTCACAAAGATAAAACACATTTTCAGAGATCAAAACTCACCATTCCGGTAAGAACCTAGGTCATCTACTGCTGTCCATATATAGTCAAGATGAGAAGTAGAATCCTGCATATTCCGTACGGAAGTAAAGCACCAAAAAGTCCCAAATACATCATTATGCTTGAGGCTCAAAACAAACTATATACTGCCACTTGCTATAATGTAGCATTTGCTACACAGAATTCAAGAACAGTTTACTAGCCACTTAAAAGGATTTACATTACTTGTTCTTACATAAATAGGAAGTGCCCTAATTTCACTGCCAGAGATGAGGCTACTGTCGATAGTAGTGTAGGATGAGTGCAGGCCCAGGGGTTTGGACACAGCAGGTGATTGATATGATTTCATTACGTCTTCTTGTCCAAATTCAAGATAGCATTAACTATGGCTGGGTGAGCTTAAAAGGAGGTGTTTATGGTAGACCACGCTCATTCAAATATAGGTTTATGACGCTGTTGGTGAGATCTGATACAACATCTTTCAATGGTTCTAGCAATCAGAATGAAGCAACTTTTGGAAGGTGAACATTATGCTTCTTAGAATATGCAAAGTCTGACAGCCGGCCAGTCAGCATTAAACACCTGAAGTGTGATCAAGCTAAATTCAGTCATTCGCTATGCAAGAGGGCCAGTGTCTGAAATGGGCTGACATACTGTCCCATGCTGTGATTAATGGAAGCAAAATACAAACCACAGTGGACCAGACCAACGGATGAAGACGGCTGACCAAGTGCTGTTCTTTGTCCATATGTTTTTTTAAAAATTTATTACCTTTTTTAATACAGGAGATTGGCGAGATATCTAAAGCAGTCTCTATCGAGGTCTGACCTAACAATTTGGAACAGTACACTTCTAGAGACAACAATTTTAAGCCAGGTATTCTGCTTAAGCCTTGTGACAATAGGCAGTTCATCTTGGTGGACTCCACAATGCCCTCGTCCTTTATGCGGCTCGTGCACCACAAGTGGTTAGCCATGCTCTCCGAGGTGGCGCAGAGGAAATTGGTAGCTTTATAAGGCTTTTAAAGCAATCAATAAATAAAACCAAAGGAACATGGTACATGAGGCATGTAGGTATGTGGTTGGGGCTCCTAAAGATGGGGACTGGCCCTCCTTCCTTGCAGGATCAGCTCTGCGGGAGAAGCTGTGTACCTTCTTAAGATATTTTTTTAAATGATTCACCACACCAAAGACTCACAGAAAATCTTTACTCACTTTGTTACTGAGTTCCTCTGAGTCTAAATCATGCTTTTTTTAATCCTACCACAATCATGCTCTACGTTGCTTTAGGACATTCTGTGGATTTCTATACACAAGTGACATTTCTCACCAGTAAACATTTCAAAAACAGGGAAGCTACGTTTAGTTCAGCCACCCTTTTTATCTGACTGGAGGCAATGGGGTTTAAGCTTCCACTGGCAGTGTGCTTGCACTTATGACAGCTTAATGAGTCATCCGTACTACACCCATAACAAGCTAAAGAACCAACTTAGTGCACTTAACATTCAACAGTTTAATTAAATTAACTCTTGTAGTCTTCAACTGTCTTTTCTGAAGCAGCCGATGCACGTCAGGAACAGATTTTGATGTTGAGTGATTTTATAATGTATGCAATAGATGCAAGCCACAGTTATACACAGTGGCAGAACGTAAAACGATGGCACCTCTCTACAGAATGTGATGAGAGGCTCCTGAGTCTCCCATATCTCAAGGATATTCATTGGTCTTGGGCTCAATGACGCCCCCTTATGGTTTGGGGGTGTAGTGTCTTGAGTATAAAGATGACAGACACTTCATGTATATTTCAGGAGCTTTATTCTGACACTCCTACCTCGTCCCTGTCCCTACTCTAACTAACCTCTTTCCTGCTCATGCTCCTCCTCTTCCTCCAACTCCGTCACTCCTCCCATCCCAACTACTAGATTGTTCACATTATCACATCTCCCCCTTTGTTAACAAAATAACGAAACTGACTTGGTTATAGTTCTTCAATCAGTCTTTTGGGCTTGTGGATGTCTCTTCGAGGTCGGAGACTCACTCCGGTATCTGCAGACGCAGCTTCCATCTGATGATCAGGTCTCTGGACTGTGCCCATCTGACTGGGTCCTCCTGCATCTCGTTGGTCCGTGGCTCCGTCAAGGACCTGTTTCATGGCTGGGGTGCATTTTTGAAAATGGGAAACATTCCGGGTGATCCGTCTGTTCTCAGACTCTGCAGTAATCATGGTACCCTTCTGCTGAGTGATAACTAAAGGTTCATCTTTGAATCTACAGTCCGTTTTCTTTGACTGTTCTTGTTTAACCACCACACAATCTCCTGTATGCAGAGATGGAGATTTTGCTTTTCGTCAAGTGTCTGCATATGATTTCATTTTGCTCTTGCCGGCTTGATCAGCCAATGCCAGTTCTCGATGTGCACGTGCCGGAGACACCGATCGTAGAGCTCCTTCCCATGTCGGGATCCGCGTTCTGATGGGTCGCCCCAGCATGAGTGTGGCCGGACACTTTCCTGTAGTGGCATGTGGTGTTGTTCTGTACGCTCTCAGGACCTCATTGAGAGCCATTTGTAAGTCTCTTTTTGCTAAAGTGGCTTGTTGAAATGTCTTCTTTAAGGTAGCCATGAACCGTTCAATGGTGCCATTGGTTTGGGACCACAAAGGCGTGACCTTGCGATGTCGAAAGTTGAGGTGTTTTGCGTATTCACTAAACTCATGTCCGTTAAAGGGGGGACCATTGTCTGTTTTGAGTTCTTTGGGGACACCTCAGGCGGCAAACACTTCATCTAGTACAGCAATCGTGCTGGAAGCATTGGTAGAGGACACAAACTGGGCTATTGGGAATCTCGAGTATTCGTCCATAATAGCCAACACGTATTTACCTGACTGGAGTGGTCCATAAAAGTCCATGGCAAGTTCTTGCCACACCCCACTGGGTATTTTGGTCATTTGAAGAGGAGCTGGGGGATCCCCTTGCTTCACCAGTTGAAACTGGGGACAGTTCTTTGAGGTGAGCTCCACCATTTGGTCAAGTAGTGGGAACCATACTCGCTCCCGGAGAGCTCTTTTTGTTGCAACAACTCCACGATGACCCTCGTGGGCTAGGTTAATCACACGTTGACGTAGCTGCCTCGGGATGACAATCTGATGATCTCTCAGTAGGAGCCCCTCTGAGGTGGCAGATAACTCTTCACTGATATGCCTGAATGCTTGCATTTCCTGACGGATTTGAGGATCACTCTTTTCCTCCTCACTGTCATGTCTCCAGCGATGTGTGCGCAGTCGGTGCGCTACTTTCTGAAGAATGTTGTCTTGCGCAGTGGCTTCCTGTATCGCTTCCAAGGGGACTGCCGGTGGCCGGGCTAAGCCCACTACAAAGTGTATGTATTCTTCTGCTATTGAAGGAGGTGAGGCCTGGGATGCTTGAGAGTGTCAGGACATGTAATCCGCAGGATTCTCTGCTTTTCCTGGCTTATGTATTATTGTGTAGGTGTATTCCTGCAGGCGTAAACCCCACCTTTCAATGCGAGGTGGCATCTTGGCTTTGGGATTACCAAAGATGGTGACAAGCGGCTGGTGGTCCGTAATCATGGTGAAATGTTTGCCATAGATGAACACATGAAAATGCTCACAGGCCCATACGACCGCGAGACTCTCTTTCTCTGGCTGAGAATAAGCCTTCTCAGTGTCTGATAGGCTGCGGCTGGCATAAGCCACGATGTGTCGTCGATCAGTATCATTATCGTACTGAGCTAGGATTGCACCCAACCCCACTGGACTGGCATCCACCGTTATCTCCGTCTTCCTCTTGGGGTTAAAGTAGGCTAGATTGTCTGCTGATTCCACCGCCTGTTTAATTTCTTGGAACGCCCGCTCATACTGAGGGCTCCACACAAACGGTTGTCCTTGCTTGGTGAGGGCACGGAGTGGGTGGCTAATGGTGGCGTAGTCCTTTATATATCTGGCGCAATAGCTCGCCAGGCCCAGAAACGATCGGATGTCACTCACATCTTGAGGGCTCTTGGTGGTATTGAGCGCTGTCACTTTCTCAGGGTCGGGCTTCATCCAAGCCCCCGAGAACACATGTCCGAAGAACTTAAGAGTGGATTGATGGAACTCACACTTGTCCTTATTGAGAGTTAGATTAGCTTCTAGGAGAGCATGGCATACTCGATCCAAAGCTTTGTCATGTTACTGTGTGTTCGACCCATACACCAGAATATCATCACTATAGTTCAGTGAATTTGGTATGTGTCTGATGGTCTGACGGATGACCTCTTGGAATATTTCCGCCGCAGAGGAGATACCAAAACTCAGCCGTTTGTATCGAAACAAACCCAGATGAGTGGCAAATGTCGTTATGTACCTTGATTTTTCGTGTAATTCCAGCTGATGGTATCCCTTATTTAGATCAAGTTTGGAAAATACCCTGGCTCCATTCAATGCTGATATCATATCACTCAGGTGAGGCCCTGGGTGACGCTCTGTTTCTATGGCTGTATTGGGAAGCCTCATGTCCACACATAAGCGCACCTTCTCAGGGGTGCCCTTCTTTGGAACAATGACAACTGGTGACACCCATGGTGTGGGACCATCCATTTTCTCAATAATGTCGGCCTGTAACAGTTCCTGGATTTCATCCTCTACTGCTTGCTGAAGATGAAAAGGCACTCGCGTGGGGTGTTGAGCCACTGGGCGCACTTGATCATTGATGTGCAGGCGAATCAGACATTTGTTCATTTTTCCGAGCCCAGTGAATAACTTGGGGAACTTACGGACAATGTCCGGATTATCACTGACTCGGTATAAGATCTCAACCAGTCGGAGGCGCTCCGCTGTAGGCAGACTGAGGAGACAATCAGCCTTCGGGCCCTCGATGACGTGAATATACGCCGACACTGAAGTAGATTCATGTTTAAGTGTTGTTGCGAATTTGCCCAGGCATGGAAGTGGTTTTTTCGCCATCCAGGTGAACACCCTGACATGTGCTGGACTCAGGAGGGGTGGTGGCCTCATTTTGTTATATTCGGTCACAGGCATGTAATTCAATGACGCCCCACTGTCTAACACAAACTTGGTTGCATGTGTCCCCACTTTGATGTCTAATGGAGGATATTTCTTTAGCTGGTCCGGGTCGGCCACCATGCAGATATATTCATCCGTGTATACTGACTCCTGAGATGTCGATCTCGATTCTCTCGACGATGACCGTCTCGGCGACCTTCTTGTCCATTGGGATTTGCAATACTCCCTGCTGGAATGTGACGAACCAGAGGATGATATTGCTCTGTCCTGTACGGATTTTGCATGATGTCGCTTGTTATCTGGGCGAAACGACTTTGTTGTCTCACTCCTTCTTTCTTTGCTATATACTCCGCACATCACCTCAAAGTGGTTTTTCCGTCCACATTTTCGGCATTGTTGACCCATTGCTGGACACACATCTGTATGTGGGAAGACATACCCACATCGATAGCATTTCCGTGAGCGCTCTGGCTTTCTGGCATGATCTGATTTCTTGTCTCTCCTACCAGATTCATAGCGTCGGCGACCTTTGTGTTGATGACGGGATGCTGGTCGGGACCTTCTCTGTCGCTCGTTTGATCTTATGCGAGTGCTGTTGTTTTGCATCCAATATGCTTGCTCTCTTCTCTCACTACGCCCTGTCTCCATGCTCTTGGCATGCTCCTCCGCTTGGTCATGCACCCTAGTCATTTCCTCTATTTCGTCGAGAATATGACTTTTCCTTAGCAGCCGCCTTCGGAGTGTCTCTGAGTGACAGCCCTCGATGACTCTTAGTCGGATGGCATCCTCCGTCGAGAACGCGTCAAAGTTGCAATACTGAGATAGATAGTCGGTGTAGTCTGGATATGAATGTGCTCATCATTTCTTCCTTGTCTTGACGGGCTTGATGGAATACATATCTCTCATAGTCCACATTTCTTTTGTGCACAAACTTTCTGTTTAATGCATCTCGCACCTTGTCATAGGTTCCATTATCATCTGTCGGCAACTCTTTGATCACTTTGCAAACCTCTTTACCGACCAGATTGCGTAGTGCAATTAGCTTGTCTCTGTCTCCCGTGACTTTTGATCCTCCAAGATAGTCCTCGAAATACTCCAGCCACTCCTGCCATCTGGGGCCCATGCTTCCGCCAGCCACCAGGGTCAGTGATTCCGGGGGGCACAGATGTGAAACTCCAGGCGTGACAGGGGCAGCCGCCGCTGCACCGCCACCATTCCGGTGCGGTGAGTTCGACATTACTGGACTGATGTATCAATGTCACTTTTTGCACTTGCTAGTGCTTGTTTGCTTGCTGTTTGCCGTCGTCAGTGCTTGCTTGCAGTGACCAATGCTTGTTTTGCAGTTACCAATGTTTGTTTTGCAATTTCCAATGCTTGTTTTGCTTAATGTCTTATACTGCCTGACTTTAAAATGGCCGCTTGTAATCCACACATAGAGGTTGTCCTGATGGTTGCCTGATTCTAAGATGGCCGCCGTTCTTGAGTTCTCGGTTCACACAAGACTTCACTTTCATTCATTCCTTCGAGGCATATTCATTCTCCAGGACTCACCGGCAGCCGGTCCCAGAAATAGCAGGGTCTCTTCAGTGTCTCTTACGCTCCCGAGCTGCCACAGCGTCCAGGTAAGATCGGAGTGGGCTCCCGACTTTCTCTCTTCAGTTGCGATCAACTTCGGCGGCCGAGTGCCAAGTACCACGCATCCGGGGTGAGCTCCCGATTTTTGGCACGAAGCAGCGCTCGTCTTGAGTTGGCTCCGGTGCTCAACGGCGTTCGTCAGGCAGGGCTCCATGCGATTGACCGATCGCGGAGCTGAGGCAAATACCGCTGGCCTCAGTCTTTAGGCGGTGATCTCTTTGGGGGCACACATGTCGCGACTGCGACCAAGTTTCTCGTGCTGCCTGGGTCAGGGACGTTTTCTTGTGCATGCAGGGATGGCAGGTCACTTCATCCCACCCTCGTCGCCAGCTGTAGTGTCTTGAGGATAAAGACGACAGACACTTCATGTATATTTCAGGAGCTTTATTCTAACACTCCTACCTCGTCCCTGTCCCTACTCTAACTAACCTCTTTCCTGCTCATGCTCCTCCTCTTCCTCCAACCCCGTAACTCCTCCCATCCCAACTAATTGACTGTTCACATTATCACAGGGGGGCTGTGCCGCAGGGGCTAATGGGGCCTGGGTTACGCCCCTGGTTTTAATCCAGGCTCCACCCGGTCCTCAGGCGTCCAAAGGAGTGCTCTATCCACTTCTATCCTCGAGTGAGTCGATGGGTGATATATCCACTTTGGTTAAGGTATTGTTAGTGTGGTAATAATCAACAGTTTACCATAGAAACAGGGCAGGCCGGATAAGGGAGTGTAAAAGAAAGACTAGAACTAAATTTATTAAAATATTGCTTGCATCAGCTGTTAAGAAACTGCATTTGCAATGCACTCCTATGTTGTACCAAGGTGTGCTGGTCTTCTCTTATGCTAGTGCTTATGACTCGTTTTCACCTTGGTAGTCATAGGCAAAGAAAGTTAGATTCCTGTTAACTCAGCAAAGAAGCTTCTGCTGTGTATCTTAGTTTCAAGATCGTTCAACTGTTTCTCATAAGAACAAGGGGCACCTGCTTCAGCTCCTTTTATCAGTACTTTCACTTTCTGTCATGTGACTCAGACTCATTGACTATGTGAAACAAACTGTATGAAAGTAAACGCGAGTTTGAGATGTGTTAGCATCACATGCTCGATAACATCGCGAGGGCGAATTAACGAAGGTTTGTTTTGCAATGACTAGCTTCCTTGCTTTTTAAATTTGTTTTTATTATTTTATTAACATTTCAAATAACACAAACACATTCCAGATGGTTTCGTTAGGTTATAAGTGTGCAAACATTGTTACGGTGTAGGAACGGGTCATTGAGTCAAGCATTAACACTCGGTAACAATGCAATGCACAGTGTATGTCAAAGGAAACAACCCTACTGGGATTAAATAGTAACTCCCTTCCCTTCCCCTATTAATGCCCATGGATCCCTACCCTATTAGTTAAAAGATTATAGCGCGCCAGTTGGGCACGGGGGCTTAGGTGAGAGTGATACGCCGTCAGTGCACCTCCCGCCCTGTGGTGGTGTGAACAAAAATTGCTGCTACTTGCTTCCCTCATCAGTTATATCTTGTGGTGCTTGAAAGCCAATGGAGGTTTCCATGTCTTGTTCGCTAAGACAGTCCACTAAATGGTCCCAAACTAGAGTTCTGTTCATTGATTCCCTACCCTTCCGCATTGCGCTCTCCTATCCTGCCCACTGGATCAGTTCTCCCCTCCATTTCTCATTTCTGGGGGCCCTAGTGGCTTTCCAGTGCATGGTGATCTCCCGCTTAGCTAAGACCAGAGCCAAATCTATAAACCTTATGGTAGTCTTGAATCTTGCAGGCCTGGGGAATCCCCCCAAGAGGCATGTCTGGGGTGCACAGGGAATTTATTAACGCATGTCACTATTTCCCTCCAGAAATCCTCCAGTAGGAGACAGGACCACACCATATGGAGCATCTTCACTCCTTGGTCTCCGCATTGAGGGCAGGCTGTGTCAGCAATATGGAAGAAGAAAGTAATTTGACCAGGGATAGATACCCCTGTAGAGATAATAAAAAGTTAATCAGCTTAAATCTGTAATTTCAATATTCCATGTAGGTGCATGCAAGTAGCTTGGCCCAATCTGCTTCTGCAATTTGAAGTGCTAAGTCTTCCCATTTTTCTCAAAGCCCCACTAAGGGTGTTACAATGTCATTACGTAGTGCTTGGTAGAGACACGTCACTGCCCTAAAGCGGCCTGACATGGCACACTGCACCTGGCAAACCCCGTGTTGCAGGGGCTCCTCCGTAAAAGTCCCCGATCTGGTACACCTTGTGGGCGGACCATTCGGCCAGAGCCCTCAATGCTGCACCCTGGGTAATATATTCCAGACTTTATGTTCCCAAACATGTTCCAGTCTTCTAGGAGGGTGAGATTGCGATTTTTATTTAACAAGAGGGACTGATTTGGTGGGTGTGATGGAACCGAGAGGAAGGTAAGGAAATAGTGATGATGTACAGCAATCACACAAGGATGGTCAAGCAAGGGGACCTGAAGTAGGCTTTAGGGCTGGGTTTAGCTGAGAGGTGGTCAATAATTAAATCCTGGAAAAGAGGCAGCCAGTACATTATTAAAGATTCATTAGTAATCTCTTCAATCCCGGAGAGTCAGCTAATAAGAATTCAAAGCACGGGGATGAATAACGGCATGTAGCTCTCCATGCTTTTACACCTATGGGCCTCGAAGAATACCTTATTGCAATCTTTGTGGCCAGTTGAAGATCAACCAGATTGATCTAGCGTCAACAGAAGAGGCCACGGCCAATCATCCCACCCACAATGAATGGTTCTGCACATCAAATAGAGGTTGCCAAGGGTAGTAGCTGCTCCTTCTATAGTGCCCATTGGTCCAGTTGGCATTTCCATTTCTACCCTGCTCTCAGGGACATCACAGGAGTGGCAGGATCCGAAAGCTTCCTTTTTGTAGTTTCCACTCCTTGCCCTCCCATTACCCTTCAGCAGGGGCAGGGTGCAACTGAGGCACTAACTGTGGGAAAAGGAAGAGGTTAACCCTGTAATGTCTTCGAGACTCACAAGGTCTGTAATGTCACTTGTGCTACCATGGCTATATGGTGAACTGAACTCCACGTTGGAGGTAAAAAAGTGTGACACGTTCAAACTAGGCAATAGGGATGAATGATTTCATAAATCCATGAAGCGCAGGACGACATAAAGGCTAAATGGAAATGTATATTCTGGGATCTTAAATGTGAAGTTGCTTATATGCACATTGATTGTGCCCATTGCTGCTGCTGCTTTCCTCCTAATTACATTTTGACTCATATATAAAGGCACATTGTTTGGACGTCGCTTGGGTCGATATGAATAAAAAGCGATCAATGGAAAATTAGTATGCGCTATATCCACCTAGCCACAATATAGCGCCTCATAACAAATTCCAAGTCACCAAACCGCTAAAAGATGGGTCCTCGATGGGACCGAGATTTCACCTGCCATGCCTGCCGCAACCCGAGCATACGCACCCGAGTAAATATTAAGCACCTACGTGTTTCTAAACAACTGTTACCCACTGGAGGGAAGCGGAGCTCTGGTTTGGCGCAGCAAACCTTTTCTATTCCTGTAAACTGTAAAGCCCTCGCACCCCACGCTAGCACGTCAAGTTACTGTGCCGGAGCGCTTGCTGAGTAATAGACACTGCTCAAAATTCTGATCATGTTCCTTTGCAGCAAGGGGAAAAAAATACCCAAGTACAGCATAACCTCCAAAAGACTGGAGTGGTAACAGTGTAGCGTGTAAGCAGGGACCCACAGATATACAGTTATTACGATGACTCACTCTGTACAAGCCGTGATTTAATTCCAATTTAGACACAGTGTGGCTGATGCAAACCCCCCCCTTGTCTGCTGCCACAATGGGAAGGTCGGAGATGCATGAAAGGGAGGGCTCGGGGCAGAGGTCATTCCTGGCACGTGAGGCTTGAGTGGCGTCAGAAGGAGCAGTCTGAGGGGACTCTGGGAGCACGACAAACAATGCGTCGAAATCCGACTCGGCAAATCAAGAAATGTCACCTCATTAAAGAAAAATGATTGAATTATTAATCACTCGAGTCTATTGTGTAAGTAATCCCAACAAACCTTCCTTTCCGGTTAATTAATTACTTCCATGGCTTTCACATCAGAACAGATCCATATTAACCCATTCAGGAAGGAAAGATACAAACACGTGAACCATGTGTGGAAGCTTCAAATTCAAAAGTACATATTTAATGATCAACGTAAAATGTGCACTTATACTATATTATAAGTAGTATACTATATTATAAGTAGAGGTCATCCAATTATGCAGGTCATACATTGTCAGGATACCTGTTCAGATTATACCAGGCAAGCGCCTCTGCATGCGGGTGAAAGCACTATAGCGTTTAAAATGTTTGAACATAGGAAGCGTCCATTTCGCAGAACGTGACTATTTCAACTAAGTCCCTGTACTACATCCCACAATTATGAAACTTCTAACCTAAATCCTCAACAAGCACTGGCAAAGCCAATCGATCTGGCCATAGCAAGCTGGTGCAATAATTATGTTTTTTTTTTATTACAAGCATATATCACGAATCAAACTGAAGAAAACATGCTGCCGACTAAACGTAGTTGCCATATGCCTGCTATAAAAACGTTAAATTAATAACAACAAACCATCACATGTAATTTTAAGAGCACATTACAGGTGCTTCATAGGAGACAAATGTACCTTTTTGGTTTTAATGTACATCACTGGAAAAGATGATTGGCATTGGCGCAAAGAAAATATATAGTTGGCTTTGAATTACAGTAACTTGAAAACATAGAATGATTTAAAAGTTAGAATGATTGTACAAATTTAGGAAAGCTAAAGAGTGGAAAGAAAAAACATTGGCAAAGTAAAATATTGGCCCACTAGTCCTGGAAATGAAGCGTGCTTTTTTTTAAAAGTACATGAGCACATGTGATCGAGCAAAATACTGTTACACTGCAATAGAGCTAATGGCTTAAGGAGGCTGCGTCACTGCCCAATGCGATATGTTTTGGTGAATGGAAGAAAAAAATATGAATGGCAAAGGAACAGACCAATGGATGAGGAAGGCCGGCCCGAGTCGCTATATCAACATATATTTCCATTTATAGGATTTATAAAGTGCATGGCTATCCACTCAGGGTTTACCTGCGCTTCATTGTATGAGGCTGGCTAAACATCTAAAGTCAAACTCAACCAGCATTGGCATAGCCGGTAGGTCTCGCCTTTGAGACCTTATAAGTGTTTAGCCATGCGCCACATTATCCTAGGTGTTGACCCACTAAGGATTGAAGGGCTATACAAATGTTATGTTGCAAAGTATTTAAAAAGTCAGAAAAATGTGGTGAAATAGTGCATTTTTTCAGCTCACATTTCCAAAACTAGGATGCAACAGAAAAAACCTTCTGGAAACCCTGGTGGAAAGAAAATGGCAAACAAGTACTTGGGTGCGGCTGTGTGTGTGTCCGTAAAGCTGTCTCAGACCGGGCTGCCACACACGACAGGGTGGAGGGGGGCGGGTGGGGGGGCTGGAGCCCTTTGAGCCCAATGGGCATTGCGCGACTGGTGAGAGTGGTGGCTGGAGAGGAACTGGCATGACAAGGAGAGGGGACGAAGTTCCGGTGAATATTGGGGAAGATGGAAGGACTGCTGCTGTGCTCGAAGAAAGGTGGTTCTGAGCTAATTGTGTATCAATTCCTTTCCACTCTGCTTTGCCAGTGACTGTGGGTACCAGGAGGTGCCGAGAAAACTGCAGTCAGCTAAGCATACATGATTAAAATCATAAATCAAAATAAATATAAATCCTTTTTGCTTGCTATTTGAATACAAGATAGAACCTACATGAACCAACGATTTTAGGTTGACCACTGGGTTTGTTTACCATTGTCTCTGGCAGACCGCATAGCAATAACAAAGATGGTCCTCCTTCCTAAGTTTTTATACTTATTCTGCAACATCCCGATCCAGCTGACAAAGCATTTCTTCAAAACAGTCCAAACTCAGCTGCTAAGATTGGTTTGGGGAACCAAACAACCGAGAATCAGCTGGCGCACGCTGACACCTACATATGAGAGGGGGAGGGGGGGTTAATGGCACGGACTTCTATGTGTACTATTTATGTGGGCAAGCTCAGTATGAGTATTATTGGTTTAAGCCCCATTACTATATCCCACATGTGGCAGTGGAGGAAGGGGACGCTCATCCTATTCCTTTACGTAGTGTCCTCACACATGTTAATAGACAGACGCCCAGGGCGAAATTAACACAATAGATGTTACGATATCAGCATGGCAAGCAATTGGACGGCGTGCGTATAAACTCCCTCTCTATGCACCAGCATTGCCCATAGCTGGACACGTTGCTTTATCGGTGGCTCAAGACTATGGTTCGGTCACTGTACTTAGGGAGGCAGGTCTTGCACTGATGAGTGATCTATTCCCTGAAGGAAAGTATATTACGGTTGATGATTTAGGTTACATATGGAAACCCACACTTTTGTTTCAGTACACCTGCTATAGATTGAGACGGGCGGTAAAGGACCAATATATTGATTTCCCTGATGAGCCGGCGACACTGCAGGCATTGCAATTGGTGATCACAGCTCCAACAAGGCAGAAGCTGATCACTAAACTCTATAAAGCAGTTCAGGGGGACACAACCCCTGATATGGACAAGAGTATGGCACGCTGAAATACTATAATAGACCCCCCTATCACTGAGAAAGAGTGGGAGCAGATTTGCTTGCTAATAGGGTGCTTGGCGTCAAATAGTAATTTACGAATCATCCATTTGAAATTTCTGCACCAAGTATATGACACTCCCCAAAAATTGCATAGGATGGGCCTTAGAGAGTTGGACCGCTGTAAAAGGTGTGTCAGGGATGGGGCTGACTTTCTTCATCTAGCATGGCAGTGTAGGCAGGTACTCTGCTACTGGGAGAAGGTTATGGCTTTTATACACACAATGACGGAGCTGGAGTTGCAGTGCACGCCACTAGTGTGCCTCTTAGGATACGTCTCCCAAATAAAAGGTGTAATGGGTAGGTTTGTAAGAGTGGCCTTACTATTGGCAAAGAGGCGGATCTTGTTCACATGGGATAGCCTATTGAGTCCTAATGCTGATGGGTGGATTAAAGACATGGTGTACTGTCGAGAACAGCAGGAGCTCTATGCCTAGGAACTGCCTAGTTCTTCCAAACCCAAAGATATCTGGGTCCCCTGCGAGAATACCTGTTGGCCCGCAGCGAAGTTGACTCTGAATAAGTATTACCTGAAGTGGAGTCTTCCAAGGGACTGAATTACCCAGACAACATATTCCTATTGTATTGTTGTGGTGAGAGTGAAGAGAGACATGTACAGGCCTGTTGGACATTGATCTAGAGAACGTACCTACATTTAACTGCTATTTACCATGAGTTTTGGTTATGTTATGTTATATTTGAATGAGCGTTCTTGCATTGTATTCCAGTGGGATATATACGACGTATGACTATGAAACACTCAATAAATTAAAAAAAAGTATACATGAACCAACGAATGTGGAGAATGTTGATTGTCTTCTAAAAATGTTTCAAAACACCAGCTGCCCAGGCTGAACAGAAAATAGCGTTTTCATTAAAACGCGGTATAGCAGGACTGTAACAACTGGACAGAGCCTCTGAAAACCTACATAGGTTCACAGCAAAGAAATGCCTTTATTGCCAAGTCAGTCATTAATCCTGTTAACGTCTGCTGTGATATTTGATTTCCGGGAAGGCCAACTCAGCCTTTCATCCTTCCAAGGTAAATAAACTGGGTACCATTAAATTGGGTAAAAGTAACTTTTATTCTTTGCAGCGCTTTGAAGCAAGAGGTGTGTGGAAACAAAAGCTTCGTAAATACAATGTTAAATTATAAAAATTACTATAATGATCAGAGTTTGCTAGACTTTAGTCAACATTTTCTTCAGAGTGAATAAAAAATGTTGCCTGTCTCGGAATATTGAGACCTGGACTTTGGCAGATCAACTCGCAAGATATGCCTTTGAGTCATAGTTCTGACTCTTTGTCACACTGTTTCAAAACTCCAAACAATGTATTCTTTTAAACTGCTCCTACTTTCCTCTTTTGTCATTGTCTGGGACTCGCGTTTGTTTGCCTGAGTGCATTATAAAAGCTGCTCATTCTCTCACCCGTTAGGGGTTGGGAGCCTGTGATCTCTCACAGGCCACTGGGGGAATCAGGGCTTTTGTTATAGCTGCCATCTAACCCGAAGACATGAGCGTGCAGCCAGTTGTTGCGGTTTCCAACCAGTAATGCTTCACACGTTGGCGCCTGTAGGCTTTTTTATGAGAAGTAAAGTGAAACAATAAGTCCCAGAATGCTTAGTGCTGGTAGCAGAACACAGAGGACTGGATGATAGTCAGTTTTATGAAGGAGATGATTTCGCTGCTATGTTTTGCTGGCAGTTTACTGTCCCTGCGGGATAGTAAGATTGTCACGCCCATTGGTCAGCCACATGCTGGCACACCGGACCGTGTCTAACCTCTACTTACGTTTGAGTTGAAAACACAGCGCAGGCATCATGAGTCACCCTTGATTCTCCCAGTTCTAAAATGTTCCTGCCCCTTTCTTTTGCCCTGCCGAGCTGTCGGAAGCACTCGCCGGTCTATTAATTTTACCATGTATCTGTGCACTCCAGCCCTGACTGATCAAGCGAAACAACTTTCAATGCAATACTGACTAGAAACAATTGGTCCCACAGGACTGAAGAGGTGTATAGTCTTCAGTTGCCACTTGAAAATCTAATGGTGAGAATCGCCTCTGAACCCCCCACCCACTCTGGTGGAAGGGTGATGCATACCCCGCCCCCACAGTTTCTACGCCCACCACGAGCAGGGAGTGTTTACCTGGGCACTCCTCGTAGAAGCGCGACGGAGAGCTGCAGGTCACGAGTGAGGTGCATTAATTGAGCCCGGTCCTTGGTTCCAGGCAATGGCACAGCCCTAGGAACTGCAGACAGTGGTGGGATAATTCAGGAGAGAGCAGGCGGGGCGGTTCCGCTGGGGAGGCGGCGCTGTTCGAACTGAGGTGCTGCAGCAGAGTTCTATGGCTCCTGCTACAATGAAGAAGAAAGGCGCTGCGAGTCAGTTTTCTGTGCCTACAAATGTGTAATTATTTATTGAAAAAAGTATTAATAATAAAAAACAACTGGCAGGGCTGCTCCCTGTCAGGAGTGAGGTGCTTTTGCTGAGCAGTATGTCCAGTCTCTTGTGCCGAGATACCGTACCGGAAGAGATGGCGCTCATTATAATTGACAAGCACGCGCGCCAAAAGTGGGAGGGTTGAGGGGAGTGCGGACAGCACACAAAGCGTTTCCCTTGCGGGAGCGAGCCAGGGGCACCATGTGTTTGTAAGTTAATTACAAACATATGGTGTCAAGCTCGCTCCCGCAAGGGAATCGCCAAACGTGCACACGTTGCCATTGAAGGCAATGGAACGCGTGCACGTTTTTGAGACAAAAAACGAAGCCATAGCTTAAGGTCTTCTTCCTATTCAGCGCATGCGATCTGCATGGCGAGATCTAAAAAGGACCATCCGTAGGAGTTCGTGAACAGCCAACTTTAACGCTGTTTTTTGAGGAAAATAAATATACTTTTTGTTGAAGCAAATCAACCTGTATTAGCTTGGACGAGTATATGTTTTGAAAAAAATGTGCAGTAAAATAAGGTCTCAAAAAATTATCACAAAATGCACACAAAAAGCTCACAAAAAAGAAAGAGGTATGATGTGATTTGAATACTTGTGGTCATACAGCAAGGTGCTTACTATTTAATAAACAGGGATGTGTAATGTTGTGGTTCTTAAGAAGCAACTGGCCCCCAGTAATTCATGTTTGAGCTCTGATGTTGTGGTCCTACATTTATGTTCATTATAGCTGTTCCTGGACAGCACTATCACTGGCACCAATAAAATTGTGACAAGTTTACCACGCATGCTATGCAAGGGGCAAGCAGGCAGCACAGTCTACACTGATCCAACTGAACTGCAGATGAGCAGCAGTATTGTGTTGGTGCTTTTCATCTTGTGCGGCCAAACACCATGCAGCTGCTTCTGCATCGTAACACAGTTTTCGTTAGAAAAAGAACGTGTGCATGAGACTCTTAGATGGAATAAATGTGTTGGTTTTTAGTACATGGTGTGCATGACGAGTTCTTTGAAAGAGATACACCTTGAATCATTTGTGGTCTTGCATGCAGCGATTTGGACATTCAAAAGGGAGGGCAAAGAGTAGCTGTACATGACAGTAATCTGATTGTTGGACCTGGCCCTTTCTACGGGGTCGCCACAGATTTTTGCCTTCCTTCGCTGAACCCGTTTTTGTTGGGTTTTAGAACTCTGTGCACTTGTTCCCTGCTAATCACTGGTTAAACAGGGTAAAATTGGACTAAACCTGGTCGGTATTTTAAATTTACTTACAAGTCCCTAGTAAATGGTACTATAGGTACCCAGGTCCTGTAAATAAAACCCTACTAGTGCGCTGCAGCACTCATTGTGCCACCAGTGGCGTAGCTGGGAGGGGGCAGCCCCCCGCTCTTCACTGCGGCAAACAGAGAAAATGCTCACCAGCACGTCCCTCCCCCACCGGAGAAAATGCGTGCCCCTGCTCTAGATGTAGACTGCTATTTAAACCTGGCAAAATCAACCCTTTGCCAGGCCTAAACCTTCTTTTTTAATACCTATAATTCAAAATAATCCTCTTTACTGGTATAGCCAGATTTTAACTTTCTATTTTGAAAACGCCACTTCTTGAAAGTTGACATTTTTCTGGGTAAACCAAAAGTGCCTTTCTGCCAGTCTCTAGAGACAGATGACTGTGAATGGTTCTTCTGTAGTGTGCTGTGTATTCTTTTCGGACATTGGGGACAAAAGGGCCTTGGGGTGGGGAGTTTTTCTCCTGAACAAGATGTCCTGGGGGCGGTATGCACTCTTTCTGACGTTCAAAGGATACCCTCACAGCCTTGCCCACACCCTTCTTGCTTTCTCAGGCCTGCCTGCCCTGCTGTTCCCAAATGGTGCTCATACCTAAGTTTGCCTGTCCTGTGTTACTCTAGACAGGTTGGAGCCAAACCAAGTAAAGGGGAAAGTTGGACAAAGGGGGCATCCACTCAGGATAAAAGTGGTACCGTCCGAATCTCTCTTCTGAACGAACACTCCTGGACCTGTGGAAGATTCAGAAGACTTCCCTGCTGTCTGAAGAAAGAAGACTGAACCTGCTTGCCACTCACCCAGGATCCCAAGAATTGACTCCAAGGGTTAGTGGCTGACCTCCTGTTTGAGCTACAGGGACACCACAAGCTCCCAGAAGTCTCTACTGCTTCCAAGCTGGCCAGTCCCAACTGGACCTGACCTGGTTCCCCTCTGCTGGCCTCTGTGGGAGTGAGTCCCGACCCACCAAGGGCTGCCCTCAAGGCCCTTGACCCTTGGCAGGAGTCAGAGTGTACTCCTCCCTGTGCAACTAGAGGTTTCACTGGAACCAGCACAGCACAGAAAGATGCAGGACCTTGCACCACAGCACCTTGCTGCTCCTGATAGGCAGTTTCACTGAAACCGATGCAGCATGGCGCAGAGAGGTGCAGGACCACGCATTGTAGCACCTTGCAGACCGACGGCTTTTTTCACTAGCAACTTTAAAAACTCAAAAATCCAGTTCTACCGATTGGCTTTTTTACTATTTGGTGTCATTTTATTAAATAAAATATCCTCTATTTTCTAAATTGGTTTGGGAATTTTCCTGTGGTGTGTTTTCATTTCAATACTGTTTGAGTGCGGCATATATACTTTGTTCATTGCCTCTAAATTAAGCTTGACTGCTTTTGTGCCAAGCTATCACAGGATTAAGCATTGTGGTTCATCCTGACAAGGAGATAAGAGGGGGTGCCGTTTGTGATAGCTTTGTAAATAATGCAGCTGGTTTTGAAGATGGTGTGGGTCAGCAAAGGGAGCCAATGATGTCCTATCAGGATGGGGCATTACCTTCTAGCTCACCTAACCTGCGGTGATCCCGGTATACACAGGTGGTGGAGGCATTACCTTCTAGGAGCTCACCTAACCTAAGATGATTAAAGTCAAGGAAAATATTTGCTCTTCTCATGGCAGTTTATAGAACTCAATCAGGGATCACAGAGCAAGCAGATGTTACTGGCCCCTAACCATGGTGTTTTCTATGGTCTTGTATCCGTTTTGTCCTGGGGCATAACTTAATATGATCCTACAAACTGAATGCCAAGTATATCTCTTCAGCACCTGACCCTCAGTGGTAAAGAGGCAAGCAGTCCAAGGCTTCCCGCAGAGGAAATTTAGAGGCAGGGACTCCGAACTCAACAGGTATGCAACAGATACCATAATTACTAAAGAGTTTAATACAACCCAAAACGCAACAGTAGAGGTAAACATTTCAAATGTTTAATATTCTACACAGAACTAAACACGTTTAATGTAAGCACAGTTGCAGGCTCACTAATTAATGCATAAGCAGCTTCCCTGGTTCTGTGACCTGGTGGCCAGTCCTTACAAATGTCCTAGTACTGAACCTTTAAATGTTATGGTTTTATAATGGCCCTCGTTAGTTCAATGCATGATGCACTTGTGAAAGTTCAACAGGTTACAGGCATTACCAGGATACTTACACTTGGATGCAACAAGCGCATTTCTGGAGTTCTTGAGACAGACATGGTGAGGCCCTATCGTCTTCATATTCTCTCAGTTTAGCAGCATGCTGGTCTGCAGCTCACGGGGCACCTTTGATTTGCCTAGAAGCACGCTGCTGGTGTGCAGGTGGGCTATTTGGAGACCATGCTGAGTTTGACACATTAGCACTTAGCGGTGATCTCCTGGGGTGGGGGCAGATCCTGAGTGGTTTTGGTGTTTCAGATCATGTTTACTCATAAATGTAAGTGTCCCATGTCACAGTCACTCATAGCTCTAAACATACACGTGGATTGTCACAGCAGCAGCCGCATCTCTTGGAAAATGAACCGGTGGCTTGAGTTTAAGTCAGAGAAGCCGGAAGACCCACTCCTAACTTGGATCGGCACTGGTTACACCATCCATGGCTGTCTCCAATTATTTCTGAGGCTGCTCTAACACTCCTGGGCATAGCTGCTGAGCTTTACCTTCTCTGCAAATGTCTCATGTAGGGGCCAAGTCCTCCTAATCTTCTCTTAGCAAGCCAACAGCCACAATGTCAAAGGTAGACCCACACATCCTCCCAGCAATATTGCAGGCTTAGGCGAGATCCCTTTGGCTCTGGGAGACTGGTTGTACAAGACACCAGCCCTGGATCTTAGCACTTCTTTGAGGACTCTGCGGCGTATGCCCTCCATTGCTCAATGAAGAAACTGGAACCAAGTGAGAAGGTTTGGGTCCCACTTTAATAATAATTTTCCAGACAGGGGTAACTCCTCTTCTTTGTGTATTTCAATGTTGTTGAGCAAACACAGTCTTTGTCTTTGGTGTGGCTCTTCTCAGCAAGCAGTGACAAGGGGTGGCTCCAACTGGAGCACCTACAACCGCAGCTCAATCAAGTGTGAAGTTCTGCACCTATCTACAGGCCTTTTGGTCTTCCCCCATTTGGCGTCCCAACTGGGGGAAAACAAAGGGGCAGGCCCTGCCCGAAAGACTCCTTTATAACTGAATAGAATCTGCTGTCTCACTCCCCAAAACCCGGCCCACCATCAGCGCTGATGACAGTGCTCAAAAAGAGATAATCTGAAGGCCCTTCATCAAATTCTGCTGCATTTGTAAAGTAGCTATGTCTCCCATCATCCTACACTTCAATATCTGGGCTGTATGCTTTAACTTCGGAATGCCAGCAATACATTTCCTTGTCTGGCGAGGCTAAGCCACAACCTCCACCCAGTGTTATGTTATTTCCAGGGGCCAACCAAAATGGATTTTATTGGTTTGGCCAAGACTAGCATTTAACATGGAACTCTGTTAACTACACCTTATAAACACACAGTACATGCACACATTCAGACTGCATGTCAGTGGAGAGTCTGGGTTTTATATTAAAGTGGAACTATACACAAGTGGCGCCAGCAGGCACCACACTCTCCCTAAAAAGGAAAAAGGAATGTTAATGACTGCTTAACATATATGTTCCAGGAGACAGACCGAAATCTTGCGTCATGTCAACAGTACGATTGGTGCACCTCTCCAGACCAGAGAGCCAGGCGCTGGGCCCTAACCACTTACAGGACTGCCTACGTCACAGCATTACTGCACGGTGGTCGTGCACACTAGGCCAAAAGAGAAATGTCACGATCCAGGCATCACGCAGTTGTGTTACTCATGGCAGGGGTTGCATGTCTTTGTTACCATGCTGAGGAGGGCTGGACATGCCAATCTCAACACAGGTCTTTTAAGAGTCCCGAATAGTAAGGCACGGTCTTATTTTTCCTGACAAGGTATGTTTCTAAAGGACGAGGAACGCAGAGCAGGCAGGAAAACTAAAGTACTCACTTAACTTAGCCACATCGATGCTGATGACGGAACCGCTCCGTCATCAGCCGCGGTTCCGCCATGGCCCGCCCGACGCGCCTGCGCGGCGCTGATTTCGTGCCTGCGTGGCGCGTTCTATTGAGCGGGCGGGGGCATGACGGAACCGCTCCGTCATCAGCACAGCTCAACCGAGGCTGGTGACGGAGCGGTTCCGTCACCAGCGTGTGAGCGCCGCGCGGCCCCCCCGCCCCCATAGCGCTGCGGCGGAATAGCCGCCGCAGCGAAGGTGTTAAAGAAACAGCGTTAAAAGCAAACGGTCAGGGCAGCATATACAGCGGCGTAACCAGTGTGTCGTTGGCCCTGGTGCAAGGAAGGAAAGTGGCCCTCTGGCTGTTGTTTGAATTGTGAAATGCAGCAATAATCAGGATTTGGTGACACCTCAAGCCACAGTGCCCAGTGCCACTGCAGCTGCTGCACCAATAGAAGCTACGCCCCTGACCTTACATCTTCACCGTGAGCAATCTATGTTTTATAACACTGATTGTAAAGCCCCGTATAACATTTGCATCGTTTTTTTGTTATGGAGGATTGAACACATTTTAAAAGGAATATAAAAACGGTAGAAGATGTGTGGTTAACGGACAAACTGCGCTTTGTTCAGGGCCTACTGCAATATTTTCCAGAAAGAAGTAAATACATGAGGGTTAACTGGAAAAAAATATATACAGATGACGGCTGTTTATCAACTTGAAACCGCATCACGTTCCCCATAAAGTACACAGACTGCTGGATGTTTTTGTGAAAAATGATACTCCTCTCCAAAATAGAGAACATGCTACCTGAAACACAGCAATATTCTAATTTAGCATGAATAAATCTATATAATAACAAACGCCCCTGCCTTGAAAAACGCTTCCTTGTCATAAGCAATCATTTTAAAACATTGCACCATATCAAACTTTGACTCACACACAACTGTTTACACATATTTTTAGAGCCTTTGCTTTGTTGACTGTGACGTCAACAACTAAGCGTGCAACGCTAGTCAGTCTTACTCATCCGCCCAAGTTTGGTTGAGGTGTGTGTAAAAGGGTGAGTGGAGCACCTGTGATAGCAGTCCTAAGCCTCCGGGTCCTCAGTGAGAAAAACATTGCAAAACAGTTTAAATTCTTCAAAGAAGATTGCGAGCATGTTCAGTTCAGAGCAGTAAACCTTGTTTGAGTTTGAGTGCCTGCAACACATTTTCCATGTCGTTTTTATCTCTCATCCACCACACCGAAATAAACCAACCATGAAACCTAAAACTACTCATCACAGTATTCGTCTCTAAAGCGTGATTTTCAGCTGCGTTGTGGTTCACAAACAGTGGAGAGAATATGTGGCTTTTAATGATCGACTTTGGGGCAGAATTGCCTCTTTCTCCATTCTCCCTCCATCCACCATGAATGCTGGAATGACTAATATGATCTTCGGCATACACATCTCAAAGTCTAAAAACTCCACTTTCCTGGCAAGCCATGGATTAAGCAATCAAATGAGAGTGATAAGAAAGCCACCCAATGGTAAGCAATGGGCGGGCTCTAAGCCCACTGTAAGTATTTGTATGGCCCAAAAGGGACGTTCGTCTACAAATAGTCGAAAGCAGTCTGATACGTGAGAACTCATGTGGAAATGGAGTAACATATTGTTGGGCAAGAGGAAATATAATGTAGACATCATTTATATACTTGTATAATATTAAATATTTCTTATGAAATGTTCTTTTTACTGTCTTGCACTTACTGTTATAGGTTGTGGCTTTGTAGAGCTATAAAGGATAGACACCACTATTATATTATCAACATAGCTTAGGAAGAATGGGAGGCAGACAATACTATGGTTTAGACCTGGGTGCCTCCGAATGCAGATACATTTCTAAAGAAGAAGCAACTGACAGAGTTATCTTGGCGCTATTTACCTGCTATGAGATATATTCCATTATTATGCAATCAATGTATGAAACACAGCTTGTATAAAGAGTTCAAGATCGATTATCAAAGCTGTATTTAAAAGGCTACTCTCAGGGGCGTAACACAGGCCCCTGCAGCCCACGCAGTGCGGGGGGGGCCCAAGCTCCAAGGGGCCCCCTCCGTACTGCACTCTGTCCAGAGGGCTCATGATTGAGCCCGGAGGGGGGCCCCTCTATGTACCGTGCAGGGAGGCCCCCTCAGTTTTCATTACGCCAGTGGCTACTCTCTCACATCAGGTACTACCTATACAGATAAAAATAAAGGGTGCGAGCACACTGCCTTACATCCAGGCACTCAGTTCACCCCAATGCATCATGGTAAATGCAGTGCACGATAACACTTACTTCAGTCACAATCTTTAGTTTTACACCCTTGTTGGTGTAGTCAGTGCTGTGTATTTCTAGACACGTGTTTAAGGATAGCTGCCCTTCTTCAGTAGAGAGCAACGCATTATTTTGGGGTTGCTGAAAATGCTGCCAAAAGTCTTCTCATGCCTTGTACCACTCACTGGAAGCAGGGGCATCAACCAGAACTCATCGACTCATTAGCTCAAGGGAGCCTTTTCAAACAAAAAGAGGATGGGAGCACACTGCCTCACATCCCGGCACTCAGTTTGCCCCAATGCATCATGGTAAATGAAGTGCATGATAACACTTACTTCAGTAACAGTCTTTAGTTTTTCAACCTTACTGGTGCAGCCAACTGAAGTGAAGTAGTAAAAGCTCACCGAGTCCCTGCCCTCTAAACCTTCCTTTCCAGATCTAACCTTCTTCTCCCCTCTAGTACTGACTGGTAAGATTGAGAACAGTTTGTTCTAACTGGAGTTCACATTTGTGCAGGAACTTGTACTTCTGATGCTATTCAAAGGAGTGCAGATGACCGTTGCCCTTCATCCATTCTTCGCCAGTGCTATACTCTGATTAAATCTCTTTAGTAGTCATACACAGCGTTCTTTACAATAGCACAGCTTTTTGTACTTGTTTATCTGCACGGGTCACTGGGCTAACATAAGTGAGCAGCCTTATGTAAGGTGTATGTGAAAGATCAAAGCCAAGGTAGGGGGAGCAAAGTACTTTGCCAATGCGGTCTACTACTACTGCCTGTTTGTCAAACTCAGGCCAGCACGGGGCACACACACCCCTCCCCAAAACAAAGCAGCGGGGCCGTGAAAACACCAGATACAGGCGGCAGCCCTGCAGCCGCATTCGAATTAAAGAAACTACGCCACAGACTCTCCTGGACTTATTTACTATTTCTTTTGTCCTGGCCGCCATTTTGCTGCTGCTCTCGGCCGCTTTTCTCTGGACTCTGATCCACCATAGTGTCCATTCCCTCGTCCTTTAACCCTTTTCCCTCGTTTCCCCCTTGACGATCCTCAAAAGTTTCTTCCCTTTTCTGATTTGCCTTTTCTCCAAACCCTTGTATCCCTCCCAAACTCCCTTGGTGCTGTGACTGCATCCCCCCTCCGACCCCACTTAATGAAACTCTGCTTTTCTGGTTTTTTTTGTGTGTGTTTTTATTTGGGTCTTGACCTGAGACAATATACTATGTGTACATATGTATATAGAGATAACTCTAATCACTAGTATATGCAGTAGACCTTTGTACTCTCTACCATTCCTATGTGACTCTTAGAGCATATCCATTCGTATCCCTTCCTTATGGATATAGAGATAACTCTAATCACTAGTATATGCAGTAGACCTTTGTACTCTCTACCATTCCTAGGGACTCTTAGAATATATCCATTCGTATCCCTTCCTTATGTATATAGAGATAACTCTAATCACTAGTATATGCAGTAGACCTTTGTACTCTCTACCATTCCTATGTGACTCTTAGAGTATATCCATTCGTATCCCTTCCTTATGTATATAGAGATAACTCTAATCACTAGTATATGCAGTAGACCTTTGTACTCTCTACCATTCCTATGTGACTCTTAGAGTATTTCCATTTGTATCACCTCCTTGAGTGACTCTACTATTTGTACATATGCAATTTTTTTTTCTGTTTGTATCTCTTCCTTGTGTGACTTTACATCTTGTACATTTGCAATTGTTCTGTTTGTATCCTTTATGTAACGCATGTAATCCTAAGTCCTTATGTTTTGCAACTGGTTCTTATGTAAAGCGATCTGACCCCTTCGGGTAAGGTTTGCGCTATATAAAATCGCATTAAATAAAAATAAATAGTATGCACAAGAGCACAGACCATTCTTGCCACACTTTCAATGTCACATGCAAGGGTGCACACTGGCACAATATTAGTTGAACTTTAAGAGGCATACATTAAAGTTAAAGAGGTATACATTAAACTTTATGGGGCATAAGGCAAGTCTAACCTGAGGCATGGGAAGTCACCTCCATTTGTACCTGGCAGCCAGGCCAGAATCTGCTGCCACTACCAGTAACAGCTGGAAAGAATACCTAAATACAGAGGGCATGACTAGGGGTGGGAGAAAACCCGTCTTGCCTCCAGGATGACCAATAAACTGGCAAAGGCCATGTTAGCTGTCATAAACTAACTAGTGGTGTTGGAAGCAGGATTAAAAGCAAGGGATGTAGAGATCACTAGGCAGGCCGCTATCAAGCTGCACCTTACATGTCTGCAACTGCGAGCACATTCCTTCGCAGCTGCCTCCGCCACCTCTGTCAGTGCCCCCAGAGCCAGTCTCAGTGAGTCAGTTGCATTCATTCCACCGTAGCAGGTCATCCAGGAGTGATTGGATGACCGACCCTGTCTCATACACATCATGCAGTACATCATGGTCTTGGAGACGTGGTCTTAAATCAAAGAAAATTAGGATTTTTGAGCTCATTGGCAGTAGAAAGGTGGGTCATAATTACACAGTTCCACTGCATCCACTGTAGGTTTCTTTTAAAGTGAAGTCTCCAAAGCAACAAAGACAGTTGATTTTCTCTTTTTAAGATGTAACTCTAAGTGTAGGAATGGGATAACGAAACAATTAATAGCAGTTATTCTTGAAAGATAAACTAGAAGGCAAAAATAGTCTTTAAAAGAGTGGAAGAATGGTCAGACTCAGTGGGCACTACTCATCTGTTGGCCAGACTGGACCTCATTGTTTAAATTGATCTTCCCTGCAGCCAAGAATGGTTCTCCGCTGGAATCATGCAGCTGTTCCCTTACATTGCAATATGAGCCAGAAGCCAGTCTTGGGAGGAAGGGGTGAGTCCAGGAGGAACCATAGATATGATAACTTAAAGGCATGAAATGAGCTAGCAGTGAATGGCTGCCATCAAACGAAAGCAGATCCCTGTGATCATGGGGAAGAGTGTGTGGCGCCAAGGGAGATTTTTCAATTAACCAAAGGGCCGACAGCGTCACATAATTGGGCCACCAGGTGACCAAGCCATCCATTACAACTGAGGCCTCACGAGTGTCCAGGTAAGCAACGGCTCCTCCATGATGGCGGAGAAGCGCCACCCCCTGCCAGCAGCTGCAAACACGAAAAGTAAAATGACAATAAACAATTTTATTATAAAAAAAATTCTCCACGAGCCAAGTCTTAGGGACGGAAGGAAGAGGAGTGGGCACTGTTGCAAGTGCACATGCCAGTTTGGCTGTCTGTCTTAGGACAGCCAAACCGACATGCCCACTGAGATATATTCAACCCGAACTGCGTTGCCAGGTGGAGAGAACAGCAGGCACTGGTTCCCAGTCCCCATGGAAGCACAAAGCCAGCCCACTAAGGCCAATTTTGGTGCTTCTCTCATGCTGGTAATAGTATTACCAGCATAAGAGCAGAGACACCAGGCAATCACCGCGCCGCGAGGGCAACGGCACCAGCTCCCTACCGCCAGCGCCGTGAGGGAAACGGCAGGACCCGCCGCCAGGTAGTTCAACCAGGCGAACTACACTCCCCAGAAGCCCCGGGGGAGGCGTCCAATCCTGACGCTCTGCACGCGCCCGGAGGCGCTTTAAGAACTTGGAGCGGCGAACGCTCTTGGGGGCAAGCAGAGACACCAGGCAATCACCGCGCCGCGAGGGCAACGGCACCAGCTCCCTACCGCCAGCGCCGTGAGGGAAACGGCAGGACCCGCCGCCAGGTAGTTCAACCAGGCGAACTACACTCCCCAGAAGCCCCGGGGGAGGCGTCCAATCCTGACGCTCTGCACGCGCCCGGAGGCGCTTTAAGAACTTGGAGCGGCGAACGCTCTTGGGGGCAAGCAGAGACACCAGGCAATCACCGCGCCGCGAGGGCAACGGCACCAGCTCCCTACCGCCAGCGCCGTGAGGGAAACGGCAGGACCCGCCGCCAGGTAGTTCAACCAGGCGAACTACACTCCCCAGAAGCCCCGGGGGAGGCGTCCAATCCTGACGCTCTGCACGCGCCCGGAGGCGCTTTAAGAACTTGGAGCGGCGAACGCTCTTGGGGGCAAGCAGAGACACCAGGCAATCACCGCGCCGCGAGGGCAACGGCACCAGCTCCCTACCGCCAGCGCCGTGAGGGAAACGGCAGGACCCGCCGCCAGGTAGATCAACCAGGCAAACTACACTCCCCAGAAGCCCCGGGGGAGGCGTCCAATCCTGACGCTCTGCACGCGCCCGGAGGCGCTTTAAGAACTTGGAACGCCTCACGCATCGCGGGACGCGCGCGGGCAGCGCCGGGAGAAGCCCGGGACAAGGGCGGGCCCTCTGTGGCCCTCAGAGGCCTGAGGAGTCTGGTCTGGGCCAGAAACGCTGCTCGGACTGGGTAGGCCCCTTTTGTATGTCGATGCTTAGTAGCAACTGAGACATTCTAAATATTGTGCCTATATTTTGTATGGTTCTGTTTTTGCTCTGTTTATCTCTTTTTATAGTGTGTTTTATCCTTTCCAAGCTCAATGTCAAAGGCTAAAGTAGGCACTATGCCTCTGGGACAGATTGCCATCGAGAACTACATGGTAAAAAAGGTCGCCCAGATAAACTGCGATCGACGTGCCTCACTAGGGAAAGGAGATACCACAGTATGTACACAGGATGATCCTCTGGTTGTTGAACAAGATACAGAGGATACTAATAGGGCTAGTTTGTCCAACTCGGAAATGCCCTCTCTGAGGTCTCCCGACCCGCTATCAGCTAGCCCATCAACATGTATGCTGACACTAACACCAATCTCTGTAAATGTTGAGGCAATGGTACACACAGGAGAGAGGGAGCAACCCGATATAAATAGTGAAGTGAGTGAGGGGGTACCCACTAAGAAGAGGCCAGTAAGGCAGTGTAGAAAGACGGCATTACGTCAAGGGGGACAACCAACTAGCAACTCAGCGGTAGCAATCCCTAGCCACACTACCGATAACATCTGGGCTGCAGCTAACAATCCCTTTGTGTTTACGGGAGCTGATTCAGGCCCCCCCAAGCAGAATGCCAGTAATAATATTACTATTGAGCAGTTCACTGCCTTAATCTCTATTATGGAGACTAGCCTGGGAACGAAGATAGAGGAAGCTCTTAAACCACTTGTGGATAAAATTGATTCCCTTGTAAAAGAAGTAGACAGGCTTGGGGGGCTTGTCTCCTCGCAGCAAAAGGCCGCTGGAGATACTAGTACTATACTAAAAGAAATAAGGTCCACCCAAGCTGAACAGGGGAAAAAAGTGCCAGCAGCAGTTAATTCGGCAGGAGCACAGAGTGCTTCAGGGAATAGACCCCAGCGCCCACTACCTGTCAGTTCCCCCCAATCTAAAGCAGGATCCCTGCAGCCATGTGTTGGCTCACTTCCAACTACAGGTAACAAAATAGACCCTAGACCTGACAGAAGAAATCGTTATCTAAATCTTCCCCCGGATTGTGCGCCTTTTGTGGTGGTCTTAACAAATGTCCCTGCAGTTGGCACCCATCCGGCATCTCCACATGGCGAGTCATATGACTCGCTAAAAAACAAGACAGTCTCATGGCTAAATAAGAACTGCGGTTTCCCCGTTGGGTACTCAGATCAGATAACGCTAGTTAGAAGGGTAAACTGGGTGGGGCCCTCTAATAAAGTGGGTAATGGGGATTGTATTGTGGCTAATTTTAGACACCCCCAACATGTGGCAACTGTACTCCTGAGAGCTGCATCGCTGGCTTACAACGAGGGTAGTATCTGTGTTCGCCCACTGGGTTATTTTTATGCTCACCTTTGCACGGCGTCCCCGCAACTGAGTAGGCCAACACCTCGGTTTGATACTCTGACTCCGAACATTGGGAGTAATGGGATGCAATTTACATACAATGTAGTTAATTCTGGCGGGCAAGGCTTTCCAACTAACCCAGGGAACAGACTTGATCTTGGTGGGCAACGCCAGACGGGCTATAACGTCAACACACATAACAGATACGAACTCTTGCCCGGTCTTGACATGTGTGACTGACATAAAGTACCTGTGGGTAAGGATGGATTAAATGTAGCTGATCTAATATGCATTACTGACTCTACCAACCCACAGGAGCCCAATAAATGTGCGAACATTGTGTCTTGGAATGTTGCGGGTCTAGCAACCAAAATGGCAGATGAAAAATGGGTTACTTTTATTAAACAATTTAAGGTTATTTGCCTCCAAGAGACTTGGGATGTGGAGTGTGAAATGTTCTTAGAAGGTTATAAAGCGTTCTCTGTGCCAGCAACTCCATCTAATAGAGGAAGACCAAAGGGAGGTTTGGTGATTTTTGTCTCTGTTTTGATTACCTCGAGTATCCTCACCACTAATGTACAACGTTCATGTGCCCAGGGTATTGTTATGTCTGCCAAAAGTAATAGTGTTGGATTGGTCAATTTTTACAATGCTACTAATACCACCCTAGCATCTAATGATCTAACTGTACTAGATGAATATATTAATGTCTCCATGAGGAAACACAGCCTTAATTTAATGGTCATGGGAGATTTCAATGTGCACCTCTGTGGCGATCCCCTTAGGAAGTGTATACGGGATTTAAACTGCGATAGAGCAGATGGGCTACATTTTGTACATACAGCAGAGGGGGAATTTTGCAATTCCATGATGAATGATTTAGTCTTAACAATGGGCATGGAAATTAGAGATCCCTGTAAAAGCTTTGACACTCCGACTTTTAAAGGGCATGGCAGAGGCACCTTTATTGACCACATGCTATTTTCTGAAGCTTTGTTGCCTTTCCTAGAATCCTTTGATATTAACAAAAGTGAGTTCAGTGATCACAACCCCCTTGTGGTTTGTCTCAGGGGTTTTGGCCTCTCAGATGTCATGCCCTCACGTCTTGAAGGCAATCTGACAACGACCGATGGGAGGCGGCGCTTGAAGTGGTCAACTATTACCCCTGACCTTCTGTATAAAAATATAGAGGAATCCTGTGCAGATGAAATTGTTAATTGTACAGGGTTAGATCCGGAGGGGGTGCTTAATGCCTTTCAAGCTTTGGCGGGGAAAGTGTCAGGGTTACTTACGAAACCTTCAAAGGGAAATGTAGAGAAATGCGGGCCAAGGTGGTTTAACCAAGAGTGCTCGAAAGCTGCCCGTAACCTGAAGGTGGCATTGGCAGATGTACCGCGGAATCAGGAGAAAATCCGCCTCTGCCGCAGAGTATATAAGTCTTCCCTTAAAACACATAAGGACACTCTGCGTGTGGAGGCCTGGAATGAGCTTTTGGACCCCGAGACCCTAAATAGTAGCACGAAATTCTGGCAGTTAGTAAAAAAACCATTCCTGTCAGAATATCCGGGGGATGGGCTGGAGTGCTGTATAATGAAAGAGGATTGGTTTCGTCACTTTGAATCACTGTACTTTTCAGCCGATCTTGGAAATGGTGTGAGCTATCCTAGTGAATCTAAAGGAGTACTCAGGTTTGAGTGCGGCGAAGTGCTTGAAGCCATAGAAGGTTTAACATCAAATAAAGCCCCCGGCCCAGATGGCATCCCCCCTGATCTATTTAAGTCCAGACCACATTTCTGGGCTCCTATCTTGCAGGCGGTTTTTAACGCTGCCACAGTGGTAGGATGTCCAGTGACCTGGGGGGTGTCAACCATTGTCCCGGTTTTCAAAAAGGGAGATAGGGGTAGCCCACTGTGCTACCGTCCAATCTCCTTAATTGATTCAAAGATTAAAGTTATCGGGAGAGTTCTGTTGAGGAGAATCACTAGTTGGGCAACCGCAAATAATGTCATGTCCATATCTCAATATGGATTTTGCGAGGGCAGATCCACGATAACTCAGTGTCTTAATTTGTTCCTCATACTCAGCAAATACACGGTAGCACAGAAGGGTACGATCCACCTCGCCTTCATGGACCTGTCGTCAGCCTTCGACTGTGTCAACAGGGGGAGGCTGTGGCAGCACATGAGGGCGAGGGGAGTCGACATTGGGATTGTCGACTTCCTAGTGGATATGCACCATCAAACTAGTGCCAATGTAAGATATTCATCCAATGGGGACACCACTGATAAGTTTATGATAAATAAAGGAGTACGTCAGGGATGTATTCTTGCCCCTTTTCTTTTTAATTTTTATATTAACGATTTGGATGCAGCTCTACAATCTATACAGGTGGATTGCCCCAGAGTAGGTAGAAGGGGCATCCCCGTGCTGTTATACGCGGATGACGCGGTTTTAATTTCGCGCACAGAGAAGGGGCTCCAGGCACTTTTAACTGCTTTTAATGTTTTTATGTCTGAAAGGGACCTAATGGTCAATAATTCTAAGTCCTATATAATGCAGGTTGGCCAACGCCCAAGAAAGAACTTTGTATTTAAGCTTGATGATAGTCCCATTCCGGTCACAGAGACTTTTTCCTATCTGGGTGTGCTATTTGACTCGAAGTTAAGTTGGGCCCCTCACCTGGTGAAGAAGAAGAATGATATGTTGAGGGTTAATGGAACCATCCTTAATCTTGCGAAAAAGATAGGAAAGAAACCAATATCAGCAATGATTAAGTTATATAATGCTAAGTCTGTAGCCACGGCGGTGTACGGCAGTGAACTGTGGGGCTATGTGTCTAACACTCAATTACAGGTTATCGAAAACACCTTCTTTAAACGGTTACTATGTGTCCCTGCGAGTACCCCGAACCTTGTGGTGCACGAGGAGTTAGGGACACCGTTTTTATGCGATAACCTAGCACTGAAGCCACTGACCTGCTGGGTCTCACTGTGGCTTAACAAGGAGATACCACTCACTCACCAGATTGTACGGGATGTAACATCTCAGGATAGCTGTATGCGCATCCCCTGGCTCAAATACTTGAAATCTTGCTTTGAAATGCTGGGGTGCCCTAAACTGTTTTCCCATCCGAGTGGCATTGTGAAGGGGGACATAACAGCGGTAAAAAGAGCCTATCTCAAGTTTAAAATGGCGGACAGAGAAAGTGTGGAAGTGCTGAAACCAAGTGTTAGAAAGTTTATTATGCTAAAGTCGTGTGGTGGAATGGAGCCCTACTTGGCTTGTGCCTTCAGCTCACATGAAAAGTTTCTGCTGACTAGGTTCAGATTTAACACTTTTCAGCAGCTCTTAATAAGACCCAAATCAGACATTTTTAGTAAACATGTAGCTCCCTGTGGCTGCGACGGGAAGTCTCCCCAGGATTTGCTACATTTTATATTTTTATGTAGGTTTTATGATTATCCCAGACGCTACTTTCTTGTTGATTTGCTGAGATTATTGGATTTTAAACAAATCAGACCTGCCCTCATCTACTTGCAGCTTTTGCACCAGGACTGTGTACTCCATATTTTGTCGTTTTTAAAACTTGCACTGAGAATAAGAACTTGCTTAGACCTATGATCTTTTTTAAGCGATATTGTACTATGTCAGGACCAGCAGGCCATCTTCTGCTAACTAAACAATCATGATGATTTTAATGATATTTGTGTATAATGTTTTTTAATAATGTATTGATGTGCAATTTGATAAAGTAATCAATGTATGTACTTTTTATGGTTTGAAATATTAACCGAAATAAAGTCTTATTTGATTTGATTTGAAGAGCAGTATCTGGATTGGCCATAGGGGACTCTGGGAGCCTGTGCACTATCAGCAGAATATTTGCATTGTCCCCCTTCTGTGCTGCCTCAACACTTTTGTCTGATAGCAGCCGCTACTGGTGATGGTCCTGGCTTTCTGGAACCATTGAAGTGCAAGAGGACTTGTGGAAATCGCAGGAATTACTGTTAGCATGAGCTGACGCCATTTTGTTCACGGCATCCATTTGCATTAGCCATGTGATTCTGCCGTCCTCACTGTTGCCTGCCTTCCTATTCTGCTTGAGTCATCAACTATAGTTAACTCCTTCAGTACTGAGCCAGAGCACTGCACATGCTCAGAAAGGCCTGTAGCTGCTAGAATGCACCTGTTTTAGAATGTAACTGTCAGGCTGTTTCAAATGACTAGGCTGTCCTATGTCCCCTCCCAAGTTGCTGAGTAAGAGGTTTTTGACTGCCCATGTTAGTCAATAGTTATTCTTGTACATGCTTGTACCCCCTCTTTGAGTCTCAATGCTGATTCAGCAACAAACAGGGTATATAAACCCCCTGGTTCCTGTATTCCTTGTACTATCTCATACAGTGCCGAAGGCTGCTGTATCGATGTAGTCCCACTCATGAGTGATTAATAAACATTTTTTTTTATATTTCAGCCTCTGTGCCAAATTCTGTCTTGTTAGTTTGAGGACCAGTGGACTGATAAGGGTGAACCCCTGCAGCCGTGAGCCCCTAAAAAGGCTTATTTTTCCATAGACTTAATTTCACAACCCTTTTAGTAATGCACTTTGATACAGGCTTCTGATTCACAACACTCATTACTTTTATTCTCTAAATTTGTTCATCTTATCTTAAAAATACAGGGGCCGATATTGAGGGTGGCGGGCTCCCCACCCATCCATGAGGGTGCTGAAGACATTACTTCACCCACCCTGGGGGACTACCGCCTACTACATTTACAGATAACAGACAGCCTAGCAGTGATATCTAGGCCTTCAGAGGTACCACCATGACAGTGGTTTCTCCGAGGGTTCTAGTTGACGCATGCAGTCTGTTAAGTGCCCATTTATCAAACTCCCAAGGAAAGAGTTTGTTTCTGAAAAAAAAAAAAACTAATGTACCCCCACACCTTGGGTGCTTCCTTGTGGGGGTAATTTTTTTTTTTCTGGCCGACCCCCAGGTTTTTCCTGGCACAGACGGACAGAAAAACAAATACATCAGACACTCCTCTCTTTATAGGCGGGCGGCCTAATGTCCTTGTTCCGATGGCCATTACTCTGTCAGGTCCTCACAATAAGTATTCAGATGGCGAAGATAGCGGGGGCACCACTGTCTTGAGGAGACAAAGGGTTTAGCAGCGGTATACTTTGTTGTGTTTGCATTTGAGTACCCTGTCGACTAAACTCTAAATCGGTCCCATGGGTTTGGATCCTCAAAAATCAAAGTGCCCTTGCTGCAATCCACCTAGCATGCATGCAAACTATTGAAGCAGACAACAGATTAGAATCTTATGAGATGAACATGAATGGGTGATGCGTTCAGAGATCTTACAAGATTCATTTCGGCATTGAGATGCAGTGTCTATATATTTACTGGCCAGAGGCGGAAGCCGGGGGTTAGGCTGCCTGTAAACTTTTAAAATTATTATACATTCTGTTGCGCCTCATTACTATTTGTGTTCGTAAAATTTTTAATAAGTAACCTAGCTGCCCCTTGTTGGAATTGAACCCTGCTCCCCACGCAGAGCGACTAAGGCTCTGACGCGGTCTGAGACAGGGCCGGCAGACATTTTGGGGGGGAATTGAGGTGAGCAGACTAGTTGTTGGGCTACCTCCTGCCCTCAGTACTTAAGGCGCGTTGTGACACGCCGACACAGACTAGTGTGTCGTGTTTATCTCCCCTGAGGCGGAAGCCGGGGGTTAGGCTGCCTGTAAACGTTTACAATTATTATACAGTCTGTTGCGCCTCATTACTATTTGTGTTCGTAAAATTTTTAATAAGTAACCTAGCTGCCCCTTGTTGGAATTGAACCCTGCTCCCAGCGCAGAGCGACTAATGCTCTGACGCAGTCTGAGATAGGGCCGGCAGACATTTTGTGGGGAATTGAGGTGAGCGGACTAGTTGTTGGGCTACCTTCTGTTCCCCTCCTCCCTATAAATGGAGGCTGATCTCCGACCGCGAAGCGGGCGCGCCGGCGGCGCGCCAAAGGTAAGCCCGTCTGGGCCCGTCCGGGCCAGACCGGGCCTAGGGGCTAGTCCCCTAACATCTTTGGGACCGGAGAGACCTATAATAAGGTACGACAGGGATCAACTCCTGCAAGTAAGAGAGGAGAAAAGTCCCTCCTGTATTCTGCTATCCACTCAACAAAATGACCACAAGTCATGCACTGGGTGCGACTTTGATTTTATCTCTGATATCGGAGCCTCTGACGTAGGTTTTTACTCACTGGCACTACTTAATTGTAGATCACTACATAAGCATGCGCTGGAAATTTCCATGCTCTTGGAGGAACGAGACCTAGAGTTTCTCTTCCTTACTGAGACATGGACCAATGATAGCTCGGACCCGGATATAGTACGAGCCCTGCCTCCAAATTATGCAATTGTGAGACAGGACCGTATAGATGGGCGGGGGGGGAGGGATTGCCATAGTTTATAAAAATTCAGTGGATTGTAGGTGCGAGAAGGTTGCCATAGAAGGATCGGAAAGTATGTCATGTTCTATTACACTGTCCCCAACGTGTACATGCACCGGGCTCCTTGTCTATAGGCCCCCTGGGGCACTTGGGCAATTCTGTGAAGAGTTCGCGAGCTGGGCTATTAATCTCTCTTGCAATGCCTCCAACTTTGCTATGCTTGGAGACTTTAACATACATCTAGATAAAGTTGATACCCCGGCATGCCAAAGTTTGATGTCAGCACTAGAGGTGATCCAATTTAAACAAATTATTCAACGCCCCACATACAAAGTGGGACACACTCTGGATCATTGTTACACCAACATGAGTACGTTGAAGTTTGAAAACTCTACGATGATTCCTTGGTCGGATCATGCCCTCCTGTCAATCAATCAATCATAGCATTTATATAGCGCACTACTCACCCAGAGGGTCTCAAGGCCTTCTCTCTTACTCACCACGAGCAACCAGTCCATGCCAACCTCTCTAAAAAAATAAGTAGAGTTTGGTCTAAATTGCCTAGGGACAAATGGATAGCTGACCTTAGGAAAACTAAGCCCGAGCCCAACAATTATCCCATAGAAGCGAATGTTCGCTTCAATCAGTGGCCGGAGGTATCTTTAGAGCGGGCCCTACCTAAAATCGAACTTTCTCATCGTAAGGGGGCGAATAAAAAAGCCTGGTACACCCCAGAGCTGAGATCCCTTAAACAGATATGTAAGCATAAGGAGAGAAGGTGGAGGAAAGACTACTGTGAAGATAGTAAAAACATCTATTGGTCAGCTTTACGCAATTATAAACGGGCTATTAAAAGTACCCAGTCCAATTATTACCAGTGGAAAATTTCTTCTGCTGCCAGCTCCTACAGGGAAATCTTTAAAATTTTTAAGTCTCTAGTCACACCCCCTACCCCTACCGATAATACAGCTCTAGCTTATCCGCACTGTAGGGAGTTGGCAAACTTTTTCGCTGCAAAGGTAGCAAATATTTACGCATCATTCCAGGTGACTCCTGTAGGTCCTCTCCCCCCCCCCCGCCCAAGACCTGCTCTTGCTCAAGGAATTTTCTCCTCTAGACTGTGTAAAGGTCCAAGTGCTTCTGGTGAACTTGAAATCAGGTTCACCAATTGATGTAGCTCCACCAACCGTCCTTAATCTGGTCTCGGACACAGTGGCTCCGGTGATACAGGATGTGGTCAATACCTCCTTGGCAGCTGGAGTAGTTCCACCTGCGTGGAAACAGGCAAGAGTAAGGGCGTTATTAAAAAAACCCAACCTTAATCCTGATGATTGGGCTAACTATCGCCCTATCTCCTTGCTGCCTACTATCAGTAAGATTGCCGAAAAACACGTTAACTCCCTTTTATCCTCCTTCATCGAAACTAACCATCTATTACATCCCACCCAGACTGGGTTTAGGTGCAAACAGGGCACTGAAACTGCCCTTATTGCAGTAGTGGAGGAAACAAGAAAGATCGTGGATGAAGGGCGGCCATACTACTATTAGACCTCAGTGTGGCCTTTGATACCGTTAACCATACTATTCTTACTCAAAGACTGAGTAATGCAGGTATCACTGGGACCGCACTGAGGCGGCTTCAATCCTTCCTGTCCAATCGGACCTTCTCAGTGTTTGAGGCTGATGCTGTATCTCATTCTCCACCAATGCATCTACAATGCGGTGTGCCCCAGGGTTCATCCCTCAGCCCTACTTTATTTAATATCTATATGAGACCATTGGCTGAGGTGGTGTTACCCTGGGGAGTGCAATTGGTGACCTATGCTGATGATACTCAGCTTATCATCACTCTGTCTGGGCAGGAGTCGTCTCAGAACAACTTATCTTCCTGTCTCAGCAGAGTCCATGAGTGGATGAATGAGTCCTTCTTGAAGCTAAATGGAGCTAAAACAGAGGTCATGATGCTGGGACATAATGCACCTACCTCTGTGGATGAGTGGTGGCCGGACTCCTTGGGCCAACCCCCGCTCCCCAAAGATCAAATTAACAGTTTGGGAGTCTGGCTGGACCCAGCTCTTAACTTTCAGGTTCAAGCTCGGAAGGTAGCAGGGACTGGATATGCCCTGATGAGATCACTTAGAAAAATTATAGGGCTACTCCCATTTGAGGCTAGGAGGATTTTAGTACAGGCATTGATCTTATCATGCCTGGACTACTCCAACGCAGTCTATCTAGGGGCCCCTAAGGGGACACTTAAGATCTTACAGACCATCCAGAACTGCGCAGCCCGAATGTTATTGGACATCCCACGAAGAACCTCAGCCAAATCAGCGCTGAGGCAACTTCACTGGTTACCCGTACAACAAAGGATTGAATTCAAGGCGATGACTATTGTACATAAAGCCCTGTCTAACTCTGGACCGGACCTCCTTCTACCCCTGTTCCGCCCCTATCAAACATGTAGGTCCCTAAGATCCAGTAATAAGAATCTACTGGCAATCCCAAGGATTAGGAGAATCCGTATGGGTGGTAGGCGCTTTGCTTTGCAGGCTGCAAAACTTTGGAACAATCTTCCTGATGCTATCCGCTTGGAGGAGAACCACCTCAGGTTCAGAAAAATATTGAAAACCTTTCTGTTCTGCTAATACATCTGAGATGAATGGACCACTTAAGCGCTGGGATGACTCCGGGTAACCATGCGCTATACAAATGCGTAATCATTTCATTTCACATAAGCATTCTAAAATGTAGGAGCTCTTTGCCTCAGTTCTCAGAACACAACTCTCTAGGCAATGCTTTTCCGATTCCCAAAAGCTCAGAACTGCTCAAGCCAACATTATTTTAAAGGGTTGCTCCTCCTAGTGGCAATGTATAGACCCTCAAGGCCTTTTAGGAACAAGACTCCGACAAAACCTTCCGTCCAGGAAGAATTTAAACTCACAAATGTGATGTCACTAAGCCTGCTGGTCTGCCTTCTGACGTGCTTCAACACTGACACTCAGGCATTCCACATGTAGACATGGAGGACCTACAAGAGGCAAATAGATATTACATGAGGAAGAAATTCTTCATATTGCGATGATCAAATAGTTACTGGTCTCTTTCATCTCCAGATGAAGTTAGGCACTCGCTACAGTGTTCTAGATCAGGTCTGCAATAATCTTCATCACAAGCATATCTATCACTCCAACAAGCAGCTTGTGAGCTACTGGTAGCTCTCCTGTGTACATCCCAGCCTACTAAATTCGATTTTTTTTACTTAGTTGCAATAATATATGTATATGAAAATTGAAAGTGTGCATTTAAAATGAAAATGTGTCTCTTTTCAGAACTTATAAGCTGATATTTGGAGAAAAATAGTTGAATTTCAAAATATATTCACAGCTGATATTTGAGTGATACATCATGCAGCACTGGTGTTAGAAATGGGGTTTCAGGTTGGTTAGGGTATGCACCTAAGCCAGGCAGAACCCACCACTCTAGTCAGGGCAAGTAAGTTGCACTCCAAAGATAACTTGTGCTTACCCTCTGGTAGCTTGGCGCAGAGTAGGCAGGCTTATCATCAGAGGCAATGTGTAAAGCGTTTGTGCAACACACTTACACAGCAACACAATAAATACACCACAAAAGAGACTCCACACAGGATTATATTAAAATATAGTATATTGTACATAACATAGACCAAAACGGCATGAGTCATAGATACTTTGCATACTATGCAAATCCTGAGATAGTACTCATTATTCTGACAATGCAAGAATCAAAATGACATACATCATAACATCAGTGCATATAATGCCAGTTTTGTTAGATGGAAACACATAAATCCCCAAATATCACCTAAGCACATCAGTAACAGTTAGGAAATATATATTTAGGAACACCTGCCCTCCTATTAGCAGGGTTATGGTAATCACTATGGCCTAGCTGCAATGAGTGCATTAGGAAGCAGCCGCACTGTAGAGAAGAGCAGCGAGACTGCAATTGGTCGGTCGCAAACAGGTTTTGAAAGGGCACCTACTCGCGAGCGCGCAGTGCAGCATGGGAAGACCAAGGGCTGCCCACACCCTGGGGGGAATCTGTTGACAATCAGAGAGCCGTGACCCGCTCCTGGAGCCGTGCCACCATGAGCCCAGCAGTGGAGCAAGTAGGGCGGCGTCTGCCCCACGGGTGGCTGGCGGCGTCTCTTCCACTGCTGCTCCAGGGAAAACAATGCTGGTGACTCTCTCCTGCTGGTATGAGGCACTGTGCTCGCTTCACTCTGGACGGTGCGGGGCTGAGGTGAAGCACTGTACTTCACAATGGCCCAAAATAAAGTGCTCAACACACGCTGAACTCCTGGGCACAAGGGAGTGCTCCCCACATGCTGACTGAGAAGGAGAACGTTCACCACATGCTGTCCCTTTGGGAATTTAAAAAATGGTAGGACTCAGATTCCCGTGGCCAGTTCTAGGCTGTTTCATGGAATCCCTAAAGTCCCAAAAAAATAGGGAGGTGACAAGCCCAACAGCCCCTGAAGAGCACTGGGGGGCCCAAAGAGCAGGTAGGCAGGAAAGCACAATCAGGCCAGGTGCAATGTGGCAGTCCCTCCTGCAGCCCGGCAGGCCAACAAAGCAAAGCAGATAGTCCCAGTGGCAGTTTCTCCTGGCAGCACAGCAGTCTTCTGGCAATGTGCAGCATGTCAAACCAGCAGCGCTTGGTTACAAATCTCACACAGTGTCTAAATCATGGGGTCAGAACCCCAGTAATTATACTCAAAATTGTCTTTGATCCATGGGGGACTTCAAAGGAACCCTTAGAAGTGCTCAACAATCCTTTTCAACCCAGCCCTGGCTCCAGGCATCAATATTGGGTAAATCAGCCCTTTGTGTGAGGGCAAGACACAACCTACACAAATGTAAAATGGGAATTACCTCGCCCTCTCCCAGCCCAGGAAGACTATCAGTATGCAGATGAATGCAGAATGATCCCCTGCCACACACAGCCCTTCATATGTGGTAGCTGTCTGGAAATTAGGAACCAAGTGTAGCTGTCACCCTAGCTCAGACGTGTATTGGTGGCAGGCAGCGAACCACAAAGAGTAATAAGCACAGAGAAATGCCCACTTTCTAAAAAGTGTCATTTCTAAAATAGTAATGTAAAATCCAACTACACCAGTAAGAAGGATTTCTCACCACTATTCTAAAGATACCAAAAATGGCAATGCCACTCCTTTCTGATCAGGAATTACCACTTAAAACTATACAAGGGAATTCCCAATGCTAGCATATGACAGGAGTAGGCCTCACAGTAGTGAGAAACAAAATAGGCTGTTTGTCACTACCAGGACATGCAACACTAAACCGCACATGCCCTACCTTTTACATACACAGCACCCTGCCCATAGGGCAACCTAAGGCATACTTTAGGGGTGACCTATGTGTAATAAAAAGGGGATTTATGGTTTGGCAAGTAGTTTTAAAGGCCAATCCAAAGTAGCAGGAACTGTGCACACAGACCCTGCGGTGGCAGGCCTGAGACAGGTTTGAAAGGCTTTGTCGTCTTTGGGTGGCACAAACAGTGCTGCAGGCCCACTAGTATCATTTAATTTACAAGCCCTGGGTATATGGTATACCACTTCACAAGGGACTTACAAGCAGTGGCGGCTCACCAACGGAGTGCTTCGGGACGGCGGGGAGGGGCAGTGTGGGGGGTAGTGGACTCAGACTTACGGCGGAATGGAGTTAAGTAAGTAAATAAAACAATTTACATTGCGTGCGCTGCATCGCGAAATCGGCGATGCAGCGCGCGCAATGTAAATTGTTTTATTTATTTATTTACTTAACTCCGTTCCGCGTAAGTCGGAGTCCACTATCCTCCAATCCTGCCTCTCCCCCGCCCTACCAACCCACAGCGCTCCCTCAGCAAGCCACCACTGCTTACAAGTATATTAAATAAGCCAAATAGGTGTAAACCAATCCTACCAAGTTTTAGAGGAGAGAACACTAGCACTTTAACACTGATTATCAGTGGTAAAGTGCCCAGAGTACTAAAGCCAACAAATAGGATGTCAGAAAAATAAGTGAAGGAAGGCAAACAGTTTGAGGATAACCCTGGAAAAAGGGCCAGGTACAACAATTGGGAAAATGTATTACAAATACTAATTAACCTGGTGCTATGGGCACTGCAGCTAAGGCTGTTATGTATTACCCATGTAGCCGCATTTTACATTGACAAAGCATTTTTGCATTACTACTACCAACTCTGCCTGATGGACTGAGGGGATCATGGCTAGTAATCTTGCTTATGATCACTATATAATCCTGTACGGTAGTGTCACTATTCAAACTGTAATAATACTAGTAGCTCTGGATGATTTTCATTGAACATAAGTAGCTCTTATTACAGAAAAGGTTTGATTCTACTGTCTTAGACCCATCAGGGAAATCACTTAGCAAGGGTCTATCTTTGCCATTCTATTGACTAGATATGTTCTGTAGGGCCCAAATAAGGTACCAATGGTTAGAAAAGATGCTGCAATTTGGGGTCCAAGTTGAATGCGAACTCTGCAAAACTCTTAATACACCGCACATGGAATGGAGCATTACGTGGGCCAAATTCGCAAATATATGTGGAAACCTTTGCCTACAATTTGCATAGATTTACATATTTTTGGGAATTCACAGAGATGCCTTGACACCTATAGGAGTTGCATATTTTAGGGCATGGTCCCAGCCCCCTATAGTTACTCCAGCGCATTGACTCCACAGTAGTAGGTATTGAGCAAATATGCACTTGCCCACAAAACTTTTTTTCTCCCTTCGGAAAATGTTTTCCGTTTGGAAACTGAATGACCCAAGGCTGTTCTTCCCCTACCCCTTATTCTTACTGCCCAAAGGACATCTTAAATTAGCCCATACAGCCATACGGGGACCAATTTATATATTCACAAGGCTGGAACCGCTTCCTTCCCCCACACAAAGTCATTTTTCACCAGGCTGACCCCATGTACGATTATTCTCTCTGGGACAAAAAATGACAGCACAATAACTCTGATGAATAATTTCTTCTCTAATGGTTTTTCGAGCTGAAATATTGTTTTCGCGGCGTCTGAGAAGTCCCTCATGGCGCCATTTTTTTGGTGAAGAGGCTCCTTAAAAAATAGTATGATTGACGATGTCCCCTATACTAAAATATGTACGTGAAAATCTCTTGCTTGCACTTTAAGCTACATTGCTATCATGAACCCATTACATATGAGAGCGTTCTGTAATTTAAATATGCAGTTCTATCTCACTTCGCTTCCTGCACGCGCAATATCTTTTTGTTTATGTACAAATACTCAAGCAAATGGCCCATAACAGCTGTTATTGCTACCAAACTTCGTTAGTCATGTTATTCTGCATGAACGATTTGCATGTTGAAGGGACCGGACAGGATTCGAACCTGTGCGACCTTCACGTCCAAACAGATTTAAACTGTGAGTGAATTAGGCCCAGATGCATCAAACAAAAATCCGCGCGCAAAGGGGCAGATTCTCAGAATCTGCCCCTTTGCGACCGGTATTTTTGCATTTGGGATGCATCATCCTAAATGCAAAAATCGCAAATTGCTAATTCGCTAAATTGCGATTACTTGCATTTAAGAAATCTCAAATTTAGATTCCTTAAATGCAATGCATTAAAGTTTAAAAAATAGCAATTTCGCTAATAGGGCACGCAAATTACCATAAAGTACAACTTCATGGTAATTTGCCAAAACTTTGAAAAATGCACTAAAGTGCATTTTTCAAAGTTTCATGTTGCGCACACACATGCCCTGTGTGTGCGCAACATATGTGCACAGATCAATTTCAGGGGTGCAACAGGGTGTCCTTTGGACACCCCTGCACCCTTGAAATCGCAATCTCAATTTGCGAATCGCTATTTGCGATTCGTAAATTGAGATTGTCTTCACATTCATTCCTATGGGCCTCTAAGCCCATAGGAATGAATAGGGAGGTATTCCTTAATTGCGACTTGCAATTTGCGAGTGGCAATTAAGGAATTTTAAGAAATCTCAATTTTTTTAGCAATTTCTTGATGCATTGCATTGCATTTTGCGATTCCTTATTTGCGATTCCTTATTTTTCGCAAATAAGGAATCGCAAAATGTATGCTTGATGCATCTGGGGGTTAGTCTAATGAGTTATCCTACCTCTTTCCTATATCCTCGGAACAATGAAGCTATACCAAGAGCAGTTTCTATCACATTGATACAGTTTAACTCATGATCAGAGGCGCAACTAGAGCCAAATTTCGGGAGGGTGGCTAAGAATTTTTTTTGGGGGGGGGGGCTGAATCTTTGAGCAACATGCAGAGAGGAGCTGCAGGTGCTCTTAAAAGGGGTGAAACAACAGCAAGGTCTCATTAACATTCAAACGGTCTTTAAAAGACCTGTGAAGTGCTCGGGTGCGGCTGTGTGTGTGCCCGGGAAGTGTCTCATCCCGGGCTGCCACACACGACAGGGGGGGGGGCTGAAGCCCTTTCATTCCAATGGGTGTTGCGCGCCTGCTCATGATGGGTGTATGCACTCCATCCCTAGAAACGGTCCTTCAAAAGTAGCCTTTTTGTTCACACAACTCCCGACTCCTGGAGAGTGAGTCATAACTCAACAACAAGGGACAGAAGGAGAAACTACCCTGTCTGTAAGCAAACACTGAAAATATATTGCGTTAAATTTTTCCAACTAAATTCAAAATTTGATTCTCATTCCGCTAGCTATCAAATTTCCGTGCAAACACTTCAATCTCACTCTACATAGGGGGTACTGCTAGCACAGGTACTTAAAATGAAAAACTATAGAATGCACTAGAATATATGCTTTGTTTAATCGAATGAGTTGTAACTTCCTAGTTATTCAAATGCTATTATCCATTCAAATGTGAGGGCGTTTCAGATGACTTTTGGGTTTCTCCATCTTACCACCCCGATGAAAAATGCAATACGGTTCCCTATCATATTTTCACTTTAAGGATATCGGCTGTTTGAGTAAATGATTCCAATTAGATCGACATATGTAAATTTATCTCATGTGGATATGCTGAAAATACAACATGATCCTGGCTCTCCTGGAGAAACGCTGGTTACCCACTTTTTATAAATCTCTGGCATTTCATGTCTTCATTTCATTAGATTTATATAGGGCTTTTAACAGTACAGAATAAGCAATTACAATGCATCATCATTCTTTTCATTACCGATGATGAAAAAAGGGAAATGGAGGAAAGGAGATGTTCCTTTAGGAGGATACACAGTAAGTTAAAATGTTAGGGACAAGGATTCCAAAAATATGAGTGCGAGCGGGAAAGGAAGAACAAGTGCATATTTAGAGTCCTGCATACCAGAATATCTAAAAAAAAAATGGCAGATGTCTCATCCTTTGTATTAAGAGTGCCCTTGATATCAATGCATTCTTAATACATGGATAGGACAGGTTGAGAAGAACAGAAAGCAACAATATCCATGACACTACAGTGTAAATCCATTTAGAGATAAAGTTTAGCATTTCAGAAACAACTGAGGAAAAGAAGGCTAATAAGTGGGAATTTATAGCATAAAGTAGAAGGGAATGCCATAAATTATAAGCAATGGAAAGGGCAGAGGAAGAAGTGGGAAACAACCACTGGCAAAACCAATAGGCCTGAGGCTTGCACTCGAGGGCTGACAAAAGCAGCCCAAAGCATTTAAAAACGGATTGGTCTGTGCATAAATTGATTGGATGACATTACATATTTAATGTGTGGCGACAGAGAGTACCTTTTAGATGTAAATAAGTCTGTCTTGCATTCCAGTGGAGGCGGAATCATACACCCAAGCAATTAATAGAAAGAAGGTGAGCCTAAAATACTCCTGTGGGCTTATCTTTGATATAATCGGGACTATCTTAAGCCACTGGATACCAGGGCTCCTGAGTCGAAGAAGACAATAGCTGAAGGAGGCTGAACCAAAGCCTCTTACAGTATGTAGAAAATACAGTGTGACACATGACTGGCACAATCTTCATTGAATGACACACCTAAAACAAGAGCAAACCTTGTTGGACCGCATAAGGGAAGAGGATAAGATGTTTGTGTAGCTCAGCACACAGACTAAGAACATCCTCAAAGATATGAGGGGGGCCAAGAGAGTCCAGATCCAGAAAACCCAAAGAGGATAAAGCAGAACTAAGAGAAAATAAAAGACGACTTTAGATGGGAGTGCATCAACGATGCAGTCATATGATGTGATTAGCCTCTTGTTGACAGAGGTTCATACTTCACAATTGAGGAGAGCGAGGAAAAAGATGGATCTAGAGAAAGAGAAACTGAGGCGTTAGGAATGTTGGTGAGGAACTAAAATGAAAGGGTAAGGAGGACGAGAAGGTGAAGAAAGAGACCCCGTACAAAGAAGAGCAATGTTTATTGATACTGATGGCATTCTACTAACCCCAATCACACTAAAAAGCTTCACACTCTGAGACACTTGACCTCTATACCTGAAGCAGGCCTTATGAAAAGCTTGCTGCATCATGCAGGACAGTTATGCAAGCAGATCTATGCTGTGTGGTCCAGCTCAGCAGAGAGAACCTGCTTCACTGCTAACCATGCTCTTAACTCTCATCAACAACCCCAACCAGGAGTCTGCTGCTGCAGTTATGAGCCCAGAAAATCCCAAATGTGGGGGCAAAAAAGTCTGAAGATTGAGAGCACCATAAAGCACAGAGGAGATGGTGTGGCTCCAAAACACTGACTGAAAATACAGAACTACAGCAACACACCCAAGGTATTAAGCTGCCTTACCCACTTAATGATTCTCACTTTCACCCTGAGTACCACCTTTATTTGCCTATTAGTAAACACAATTTTTATTTGCATAAAACTAGTCTGGCAAAGAGGTCTTTGCTGCGAAAAGCTCAGAAGCAAAGAGGTGCAGCTTCACTGATATTGATCACAGGCATCACAAGAGACAAGCACTGTTTACATCAGTAGGAAGCTATAACCATGTCCGTACACCGATCTGCCAAAGTATAACATTCAATGGCCAGCCAACAAGACTGTCAGCCACTGTTTTATGGATAGTCAATGCAGCACAACAGAGATGGAAAAAAGTATATATAAAACTCTACCTTTAAGCATTCGTTTATCTTTGTTTGAATTTGAATGATGAAAAGGAGAGCACATTTGTGGATAGTAAATCAAATTGCTTACTCAATAACTACGGAATGGAAAAAATGATCATGACCTGAACAAAGGCCATAGTTAAACATTTACAGAGCATCTGCATATCATTTCCCTTTGCCCTGACTGGTGATGTTTTAACAATGGCATTCCACCTGTCTTGGGAATACATTAAACAGGCTGCACAGTGCATCGTGAAGGAATCCGTCCCCTTTAGTGATCTCCCTAAAATAGAAATCGAAAAACTGCTTCACGACCAAAAACAATTTCCATTTTGTTCACATCAGACTTTGGATTGTCGTTCTAAATCATTCAGAGGTCAAATTATAATGAGAACCGGAGTTAAGTCACTAAACAGCTCGTTTGGTTCCTAGTACATGCAAATGAATCAGTCTTCTACAGAGGCAAAAAGAGCTAATCTTACTTAAGCTCCGACAGCCACAGTATTGATTTCACTGTGGGTCTATCTAAAAAAAGTGTTGTAGAAACAGCGCTTCTTTAAATGTGTAAGCAGTACTGAAATGCCTGTAAGCTCCTGCTGTAAAAACCATAAGGTCAGTTTCAGTTAAGGATGATTGCAGTATTAGGTGTCTGAATCTTGACCAGAGTCAGGAGGTCTGACTCCATCGGTAGCACTGAAGAGCATCAGTCCTGCCAAGTGTCACGCCTCACGTGTGACACTTACGCATTTCAGTGTGGTGATCCGCATCACCGCACTGAAATGCATTGTCACGCATATATATATCCCCTACAGAAATGTTAAGCAGGAGCGCTACTAGTAACCATGCACCACTGAGCTGTACAGAAACTAACGCTGGAGGGAGGCGTGGCAGTGCGCCCTGCACTCTCACTCTGCTCCCGGGGTCGTCTCGGAGTCTGCAGCTATGGCTGCTAAGTGCTAAAATGTAACATTTAAAAACTAGGATTCACCTCCGGCAGTAGCAGGGCTAATTTGCTACATTCCTAACTTCCGTCACTCAGAGTCAGGAGGTCAGGACGAGTTTTGTAGCACTCGAGTCATGCTGCCGCCAGTGCCCGGAGTTGTTTAGGCAGACTCGCAACGTGGTTAATTCGGCAGGCTCGCACCAAGGTTAATTTAAATTAATACAAAATGTGTGCTCTAGCACCGGAGGGAGCCGACTCGATGCACCAGGGCGCTGGCGGGTGAGTGAACAGCCCTGGGCAGGTCTTGGGCTGGACTCAGTTGTTCGGCACATAAGGCGGCTGGCGCACCAGTCTCTCCACGCAGCTGCTGAACATCAGAAGGCGGAGCGAGTCGTTGAAGCCACAGCAAAGGCAAAGTGAGTGCACTCTCATTATAATATGCTTCGCGCTTGCCGCACCCTGTCTTCCTCCTTTAAGGGATCTGGGCGGTTTTGCTGATGATGATCCCGGTCTTCCTCCTTCACCCTTATCGATCCCCCGGTCCACCTTGACTTCGTGCTTTGAGTCTTGTGCCTAGCAGTCTACTCCTGGGCCGATGTACAATGTCTTAGGCTAAAAGCACAGTCTCGTTCAACTTGCCATCCCAAGGGCCCTTGTTAAGCCACGTGCAGGAGACATTGTACATCTGCCCAGGAGTGGACACTTCGTCCCTGGGCTGCTGCGTCACTCCTTCCCCCGCTCTCACCTCCAGGCCCTGCTGTGAGAACCTTCCCAGCAACGAGCCCGGGGGATGGCCTCAATTGAATCCACCGTGGCCCTTCTCTGGATTTTGAATAGGGGCGGTGGATCGTTCTCTCTACACGCCAGGGATGTGGCCCGCATTGGAACCCTAAGATCCCCCCCCGCCTCTGGCCAGACCCTGCTGCAGAGAGTAACAAGGGCCCGAGATGCGCTGCTATGAGTGTGGCCCCTGACCTATGAGCTTGGCGCTCCGGTGAATCGGGGCTCCGTTTCTTCCTTGAACCCTCAGCATGTCCGGTCGCCCCGCGGAAGACGCTCCTGATTCTGAGAAACGGAGATTCACTCCACACATTGACCACGGCTCGACGTGATTTAAGAGGCTTGCGTGAATGAGGAAGGGCTTTGCTGCGTAGAGACCAAGGGCCAGATGTAGGTAGCCAAATACCGGTCGGTAACGGCCGAATTCGGCCGTTACCGACCGGTATTTGGCTACCGAGATGTAGGGGCAGGTAAACTGGGCAAATCGGTAATTTTACCGATTCTGTAAATATACCGGTCGGTAAATTTACCGACCGGTATTTTTACAGAATCGGTAAAATTGATATGTAGGTGGGACTCTTCTGAGTCCCACAAGGCCTAAGAAATCGGTATTTTACCATCAAATTCAATTTGATGGTGAAATACCGATTCAGGTGTGCATGCACATGTGTGCATGCACACCTGTGCCATATGACAGGCAGACCTGCCCTTAGGGCAGGTATGCCTGCCATATGGCCCCCGAACCTTTTTTGGGGGTGCTAGAGGGTGTCAAAGTGACACCCCCTGCACCCTTGCCAAAAATCGGTATTTACCGATCGGTAAATACCGACCGGTAATGCCCCATTCATTCCTATGGGCTTCAAAGCCCATAGGAATGAATGGAGCATTACCGGTCGGTATTTACCGAATCGGTAAATACCGATTCTTAACGATTCGGTAAATGGAACATCTGGATGTTCCTACATACCCCCACTTCTTATTTACCGATTCTTAATTACCGAATCGGTAAAATTCGGTAATTAAGAATCGGTAAATAAGTTTTACCTACATCTGGCCCCAAGTGTGTGTTTCTGTCCCCTCCTTTACGTTTGCGGTTTATTTCTCAAAACCACCGGGGGGGTTTTAAAACATGTCTGACAGTCCTAAGTTGTTTGCTATGTTGAATGAGAAATTACTGTGCCGGCCTCAGCCTGTGAGGATAATGCAAAATGGTGTTTGACAGCCTGTCTTCTGCTGGTCAGCTTAGAATGTGTGACACCTAGACAGCTCAGAGGCCTCTGTGTGTAACATGTTCATGTTGGGCCCTCGCATATCCTTCCTGTTGGGCCGTGTCCACGTGGACCGAGACCATTTCTGGTGCTTTGCAGCAGTTTTAGAATCTTCTTGGAGTGTTTCTTGTTGCTCAAATGGGTGTAAATGCAGATATTTATATGTTTCCCTCATCTACATTACTTGATTTTGCTCGAAAGAAAGTGTCACTCATAGTAGTTGAAATGTCACTCACAATTGCGCTGAAATTATTTAAATGTCACACATAGCAATCTGAAACCTTGGCATCTATGGAGCATGGCTGAACTGGCCAGCTGGGCAAATGCACACTCACCGCACATGGGGGCTGAATTTATCATTATTGCCTGGGCTGTTTTAAGTTCCCAGTCTGGCACTTCTGAAGAGTGGCGGAGTGATACCCCGTACCTCCTCAGCGCCATCTTTGAAAAAATAAAAATAACACAGTAGGTCAGATTAACAAAGGTGTCTAAGATTACGAGAATCAGTACTACCGGAACACTACCTCACATATTCATAGTTGTCTTTGTGAGTCATCCTCAGTGACAGGAATCCTAAAGAAATCAGAAGTTCCTCATCAGTTTCTGGAAGGAAGGAAAATGTATAATTTAGCCATCATAGTGACTCTTGTACTTCTGGTCACAGAACCACACTCACGCCCAGACTCCTTCCGGCAGTCAGGAATTACCTCTGACTTAGGGCGCGATAGTATACTTGGTCTTGCTGCCCTCACAAGCGCAGTGAAACAGCACGCATCACAACATCCAACAAAACATTGGAATTTTGAATAAACCTAGAGGGTGCTTTGCCAGGGAGTCTCGTTTTGACAAGAATAACAAACTTTAAACTTAATCACCCCAAAGACATGTGCCCTCGCTCCTTGACAGCAGCAGGATGGTAACGAAGTCCAACAAGTAAGCATTGCCAAGCTCCTGCAAGAATAATAAAGTAGAGGCAACATTTCACCTGCAGTTTTGGATTCAATGAGGGTTTATAAGCCACAACGAAGTACATCCTCAATGCAGATCGTGAGGAAAGCCGCTAGTGGGGCAACGAGCATGTATGCTACAAAGACCCCGAGAGATACTACTAGTACGAAGAGAACTCTACAGTGAACATTTGTATTTGGCAAATATAGTGAAAGCTACAGTGTACACTGCTATTGGGAAATCAGAGGGAGCTATCCGAACATAAATGATTGACAAGAACCGTTGCTATAGTGACCAGTGAAGCTATAGAGAACAAAGATCATTGGCCATCATGATGAAAACAACGGTGGAAGCTCAGTGTGTGCAAGTACCTTTAAGAAGAAACAAGAGTGTCCAAAGCAATTTGACTACATTTGGGACATCCGGAGTGAAAATACACTGGCCAGTGTGAATCAGGTTGTATGTGAGTATTACTGTAGGATCTTGAATTATAGGCATTCTCTGATTTACCAGGATAGAGACATTGGATGCATGGTGAGCCATGACATAACTTAAAACCAAGAAGAGAGCGAAATCCTTCACTGCTGGTCAGTGGAGAAAACCGGAATAACCGCCAAGAGTTTCCTCAACTAGGTGCCCAGCAAGCCTCAAAATAAGACACAGATAAAAGGAAGGCATCTCCTGAGTGGGAAGTGAGTGCACACTATGAAAGATTAAGTACCACATCATCCACTGAATTGCAGGTGTAGGAGTTGGGTGTTGAGGTGCATGTTCCTCCCCCTTGGACTCTTTATATTTTCCATCCCCCAGCCTGTACCAAGTCCTGTGCTGCATACTTCCTAGATGGAGTTGTGTGTGGTCAAATGAATGGCCCATAGGAAGTCTGAGCTAATTAACTTGGAACCATCATGTCCTGCAGACAGACCTTGTGGTGGCCTGAAGGGCCATGAAACCATGCAGGCATACTCCCTTGACCTCCCAGGTTTTCCTTAATTTCCGCATCTCAATCCACTTTCAAGTCCATAAACACAACATATGCTCTTGCTAAGTACTGAAAAATCAGAACGAAACCATATAGTTCTGAACTGGAAGAAGAAAGCACATGGGATTCTGGTCTGAAATTACCTTCTCCACTCAACTCAGGCTGTGTGCAATAAAATATGTAATGGTTCAGGTTCAAAAACAAGTTTATTTAGACAATTGTCCATAAAACATTCTAAAAAGTACACAATAATTAAAACCTTTAAATGAACCCCCCTCCTCACCGCCCCATCCCCATTACATTTCATTTTTTTAAATTCTGTTTAACAGATCGTAAGAACCGAGCCATCCAACTGCCATATCTAAATATCGCATCTCAGACAGTAAGTAACTCCACTGCTTTATTCCTATGAAGAGCATCATATTTAAAAAACAAAGGTCTTAAAAACTTGATTCGATTTACAAAATAAAAAGCTCAGTTCATAAGAATATGTGTAATATTTGGCTTTCAGAGGGCAGGGACAAAAAACACTATTATTTTGCACCCCTGTCTTATATGGGTGGGATGAATAGATTGGATTACATCCCACCCGAACCCTTAGGATTTCTTTTCTCAAACCTGGATCTGGAAACTGTGATAAATAAAGGAAAACACAATCCTGGCATAGTGAGGCTAACGAGAAGCTAATAGATGATTTCTTCTTTAAATATAATAAATCACATTGTTGAGACACCATAGCAGCAGATTCTCTCAATACGCGTTTGCCTGGAAAAGTGAGCCAGGATGTGACTGTACCACTATTTAAACGGAGATTCTTCAATATGTAATGGATATTTCAAAACTCCCCCTGAATGATTGGAGATGTCGAATAAGAGCAAGGAGTTCAAGCTTGTAAATCACTGAAGAGGAAGAGTTGGAAAGACAGCTTCACTCGGTAGTCTGTCCACACCAAGTAGAAGCAAGCCTGCCCCATGGACAGTGAGGAAACCTGCCAAAGAGCACAGAAGGGACCAGACCCATTTAAGATGTCTTTTACTCAAGAACCTCTCCTTAAAGGATCAAACAGAATTGAGAAATCCAGAGGGAAAAAGACAGACAGTCTAATTCAAGAAGATAGTATACTGGCATCCAAGGCGGAATAGCTTGAATAATCTGAGCTGCCATGGTTTCCTTCCTGGTACTGAGGAAGATGATTCTACAGCTCTTGGTGTTTGTGTTTTCACTGTCAATTGTACTCTAGTCTAGAGATTCTAAAGCTGAATAGGGAGGATTCCCCTCACTCCCTATCTATGTGCAGATCCCATATACATTTGCAGATGTTTTGGCTGAAGGAGCAACTGTGATGGGGAGGCTATGGGGGAAAAAAGCTGAACCACAATCTTGATGTGAGGTCCCACAGATCCCAAATAATATGACCCATAAAAGTGAGCTGAATTTTAAGAGGAATATTTGGATCATCTTTGGCAGCTTGGCTGAAGCACCAAGGCCTTCTTCAGAGAACTTGCTTATGGTGTGTTCATACAACTTGTAAGATAACATTACCATTAAGGTTCAAATAGGAAGCATATCACAAAATAAAAAAGAGAACATTTAGATTGAGGGAGTAGACGCTATAAACAAAACAAAATATGCCCTATAGGAAACCACTCCAAAAGGCAGCTCAATTGGTTCTGATGGAAACGGTGACAAAATAAGAGAAAATTACAGAAAGTATGTTCCATGAGGCTGACTTGGTTTGGAGCACATCTAGTGACCGGCTCACAAGAGAAAGTTATTTATCAAATACAAAATGGTGGATGAAATCTGATATCAACACTCCACTTTTCAGCCTTTTAACTATAAGCTAATTGTGTTTCGATGGCATTTTCCAAACAAAGTTACAAATCAAATGTTACTTCACATTATAAATAGCAGCAGATAGGTCCTGCTGCAGAAAGGGACAGCCAGTAAAAATATGCAATTTAGAATCACCCCACCCCCGCACTTTAGCACTTTAGAGGTATGGCGATTTGAAAATAAAGACCACTAGCCTGTAAGCAGAAAACTTGCGGCGACTGCTGTCTGGAAGACTACAGCCATTTCAGTGGTTAAAATGAACATGTCACTTAACTTTGGTCATACTCTTTATGTTGGATACTCTATCTAACCACAGCTTCCTTACCATAGAATACACCCAAGCCACCAGACTGGATCCGGATAGTTTCACTAGCAATGCTCCTGCATGCCACTATACCAACACGCAAGTGAAGGAGCAAAGAGGCATAGAAGCGCTACCCCTGCATGCTGTCAGTTTCTTGCTTGCCTTTTTCTCAGATGTAGAGTGTGAACAATGAAAAGTAGCAGTGTGCAGATTTCAAACTTGGATCTTTTTTAGAGGAATCTGTGGTTAAATAGAGCGTCCGTCAGAAAAAGCATTACCGAAGGTAAGTAAAATGCTCTTCTGCTGGATACACCTAACTGCAGACTCCTCTGCATAGAATGGACACCAAAGCCGTACCTCCCCAGCTGGAGGGTGTGTGGAGCGGACTCAGCCCGGAATGTTTTGCAGGACCATGTGGACAAAATGTCCTTCCAACCAGACGTGGCTGCCAAAGCAGGAGTGCTTCGTAAACATAGGTAGTGATGCCCACTTCGCAGCCTGGTAAATGTTATGGACAGGCACTTCACCAGCCAATGCCACAGTAGCGGCTTTCGCACTAGTGGGATGTGTTCTTAGACCTACCAGAGCCTGCTTCTTGACCTGTGCATAGCAGAGCTTAATGCTCCTCTTTCAAGGGGTGATAGGAGGTCAAATAACACCAGTAGAGTGATGGATTGCACAATGTGGTAGGGAGTCATGAAGTTCAGAAAGAAGTCTGCCTGAATACTCAGCACCAACTTGCCTGGAAAAAATGTGGCGTAGGGTGGTTGCACTGAAAGTGTCTAAGGTTCAGTTACGCGATGTGGTGACGTAATCGCATTGGGGAAAGCAGTCTTTAACGCCTTCGCTGCGGCGGCTATTCCGCCGAAGCGTTAAGGGTCGGGGGGCCGCGCCGCACTCACACGCTGGTGACGGAACGGCTCCGTCACCAGCCTCGGGTGAGCTGTGCTGATGACGGAGCGGTTCCGTCATGGCCCCGCCCACTCAATAGAACGCGCCGCACAGGCGCGAAATCAGCGCCGCGCAGGCGCGTCGGTGGGCCATGACGGAACCGCTCTGTCATCAGCACAGCGTCACCGCGGCTGATGACGGAGCCGTTCGGTCATCAGCATCGAAGAGGTTAATGTCAGGAAAAGCAACAAATAACATTGCGTCAGTTCAAATGGCATACATGAGAAAAATCAAGAACAATTAAAGTCCCACTGTGGCATTACAAATGGTTTGGGAGAGAAAATGTGTGTCAAACATTGAATAAATCTAATCACAACAGGTCATTAAAACAAGGATGGTTGATCGAGCAAAACGTTGACAGGCAGAATGGGCTGACTAGCAACCTTTATTAGTGTTCACTGTAAGGCCAGCAAATTTGATGTAGGGGTCAGCGGTGTGGACACCACACCAGGTCCCAAATCTGTCACAGCACCTGGCATAAATGGATTTCATGGAAGGGTGTATGGCGGGAAGGATGACATCCACCACTTTAGGACGCAAATCAAACGCATTCAATTCCCGATGCCCAATCTCCACGCATGTAGGTGTAGATTGGATTGATTCAGGTAGAGGATCCCTTCCTGCTGCTACGATAGGAGGTCATCATAAAGTGGCAGCCTAATTGGAGGACAGATGTTCATGACCAGAGTGGCCAGATACTATATATTCGTGGTCCAATCCGGAGTCATTAGATGACTTGGGTCTGGTCGTTCCTGATCTTTTTGAGAACTTGGGACAAGAGAGGCAGGGGGGAGTAGGAGTACAGCAGTCTGTAGTTCATTCCATCCAGAATGCATCCACTAACAAGTGTTCTTGTCGAAAGTCCAACACACAAAATGATCAACACTGCGCGCTCTCTCGACAGAGATGAAAAGATCTAGGCAAGGTTCTTCCCACTTGTAGAAGATGCTGTGAGCCACCTCGGGTTTATTCACCACTTGTGATCTGCCTGATGCTGTCTCCTTAGTTAGTCTGCTCTGACATTCGCATGGTTCACAATCAAAGAAAATACTCTGGTGCTTCAACTACCTACAGAGATGCCAAGCCTTCTGACCCAGGACCCCATGCCATCCTGTTTGTTGCAGTATATCATGGCAGTAAAGATGGCCATAAGAATCTGCACCAACCCTTGAAGAACTGCAGGAAGGCCTTCAGAGCCGCAACTCCAGCAGATTGACATAGTGTTCAGCCCTCTGCCAGACTCCAGAGTCCCCTTATCTTCTTCTCCGCCAGATGACATGCTTATCCCAGTAAGGACATGTCCATCACCACCATCAGCTTTGGGTGGGGAAGGGATAGGTGCTGCCGCTGGACCAATGGGCTTTCAAGCAGCCGCCATTGCAAATCTTGAGCCATCTCCTCTGAGATAAGGATGGCACGGGTCAGACTGCCTTGATGCTGGGCCCCCTCGAACTTCAAATTCCATTGCAATGCAGGCAAGTGATCCCTGGCATAGCTGATAAGGGGAATGCAGGAGGCTAAGAGGCTAAGAAGCCTCAGAGGTGCTCTCACAGTGATTCCAGCCTAAAACATTGGGCTCATAGCCTTAATGTCCTAGGCGCACTGTGGTGGAGGAAAAGCTCTTAATACACCTGTGTCCTAGATTGCCCCAGTGAATATAAGTTTAAGGAGTAGGGTGGCACTTCGGCTCATTGATAATGAACCCCAAAGATGTCAAGAAGTCTGTTGTTGCCCCGGTTGGCTCATGGCTGAATGTGGTTTGCATGCCTTCATCAGCCAATCCTCGAGGTACAGGCATACTATTATCCCCAACCTCCAAAGATGGGCAGGTACCATGGCCATCCCTTTCGTGAACACTCAAGAAATTCTGGTGAGGCCAAAGTAGAGCTCAGCAAACTGAAAATGTTCTTGGCATGTCTGTTTAACTCCAGGACGGGGATCCGAATATAGGTATCCTGCACGTCCAAGGAAACCATCCATTGCCCAGGTCTAGAGCAGACAGCATCTGGACCAGAGTGAGCAATTTGATTTGTCTTTCCACAGGAAGGCAGTTAGAGGTAAACGTCAGGAATAGGCCTGAGGCACTGTCCTTCATCATAAGGAGGAAAAAGCGAGAGTAACAACCCCCTCCTCTTTCATAATACGGCACCTTCTCAATGGTACCCTTGGAAACCAACAGCCACACCTCCCTGTAGCATTATGGACAGGTGCTCATCTGAAATTCATTATAGTGTCGGAGGACTAGTGGGTGTGGTGGAGAGGAAAGGCAGGGCATAGCCATTTTGAACAATCTATAAGACCCATCTGTCTGATGCAATGGATCGCCATATGCTCCTTCAAGTCCAAACTAAAGTTGTTTGATGCCAGTTGTAGCAGAGGGAGGGGAATTTGAGGACTGATGCCCCTGCTGGCCCGCACGCTGACTGCTAGAGCCACGCCCATGGTTTTGAAAGGACTACAGTGTCGACTGCATCACTGGTTGGGAAGAAGTCTCTGTCTATAAGGCAGACCTCTGGAATAGCCTCCAAAATTCCTGAATGGATGATGTGGAAACGGTTTAGCAGGGGTCAACTGCCCCTAGGAGTGCAGCTTATCTCTGCTAGAGTTTTGCAATGCAGAGACCGCCTTCTTCCCAAAAAGACAGGATCCATCAAAATGCATATCCATGAGGGACACCTGTACATTGATCGCATCCATGCCTGGCATCAAAGAACAGCATGGAAACTGACTTGCCTCCCCAGGCAATCTGTACTATCCAGATCTGCAGGGATAACTCATTTGGCAACGTACTGTCCATCGTAAATTGCTTGTGCAAAAGAGGCCTTAAAGTCTGGGACTGCCAAATAGACCTCACTGGCCATGTCCTAAAGGGCAGGTGTGCACCAGCTCAGTATACAAACTACATTTACAGTTCACAGCGCTAGACTGTGAGTAGAAAACATGAGCTTGCCAAAAGCATCAATCCTCTTGGATTCCCTATCTGGGGGACTGGTCGGAAATGAGTTTGCAATCACCTTCCTTTGCTGAGGCCTGTACAATAAGACCTCCACGGTGGCATGCTTGGTGGATAGGTGGCGTCTGACCATCTGCCTATTCACAGACGGACAAGAAAAGGCTTCAATTAAGTAGCCATTGAAGTTTCAATGAGGGAATCATTACAAGGAAGTAAAGGTTCAGAAGTCACTAGCCCAGGCAACAGCAAAACATCTGTTAGAACATTTGTTTCAGGCTCCGTGGAGGTTAGCAGCAATTCTAGTGCCTAAGCTGCCCTTCAGACCATTTCTTTAAATGATGCACTCTCATTTCTACGGGGGGCCCCAGTCAAGCACCGTCTCAGATGAGGTGTTAAACCCACTGGCATTCTGTAAATCAATGTACACAGTATCATCAGTCTAATGAGGGGGTAAAAACCCATCTCCATCACTCACATCACAATCAACATCTTGGAGTGTCCCTTGTATGGCAAAGGATCAAAGTCAGAACCAAAAAGCTGTTGCTGGGAGGTGTGGCATGGTGAGGTACCAGGTTAAAGTCAGGGTGCATGATGTTCGGTTGCGTGATATTGGTCGGGCTCGAACCGAAGTTAGTTCAGGATCCAAATTGATATCGGCACAGAAACATCTTCCGGTGCGGCTGGCACTACTATTAGCGTAAGTGTAGCAGGTACCAGATCTTGGGGCCAGAGTAGAAATCTATACTGGCATCAGTATGGGCCAAAGGGACAGACAATACCAAGGGTGGGCCTGCCAGCACTAACATGACTGGAAGTACCTGTGGTTCAATGCGAAAGCCCATTAAAAATTTGCAAGGTTGAATGTGGCCCAGGAAATTCTGGGTGCATTGAGGTCAGCTGGGCAACAGGCTCAGTGACCAGAAACTTCGATAGTGTGTGACTTACCACTTGACGCCCTAGCACCTTCTCTTCGGAGACAAAGTGGAGGCATGAGGTTGAGTACTGCTTTGATTTCATATGCTTGCATTTGGACTTTGACTTATCAGACGACTTGAAGCACAAAAGTGAGTGGTGGTGGGATCGGTCTCTGGACCAAGTCTGAGCCTGCAACATCAAGCGTGAGCTGAACCTATGTGAAGGCTGCAACTCATTATTTTCAGCGACATAGAGCTACACCTCCAGATCTCCGATCACTTTTAGGTGCATGAGGGTGCACTTACTGCATGACTTAGAGTTGTGTTTGGAGCCCAAACACCAAAGACATACTTCGTATAGAGTTGTGACCAACATCTGCTTCCTGCAATCGAGTCATGGCTTGAAACCTGTGGTTACTGGAAGAGATATTGTTCCCTAACATACTGTTAGAAATCATTGGAAAATGGGAAAAAACATAAGGGACCGGAGCTCCGGATCTGTGTCAGAAGGCACGGAAAAAAAAGAATTGACATCAACTCTGAGGTGATATGAAGTAGAGCAAAGCTGCAGGACATCACCTAGAAGCACACGGGAGCACTGCAATGGAAATGTTTTCTGTATCCAGTCCGATGTCTGAGGTGAGGAATCTGCAGTTAGAAGCCTCCGTCAGAAAACCTTTTTGTTTGGATCCATCACCTCCCTGGTTAATCTTACCCTCAGATCCACATATCCACATATTTGTAAACTGTCTTCCCAGTTTGGCTGTACGGCGGTTTTATCACATCTTTCTGACAATTCAGCTTTCTTCATAATTGCAATACCTTTTAAAAGTGAGTCTCCACTAAAGCTTTTCTTGCACGTCATGATTTTTCTTGTGCATCAACAATTGATCTCTTATGAGCTTATCATGCAACATGACAAACTTGCAACTCATCACTTCTTTTTGTTAAAGTAGGTATATTGTTCCTCTATTGCCTCATTTCTAGCTTGCTTTCTTTGGAAGAAATTATAACGTGAGATCACGGTGCACACTGATAGTGAGAAATGCTCATTTGGGCCTGAAATAGCTTTAACAAACACCTCAGAGTCACCTTCTCATGAGCTCCTTTTTGCATTTGAATATACATCCCTAGTTCTTCTGGTACAAGTCAATATTTTCTTTTCAGATGATACCATGAAATAATGTTTTTGGTTTGCATAAAAGCAGTACCAGAGATATTTGTGCCCCCTGTTCAGAACAACTCTTAATGTATCACTTATTTTCAGCTAATTCAAACCTTGTCTATGCCTTACAGTGTGTCTGCAAAAATGGTGATGCACACTGGGCAGGAATTTAAAGTGCCATACATCGCACTTATTTGCCAAAGCACAAGGTGTTAGTCATGAGGTTCTCCACAGGTTCCAAGCGGTCTTCCAAGTAGGTGTTGATGGTGTGCAGATATATTTCACTTACTTATTAATTGCACCCTCACTCACAAGTTTTGGACTAAAGTGTGGTCTCAAAATTAACTCTATTTTCTCTTCTGACCATCCATTTTCTCTCACTCATATTTTCTTAGGTAGTGTCTCTCCTATCTGGGCAGATTGTGACTTTAACACTAGAATAATAGACTTGTTATTAGCAGTGGCCTTCCAACAAATAACTACTAATTGGAAAGACTTCACCAAGTTATCGTACCAGGCGTGGTGGTATGCCCTTTGCTACAACCATCGTCTAGATACGACCTTTGTTTATCCACTTCATTTAGCACCAAAACGAAGAGACCTTTGGGACCCAGTTATATTATTCATTGATGCAAGTGCTGGACGCTCTCTCTCTCTCAATCTCCGCTTCAGCAAGAAGTACCTAAACCCCCATGACTTCCCTCAAGTTGATACTTTTAACTTTATCTATTGTATGTCATTCTCCATTTTTTATCTGCTTAATTCCTCATTTTCTACTACAGGTTTTTTATGGCATATTGTTATGCTTTTCTTCTTATTGTTTTTTATGCTTGCCAGTTTTCATTGCTGTACCATATGTTACCTCTTATTAGCAATGTAACCATCTCTTACATATTGTTATCTTACTGATATCAATAAACTTATTTTGAACTTAAAAAAAAAAAGTAGGTGTTGATGAGTCAAACAGTGCACTGTGCTTCCTAGCAACCACTGCACAGAGCCATTCTCAGGTGTTGACATTCTAGTGTGTGAATATCAGTGTGGCTGGGCCATGTTTCACCAAAGTGCTCTTGAATAGTGTGTCTTGAGGAGCCATAGCACAGCATTCTCATGCAGGGCAGCACATGCAGCTGAGAAACAGACACTGCAGTGACAGCGTGATCCAGGTCACTGAAAGGTTTATGTCGGACCACGTCCAGACCTGCTAACTTGAAAACATTTTTTATTATGTGAGAGGAGGATGCCGGTTTGGTGAGAGTGCAGAGACTCAAGCCTGTGAAAGTATGACAAGATGTGGAGGGCCTTTGGAGAAGGGAAGTGGAACACTGGTCAAGAGTCACATGCAGGCCACCTTGAAACAAAATCGAAAACAAATGCTAGACCAGATGTGGAGGGCCTTTGGAGAAGGGGTGTGGCTCTGTGCTGGCAGTGGACAAGAGTCTCATGTAGCCAACCTTCAAAATAATAGTAAACACATGCTGCAGATGTGCTGGGGAGGTTGCAAAGCCCAAGTGGGCTTCTACTATGTGGCGCCTCCTCATACCAGCTGGAATCCCACTCAGTATGGGTTTCCAGCTCACTTTGTCTCCTACCATGTGATATCGGATCCCCACCAGGTGACCATGTGAAGGAACCGGATATCCTGGGACACACAGTGAGACCATGTGAGCTGGCAGGACTGCAAGTTTGTGAGGAACATCTGAGCAATGTCTCCTACCTCAGCAGATTATATAGCGCAGATCCTTCATTAGTGAATCCTTTTCCTCATCAATTATGACTTTCTCGCATTGGCAGGAACCAGTTAACCTTCTGCATGAAATCTCTGCGTAGGTTGGTTGGGGCTGTTCAGGTCACCATCATTACCAATTTGTACTGAACACTCCACACACAATTATTATCCTAGACAGCCTGGGGTAAACGGCCCCTCCTCTGCCACTGACCTCCCCTCTAACTATGCTCAACTGTACAGTCAAATAAACACATTCTAAATTGAACAAAACACACTCAATCAGAAGATAAGAAATGATGCCTTCTAATGGAATGGACTGAGGGAATAGTGAAGATGGAAGTATGAAAAAGATAAACATACTATAGGACTCCCATGGAATAATTACAGGCAATACTTAACACTCTATGTCGGAATACTAATTTATTTAATGTTAAGTATTGGTGTTTAGCTCAGGCATCCATATTGTGCTGTCTACTGTTTGCTACAGGAAATTCTGTCACAGTCAAAAAATCGATGGCGCTAATTCAGCTAAGAGCATCCTGTAAGGTTGGGAGTGGATATGTGTTTATAATCGTCATGTCATTGTATAGGACTTTGTTCAAAGCAGTCTGGGAACATATCTATTTTAAAAGCGAAGAGGGTGCATACTACTCTCAAGACCTTTGGGGGCTGATGTCATTAGCTGAACCTGACTTAACTTTTGTCAGTAAATTGACTAGGTCTTCTTGCAATATATTGGGGAAGCAGGTGATCGTGTTACTATTCATTTCGCCTGATGGGAAGTTGTTGTGTGAGGAGCAGGGGGAATGCTATTTTTAATAGCTTCAATCTTATTTTCAAAGAAGTCATTGAGAAAATCACACACATTTTGAGTAGGTATAACCGAAAGCGTGACTATCTGGGTTGGAGAGTCTGTAACAATCTTAAATATCGCTTTAGGTTGGGGGTGACCCATCTTGCCAGGGACCTCATTGCTTCGTTTCTGGCCAACCGCACGCAGGCGGTGAAACTGGGCACATTCTACTCGCCCACCTTCACCCTTCCGTGCGGGGTGCCCCAGGGCTCCTCGCTAAGCCCCACATTATTTAATATATATGTGGCGGATTTGGCGAGGGTCATAAAAGCACGCGGGCTGCGCTTAACCACCTATGCGGATGACACCCAATTGGTGTTGGCAGTACATAAGGATGGACCAGCCGTTACTGCAAGATTCCAGGAGGGAATGCCGGCCATTAGCTCATGGATGTCTAGTAAGTGCTTGAAATTAAATACGGACAAGACCGAGGTGATGACCTTTGGCAACCTTTCACCGGAATGGTCTTCCATCTGGTGGCCCAGTGAAATGGGTTCACCTCCCACTCCGGTTGCCAAGTTGAGAAACCTCGGTGTCATGTTCGATGACAAGCTGTTATTTAAGCACCATGTGAATGCAGTGGTCGCATCCTCCTTCTATATGCTGAGGAAGATCAAGAAGCTGTTGCCATATCTCCCTCCAGCTGCAGGAAAAACATTGATCACCACCCTCGTTTTTTCTAAGATGGATTATGGCAATGCTCTCTTCCTCAGCACGCAAGAACAGGTTTTAACCAAACTGCAATCAGTTCAAAATGCTGCAGCCAGAATCCTGCTCGGCATCCCCAGTCACCGCCCCACCTCCTCGGCCATACGTTACCTGCATTGGCTAAGAATCAAGAGTCGGATAAAGTTTAAAGCACTCTGTATCGCCTACAAGGCCATCCATGACTCAGGACCCAGGTTCCTTAAGGATGCTTTTCGGATCTACGCTCCTAAAAGATCACTTCGCTCATCCTGCACCTACCTCCTCTCTGTCCCACGTACCAGAACCACTACCTGGGGAGACAGACGTTTATTAGTAGCAACCCCCAGGCTGTGGAATTCTCTCCCTTTGTCCATCAAAACCAGTCCCACTCTCATCATCTTCCGTAAACTTCTGAAAACCTGGTTATTTAATCAATGATCCATCTGGCTGCTCTCTGTCCCAGGAAGTCCGATATGCGCCGAGACACCCCAGGGTAGTTGTGCGCAATAAAAATCCCCAAAACATAAACATAAACATATTGGAAGCGTTCATAATTTTACCTGTAAAAAGCTCACTTTAGTTTGCATTAAGAGAGTTTTGTAAGCTTTGAGTTGTTGAATATATCTTATTTTAAGGTCTAGCAAGTACTTGGACTGCCATTTTTTTTCTGCTCGTCGAAGATTTAGTTTGGCTACTTTCAGATCATCTGAAAACCATTTGTTGGCCTCGTGGCCTCTTGACGATCTGGTTCTATGGAATGGCGCATGGTCTTTGCTGACCTCCCTCAGCCAGCTTGTGATATCATGCTGATTAGCCTCGATGTCCTCCTTAGGTACAGGTAGAGACTTTCTTAATTCTTCACAGAAGGCCGCAAGGTTAGCCCAAGCCCAGAGGGAACTGTGCCTGGCCGTCGAGGTGTGTACATTTGCATACTATCTTGAAGTCTACAAAGGAGTAGGTCTTTGCCCAGACAAATGCCCTTGACAAGTTAATGGCATATGGGCATGGCAGAATAAAAATGTTAATAGTAAAGACCAGTAAACCTGCTTAGAAGAGGGATGTAAGTTGATTACTTTATGATGGGATTAAAAATAAGCAGAACTTGTCCACACACACACATAACACCATGGGCTCCGGGCCTAGGAGGCCAACGTAAGGTCATCCTGCAAGAAGACATCCCAACCAGAAGCATTTAGGTCCAGACACCAAATGAAAAAGATGAAACCTGATAGTTCTACCTCAATTCCATAAGGTTCACATACAAGCAGTCCCATCTGATGGCAAGAACCTTGAAGACATGGCTCCAGAGCATCCAGTCACACCAATCCCTAACACAGAGAGAATTCCAGCCCTCGAGTCTGGCGAAGTAGTCTGCCAAAACATGTATACAATGCTTCAGACAAAAGAGTCATAACTCTTTGGCTAGGAGAACAAGAGTTCAGAAGGGGGTCTGGCTAGAGGGTTCACATAGTGACCCACTGACAAATTACCCATGCGTAGCAGGATACAGAAATTCACAGGAAAGTAAAACTACCGGAGGGCCATAGGCTCATGCAAGGAAGATAGAAAGGTGACTTGTAACTTAAAAAAGGATGCAGATAAAAGAGAAAGAATTAAGATTTAAAGGGGACTATAGAATAATGAGGGAAAAAAGAGCAGAAGAGTGAAAGGTTAAAAAGGTTAAAGATGTGAGGTGGAAAGGCAACATACAAGAAACACAGGCAAAGAGACAGAGAGAAGGCAGAATGAGAAGTAAAAAGGACTAAAAGGAAAATTGTTCGCATAGAAATAAAACAGTTGCTCAAAATAAAAACTGGGGGACTCAGAAAACAGAGTTAAATGACAGAATAAAAAACCTTGTTTAGAAACATAGGGGAAGATGAGAGATAGCGTGAGAAAAAAAGATAAAAAAGTGCTGAGATTAGGAGCACCCGCCACTGTATTCGAAGAGTGCAGCAGGCTCTCTCTGGGCACTACACCTGGGCGAAGGGCTGGTTCTCCTCCTGATTGACTTCCAAAGGCCTTCGACACAGTCTCTTGGTCCATCCTTGTGGCCATACTTAAGCGAGGGGGCTTTGGATCGATCTTTTGCAGACTGTTGAAGCTGTTGTACAGCACCTCCTCTGCACAGGTCCGCGTAAATGGGATGCTCTCCCAGTCCGTTCCGATTCGTAGTGGATTGTGTCAGGGCTGCCCCTTCTCCCCGCTTCTCTTTGATCTCGCCATAGAGACTTGGCACAACTGATGAGATGAGATGTACGGATTCAGGGCTGGCGGTGGGAAGGTGGCACTTTTAGACCGCATTGCTTTATATGCGGACAATGTCCTGCTTTTTCTCAGTGACCCACAAATGATGGGTCCTAGGCGCCTTGAGATCCTGCGATTATATGCTGAGGCATTGTGTTTGCGGGTGCATGGTGGCATATCTATTCAGGTATCGGTAACTGGTGATGCGGCAGGGAGACACAGGTACCCAAACATTCCTACCAACCGGAACTACTTTATGTACCTAGGGATCCACATCTCCTTCCTTCTGGAACTGGCCAGGTCTCTCAATTTTCATTCTCTTACGCTGACGTTGGTATGTGCCCTGCGTAAATCGAGACGCCTACCTCTTAACCCGATGGGACCCATTGCTCTGTTTAAAATGATGTGTCTGCCCCAGTATCTCTATGTCTTAACGAATTACCCATGCGTGGTTCTGCTCCCTTACTTCGAAATTTAACCTCCTTCATTTGGGCAGGTGGACGACAGTGTGACCTTCATGTCAGCCCGCAAATCTCCGTTTGATGGAGGCCTCCATGCTCCTGACCTTTATGGGTATTATCTTGCTGCTCACCTAGTCCCTGTGAACGAATGATTTACCGGGGAATGGGATGATCCTGCCTACCGTCTTGAACTACATCGTATAGGTTTCTAGGGGCTTTTTGATCTCCTCTATGGCACCCCTCTGCGGTCTCGTCCTGTACTCGAGTGAAGGTGCTCTGCTGGAGGGCAGCCCTACGCCTCACTTGCTGGACGCGCTGCCTCACAGACATGACACTACTGTGGCGGGGCACCTGGCTGGACCAGATGGCTGGCCTAGTGGGTTTTCATCACATCGGGAACACATTGATATTACCTACCTGGGCAATGTTTGCAGAGGGGGGCTCATAATGTCCTTTCAAGAACTACAGGACCAATACAGCCTATCACGCGCACAATTCTTTCGCTAGCTACAACTGCGCCATGCTCAACTGACCCACCACCTGGTGGACATGTAGTTCCCTGAATACAGCCCCCTTGAAGCAAAACCCATGCCAGGCCACCTGGGCAAAGGTGCAATTTCTATGATCTAGTGTTCCCTAATGATCAATGCGTCTGATCTCTTCACGTCTCCGTTGTAAATGGGAGGGCTGGGTGTGCGATCTGGAGGAGGACGACGACTGGAGGGAAGCCTGTCTAGCTACAAGGGAACTAGCTAGTGATTGCGGATGATCAAAGTTAACTACCTACATGCAACATATCTGCCCCAACAGCAACTTCAGCTGATGGGCTGGGAGAGACAAGTTGTATATGCACGCTGATTCGCCCTAGGTGTCGATTTCTTTCATATGGCATGGTCCTGCCCGCTCCAGACTCCTTTCTGGAGTGGAGTGAGCCGGGAGATTTCAGAGGTCTGGGCCACCACATTGACTTCGGCCCTTGGGGGGCACTACTGGGTTTGTTAAAGGGAATTGGCGATTCCCGCGCAGAGAGAACATTTATTGGGGTGGCGTCCTTAGTAACCAAGAGTGATATTACTCGGTGCTGGAGGTGTCCTGCGGCCCCCTCCCTTGAGATGTGGCGGAAAGGCGTCATCCGGTGTTTGCGTCAAGAACAACCAATTTATGAGGCCTGTGGCTGCCTTCGAAAACATGACGAAATAGGGGGGATGGTTGGTGTACTTATCATGGACTGCCTAGGTAGATATATATTTAGGCTGGGAAACTGTCAGTGTTCGACGATCTGATCCAAATATGTGACTTAACTTCATAGTAACTATATGTGGATGATGCTATGCACTACTGAATTTAATAAAATTTGGTTATAAAAAAAGTGATTAGATGGACCTCAGTAAGAGGTACAAAAGGAAGGTGGCAGCAGGAAGAGGATAGCGTGAAATGGAAGAAAGAGAGTTCACAGAGGAAAGTAAAAGGGATGAAACGAAGGCAGCATGAGACTTTTAGATTTAAAGGTATAGCAACAAGAACGGAAGACAAACTAGAGAAAAGGTTATTAACAAACAGAAAGGTAAAAATGGGAAAAAGAATAGGCTAAAACCAAGGAGGTCTACAAAAAGGGACAAAGACATTTGGGAAGTGAGAAATACAAAACTGCCCCAAAAAAATGAGTGGCCAAAGGATATGTAATAATAAAGGCTAAGGATTAGGGGAATTAAGCAACAAAGTGGACATTGATAACAAGTTCAAGACAAAGACAACAAAGGGGTGCAAAAAATAGGCAAGGAAATTGAGCGAGACAGGCAACAAGGAGGACAAAAAAACATGGTGAAGAGAGAAGGACCGCAAGGTCGAAAGAAGGAGGCAGATAGGCAACAGGATGGCAAATGGAGCAACACATTGGAAGAAGAGGTGAGCAACAAGGTGGTGAGAGAAACAACATAATCGAGATAGAACATGGGAGTCAAAGTGTAATGGAAATACAAAATGGTATAGAGACAAGTACTACAAAGTATAGAGAGGACAGCACATTGGTGAAGCGGCAACAAGATGGGAAAGAGAAGACAAGGATAGTGAGTCAATAACGTGGCTTACGAGTTGGCACCAAACTGGTTGGAGACAGATGCATCAAGGTGGAGAATGAAGTCAGTAAGGTGGAGTGGGCAGCAACAAGGTAGAGAAAGCAGCAATAAGGTGGAATGGGCAGCAACAAGGTAGAGAGAGTAGCAACAAGGAGGAGAGAGCAGAAACAAGGAGGAGAGAGCAGCAACAAGGTGAGAGAGCAGAAACACAGTGGACAGAACAGCAATAAGGTGGAGAGAACAGCAACAAGGTGGAGAGAGCAGAAACAAGGAGGAGAGAGCAGCAACAAGGTGAGAGAGCAGAAACACAGTGGAGAGAACAGCAACAAGGTGGAGAGAGCAGAAACAAGGAGGAGAGAGCAGAAACAAGGAGGAGAGAGCAGGAACAAGGTGATGGAGCAGAAACACATTGGAGAGAATAGCAACAAGGTGAGAGAGCAGAAACACAGTGGAGAGAACAGCAACAAGATGGAGAGAACAGCAACAAGGAGGAGAGAGCAGAAACACAGTGGAGAGAACAGCAACAAGATGGAGAGAACAGCAACAAGGTGGAGAGAGGAGCAACTAGGTGGAGAGAAGAGAAACAAGGAGGAGAGAGCAGCAACAAGGTGAGAGAGCAGAAACACAGTGGAGAGAACAGCAACAAGGTGGAGGGAGCAGAAACAAGGAGTGAGAGAGCAGCAACAAGGTGAGAGAGCAGAAACACAGTGGAGAGAACAGCAACTAGGTGGAGAGAGAAGAAACAAGGCAAAGAGAGCAGCAACAAGGTTAGGGAGCAGAAACAGTGGCGAGAACAGCAACAAGGTGGAGAGAATAGCAACAAGTTGGAGAGGGCAAAAATATGGGGGAGGGAGGAGAAACACGGTGGAGAGAGCAGAAACAAGGTGGAGAGAGCAGAGCCACGGTGGAGAGAGCAGAGCCACGGTGGAGAGCAGCAACAAGGTGGAGAGAGCAGCAACAAGGTGGAGAGAGCAGCAACAAGGTGGAGAGAGCAGCACAAGGTGGAGAGAGCAGCACAAGGTGGAGAGAGAAGCAACAAGGTGAAGAGAGCAGAAACAAGGTGGCGTGGGCAGCAACAAGGTGGGGAGAGCAGGAACAAGGTGGGAAGAGCAGCAACAAGGTGGAGAGAGCAGCAACAAGGTGGAGAGAGCAGAAACAAGGTGGAGAGAGCAGAAACAAGATGGAGGGAGAAGCACAAGGTGGAGAGAGCAGCAACAAGGTGGAAAGAGCAGCAACAAGGTGGAGAGAGCAGCAACAAGGTGGAGATAGCAGAAACAAGTTGGAGAGAGAAAAACAAGATGGAGAGAGAAGCACAAGGTGGAGAGAGAAGCACAAGGTGGAGAGAGAAGCACAAGGTGGAGAGAGCAGAAACAAGGTGGAGAGAGCAGCAACAAGGTGGAGAGAGCAGCAACAAGGTGGAGAGAGCAGCAACAAGGTGGAGAGAGCAGAAACAGGGCGGCGTGGGCAGCAACAAGGTAGAGACAGCAGAAACAAGGCGGAGAGAGCAGAAACAAGGTGGAGAGAGCAGAAACAAGGTGGAGAGAGCAGAAACAAGGTGGAGGGAGCAGAAACAAGGTGGAGGGAGCAGCAACAAGGTGGAGGGAGCAGCAACAAGGTAGAGGGAGCAGCAACAAGAGGATTAATGCATCTAGGGAAAAAAGATAAGAGAAAGAATAACAAATGTGTGAGAGAAAGCGGCAAAAAAGGGGAAGGGTGGGAACACGAGGGAGAGAGAGTGGCAACAAGAGGGAGAGAAAGGGGGCAAAAAGAATGGAGGGATATAATAAAGGAGACAGTGGAAATGGGAGGACGCACTTACAATAGAGGCGAAAGGCAGGAACACTCAAGGAGAAATTACCACTTAGTGCAGACACGATAAAATTATGTACTTGCTCAGCACATTTTCAGTTGTAAAAATATTCATTATTCGGTTTCAATTAAACCATTAATTTGTTCTCACCTAAAAAGCCAACTTGCTCCTTACTTTCAAAAGTAGGGCGTGAAATATTCCATTTATACATCTCACCAGGAAACACTTTTAAAGAGTACGTCAACACGCTTAATTTAAGAGCATAAAAACACAACAGAACAAAAGTACAATGACGTTAAACATCACTCTAACCTCAAAGATTTGCAAGACGTTTGAAATAATAACCTGACAGAAATCATTTTACACAAATATATGAGCCAGAGCAATACGAGCCAACAGCAAACAATACAAATACGTGGGTGTAATTCTCAAGTACACACTAATGCACAATATCTTGAGGGGGTACACATAAAATGTCTTCAAGGCCTCTGCGGGAGGGTGGATTCACATCTGTAGGGCACTGCATCCAGGACAAAACAGATGGGTTATTTTAAGCCCGAGCAGGCACATTACCGTTTGAAAGAAAACAACTTTTTGTGCCAATGTTCTGCAGTCTCAAGTGCGCTTCCGGTGTTTGCCGGAAGACACCGATTTGAAAAGCCTGATGTTTTCATCTACTTAGCTTACCGGATCAGAAGGCCCGCAGAATTCCCGGAAACATTTGGGGGCGTCGGCACTTCGAATCTCCATCACAACACAAAGACCAGCACAAAGCTCCACCAGAGTCTCCTGCGTGAGGGAAATACAGGGAGGAGAAAATCCAGTAAGTTCGTCATCCATCCTCTGCATACAGTCAAACAGTGCACAGGTCTCTACTGTTGATATTAGAAAATCCTTAAGGAATTGGACCAACTTGTATACAATGGTGTGCTTAGGGTACCCATTATTAACACCAAGTTAAAAGGCACTGAGGTGCACATGCATCAAAATAGACAATAGCGATTCTTTAATTGCGACTTTTAAAGAATCGCTATTGCTTATGCATGTAGGAATCGCAAAAGAAATTGTGATTCCTACACATTCCTTAATTGCGACTCGTAAATTGCGAGTCGCAATTGAGGAATTGATTACCATTTATTCCTATGGGCCTAGGCCCATAGATATGAATGGGAATTGCATGCGCAATTTGCAAGTACCCAATAGGTACTCGCATATTGCGCATGCAATTTCAAGGGTGCAAGGGTGGCAAAAGGACACCCTGTTGCACCCCTGAATTTACAGTTCATCCACATGTTGTGCACACACATGCCCCAAGGGCATGTGTGTGTGTAACATGGGACTTTGAAAAATGCATTTTTCAAAGAAATTGCAAATTTCCTTCGATTTTAGATTGACGGTAATTTGCAATTTATATTTGCGAAATCACAAATTATTTTTGTTTAATGCATTACATTTAAGGATTCGCAATTTGCGATTCCTTAAATGCAATCGCAATTTAAGTAATCACAAATTTTGCGATTCCTTAAATTGCGTTTTTTGCATTTGGGATGACGCATCCCAAATGCAAAAATACTGGTTGCAGAGGGGCAGATACTGCCAATCTGCCCGTTTGCGACCAGTTTTTCTGTTGATGCATGTGGCCCTTCATTCGTTGTAGCCCCCTTGATGAAACACTCAAATCAGAATGCGCTTGCTACCTAGTGCTCACAGCCTTCACTTAAGGGATGAACATCCTTTACAACGAATCTTTTACAACGTGGTACTGTTACCACGCAACTATTACAACGTAAGTCGTTACAACGACTTGCGCTGGGGGGCGCTCCAGGATAGTAAATAATTTAATTTACTATCCAACTCCTTCCCTACTATCCACGGGGACTGGAGTTGGAATAGTAAATTAAAAAATTTACTATCCAGCGCCCCCCAACGCAAGTCGTTGTAACGACTTGCGTTGTAAAAGTTGCGTGGTAACGGTACGCGTTGTAAAAGTACGCGTTGTACCGTCATACATTCACTTTAGGCACAGTGTCAGGGACATGAAGCAGACAGGGATACTTGCAGTGTTTGTTGTTTAGGATGGCCTAGATAATTGGAAGCCAAACAGTGCACAGGTCTCTACTGTTGATATTAGAAAATCCTTAAGGAATTGGACCAACTTGTATACAATGGTGTGCTTAGGGTACCCATTATTAACGCTAAGTTAAAAGTCACTGCGGTGTGATTTGACTGAGCTGAAAATTCCTCTGATATATATGCTAATGTCTGTATTGCCACATTTCTCATTGTCTTAATAAAAACAGTTAAAAAAAAAAAGGCAGGATCTTGAGTCGGACCATAACATCCATTAATTGCCCATGCTGTTCTTATTCACCTTCATGCCTAGCTTAGGCCATAAATGCAAGGCAGGCAATTAACAGTGCCAAGCGTGTTTTTTGCTAAGATCCAAACATTAGATATTGGTCTTTTTCTCCCAGTTCTAAGGTTATAGAGTTTCAGTTACTTGGCCATACAAACGAGAAGCTCATACTTTTTGACGATGATTTGTCCACAGATTTTAGGGATACGAGGAAGCAAACAGCGTCTTCCATGAAAACCCTAAGATAAGGAGACAGGTTTCTTCAATGTTAATGACCATCCAGGTGAAGGCGTGTAGACTAGGGCCTCTCTTTGCTGGGTTCGTGGATGCCCAAAGCACTCAACAAGGAGGCGGGGAGCTAAGTACCTCCCCCCCACCCCCCCACCACCAGGAGAGATTGGCAAATAATGTCAGTAGCCACAGACCTATCAAAGATGAGGCTCAAAATATGCTTCTGCATGCCACTTTTTTCAGTGTACGTGTCCAAAGCCACAGTGTGAAAAGTGATTACCTTACGTTAAAAAGTGTGGTGACATAGCACAAATTCACAAATGTGCTACTGTGTAGAAACATTACTCACTGGAGATGCTAAGTGCTGATCCTCTGCACACAGTTCTCAATTCTCAAAAGTGTGCCTGCAGAATGAGCACTAGGCTGGCAGCGTAAGTGGTACCCAACCTAGTATATTGAATGGTCCCCGAGTACTTAAGCAGTGAAGATGCTGCCTTGCATACAGGACTCCTTTTGGTTATGTGAGGGGTCTGCTCCAACACCTCTGTGAATGAGGGATGGGATTGGCTGTGAGCCCGCCACACCCCGAGCAGCCACACTATGCAAATATTGCGCTCAATCACAGTTTGTGTGTGCAGAATTAATTCTGTGCGGATACATGTATTTTGGGGATTGTGGTCATGCACGAAATGGATCTTATTGAACCGGTCAGGACTCAAATTGAAAAAAAAGCTTTGCAAATATGGCTCTTTGACTGCTTTGAGTCACTTAAACTTGATACACTGCTTTGTTCTAGCCTAACTGCCCTTCCTATACAAACTGCATAAAAGTGGCACATCAAGAAGGAATTACAGGCATTTCCCATAAATGTCATGTTTAGGAAGGTTGTGTTAATAGTATCCATTTTCTTATTTAATGCTTCGTTTTAGTCTGGATTCTTTCTAAAAAAAAAAGTAAAGTATACTAGTAATACTAAAACATAGCACGGCAAGTCAAGTACAGGTTTTCCTCGTATATGCATCCAGCTTGACTCTTGCAACTATTTAAGTGTATGTAGAATTAATGGCAGGTTAAACCCACAAGACTAGCTGATTATGGGCACTGGCCAAACGAGTTTCATTAGAATCCTATGTGCAAGCTGATTTTTCAGTTTTGCCCCCACACTCCATGTACTATGCTTTAATGAAATAGTTAACCTTAAGTACTTCTTTATGAGAGACACTCCTGGGTTTGGTCATGTTGCTGTACTCTGACATGCACCGTGTTGAACACAAGCCATTTTAGGGTTCTCAAGTACAATGGGAGTTTCACAATGTGGCCATATTTAACCGGGTCAGAGGGGTGAGCAGTGGACTTCTGTAGGAGCAAAACTACTGTAGCTTCGAAGAACTCGGGTAAGAAGACACTGAGAAGAAAGAGAGGATGAAGAGGAAGATGAGAAAATATAGAACCCTGGGAGAAAGGGAGAAAGTTGTGTTTGTCAGTTTGAGATTGAAAGGATCAGATCGAAACAAGATGGATGGCTTACTGGAGAAAGGGCATTCATATGGAGGGCGATATTATGAGAGTCGCGAAGCGTGTGAGCGGGCGTAGCATCATGCCCACTTCACGTAACTTCGCGTAGCCCCACTACGCATACTACGCCCAGGGTTAGTAGGAATGCTGCTGATATGAGTGATCTGTGGGAGGGAGCAAGGTGTAAGAGGATGGGGAGAGAGAGAGAGAGAGAGAGAGAGAAAGAGGCCACAGTATTCACGTAAGGTCTGACTGAGCTTCCACAGACAAAACAATTTAGCACCGAAAAATAAAAGACAGATTCCTGCCAGAAGCTTACCCATGACAAAAGCAGCTACGTCTGACTTACAGAAGAGACACAAAAGCAGCAACACCAAAATAATGCTAATGTAAGGGAAAAAACACAATCCAATTACTATGCCAATTTATTTATTTAAAATAAAAATGAAGCACACCAGTTGTAGAGATCAGGAGATAAAAAGCAAATTGAGATGTTTTTAAATCTGTCATTGAAAGTGAAAAACTGAGCGGTTTATTGGTCTGGTTGTGCTTCTCAAAAAGGTCAGTGGGGGCAGCACTGCATTGGATTTTGGCACTGAAACAAAGCAATGCTAAGAATGTGGATGTGTAAATTATTGTCTAAACTTGCAAAATTTGTAGCAAAGGTTCTACATTTGTATCATGGTGGTGCATTAGTTCTCAAACTCCGGGGCATGTTCCTTGGGCACTTATCTACAGTTTGAAGCGAGAAAAAAACATTTTTCTAATTCCAGAAAGGGCCACTGCCATTTGCCCAGTCTCCCATGTTCTTCCTGGTTTTATCCCAGGTAGACGCACCTCTCTGACTTTTAAACCTTTCACACTCCCTCTAGTTAGAGAAGAAGAAACCCCACAGTAGGTACTCTTCTTCTGGATGGCGCTGCACCCCTTTCTCTTGACAAGTCAACAACAGTGCAGCTACTCTAGCCCTCAGCGTAGTTTTTCAGAGTCGGACATTGAAGGGGAGGCAGAAGTCTCTTTCAGGGCCAGCCATAGTGCTGGTGGCACCCAGTATGGTCATCTTTTTGGCGGCGCCTCCTCAATGACTTCCCCACGGATTCCCTCACTACCACTCTCCAACAGTGCTTCTCATCTCCCCATAGCTCCTCTCTCTCAAGAATGTCATCGTTTTATAGCGCTACTCCTATCAGTGTAGGGTGTCAGAGAACTTTACATCACACACATTATTCAGAGACACTAAATCATACTAGGCAGGTCTGGTGGCTCAGTGGACTAATGCGTCCATTGCAGGGGCCTGTGTTCGACCTCATTGTCACAGGTTAAAATCCCGGCTAGTCCACTCAGCCTTTCATCCATTTGAGGTCGATAAAATGAGTACCATTGAGTTGGGTAACAATGAACATCTGTTACTCAGCACCAAGAGACCTCTGGGTGAACATGCGCTTTACAAATACACATGTTATGTTATGTGTGTGAATCTGTCAATACGCAATGTTGCATACGACAATGCACATTACAAGGCATAGGAATCACATATACTAGAAGGCAGTATATTTTAAAAGTGTTTGGCCCAGAGAAGCACAAACTCAGGATATAAAACGTACCACCGAGGTTGAGATTGACTTTTCTAATACGAATGTATTTCTACCCATACTAAGCATTTTAGCAACATTCGAAAAATGAAAGACTGGCGACAAAACATAACGATCTAAACTATACCATGCACATTGCATGCAGCTCTTTGATGACAGATCACATATTAGGATTGTAATTTATGAACTGCAAGTAACAAAAGGATCTCTGTGAAAAAAGCAGAAGCCCAATGAGCTATCCACATAAAATACAGGTCTGTGAGCTGCATGGTACATGTTCTTGGCAGAAGGCATATTAACCCTCAGCGCTACTTTATGATGAGTCAAAACTGACACTAGACAAAATTCTGTTCTCTCTCCAGCAGGAGCATTAATAATCAGAGTTATCTTGACTTTTATATTGTTGCCTCAAAAACTGCTGGACAGAAAGGAACTCTGCAGCAGGTGCTTTTAAACCCATTACTTATTTGTACACACAACACCCCCTACAGGCAGTGCCAGGTGGGCTGCACCGGTCATACTGCTCTAAAGCCAGCCCTGGTTACTCTTTCCAGTAATTTTTCCACTGGCACTCTTCTTGTTATCCTCTCCCATCCAAGTAGCACTCTGAAATGTGAGAGATAGGAACACTGTTTTATAAGGGTGATCCACTAATGACTGTGAGAGTTCTCTAAATGCGATACTAAAGGGGATGATGAATGGAGCGTTTGAGCCAATCAAACACTCACCCCAGTCAACTGATCTGGCTTTAATCCATCATCCTTCTTTAGCTCACTCCACCACCCCAGTTCAGACATGGCCATATGCAAATCAGTCTGACCCTGTGCCTCATGGGAACAGTCCAGCCCTAACTGCCAAGCCATGTATTCCCTGGACCGGAAACACGCATCCTGGGACCGGTTTCTGGCTAATCAGCCATCATCAGCCAGGCTAGCTTGAATCCAGTGGCAAAGTGAGCAAGGGACCCACGTCTGGGCATACCCTGCCAACTTAGGGCGAACAAAGCGTTCTTTAAAATAACAAGAGTTAATCTCCTGCACATCTCTGCCTGCCCTTCTCAACTATTAAAGTGCCATGGTATAACATTCTTTCTCTTTCCAAGATGGCGCAAGGCAATTTCTTTGCCTAAATTTCTTTGCCTCTGCATCTAAGCTCTACCAAAACCCAACCCTTTGTAGTCCTTTTATGATCAAAATGAAATGCACACCTTGCAGGCACCCCACCCATGGAGGCAGGCTCCTGGTTGTCTGTGGGAACAAATATTTGCTAATGTATTAACTAAGGTAGCCACGTTGACAGTTGGTTACTAAACAGAAGGCACGTTTCTTTGTATATGGCCTGTGAAAAAGGACACACGCTCCCTGTCAGGAGGCACACAGACTAGACGGCAGGAACAAGCTTGTCCGCCCTTTGTCTTCGCAGCCAATGAGCAGCGAAAACAGCTTTGACAGATGGCTCTGAAACAGGAAGGGACCGAAGTCTTTTGCCACAGAAGAGTCGCATATTTGACGCATGTTCACCTTCCCTAGACTGGAAAGAGGTGTGAGAGAAACGAATTCTGGGGCCCTGTTGGAAACCCAGCCAGGCAGCTGGGGGCCCCTAGGTTCAAATTGGTCATTTAATGGATAGAGAGGCGACCTTCCTTTCCAAACATTCTTGTAACACAAAAGAAACATCCACATTGCCAAATGATTTCGTCTGCTTATTAGTTATATGACGCAAGAATCGAAAGAAAAAGAATACTCTTGGTAATCACGTGTATGAAAAACAAACACAAGAGGGGCTTATGGTTAATAATCCGTCTCTTGAAAAACGACTATTTTAACTGGACACACAGAGAATTACTTTTCAGGAAATTCAGATTTGTGTCTTTATGTATGTTCTTGGTAGATTTTTAGTGAGAAGAATTATATTCACTTTGAGTTTGTAGTAATAGTAAAATGGCGGATACTGAAGCAAATGAGGTTATTGGCTGCCCTGTTATTTTTTCATGCATTTGTTTAATTGCTAAACTAGTCACTAACACACGGAGTAGAGGGTCCTGAGGATATCATTTCGAAATTAACTCAGTTTAGGACAATTGATTCATACCATATTATGGCGCGGAAAGAACATAAGAAATATAATATTTCCTATTCAGAGAAAATGTCCAGGGAATCGGTCACTGAACATTTTCCCTCAGTGTAAAAATGGTGTTTGCAAGACAGGGGATGAGAGCAACCCACAAAAACACCCCCAACACACATACTGCTTCCCAGTTATCCTTTGTTTCGGTTCTGCAATGCATTGGAGGCCTATGCTAGAAAGGATTGTGAAGCACTGCCGACCTTCCTCTATGCTGCTGTTCCGAATCCTGACGTTGCCCTCCGTGGAAGCCCTCAGCCAAGTCAAGGTGATCCCTAATGGAGCCTTAAGGCTGTAGTGTCCTCACCACAAGACCAGAGGCAGTTACTAAAGAATCGACCTTGATGACTGTTGGTTTCATCAACATCCACTGAGTCTTCAAACTCATCAGAGATGGAGGTCAGGGTCCTGGAGCCACTGACTGCTATGAAGAGAAAGGATCAGATGAGCTGGTGGTGACCACTCCCTGCAACATTCATTTGTATTAATTGAATCAGTTGCTGCCGTGGCCTTTCCAAGTGTAGTGGACATTATTCTAACCGCCAAATGACAAGTCACCATGAGTAACAAAAGGAGTGGCTGGTCCCAAACCTGCTCATCCCATGTGATGTTCATATGTAACAGAATCCAATGTAAAATATGTAAAACTAAAAGAAATGTTGAAACAGAATAAACTTATTTAACAGTTCCACTACAAGGAACTTAAAAACAAATAAATGATAGAAAAACAGTCAGAAACTTCAGACCTAAGCTTATGACGACGAACTGTGTAATTTTAGTCGTTCGTGGAATTGACAAATAATTCCAGGAGTACTCCTGGTTGCAGATTTTCAGACGTAAAGACACGCGGATAACAAAATACACATGCAGATATGTACATTAATACATTTCTGCATACTCATGAAGCGCCAATGCATAATATTTTTTTTGCTACCTTTCTCTTTCCCAACATATGTATTTACTTCTGCATCTGACAGGAGTGGGAAACTGCCTGGCATGACACTGGTTCCTATCAATGCATTTTGCTGTTTTCTACAGGGCTGTGTCGGAAGGGCATGACAGGGTATCCTCTCTGCCTATATATAAATCAGACCCATAGTATGCTCAACAATAAGCCACTAGAAAGAAGGAGGTAGAAAATCAGAATCTGTTGGGTATATATATATATATATATATATATATATATATATATATATATATATATATATATATATATATATGTACACACACACACACACACACACACAGAGTTTAACATTAATGCATTTCATCTACTCTTGGAGTGTTATGATTATGTGTGTCCTACCTAAATAGTAGTAGTCTTTTTCCATACTGAGCACTTTTAAGGTGTTTATTGATGGTACAGTGTTCAAATCGTCATGCGCTCTCTTGTAACTCAGCATGTGGCATCACATTCTGCCTATAGATTTAATGAGTATGTGTTTGTGGTTTCTGTATATAGGTGCAATGTCACCAAGTGGTGACAATATGATGTCAAGGGCACCCAAGAGATAAGGGAAGTGGGCAGCAGCCTGGAAATCTGTCCTAACATTTTGCTGACTAGGGCCTGTTTGACAAACTTCTACTATCAGGGTGTGATGCTAGGATGGCCTCCTTCACACAAGGTAGGAATGAAGCAAGTATGCTCTGTAACCCCTCAGCCACTTCTGCACGCGTGCTCTGAAAGGAGCCTGCTGTCAGAAGATGCGCAACCGCAAGTTGTCATTGTAATAACAATTGAATAATGTACCTTTCTCTGTAACAATTGTTAAAATTGCATGGGCATTTTTCAGCCAGACATTCTTATCAATTTCAAATTAAAACGGTAGCAGTATCACAAGTAATTTAACATGAGCTAGAATATCTTCCGAACTGCCCGTAGCGGGCTCAGGGAGGATGCTATTTGATCAAGGAGCCACCATCGAATGTCACTTCCTAGCATACAACTTTGTTTGATCTCCTCAGGTTTCACAAACAGTGTCACCTTCACCTGTAGATACTTTCCTGCACAGCTTTCTATTTAGGGGAGGGCGGGAAGTGGTGGCTGCCATGGTCTTAGAATACAGTGTTAATTTCGCTGGTGCTTTCATTTAGTGCTATTTTAAAACACAATTTGTTCTGGAACTCTTCAGCACCTTCACGTCCTTTTATTAGTTATAGATTGGTGTTATTTAGCAACGGTTCAGTGCTTAATCTGAGCCAGTGGTTTCCGGAGCTCGGCACCAGCACATAATTGTCAACACCAGCGCTTGTGACAGTCTGCCACAAGGTGGCGCTATCTTGCTAATTAAAAGATGACCACGATAATAGTGAATTATTAATTCAATATACATCAACAATTATTATTATCTACTGCCCAAGCTATTCTTATAGCTTTGAGGGCCTGAAATAGTCCGAATTGCAACACTTTTAGGAGTGTGATGGTTAGTAGTCTTGTTGTCACTGTCATTGGCAGCATAGCAGGGGCAATGTGTGGTGCAAGCTGCAGTGGCCTCCTGGCGAAAGGCCTGGCACTTATGTTTTTTTTTACAAATTAAGCACTGCGATGTATGTTTGTGCTGCTGTCGTCTTGAAAAACCAAACTCTACGTGCGTTAATGTGCTTTTAGTGCTACTTAACGGAGAATGTTTTGAGCTTTGGTGGTGTAAAACTTTGGCCCAGAAGACAGGGCGACTCTGTTTGAGCAGAGGAGCATCACCCCACAGGCCAGAGCTGAAAAATAAAATGGTAATAAAGTTTATTTATTACTATTTTATTTTTCAGCAACCGCCCGTCCTGAACTGAGTGACAGGATGGGGTGTGGCCAGTGCTGCCGCGTGGAGCAGGGAACGGTGCGCTTTGAAATGCGCATGTCTCTTTAGCCAGCCGTCATGGGATGGCCAGCCAGACATGCCATGCATTTTAAACTTTTCTGACCTAGCTGTCTTAGACAGCTGAGTTAGAGAAAGCGCACACCTCCAGTGGTCTTAGGAGCGGTGAGAGAGCACACTCTATCCAATCCTGGCACTGCTCATGCTGTGAGAGCAGCACCAGGTTTGGTTATTGCAGATTCCTTGTCCCGTGTTGGAGCCTGCCTGGAATAGAGACGACCGGTGGGGGACGTCGCGTCGTGAGGTAAGTGTTTTATTTATTTTGTGTCCCTCTTTCACCTCCTTCCACCTCCCTCCACCGACCACACCACCCTCGGTACATGGCAACTGCCACTGAAAGAAGAGCTTAGCCACTCAAAAGTTGGTTGATGCTGCACTACGTGAGTGACTGCTTAGTGATTATGGGTCAGAGAGTAAATTTAGGAATGAGAAAGTACATACAATGTAATCCTGCAAAACCTCAGAATTAGGTTGTTAGACCTGGCACTGTTGGCATGGGTCTCCCTTCCATTTTTTTGCTGTTGCCTCAGGTGTTGTTTCTGGTTATAGATGCTTTGGGCACTGCGCCACTGCTATTCAGCGCAACGGTGCAAGTGCTCACTATGGTAAATTGATGTATGGATTAGTGATTCCATGATTGGTTGGTTTGGTTTACTTGTCAGACCCTAGTACAGTGCACTGAGTGTGCCATGGGCTTGTAAACTAAATACTACTGGTGGGTTTACAGCACTGGCTGTGCGACCCATAGATGCAGCCTGTAAAAGTATGTCTCAGGTCTGCCAATGTAGAGTCTGTGTGCAGTAGTCTGGTACTGCCATGTTGACTGGGCAAGTGCACCCACTTGCCAGTCCCTAAACCTTCCCTTTTCTGCATATTAGTCACATCTATGGTAGGCCCAAGGGAAGGTGCATTGTAGGTAAAAGGTAGGACATCCCCTGATGTATGTGGCATGTCCTAATTGTGAATTACAGCTATTTTCGTTTTTCACTATTTCAAGGCTACCTGTTCCCCATAGGCCAGAATGGGCAGTTTGATTATAACATCTTATAATCCTAACTGACTCGGGGAACTAGGTAGAAATTCTGGTTTAGTATGCCTGAACTCAGAATGATAAAATACATCTTGTAGTGAAGTTTATTTTAACATTCTGTGTTTGAACATACCACTTTTAGAAAGTAGGTATTTTCTTGCCTAACTATCCAAACCTGCCTCTGCTAGGTTGTGTATTCCTTGTCTGGAGTTTGAGTGACAGGGACTAGGGGATTCAAGGAGACAGGGCAAGTCAGCACAGGGCTGAATAGAGAGATCTGCATGTAGATGGGTGGGAGGAGTTGCATATGGGACCTGAATAGGGCTGTGCCTTCCCTCCACAATGCTGTCTCCACCTCCTGTGGTACGTCTGATGTCCCTAGCCTACACGGTGAAAGGAAAGAAGGAGTCTTGTCAACAAAGTGCTCCAGAACTGGTTTGGACTAGGCAAAGGCCTCTCTGTTTTCAAAGAACAAAGGGAAAATGAGTAAAAAAGAGGGGACCCAAACCCCAGAACTTTAGATCACTTTGGGATCAAGAAGAACCTTTGCTGAGGAGAGGAACCAGACGAACTGAGGAGGAGAATATCCCTAAGCTGTTTGCTGTTTGGGGGATTGGCCTGCAGTGGTTGCCTGACTGCCAAAGAAAGGAGAAAGGACTTTGTGCTACTTTCATGAACTTGTAAAGGATCTCCAAGGGCTTGAGATTGAGCTTGCCTCCTGCTGAAGTCTCAGGGACAACAGACTTCACCAACCACCTCCCCAAGAGTTCTTTGGAAGTGCCTGCTGTTGTGTTGGGCCTTCAGAGGGACTGCATGTCACAAGGAGCTGGAAGCGCGACTCCAGAAGAAGAAGCGTGTCGCCGCCGCAGCCGCTGTTGTCTCATCACTGGAGAAGGGTGTCGCCGCTGTCGCTTCGCCTCACAGAAGCGCCTCGCATCGCCGGAGAAGAGTGTCGCCGTCGCATCATCGGAGAAGCGTGTCACCGCCGCAGCCACTGTTGTCGCATCACTGAAGAAGGGTGTCGCCGCTGTCGCATCACATCGCTGAAGCATCTTGCATCACCGGAGAAGAGTGTCGCCGTCGCATCAGACACCGTTGCATCACCGGAGAAATGTGTCGCAGGGCCTGTCGTGGCTCAGAAGAATCGTTGAGTCGCCGCACGGCCATCGGGCATGCACGCATCGTTGTCGCATCAAGAAGACAACGCCATTTTGTTTCATTGCACTGGATCTTCATCGCATCACGGCGCTGCTAGTCGCATCACCACGGAAGCGCAGTAAGAAACCAACGCATCACCTCCCCACGCCGAGAAAAACCGACGCATCCCCTACGCAGCAGCAGGGACCCGACATCACCGTTCTTGCGTGTAAGGAACCGACGCATCACCTTCCTTGCAACACTTTCATTGTATAGCGTTACGGATCCAAAGGTACATTGAACTTAAAGTGTTGCATTTTACATCTAAGGAGAACAAAACTAATTCTACCATTTTTTAAGTACAGTATTGTGGAATTTTGTCGTTTGTGATCTTGTGTTAAGTCTATATAAAAATACTTCTATTTATACTACAACTTGTGTGGTGTCCATCTGTAGTGTTGTCACTGGGTTACTGTATGTATTCACACATGCTTTACACACTGCCTCTGAGATATGCCTGACTGCTCGTGCCAAGCTACCAAGGGGGTGAGCAGGGGTTATTTTTGGAGTGTACCCACTTACCCCGACTAGATGCAAGGGTCCCTATTTGGTCAAAGGTACCTACATCTGCCAACTAGAGACCCGCTCATCTAACAGACGTAATTTAAATAAGATTCATAAATGCAAGTGCACATCACGTTTGCTTCATTAATGAATTGCAGTAACAACTAATAAACATGTTATTTGCGAACAAATGACCCGGGCAACAGAAAGCAAAGTAAAGCCCACGATATCACCTTGCAACAAAGAGCAGGTGGTACATTGGCAGCTCTGCCAAAGCCACATTAGATCGAGAAAAGTTTCACACCTTTAAAAAGCCAGAGGGACTGGTTAATTTCTAACAAATTATAGCATTTAATTCCCTGATCACAGGACTCCTGTGGAGTTGCAGGGGAGCGTTACAAAGTCCCTGCATCAGGGCCATTAGGAAACTCTAAGCTATCAAGACAATTACCGTTTTAAATAGAAATAGATAAAAATGCCAAGCCCTAATTACAAATATCCACGCCGGTTTAACAATTGTTCCACTGAAAGGCACAATAATCAATTATGCATGAAAGTACGAAAAAAATATAGCACTGAGTAAAACGAAAATAAACAGCATATGGATTCAATTTCCAAAAGTCATTATTGTTTTTGAAAAATCAGTTTTAGGAAAGTTTAGTTAAAAAAAATATATGATTGGTGTAGGAATCTTATTCTTCTTTGTTGTTGCCCGCATCGATAAAACTAGGGTAACACTGTTTCTATAAGCTAGTCACTGCTATAGAGGAGTTTAAAATACAGGCCTTCAATATAACTGCAGAGGTAATTCGGGTGTGGTAATATCACCAGGGATTTACTGATACTCTAAAAAGCAGTAATTCTTGGATGTGGAGTTACAGGGAATACTAGTTAGGCCCCATTTGGAATGGGGAATAACATGTGCAAAACAGTTCTACCTCATCAATTTCCGCATATGATTCTGGAATCCCAGGCCTGATTCCAGGTACATATTTCACCAGGTTTGATCTGGAAGCTTTCTCCTTGTTATTAATAGTGACAATAGTGTATGTAGTATTACCGCATGTTCTTCACTCAGTAATCTTCAGTTTAAGTCATTTGCTTCAAAATACCTCTGGTATGGATGTCCGTCGTCCGAGGCATGGTGTTTGTCGGGGGGGGGGGCGGGGGGGATTTTTCTTATCGCTGTGTGTTGTTTTAGCTAGGGAATCCACTAGGGTTTTTAGATGGATCATTCTTGCATGAATATCCATCTGTGATTAAATCTACGGATATGTGTGAGCTAGGACTATGGTGGCATTGGCAAAAGCATCGGAATGTCTAGGTAAAATGTTCTGATGAGTGTGGCGCAACCATAGTGTCGCACAAGCGACCGTACTACCTCCTTCTTTAGATTTTTCCACCAGAAATTCTGCTGGTTAAAGTTCTGCGTTTTCTTGAGTCAAAAATGATGTCTGTCTTTCCACCAAGGATTGAGGAGATAGTGTTGCAGACCTGATGTAGGACTACATAATATTTTGATCCAAATGTATTGTTCTTGTAATGATATTTTACGTCCTTATTAAGGAACTATTTACAAAGTTTGGGTTTACAGAAAAAAACAGATTATGCCATGAATATAACCATTTATGTATGGCATATGAACTGTCAACCTTATTCTTTGGTGGGATAAACTGAAAAGGTTATTTCTAATAGGGTGTGGGAAAGGTAGTCTGCCAATTCCCACAGCATTAAACATATCTTTAACTTTGGAATGCAGCTCTGTTATCTTTTTTTGGGAGTAAAGATAATTTTGTCATATAAACCGTATTATACCAAGTAGGTAGCTTGGGCTTACCATTGTCAATGGCCTGTACATCATAGCATGAGAAACAGTTCTGAGCTTGAAATATAAGAATACGATTTTTCCCAATCAATAAATGAAGTATTGCTAGCCATGGCACACCTTATTTCAAAATCGATTTTATGTTCAGATACAAGCCCAGAGGTTAGGATACAAATAACTACTGACTTTATCAGTTCTGTTTCTTGTTTTAAAAAGGGAAACTTTGTTGATCATAAAAACCCTGATGCCCATGAACTTCTCTGTGTCCTCACAGGGTATCTGCCTGCCACGGAAAGAGGTGGCGTTAAAAATCATCATACCAAAAGTGAAGGATGTTCCGGGTATCGATGGAGAACAGAATCTCTGCAGTTTGGCTTAATAATTCTCACCGACTCTTCCATATCAAGAGGTTCCTCTGTTTCCTGCCTCAGCCATTGATTTCTTCTCTGGACAGTGTAAAACGGTGTCATCCTTACCAAAAGTAATAGCTAAAATGATTATTCCTATACCTCTCTCTTTTAATCGGGCTGAGAGGCCTCTCAGACCTCCAACGGCATTGGCTCAGGTCTTGGAGGTATGAGGGACTGTACTCTCACCGGATGAAAGGTCATAGGGCATAGGTCCTCTCCCCCTTCTCCTTTCACCTTACCTTTGTTCTAACCTGATGGCGAGATTGGCCATTTAATCCATGGTTTCTGATGGATGCACAGTTTGCATTCTGATATTTGTAATACCTTTTTTTAATCCTTTGGAAAACTACAATGACTTGGCATGCACCTGAGCATCTGTCAGCTTAAACATCCTCTGACAAATTCAGCAGTACTTTCAATGTCTTCCATCTACGACTACCATTCTGTAGTTCTTACTACACTCAAGTCACCGTCATGCTATGCACCAAAGGACTTAAATCACAAATGTGGTCCTCCTTGCGCAGATGAAGGGAATCCTGCATCCAGAAATGCTTCAATGCCTACAGGCACTTGGTTCTCTCATCTCTGCAGTATCACTTAAAAATGGGGATTGAGAGAATATCATAGATAGAGCCTGTCCAGTACCTTATCCCTTTAAAAGTAATTACTAAAAACAAAAGACAGGCTGGCTCTGCTTTGTGAAGAGTACGTCTCCCAATGTTCCAGAAGAGGAGGCCTGTTTTAGAGTGAATAGAATGGTCAGTTGCCCCACATGTACACAGAAACAAATATTTTTGGGAAAAGTCCGTAACCCTTCATCAAAATTATTTGGCATGCACCTTCACTGAGGTACCCCTTTGTCAGCACCTTATTAGCATAGGCTCACCCGGAGCTCTTTTTTTTCTGTTCTTTTCTGTATCAGAGTCTTTTATGAGCTATAAAAGATCTAATAAAGTGAACTGTAAACTGGTTTTGGGGCAAGTATTAGTGTGACAGATTTTTTTGGGGACTATACACACCCATATAAGATCAAAGTCTAACAAGGGAGCAGGAAATATTTACTATTAGGATACCCTCCTCAATACCCTAACTTCGTCAACATGTTTCAGACCTTTCCATAGCGTAACTTTATATTTAGGGGCTTTCGTCACGCCTAAAGGACCCCTGTACATTTATTTCTTCCCTAGGTTCAAGACACGAAGGGCCAGATGTAGGTAATCCCAGATTACCGATTCCTAAATACCGAATCATACCGATTCGGTATTTAAGAACTGGAAATCGGGATGTAGGTATTTTTACCGAATCGGGAATATTCGGTAATTATCGAAATGGTATTTACCGATTTGGTAATTGCCATTGATTCCTATAGGCCTTGAGGCCCATAGGAACCTATGGCAATTACCGAATCGGTAAATACCGATTCGGTAAAATTACTGAATTAACAAGGGGGACAGGGTGTCACTTTGACGCCCTGTTGCACCCCTGATTCAGGCTTGTGTGCCATGTGGCACACGTACATGCCCTGAGGGCATGTATGTGTGCCACATGGCACAGGTGTACATGCACAGATGTGCATGTACACAGGAATTCGTTATTTACCATGCAATAGTATTACATGGTAAATAACGAATTCTTAGGGGCCTGTGGCACTGTTTCCAGTGCCACCTACATATAGATTTACCAATTCGGTAAATTTACCGAATCGGTATTTAACAGAATCGGTAAATTTACCAAATCGGTAAATTTACCGATTCTGTAAAATATAGGCCCCATACATCTCAATCACCAAATACCGGTCGGTAACGGCCGAAATCGGCCGTTACCGACCGGTATTTGGTGACCTACATCTGGCCCCAAGTGAAGAAAACAAGGTCAAATAACCGAACTGTACGCCTGGCCTCGTTTGGCCATAAGCTGATTTCCTACAGGAACAAAAAGAGTAACAAACACATGTTACCCTATATAAAATCAAAAGTGGTATCTCTTGAGATGAGAAATGTTCATCTGAAATTCTAAATGATGATGTTCAAGAAGAAATGGCCGCCAAGCTCTAAAAGGGGGCTTACCAAACACAAGCAAAGACTAAAAATGGTTGTCCGACTTTCAATCAAAACGTGGTGCAGATGATATTTTAGAGCACATTTTTTATTAGAATACAGGATGAAATAATGCTGTTTAACAAACAGATCATGTGGCCTCTGTCAATAAATAGCTACTTGACTCTTAAAAAGAAAGTGTACCACAAATACAAAAAATAAGAGTCATAGATGAACATGAGTACTAACAAGTACGATACAAAACGATAGGTTTACCAATATGAGATGTTTTGAAGATAAACAGTAAATTTAGATAACATTACCAAAATTCATTTAAAGATTGATAGTTCTGACATTATTAATAATAGTCTCCTCCTGCTCATCCCCGGATATAGAACCTACAATGTATATCACGTGGTAGGTGTGGTCTTTAACACCCCTGTCACCAGCAGGGTTTGTTTACAGAGAAAGATTATAGCAGTACCTCACACTTTATGCCACGGTTTGCTATTGATAACATTCAATTTCATTAACTGAGGTGTGCTTTTTTCTGTTTTTATTCTCGGAGGAAATTGTGTTATGATCAAAGGAGGCCAGGCTTACAGAAAGGATATTTAACCTTGCTTTTCCCCATAGGTGACTAAAACCTAAGAAATACATCTGTGTAGAAGAAGGGTCCACTAGTCCTGATGAAAGCTGCTACATGTTTGGTTCCACAATAGTAATGGCTGAAACAGGTTGATGGAGTTACAGTAGTGAGGGGGTATCCAATAGTACCATTTTTCATGTTCCATTTTTAGAATTTAATATTAAACGTGACAGATTAGTCACAAAAGAAGCAATCACATGAATACCTTCCCAAATACACATTCAACAGTTCCCTTTTGCAGACCTTTCACAGCTCATAAAAAAGTTCCCATATGGATTACTATTTTCTCTGCCTCTTGATTTTGGCCAATTTACATACTTCCTTGACTTAATATCAACTCGTAAATCCAACTAACATAAATTATGCAACACCATCAATCCTCACCTCTTCAATTCCTACCACAAACCATCTAATCTTACTGCTAGAAATTTTGCTTGTTATTTCTCATCAGAAATACCATTGTTAGGAACACACTCAGTACACCCCTTAAGGCCCCATATCCAACCTCTTGCACCTCGCACACCAACACCTCCCATTCAAGTCAACATGATTTTTTTTCCAGACCTCACCTGTGCAAGACATTCCTATACTTTAATCAGCTAAACTGTTGTGTGCCCAAGTCAACCCTTTCACCTTCCAACTGACTAAACATGCAGTTCACTCATTCAGTGCTTGGTTAGGTCTCTCCACTATTCCTTAGTCTCTAGCTTTTAAAAGAAATGTATTAAATACTTGGTCTTTATGACTTTTTAAAAAAATACAACTGAAATGAGTCATCCTCATCTAACTAACACTGCGTCTCTCAACTTTTTTTCGGGAAAACTCTAGAACCTTTAGTATTGAATAGGCTCCCTCAAATCATCTCTACCAATTCAACCTAACTCTCCCACTATAATCTGGATTCTGCTAACTTCACTCCACTGTCCACTGAGATGTCTTTCATACATGCTTCAAACTTCCTCAGCTCTACTCATCATAATAATCTCTCCTCCATTCTCACCATTCTTAATTTTCCTCCAGCCTTTGACTCTATGACCTAATCTACAATGCTAGGTTATTATGATCTATGTGAATGACTGGCAAGACTAAAAAATGGTTCTGCTTATAACTCTATAACTGTTCCTGTTCCATCACGTGGGCATTCCCACCCATTGGCATGCCCCAAAGATTAGTCCTGAAACTTCTCCATTTACATTACTACACGTAGCAACATCCTCTTTTCCTGTTTTGTTCCTCGTTACTCTTACCATATATATGGTGATGTCACTCCTTTCCACCAGTCATCCAATCAGGAATTTCTAATAGTATTTAATTTGGTGATCTGCTCCGGAATGACTATGCAGAACCCCTCCAAAAACTAAGATATCTCCATCTCTGTTTCATCCACCCCAGGGACCCTTGGTTTTCTTTTCCCCTTTCTCCCATATTCTTTATCTTATTCCCTTACACCAAAGACCCAGGAGTACTATTTCACACCTGGAGCGATTCATCTCATCCACCGCCAGAGTCTTGATATTAACTTGTCAACATTCGAGAGCCTTCCTGAGGCCAAGCCCTTGATTAATTCTTTAGTGATGGGTAAAACTGATAACTGCAGCTGCTTTGTGGTTTAACCTCCAATATGCATTTGTCTCCATAAAAAGTGATCTCTTTGCCACCAGAATAACAGCACAATCTGCCAATTCAGTCATTTACATGGCCAGTTAAGTTGTGTCCCCCCAAACGTACAGGACCAAAACAATTTCTCACTCTTGGTTTTAAAAAGATTCCCAACATTTCTCCGAGCTACCTACATAAATAAATGCCACACTCCTCTACAGCTTTAGCATCAACAAACATTGTGTCTGCTAACTGTAAAGTGTTCCATTCATTACATAGTTTTCAAGTTACTTTAGCTAGTGATTGTGAAATCTCTACCCAACCTAGCTCAAAGTGGTCAACTCCCTTACTGACACTACCTCGCGCTCAAAAGGTCTGTTACTTAACCACCACTCGCATTCCTCCATCAATCCTTACCATGGCTAAACTAACCACCTTTACCCTACCTGTCATGCTCCCCTACCCACCAACATGTAAATGTGGGATATTTGTTGAGTTGTCCATGTCTGCATTCTCATTATTGAACCCCATGAATCATCTATTCTTCTATGTGTAAAGAAGAACCCTGTATTTGACCTTCTGCAACGACTTAATATGTACACCAGTTCTGGTCAAAGACTATTCAATTTCAATAAATAAATGTGGATTTCAGGATCCAATTCTACTTTCAGGATCTGCTATGGATCCTATTTTACGCCCAAGATTCTGGCTCCCTTTTGTTTCCACATATTTTGTTATATGTCAAAAGACACGAAGCACAGCACTTATTAGATTAGTTTGGAGACTGGTGATAAATATGTGAAGTACCGCCACTAGGGTTGTTTCGATGTTTTTTTAGAGTTCACACATCCAGTCTGAAACAGCAGATAGGCAAGAAACTTTCTGCTGCACTCAATAATTCCATCACAAATTAAGGATGCAAATTTTACGCAGGATTTGCAAATCTGGAACTGTCAATCGAACTCTCAAAAGACCATTATCATGAAAATATTTTGGAATAGCTAAAAGAAATTAAAAACGTAAAAACAATTAGTCTGCTTGATGATTTTGGTGGATGTTTGTTGCACAGCTTTTATGTTATCTCTTGCGAATCTCCAGTGAAGCATTGGGTGGTACATCTCTTTAACAAATCTCAAACACCTCATCCTATGGGGACATTATTTCCTAATTTGTCTTTTCCTATCACCTCAATGCAGACAATACCTTCACTATCACCTCAATGCAGACAATCTTCTTTTCCTTTTCTACCTTTACAACACTTCTCACGCAACCTGAACTGTCCTACTGAAATTTAACGCGGATGGTTTTGCAATCGTTGACGCGCTACTCATCTAGCCCTCTCTCGCTCTTCGCCAATGCAAGTCTCTCCCAACCCAGAGCACAGCCATTCGTACCATCTGCCTAGAACCTTGGTGTCCCAGTATAAAAAGACGTTTGTCCTGTTTTCCTCAATAGTTCATCTTGTACCACATTTATACTGGTTCACTTCTCAGTTTATTGACCACTTCTTATGTACTGACATTGTAGCTCTCTAAAACATTTGTGTTTGAAGCGTTCTGGTGGCAGTTACATACTTAAATAAATGACACTTACAGGATATTCGGCAACAACTCCTTTGTACACTTCATAAAACTCTTCAGCGTTTGCAGTCTCCATCTTAAACTGAAAAAACAACACAATAAATGGAATCAAGGAAGGCAGAAGCCATTATATTTTTAATTAGCTAGGAAATGGGCTTTTATCCCATCAATGTTATGTACGCTACAAGTAGGACAGTGTTTTTTCAATATCCTTGTAACAATACAGTGATAACATTTTGCTATACGCCAAGTGCTGCGCTATTACCACTTTACCATTGGGATTGTTCATTTACAATAGTAAACAAATGAAAATACGAGAGGAATAAGTAATTTTAAAAGCATTGGGATTATTCCTTCTGGACGAAGAAAAAACAGTAAGTTGCTCACTTCATGTAGTGGGGTCTATACTCAATGATAAAACTGCTCCATTAACATATGCAAACACTGTCACACACAGTAACAACAAAGTGCACTTAATCTATAGTTTTGGTGAGGACCACAATACATTCTTAACCCTTCAATGCATGTCAGACCCTGTCTCCAATGCCATACGGCCTCACTGCCATGCCCCCTACAACAAGAAGTTAGTATGATTAGACCAGAACTGAACAGCAGCCATTTTTCTGTTCCAAGGGGAATCATGGTGAAAAGAAGGATGCCAATACTCAAGCGCCATATTCCCAAAGAATGTCAGAACTTTGCTTTCATACGGTTACTCCTAAATTTGGACAAACGTCCACCTTTCTTGGAATTCATAGGGAATTCCAGGAATACTAACTAGAAACTCTGTTTGGAAGTACTTCTGCAAAACTGCATCAATCATAAACCTTGGCACATCCTAAATGTAATAAATGAATACATTTGAGTATTCTAACTTTTTTCACGAGCATTTTCCCCCCTAGATCCACCATTTTTGGTGGCAATCCCTGACGCTTCCCACCTTGAAAACTGATTTATTCCCGCCCTTGACAGAAGTAGATCTCAGACAGATTTTCCAAGATTGGAAGCTGCCTACAAAGGTTTTAGGATTACCAACAAGCTTGCACATTTGTAGGTGTTCACCAACCTCTGCTGTGCCACCATCCTCGAACACGCACAAACCCATCCCTTACAGGAAAGGTACTCGCATGCAAAACCGGATCATACTAATGTAAAATTACGGGTGTTTAAATAGATTTAAATGTGCATAAATAGATTTACGAGCAAACATTCATGATTTATGACTAAGTGGAATTTGCACTAGTAAATGCAAAGCTACCCCTCTCATAGAGATGCACAGATAGTTTGATAGATGCTGCCTGGGGCAAACATGTTATAGTGTGAGATACTTGTTCTTTTTCTTCTGTTCAGCCCAACTAATTCCATGCAGAAAGAATAAAAAACAAGAAAACCAGGTAAGAGCAGTGACATCGCTATGAGTAAGTCACAAGTAGAGCAGATATAAAAAAAACATTTGTTTTTAAAAGAGTCTGGCGTAGCTCCTGCAACAAAACACAGTGTAACCACCAAAGACCTGCTGAAGATACCTCCACACACTACTGTCAAATGAAAAGAAATACAAGTGCATCTTGACATCAGCCGTAGTATTAGTACTCTCCCTCTTGTTACATATGCTCTTCTACTATGCACCTTACTCCACTGGCCACAATTTGTCTGCGTAGACAAGGAGGTAGAGCCTTTTCTTATCCCGCGACCAGAACGTGGGATCATCTGCCACACGTCATCAGGAAAATACAGCATGGCCACCTCTTGAGAAAAAAATGAAGTCCTGGTCGTTCCAAAGCTGAATTCATTCTTCCGGGTCTGAGTCATTGCATCAGAATGCCAATTGGCAGTTGTGCACTCTACAAATTGTATTCATTCGTTCGCGAAGGCCAGATCAAAGATTGATATAAAATTGCATCACTGCAGTCTCTAGTTGGCACATAGTGATACCAAGCGAAATAGGACTATAACGTGCCTAGCTAGCCACTTTACAAGGCAACTTTCTCAACCAACACTTGACCTATTACACTATGCAAAGCGGAAGCTATTTTCGGGTATAACCAGCCCTGAACATTAAACCCTCAAAATGGGAAAGTGAAATGGCAGCACCCAAGAGACCCTACGGCAGGTGCTAGAACGTTATAAGGGAAAATAACGTATAAAGTAACCACAATCACTGGTAGCGCTTGTACCTGGCGCTTTCTTGGGATATTGTTTCCTGCTGCTTGCTGAGGCTCGCCGTCCTTGGCTGGGGGCTGGAAATTGACTGCTGCACCGGGCGCTGTTGTGGAGAAGGGCTTGGGTGTGAGGCACAGCGGGGCTGCGAGCGTGTGCAGGGACTCCATTGTCCAGGAGTCCCTGCGTGACCCTGCCAGACCTTCCGGTCCACTCGCCCCGTTGGCCCGCCCACCGCCCACTGGAGGGTATTTTATCTCCTCTTCTTGATTGCTCCCTGGGACGCCACAATCACTGGTAGCGCTTGTACCTGGCGCTTTCTTGGGATATTGTTTCCTGCTGCTTGCTGAGGCTCGCCGCACCAGCTCCGCGGGTGCCGCTTCGCCGTCCTTGGCTGGGGGCTGGACATTGACTGCTGCACCGGGCGCTGTTGTGGAGAAGGGCTTGGGTGTGAGGCACAGCGGGGCTGCGAGCGTGTGCAGGGACTCCATTGTCCAGGAGTCCCTGCGTGACCCTGCCAGACCTTCCGGTCCGCTCTCCCCGTTGGCCCGCCCACCGCCCACTGGAGGGTATTTTATCTCCTCTTCTTGATTGCTCCCTGGGACGCCACAATCACTGGTAGCGCTTGTACCTGGCGCTTTCTTGGGATATTGTTTCCTGCTGCTTGCTGAGGCTCGCCGTCCTTGGCTGGGGGCTGGACATTGACTGCTGCACCGGGCGCTGTTGTGGAGAAGGGCTTGGGTGTGAGGCACAGCGGGGCTGCGAGCGTGTGCAGGGACTCCATTGTCCAGGAGTCCCTGCGTGACCCTGCCAGACCTTCCGGTCCGCTCTCCCCGTTGGCCCGCCCACCGCCCACTGGAGGGTATTTTATCTCCTCTTCTTGATTGCTCCCTGGGACGCCACAATCACTGGTAGCGCTTGTACCTGGCGCTTTCTTGGGATATTGTTTCCTGCTGCTTGCTGAGGCTCGCCGCACCCGCTCCGCGGGTGCCGCTTCGCCGTCCTTGGCTGGGGGCTGGACATTGACTGCTGCACCGGGCGCTGTTGTGGAGAAGGGCTTGGGTGTGAGGCACAGCGGGGCTGCGAGCGTGTGCAGGGACTCCATTGTCCAGGAGTCCCTGCGTGACCCTGCCAGACCTTCCGGTCCGCTCTCCCCGTTGGCCCGCCCACCGCCCATCACAGTTTCTACATCTAGGAACTGGACTCCCGCAGCGCGGGACGCAGCTCGGGGCGAAGACCGGGCAAAGAGCGGGCCGTTTGAGGCCGTTCGAGGACTGAGTGGACTGGACTGGGCCATCCCTCTAGGTCCTAACCCTTGGACTCTCTTGTGGCCATTCACCATGTCATCCCGTGAGTACAAAGAGAGGGCTGCTAAATCCAAATTGAAAAATGGTACCCTAGACGATTTTATTACCAGGACTCATTCAGCCATAGACACAGAGATTCTTAAAATGCAACGTCGAGTTTCCACTGAACTGGATGCTGCAAGGAGGCTCTCACGGGAGTTAGCTGCAGCTAAAAGATCCTCACTAGGTTCCTTAGCCTTCGCAAAGACCCCTGATCGTTTAACTGGCCCGCCTCCTACCCTGATTGAAACAATGGCAGATACTCACCAGCACCTACTATATCCATACTGAAGGAGGATTCACCATTACTATCCTCTAATTCTTTAAAAACGTCTATGGTTGGGTCAATAGGGGAAATGGAGGAGCATAATAGAGGTTCCCCGGTGATGGCGCTAAAAACAAAATCTATAGAGCAGATTGGGGGAACTTCTGACTTTAAACAGCAAGGGCCATATACTAAAAGGAAGCGTAATAACCTAACATCATACGCTAGGAAAAAAGTCAAGATTGCGAAGTCTCAGCTATCTACCAAGCTACCATCTCCGCTCCCAGTGATTAACATACAGCCTTCTGATTTGAAATCAGAAGTTGATGTAGATTCGTTGACGATAACTCACGATAACAATAATCTCGTAATAGAGAATGAAACTAGTGAGACACCATTCTGTGTCATAAATGGGAAAGATGTTGAATTTCTGTCTGTGGTATGGGATACTCTTAAAAAGCTTTTACACCCCTTTGAAGAAAGATTATCACAGATAGGATCCCAGCTATCGAATATGGAAAAAAGCTTTTCAAATTTAGGGAAAAAACCATCCCATAATGAAGATAAGGATCTCATGGCCAGTCTTGAGAAGCTTACAAAAAGCCAGCTGAATCCCTTGATGGAAAAAACTCAAATTATAAATCTAAAATTAGATCAATTGGAGTTTTTAACATCTAAGAACACCGCTTTATTGGAGAGTTTGGTAGAAAATAACAAACAACCCGTTACTACTGGTGGTCGCACTAATAGTAATAATACCAGTTTAGGGGAAAAGGGCCCTAAGAACAACCAGATACATCCACAGCAATCTAAATCTGCAATACCCACAGATCCTAACGGTATCATCCCTTGTATAGTACCAGCACCTTTAATCAAAATCAAGCAGGTGACTACAGCGGGCCCTAAGTCTAGCAACTCTTTTGCGGTGACTACACCGGTTAACACAGCTGCCCCGACCCTGCCTAACACCGAAGGGAAAGAAAATCCAGCGAGTAAACTTCTGGTCCCTAGCAAAACCCCCTTACAAGGCAAACAGATTTATGTAAATATACCCCCGGATTCTGACCCGTATACAGCAATCCTGACAGGTGTTCCATTAATTCCAGAGAATAAATACGAGAAAAATGAGGACCTTTTAAATAAAACAAAATTCTGGCTAAATACCAATAGGCCTCTAACTGAGGACACTGTTACAAAAATCCTAAGTGTGCGGAGGGTCCCCTGGGTTGGGCCTAGTAAAAAAGATCTGGAGGGTGATTGCATCCTGATTAACTTCAGAGACAACTGGGTTAAGGATATCATTTGCAGTAAGGCGAGGTTTGGTAGGGTGGGTGACATTCAGTGTGTGGGTCTTGAATACTTTTATCCCAACCTCTATCAGACTACCCCACACCAAAACCCCTATCATCGAGGTTATAGCACAAATGGTAAACATCACATGGATTGGGCACACAACCTGAACATGAATCAAGGCTCGCAAAACTTTCGTACCCCTTGGCATGAGACAGTCCGCTTCATGGGGCCACCAAGTATGGGCAACTTCACACAAGTCCCTTACAACCCACGAAGACCAAGGTTCCAGGGTGCAGATTATCTTGGCTGGTTCCCAAATAACAACAATAATATCCCACTGAGGAATCGCTTTGACCCTTTAATGGGTATTGATGGGGTAGACTGACTACCATCCGGGAATGAAGGCATTGCACCTACCACCCTGAATATGGGAAAGAATAAAGACTTAGGGACATGCACCAATGATGATTTAGTGCTGGTGACTCTTGAATGCGATAATGTGAATACTGGACCACCGCAGCCAGGGACTGCAGTTACGCCTGTGGGAAACATCTCCATGGGTTATGAGAGGAATAGGTCATTACTGCCTGAACAAAACATCTCCACTACAAGAGATGCCTTGGGAAGCGACCATGGAATACAAGGGCCATCATTATCATTATTATCCTTATTATCTTGGAACATTTCCGGATTAACAAGCAGATTGGAAGATGAGGCATGGTTAGACTTTGTGGAACCTCATGGAATCCTGTGCTTACAGGAGACGTGGTCTAGGACCACTTGCGACATCGAGGGTTTTCAATCATTTGCTGTTTCGGCTGTTCCATCTACATCGGGGAGGGCAAAAGGTGGAATAATGACAGCATTATCAACAAAATTACAGGAGATTAAAACCTCGAAACTGGTGGAGACAAACTGGTACCAAGTGCTGTTATTAGAACATCTCTTCCCAGAACCAGTGCTATTAATCAATTGGTATTATAACATCTTCAATGGACATGACACCTCGATAATCCAAAGTTTGGAGGATGCATTGGGTAAAGCACGCAGCAGGCACCCTTCATCGTCTCTCATTTGGGTTGGCGATTTTAACTGTACGCTGTGCAGTTTTGGAGGATCGAATGTGTGTGGACTAGAGGATCCGAATGCCCAGCCTCTGACCCACTTTAGACATACACCCCAGGGGGATGCCTTGAATAATATTATTATCATGAATGATCTGCGTGTAGTAGACCCCTGGTCTGCCTCAGATACCCTCCATATACCAACTTTTCAGGGTACGAGGGGGGAGATGAGTACAATTGATTTTGTTCTGGTATCCAGCACCTTTTTCAAGTATGTTGATAAGTTGGAGGTGGTGGCGAATCCTGCGAGTGATCATAACCCTTTAATGCTGTTATTGTGGGTGCCAACAAAAGAATTACCGAGGGTTTGGGAACAGCCAATCAAGTATAATAAGAATCAGGGTGTCACATTGAAATGGGGGAAGGTAAACGTGACAAGACTGGAGGAAGATATTGTTGTAAACTGTGAAACGGAAATGGAATCATGTCTAGCCCCAGGATCTAACCCCCATCAGGTTATTGAAAGCTTTGAGAAGTTGTGTGGCCATGTAGCGAAGCACTTAAGAAAACCCAAGGGGAAGGGAGGCCAAAAGGCCTTTAGATGGTTTGACTCTGTGTGTTCTGCTACACACCGATCGTTAAAACTAGCTCTGTGTCAAAAACCAAGAAACAAAGAGCTTGTAAGGACTAGTAGAAAGGCTTATAGGAATGCTATTACAAAAAGAAAGCAGGACTTAAAAGTCAGTGCCTGGGATGATCTTGAAAAGGCTGCAGAACTAAAAGATAGTAGGCTCTTTTGGGAGGTCATAAATCGTCCCCTCTTTAAGAGCAACAATAAAGAATCTATAGTTATGCAGGTTACCGCTGATCAATGGGTTCAACATTTTACTAAGATTTTTAACCCCAATTCCATCTCAATAATGGCAAGTACTGAAGGGTCAGGGGATCTGGTGGCACTTCCCTCGGCTTTGACCCTCAGCTCTTCATTTACACTGATTGAGATTGAGGAAGCCCTAGGGAAAGGAGCATCGCTAAAAGCCCCAGGCCCAGATACTGTCCCCCTGGATCTTTTTAAGTCCAATGTCAGTCTGTGGGCACCCATTTTATTGAATGTTTTCAAGGCTGTTGTGGTTGGGCGTATCCCTGGCACATGGAAGGAGGCAACTTTAGTGCCGATTTTTAAAAAGGGTAATAGGTCTGATCCACGTTGCTACCGCCCGATCTCCTTAATAGATGCCTCATGTAAAATTCTGGGTAGGGTAATCTTGGCGAGATTAGAAAGCTGGGCAGATTCTATAGGTCTCATAGTTGACTCTCAGTATGGTTTTAGACGTGGAAAGGGGACAAACGAGCAGTGCCTTAATTTGGCACTAATTTTAGGCAAGTACATGAAGGCAAAAAATTCCCCCATACATCTTGCGTTCATGGACTTGACGAGTGCTTTTGACACTGTTTGCAGGCATAAGTTGTGGCGGATGATGGATGATATGGGCTTTGAGGAACCTTTAGTCACATTGCTACGCAGGTTACATGCAGTAACAACTGTGTCCATTAGATTTGGTTCCGGAGGGGAATTAACGAAACCAATACCTTCAACTGAAGGCGTGCGTCAAGGATGCATCCTGGCGCCTGTTCTCTTCTTGGTTTACACACATGGATTAGAACAGTACCTACTAAACCAGGGTTGTGACTTCCCAAAAATCAATGGTAAAAGCATTCCCATGCTTTCTTATGCAGACGATACTGTCCTAATGACATTGACAGGAAATAGCATGCAAGTGTGTCTAGATGCTTTTAATACATTCATGCTTGATCTTGACTTAAAGGTGAACTTTGAGAAATCTTTTGTAATGTCTTGTGGCCCAAAAGGGTAAACTATTAGGAAGTTTGTGGTAAACAATCGCATAATTGGAAAAGTAGGAAACTTTAATTACCTTGGTAACTTGTTTGATAGCAAACTAAGTTGGACGCCGGTCATGAAGGTTCGAGCCCAGAACATGACAAGGGCGATAGAGGGTATTTTTCGCTTCTGTAGCAAACTGGGGCAAAAGCATATTATGCACCTCAGAACCCTTTACACTTCTAAATGTTTATCAGTAGCCACTTATGGGGCAGGGGTGTGGGGGACCGAAATGCCATCGGTGATACAGGTGGTGGAAAATAACGTTATAAAAAGGGTCCTATCAGTTCCTAAAAGCTCCTCAAATACCTTCTGCCACAAAGAAATTGGTGTGGTCAGTGTTTCTGATACAATTCGCTTGTCCCCCCTACTGTTATGGGGTAAAATTTGGCAATCTGAAGACCTGCAACTTACTAAAGACATTATTACTGATTGCATGGCTTTAGAAAACTCAAAATAGATTCCCTGGTTGTCTTATGTTTGTAATATGTTGAATAAGATTGGACTTGGCTCCTATTTTGACAATCCGGAAAAAATCGAGGGAAATTATAAGGTGGACATAAAAGCTAAGTATTGGAAATCACTGAACCCACCGTCCATAGTTAATGTTACTGACAATGCTATTGCCTATGCCTGTAAACCCCAACCTCAGTTTTATCTAACATTTACCCTTAATGTGCAATGGCGATTCCTACTAACAAGGTTTAGGCTGGAGATTCTGCATTTTTTGCTTGCATTCCCGAAACAAGGGGGTTGGTGTGAGAGGCTGCCCCCTTGTCCTTGTAATAACAGGGATAGACAAAGCACCCTACATCTGGTCCTTTTTTGCTCCTTATATAAAGAGCCAAGACTCCGGTTTATTAAACCAATCTTGAAGGGGAGGCAACCTTGCACTTATGAGGAAGGGTACGAATATCTGTCATCATTATCCTCTGTAGAAATCTGCTGTTCCATGTTAAATTTTATCAGAATTTCACAAAAGATTAGGAAGACCTATGGGTAGTACTACATGTATAGAACTTTTCTGGTGAAAATCATGTCTTGTATATTCTTTTATGGTCATTATTATGTCTTTTAAATTTTTGGAAAAATTGTGCATTTTAAATTAGAACTTTCAACCCTATGAGGTATGATGAATAGTATGTTCAATACTTTTATGATTCATTTTATGTATCGAATAAAGTTTTGTGAATCGAATCGAGTAAAAGGTGGAGTTTAGAGACAGCCACCACCCACACCAAGGAAGCAGTGCCTTCAGTCAGGTACACATGACGGTAGATAATGCCCGAACTAAATGGGAACACCCTTCAAGACAGTCGTGCGACAGCCAAATGATTTGTAATGAGAAAAGGTCGGTGTTGTTGGCATAGCTGGAGAAAGGGCAGACATGAGTTTAGGGTTGGGTAAGAACAAGACTATAGCAGGTCCCCGCAAGTACCCCACAGGAGAAACAGTCTTTATAAATGATGCTGAAGTGTTAGTGTCAGTTACTGAACTAAACGGCAAAACTGAGATGAAGGCTTCCACTAGGATATTGACCACAGTGGAAATATCTGATTCATAAGGTGCTGAAGTTGATCCAAGATGCTTTTGTTGCATCTGTAATGTCACACACACATGCATGAAGCACCTGGAATGAGGACATGGACTTCCTTGACATGTCTGTCAACTATGGTAGGTGTTAATATCAGTTCCACTTGAAAATGCTAGTCAAGGTTGGACTGTAATGAAGAAAAACTGACCAAGAGCTCTTCAATTCAGTCATACCTATTTTATTGGTATTGTTGTGAGCAGTGGATTAACATTGGTACCACTCTAGTGGAACTACCTTGCTCAAGTGTACCCGAGGGTGCTTACAAATGTAATATTGGCTTCATTCGGTAGGTAATCGTGCACAGTGTTTTACATAGTGGCCCCCTTTTGGCCCTCAGGAAGGCAAAATATGGTGTTTTGTTGGGTTTTTCAATTGCCATCAAGCCCTTCCCACAACATATAGAATGATTCATCACAGGGCCAGCATTTTGTCAGAATAGACATCCACTATGAGTTGTGATTGTAAAGGGTGGTTCTTCAAGAGCATTTATCAGTGTGGGGGCTTTAACAGCTTCTCAAGAAACCCCTGTCAATTGGTCACACCCCATAGGTGTCCCAAATGTAAATAATACTGATGAAGACTATTTTAATCTCACCTACTGTATCCTAGCTAAAATTGTGTGAGGACAGGAAAATGGCAACGATATGGTATCTTCTATTCGAAAAAATTAACCCCTTGGCTGCGGCTAGGGGGGAGGGGGGCCGCGCGGCAGCGCCATGCTCATGACGGAACCACTCCGTCACGAGCCTCGGGCGCGCTGTGCTTGTGACGGAGTGGTTCCGTCACGGCCCGCCCGCTCAATAGAATGCTCAGCGCAGGCGCGAAATCGCTGCAGAGCAGGTGTGGCCGTGACGGAACCACTCCGTCATTAGCACAGCCTGTCCGTGGCTGGCGACGGAGTGGTTCCGTCACCAGCACCCAAAGGGTTAAAAACATCCATTGTTATACCCTTCTTGTGAATACACTCTAGAAAGGGCACAATTTTTGAGGGTCCCTAGGTAGTATGGTGTTAGAGAAAGCAATGTGACTAATTGACTTGCATATTGTAGAGAGCATGTATTGCTGTCTTTCAATTTCCCTCTCACTCCCCCAAAATATTCAGCCATATTATAGCAGGTAAGTTATATAAAACCCTACCAGGTTTAGTTTGTGGCAAGTGAATGGGGATTTTTTGATACCTGGAGGACCTTCAATCCCAAGGTCAGCGCCTATATCTATTATTTAGGCATGTATGAGTTGTTGGTTCGCTTAGATACATTCTTATGTACAGCCGAAATGCACTAGAGGACACAGAGGGTTGAGTACCTGGCAAAACAATACTCCAACCGTAATCAGCTGCTATTGTCTCTTGACTGGACTATGGCCAGACCTTGCTTCCCAAACTGGAAGCTCAATATTGCGGCACGGAATGACCCAGTTTTAAACTAAAATTTGGGTGACACGAGCCGCAACTCCTTTTGGGAGAACACAGGCAGGGTTTCCCCCCCATTAGCGGAGTGGGAAGCATTAAAACTGGTAAGGCACGGTCATTGCATCTCAGCTGTAGTGGGGAACCACACCCAGCTTCCGGCCAAGATTAAAAAAAATAGGAACAACAAATGATGAGGAGGCAATTACCCCCTGTGGGCACACCAGCGCCCTCGGAGAGATTATCAGAAGAAAGAGAAAAACTCTTCAATCTAGTGGAGCGACTCCAGACTTACGATTTTCAAGCCTACATCACCGAAGCGCACATAGAACGTGATAAGACTGGGATATTACTGGCAAGGCTTGACAATCCTGATAGACGGGGTTCCCAGATCCTCCAAAAGCATAATGCAGAATGCAACCATGTCTACATGCAGGCCGAGATTAAATCTGCTTTTTTGACCTACTATGTCAAACACTCTATGGGTGTGCTGATTTGGCCCATACCCAGGCCCTCCATGAATATGCTATCAAAAAACGGGAGGGGGTAGAGGTTAAAGTTAGGTTCACCCTCCTTACTGAATGCAGTTCCAAAACATCCGGAATACCGGAATTAGAAACTTAACCATAGGAAGAACAGGGATTCCACTGAACATGTGTGAAAAAACCCTCTTTCCATAAAGAAAAATTATTTTTTAGAGTCCCCTCACCCACCAGGGTTACCCCTAGGTGGCATGTTTCATCACTGGGGTCCTCTCAATCCGCTGCGGATTGAGGCATGCTGTGACTTGCGAACTACATAGGAGCACTTAGTTTTTAGAAAATATGTGTGGTGCAGTGAGTGGGAAAAATAGGTTAAAAATACCTAGCTAGTGAGCTAATATTTTATTCCTGCTCCTAGTCGGTATGTTTTACAATCAGGGGTTACTACTAGGGAAAGACTTAACTGTAATGAGTATGGTGTTCCTAGTACTGGGTCAACATGCTTCACAAGATGGATATCGTTGACATTAACCAAACTACGACTTCCAATTTATGGCAGCAAGTTAGTGGTCCCGGATCTAAAATTGTACACTTGAAATCGGCAGCTTACTAGAGGCACTGCTGAGGTGGACTACCTGCTGGGGTACGATTAATCCCAGCCCATGTTGCTTTGCTGGCTTAATTACTTGACCGGGACATGCTAAGGGCGCTCGTCGATGGAGACTGGAACAATATCCTAAAGCATACGCCCCATACTTTTTGCAATGGCCAGTTTTGACTCATCCAAGTCTACTACCTCCACAGGGCATATCTAACACCCAAGCAAATCAATCTCATGTTCGCAAAGGCAACATGCCCACGATGGCAAGAAAAGTGGGTGGACTTTTATCATATGGTATGGGGATGCACAGCTCTTGCCCTTTACTGGGACACGGCGATGCGCCTTATAAGTACTGATACAAGGTGAAATATTGTTAAGTTGCTGGAGGCTTGCCTCCCGGGATTGCTTTATGAACCTATGATCACCTCGAGATTCAATGATTTTGTGTCGCACAGCACTAGATATCTCTGTTCTGGAAATCCCCAAGGGTCCCACACTCCAAGGGTGAAGATAACAATTATCCATATGGAATACAAGGGATGGTGTGAAAAAAGCCGAGGCACAGAAAGGGCTGCAGAACTCTGACCATGCGCAGAAAATGGGACCTGATCCTCCAGGACTGTCCCTTCATGTACGATAGTAGTGAGTACTCCAACTCTCGGACGACGATTCCACTGTGGAAGAATAAAACAATGTACCTCGGCCGTAACTATCTGGCACTCAGCCTGGCCCAAAACTGACTTCACACTTCCGTATTATAGGCTCCATTTAATGCCTGACACCCTGTACCACTCCCATCAGACAATATGTGCATCACTTACATCTAAGACATCACCCCAGAGTTAGTTTATACACATCCCCCTACTCCTAATGGCAAGCAATTTCTACCCCAAACATTGCCCTATGTCGAATTTATGTATCTGGGATACTGTTCAATATTGCGGTCTTCACATATGCAAATGTTGTAGTCAATTTTCCTTGCAAAAGCTTGTTTTTTCCCCGCATGTAAACCTGTTGTGGTTGACAATGTACTGATCTATTTAGAAGGCTGCAATCCCACTTTTCTTGTATAAGGTTTGCAGGTAATATTTTCCCCATTGCCATAACCCTAATAAAAATGTAAATGTATTTAAATAAAAAAAGGTCTGGTTTCTTGTAGGACCTCTGTGAACTTGCGAAGATTGTGATTAATAAATGTTCATGATAATATTAGGGATGGGAAACTGTAAACGAGAAGACTTGTCGCCAAAAGGGCATTGGTTACCTTGACTGGGATTATATGCTAATGGTGATAAAGAGAATAGGTACAGAACAATCCTTAGAGCCTCCTCTACTCAACAGATTTCAAGTGGCTGCAGTGAAAATAAATGCAATCTTTATGGTTACACTGAAGCCGCAACTTGCATGATAATAAGCAATCTACTTCTAAGCAAATGATATTCTATATTTATACCAGGAGTCCTCAAGAGGTGATGTCTTAAATTCTGGAAGTAGCAGGTACCTTTAAGATTTGTTGAGGCCCATTGATAATGGTAATAAATCAAACCTGTGTTAGGTATACATTTTCATGTGGCTTGCAATAGCAGGGTTCCTGCTGAAGGAATCCACATGACAACTGTCAGACTCAGTGTGGGAGGCCAACAGGCAGATTGGGGCTATTGGGGCAAGACTGTAGTGGTTCCTCACTTCACTCTCAGAATGAGGAACAAGAGCTCAAAACCTAACAGCCAACCAAAAAACACAATAACTAATTGTCCAGCTTATATTAGTAAAAGGAAAGTATGTTATACTTATAGTAAAATGAAGTAATACACAATTGAAACACGAATAAGAGTAACGTATATAATCCTCATGTAAAGAACAGGCAAAGGTGTTCATTAGATACAGGTGCAGTTCTCTCTGGATGGCCCCACTGCCTAATGGGCTGATCAGTGAACAGTTCATGCCACTATGAGTTCACATCGACAAAATCTACGGCAGATTTACCCGTATGCCCTCAGTCTTGCAGACTCTTCTTGGCTAGAGCCATTTTACTTGTTCAAAGAAGGGGCAGTTCTTGTGGTGCTGGTAGGTACATTTTGGTACATTTTGTGAGCCCGCTCCTGCAGATTGCTGGGCAAGGATCAGCACAGCATGCCTGTACAGCAGGCACATGTCTTCAGCAGTTGCAGCTTCTTAGGCCAGATGGACTTCCAACAGTTTTTCATTTTCAGCAGTTGTGTCCTTCCAGGCCAGAGGAGGGCTTTTGTATAGGCAGCAAGAAGGGTGCCTCTTGAGTGGCATCTCTAACTTAGGGCAGCAGCACCACTAGTCGTTTGGCCCACACAATTTTGCTCTTAAGTTGAAGGTCTTGGTGCAGTTCCACAGTGGAACTGCTCAGAGAGACCAGGAGGCATGGCGTGACACGGGCCAACTCCTAACTTTGCTCCCACTGACAGTCAGTTTCTTCTGGGTATTTCTAAGTGGAGAAGCGTGGCTCAGTGGTTAGAGGCGGCAGATCCGGAAGCTGAGATCGGCCGTGGACCAGGGTTCGATTCCCCGCCTTGGCGGGTCTCGGGCTCACAAATTCCACGGTCTTGATAATCTCGTTCCGGCGCCTACTCGACTCACGGGGTCACACTCTGCGACTCTGGGCAATAGCGTGCTTAATCTCCACTACGGCCCCTCGCGGCAGGATGCCTGGCTTTCACCTTGTGGACACCCTGCCGGGGTATCTCACAGGGGAATACCAGGACGGGTTCCCTAAGAAAGCGCTTAGATACCGTGTCGATGATTTGCGCTATATAAATACATGTACATTTACATGTACATTTACATTTACATTTACATTTAATGCCAGTAGTCCACTCTGCTTCTCCTTCTGGACAGTCTCTCCACTGCAGGGACAGGGATTATCTCCAGCAGGAAGGCAAGCAGACAAGTGGGTACTATATGACCCTCAGCTTCTACAGAAAGAAGTGTACACCTCAAGTGATACCCCCTCACTCCTGGTAGAATGGCTTTGATGAAGATAGCAGATCTTGCTGATCTTTGAGTACTCCCTTCCTTGGGCATTAAGAACCTGCAACTGAACGAAGTGGGAAGGCTTGGATTCCACTTTAATTTTCCAGACAGGATATGTGGATCTACTGCCTGTGATTTCAGAACCAGTTTGGGATGGTTCTCATTCAAATGTCATTTTCCTGGTGTAGATCAGACACAGCCTTTGTGCAAGGTGATAGCTTTCACAGCACGAAGCAGTGATGCTGTCCCCATGCAGGAGTATCCAAAACAAGGGCACAATGAAACGTGAGACCTCTGCACCTGACTTTCATAAACCTTACTTAACCCCTTTGCTGCGGCGGCAATTCCGCCGCAGCGCTAGGGGGGAGGGGTGACCGCTCGGCGCTCGCATGCTCGTGACGGAACCGCTCCGTCACGAGCCTCCGGTGAGCTGTGCTTGTGACGGAGCGGTTCCGTCACGGCCCCGCCCGCTCAATAGAAGGCGCCGCGCAGGCACATAATCAGCGCCACGCAGGCGCGGCAGCCGGGCCGTGACGGAACCGCTCCGCCACCAGCACAGCCCATCCGAGGCTCGTGACGGAGTGGTTCCGTCACGAGCATGTATGAGGCTAAGTAGTAATCAGGTACAGACAAAAGGGCAGCCCCACCTAGAAACCTCCTCACCTTTAACAACAGAAACTGCTGGCTCACCTTTGAACCCTACTGCTTCCCAAATAGCAGTGCTCAGGAAGAGCTAATGAGAAGTCCTTTGCTACAAGGACTCCAGAACACAGAACAGGTTCATGATGTCGGGCCAATAAAAAAGTCAAGATACCAGTTTCACATGCGACAGGTTACTCAGTGCACAGCCGCATACTATGCGGGGGACATCCCTGTCTCAACAACCATTGAAATATGTGTGAGCGCACATCAGATGCATCTGCAGAAAATATTTTAGCACAATGTAATGGTGCATTAGCAAACCTTTTGCATGCGGGTGCTGTCCTGGCTAAAGTAGTTATAATTACTGATTGGGCAAACAGCGTTCTTAAGTGATAACGTAGGTGTTATGTTATATTGATTTGTATAGTGCACCAATCAACTGAGAGGGTATCAAGGCGCTTGGGCAGGTGTGTAGGTGTAAGGTCTCCAACTTTTATATGTTTGAAAATGGGCCAATGTGTGCGTATACACCAGGATATGATTATAAGAATTTGGACCCGATGTTGCAACTTGTATTTTGGAATAGGAGGACGCCCAGAGTGAATACACTGTATAGCCCTGTTGGAGATGGGGGGATTCAGGGCACTGGACTTTACAATGTACTATTCAGCATCATATGTTAAATATTTTGTTAATTTCCTTAGTCAGATCTTGTAGGGGAAAGAGCGATTAGGAATGCACATTCCAGCCTTGTACCTATCCCTAACTAGACCACGTATGACATTCAATGGAGAAGGAAAATATGTCAACTGCAATGATATTAGAGACATAGATTCAGCCAATGCGGAATAAAGTATTGACATTTTTTGTTTCCCAAAACTACATTTAAATTGAAAATGTTACATTTGCTTTCGCTCTTATAGGAATGATTACATCTCGATCTGTACAGCTACAAAAAAGTAACTCTCTACAGCAGTAGAAAATTAACTTTCTCGCTGCTTCTTTTAAAACATTAGAAATTGATAGGAATTTTCTTTTAGATGTGGCCTAATGGTGTGGACTGCTTTGTGATGGGATGGGATAAAACTATAAGTAAACAAGTCATAATTTGCTTATGTCAATTAGAAGGCTTATGTTAGGCTATGTGGAAAATAGTTATATGCATTTTCCATTGCTTTTAAACTTAATACACAGACAAGCATTTCAGGTTATCACTGTACAGGAACAACTTACAGATGCTAAAAATAAAACACAGCATGTCGGGGAGCCTAAAATTCAACTGCCATTTTATGCAAAATAGCAAGCAGCAAAGCAAATGACCAAAGACAATGGTGATTTCAACTGACCAGTGCTCTCGCTAGAAAATGGTCAGTTGGAGCATAGACCTAAAATGAACCCCTTCGCTGCGGGGGGAGGGGAGCGCGCACAGCGCCCGCACGCTCATGACGAGCTGAGCTCGTCATGAGGCATGGCGCTCCTGTGCTCATGACGAGTTCAGCTCGTCACAGGTGCATTACCTGCCGTGGAACGCTCGCACAGCAGGGGAATTATCCCCACATGAGAGCGTTCCACGGCTCATGACGAACTGAGCTCGTCATGAGCACCGGAGCGCCGTGGCTCATGATGAGCTCAGCTCGTCATGAGCATGGGAGGGGTTAATATAAAATTAGACCAGTATATTAATGCTTTTTCGCAGTACAAGTCAATGGAGCTGAAACACGTGAGAGAAACTTGTTATTCTCTGTGAAAACGTATCTAATGAGCAAGTGGGTGGATCAAGTGCCGGCTGGTATTTGAAGGAGGTGAGGGGGTGGGTCGCAGGGGCGGGGGAAGGGTATTAAATTTAAAAAAATCACACTTACCTGTCTGCCGCTGCTGTTCGCCTCCTCTCTGTCCACTTCCCCCCTTCCAGGGCAGAAAGCAGCAAGCACCCGGCTCCCAGCCTCCCGGTTGCCAATCACAACGTTGCAATGCAGCGTTGTAATTGGTCTAAGCGCCATGGATGTAGGATTTTAGAACTATGGTTATCTTTTCATAGCATTTAGGTGACACTTTTACCCCGTATTTTACTTTTTATAATTTGGTGTCAATTACTAATGACATATTGAATTGATTACTTGAGGAAAGTGCATGGGTTCCACCATGAGCATGAAGAACATGGAAGAACATGGAATACCCTATCTGTGATTGGGCTCCATAAGTCACGGTGAAGTGTATTTTCTGCATTGTATACACCTTATATTCGTATGGTGCCACAATAGTTTGTTTCTCTCATCTTAGCCTTGAAAAAGTCAAGAGACAGTGTGCTGACCAGGCGACGAAACACGTGTTGGCTGAGTATTCATCAGAACGAAAAAAGAAATAAAGCAAAGAGAAACTAAAGAAGATTGATTGATTGTTTACTTGGGTTTTTACATACATGTGGACTATAATTCCAGCATGTGCTGGGGACCGTGTTTTTCTTATTGTTCTGTTGGCCTAGGCCACACCATAGGGAGAAAGGTGGCTTTCCTACCTTGCAGCACCGCTAACGATACTGGGACAGGGCTTATCAGCTTGTGGGATATTCCCAGGGGCGCCAATTACCTATAGAAATATGGAAACTCTCAACGAAACATATTATCTGATCACACAACGCTTTAACAATGTAGCTTCAGAAACCAACATGTACCATGTACGGAGGTGAGAATTTGTTTGTGGGGGCACTGTTAAAAGGTTGATGGGAACAAATTAGCAAAATAGATATTCACACCTCTTCTTCAAGAGAGTACATGATAGACCGCATACGTTTGAAGTTAGGAGAAAGGTTATGTTCTGTGACACAAGTCTATGAACAGAAAGGTGGTCACAAAACTGTGATGACTATAAGCAGGAAAGGTACAGTTGCAAGTGTGTGCTAAAGGAAGACGATACCAGTATGAAGTTCTTGAGTGTTGGGAGAAGGTGTGCACTGGGGCTCAAGGAGCAGAGGAGTTGCATGCATGGGCATACTCCAAGAAGACTTGCATGTTGACAGTAAGCAGAGAGGGGTCTACATAGAAATCAGGTGCTGAACATAAAGGTAAACATGTATTCCAACAGAAAATGGCGACTGCAGGTTTTCTTTTTGGACATAGTTTATGCCACCTAGTGGTTGAAAATTAAAAAGTATAAGAAGAACCAAGGGCATTCCACTGTGTCTGTATAATGAAGAAACAGTATTCTAATAATACTTTTCCTTTTTAGGCTGTATGTGAATCAATATAATGCGTAGTATTGTGCAACATAGAATTACCCTTCTGCTAAGCTGGTCCTGTTCGAAAGGTGATCCCTGATCATTTTCCCATTTGCTGAAGATCATATGCTGAAAACTAAGGCCTGGTGGGGACCATTTGGACTGCAGAAGGAACCTTTTCTAGTCAGAAACAATTCAGGGGTCTAATTGACTGCAGGTGCAAGTGAATTTGATCCTTCAATGAAGGCATGAAACGTTCACGGCCGCTTCCTTGCAAGATGTAGGTATTCTCTCTCATTATGTATGCTGCTTAAGGCCAGGTTACAACTGGGTGTGGTTTACAAAAGGGAAGAAAGGCCTGTATAGTTCTTTCTAGCGTACATTCCATTAATTCACAAAGCGTCAGAATGGAAGCCTGTGTCAGCAGAACCTTGAACTTTCAATAATGGAAATTGAGTCTCTACAACAGAATTTTCGCAGTTAGAAATGTGTACCGGGAATGGAAAAGACTGTATTTCCAATGGGTATATAAGAAAAATAGTGGATCATAGCCCAAAAAATGGGGGTGCCACTGGAGTTTCAAAAGTGTGATATTAGGAGGAAAAAGACACATTTAAATGTAAACACCTAGCAATGACAACCACAAGGAGTGGGACACACATGTATTCAACTACTTCTAAAATCCCATCTAGTACTAACTTCTATTTGTAGTCTTGCCTAAATCCCGCTTTTTATACATACAATACATGGGAGTTAGCAAGGTTTCTGTTAAAACTGTCAGAAGACCCCATTGCGCGCATTTTACAGAGCAGGACTATGGCCATGAATTGCAATGCACAGATGAATCTGTAGAAGAACACATTACTAAAAATAAACAACATCTTCTTAGAGAAAAATCACACCAACAAACATCTGACCAACCTGCTACCCACAGGCGATACCCTTTTCCCTCATATCAATCAAGTACAAGTGAAAGATATATATAGATATATAAATTATATATATATATATATATATATATATATATATATATATATATATATATATATGAGGTATGTAAAGCTCCAAATGTCCACAAGCGCTGCAATTCACCGCACAGACGAACAGGAACCAGCGAGACCCAAATTCAGGTGCAAAGTTATTTTATTATTTTCAAACCCAGCACCAGTCTGCCACGACGCGTTTCGGCTAAAGATAGCCTTGTTCACATGACAACGTCACGAGGGCTGGCCACCCATTTATAGTGCATAATCGCCATCACATGTCATAGAAATGGAAAAGTTACTATAATATCATGAAGTAACTTACACATACTTGAAATTACAGCTTGAATGCTGTTAAATTGCACAATGATTCACACATTAAAACGATGTCAAAAATCTTCTGTACATTTGTCTGTAAAATACAAACTAAAACCCTGATTCAATAAACCACAGTAAAGTCTAAAATTTCAAAATTTCATAAATTTCATATGTAAACATTAAAATATAAATATTTACACTTAAAACCATGTCCTAATGATGAAACTGACTCCTGGGTTTATATACAATTAACCACACTGACAATTAAGTCAATGTATAGGGTATACAGTACAGTTGAATAATGTGCAAAATTGCAAGATTTGTGCAAAATATTTCTATATGTACAGACGGCCAAAAAAGTGCTACCATATAAAGTGCAAAATTGTGAATGAATTCATTAAATGTGAATAAAATTAGTTACATTACAGTTGAAAAGGCGTCCAGGGTGCATGATAAAATTAAATGTTCGCTACAGCTACAGATAGGCAATACAACACAAGGTTACATCTCTCAGTGGACAACAAGTATTAAAGATAGGTGTGGCAGTCCTATATATATATATACACAAAAAAAGAAGCAGAGAACTCTGGGTAGTGCCCTTTTTACAGTGGGCAATTAGGCCACAAGATCTAGGGGAGAACTTCTCTGACAGCGATTTATACTAACCCTACTGCTAGAATTTTGGTAAATGGGAACCTCACGGATCAGATAGAGATTAAACGTGGGACTCATCAGGGATGTGCCCTGTGCCCCCGACTTTTTAATATATATATATTGAACCTTTGGCAAAAAAATATAAGAGCTAACCCAAACATAAGACCATTTAAGCACAGATGCTGGGAAAAGAAGGTGGGTCTTTCCGCAGATGACCTGATGATTTATACTAGCGATATGGAGAAATCCCTCCCGGAGATTTTTAAAACCCTACAAGAATTCGGGAAGGTATCAGGTTATTTAGTCAACCAGCAGAAGACTGAAATAATGGAGTGGAATACCCACTGCTCCAGCCCTCTAGTGAAACAAGAGATTACATATTTGGGGATCCAGGTGGTACAGAATCTTAATGATCTGGCTCAGATAGATTTTGCAAAGGTAAAAAAGAAACTACTACTCTAGTGATGTTCTGCAAAACACTCTCCCGCAACTTTTTCTAGGAAGATCAAACTAATTGAAAATGCCCATACTACCTAAATTTACTTTTATCTTCAATACAATTACATTGGAGTTTAATGTGGACTCCATTAAAAAATTGCAAGGAACATTGAGTAGCTTTATTTGGGCAGATAATGGGATAAGGATTGCTTGGAAGAAGCAGCGCCTGAGGAAGATCTATGGGGGAATTGCTAGTCCTGAACTCCTAACATACTGTTGCGCTTTCCAGTTTAAGACTTTTAGATTGCTTATTTGGAAAAATGCTTTCTATACCCAACTCTTTTAGGCCTTAATAATGGAAGAGAGGGATAAGACACATTATTCCTACATACATTTGTCCATCCTAAATATTTTTAAAAGGTGAGAATAAAGATCCTAAGGGTTGCATGCAACATATGGTATCAGATTAGACAGACTTTGGCAATACCTTATTACTGCGATTCAGCTCCGATCTGAGATTCCCAGGGGACACCTATATATCTTTTAGACAAATTGGCAGTTCCGTTAAAGCAAGCAGGGATAGACAAATGGGGTCAATTGCTGCAAGAAAACAAAGTAGCCTTCTGGGACTCACTAGTAAGATTAACAGAAGGACACCTTTCTAAATTTAAATATTACCAGCATTTAAGCTGGGCAAACGATTTGACGAATATAGGTGAAGGCAGTAACGACTTTGAGATGAATTATCAATTAAGATCTCCTCAAAGAAGGAGGTTGCAAAATGACACTGGATGCTGATTGAGACCGAGGAGGAACCCTATTCTATGCTGGGAGAGATCTGGAAGAGGGACCTGCCAAGGCAAGTATCAATGACTACCTTTTTGTCTACTGTAAAGTCTGCATCCTTCACAAAAAAATCATCTCTTCACAGTGCACAAGGCGTACTGGACTCCAAAGGAGCTATCTAAGCTGGGGAGACAAGAGAGGAAGAAATGCCCTAAATGTGGGGAAGAAAGAGCGGATGATGTCCACATGTTTTGGTAGTGCCCTCTGATAGAGTCCTTCTGGCACGTTGTGGGTAAGGTGGTCAGAGAGATTATAAACAAAGGCATTAAGGTACGCCTAGCGATGGTAATATTTGGGATGGAAGAGGGGAAAATTTAGATTTTTCACAGCCTGCTGGGCAGAAAATCTGGATTTTATTAAGGACACGGAGGCTAATATTATGCAAATTCTCCTTTATTACCACAGCTCAGCAGCAATAATAGAATAGAACTTTGTGAACATTCTGAAGAGATGACTACTCCATCTCAGACCAAGTATCTTCCTTCTTGTTAGGCTGCGAAGAAAGATGTTCAACAGGAAAGGAACAGCATTCCAACGAATAAATTTCCAACTTGTAATCCAGAGAGAAGTAGATTCTTATTCTGAAAGAAGAAGAATACATTCCAAATAACATTGATCAAATAAAGGGTGGGTTATACATGAGAATAGAGGCGGGATAATATTAGCCTCCGTGTCCTTAATAAAATCCAGATTTTCTGCCCAGCAGGCTGTGAAAAATCTAAATTTTATGGCATGACACGGAGGCCATATTATGCAAGTTCAAAGTGCATTAAGAACATTATCAATCACATTAGAGATTGGTCTAAAATAACAAGATCTAAACATACTATCGTTAGACCAGTCTGCCGCCTTCAGTATTTCTTGTAAACCACCACCAAGGAAATAGGCTTTGGAAGCAGAAGCGCCTCTAAGGGAATGAGCTCCAAAAATTGAGGTATTGATGCCACTTTCATACATAACTTCTTTCACCCACCTAGCTAGAGTTGGTGAGGAAACTCCTTTATGGGGGGATCTAAAGGAAATTAATAATTGAGTTTCATTACATCTAAGATTAGCAGTCCTCCTTTCATACTCTTTCAGGCATTTAACCACGCAAAGTCTTTCATTCTGAGGAAAGAAGGGATAGAAGATAGAGGAGGATATGGTTTTAGTTCTTCTTTTAAGATAAAAGCAAACACCCTCTGGTTGAAATGATCTGCTAGAAATATCTAGGGCTTTGACGTCTGAGGTTCTTCTGAAGGATACCAGACATAATAAAACAGTAAGTTTGAGAGAGATTCGTTTCAGAGAAAGGGAAGAGTTTTCTCCCCAAGAAGATAAGGTTCTGAGTACCAGAGTAACGTCCCAAAGGGCGGTATATTTAGCAGTTGGAGGATTGATGACTCTCATGCTCCTCATAATTTTCCTAGTGAGTAAGTTCTGTCCGACGGATAGACCATCAATAAGGGAGTGGCCTGCAGAAATTGCTGATCTATAGACATTAACGGTTCTATAAGAAAGTCCTGAAGTAAATAGTTCCGATAGGTAGTTAATGACATGAACTAGATCAATTGAAACGGGATCGTAATTTCGTTGAAGACACCAGCGAACCCATTTGTTCCAAGCCAGTCTATATGCCTTCCTTGTTCCTTGAGCCCATGACTCAGAGATGAGTCTGAAAGCATTAGGCGAAAGCCCAGGGATTTGCCATTGTCTCCTGAAATCCTCCATGCCATCAGGGTTAGAAGACCCTGATCCACAAGGGGGTGGATGTCTCCCTCTGGGCCCAAGAGGATTTCTCTGAACGTGGGTAAGAGAATTGGAAAGTCTATGCTCATTTCCAGGATGACTGGAAACCAGGCTTGGGACCTCCAGAGAGGAGTTATCACGGTTATAACCTCGGTGTAGCGTCGAGCATGAAGAAGAAGTCGAGGAAGCAAGGCAAACGGCGGGAAGGCATAAGGTTTCAGACCTCTCCAGTCTTGTAAAAAGGCATCTACTTTCCGAGCTAGAGGGTCCGGCCTCCAACTGAAGAATTCCTTCAGTTGTGTGTTCAGGCGATCTGCAAAAAGGTCTGTCCTGAAAGGACCCCACATTGAGTGAATAGTCAGAAAAATTTGTCTGTCTAACCTCCAGTTGCTTGAGTCCCTGAAATTCCTGGAGTACCAATCTGCTACACCATTGCTCAAACCCGGAATATGTTCCGCTACTACCGAAATGTCTTTGTTCAAGCAATATTCCCAAAAACTCTTCGCAAGGTCCGTCAGGCCCTTGGAGTGTGGACCTCCTAATTTGTTGATGTAGCGGACTGCTGAAACATTGTCCATTCGTAGAGTCACACAGCATTTCGCTGTTTTGGGTGTAAAGCAACGCATTGCAAATGAACCTGCTAGTAATTCTAAGCAGTTGATATGCAATCTCTTCTCCTGAGTGGTCCAACGACCACCTGTTGAGTACTTCCCACATCTCGCTCCCCAACCTTGTAAACTCGCATCTGATTCTATTATCAGATCCGGTTGTTCCCCGAAAATGGCTCTGCCATTCCACGCTTCCGCATTCCTCAACCACCAGAGGAGTTCTGTTTTCGACTCTTGATCTAGAGAGATCATATGGGAGTACGAGTGGTTTGATCTTAGAGCACTCGCTTTTAGTCTTTGAAGTGCTCGATAGTGGAGTGGTCCTGGGAAAATAGCTTGGATCGTTGAAGACAAGAGTCCCACTATTCTTGCTAGCACTCTCAGAGGAAAGGTTTTCTTCAAAAGAGCTTTCCTCAATTCTTTCCTTACCTTCCTGACTTTTTCGGATGGTAATTTTAGTTCCGCTTTGATAGTATCTACCGTAAAGCCTAGGAATTGGGTTTCTTGACTGGGTATTGTACAGGATTTTTTTAAATTTATGATGAAACCCAGATGTTCCAAGATTCGGATTGCAAGGTTTGTGTGAAGAGAGGCAGTCTCTTTCGATTGGGCCATTATTAAGATGTCGTCTAGGTATATGATCAGTCTTACCCCTCTTTCCCTGAGCCAAGCGGTCACAGGTCGTAGAACCTTGGTAAAGCACCAAGGGGCAGACGATAGTCCGAAGGGGAGACTGCAAAATTGGTAGAGTTTTCCTAACCAAGTGAACTGGAGGAATTTCTGATGGGGTTCCCAAATGGGAATTGTGAGGTAAGCGTCCTTTAAGTCCAACCTGGTGAGCCAGTCCCCTTTCCTTAAGATGTCTCTTAGGAGGTGAATCCCCTCCATTTTGAAATGTTGGTAAACTACCCAACGATTTAAATCTTTTAAGTTTATTACAGGCCTCTGTTCTTTGTTTTTCTTCTCTACTAGAAAAACATTGCTGATAAATCCTTTTATTCTGGTCTCGATTATAGCACCTTTCTCTAAGAGTGCGTGTACTTCCTTGGAGACCAGGTCTCTGTCTTTGGGAGGGAAAGTGATCTCGTGAGGGCAACGTGTTTGGAAGGGGATCCCCAGAAAATCTATTTTGTAACCCTTTACTGTTTGTAAGACCCAGTTGTCTTGAGTTATTAAGTTCCAGTTCCCAGCAAACTGGCGTAATCTCCCTCCCACCTTTGGAGGGGTATCTAAATGGTCTTTGAAGGTTCCTACCTGAAGAAAAGGAACGTTGTCTTCTCTCGCCTCTGAAGGTGCGGCCTCGATTTCTTTGCCTTTGTGGGAAGAATTGGGAGTTGTAGCTGTTATGAAATCTTCCTCCGCGGGTGTTGAAGGGTCTTGTAGGTTGAGCTCCGCGGCCGGGAAAACGACCCCGTGTTCTCCCGGCCCTGGTAAAAACTCTATCGTTGAATACCTTTTTTATTTCCTTTTGTGATTTCTGAATGGAGCTAAAAGCGCTGACATATTTTGCCATTTCTTTGATGAAGTCTTCTCCAAACAGGAGACCTTGAGAATCAGCACCTCCGTCTTTTTTAGCCAGTTCAATGAGTTTAGGGTCTATTTTAAGCAAGACTCCCTTTCTCCTCTCCGTGGAGATGGCGGTATTAGCGTTGCCTACAAGGCATATAGCTCTTTGCACCCATTCTCTGAGCTCCTTGATGTCAATTTGATTATTGCCTACGTAGGCCGATTCCGTCATTTCAAATATTTTAGACAAAGGACCTACAACGTTAAGTAGACGGTCCTGGCATGACTTCAGTCCTTTATCAATGCCCTTCCTTGGGTCCCTGTTGTTCTTGGCTATAAATGCCACCACTTTGGGGTCCAGCTCAGGTGTCATAGCAATTTTATTTGGCAGGGACGGGCGTGGGCACTCGGATCTCAATCTGGATCTTACTTCTTGGGGAATCTCCCTTCTAAGCCAGTAAGACAGGTAATCGACTATGTGCTGTGAGGGGGTCCACTCTGGGGACAGGGGATGCTTTATAAGAAGGGGATCGAACATTTCTTCCCCAAAGGGATCAAGGAGCATACTGTTGGGTGCTGAGGCCTTAGACGCCTCTTCACGGCTTCCAGTTCCCCTGGTGTGGTCGTCTTCCACATCAGTATTGAATCCTGATGAACAGGATAGTTCTATTTCCTCCTCGCAGCTTTCATCGCTGCTATTAATATTGATTGGAAGCTCTGGGCCTCTATTTTGCCCATCTGGGGTGCCCGAGGCACCAGTCTTGTCAGCGCCCCTAGGGCCTGAAGTAATAGAGCTTCTGGGCTTCTTCGCCCCTTTATTAGGTTTAGGCACAGGAATAGCTCTTTTTCCTACCTTTTTTGGACCCCCATTGACCTTACTAGTAGAGGGAGTGGAGGAAAGGCTAGTAATTAAATCTAACTTTTTGTTAATGGCATCGTCAATTGATCCTAAGGCTTTCTCTACAGCCTTATTGACGAGCTCCTCTAGGTTAAGGTCAGTCGATGGGGGTGTGGATATGGTAATTCCCCTTTTTTTTTTTTTTTTGGGTAAATAAACTTCAAACTGTTGTTAATATTATTAGTAAATCGGAAAAGTTACCGATTATAAACGTGAGAAAAGGTGAGGGGAAACGCATGAGAGGGTGAGGAGATCCTTCGCGAAGTCCGTTGAGAAGCGTTGTTAAGGGACACAAAATGGTTGCCACGCATGTTACTACGCGAACGTGGTCTCTGCTAATGGGCATTCCTCTAACGCGCGTGCGCGTCATTGCCCCGTGTTTGTTTACATCGCAAACAAACACGGTGTCCGAAAATTGACTAAACGTTCCCAATGTGGAACCAAGGTGTGGGGCTAGGGCTTAGGAGCATGCGGGCAGACTTGATGTTAGACTAGAAGGTAGGCGTGCGTGCGAGCATCAAATTGCGTGTGTGGGCGAGGTATATTTAAAAAGGCACCGCGTAACGGGAGCTTGTCGGATTAATGGACAAGTTGTCAAAGTGTCAGAATACTAATTCCTCAGCATATCATTGGAATAATGAGGACGAGGACGACGCTCATTCAGTCGTCCTCGTCTGTAGAGAAATATAGAACGATAGGTAGATAAAAATAGAGATGACAAGCCCCTAGTGCAAAGCGAGTAAAGTCTACAATACGTGTATACGTGTAGAAAGACACAGAGTGACTTCCTGGATGACAGTATTATAAAGATATATATAAATAAGTATAAGATCTAGTTACTGCTGACACAACATAAAAATTAAATTATTATAAGTGTTTTAAGCATTATATAAACATTTTAACAAAGCAGCAAGACACCAAGTGTCATAAATAAGCTTATTCTAAGGTTAAGTTACTAAGCTTGAAGCGCAGAGTACTTATCTTTCTGAGCAGCAGCAACAAAGAAGGAAGATACTTGGTCTGAGATGGAGTAGTCATCTCTTCAGAATGTTCACAAAGTTCTATTCTATTATTGCTGCTGAGCTGTGGTAATAAAGGAGAATTTGCATAATATGGCCTCCGTGTCATGCCATAAAATTAAGCTATCAATGAATCAAAAATCTTTATTGTTCATATTAATGTTGTTGGCAAGGAAGGAGATCTGTATAAAATGGGTATTGCCTTCTACCTCAACAAAATTGGAGTGGATATTATCAATTCGGAGAGTAAATTCCCTGCATCGTGAGAGTTCCTCAGAGAAAAAGGCTACGTTTTGGGAGTTGTGGGAGAATTGGGAAATGATAAGAACATAGAAGGGAGAGTAAAAGCGCTAAATGAGAAATCAGTCCTATGATTAAAATATCAATAGCCTAATCGGGGGACGAAAAATTCCCTCCCTGGAAGATTAGCTAAGTGGCTATAAGACTGATTTAGAGTGTAACATCGAAGACACTTGGGATCCACCCTTTTTAAAAGGGGAAAAGGGCCTGGAGTTGCCTGCAGAATCTGCCTAACCGAGTCTTTATATGCCTATTGATGTTATATGAGGACTAAAAACAAAAAAGAAATAACTACACTTATACCGAAGCGGCTGGCAGGGAATAAGGGTGGAGGGGTGGGGGAGGAAAGGTGGGGTAGCGGAAGGGGGGATATATATAAAAAAAAAACACCACTTACCTTTTCCGCCGGCCATCTTTCCTAGCTTCCTCGGAGTCCAGGAAGTCCAGTTTGGCTCCCCTAAGCCAATCACAATGCTGCAATGCAACGTTGTGATCAGTCTGAGTGCCATGGATGGGCTCAGATGGAGACTGGGGGTCTGGGCGTATTCCCCACCAGGCTGTGTAATGTAGCCAGATGGGGACCATGCTAAGTAAGCATGACTGTTTGGCTGGTCCCTGACTGCCGGCAAAGCAGTCATGTGCACAAACCACTACTCCCCATGTGCCTTCAGCCCCACCCCCTCCCTAACCCAGCCCCAAACCTATGAAAAATAAAGTGATAACAACAGCAGTATTATTATTTTATTTTTCAAGCTTAAAGAGCAGTGCAGCGACGCTACTCCGCCTTAGCGGAGGAGCCACCCCTGCACTTATATGATAATTAAAAAAGAAAGAGAAAAATATATGAGAAACATTTGAGCTCTGAAGAAGTTACTAAACATCATAAAACATGTCAGCTGTTTCTGTGATAGGAGTAATGTTGAAAACTAGAATAAAAAGACATTTTTAATCAAAATTAAAGGTGCCTCTAAAATTTTGTGACTTTCCTTTATGAAATCATCAACTGCCTATACTTATACTATGACTACAGATTCTGATGTACTTGTTGTACTTCACTACCTGGGAACTGGCTTCCTTCAGAAGACCGGTGGCACCACAGCAGGCATCTCACAGACTAGAAGCCTCCACCAGTTGTTGTGCTGCATCATCAGCCATCTACAGAGGTTAAGAATAATAACACAGATTGTTGATGGGAACGGGGCGGCTCCTCCACTAAGGAAGAGGAGCGTCGACCCACAGGAAAAATAAAATGATAATAACATCATGTTATTATCATTTTATTTTTCATTACTCCTCTAGCGGCGAGGCGAGCTGGACTGCCAACAGAGCCGGGGGCAGGGGGTGGGGGCGTGGGGGGAAGTGGTGGGCATTCTCTTAAGTGCCCATGATGGTTTGGCATGTTCTCCACCGGGCTGTGTTACACACCCAGTGAAGGCTAGTGACATTTGAAAGTTGTGAGGCGAAAAACAATCCTCATACTTCACTGTGGCCAGCGAGGCATAGTGAGCGAACCCAAACCACCTACATGGGTTCAAGGGGGTTCAACCCCGTGACAATTGTGAAAAATAGTGGGCAAATGGTGTATTTTCAAGCAAATTTGAGAAAGAGGTGACAACCAAGAGACAATGCCCATGATGGCGTGGGGCTCAGATGTATGATGCCAGGTCTGATACCCTGCTCGCTCTGCCTCTTGCGCGTTAAAATGTGTTTGCGTGAATTAATTCAGCAGCTCTGTGCGGACTGCATTCACTGTGGCATTAAATCTAGTGTGTGTAGGTGACATAACATATAACATAGAATGATAGAACAGACATAACATGGCATAGCAAAGCTATGACTCACATACCAAAATACAGCATGACATGATATTTCATAGACTAAATAGTATGACATGGGATGACATACCATGGAGGGGTAAAATGTAACATGTGATAGCATGGCATGACATAATATATCATTGCATGACACAACATAACATGACATAGTATGACAGCCTGGGAAGCAAGACATGACAAATGGTTCCATTGCTGTTTAGCTAGATGTGTGCCATGCATAGCATGACATGACGTTGTATAGGGTAGAATAATTGGATATAATTTAAGATAGCATATAATGGCAAAAGAGTGCACAGCTTGACATAACACAGCATATCACTTGCATGACATGGAATAACCTGGGATGACATGACCTTGCACAGTATGCTATGAAATAGCAGTGTGATCATGGCTTAGGAAAGCTTGGCATGACATACAATAGCATTAGACCATACGGCGTAGCAAAGCATGACATTACGTAACAGCATGAAATGGTTTTATGAATAAGATGCTATATGTGTATCCTGTAAAAATTGTCGTAAATGGTGGATGAAAGATTTCAGAGTAGAACAGACATATTAGTGAATCCATGTGTTTTTTATTTTTATAATTCGGGTAAGGCTTAAGGGCTGTTTTTTGTTTAGATGCCAGCATAGCAGATTATACCATTCATTTACATAAACAAGCCGCCTGACGTCATATTGTAATGAGTCAGGCTGGTGTTAATCAGCGTGGTGGATTGGCCTTTTGACAGGCTGACTGCAACGCAGATAATCTACAGCAAACCCTATCATTAAAGGGGGGTAAGGAATTAGCACAAACCGTGCGATCCTGGGCAAATCCCATCATGTTAAGCGCTCCAAGCTCCTCATTTTTCTGAACCAAAGCGCCTAAACGAGGCATAAAGTTTGTGGTGTGAGCAATATGAATAAATTGCATTTCTATTACAATTGAGACATCCCAGCCATGGAGGGGGGGGGGGGGTCACAGGGAGCCCAGTGTTCAAACTCGGGGGCACATGAGGCGGCCCAGACTGTAAACAGTTGAAAGGGCGAGATTTTGATCGATACCTCATCACTATTGATCCAAACCTCGATCTGGTCGACTGAACCTTGTTGCCTGTCTTGGAGGAAGAAAGTGCCCCTCTCTGCAAGTTAGTTCACCCAATAAAGGACTCTGCTCCCAAAGATCACAAACAACTTCTAGCTTTCAAAAGTTTATTGTAAGGATATGATAAGCTGCAAATACAGGCATCTCAGAATGAGATTCACGAGATACACAGGTCCAATTACATACATGTGCTCTCGGAAAGCCCTCAGACGAGCAACGGAAATCACTAACACAAGTTCTAAGAATAATAAAGCTATCAGCATTGACGCATATCTCTCCTTCATTTAAGTTGGAGGAAAACGCACAGGTTAGGCTGTCCCTACCCTGCTCTAGATGGTATCCCTACTTAACCAAGTCCCAACCTAACAAAGGTGTCAGCAGTGAATGACCCCCAAGGGAAGTCACTCACCCTAAGTCTCTTGGTGAAAACCTATAGTTCTCCAGTCATGACCCCTCTCTGCCTACCCATCCGCTCTCTAAAGGGTCCTCAGGTATCTGCTCTAACTCCACCCAGGGGTGCTGTCCCTAATACAAAACAGTCAACAACATTTGAGACGCCCCTTGCGAGACGCCCCTCACGTGGTGTAGCTTCTGGCTTTTTCCATGATGCTTTGTATTGGGCCTCATACGTTAGAGTTGACCTTGCTTCTCAGACTCTTCTCCGGCCCGCTGATACCCCTTAAACATTCCGGAACCCTCCTCCATGTCTGGGCCGTCTACTGAACAGACCTCTATTCATTCATTTATAATTGGATCCCCCCTTTTCCTTTGCAGACAGATATCTGCAGCCAAGAACCCAACTCTCATAGACTTCCAAAAAAGGCTTGCAACATTTCTCAGCCCAGACATGTACGTGCAAATCGATGTTAAAACATTTCAGGCCTACAATATTTCTCATCATGATTATAGCATTCAACTTCTTCATTAATTAAAGCATGTTAATACTCTTATTCTATTATTCAGTAAACATCTCTATAAATCATGGCCCATTTAATGCAATGACCAAAACATTAATACAATCTGTGTCGTGAAAAGAAACACCTTCCCTTTTAGCTCTGGCCCTGAGGCCTACCACATTCTGCGTTTAACCACATACCATCTTACATTTTAACAGCTACACGACATGGATTCAGAAATAATCACATCTACTAAAATCATATAGTGTCACACATTTCTGTATTAATTCCACTTCTACTTAAATCTCTACATTAGCTATACATTCAGAATATAATTACAGATACTATTAGCACTCATGGCATTTCTCCTCATGATTTGTGCTTACTACAGGTAAGTGTGATGTACTCATACATTTAGGTCAGTTTGCGCTCTCTCAGTTCCCCCCTTTGATGACCTCTCGGGGTCATCACTAACATTTAAACTGCAGTTATTGCTGGCATGATTTGTCTCTGCGCTTCCAGAGCCCTCAGGCTCCTGTACTGATTATCTTGTATGGCAGCCAATCTCTGCAGCTGTTCTCTTTGGGCCCTTTCTGACCTTCTTGCTCTGTACCATTTGAATACCCTCACCAATCCCCACAATATAATCCCACAGATCAATATTATGATGATAGGTTTTAGTATATACCACACAAAGCTTTTGCCTAAGGTGGAAATCCACCCTCCAACTTCACTCATTCCGTGGCCCACCTTTTCCCAGACATTTTCTCTACTCAAGTCTTCGATCTCCTTGTGAATATTAGTTATGTTCCTAATAACTTTCTCAAGGGGCTTCGAATTGTCTGGAATGTAAGTACAACATTCCTGGACCTTCAAAGCCTTACAGACTCCGCCCTCTTTTGCTAGTAGGACATCTAACGCAAGACGGTTCTGAAGAACCATAGCCCTTATCGATTGCATCTCTCCTTCTACCAGCATTAAGGACTGAGCAGTGCTGGCAGACAACCTGTCGACAACTGTTGCCAGTCGTCTAATTTTAACATCATTAAGGATTACTCCCAAAAGAGGGAACATAGCTCCAAAGACATCTCCAACCATTTCTGCATCTCCTATATCTCTCCTTCCCCTCGATGATGTCTTGCCCTCAATGATCACTAAGTCTTGTGCATGATATATTTTGGGGAAGACAATTGCTAAGTAACATGATCCATACCAGTTGTCAGGTAGTCTCACGTAGGCATTTCTTCCACATACAAAATACACATTTGGAATCACTTGCATTCCCTTCAGGAAATCCTTAGTATAGTACTCTATATTGAAAGCATGTTCACAGTCGACTTCTCCCACGTATACATTTTCATAATACGTTTTGGCTCGGTGAAGACATAGCTTTCCTCTCTGCGTCTTATCTAAAGCTATTGGACCACTACTACCCTTTCTCTTGTGTGCCTTCTCTTCCTCGGTCCAATCTGTTTTCCATTGTCCTGATTTTTTCAAAATCTTTTGTCTCCTGTAACGATCATCCACCTGCCCTATGAACTTCTTCTCGACTTCTGACACCTTGCATGTCAGGTTATTTCTACGGGCATGTGAAGTATCTAAGGTAATCCAAGGAATGAAGAACTTGGCCAATCTGTCTTCACTCTTCCAGTAGTCCCATTTGTTCATCTGCTTATAATTTGGGACTTCTGGCAACACTGAATCATAATTGGAGAAATAGTATTCGAAACTATCTCTCTCATAAAATATACTAAGCAATAAGCTACATGTAATGCCATATGTCAGCGGGAGGTGATGGTATCTAATGCCTTCATCTACAGACGCCGGCAACTGCATGCAGACGTAACAATCCTTAACCTCCATGGCATCCACGTATTCATATAAAAGTTTAGCATAAGCATTTGACCTAAAGTCTCCTTGGGACTCATCTACGTGTAACCTGCGGGCTTCTGCAGCTAATAACGCTTTCTCTTGAGTGTTTTCCCTTTTCTCACCAGCAACAGTAGGTGTAAGCGTTTCTACAGAATTCACATCAGTTACCTTTGCCTCTTCCTCATGTCCCTGTACATAAGAAATTGTTACCACTAAAGCTATTAATATTATCACTCCTACTATTAGTGTACCTATTATACATTTAGCTCTGCGGTTCTGGGTGCCGGCCTCCATTTCGTCAGACAATATGGCTCTCTCTTATCTTAGCAAAAAGTTCTTTTCCTCTCGTTCCTTTACAGTCTCCTTTTAATCCTTTTGTCTTTAGAATCCACACAACTGGAAGCTGACAACCTTCTTCGCAAAAGTCCTTTAACAGTTCAATAAAGACAACCCTAGCCCTTCTCCATCAACTCAAGGGAAGTTCCCTAAAATTCTCTGCTTCCTGGGCGCTAGGTAATCTTCTTTTTTCTGTTCACTTTATTTACAAAGTCCTTTAACAGTCTACTATCAAGCCTGTGCCTGCAGCTTCGATAGCAAAGTTCAGTATTTCCAAACGAAGATTGTGCTCTTCATGTGCTGTTATCGTTGTACCAAAGTCGGGGAATTGCAATTCTGAGAGAAACATGTGTTTTAACTTGCTGAGGCGGGGAGGTCTGGGGAGCATGAATGTTAGTGACCCTTCTTGTTCGACTCCGGGTACCAACAGTCGTATTTCCATGGTGACAATGGGCTCAGAACTGGACACCACCACCGCTCGGATCCTCCCTGTCTCCGGTTTCACAGACATTTGTCGCCAGATATGTCCACTCAGGTGTGGAGTATCTTCTGTTAGGCACACGCACTCTTCTTGACCTTCTTCGGTCGGGTGCTTCAGCGCCCTGAGCACCTTCTTCCGGGTCTGAGTCTTCTGATATCGGAGGAAGGGTTACCTCTGGAGTTGACCTCAGGCTAGAGCTCCTTCTTTGCGGCCAATCAGCTTCTCCATGTGCCCTTCTACTCCTTCTCCTTCTTGTCTGTTCTCGCTCTCTGTCAGACCTGTCAGTGTCTGACTCGTACTCCCAGCTACTTTCTCCTTCTGTAGCGTCGTCTGTTTCGCTGTTATACTGACCGTCCTCAGCTTGGTCAGACTCGTTCCCTGCTTCCGCTGGCACCTCTACAGCTTGGCTAGCCCCCTCTATGGCTTCTCGGTCCTCTTCTGGACGTCTATCCGAGAGAGGAGCTGTTTCTTCCCGAGGTGCTGGAACCCTTCGCGTATGTGACGCGTGGATCCAATTGGGCAGGCCTCCCACCTTCACAGCTGTGTTCGTGATCAGGATGATCTGGAAGGGCCCACGCCAACGAATATCCAAGCAGCTTCTTCTCACATGTTTTTTCACCAGGACCCAGTCCCCAGGGTACAGGTCATGGCACGGGCCCTGGCACGATGGAACCTCGGCAGCCTGCACCTGAAGGGACACAGAACGAATGGCGTCAGACAGCCCCTTACAATAGTCCAGGATCATATCATCTGTGATATTTAACAGTGCAGTAGTTGGGACAGATGGCAGCCTCATTGCTCTCCCCATTAACACCTCATGTGGTGATAACCCCGTTCTTCTGTCTGGGGTACTACGAAGGCTCATGAGAACCAATGGCAGGGCGTCAGGCCAACTCAGGGTCGTTGAGGAACAAACTTTGGCTATTCTGGCCTTGATCGTGCCATTGATCTGCTCCACAATTCCTGAGGCTTCTGGTCGGTAACTGCAATGCAACTTCTGATCGATATTCAGAGCTGCACAAATCATTTTCACAAGCTCGCTGTTAAAATGTGTTCCCCTATCTGATTCCAAAAAGGCCGGCACCCCGAAGCGCGGAATGAGTTCCCTAAGCAGTAACTTGGCCACTGTGAGGGTGTCGCACCTACGTGTAGGGTATGCCTCAACCCATCTGGAGAACACACAAACAACCACCAGGACATAGCGGAGGCGGTTGCACCTTGGCATTTCAATGAAATCTATCTGCATTCGATTGAATGGACCTCCAGACCTTCCTATGTGACTCAGTGCAACTGGTGTTCTTTTTCCTACGTTCAGCTGCTGGCAGGTCACACAACGCTGGCACACTGCTTCTGCTGCTATTCTAAACTTAGGATTGTACCAAGTTTGTCTAAACACTCTCAGCATAGCATCTCTCCCTAAGTGTACGGGACCATGTATGAGTCTAGCCATTGGACTCACCATCTCATTGGGCAACACTGCTCTGCCGTCTGCTGAGACCCAAAAATGGGACTCACCCATTACACATCCTGCCTTTTCCCATGTTTCTTTTTCAATATCAGGAGCATTTTCTTGCATGTTTGACAGTTCATCCCAAGTATCAACAGTTTCCAGTATCATGGCTAATTCAGACCTTACATTTATTCCACCCACTTCCACCTCTGTGAAAGAGTACCCTTGTTCCGCGCAATACCGCGCAACTTCATCAGCATATCTATTGCCTTTCGAAACGAAGTCCTCATTTCTGGTATGTGCGGTGCACTTTACAACTGCGATACCTGCTGGGCATTGCAACGCCTCTAACAACAGGCGCACAAACTCTCCATTGCGAATGGGAGAGCCTGAAGAGGTCATGAAGCCTCTTTGAGACCATAACTGCCCGTAATCATGAACTACCCCATAACCATATTGGCTGTCGGTGTATATGGTGACTCGAATTTGATTGCTGGCCAAGCACGCACGTGTCAAGGCAACAATCTCGGCTACCTGAGCGGAGTGTACTCCTTCCAGGCACCCAGCTTCCACAACTCCAGCAATTGTACAAACAGCATAAGCTGCTCTCAACTGCCCAACTTCGTCTCTTACACATGAGCCATCGACAAAGAAAATTTCGTCTGGGTCGGTCAGTGGCTCATCTACGATGTCGGGTCTGGGTTTGGTGCATAGTTCAGTCACATCGAGGCAGTCATGGTCTGTACATTCATCATCATCCTCGATATCATTTGGGAGTGGCATCAAGGTAGCAGGGTTCAAAACAGAGCATCTCTTGAGGGTCACATTCTCTGCAGCAAGAATAACTTGCTCATATCGCGTGAGCCTGCTGTTGGTCAGATGCTGTGTTTTGGTCCTGGTCATCAACAGTTCAACAGAATGGGGCACGCACACCTCTAACGGGTGCCCCATGACGATATTTTCACATCTCTCAATGCTGACACCCGTTGCAGCAACGGATTTGAGACATCCGGGCAACGCTGCGGCTACTGGGTCTAAAGTAGCCGAGAAATAAGCAACTGGTCTACGGGCATTCCCATGGATTTGGACTAACACAGACAACGCGCAACCTTCTCTCTCACAACAGTAAAGAAAAAATGGTTTATTGTAATCAGGCATTCCCAATGCCGGAGCACGACACAGGTCCTCTCGCAGCTGTAGGAATGCCATCAAACAGTCTTTGTCCCATGGTACCGGATCGCTCACCTCCTTGTGCGTCAGTTTTTGCAAGGGCTTTGCTTTCAGTGAAAAGTTCACGATCCACTGTCGGCAATAACCCACCATCCCTAGGAACATCCTGACCTCTCTCTGTGTCTTAGGCGCATTCATTTTCATGATCGCCTCTATCCTGTCTGGTGACACCTTTCGTTTGCCTTTCTCTATTCTGTGTCCCAAGTACTGCACTTCTGTCAGGCAGTACTGCAATTTTCCCGGGGACACCTTGTGCCCATTGGCAGCTAGGTGATTTAACAAAGCAATGGAGTCCTCCCTGCAAGCTTCTTCTGTTTCTGACGCCACGAGGAGGTCGTCTATGTACTGGACCAGAACTGACTTCTGGGGCAGCACTAGACTTTCAAGATTTTTCTTCAAAAGCTGGTTAAAGATCGATGGGCTCTCTGTATACCCCTGAGGGATACGACACCATGTTAGGACGCGATTTTCCAGCTTAAATGCGAAAAGAAAATGGCTTTCTTCGTCCAGAGGGATCGAAAAGAAAGCCTGACAAAGATCGATCACAGTGAACCACTCAGCTTGGAATGGAATCTGAAACAGTATCACTGATGGATTCGGTACCACTGGACAACACGAAACGACTATGTTATTAATCTTTCGAAGGTCCTGTACTATCCGAAATTTCCCATTTGGTTTCTGCAGACCCATAATCGGGGAGTTGCATGGACTACCCACGATTTCTTTCAGTATTCCCTGTTTAATCATGGACTCGATCACGGGTTTTATGCCTGCAATCGTTTCTGGAGTCAATTTATATTGGGGTGTTCTTGGGAACTCAGCATGCGGTTTCACTACAATTTTCACTGGGTCCACCCCTTTTACCAATCCTATCTCTTCCCCAGTGAAATCCCATACTTCTGGTGCCACTGTCTCTCTCAAGTCCCAGGGGAGCTCATCTACTGTTAAAGTAGGATACAGCTCCACGCATATTCTTGAGTTTGCAACTTTGAAGTCTGCATCATCATCATTGGTCAATACCTCCACTCCCTGAGGTGTACAATATATAGTACAATTCAATTTACACAACAGGTCTCTTCCTAGCAGACACACAGGACTTGAATCGCAAACCACAAACTGGTGCTCATCGCTGTACTTCCCTATTTTCACCTGTACCGGTTCTGTCAATTGGCTGGTTATTCTCCTGTTTGCGACCCCCACCACCTGTATGGTCTCTCCAGACATGGGCAGGTCTGGAACTGCAGCTGATCTGATCGTGGATCTAGTGGCTCCTGTGTCCACCAGAAATGTCGTAGGGCACCCTGCTACTTCTGCTTCCACATAGGGTCCCCTCTGGTCCACCTCCAAGGCTGCCCCGAGGGTGCAGTCTTCTCTTTCCACTCTCTGTCCGGTTAATGGGTCCACATAATAGCACTCTTCCCCTTCTACAAACAGGGGCATTTGTCTATAGGTCTTACCCATAGTCCCTACTCGAGGAGGTTGCGGGAACTGGGCTCGGGGAGGAGCCCCCCCCCCTTTGAGCACCTTTCCTTGGTATGGCGTCACCCCTCTTGTAGGCGCGCTCTGGACCTCTTCCTCCTCTATCTCTTGCTCTCCTATCTCTACATTGTAGGGGCACTCGCGTTTCCAATGCCCCACCTCGTTACACTGGTGGCACCTAGTCGTTTTCTTCAAGGCAGCTATATCTATTCTGGGTCTAAAGGTGGAACTCTCCTCATTGCCCTTGTTCTGACTGTACTGCTTCTTTCCTCCTGTACCTGTCCCTTGCTGCTGTTGCTGCTGTCCCCCCTTTCCTGCTGCCTGCATCTGTACCACCATCAACTTTTCTTTTAGTTTCTTAGCCTTGGAGTCTATCTCATCACAGCAGTACCTGGCATATCTCAGTATTTCGTCTAGGGGTTTACTTTGCCAACAAATCGAGTGTTGCTGAATCATTAAACTAATATCCGGTCTCAGTCCCAGGACGAACTTGGACACAAATTGCCCTATGTCTTTTGGATCCATTACATCCAAGCCGCTATACTGTTTAAACGCCTTCAGCAATCTCTCGTAATATTCGTGGACTGTCTCTTTGGGTTCCTGTCTTGTTCGGTCTATTCTGACCCAATCTATGTCTTGCATTGGCACTTTCTCTTTCAGCCAAGTCATCACTCTCTCGAATTTTGCCATCACAATCTCGGACGGCCCATTAGTCTTAGCATCTCTCTCTGGCTCCGTTGTGGGCCACTCAGCGCTAACCTTGCATGCTGTCCACAGATCTCCTGGTACTACAATGTCAAACAGCGTGTTCAGATCTATCCATAGGACCTTTGAGATTTTTACAAATCTCTCCACTTGCTTGTACCACTCCACTGGGTTTTCCCGTAATTTGGGGAAGGAGGTGGTAAAAGCAGCTAAATCTCCCCTACTCCAAGGGACATGTACATAGTTCCCATTTGCGACTTCACGCAAAGGGTAAGCTTCTATTCCCTGCTGTCCTCCTGGTGTCATACCAAGCGTGCTTCTCCTGCCGGTCCCTTTCTTGGACCACCTCTCTTCCCACTTATCTAGTGCCCTCCATGTCCTTATTCCAGCGATCAGTTCCCTTATGTGCGTTTTCAGCCCAATCGTTCTCCTCTCATCTAGGTCTCGATCTGTATAATGTAGCCTGTGGTTACCCTGTAATGCTTTGGTTCTTGACAAGTCCACCATATATTTGCCTGCTAGTTCGACTAACTTCTCATGGACTGCTCTCGCTTTTCGAGTAATGTCCTTTGCCATATACAGTAAGTAAGTAAGTAAGCTTTATTTCGATATAGAAAACATATCATAAAAGCAAAACATCACAGTATAAAACAATAATCGAACAGCAAATTACAATTCATTGTACTTTTAAAAAAGATCACAAGAAAAACATATTAAAAAGGAGGAGACATCATTGGATCATCAGTTTTTTAGAGGTTCTTATACGCCAAGCCCATCCTAGGAATTTTGCCAAACAGATGGCAAAGAATGGACTTGCGTCTGTGAGCAATATTCTCATGGCTTCCAAATGAGAACGGGTTCCTAGGCTCCTGAAAAGAGGCTTTAACCACCTCCGTCTGGGGGCCAAGTAAGCTCGACACTCAAATAAAAAGTGTGCAACAGATTCTGTTTTCAGCTCACAAAATGGACAATCGGGAACAGTTTGCAAGGGTGGTTTCCAGGTAGAAGTGAACTGGCATAAAGGTAGAACCCCAACCCTGAATTTGAAATATAGGGCCCTATCATGGGGACTGTGGATCAGGTCCATGTAGGCTTCTCTGGAGGGTTTACATTTAACCATCAGAAAGTTGGCAACAGTTTTTGGATGGTTAGATTTGCCCAGTCTCTCACTATCGACCCAAGACCAATAGGCCCTCTTTAATTCCTGTTTGGGAGGTGCAGTTTTGTTGTCCCACGCAGAACCTAAACCTAGCAAAATAAGTGCCTTCTTAACCTCTCTAAGCCAGGTGATCTTGTGCCAGCCAGGGAGGGACAAAACATCTTTTAGGGCATCTGCATAGCTGTGGAGTTCAGGAACGTTCCAAATTCTGGACCACAGCAGTAGGGGACGTAGTTTAGCTTGCTCGCAGATAGGGCGAGTACCTGCGTCGAGCAAGAGTGGAATTGTGGGAGTGCTCTGGGGTAACCTCATCAGGTCTTTGTGGAATTTATTTTCTAGGTGGGCCAAAGTGTCCACTTTCTGGGTTCCCCAAAGTTCTGCGCCATACAATGCTGCACTCACAACCCTGGCCCTATAAATGTCAAGAGGTGCCCCAATTGGTTTTGTTGAGGAGGCGCGTTGTTCTTTAAGCAGAGCGCCAACAACCCTCTTGTGGGTTAGAAACACTTTCTGATGGTGAGCCTTCCAATTCATGCTATCACAGAGGCGTATGCCTAAATAGTCAAATTCTTTGACCCGTTCTAATGGAACGGAGTCTAGAGTAGGGGGTTTGGCAGTTTTCTTCGGGGGGTTGAGGACAAGAAATTTGGTCTTACCAATATTTATTGCTAAGCCCTTGGTGTCACAAAAGGCCTTAAAGCTGGTAAGTAGCGCCTGTATGCCTGTGGGTGACTTCGAAATCAGGAGGGTGTCATCAGCAAACAGGAGCGTCGGGATTTTCCTTCCGGCCAGGGATGGTGCATCTGCAGGATGTTGTAAAAGATGCTCCACCACTCCATTTACGTACAATGAAAACATAGTGGGGGCAAGCACACACCCCTGGCGGACGCCCCTGTCTACTGAGATACGCGATGTTTTTTCTCCCAGGGCACCCCATCTGATTTGAGCAAAATTTTTTGCATGGAATTTCACCAATAAGGCCAGAAGGTAGGGAGGTAGACCTAGGCCGTCAAGGACTTTCCACAGTAATGCTCGTGGGACCAGGTCGAAGGCCGTTTTTAAGTCTATAAAGACTAGGTATAAACTGCCTCCTCCTAGGACCACTACCTTCCAATAGAGCATTAAAAGGCGGAAAGTCTGCTCGACGGTGCCTGTCCCTGATCTAAAGCCCGCTTGGAAGTCAGATAATATCTGATTATCGTCCACCCACTCCAGAATCCTGCCCAATACTACTTTCCCCGCCACTTTTTGCGTTGTGTCCAGCAAACTGATGGGGCGGTAATTAGCTGGATCTTCCCTATTACCTTTCTTGAAAATGGGGACGACTTCAGCGCCCCTCCAAGAATCAGGGAAAGATCCCCCCAACGTAACCTCATTAAGGAGTGCAGCAATTAATTTACTCCAAAATGGGGGGTTGTTTTTTATCAGGTCGCCCGGGATCCCGTCCGGGCCCGCCGCTTTGTTGGGAACAATGCAACTAATTGCCTTCGCTACTTCTATCGTAGTGAATGGAGTTTCGTTTGGTGGGAGGACTGTGGAACTGAACCGTAATGGCAAATCTGGCTGAAGGGACCCTGTTTGCACTGAATACAAGTTCGAGAAATGGGCAAACCAGGCAGCACCCGAGATGTTACAGGTCAGTTGGTGATCTATGGGCTTATCTCTTAACCTTAGCAAGTCCCAAAACCCCTTGGCATCTTTCCTTATACTTGCCTCCGTTAAGTCACTCCAAAAATTAAAATCATAAGACCGCTTGGCCTCAATCACAGAGTTCCTATAGAGTTTCCTTGCTGACCTAATGGCTGCTTGGTCTTTTCCTTTTACTGCGGCCACGAGATCACTCTTGGCGTTACGGCAATTCGCTGTGAACCACTTCCCATTTGTTCTCTGGACGCCTTTTACAGCGCTGGTAACGTTGGGTTTAGAAATGGTGAATAGCCCACTTAATGCTGTTACTGTCTCTAGAAACAGAGATAGGAACTTCTTACCATCACTGTACGGAGCACCAAACTTGGATTCAGCCTGTAGTAGGATGGTTTCAGCTTGTGTCATCCTAGCCTCGTCTGCTGCGACTCTTGCCCATTTGAGACGTCTCCCACAGTTCGAGGGGAGGATCTCACATGAAGATTTCCATATCTGATTGGTGGTTTCTTGAGAGCCCTGGAGCCAGGGAACAGAAATGGTTACAGCAAGGGGGTTGTGGTCGCTATCGCAGGTTTCTATAACCTCCATGTCTTGATGGTATGACCAGAGGGTATAGTTGAGCATGACAAAGTCGATTCTGGAGGAGTGGCCCGTCCTATTATATGTATGGGCACCCAAGGGATCTGACCTAGAACGCCCATTTGTTGCTCTCAGGTTATGCTCCATACAGAGAGCGTTTATGTCGATCGCCCTTTGTGACCATTTCGGGATCGGGTCAAGGTTCAAGATGGGGATTCCCCTCCTATTATCCTCCTCGTTAGTGTCCAGGATATCTTCTTTATCTAAAGGCTCAAAACAGCAGTTGAAGTCGCCTGCCAGCAGGACGAGAGAGTCAGCATTGCAGGCAGCCAGATTGTTGCTTAACCCTAGTGAGTTTAAAGATCCTCCATTCCTGCTGTCCCTTAAGTAGATATTAAATAGTTCTAGCTTCCTTCCCCCTTTGTGAGTGAGAGTTAGCCATTGGAGGTCGGGAGATTCAGTAGATCTTTGAAGAACACTGAGGTCCAGAGCTATATTAATCCAGATAAGGAGACCACCGGACGGGCGTCCTTTAGAACCTTGATGGTGAACAGCCGGGACGTGAAAGGTCGAAAACCCCACTCTGTATCTAGGTTCCTGGCACCATGTTTCCTGTAACAAACAAATGTCGTAAGGTGCCAAGAAGGTGTTCCATTCCGGATTGTCAAGGTTACGATCAAGGCCAGCCACATTCCAGCTTAAGAGCTTTAGTGAGGATTCACCGGGTGAAGAGATTTTAGGAACATGGGTAGGTAGAGAAAAAATTCCTTCATCCGGGATAGATGGTGTTTGGGGGATCTTAGGCTGTTGAAGAACAATAGGGACAGCACTATCTGGGAGTTCAACCTCCATTAGATTGAGTTGAGCGGCAGGAGGTGAGGTCAAGCAGTAACTATCGGGCCATGGTTCCATCCTTATATAGTCAGGAGAAGCCGTTTTGGCTAGGTCCAGGACACGTGGCATGCGAGTCAGGGGCCCAATGACATTATTTAGTGAGCTAAGAGTTTGTTTTCCAGATATTTCTATATCCAAGGGAGACGAGGCTTTTTCTAGGTGTGGGGAAGCTGAGGACACAAGAAGTCAATCGACCTCCTCAAGGCCTCCAAATCTGTTTTGGGTTGAAAGGCCATTCCACTGTAAAAAGGTGTCCCTTAGCCTCGTGGGATGAGTCTTTCGTGGATGGTGCTGTGCCAAGGACCAGTTATCCACTTGGGTTCGTACTTGACGTGGAGGATAAAAGTAGGATAGTGGCCTCGGGATGACAAGGGATTCTTCACTAGTTGGCCAAGAACAAATATGGCGGGCCGTTTGCGGGTCATCAAAAGTTACAACTATACAGTCCCCTTGCTTAGATTTCTTTGTGGGACCCACCCAAGGTATTCTGCGGACCATCGTTACCCGGCTTCTCTTGCCATTAGGAGCTGGTCTGTTAACACTAAGCCAGTGGATTGTTTTGTTTGTCAATGACCAATGATTTTCATATTGGTCAATGCCGAGGACGGGAACACCTGTCAACACAACTGCATATTCATTGGCCTCTGGAGGAAGATCTATATAGCCTCCTCTAAAATTTCCTTTTGGGCGAGTTCCCTGGGTTTCAGTGGGGTGGGATCTAGCGGATGGTGCCAGATTTAGATTTGTTTTTTGCAGCTTAGGATTCCGAGCAGGAGCCTGCGGTTTAGAAGCCAGAGGTATGGCGGTCGTGGAAGTTTGGTCCACAGCCACCGTCCTCGGTTTGGGAACAGGCCTTGCAACAGCAGGTGCTGGGGCGGGGTTCTGCTCAATATGTGCGGCAGGAGCTTGCAATTGTGGGTCAAATAGAGACACGCCCTGGTTTTCAAAATTTCTCAGGCCAAGAGTGGCCAGAGCAATAATGCTCTTCTCCATCTCGAGCAGATTGTTTTCTATCCTAGACAATCTTAGGTCGAGTGGTGAGAGAAGTTTTTTAAGTGTTTCCCAGACTTGATCAATAAAATCCTTCTCATTTTGTCCCTGGTCCAGCACCTGGGACCCCTCAACCTCTGGGATAATGGTGGCTAGTCCCTCTCCCATTTTTTGGCATACTGGCTTCGATCTTAGGGAACCCTCAGGTAAATCAGTACATGCCTGAGTATTAGCCATTGTAAAAAAGTGGGAAACTGCCACTTTGGCCTTTTTGCGAGAGTAAACTGAGCGTGATTGGCGTTTTCTTTTGGGTTGTGCGCCACTAGCACAAAAAATAATTGGAGTTACATGGACAGGAGATTTAGGGGACTGAGTGTGGGGAAGTGCAGAGAAACTTAGATCTTCTAAAGAGCGTGTTTGCTCTAGGGGCGGAGTGAGAGAGGGAGTAGTTGGGGGATGATGTAAGTCTACCTGAGTCGTAATGCTGTTTGGGCGGGCAGGGCGAGGAGGGGTAACTGCAGAGGCTATATGGCCTAGGGAAGATTTTTTTGAGTGGGCCATTACCTCGGACATCCTGCGTGCAGCAGCCAGTTCTAAGGATACCCGCGTTTGAAGTTTGGATATTTCTTCATCAATAGCCATGTTAGTGCGAGTGATGAAGTCATCCATAGGGCCACTAACTTGTGGACCGCCGTTGGCGGCCTTGCTACGTGTCATCCTAGTACTCATAATGAGTAGGAGCCCTCACACACCCTGCTAGATAGATTGCCTCTAATGAGCTGGCCTAACCTAACACAATAGTAGAACAACAGGGGGGGTAGGAGTGGCAAGATGGGTGGGCCAGGGCCGTCCGCTGCCGTCCTCGAACGGCCTCAAACGGCCCAGTCTTTGCCCTGTCTTCGCCCGGGCTGCGTCCCGCGCTGCGGGAGTGTTGGGCCTAGATATAGTGGGCGTGATGGGCGGGGGGCGGGCCGGCGGGGAGAGCGGACCGGATGGTCAGTCCGTGGTCTTCGCAGGGACTCCTGGATGTTGGAGTCCCTGCACACTCGCAGCCCACGCCTTACCTCGCGCCCCTGCCTCCGCCTTCAGTGACCAGGTGCTGTGAGTTGGAAACGCACTCCTGTGCGCAGCGGCTCCCGCGAAGCGGGAGCGGCAAGCCGTGAGGGTAGAACTGCCCCTGGATTCCTCAGCAAAACGAAGTAAGCCTCTACCTCTCCGTTTCAGTGTCCCAAGGAGTGGCAGGGAAAATGCGCCTTTAACACTCGCAGGTGGGCGGGGGGCGGGCCGGCGGGGAGAGCGGACCGGATGGTCAGTCCGTGGTCTTCGCAGGGACTCCTGGATGTTGGAGTCCCTGCACACTCGCAGCCCACGCCTTACCTCGCGCCCCTGCCTCCGCCTTCAGTGACCAGGTGCTGTGAGTTGGAAACGCACTCCTGTGCGCAGCGGCTCCCGCGAAGCGGGAGCGGCAAGCCGTGAGGGTAGAACTGCCCCTGGATTCCTCAGCAAAACGAAGTAAGCCTCTACCTCTCCGTTTCAGTGTCCCAAGGAGTGGCAGGGAAAATGCGCCTTTAACACTCGCAGGTGGGCGGGGGGCGGGCCGGCGGGGAGAGCGGACCGGATGGTCAGTCCGTGGTCTTCGCAGGGACTCCTGGATGTTGGAGTCCCTGCACACTCGCAGCCCACGCCTTACCTCGCGCCCCTGCCTCCGCCTTCAGTGACCAGGTGCTGTGAGTTGGAAACGCACTCCTGTGCGCAGCGGCTCCCGCGAAGCGGGAGCGGCAAGCCGTGAGGGTAGAACTGCCCCTGGATTCCTCAGCAAAACGAAGTAAGCCTCTACCTCTCCGTTTCAGTGTCCCAAGGAGTGGCAGGGAAAATGCGCCTTTAACACTCGCAGGTGGGCGGGGGGCGGGCCGGCGGGGAGAGCGGACCGGATGGTCAGTCCGTGGTCTTCGCAGGGACTCCTGGATGTTGGAGTCCCTGCACACTCGCAGCCCACGCCTTACCTCGCGCCCCTGCCTCCGCCTTCAGTGACCAGGTGCTGTGAGTTGGAAACGCACTCCTGTGCGCAGCGGCTCCCGCGAAGCGGGAGCGGCAAGCCGTGAGGGTAGAACTGCCCCTGGATTCCTCAGCAAAACGAAGTAAGCCTCTACCTCTCCGTTTCAGTGTCCCCCATATACAGTATTTCATCCTGTTCATACATTTCCATTCTTTCTAAAGGCAGGGTACCATCTACCATATCATCCAGGTCTGACCTTAAACTGGCGACATCGAGTCTCTTGGCTTTTATCTCAACTCGCAATATGTCTTTCGAAGGGGGCTCACTGGTCTCCCTACCATCCCAACTTCGAGCTCTACGTTTGGGCTCGGGAGAGTTAATGGGTGCCCTCCCTTGCTCCCATCTCTCCAGGTCCCATGCTCGGCCATCCGATCTTGGAAGGTGATGGAACACGGGCCTGTTACCCCCACTCTTTCTCTGCCCACTCTCTTCTTCTTCTCTCCTTTCACCGTGCGCCTCTCTGTTATTTTCCCTCTGGTCGCTACTCTCCCTTTGCCTAGTATCGCTCAGTATCCGATACGATCCTTCCTGGTTCCCCATATTCCCTGGGCTGCGCTCATTTCCGTCATCACAGGGACTATGGTGCGACCTCTCACAACTCCCATTCAGTTCTCTGGTGCCGGGCACACAGTGTGGACACTTAAAGCTGTTTCTGTACTCTTGCGCTCTCCTCTCCCCTTCACTGAGTATTGGGCGCGCCACCCCTCCACTCCCGGTTATGCATGCGTCCCATTCATACACCGAAAAATGACTACTTCCGACCAAGCGGTCACTTCTCTCGACTGTACGTCCACAGTCTATATGTAATTGTCAACACAACTGACGAAATGTCGTCTCTCTGATAGGTTGCTTACACACACAGTAACTTCCGACCAGCGTCCGTTACTCACGCACTCACTCTTACGGTCCCCCTATCTCGGTCTTTCGGGTGATCAATGGTACCTCATGACCCCCTTCACACTAGTTGACGATTACTCTGGGTGTCCGATACACCCGAACCACTTAAGCTCTCCTTGAACTTAAGATTTCCACCGGTTGCGCGCGCTCACAACCTGTTCCACAGTCACTCTACAGACATTCAACTCCGCCAGACATTACAACATAGATACAATACAAAACACCGCAATCTAACACGCATAACCCTTTATACTCACTCTCGACCGATACTGCTGCCTTTTCTGTCTCACGTCATCCGGATCTTCTTCAGCGGGCTGTTCTTCCGATCATCGATCTCTAGGGGCCTTGGGGTAAGCTAACCTGGCCTAGGTCACCGTCCTCAAGAAGGCAACCATCCTCTATAGCTACCAACTGAAAGGGCGAGATTTTGATCGATACCTCATCACTATTGATCCAAACCTCGATCTGGTCGACTGAACCTTGTTGCCTGTCTTGGAGGAAGAAAGTGCCCCTCTCTGCAAGTTAGTTCACCCAATAAAGGACTCTGCTCCCAAAGATCACAAACAACTTCTAGCTTTCAAAAGTTTATTGTAAGGATATGATAAGCTGCAAATACAGGCATCTCAGAATGAGATTCACGAGATACACAGGTCCAATTACATACATGTGCTCTCGGAAAGCCCTCAGACGAGCAACGGAAATCACTAACACAAGTTCTAAGAATAATAAAGCTATCAGCATTGACGCATATCTCTCCTTCATTTAAGTTGGAGGAAAACGCACAGGTTAGGCTGTCCCTACCCTGCTCTAGATGGTATCCCTACTTAACCAAGTCCCAACCTAACAAAGGTGTCAGCAGTGAATGACCCCCAAGGGAAGTCACTCACCCTAAGTCTCTTGGTGAAAACCTATAGTTCTCCAGTCATGACCCCTCTCTGCCTACCCATCCGCTCTCTAAAGGGTCCTCAGGTATCTGCTCTAACTCCACCCAGGGGTGCTGTCCCTAATACAAAACAGTCAACAACATTTGAGACGCCCCTTGCGAGACGCCCCTCACGTGGTGTAGCTTCTGGCTTTTTCCATGATGCTTTGTATTGGGCCTCATACGTTAGAGTTGACCTTGCTTCTCAGACTCTTCTCCGGCCCGCTGATACCCCTTAAACATTCCGGAACCCTCCTCCATGTCTGGGCCGTCTACTGAACAGACCTCTATTCATTCATTTATAATTGGATCCCCCCTTTTCCTTTGCAGACAGATATCTGCAGCCAAGAACCCAACTCTCATAGACTTCCAAAAAAGGCTTGCAACATTTCTCAGCCCAGACATGTACGTGCAAATCGATGTTAAAACATTTCAGGCCTACAATATTTCTCATCATGATTATAGCATTCAACTTCTTCATTAATTAAAGCATGTTAATACTCTTATTCTATTATTCAGTAAACATCTCTATAAATCATGGCCCATTTAATGCAATGACCAAAACATTAATACAATCTGTGTCGTGAAAAGAAACACCTTCCCTTTTAGCTCTGGCCCTGAGGCCTACCACATTCTGCGTTTAACCACATACCATCTTACATTTTAACAGCTACACGACATGGATTCAGAAATAATCACATCTACTAAAATCATATAGTGTCACACATTTCTGTATTAATTCCACTTCTACTTAAATCTCTACATTAGCTATACATTCAGAATATAATTACAGATACTATTAGCACTCATGGCATTTCTCCTCATGATTTGTGCTTACTACAGGTAAGTGTGATGTACTCATACATTTAGGTCAGTTTGCGCTCTCTCACAGTGAACCGAGCTTCCAAATATATCTACTTCGTGTCCGGGTTGGGCACATGGGCCTTTTTACGTAACATGTACACACCAGCTAGGTGTGGAGTCGGGTCACTAGTATTGTGCGCACAGATAAAAAATATGACAGAAGTACAATAATGTAAACACAACGTCCTTCCCTAATGAAATACTTAATTATCCAATTGGGGGTAGCTATGGCTACTTCCATTAATACAATTGGCGTACATTACGAAACTCACAGTCATTCACTTATTATTTCATTTTGGTAAATTGGGCGCAATATATAAAATGTATTTATATATAAAAAGTAGTGAGCCTTTTTGATAGCCACAACATAACTTAAGGCAGTGCTCTTTATAATGAGAGGACGCCATGTTCTTTCTCTTACATGTTTAAAGTGTCTCTTTTTTGTGGAATTAAAGATGCACACCTTTTATCCTCAGGCCCTTAGTCAGCACTTCACACTGCGATAGAGTGTGCGTGCCTGAGCCTATCATTGCCTTCCTTGCTGAATACACCTCTTTACCAGTGGAGCCTGCAATCTAAGCTAAGCTCTTTTTGGGCATGTGCACGTTGACGATTATCTCCACTTATTAAGTATCACTCGTGTGAATTACTGTTATCTGTTTGCTTACTAATGCTCCTATTACACAGGTTCATGTGTAGTTTGGGGCAGTTGCTGCCGGCAAGCAAGGCTTAGGGGGGCCCGAGGGATGGTAATTAACATAAACAAGCATTGGCATAGCCAATAGGTCTCGCCTTTGGGACCTTATAAGTGTTCATCCATGCAACAGTTTATGTTGTTGCACGAAGGATATTGTGCTGGATAACAAAACACTAATAAAGTACCAAAGGCAAGAACTATTGGCTATGCCAATGCTTGTTGTCTTTGGTGTGGCCAAATTTGTTTTATGTAATTAATATAAGATAAGTAATACTCAAATACCAGATTGCAATGACGTGCACTATAAGTACATAAATAAATAAAATAAAATATAGAACTTTTCCTGGAAGTGAGGACCATGCAGGGACGATGCCAGCTCTAAATAGGGGCTGGGGCCCTATGCTGTCTTACATGATACAAATCAGAGCAGCAAGAGACGCGCGATTGACAGGGGAAAACCACAGGGGCGGCAGACAGAATCCAAACGCATATGAAAGCAGGGACCCTCTTTTGTGCTCTCTGTGTGTTGACCCCATAAGTCTTCCAGGCTGCAGGTATTCACACAAGAAACCGGCTCCTTAGCGCCGGCTGGTATCATCTCTGCTGCCATGTCCCAAGGAGCGGAGATGGAGGCTTAAGGGGGTAGTGCGGCAAGGCCCGGATCACTTAAGCCCACGTCACCATCGACAGCCCTGCACTGCCCATACCGGCCCCACTGTCATCTGTCAGCGCACTTTGCGAAAAGAGAATTGGCGCAGGAGGCGGGGAGGGGCTGCAGCTAGTTAGCCATGTGCATAATTAAACAAGCGAACATGAAAGCGGTGAATACCAAACTCTCAGCAGACATATTGGCAGGTGAAGTGGAAACTATCATTCTCTTTATTCAGCAGCTGTATCTGTGCATCACTTCTGAACATTTACAGCTCTATTGAAACAAGAACCCTGCTCTTCCAACTAAAGGTTTGAAACCCTGCTGTGTTGATGATCCCGTGGTCCTTTGTGTGAAGGGGTTCTCTTTTGGAAAAGGGGGCGCAGAGCGGTTGAATTGGGTCAACGAGCCACATGGAGCGATCCCGGACCGAGTGAGACCACGCCAGGGACGGACGTGAAAAGAGAAGGCAGGACAGCTAAGGGTTCCCAGGTGGGAGCAACGCAGAGCTGGGAGAAGAACGAGCAGGCAGCCGCGTTAAGGTCTGTGCATCAGGTCCCATGTTAAAAAGTGAGATAAAACAATGCGTCCACCCTGGATAAATACACCGACGTGTGGCGGGCAGCATAAGTGCATGCGCGCGCTGGCCATGGAAGTGGTGAATAGCGCTTCGTAAACTTTGAGGAACAACGAGATTACTCGGAAGATTTTCTCGGCGGAGGGCTCTGCACCAAATAATAGAACAGGTCTGTTCGTGTTGGGGAGGTGATCTTCCCTGTCCCCCCACAAAATAAACACATACTTCCCTACCTAAACGTTGTTGGAAATAGCGAGCGGAGCCGACTTGACGAGGTTTTACGGAAAAGCGTAATAAATGTTGCCAGACGTTTTTTGGGGGCAGTAGCGGATCAAAATACGTCTGTGTGAATAACTGGTACTACCGTCTTCAATCAGGTCAAATTGGGAGGGAGGGGTCCGTTCTAAAGCTAGTGAAACAAGAGAGCACGAAAGTGAAAGCTAAAGCTAATTTGAACAAGCACGGTGAACGCGCTAATTAGAAACAGAATTGAATAAACAAAAAGAATAATAAAACAAGCAGAAACACGAGAGACGGCCTGCGGCCGTCAAAGTGAAGTGGACACGGCGGGCAGGGGAGGGGGCGGAGCGGGGAGAGCGGCATGAGGGTGTGAAGCAGCAGGGGCCTGAGACGAGGCCGCCTTGCCTTTGATGTGGTAATGCGAGGCAAGCGGCTGGTGGCATTGTGCACGCGCTTTCACGTGCACTGGAAGAAATCGCCTGGGAATCGCCTGATCTCGGTAAGCTCTGTTTAAGCCGCAATAGATCGAGCTCCCGCTCTCAATGCGCATGCGCATTGAGATAGGTCGCTCGACCTAAAAACGTACCTTCCTCCAGATCATTCGCCGCCGCCTCAGCTCCTGGCTGCGTTTTAGCTAGGCAGCCTCCCACACCTCCCCTAAGCCAATCATAACGCTGCAATGGCAGCGTTGGGATTGGTACAGTGCAGCGGACAGTGCTCCAGCCAGGCACCTATGGGAGGCCATTTTCTCTATGTAGGCTGCGTACATGAATCATCACTGCTGCAAGCACTGGGAAGACCTCCACTACAGGTAGCACAGCATAAGCAATGCCGAGAATGACAAGTCAGCAGAAGATCCAGTCCCGCATGCCCGCCATCTAGAGGCACTTATTGGAAGTGATCGCCTTGTACCTGCATGCACAGCTGCCTGTGAAGGAACAGCAGGAAGCTTCAGCTGAGTCACATGCTTTAACATCTGCACTCAATAACACATACAACTCAAACTTGTTGCCTTTTGCATCTCGATCTATATTTAACTTTGGCTCCCCTAGAAAAACAGCTTCTTCTACCTTCCATTCATCCCGTCATGCTCACCCCCCACGCCACGGTGTCATATCCAAAACATTGGTCAACCTCCATTGATGTAAATACTACTCGATGTGCCTGCACCATCAACAGAGATCTACCAGGTGAGTGGCATGCCATGCGTCTGTTGTGGGATCATGCTGCTGAACATTTACAACAACATTTATTGTAAAATACGTAAAAAGCCAATGAATGGTGGAAGGTAAAGGGAGGCTAGAACAAATGTGCCCTTCTAAGATACAGGATGGCCGATCCATGCCAGATTTACAATACTCACTTACAATGAATGTAAATGTAACAAGTCTCAGTAGAGCTTTATACAGTGCTATCCTGAAAATATGACAAGGATGTGGCTCACCTGAACATCCATTGGAAACCCCTGAGCTAGAGAATAGGGCTAGAGATGGAAATATAGGCAAGCTATTAATCAGTCTCTTTAATAAAAAGTAGGATTATCAGTTCACTTCTGGAGTTGGGTGACTGCAGTTACCTCAGGTGTTAAACTAAGGCTTTCCTTCTTTTTCAGCAGATGGATGAGATAAAGAAAGGGATGGGGTACAGCAGGTTGGTGTTTGGTGAGGAGGTTGGAGCGTGGGGAAACAATTTTGTAAATGTTTCACGTCAATTGTTGGAGTGCATAAGGTGGCCCAGCAGTAGCAACCCCAAGAGACGGGTAAGTAATGAACTAAATAAAGAGAAGAGTCTGCTGGCTGGGGATGTAAACTAAACCGCTTAGAGATGTTTACGTTTTTGTGTCCAACAACTCGGCAGATCGAAAAGGAATGGCAGAGCATGGTAAACTAAATGGGCTTGGAGGATGTACACTGCCTTCTTGAACCCCGCCCCCCTAACCCTAGAATACATACGCCAGACATATATAATTTTCTGTCTAATTGTTTATGTTCTTGTAGGTGAAAAACTAGATAATGATTTATTTAAAATTAGATGGCATGATAACCATAATGAGGAGAAGATGAAGCCTTGTAATTAAATAGCCTCCAAAAATATACCCATCACAAGTAAGGGTTCCTTCAAAGAGAGTCCCCAATAACCTGTAAGGAAGCAAATGGACTAATTCGAAAGAGTTAACAATACATCCACCAACTGCAAATGCCCTTGCTACAGATAAGCCAGACAAAAACAAAACAGAGTAAAATATGTAGATGGAGCATACGATTCTGGATCCAATGCCCGAATACCAAGTGGAACATCACTGGAGTATCGCACGAGTGTAACTGGAGGGAACACATAACGTGCAAGGCAAGTGGCAGCAGTGCTATCAGAGTCTTTCTAAAGAAACTTGGCCACAAGAGAAGTTGCCAAGACCAAGAGTTCTTCTTTTGTTGACATTTAAAGACAGTCAGGTTTGACATCACTTCGTTAACCTTCGTAGCTGGAAACAATTCAACCCACCAGTAGGTAAATGTTTTATTTGTATATGATTAATTAAAATCTTTACAAAATTGTAAAAACGTCCATAGTTATTGTTATTTAAACATAATAAAAATAGGATGCATTAAAATTACAGAGTTATTAACAGTTTTATGGTTACCCTCGAGGGATTTAAAAAGTTCATCTAGCATGGTTAAGTCTCTTTCTTATTAGGTCAAAAAACTTCACCACTTGACAGTTCAATTTGATGTCGCTAGTAGAGAAGCACAGTTTGGCTGCCTGTCTGCAGGTCCGGACGGCATGTAGGTTAAAAAAAGGACGTAAGAGATTGAACCTCAAGTCCTTTACGCTAGGACAGATGCAAATCACATGAACTATGTCCTCCTTGCCGGTTTTGCACATGCGACACTGTTGTGAAGGATTGTTTCTCTCCCAAGGTGGAAGATGTGGAAGTATGGGAATTACCCCGAGGCGTAATTTTAAGAATTTTTCTTTAACATTTATTTTCATGCCGATGCTGAAGTACGTTTGTGGCCGCAGTTTTTCATAGCCACCCACCGTTAGCCATCCGTGTGCTCTGTTTGCTAGGTCTTTCTTGTCTTCTATCGCTGAGATGATGCTAGCTGATTTTTTAGCTACTTTTTTAAAAGACAAGAGATCTATTGATGTTTCCCAGGTATCAGTCATGCTAGAATTTTGAGTGATTCATATAGGTAGGTTTTCGGCAGGAGGTTGCGGTGCCGAAGTAGTTCTTCCCATAGGTTTGCACATAAAGATCCAGCATCTGCATTGCGAATTTTATGCCAGTTTGTTGCATACACGCTCCGCCTCTCTAGAGTTTGTTTCAAGATGCCGAATTCTAGTCGAATCTGAGCCGGGGAGACGTATTTGGGAAGATTGAAAATAGCCCTGTATGAGTTGGCATTGAGTGTGTCCAGCAACGCCGCATCCTTACCGTGGTGTGATTCACTCCCATAAGTGAGAGTCGGTTTTAATTTGGCACTCAATATTTCGAGAAGAGGTTTGAGTGTAAGGTCAGGTAGTTTGACCTTCAATGATTTTAGAGCCAAATAGGTCATTGTAGCCTTCCCTCGCAAAGATTTGAGCTGCGCCCTCGAAGTATTATTTGAGTCCAGGATTACTTCAGGTACTTATATGTAGTGACCTGGTCGAGCTTTTCGCCATTCAAGCACCAGCAGGGGTTCTTTTTTTTCCTATAATTCACTGCCATCACCTTTGATTTATTGAAGTTTATTTGTAGTGCATTTTCTACTGAAAAGGCATGGGTTGTGTTCAAAAGATGTTGCAGACCCATTGGAGTCCGACTTATCAACAGCAGGTCATCCGCATATAGCAGGTTTGAGAGGGTGATTTTCCCTAATTTCGGTGCATGGTTGGAACATTTGTCTAGTTGCCCAGGTAGGTCGGCTAGAAAAAGATTAAATAGGATCGGTGCAAGTAGACATCCCTGTTTTAATCCTTTTGTTGTCTTTATGGGTTTTGAAAGGTGTGTTCCAGCCCCAAGTTTGATTTTAATCCAGGTGTTTGAGTGGAGCAGTATTAGGACGTCTAATCGGTATTTAGGTATTCCCAAATTGTCCAGTTTCAGCCAAAGTTTGTTTCGGTCTACGTGGTTGAATGCAGAAGTATAATCAATAAATGAAAAGAATAGAGATGACTTAGTTTCTTTTGCTGCTTCCATCAGCAGTGATAGTGCCATTAGGTTGGTTGTGGTCCCTTGGCCTTTGCAGAAACCCGTTTGGTTGATTGGCATGATGGAATTTTCAGTTGCTCATGATCTTAACTCCTCCAAGATAAGGCCAGCAAAGTATTTTGCCTCCACATCTAGGAGAGCAATAAGGCGGTAGTTGTTTGGAAGCCTCTTGCTACCTTGTTTATGTATCGGGCTGATAATTGAGCCGTGCCAGGACTCAGGAAGGGTCTGTGAAAGTCTGATACTGTTGAACACTGGTGCTAAAGATGCGCTCCAAAATTTGACATCTGATTTGTAGAGCATAGGTGGTAAGCCGTTCGGCCCAGGAGCACCGGTTGGTCTCCCCCTTGATATTTGTCGTTGGATGTCTGATGGGAGAATTGGCTTAGGCCCTAATTCAAATGCTTTTTTTGAGTTTTTTTCCCGTTTTTGGTTTATCGATTTTTGGTGTATTCATGGCGATGTGCTCCCCCGTTTTAGGGGGATTTATGAGGGTATAATTGTTGAGGTTTAGTTTTTTGTTATGCTTTGTAGTTATTAAAGGAGGTTTGTTTATACTCGCTTTGTCTATAGTCCCATCGTTGTTGAAATGCGTCAGGAGGTATTTCGACCATACTTCTTCAGTTATGTGCGAGTTTTGACAAGGGAGGTCAGGATTCTGTATTATTTTAATCATTTGCCAGAATCTGGAACTGTTCTTCTGCTTCCCCTCGTGAACTAGCTTCACCCATAGTTCTTCGTTCCTTCGCTTCTGGTTGCCCCATTTCGTCCGTTTCAGCTTTGTTTTAGCTTCCCGTAGGGCAGTTTGCAAGCTATAATTTGTTGGATCCTTTCGCAACTGTCTTAGAAGTTGATTTACTAATCTTCTTTGTAGTTTCATTTCTGGACATGAGTGAATCCCCCAAAGGGGCAGCTGTTGAGGACGTGGGTTGCTGGGAGCCTTTTTTACCATTTGCTCCCTAATGGTTTTAATGAAAATGTCCCAGACGTCCGGTGCCTTGGATGCATAGCTGGTGGCTTGGGAGAAGAGATTTTTCGCTATGGAACTAATTGAGTCAATGTTCCCGGCGTTACAGCGAAGCCGCCTTAAATGTGGGGCAATATCTGTCTCGAGGCCTATAAAGGTTTTGGTTTCCAGGTGGGAAGTCGTTTTTATTATGGTCTCTTGTGGCAAGTGATCACTGAGGTCGCTCGTGCCTATTCTAAAGGACTTTACCCGACAAAGCATGTTTAGAGATGTGAACGTGTAGTCGAGATGGGAGGATTGTTTATTCGCATGAAAGGTGGCAACTGGTGGATCATCGCCAGGGTAGCGGCCGTTCAGGGCCCTTAAGTTGAGTTCTTCCAAGTGTCGAAGTAAGATTTTAGAATGCTTCGTTGGATTCTTGTTTTTTATATGGCCTTGTGTCGGCAAGCCCCATGCTGCATTCAGGTCCTGGGTAAGGTCGCTAAGTTGCTCTTTATTAATTAGAAGCATATTGAAGTCCCCTGTCAAGATGAATGAGTCAGACACGCTTTCTTCCATTATTTTTTTCACCAGTTTGGCTAGGTCTTTCGCACCTTTTTGTTTGTCTTTGGGGTGGATGTATGTATTAATTATAGTTACAGCTTGAGGCTGCTTCTTTAGCCAAAGTGGGACCTTTGCCACCTGAATAACGCTTGGGGGAGGAATATGTACGTCCATTGCCTCGATTTCACCTATTGTCGATATTGATGCGAAAAGCATCAGACCGTCTGATCTTCGGCCAAAGGTTGAGTTTTTATTTGCTGGAATACAGCAGGACGTGAACCCTTGGAGCTTGAATGCTTTTTCTTCCCAAGTCTCTTGGAGCAGGATAAGGTCAAATGTAGTCAGATATTCTAGAAACTCGGGATCGTTTCTTTTGCTCGCCAACCCGTTGATGTTCCAGGAGCAAATTCTAATATCCATATGTCCTTCTGATGGGTTGGTGAGTTCTTTCCCTTTCTGTCAGTTGTTGAAAGTGGAACTTGCGAATGTGCGTTGAATTGAGTTCCAATTTTGACCAGTTGTACGTGATGAACAGCTGCTAAGCTTTTGATTTTGTTCAGAGTTGTGGTTTTCTAAGTCTCGGGGGCACGTCCCAGGCGAGCTGCTTCTTGCTCCTTTTAGTATTGAGGTAGTACTTTTTTGTGCTGGGGGTCTGGCTAAAGGAAGAAAAGGAGTAGGATAGCGAGGTCTTTCTTCGAGTCTCAGCTCTATCCCCCATAGCTGAAACGTCGCTATTTCTTCCATGATTTTAAGTGCTGTCTCAAGTGAGTGCCAAGTTGTTTTTGTACTTTCTGGGCGATGTGGTTCGGTGTTTGACTGGAACTCTATTTCCAAAAGATCAGATGAACTGATATTTGATAGATTTGTTATTGAATGCATGAGCCTTAGTATGTTTCCCCTATTCAGTATATCACTTCTGCCACGGGATGTGTATTCCGGAATGAAAAGGTTTAATGTTGGACTGTTCAGAAACTGTGGTTTGGTTGAGTCCGGCGGTGGTCTCTTAACACCCTGTTGAGTTGGCTGAGAAGGGTTGCTTACAACTTAATTTGTTGACTCGTTATAAGGTTGCTTGGGCAAGTTGTTATTTTGGAATGGTCCTTGAGACCTGCAGTGCATGCATTTCCAGGGCCGGCTTTAGGGCCGTGCGAGCGGTGGGGCTGCACTAAGCACTGACCTGTGGAGTGGGCGCTGACTGGCGGGTGTTCGGTTGGGGGTGGTGGGGGTGGCGGCATGAGTTTTGCAATAACTTGGGAATGTAGAGATGAGGGGCACTTTTGCCTGGTGGTGGTGAGAGAATCCGAGGAGGTGGTCATGTGGGCGCCATAATTGATTGTCGCACCGGGTACCACCAGCGCTAAACCCGGCCCTGTGTATTTCAATTCAGGAGGGCTGACTCTGATGAGGGCCTAATATCACAGTGTATTTCCAGGAAAGGACCTAACGCTCCACTGCCTATGCTCCCCCACGGACTTTATGCCCATGTCATACTCCCTGCCCGGCCTGGTACTTGCTTTAATTTAGGTGTGTGACACCCTCCAATCTTTATCTCAAAATAACTCGGGGAACTTCCTTCTTGGTAAATGGGGCACTCTGGCTAACACGTAAGACCGACCAGAGGATACAAACATTATAAAATTCTCTGAGGGTTGTAACAAAAACTACATGTCTGTAGTATCTCCCACGCGTGGGCACACCTCCACTCCAGGAGTGTGCAGAAACACATAACTTGGGTTAACACATGGGCAACGTTTCTAGCCAATGCATGTGCTTGTTGGAGTGGGTGACTGACCAATCACGGATCGCTTTTCTCCTCTAAGCATAGATGAGGATCGGTTAAACAAAGGGCCTGAGCTACATGAACAGAGTACACGTTTTGCCATAATGAAAACTAAATTAATAAGCATGCTGAATCGTGCTGCCAGAAATTAAAATCTGTGAACGCTCTGTTTCCCTTAGTATAATGGAGGTAAAGAAATAAGCGCAAACATTGCACAATGCAAAAGCCAGTCTGCAGTGAAAAGATTGGATCGACAGCACATCAATATTTGCGTCACTAGCGTCACGCCGGGCCGGGCCGGTACAGCTGAATTACCAGGGCAATTCGCGCAAGGTCCATTGGGCTAAAAGGGCTTTAAGGTCAAAAACTTAAAATAAACAGAATCACACATAGAATGTGAGAAAAAAACATGTTAGACGTTTGAACATCACATGTTTATTTTTCACAAATAAGGAATGGCTCACAATAACTACAAATGGGTCCTCCTTGTTAGGCACATGGGCAGAACAATGACAGTTTTGTGACACAAAGTCCACTCCATGAAAGTGAAACTGTGAAAGAGTGTGTTTGGTGGACAAACAAGGACAAAGTGGACAACAAACCTAAGATATAGGTAGAAAGTCAGAGCAACCTTAGTGGATGTGGTAGTCACATGGGTGCATTTGAGAGAACAGCAGCATCATGAGTTGATCAGAAATCTAAGAGTTGCAGATGGAAAGGACAGCAATCTGGAAGGTAGAAGAGGGTGTTGGACTCTGAGCAAAGTGAGGATCCTGATGAGAAGACAGAGGGGGATGGAAGCACTGACAAATAGCACAGAAGAGAGAAACTACAAAACAACTGTGCACTGAGGACGGAGAAGCATCATGAGAGACAGAGAGAGAGTTGCTTCCAGAGAGGTGTGTCTCAGGAAAGGGACACTACCCTGAGAGAAAGCAGCACACAAAAGAAATCAGAACAGTACCCTGAGGGGTTTCAGAGAGAGGGGATTGAACCATGAAATATAGCACAGTAGTGGGCACTGGCACACAGGGAGCAGTACCCTAAGGAGGAAACCTGAGCAGTACCCTGAGAAGGGCGCCGCAGGAAGTCTGCATCAACATTTTGAAGGGAAAGTAGTGCACTGAGGGGACTATCAGTATTATGGAGCTGCACATTTCAAGAAAGGTGAACCTAGAGAGGGGATTTTCAGGGATGGGACTGCATCCCAAGACAGAGCGGCACATTGAGAAGAAAGACAGAACAACATATTGAGGTGGGAGCAGACTGACGGGAGAGCAGCTAGAGAGACAGAAGAAACAAGGTGGTAGACTAAGAGAGGGCAGTATCATAAAGAGACAACAGCACTAGGGGTTCACTGGGAAGGGGCTGTGACTGAGAAATAACACTGGAGTGAGAGGGTAGCACCCCCCTTAGAAAGCAGTACTAGACATTAGAGCTCAGAGTAAGAGCAGCACCCGAGAGTTTGTGTGTTTTCGTGAGGGACAGTGGGGAATCCAGAGGAGAGAACGCCGCCTGGTGGGAGGGACTATCCAGGGAGATAGCAGCATGCTCAGAATTACAGGACAGCACCTGGAGAGGAGGCAATGCCATCCTAATGAGGAGGCAGAGATAGCAGTCAGAGAGTGGGCAACATCCTAAAAGAGAGTTGCACCATGAGTGTGACAGGAAAGCCGTTTCTGAAAAAAAGAGAGCAGCAGCCCAAAACACCAAGATTCAGTGAGTAACAGTGAAAGAGAGAGATTAGAAATAACACACTGAGAGGGGTACGCTTCAAGAGAAAGTGAGGGTGGCATACTGGGGAGTTAGGATCAAGTCAGTACACTTAGGAGAGAGGAGGGGACTGGTATACCTTGGAGACATATTAGCTCAACCACAAGAGAGGAGCAGGACCTTGGTAAGCAAATAGGTGGGCAACACCTTGAGGAGAAATACTTTCAATTATAGATAGATTGGATCATTGGAAAAGGTATAGTGGAGGCCATAGGTCTAATCTTTTTATTATAAACATTTCTGACAGAACACAGTAGGACTGACTCGTTTATTGTGAAAATCATATGTTAAAGGCAATAGGCCTCTAAGGATGGGTGGATTAAGGATGGAATGTTATTCCACGAAAGTAAAGTCACTACAGACATGAACTGCTTTACATGGATTCCTACAGATTACTGTAGCAGGCAAGGGTTCTGATGCTGGCTCTCTCCTTTGGCAAACCCTGCAAGTGGATTTACACTTTAATAATCCTTATTAAATCTCGTAGGAGGGGGTGGAATATTGTTTTTGGAATATTTGTAATTTTCGGACTGTATGCCTGAGGGTTGCTTTATGGGAACATGTATGCAAAATTCAGTAGGCCTGAGTAAGTTTTGGTGACAGGCCCGTGATAAAGGCTATACGCCAGATTGGTTCATCCAGAATGTCTATGTCAGATACAATTTATTTGATTTGATTATTTGAAAAGCTACAACAAAGGAAGTAGGCCTTCATTGTGAGATGGGTTTGTTAAAGCAAATAGACATTTAAGAGCGGGCTGTCATTGGGGTGAAATAAAGGCTACAAACAGCTGTTTTGTTAAATAGACTATGGAATCGCTACCCTGACTGGGACAGCAAAATCTCACCTCGCCCCCCTGAAGACAACCTTCAATGCAGCAGCCAGAATGGTCACTGTAATTAAGAAATTCGAACACATCTCTCCCGCTCTCAGAGAACTTAAATGGCTCCCAGTTGAGTTGCGAGTCAGCTTCAGAACAGCCTGCCTCACGCACAAAGCCCTGCACACAGGCATACCGGAATACCTGGCCGCCAAACTCAAAAGTGCTGGCCAGTCCAGAAACCTCAGGAGCTCCAACTCTCTACGACTCATCAAGCTGAAAACTCGTAAGCATATAACCGCAGCCAAATCTTTTGCTGGAAACGCTCCACAAATCTGGACTGCCATCCCTCCCCACATCAGAATAACACCCTTGTTTCCAAAATTCAAGTGCCTACTCAAAGCACTCTTCCTCGACTGCTCCCGAGCAAACCGATAGAACCTAGGCAGCTCCCTAGCCGACGCTCCATCTTACCTTAATTTTTGAGACTGATGACCTTGACTCTGATCAAGAAAACTTTTTGCGTATAAACTGACTAAATGATGAATACGCTCGTTTGTCTTGCACCCCCCTCCCCTCTGCCCCTTCGCTCCTGTGCTTGTTCCCCTCCCTACTCAAACCCTAATGTTCTACCAATCTACTGTACCACCTATTTGCTCATTATTGTATATGTTGCGAAGCGCTCTGATACCCCTGGGTCCAGCCAGCGCTATACAAAACTCCTAAAATAAATAAATAAATTATCTTGGTAAGCATGGTTTTCAGTATTGGTTATCTCTTCTGACAAACACATGGTGTTGAAGATTTTTAATGGGATAATCCGTGCTAGGCCATTTTCAGTGGGGTAGTATATTGTTTTGCCAGATCTATTACTGTATATAATTGGCTTTACACTGTGTTAAAGACCGTAGTAAGGTATTTCAGGTATATTGTAACATGGAATCTCACAGATTGCTTCTTAGACCTATATGTTGGTGTTGGGTACCCCTGCTGTTAAATCCTGGCAGGAGAACTGTTACAATTCCTGCTAGGCCCGTTTAGGATAGGAAGTATATTGTGTTACCTTTTCTAACTTTGGACATATTCTTACTTTTAAAACTTTGTGACTGATGAGTGCTTTCTGGGAAAGCTTATTCTTAATGCATTAGGGTGAGTTTGCTATGGTTAGAAGAAAGTGAGACAAACTGTAGCCGTGGCTGTTTCATTGAAGAATTATTTGGTCTGATCTGTTTAAGAAGGTACAACAAAGACCGTATGCCTGACTTATAGTAAAAAGCATATGGTAAAGTTATTGCAAAGTAATGAGAACTGACTTACTTAATGCAAAATGCTTTTATCAAAGCAGACAATCCTTTAATGTATATTCTTATTGCACTGAGTTGAAGGCTGCAGAGTGGTATTTTGTTACAAGAAATCTCACAGATTACCTTAGTTTCCAAGGGTTTTGATATTGGTTTCCCCCATTAATTATCCGTTGGGGTGGGCACTGTGATAGTGCTGGTTTGTCCTTCCTAAGAGGTGTTTTGTCACCATTCATTTTTATAGGGATTTGTGATTTTGCTGTTTCTTTGACAGATTGCCTGATGGCCGCCATGTTATAGTAGGTCTTGAGTTGGTTTTGGTGATGAGCCAATGATAAAGGTTATAGGCCCGATTGTTTCATTATGAAAAAGTAATGCCCAGTGCCATAGGTTCAGTCTGTTTATTATGAAACACCACAACAGTTGCAAAAGGCCTGACTTATTGTGAGAATCAAATATTAAAGTCAATAAACCTTAATGAACAGATTCTTTAGATTCTTTTTAACTGTGTTAACCCATTTACGGCGGCGGACATTCCGCCGCTGTGTGGGCGTTCTGAAGAGTGGGCGGGGCTGCATTGGCCAACGGTCGTGCCCAGCACCAGGGAGGGAGTGCTCGCTCCGGCCAATGGCATGGAACAGGTTAAAGCCTGTACACAGTTTCTTTGTTACACAGATAACTGTAATAGACAAGTATTTTGGGGTTTGGCAGCTACCCAGACTGTCCTAAAGGGCCGCCAGGGCCAAACTGGCTGTAACAGGCATCGGGTGTTTCCCCGGAAGGCTGGAAGGGTGGGGGGCCGGGTTTGCAGCAGTGGGGGGCGCTTTTGTTCCTGGGGGTTGGTTTTGCAGCAGTGCTGCAATATCAGTCCCCAGTTACAAAAGCAGCAAGCAAGCTGTGTGGGCCAGGCAGCCCTTCTTCGGGGGCTGGTCCAAGAACATTGCCAGGGCTGCTTTGGGTTCCCAGTCCGGCCCTGAGAGCCGCTCACCTTACTTACATTCTTTGAATTAGTTCTGCCTTTGCTTGCTGAGTTTGTGTCTGTTTTATCACATAGGCAATGTGGGAAGCCCCTCCCAATTGCTTGGCATGTTAGATCCGCCTTATTCTATGGCGTGTTAGCCCTGCCCTCCGCTTGGTTTTAGACCACCCCTCCCCGAAGTTTGGCTCCATTTACGCCCCTAGTGAGCAGCGTTACTGGAAACGATGAATAGCATCTAGCAAACACATGACCAGGAGCAGGGCGTGTGGGGACTTTCTTTAAAAAATACAATGGTATCCAGCATCGGTCACCACTAATGTTAAAATGATAACTCACTGTTGAGAATATTTTTATTTTTAAACGTATACATACAGCTAGGAAACACTCACCATTTGCAACGCTGAAATTTCAAAGCCTGCATCCATTATTTCAGTTATAATCTTTCCATGACACTCTGCAAATAAGGGGAAAAAAACAAATACAAAAACATGAATAATCAGAGAACAGGTAAGCAAAAGCGAATCGAACATTTACACAATGCTCACTTTTAATTATAATTTCCTTTAAAACTGAAAAGTCATGGAATGGAATTACACACAGTGTGGTGTCCTAGGTCCGGTATAAAAATGTCAATCAGTTTATACAAGTTTGAATCTTGGCGCAGCCATTGACATTTTCCGGTCTTCTCAACAAGGCATTTCTTTCAGTATGCTTTAGTTTGCTCAGTTTAAATTTAGATGGCATACAGGCCTGTGGTACCCTGCTATTATGCCACAAAGACTTTGAGAGGTTGTGCAGCGCTGAAGGAATGCAGGGGTGTCGGCTCGAAACAAATCTGCAGAGCTTCCTTTAATGAACAGATTAAAATGAAGCTCTTGAACTTTAATTAAGACAAATCCATTTAGCACGTGTCAGGATGAAGAACAGAGGGACTAAAAATACCCGAGGGGAGAAACTGATGACTATGTTGGTTGATCAGGGAGAGGAATGTCACAGTCTGGAAGTAAAAGAATACTACACGATGAAGCTAGCAAGACGTTCAGGACCCACAGCCCTCATGTAGAAAGTTTGAGTAATGGTATTCACATTACCTGCAGCCCCAGGAATTTTGGGAACTAACCAGGAAACACTGTTTCTGCCTCTTATTTACACTAAACTCACCGAGCTGCAAAAGGCTGCAGGAATTATTTTCTGAAATTAATAGGAGGCCTCAGGCGTTACCAACACACCTTCCATTCCTTTTTGGAAGTGTCTGTAATGGTGTGGGAATGAAAGGTACAGGTAATAAGATTACGCTGCTGCCGCCAGACAATTATGTGATCATCATTAAGAGAGGAGCTTAGGCCCAGCTTAGGCCCTGCCCCATGTTGGGAGCCAGGAGTACATGTTTTGATTGGGCAAAACTTGTGTGCTCCCGCAAAAAAGTGCTTGGCCCCCCCCACACTGCTGTGATCATTTTGTTTGTTTATCCAGCTGCTTGAGGCTGAACTTTCAGGGCGCACAAATGACACTGATAGAGCAGGAACATTTAGCCTAAAATAAGTGCCATAATTTACACTAGACATTAACACAAAAAGAATAAAATGCAGGAAAATGTGCCTTTTCTTCAACGTGCAAACTAACATGTAGCATGACTTTTTTTGTAGGAAGCACTCATTTCTATTGAAATGATATCACTAGGTCAGAATAGGCCTTATTTTTCTTTCATCCTTCTATCCTTCAGTTAATTTCTTCTTTAATAAATGATTTTAGGAAAGGCTCTCCTATGCAATATTATTTGATAAATGATTCATACTTGACTTGCTTAAACATGTCATCTCTGTAGAATGTGCTGACTTTCAAATATATTTCTTCTTTTCCTAAGCTACATATTCTCCTTCTATTTAGTTCGTTTCTACCTGCCACATATTCACAATTCTCAATGCTGAATAGTGTATTAAACACTTATGCTTATATGAAAACGTGAATCTTATGACTTAATCCCATAGGTTACAACTAGAATGATTCTGCTGAAGATTAGTTCATTGCTACGCAGTGGAATACTTAATAGCCAATAGTTTAGACTGTAGAGTTCTCGTGGGAACTCAGTGAATCTAACGCACATAAATGTTTAGCAACTAAGTTGACACTTGTAGATAGCCTTTCCGTCATCATACAGGACTGGAATGGATGCAGCATTGTGCTCGCCTTGTCTATTGGTTTATTTATGCGGATGTGCGCTTCTTTTGTGGATGTCTCGTGCGATTCACTCTACGTACAGCTGGTGTTGTTATTCCTTGTTGGTTTCTCGTAAAATCAATAAAATTGGTTATCCAAAAAAAAAGATGACCTAACACCAGCATGGATTGTTACATATGTTTTTGTGTTTATGATATACGTGTTCCTAGTCAGATGTACTAGAGTGCTGCCCAGTCTGGTCCAGGCTATTCTTTTGCGACCAACCCTTTTTCTCCTAGCACCTTTGTCCTATTCGTTGTGAGGTATTGCTGACGGGGATTTCTGTCACCTACTACTTTGTGGGTGACAATTTCTTTAATGGTCATAGCTACTAGTGTGACTATTTTCTTAACATAACTTTCAACAGTTGTTACTGCGATTGTTTGCTGATGCTGTTAGAGAGAAGAGACTCAGACGAGTCTCTAGAACTACTCTTCATGAGGAGTTCAGCTTCAATCTGATAATTTTTCACTGCCCTTTTAAATCTTTCTGTCTTCCAAAATTACTCTCTATGGGTTCTGGTAGGTTAGGATCCGCTCGAATAGAATAGGAACTTAATTTCCTTTATGGAACACGCTGTTATTTTTTTGATTGACTCTACCATGATTTTCTTGATATTGCTGTAAACGAATTGATCTCATTTACTAATTTGAATAAAGAGACAAAGAACAATATACTAAACTCTTATTGATAAATTAAGGTTTTCGAACTGATCAAAAACTTTCATCACTAAATTGATGATGTTTACTGAAATGTTTTAAAGTTATGCTCCATTCTAAAATGGAGTAAAGATCCATTTGCCTGGAGAGGAACATGGTGCGGAGTTGGAATACACTTGTGCAAATTAAAGTTTGAACTAATTAAACTAAAATGTTTCCGCACCAGCAACACTGTAATGCTTTTATAATGTCTTAGATAACTAGATAATTGATGGAGTTTTTCTCTAGCAGCAGCTAAGAGGACAGTCATTAACCTACATCGAAATTTAGGTCTGCTGAGACAGTGTATTCATATGCCAGACCCATTGGCATTGCCAATGCTTGTTCTAAAGATTTTCTACATGAACGGGTACGTACCATATGGAGAAAGAGACAGGAAAACCAGCATGGGTTCTACAACCTTCAGACCAACAACAGAACTCTGATACAAAAAGTAAAGTTCAGCACATTTTTGTAGCAAAATAAAATAATGTGCACTTCCAAGAAACAAAGTTCGGAAAAAGAAAAAAAAGAAATATATATATATATATATCCATCAGAGCAGGAAACCCATTCGGAAAAAACCACACGAAATGGATCGAAAAAACTTCATTTAATTCATTTCCAGCAGCTTGCCAGCAGACTCTTCGTCACAAGGGTCCTTAACAAAATGAAAGCCAGACGCGTTTCGAGAGCTACGGCTCTCTTCTTCAATGGCATAGGTTAGGAAACCAAAGGGACGCCTTCTATAATGCACATGTTCAAACAGATCCCGCCCCACTGGGCGTGTCCTTCCACTGCGGCTGTCTGGGATCTGTAGTGCCAGGTAAATTCCAAGTGGATGCATCTCTTTGTCAAATAAAACCATATCAAAATCCAAGTGGAGTTCAAGTTCACAAGGGACGTAAGCCTGCCCTGCTTTGTAGCTGCTGGTGAAGTGTCCCTGTGGCCCCCTGCAGACTCCCAGATCTTTTCGTTCCGTGGCTAACCCGAGTAAAGATCAGCCTGGACCTGCTTATGCAGTGGGTTTCATTCCACGACCGGGAACGGCCGTTAACACATCCATCAGAGCAGGAAACCCATTCGGAAGAAACCACACGAAATGGGTCAAAAACACTTCATTTAATTCATTTCCAGCAGCTTGCCAGCAGACTCTTCGTCACGAGGGTCCTTAACAAAATGAAAGCCAGACGCGTTTCGAGAGCTACGGCTCTCTTCTTCAATGGCATAGGTTAGGAAACCAAAGGGACGCCTTCTATAATGCACATGTTCAAACAGGTCCCGCCCCACTGGGCGTGTCCTTCCACTGCGGCTGTCTGGGATCTGTAGTGCCAGGTAAATTCCAAGTGGATGCATCTCTTTGTCAAATAAAACCATATCAAAATCCAAGTGGAGTTCAAGTTCACAAGGGACGTAAGCCTGCCCTGCTTTGTAGCTGCTGGTGAAGTGTCACTGGGGCCCCCTGCAGACTCCCAGATCTTTTCGTTCCGTGGCTAACCCGAGTAAAGATCAGCCTGGACCTGCTTATGCAGTGGGTTTCATTCCACGACCGGGAACGGCCGTTAACACATCCATTAGAGCAGGAAGCCCATTCGGAAGAAACCACACGAAATGGATCGAAAAAACTTAATTTAATTCATTTCCAGCAGCTTGCCAGCAGACTCTGCGTCACAAGGGTCCTTAACAAAATGAAAGCCAGACGCGTTTCGAGAGCTACGGCTCTCTTCTTCAATGGCATAGGTTAGGAAACCAAAGGGACGCCTTCTATAATGCACATGTTCAAACAGATCCCGCCCCACTGGGTGTGTCCTTCCACTGCGGCTGTCTGGGATCTGTAGTGCCAGGTAAATTCCAAGTGGATGCATCTCTTTGTCAAATAAAACCATATCAAAATCCAAGTGGAGTTCAAGTTCACAAGGGACGTAATATATTATTCGCCCAACACTCCACCTCTTTGGAAAAATAGACGAAGCAAACCCAATATTTCAGTGCTATTTTTGTAGTTTATTTACAGCCCAGCACTGCCGCCATTACGCGTTTCGGTCCTCATGGGACCTTGATCACATGACACGCTGCATGGCATTTTCCACCTCTTTAAAGTGACAGTGCAACATTACTTGTGATAGACATGGAAAACATACTCCATAACTGTTCATTAACCAGAGAGTATACAACAAATAAAATGCATAAATGCGTATAAGTGTGCAAATAGTGCCATAATTTCATACTAATAAATACATGATGAAAGTTTAGTATTTCATTTGCAATAACTGCCATTATGAGTCACTGGGGTCAGTTTTAAATGATCTTAAAATGACTACCCCTCTACACCAAACATCTTATTTTTGGCTATGTCTGATATGGGAACTCAAAACCTACAATGTCCAACCTTATAAATAATCATATAAATATAATCATAAGGAACATTGATCAAAAGTTTAAAAATGTAGTTTTAAAACAGTCGACAAGCTATAAAAATTAAAACCAATAAATAATTCTCAAATCATTGGTATCAATTTAGCAGCAGATGATCATAATATTGCACATGATTATCAGTATTATAGCACATATTGTACTGCACAGAAATATAGCCCAAGTGGGCAATCAATTGTATCACCATGTCTAAAATCTAAATTGCTTGTATGAATAATAAAAAGTGTCACCACCCCTATTGTTAGAAAATTACCAAAAGAAATACTTAAAATTGTGCAAAATTATCAGAATACATTAATATTTACAGCAGCAGCAAGTAAAAGACTCATAGCAGTAAAATGGATACTGTCTGACTATATAAAACATTCTACAGAAATATCTATAGATATGTATATATATCTTTGCTGGAATAAGACCATTTGGGGTCCTCGTATCCATCTCTAAAATGTACTTGAATTAGCATGCTTGTCACCGAAATGACGGGCAACGGGATATGTAATATCCCCATTGTTTATTGCGCGTATGTGCTGGAGTATCCTTTTGTGTGCCTGCAAACGGGTACTGCCCACGTATCGCAGGCCACAAGGACACTCCAGCACATACACAGCAAACTCCGTCTTGCAGGTTCGTTTTTTACCAATTTTGATCGGTTTGTTACTAAATGGTGTTGTATATTCAGTCTTATTGACACCATATTTGCATGCTTTACACACTCCACATTTGACAAAGCCTTTCGTACTCTGGATCCAAGATGTTGTATGGATTACCTCAGGGCTGCTACTAACCAACATATCAGACATGGAGTTAGCCCTGCGGAAGGTAAGGTTGGGAGATCTAGTCAGTTTGTCTCCCAAGATGGTATCATTACTGATTAATGTCCAATTCCTATTGACTATCTTTCTAATAGCACGATGTTGGTTGCTATATGCTAGAATTAGTCTCATGGGCTGTTCCTTCATAGCGATGGTAGTTGGAACTATCTGACCCCTCAAAGGTTGATCCCTGCCTTGCTGGTTAGCCCTGGCCATTGCTTTGTCAATTACACCTGGAGAGTATACTCTGAATCTGGCTCGACAATCCAACTGAGCATATATATATATTGCCCACAATGCAAAGCCTGTCGATATGGCTCCAACAGGACCCACTTCCAAAGCCCCTTTCAGCAACATCCCACTGCTATCCTTAAATGGCTCAACTGTAAAACCGAGTACGCCATTTATGTGTTGGAGTGTCCGTGTGGACTCCAATATGTGGGCAGCACTAAGCTGCCCGCCCACAAACGAATACTCCAACACATACGTGCAATAACTGGGCATGATCAGAACTATCCGGTTGCCAGGCATTTTCAGGAGAAACATCTAGGCATTCCTGACAAACTCCAATTCTTTTTAATTGATTGTGTCAAGCCATCGAGGAGGGGAGGTGACCGTGAGGCCAAACTCCGCCTCCTCGAGACGAGATACATCTTGGAGCTTAACACCAAGAATCCTAATGGTCTCAATGACAGGGAGGACCTTTATATTTGCCTTTAGGATTTAGGAGTTTGTCCATAAGACCTGTCCGGATAAATGTGATATTCGTTGTTCTAGGTTTGTTGTTTCCAAATTTCTGTATTTGTATATATTGATGAATTTATTCCTCTTTAATTTGTAAATATATTGGTACGAATTTTAACATTAGATAATTTTCAATCATATTGTTTGCACTTTATTGCTATATTTGCACTATCTCTTCATGCACTTTTTTTGTCTGTTAGACACTTATTGTGACTTGCCCACTTGGGCTCTATTCTGATATCTATTGTCATATGGCTTTGGATTAACGCTGCTAACTCATATACTGAGCTATTTGCTTTTGGGCATAACATGATTATGAGATAATACCCATAGTGTACATAGATGATATTAATTGTCATGTAATATACTTCTGTTGGTTTTTCATCATGTTTTTTTGCCCTACAAATATGCTCCTTTATCTAGGAAATCGGTTTACATGATTTCACGGATTGTGCTATTCTCATTGAAAAAAATTAATTGTTTTATTTTTTGCATTCTTTGACTATTTGCACGTGAGTAGCGTTTCACTATATAGTATTTTTTCCATGCCTATGATTCTTTTGATTGCACTGTCACTTTAAAAGCTTTGCTAACTATGTGTAGTTTGTCATGTGATCAAGCCTCCCTGGAGGCGAAACGCGTCATGGCGGCAGCGCTGGCTTCACGTAATTAAAACCACCTTGCACCAGCACTTTTGGGTCGACTCTTTGTTGCTGGACACTGTTGGCAAACTGCTCTTTTGCCAAAGCGACAACTTTCGGAATATATATATATATGCTCAGTTGGATTGTCGAGCCATATATATATATATATATATATATATATATATATATATATATATATATATATATATATATATATATATTGTACTGTATATACACACATACATGGATTTTACCAGACACTGAGGCAGCAGCAAATAAGATTTTTATCAAAAATGGTGAAGAAGATGGCTGAACATGTCGCAGCACATGAACTCTAATTCAACCCCTCATGCCTCAACGTAGGTGGCGATTATACAGTTTCCCATCTAAGAGCAGAGTTCTATCTAGGAAGGCAGCAAGGCTCAGGTTTTGCCATGAAAGTAGGTCAGAATAATAGATTTCGAGCATTTGTGGAGAAAGTGGCAGTATTTAAATAGATTCTGTCTTTCACCAAACACCAATGAAGACCATGTCTAGCAATAGATCATTTTCCCTTAAACCATAAATCACAATGAGTCTTGCATTTTTGCATGGGTGAGCTGTTAGATATTCCCTATTGAAGCAGGTTGGAATAACCCATTGAAGAACTGATGCAGCCCTTGCTGTCTTCAGTCATAATGTTTCCAAAGTCTGAAGGCACAAGGTCTATGATCCTCCAGATGCATGACAAGTGAAACTTGATATTTTTGTCACTTGGTGAACCTAAGCACACCTGAATTGAGTACTTTCCACACGCACACTCAGTTTTAAAAGTTCTTGCTAACAGACTGGTGTAGAGAAGCTGGAGCAGTCTGTCGGAGATCTCATGTTACCAACACAGTACAAAATAAATATAGCTATACATACATAGGGTCCAGAGAGTGGGCTTTTGGTCACCACCATTCAGTCATTGGTTGCTGACATTTTTATGAGTTGCCATTGGCTAGGTGGGCTGTTCTTAAACCCATAGCATAAATTTTACATAGGAATTAAGTGGTCCCATGTAGTAACCTCCCAACTGTTGCCCAGAGCATTCTGCTCACTCTTGCAGTCTGTTTGCCCCACCCCAATGGAGGATAAGGCACAGCCAGCATCCGCTACTTCCTGCTGCCACAAACTACTTACTATCTGCAGCCACTGCAAGTGCTTTTGGTTTTGCGAAATAACGCTAAATCGTATCACAAACAATAACAATGTAAATAGCATTGGCCGGTCACCGGGAATAAAAACAAAAATTCCAATATGCTGGCAGGAAGACATTTTGTTGTGGATTTCTTTTTTTAAAGCAATAAAAGATGGCTGCTGTGCTTGCACACATACAGAAGGCTGCCGCTTTGGAATGCTTTTGCAAAATACATAAGAAAATTAATTCCAGGATAGCCGCCGTGCATGCGCATGAATGCACAGTGGCCAGCTGGGGTAAAACATTGGAAAAGTCAATGTGTCAGAACCCAGCATCAAAGGCGAGACCTATTGGCTTTGCAATGCTTTCTTTAACTTTTACTAGTGGAATAAGTGTCAAGATAAGTGCTTAAGTAAGCAATGGAAGATATGGCCCAAAAGGTCCCTGTTTTCGGTTTCTCGCCCTTCCACTGCAGTCACTTCAATGCAATCCATTCCTTGTGGTCACTGAGGCTACAAGCAGGTAATCAAAGTTGCTCTGACCTCTATTGATTCTGGGGGGCAGTTGTGAATCATCTTCATACACTAATAATGCATCTTGTGAGTGGCAAAGGGCATCAAGAGCCTGCTTGTAAATCATGTAAATGTCCATGATGCAGGGAGAGTGATAAGACCCCTAAGGTACCCTGTAGTTTAGAGGTGCAGCAGGGAGAGTTATTGCGCTGTGTTGACCTCGTTGATAAAGTGGGAGGCCACTGGAAAACATTTGGTAATTCGTCTCAGACAAAGGGCAGCGGCAAATAATACTGTGAGACTCAAAGGGAAGAATGGAATCGTGGCGACTGAACCTTAAGAAATTCTTAAAATATTCTCGGAGTTCTACAGGGAATTGTATCAGTCTGGGCATGATACTCCTATGGCAGCATGGTCGGAATCTGAGGTAAATTCCCTTATAATGCAGGGATTAGAGGACGATATGTTAATTAGTGAAGTTACGGATGCCCTTCAGGGGATGGCTTCAGGTAAGGCAGCAGGTCTGGATGGTATCCCGATGGAAATCTATAAGGTCTTACAGACAGAACTAGCCCCTCTTCTCCTGGACTTGTTCCTGTCTGTACAGCAAAAAGGAATTCCGCCTCAGTCTTGGCAAGAGACTAACATAGTACTCTTCTTGAAGAAAGGGAAAACGGCAGAAGATCGGTCTACATATAGACCTATCACCCTGATAAATGCTGATGAAAAATTATACTCCAAAATCATGGGATTGAGATTAGCTCGAATTATTACCCCGCTGGTTAGCCCGTGGCAGCATAGCTTTATACCAGGGAGAAGGACTACAGACCATATCCTCCAGGCAATTTCATTGTTTGATATAGCGGAAGCCTCAGGGAAGCAGATGTCCCTAAGCCTGCTTGACACATAAAAAGCTTTTGATCAAGTGGAATGGGCATATCTTTGGGGCAACCTTAGAATTAAAGGATTTGGGCCACGTATAATAACAGTCCTAAGAGCTATGTATGTGCAATCCTTTGCAAGAATTCAACTGATGGATAGGGAAACAGAAAGGATCTCGATAGCTCGGGGTACAAGACAGGGCTGCCCTTGTCCCTTATCCTTTTTGCTTTTTACATTGACCCATTTATAAGAGCAATATTACAAGATCTAGTAATCAAACCCTTTGTGGTCAGGGGGTTTAAAACCAAGGTGTTAGCACATGCTGATGATATAGCTGTCATCACCCTTGACCCAATAGGTGCAATAGCAAGGATTGAAGTGCTGGCCTCTGAATTTGGTAGGGAGTCTGGGTATGGTTTGAATACTGAGAAGACCAGGACTGTGTGCACTAAAACCACCACATGTCAGGACCCACGTAAGACTGATGCAGCTACATATCTAGGGATAAATATTTCTGCAGAAGTTGGATTAATATGGGATTTGAATGCAGCTCCTCTTACAGAGAAGATAGGTAGAGATCTAAGAAGAAAAGCTACTACATCTATCTATTAGAGGAAGAAGTAATGTGATCAAAACAAAATGTTTCCTACGGTTTTATACCTATTCCGATGTATTCCGTTGGAAACAGCAAATGCTATTTTAAAGAATTTAAATGGGATTTTTCCTCCATTTATTTGGAATTATGGAAAGATCAGGAGATCCATGACATTCTTGACATTACCACAAGATAGGGGGGTTGGCAGTCCCTAACCTTCTATTTTGCTATTGGGCCATAACACTGCAGCAAATGGGTATACTGCTTAAACCCAAGGCAGAAACAACCCCGGGAGGACAGGATGAAATCCCTCCCACTATTTTTGAGTTGGCTATTGGTGGTGCAGCACCCGGGATTCTAATGAGGCAGTTGGAGGGGAGTTATTATTAAAAAAAAACACGTTTTAAGTCTCTTAGAGCAGCCTGGAACGTTTGGCATAAAGTGTGTAAGTATTTAGAAATCCCTAAACTACAGAGATATTTAGCATTGTGGTGTTCACCAGTCTTCCCTGCCCTATTATATGATTCATTGGATAAAAGTTGGGAACAGGCCGGAATTAATAGTATAAGACACATACTTGATTTAAATGGAGTTATGTCATTTATAGAACTACAAGAGAGATATGGTGTGGATTCTAAATCGTTTTTTAAGTATGTCCAAATCAGGGAGACAATTAGACTCGTTGTTCCACAGATTATCAATAAGGGTAGAATACAGTTGTTAGAGTATATGGTGTATAAACAGCCACGTATCAAAGATCTATATTCCATTTTGACTGGGGCCAGCGTGGATGATATTCCTAGAATCGAAACTGTCGGGGCAGATAAACTAGGGAACCCAGATGTTGATTTAAGTAGATCATAATGATTGACTAAGAAGGTGTTCTTAACTGCCAACTTAAAAGCCCAACACTTTAAAACAGTTTTTAGTTTATATTTTACACCAGAAAAATTATTTGCCATGGGGAAAAGGGAAAAACGATCACTGCCCAAGGTGTGCACAGGGGCCAGCGGACATGGTTCCTATGTTCTCTGAATGTATCAAACTTAATGAATTAAAACAGTGGATTGACACATTTCTTTATAAACCTTTATAACAGGTGGTGCTACTTGGTTGTAATGAGACTGTACAGTAGGAATCAGCACACATATGGTTTTGTTTTATGGTAACTTCAATAATTCGTATATTGATTGCTTCAAAATGGAAGGATGTGGATCCCCTAACATATCAAGCCTGGTATGCCAGATTGTTTTATGTATTTAACTTTGAGATGGGTCTATATCAATGTAAAGGCCGGAGGGCGAAGGAAAGGGGCATCCAAGTTTGGAGTCCGCTTATCGAACAATAGAATATGTGGTCCATTATGTAGTATGTATATGAATATTTGTTTTAGTTATCTTGTCTTCTCTGGATCATTGCATCTACTGCTTTTCTGAGGAGAAATAATAAAATAAAAACTATTTTAATAAAAAAGAACCAGGTATCTAAAAATGACTCCAGTAACACGAAGTTGATTGGTAGAGTGTTCAAGATAATTAACTATAAGACAGTGCTGTTTGGTGTATAATATCAGTAGGCTTTATTATTGGTTTAAGTTGACAATTGTGTAAGCTGAATATAAATCAAAAACATAAAAGAATTGTTACAACATCAAGGATTTGCTGCATTCTAAGTTTCAGAAACAATACATACCACTGATTTACCATACCATAAATTCTTGAAGCTGAGTGGAGCCCATCTGTCAATTAAACTATGACCCACCATAACAAATGTGGTGAATAGATTCAAAAGGGCCAATACCATTGCTAGCAGTTAACAGAAAGCTGTTGACCGTGCCAACAAGTAAAGGGCCAGTCCTGTTATGTGGGTGAAAAGCTGAATTTTCCTTGTCAAGAACATCAGAAGGAATCCACGTGGGCTTGCAACTGATTGGCAACCTCTTTTTCTGAGGGGTTTACTGATTAAGGGTAGGCTGGAAAAGGCTCCATAACTACGGGTGACTAGTGAGTCCAGGCTACAATACAAGAAGGAGCTATATCGCTTCAATTTTACCATCTCTGAAGTAATGCAACTACAGACAAGTGAGGCAGCAATACCTTTGGAATGCTATGCCGAAAGTGAGGGCATCAAGAGATATTTTAAATGTAGGCTTAAAGGGGAAGGCGCGCATGGGAGGGCTGAAGTTGCTAAAGCCCTCATTGACTTTGACTGCACCACATGCACAGTTCACAACCCAAGCCTGTCGGCCCTCCCCCCTCCAAAATAGTGAGGACGTTGAGGCCGGATGACTCACTCTCTAAAGCAGTAAATAAAAGTTTCTTCTGTGGTGGTAAAAAATACCAAAGAAGATATCATAGTAGTTATAAAAGCTTCATCTGTAGATGCTGAAGATGTTGTAGTATGCACAATCAAACAAGAACTCTTCATTCATGAAATCATTTGAAAATGAAAGTTTGATTTTACTTGATCATCTAACAGTCAATCCCTAGCAAACCCATGGACCTCTTAGAACCAGAAACGAAGAGCAACCCTGTTGACAATGGCCCCACCTAGTTCACATCCCAGCAGGGAAACTGAGGTTCACGTCCTGGACATAAAATTACTAAAACATTCTGGGTACCCCTTTCTCGAAGGTTTCAGTAGTGAATAACATTCCATTGTCTCCTTTAGTGAAAAGCATTAAACATGAGGGTTCTCTTATTATGATGGAAGCTGCATCTTCGTCCAATGCACCTCATATTCCAATGCACAGCCCCCACTTGGCGGCAGATGTCAGCTCTCAAAACCTGCCTTTAGGCATGTATGTCAGGGAAGAGATCGCACAGAGGCAATTAATGGAAAAAACCATCTCCGTTATTGGCAGAGCAGCGGAACTACAATAGGACAAACTACATGCTCAAATAATAATTCTGCAAAATGTTACAGATCATACAATAGACATTGATCAGAAATTAAATTATTTAAATTCTCTAATATAGTAGGCCTAGTGCTCGGCCCTCGATAATGAAGTTACATGCTTCTGTGCCAACTGAATAAAAAATAAAAAAATAAAAAGATGTGCTCCTCGTACGTTTGGGCCCACCAACAGAAAGGTCAATTTTTCATGCTCAAAAGGCAGTGGGCATGATAGACATGGTGACCCTCGAACATGATGCACCACTACCAACGGATGAGCACAACTCACAACTTGTTGAACCTGAGTTGTACGCATCCGTGAGTAGTGGTGCATTGTGGTGGAGGATCACCATGTCCATCATGCCCACTGCTTTTTGAGTGTCAGAAACAGACCTTGCTGTTGGTGGGGCCGAACGTATAAGGAGCACCTCTTTTTTTTAATCCAGTAGCTAGCGAGGCCATCACTTCAGGAAGGTCAGCCATTTTTTTGCCGGCAATGGAAACAATAATCTCACTAGTAAGGTTTTACAATCTCACAACTCAGTAAATGTGAAACCAGGTTCCTCTGCCAGCCCTCCTACTCAAAAGTCACCAATGATTTAAAAAAAGAATAAAATGCAGCTGAAGAAACTCAATAAAAAGGCCAAAAAAAGGGCAGCCTTTACAACAAAACTTGTGCAGGGTCATGTTAAGAGTGACGTGCCTGCCCCCTGCACTGCTGGGTTAACGGCACCAAGTTCAACATTGGGGATATGTACATTTATAAGTGCACTTCGAAGTGCCTCCGGGGGGGCCTTAAGCCCAGAGACACCCTTTGCTTTGTATTTCTTAAACTGTGATTTGCAACTAGGAAATCGCAATTTAGGAAATGCAAATAATTTCCTATTATGCCCATAGGCGGGAATGCAATGGCATTTCCTATTTGCGATCCATTAGGGAACAGCAAATTTAGTACATATCCTTTTGCATTTCCTAAACAGCAATTCCTATGGAGTCGCTATTTACGAAATGCAAACGGGAAGCTTTGTACATCTGGGCTTATGTGACCAACGATGGCTCTCCCCGTGAAAAACAGCCACAGGATAACCTTCATTGGCCCCCGGAGCCTGCCAGAAGAGGCCAGGGCCTGCCAGGCATTTGGCAACCTATGATAATGGATCAAAGGGACGTGGGGGAGCCTTTAGAAGTCCCTTCTAGGTTCAATCCAGATCGCCCAGAGGAATCCGCAGTTCAAAGTGTTTTGCTATACCCTGAATATGCATCACGGTGCAAGGAAGACACTGTAAACAGGAGCAACCTATTAAAGCTATTTGCTTATATCCCAAATTTAAGCAACATAGTTTCCAAAGACATCGACTATATTGCCTTCAAGAAAGTGCGGCATGATGAAAGCAACCTTTTTTTAAAAAAAAACAAGATTTGCCTGGTACACGCTGAAAAGCAGACTGGCTCAATGGGGCATAAGGATTGACAAACAGGACAAAGTAAAATATCCTCAACCTTTGCCCTCAAGCAACTTTAGCCTTATAGGAACAATAATGCCTTAATGCCTACTCCTCCAAGCTCACAGTTTTGTGAGGCACTATAAATCAACAGTCCCCTGTCTCTCTTGACATTGATATAATCATGTATAAAAATCTTGAGTCAGGGAGCAAAGTTTGTTGACTTATGAACACTTTGAAATCAGCTGAGGCCATGGTAGACAATGTGATCCCTCATTTGCATTAATATACCTCCTGGCAAGGTGTTATCCCCAATAGCGGTCGCTTCATGGAACATAAGGGAATATAACAACATAATGTCCTCCCAAGCACACCTGGATTATCTCCATACTTTTATTCTAATTGGCTTGTAAGAAACGTGGCAATTATCTTTAACCCTGGCTGGATTATATTATATACCATTCACCTGCACTTAGCTCCACACAATCAATTAAGTTTTACCATCTGTACCCTAGCAGAATTAAACAGAGCTGTCATCATTATTAAACTTGTATCCTCGGCTGGATAGGTAAATCACTCAAACTCTCAATAATTGTCAAATATTTATATTAACCCTAATCAAGAGATAAAAATGACTATAATACAATATTTCATTGAAAGACTGTAAGATTTAAGACAAGACCACCTAAAATATACATGGCTATTAGCTGTTGATTTTAATGACGATCTGCTAAAGCTCAGGTATGATCACAAGTGGCTGGACATAGAAGATAAACGACGGGACATTCCACCCGTAATCCCCCCTCCTCCACGAGATGCTAAAAAGTTTCTATTGAGCTGTCCACAAGCTTACACACGATGGGCTTGCGCTCCCTGAATGGCAGTAGTAGCACGGATCGTCATGCTGGTTACACGCATGCCTCTCGAGAAGGATTGGCGATGCTTGACTACTCATGGGTCACGATCCAAGATTTCTACAGGATTTCGAACTTTAAAATCGATCTCAACTTAATAAGTGATCATGTAATATTCTCATGCTCTTTGCACTTGATGTTTGCTGCTTCAAATAAGGAAACCCGGCGGGTAGAGCGAGCAGCGTTGAAACCAATCAAATTATTAAAATGGAACGTTAGTCTAGCATCTCCAACCATAAAACTCCTTGAATAATTTCTGTCACCTACTTCAAATATGTCCTCTACCCTAACTGAATCCTGGTCAGAGTTCACCAGCTGTCTATTAAAACCTTTAGTAAAACTGCAGCCTCATCAAGGTCCACTCTGCAAAACATGCTTTGCTCCAGTGAATAGCAATGAACATCCCTTAAAAGAGAGCTTTTAACGGATGTGGATAACTACTGCGGAGCCCGAACAACCTTGGCGGATGCCCGATGGAGCTGTCCTATGCAGCTATAGAGGAGTCTGGCAACTCGGCCGTCACCTACCCAGTCGGACATCTGACATTGTTTTACTCGTCTCCTCGTTCAGTCCCCTCCCCTCCCCTTCCTCCCTCTTCTGCAATTGTTTGGATTCTAACTGATGTATCTATGTATCCTGTAACTCACCGATTCAACTGATGTAGATACCTATTGCAGAGCCTAAGCAACCTTGGCCGATGCCCGGTGGGGCTGTCCTATGCAGCTATAGAGGAGTCTGGCCCCTTGACCATCACCTATGGAGAAGCGTGGCTCAATGGTTAGAGCGGCAGACCCTGATGCAGAGGTCTGGCCCGGGACCAGGGTTCAATTCCCGCCTCGGCGGCTCTTGGACTCAATCTCCTCGGACCTGACAATTCTCGCCTCGGTGCCTAGTCTAATCATGGGTCCCACTCTGTGACTCTAGGCAATAGCTTGCTTAATCTCCACAACGGCCCCAGCAGCGCTTGGATCACCTTGGGGGTGCCCAGGAGTGGACATCTCACAGGAAAGCCAGGAAGGGTTCCACAGCGGTATGAATACAGCGCTACGAGACCTCTGGGTAGAAGTGCGCTATATAAATACAAAACACACAAACACACAAACACACACCTACCCAGCCGGTCATCTGGCATTGTCTTCCTCATCTCCCCGTTTGTGTCTCCTTCTCTCCCCCACCTCTTCCCTCTGTTTCTTTGATTCAAACTGTTCTAACTTTGTAACCGGTAACTCGCAGATCCAACTGATATAACTATGTAACCTGTAACTCGCTGATCTTCATGTAAAGCGCTCTGATACCTCCGGGTCTAGCCAGCGCTAAATAAAACTTTGCAAATACAATTTTAAAAAAAATAATTCAATGAATATGGCCAAGAGAGAAGAGATCAAATCAGTGTGCAAGAGCTATAGGAGACACCTTTATGAGAAAAGCCAACATGACTTGGATACCCAAAGGCTTGCGGTCTTCGAAGCAATGAAAGGAAGGGATTTTAAAATATCTGGTTCATGGTCAACAAGGCGATACAGAAGCAAAAACAAGAGGAGCTGTTTAGCATCCCCTTGGCCAACTGGACGGCATACTTATCTACGTTATATGTTGGTCAATCCTCTATCCAGGAGGCTTCTCTGTTGTTGCATTATAATGGAATGTTCAGCCCAGTAGGTGGTCTTTCATTTCAAAATACGGACTAAATTGTCTGGAATACCTTGGCATCAATCCATACTGCAGGTGCTCCTGGTCCCAATGACCTTCTTGCAAGCATCTTTAAGGTAACAATTGACAAATGGACTACCTATTTGACTCCCCTGTTTGACAACTGCTTACGGAATGCAATGGTGCTGAGAGTTGGAGAGGATCCTTCCTAGTACCAATGCACACAAGATAAGCTGGAAAACTTTAGACTCATTGTCCTTTTGGACGTGGAGGAGATATGTTATGTGAAAATCCTCCACAAGCATTTGAAGGTTTGAGCACAACTTAACAAAATAATTCCAGACAGACAGACTGGATTTCAAAAAGGCCATGGCACTGAGATTGATCTACTGTGTATGTCGATTCTATTAAAAAATGCCTAAAAAAGGGGGGCTGGCCAGCTTTACAGTGTATTTGTTAATTTTGCTACAGCCATTGCCAAAGTAGATAGATAGAAACTTGCTGTGCACCACGTTTATTTGGATCCAATTAGGTATCTTTGTACTAATACATTGGTCAAAGTACGAATGTTCAGCAAATAAGCCTACTCAGCTAAGATCTATACCAAACAGGGCCTGATGCAAAGTTGTATTTTAACTCCTTTACTCTTTAACTTGTATGCTACGGACCTGGATGGCCACCTTGGTGGAGTAAACTGATTTACAGTTAAATTCCAAGGGAAGGGGGTCCATAGGCTACAATACGCTGATGAAGCGATACTATTGGACCAGACTGCAATTGGTCTTCAAAGAGCCTTGACATCCCTGGCCGAATATTGCAAGATACCAAACTCAGGAACAATTTATCAAAAACTAGGATCTTAATTTTCAGTAAAAAGAGAATCAAAAAAGGAGCTTGGTTTATAAAAACACAAGAAGATCCAAATAATACCTAGCATCAAGTACCTAGGAGTTTGGATCAACGAATGTGGCTTTCCAACACCACATTTCGAGGCTTTGGCAACATCAGCTCCTACCGGTACTTTCTAGTCCCTACTTCAAAATCTTTCTAGTCCGGACTTGACAGCAATCCGCAAAGTTATCGAAAGCAAATTGATGCCCACATTAGCATATAGAGCATTTGTTTATTTAAATCGTATTACAAGCTTGGTTGAAGACTGCACTGCCACTGGAAAGTCTCTCAAAGTTACTGCTGAAGCAACTAAGGCTTAAATCAGCTCACAAGGACTTACGTTTCATTAGTACCAAGAAGTATGCTGACCTGAAAGCTGTTTTATATCAATCAGTGACTCTTCCAGTGTACTTATCGCTTCCTATTAACTTTCAAAGTAATATCACATCTAATGCACTTGAGATTCGGCTTAATACCACTCAAAGCGTACAAGTACAATCGCCTGATCGGCCCCTCAGATGCATCTTGTAAGGGTTGTGGTTTTAATCAGAATTCACATTTACATGTCCTATATTTGTGCTTCTTTTTATACTCACTTAGACGTTAATATCTTTTTGCTGTAGCTGAATGTCTGAAAAGTGACTTGTGCCAATTGACCGCAAGATTCATTAAGTTTATGGCAATATATTCATCAATGCTCAAAAATGTTACACCTTGAAAGTAAAGTTACAAAATGTAAGACTTACTTCATAAAGCACTGGTACGGCAAGCTTTCCTTATTGAAAGTCTGATAAACCCTATGGTGAATTAGTATTGATACCTCTTGCACTTTAACTATGGTGTATGTAGGACGAAGGCCTTTCCTTTCTGTTGGCTCTGATATTCACTTGCACTTTTATCAGCATTTGTCTTAGTTTGCCCGTGATCTTTCACTGCCGCTGGTATGATTGGGGGTTTTTGGCTATTTTTATATTTTTAATCATGCGATAATGTACGATACAGTCGTTCTATATTTCTGTGCTTTTTTATATTGTCAGAATAAACTTTGACACTTTGTAGCATTTAGTACGTGGCTGAATACTGAGCATGGTGGCAGAGGTTTTCCAAACCAAAAAAGAAAGAAAAAAGGGAACACAAAGAAGAAATGTGGAATTCCAGAGACAAGATAATTAGATTTCAGTCCACACTGATCAGTGCAACAATGGGGAGTGGCCAGAGTGGACGTCAGAGCAGGAAGACGGCAATGCCACTGATAAACGTGCCATGCATGAGCAGGACCAGTCACACAAAGCTCCAAACTAACAACTTTGCAAGGAAGTTTTCAGTCCCAATAGTCAGCGGAAAGATACACACAGGTTGTAAAGAGGGAAGAGCAAGGACTTTGGTGCACCAAAATTCTCAAGAACAGCAGCAATAAGCTTTTTAGCAAAAGCAGATAAATGGCACACTCAATATATATGCACACTTTGCTTTCCTACATGGGAAATTTCAAACTCAGAAAAAACCATACTCCCTCACAACGTATGGAAACCAGGACTTCTTTTCAGTATAGTACTGGATTTTTGGTCTCGTATCTAAAACTACGCCTCTGTTGACGGTGCTTAGCTTGTCAATGTGTACATTGTTATTATGCTATGTAATCGATCTGGAGATGTATACCCTTTGAATTCTTAACTACAATCTCAATACAGCACCTTTGACAGCTATTTAAGCCAAAGGAGATGCCCTTTTATCCTACATAACTCCTACTTTTGCCAGTGCTTAATTTGAGCCGGTGGTTTCCAGTGTTTGGCACCGGCACTTAATTGTCAACAGAGGCACTTAATTGACGACACTGGCACTTATGACAGCTTCCACATGGTGGTGCTGGTTTTATAATTTAGAGATGAGAAGAACAGCAATTGTCTATTAACCCCAACCATGCTGCCGCGCTAGTGCTGCCGTCGGCCAATGGCCGACGCGGCCCCACCCGTTTTGCAGAAGTGCCGCACTTCCGCAAAACGGGCGGCGCAGCCAACGGGTTAATTCAGTATACATTAAAAACAACTAATACCTGCTGGCCAAGATATTTTTATAGCTTTGGTTGCCTGGAATAGTCTGAATTGTCACACTTGTAGCAGTGTGCTTGTTAGTAGTTTGTGTAGGTACTGTCATTGGAAATGCTGGCAGTGGCAATAGGTGGTGCCAGTTTCAGAGGTCTCCTGACTAGAACCCTGAAACACATTTATTTACAAATTAAGCACTGATTGCAATCCTTTTAACACCGTTTATCAAACCCTCTAGGGCCTCTTCTCACTTTGCCAAAGATTCACAGGACACTCAATCTTACACGTCGTTTGCCTGAACACTGTCATGTTCTTGCTGCTGCAGCAGCAGGTACTATGGTTGCTAAGCTGTGGCTGCCTAGCAACCGATGTTTCTTTATTCCAGTCAGGAGTGATCAGCAAGCCCTTGCTTTCAGAGATAAAATTGGCTGTAATTTTCCACTGCCTTGTCACTGGATATGGGCCTTTAAATGATCTACTGAAATCAGAACCAGCTTCTCAGAAATGTCTCTATCCTAAAATCAAAGGAGTGCAAATGCAATGTACCACCAAAAATATGAATATTCAATTTTCTCTTAAAATTACAATACATCCTATTAAGTACATCGCGCCTCTGTTTTACATTTACATACTTATTCTTATAATTACAGGGAATATCCACACACATGGCTAAAAATAAATTACGTGTACTAATGATTTTGTGTATTTTCCGTTTAGTAAAAATATCGACCGCAAGTAAGAGAAATGAAGAAAATAGGCTCTGCTCTAAAGAAGCCCTCGTTTCCAAAGAGCATGTATTTTTCTTTATTATTAATTAGCAATGGCATTAAATCAAAGTGAATAACACACACATTAGTGCCTACATTAAAAGAAAATATGGATTTATGGTAAGTATACATTAGAAACAATAGTCTGAGTAAGTAAGAGAAAAGATTCTCCAATGATGCAAGTGATTTGAAAAACTTTTGGATTATTGGAATAGTAACCATCAATCATTCAAACAGCATTTGTAAAGTGCAATACTGTCCCCCCTAGTGGTTTCTGGGTGCTGTATCTTCATCAAAGAGAGAGCCAGGTCTTGAGTCTCTTTCTGAAGTCTGCGAACGAGGGGGCTGTACGGAGCTGGAGGGGAAGGTCTAAGTTCTGCAGGCTACCAGCTGTGGTCCCATGCGGAAGTGTTCTTCCCAAAGATCAGTACTTCAGTTTTATCAGAGTTGAGTTGGAGGCAGTTATCTCTCATCCATTTGGCTACATTAGTCATGGCATCGCAGACGTTGGTTTTGGCATTGGAGGGATCAGTTGAGTGTCATCTGCGTAGGAGATTTTGTTGAGTCCATGGGATCTGACGACATCGCAAGGATGTCATGTAGATGTTGAACAGGGTGGGACTGATCCTTGTGGTACGCCACATATGATGTCTTTGGGTGTGGAGGTGAAGGGAGGCAGTCGGATGCTCTGTGTGCATCCTGTCAAGAAAGAGGCAAACCACTTGAAGGAGTCTTGCTGTATGCTTATGTTGTAGAGTCTGTTGATGAGGCTATTGTGGGAGACAGTGTTGAACGCCGCAGAGAGGTCAAGGAGGATCAGGCCCACGTATTCTCCCTGTTCGAGGAGTGTTCAGATGTAATCAGCGGCAGCGATCAGTGCGGTCACAGTGCTGCGGGTGGCATGTAATCCTGATTATGAGGTGTCCAGTAGGTGGTTTTGTTCCAGGAATTCAGTGAGCTGCTGATTGATAATCATAACAAAAAAGCAGAACCTGTAGTCCACTCCAGTGCAAAAACAACTAATAGATAAACAAAAAGTAAAATCAAAAGAAAAGGAATGGAATGGAAGAAAGAGCAGAAAGTAGAGAGACCAGAAGCCATGAGGTTTATAGAATAATTCGCTGGGAGAGGAAGTTGATTGGGGCAAATTTCGAAAGAAGGAGTCCAATGTAGACCATAACTTCTGCAAGAGTTTTGGGTTACCCTCTATTAATATTTGTGCAGAATGGGTACTCCCGAGATATGGGACCCAGGCATACCAGGTGTGGAATGAGATGTGGTTTGCAATCTTTCCAGTCCAAAAGGTTAACCTTAATGGTGATAGGCAATAAAAGGTCAAAAAGAGCTAAGTTCAATTCCGAAAGTTAAGTAGGTTAGGAACTGCATGTGGGCCCAAGATTATTCATATAAAATCAAGGTCAATATTAACATTGAACATTTTGCACAGTTGGGATCAAATAGCTTTCCAAAATGAATGGCTAGCACAAATTATGCCCCCCCCCCCCCAAAAAAAAGTCCCATATTGGAAACCATAAAAGTACAGGAATTGGGTGATTAAAGTATACAATGATGTTCAAGGCAAGGTAGCAGAGTCATGGAGAACATATGCATAGTGGTCGAAGGTACCAATGTATACATAGCGAGGTGGGGATGATAAAGAGTGGACTTTCCACAATGATTGATTGGTATTATGTGCAACAATTGCATGAAGAACCGAGCTGTCATCCAAAACATAAGGTGAAACATTCCACTGCAAATAACTCATGAAGCAATGGATGTGATGTTGGCTCCTGACGAAAACGTAGGCCATGAAATATCGCAGAGATTCAGCGAGCGCTGCTATGCCCCGCCATGCTGATGTAGGTGTCCCGGGTGGTAAATTGGCCGCACCCAAAGACAGGCCGACGGTAATAGAGGGGGCGGTAGCATTTCCAAAGTTTGCCCAAACAGGCCATGTTGGAAAGTCCAAAAGAGCTAGAGATCAGGGCAAGCACACCATTTTTCTTCGAGGTGGCCACAGAACAAGTTACATTTAAATTTTGCCCAGTAGGTATGAAATAGCTTCCCAAAATGGGGTTACATATAGGCATATGAAAAACATAAGCTCAGCATCCTCACAATCTCTTTTACAGTGCAGGCAGGTATCTGTATCAGAGAGGTGTACTCTAAAGAGTTTATCTGGGGTCCAATAGAGGAATAGGGATCTGAAAGCTTTGTTTGACTTAGGAAGGGTATATGTTTGTGACGCAGTAGGTAAATGCAGATTTTGTTCCATAGTTGTGCGGATCATGGATCGCAGGCACGGAGCTGGAAGTACTTGGACCATTTAGATTGAATAGGTAATAGGGAAGTCGTTGTGGGGATGCATAGTAATTGGTAAATGTTTGAGGCAGCATAACCAACTGAAGACAATGGCAGAGAAAGGTGATGTGCATCGCAGGTTGCATTGGGTTCAGCTTTGACATTTTTACTTTCAGTTTCAGAAACGTATATAAATATTTGTCAGAGTGAACACTTTTGTGCTGTAAAGTAGCAAAGGAGAGTGGCTGTTTCTTTGAGTATAGGTCACCAACCAAATGAATGCCTTTAGATGACCACATGGAACCACTCAAAGCCGAAAACGGAGTGTCCAATCTATTATTATTCCACAAGAACATGCAAAAGATTTAGTAATATTACTACCCAGATGTTAGCCCAGTTATTAGAGCTTTCTTTGCATTTGAGATAATGCTCTATCGGTATTGAGGTCATCGTAATTGATGCTGTTAGGGTTTAAGGGTGGCGTAATTGCTGTTCCATGAACAGCCATGCTGGGTATAAGGAGGGGTTCATTAACCAACAGGAGCCCTGAGCCGCCAGAAAAGCTGTTTGGTAATCAATTCAATTCAATTCAAAAACTTTATTCGATCATTTGTTGATAATAATCATAAAAGTACATATAAACATGATACAATAAAATACATTTAAAATGCGGTTAATTTATAAATACTCATGTGACAAAGGACATATTTTTTCTCAAGTGTACCGACTTTAAAATAAATACAGCGGTGAAAAAACAAATATCCTGTGAATCAAGCGCAAATAAAAGCCTCATGGCAGATTTAATAGTGGATACATTATATCTTTTAAAAAGTGGTTTCAGATAGGTTTTACAAAGATGAAGATAAAAAGGGCATATCATTAAAAAATGCTCCGGGCTTTGCTTTGAAGTCCCATCGCATGGGCAAGGGGCAATAGTGTGAGTCTTAATATGCGGGCATGCTACAAGCGTATGAACGGTCCCCATCCGCAGTCTTGTCAATACATATTGGTGGGAGCGAATGGTAACCATTTTAAGGTATCCTGCGAAACCCGGTTCCAGCATGTTATACTTGTCATAAAAGATATATGTAGGGTGCTGAGAAATGGTAACATTACGTTTTAGGGTCCTGGCCCTGATAAAGACTTGTTTAAGTTCTTTCTTAGGGATGTCTATAACTCTAGAAGGGTTATCACAGACATGCAGTTTGACAACATCCTTAAATACACGAATAATGTAATTAAGCCAGGGGATACGGGAACACTTGTCCATATGGAGACAATCTAGAATAATCTTTCTTGTAAACCCTGTCTGCTCCTGGAGCCAAATGGATCTCCACACCAAAAGTGGTTTTAGGCTTATTAGATCAGAAAGATATTCCAGGCCAACCTCCTGGTGGATCAGGTTGGTTGAGGCGGAGGGTGGTAAGCAAAGAAGCTTTTTGACAAATTTATTTTCCTCCACCTGAAGCATATTATGATTGCAGTGGCCCCATACCCCTGAGCCATAGAGGGCCAAGGCAACACATTTATGACGATATAAATACAACATGTCGGATATACGCCTGGATCCTAACTTGGAGGCAAACTTGAAAATGCCAAAAGCACACTTGCCCATTTTAGCTCTTACATTTGTCATTTCAGACGCCCATATGCCCCTATCTAATACCTAGATAGCAAAATTTGTCCACCACTTGTATTATTTGATCCGTAACTGTAAAAGGTCTTACATGTTTGACTTTCTTGCCACAGGCCATAATAAAAGTTTTTGAATTGTTAATTTTTTATTTCCTCCCATTGATAAAATCTACAAATTTATCCATGAGTCTCTGCAGCCCGACAGGGGTTCTGGAAAGTAAGACCGTGTCGTCAGCATAAAGCAGAACCGGGATAGGAATGCCGTCAACAGTCGGCGCATCAACACTGATATAACGTAATTCGGACTCGATGGGATTAATAAAAAGGGAGAAAAGAAGGGGGGCAAGGACACATCCCTGCCTGATACCAGAGCCTACAGGGATATTAGGAGAACACTCACCCAGTTGCCCATAACGTATCTTTGCTGATAGCTTCCTATACAATTGTGCCAGAAAATAAATGATTTCCCGTGGGGCGCCCATATCCAGCAGAGTTGACCACAGAAGACCATGGTCAACCAAATCAAAGGCGCTGGAGAGGTCCGCGAAACAAAGGAACAGTGAGCCTTGCTTAGCGCGAGTATATTTGCCTATAATGAGGTCTAGGTTTATGCACTGTTCTATTGTGCCTAACCCCTTGCGGAATCCAAACTGGGAATCCGCAAGGACACTCTTTTCTTCGACCCAGTCCTCCAGACGGCTCAATAACACCCTACTCATGATTTTAAGGGAGGCAGTAAGGAGTGAGATAGGGCGATAATTTTTTGCCTCTCCTCTCTCTCCCTTTTTATAGATAGGGATGATGATGGACTCCCCCCAGGCCTATGGAGCCGAGGTCATTGCTGCTGCATTAAACACCTTGGTCAGTAATGGGCTCCAAAGGGATACCTTGGCTTTATAAAGGTCCACGGGTACCCCGTCGGGGCCCGGTGCCTTCCCCCCCTTACTACACCGAATGGCCATGTCCACCTCGGTTACTGTAATATTAAGGGGTAAGGGGATGTCAGCCACGACATCCCTATCGCTCCTTACATCTAATCCCTCGGGGTTAAAGATGCTAGAAAAATGGGCCACCCACTGTTCCTCGCTCACCTGAGCAGACAGTACCGGGGATTCATCCTTCTGGAGGAATGGACTATTGACCGTGGCCCAGAATAACTTAGTATCCCTAAGATCCACGGCCTTAGTCAGGTTGTCCCAGGCTTCTTCCCTTAATTTCTGTTTCCTGGCCTTCAGGTGAAATGTATAATCCCTCCTTAGGGCCCTAACTGCTTCCCTATCCCTGGGTTTACAATTAAGAGCAGTTTTTAATTTTTGTAGGGATTTAGTACATTCCCTATTGAACCACCCGCAGGTTGTCCCAGTGCCTTTTGGCTTTGTGCCAGTTAGAATTTTAGCAATATTTTTATTGATGGTATCAAAGCTAGCTAATATACCGGCACTATCTATATCAGACTCAAGACAAGACTCTACCTCATCTAGACAAGCTGATACTATGGTACTTAATAGACGTTCCTCATTGTGCCTACCCCATTTGATTCTAGGGCCGTTGGGTCTGTGTGGGATAACGTCTGACACTATACCATGCGACGCCTTTATCTTATCCCCCCACAGGGATAGATACATTGTTAAGCAATTGTGGTCGCTAAGGGCTAGGTCTACTATTTCGGGGGTGGTGCACAAAGCGGTAATACTGGTGGAAACAATGAGGTAATCAATAACCGTCGCACAGTTCCTACCTATAAAGGTTGGTACCGGATTACCCTCTTTGTCTTCCCCCGGTAACTTAATACGTAAGTCCAATTTAACCATGAGGGTATTGAGAGAATCGCCATAGGCCGAGTGTAGAAAATGGGCCTGATCTTCCCCGTCCTCCCCACCATAACCACATACACTCCTGCCAACAATGGGACACATATGAATATTGAAATCACCTCCCCACAAAATTTCAAAAGATACCCTATTTCGACCACACAACTTTTCAACCTCCATATCAAGTTCATCAACTATAACAGTATTTGAATGATTAAAAACGTTGTTATAATGATTAATTACTAGAACATTCCGCCCATCCCTATGTTGTAACCATAACAGCTGCGAATGCAAGCCAACGGTAAGGTGAGTATTCACTCGCACCGGCAGCCCTACAGACAGCAGTATCACCAAACCTCCGCTAGCTCTACCCCTATTAGAGGGCTGGGCTGGGCAGTTATAGGCAACATAGCCATCAAGGCAGACATCTTCAGTTGCCCAAGTCTCCTGGAGACATAAGATATCGAATTGGGTTACAAATTCTAGCCACCCTAAACGTTCCACCTTGTTATTCCACCCGGCAATGTTCCAACTCCCCATCTTAATCCCTCCCACTGGAGATCTTGGGCCTCAATGGGCGGAGGGCCCGTGTAGGGGGGGGGATACGTCCATAGTCAGGGGGTCATCGGGTAGCCGGGGGGTAATACCACTCGCCGGTGAGACCATAGGGGTTGTGATGACATCTTCCAAAGTAAGGGGATCCAGGTTGCGTTGAGGCTGCCCAATACTCTCTTTATAGCAGCTGGTGGTACGAGCAGCATTAGACCCAATAGACAGATTATCCTTGATAAAGCCTCTCTCCACCATACCTCCGTCCACATCCCCCCCAAAGTCTCCCACATGTTCCCTCACCCACCTCCCCAGTATCCTGCTGGCTTCAATCGCACTCCTCCAGGCCGCTAAACAGGTCAAACCTATTGGTGGTCTCCAGAGGCGTAAACGGTTTGAGATGGTCCATGCTCCTATAAGAGGAGGAATTATGTCTTGGGGCCACAATGTTCCACCCATATGGGTCGACTGCCGCTGCAGGGTAGTGACCTATTAGTGGATACACATTGTTATACACGGGTGGGCAGTATGGGTTTGAATACATTTGCCTGGGTAAAGGTGGTGGAGGGGCTGGTGGAAATTGGTAGAGAGGGGGGAACACCACTGGACGTGGATAGAAGTATGTGAGTGGGCGAGGGGTGATATGGTTGCTATCTTGATCAAAGGACCAGTTAAGTATAAAGTGGACAGCATTCTGGTCTCTAAAATTTATGACCACCACGTCGCCCTCTACATCCTTGGGTCTTCCCCCCAGCCAGGGGAGGCGACGAACATGGACAATTTCGCCGTTGATATTATTTGGAATGGGTCTATACATGCTCAACCAATGCGTTATTTTATTCTTTAGTTGTGCAAAACCCTCGCGTCTGGTCTCCTCTAACTCTGGCACCCCGGTAAGGACTACCACGAAAGGCACTGCTTCCGGTGGAAGTTCTAAAAGGGGGACCTTACTATGGTTCCCCCGTGTAGGCCTCCCAACCCCCCTATCCCTCTTCTGATCCCCAGGGGCTTGTCCTATGCTCCTCGTCAGCCCACTAGCAGATACTGCAGGGGGCAGTGTAAGCTTACTTTTTGGCAATACAGAGGTAGCTTTAGGCATAATTTCTCTAGGGGTGTGTGACATGACCATAGTCTGAACAGGGGCAGGGGTTACAACAGGGGTACTTGAAGGGGTTGGTAAGAGGGTACTTTGTGAAACAGGATTAGAGAGAACCTTGGTGGTAACTGACTTGCTACCCATATCCCGTTCTATCTTCCCAAGCCTATCATCCATTTTATTGAGTCTTTCTAAGATAGCAAGAGTGTATGTCCTTATTATGCACTCTATACTATCCAGTAAGGCATGGCTTGGGGATTCCTGTGGTACCACACCCGCAGATGAATTATCAGAGCTGGCCTCCACTAGTTTAGGCGTGGGGCTTATGTGAATAGGTGACATTGCCATAGTTCCCTGTGCCGATGCTAGTACCCGCTCTCCCCCTATATTAATATTAGCTTTAATCCCAAAATCAGCATGATTTAATTTGCGCTTCGGTAAATCGGCCTTTTTCCGCCTTTTTTTATTTGGTGGGGGGCCATAAGTCTTAGTGGGCATAACTTTCTTGGCCCTACTCCTAGCGGGTTTACTTTGCCTCTGGATAGGGGTTATCAGTGCCTCAGTTATAATTGTGGCCTTAGTTACACTGGGATTAGTAAGATTAATAGGGGCATTCACAGTATCCTGGGACCCAGTAACATTTATGGGCGTACGCTCTCTAAATATTAAAGGAACATTATCCTGAGAAAAAATACAGTCATTGTCTGTTAAAGTCAACCTTCGAAGTAGAGATGATCAATACGGGTGAGTCTGGTAGTGTCCTATTTTTCATGCTTTCCACCGAGCGTCGGCGCTCAGCCCGTCGTTCCGCTAGAGTAGGAATACTGGGGGTGTCCATAACAGTTTTCTTGAAATAGTTGTCTAATGACCCATTTATCAAGCTCACTGGCTTATCTGGGCCGACAAGTTCCGGAGTTAGGGCTTCAATAGACATTTTAAGCAGAAAAAAGAATACCCCAGAGGGCTTACTCCGATAATCCTACCCGGGTCGATGTCCGGCCAGAGGTTTTGGCCCAGACCAGCCTTTTCCGGCCTCTGAGGGCCACAGAGGGCCCGCTCTTTGCCCGGTCTTCGCGCGCGTCCCGCGTTCGCGTCAGGAGGCTGGGCTAAATAGGAGGAGGGGGGCGGGAAGAGGCACCAGGTGCGCGTGATGTTGTTGCGCAAGCACCTCTGGTCCTCGCAGTCCTGCTCCCGGTAGGACTCCTCTCAGCAAAGCAGTGACCGAGCACACGGGCTCCCAGGTCAGAGGTCAAGTTACAAATGGTGTAGGTTCTCCAGGGCAGGGAAGTAATCAGCCAACACACGACTGCGAGCGGCGCCCGCGGAGCGGGGGCCGCGAGTCATTTTAACGGTCCCAGGGAGGAGGGGGCGGGAAGAGGCACCAGGTGCGCGTGATGTTGTTGCGCAAGCACCTCTGGTCCTCGCAGTCCCGCTCCCGGTAGGACTCCTCTCAGCAAAGCAGTGACCGAGCACACGGGCTCCCAGGTCAGAGGGCAAGTTACAAATGGTGTAGGTTCTCCAGGGCAGGGAAGTAATCAGCCAACACACGACTGCGAGCGGCATCCGCGGAGCGGGGGCCGCGAGTCGTTTTAACGGTCCCAGGGAGGAGGGGGCGGGAAGAGGCACCAGGTGCGCGTGATGTTGTTGCGCAAGCACCTCTGGTCCTCGCAGTCCCGCTCCCGGTAGGACTCCTCTCAGCAAAGCAGTGACCGAGCACACGGGCTCCCAGGTCAGAGGGCAAGTTACAAATGGTGTAGGTTCTCCAGGGCAGGGAAGTAATCAGCCAACACACGACTGCGAGCGGCATCCGCGGAGCGGGGGCCGCGAGTCGTTTTAACGGTCCCAGGGAGGAGGGGGCGGGAAGAGGCACCAGGTGCGCGTGATGTTGTTGCGCAAGCACCTCTGGTCCTCGCAGTCCCGCTCCCGGTAGGACTCCTCTCAGCAAAGCAGTGACCGAGCACACGGGCTCCCAGGTCAGAGGGCAAGTTACAAATGGTGTAGGTTCTCCAGGGCAGGGAAGTAATCAGCCAACACACGACTGCGAGCGGCTCCCTCGGAGCGGGGGCCGCGAGTCGTTTTAACGGTCCCAGGGAGGAGGGGGCGGGAAGAGGCACCAGGTGCGCGTGATGTTGTTGCGCAAGCACCTCTGGTCCTCGCAGTCCCGCTCCCGGTAGGACTCCTCTCAGCAAAGCAGTGACCGAGCACACGGGCTCCCAGGTCAGAGGGCAAGTTACAAATGGTGTAGGTTCTCCAGGGCAGGGAAGTAATCAGCCAACACACGACTGCGAGCGGCACCCCTTTGGTAATCAAAACAATAAGGTAATCTACAGCAACCATGAGTTTCTTATATGCAATCATCTTATTGTTTCATAAAAATGCATTAGAAATTTTATTCATGGAGGAGAAGAAAACCTGAGAACGTTGTGTAGGGAGCATTTTCGATAAGAAGTTCACCAAAGGTGTTATTATCATTTTAAGAGATTCTATTTTACCCTTCCGAGACATATGCTTGGGAGACCAGGTGGACAATAACTCTTTAATTATGCGGAGGGTTTTTTGCTTGTTGTAAGAAATTGTGTCTGATATATTTCTATTAAATCATAGTCCTAGATATTTTAGGTATTTAGGCTGCCAAGATAGGCCTGAATTACCCACACAAGTAAAAAGACAGTAGAAACGGAGTGGAAGCACCAAAGTCTTATCTTTATTGAAAGAATAGCCGGAATGTGTAGAAAAGACTTGGCTAATGTTTAGGACGGCTGGGATAGCAGCATTTGGATCTCAGACAAAATTTGAAGATCGTCAATATACGTGGCTGTTTTAAAGTACGTATCATTGAACCAAAAACGGAATATCCGAAGAATCACTGAACATACGAAGGAGGTGGTCTATTATTAGTAACAGCAAAAGTGTGGGTAATGCACAACCTTGGTGAGTGCCTTCTTGAAGGCTAAAAGGTTCTGAAGAAGTACCACTGATTTTGATTCTAGCTGTGAGAGTTACATATAACGCCATGATCATTTTAGGAAACATTCCACTAACGTCTGTAGATGCAAAACTGCATCAGATATGACCATACCTCATTATCGAAGGTCTTTTCGGTAACTAGTGAGATAGTGAGATAGAGCGCGAAAAGAGTCACTGGCCATTCGAAAAACTGATTCAAAAGCATGGATTAAATAGGTATATGATGTTCCAAATGTCTGGTGAGGATTGTGGCGTAAATCTTCACTTCCATATTAATCAATGGGATGGGTCTAAAACTGTTAGGGGATGTGATATCTTATTTATTTTGGGATAACAACAATTATAGCTTTAGCTGTTGTACCGAAGACCACACCAGATGATACGTAATGGGTAAGAACCTCTCCAATGGGTTGATTAAAATGTGAGCAAGAGTTTTATAAAAGCTGCTTGGAAATCTGTCGGGATCAGGGGCTTTGCCATTTGGAATGAGTTTGATTGCCTGCAGGATCTCCTTTTTTAGTAATGGGCGATTCCAGCTGATGGCTATCAGACTCCAGCAGATCTTGCAATGGAAGAGAATTTATAAACTCTTGGCAAGATTATTTAGGAGAGAGATTGGAAGGTGTATAGCGTGAAGCATAAAATTCCTTAAAAATCTGTAAACTATTCACCGTTTCAGTTTGCAGCGCTCTGGAAAAGTCTTATTAAAGGCAAAACGGTTTCTTTTAAATTTTAAAAAGGTAGCCAGGAATGTTCCAGCCTTATTGAGATACAATAGTTTTTCCCATTGTTGGGCCTGAACTCATCGGTGAGCATGTTTACTAAGGATTTCGCCGTACTCATACTTAAGAGACTTAAGGACTGTCACTATAGAAGGATGCCTAGGGCGTTTAAATAGCAGATGTTGTCTGTAATTTCACTAGTTAAATATTATAAAGCATTTTTTAGCTCCTTGTTTTTTTTCATCATACGACTGATGATGCTTCCTCTAAAGGTACATTTTAAGGCAACCCGAAGAGTTAGAGGGGAAGAGACAGAGTCTGAATTCTGAGTAATAAAATAATTTAGTTCTTTTTTCAAGCCCTTTACATACTGTGACTGCTCGAGCACCACGGGATTAATTCACTAAGATCGGTCCTTAGCTTGTGATGGGGTAATGTATAAGGAAATTGTGATTGGATCAAAGTCTGAAAAAAGAACTTGATCGTGGAAGACATTAAAGAATGTGATAAAGAAGAATCGACCAATAAATAGTTAATCCATGAGAAAGTGTTATGAAATGGAGAGAAACAGGAGAAGTCACTACCTGTTGGGTTGTGTACTCGCCAAACATCTGACAGACCATGGGAAGCACACGTTACGCATGCTATTGTGGGCCCAGGGTTGTCAATAAGGACATGCAGATTGTCTATCCAAAATAGGGTACCGCATTATAAACGTGTTATCGCCCATCTACCCTCATCATTTTGTTCAACAGAGATTATGGAAAGTCCAAACGAGCTAGCAATTAGGGCAAGTACACCATTTTTCTTTGAGGGGGCCACAGAACAAGTTAAATTTTGCAACCCATCCTTGTCTCATAGATAACACTTTTTTATAGCCAATTTTCCTGCAGAAAGACCAGGTCACCCCCCACCCCCCAAGCTATTTACAATAGTCAATCATTTTTTTTATCTTCACTGGGTGATTCAGCCCTTAGTCATTAACAAGACCCCTCCAGTGCAGACATGTATAGAGGGGGAACTCTCAAAACCCATTAAGATTTTTAGATGTGAAAACAGAATACAGATTGGAGAGCACATGCCAAATTAAGCATCTTGTCAAGCTCATGACATAGAACAACGGTAAATTCAAAAAAAGGCAGCAAATTGAGGAGAGCAGAACAACAAAAACAAAGTAGAAGAGGATGAATTAAAGAATACAGGACCCACCCCATGAAGTGGAAAAGTCCCAAAAAGACGAAGTATTTGAGCAACAGTGGGGGAGACCAAGTGCCCAACAAGATCCTGCGAAGGGGGTTCCTCCACGGCATAACGATGACTTAACAAATCTGAGCAGCTGCAGTTATGTCCTGGAAGAAAATCTTTCAGTACATGGAGGTAAAAAGGAATAAGCATGATAGCATTTACATGGTGTAATCATCTCATGGCAATAACCCATACAGTAATAACCAGATACACTCAATTAAACAAATCAAACACACTGTGAATATCAAGAAACTGGCATAACCATTATCATGAACGTATTGTATACCAGTAAACCATAAAGCCTGCAAAGTGGGACAAGTTAATAAGCCATATTAACCTAGTAACATTACCAAATAGACCTTGGTGAGAACCCTCAGCAAAATATTTACTCAATGTAGACCCTCTTGTGATCGAGCTGAGAGAAGAATAGGCAGCACAAATGAAAAGAAAACAGCCATTAAAGATATCCTTCGAACATCAGGAACAGACGACAATTAGCGTAGATACACAATGATCAGGTAAGTCGGGTTATCTTCCTCCATATGAGGCTCTGATTTATTCCCCCAAAAAGACTCAAAATCAGCCGGTTCTGTAAAACCTAATGACTTTCCTTGAAAGATGATCTTGAACTTCTTTGATGGACCAACAAAGGAGGATTGAATAGATGTATCCCCAAGAGTCTTCCTAAGCACCAAAAAGCCTTTCCTCTGCATTGGACTGTGTCTCTCTCATAGTCTTGCGAGTTTGAGATCTTTGCCCCTTTCCAAGTCAAAGATATAATCTTTCTCATGTCGGCCACTATTAGCTCAGAGTGCTGGGGTTGCAGAGGCTTGAAGGTCAAAGGACTAGGATAAGTAGCATTTTTCGGTTTGAAGGTAGGTATCCAATGGGCCCTTTCTAGTTCAAAGTCATTTGTGAAGGCGATAGTAAATGATGAGGGAGCCACGTTTCCAGGATGGTGATCGGCTTCCTCCTCCCCACCCCAGCAAGAGCGAAAATTCTGAGGTTGCTTCTGGTGCTGTCTTCCAAATCAGTAATTTTGTGTTTCAGTAAATCCATCAATGAGACAGATTTCTGGAGCATTTATCCTGGGCATTAGTGTGATCCTCTGATGTACTGATCCTTTCCTTAGCATTTGTGAGTCTAATATTCAAGTCTTTAAGATCTTTGTGGATTCCAGCTACTTCTACCTGCAAAAGATAAGTGTTTGTCTTGGTACTTTGGGCAATGTCATGCGCCGAGTTGAGTTTTTTCTAATGTGGATGCATCCTCTGATTTTTCTTTCACAGGTTAATATGGAACTGGAGATTTCTGCTTAGATCCTTTAAAGGTTTTTCGACTCTCTCTCTTTGGTGAGTTTAGCATCTGCCACTGCTACAAAACCAGAAAATAGCACTTTAAGTGAAGAGTGGGAAGCCACTAAAAGGAGATAAGTGTCTGCACAGTACAGGGAATTCAAAAATTGTACAGCAAACATAAAACTATATTGGACAGTGCCTAAACACCGATTATTCACCAATAGTTGTGGACACCAGTGGTACAATAATGTGCAACAGGATGTAAAGCATTACAGAGTTCCAAATTGAATGGCTAGCACAAATTATCCAGAAAAAAAGTCAAATTTTGGAAATAATAAAAGTACAGGAATTGGTTGAATAAAGTATCCAATGATGTTCAAAGCAAGATAGCAAAGTAGTGGCGAACATAGTGGTCGAAGGTAGCAATGTACACATAGTGAGGTAATGTGGGGATGATAAAGAATGGACTTTCCACAATGACTGATTGCTATTATGAACAGCAATTGCAGGAAGAGCAGAGCTGTCATCCAAAAAATAAGGTAAAACATTCCACTGCAATTAGCTCATGAAGCAATGGATGTGATGTTGGCCACTGACGACAGGCGTCGGCCGTGAATATTGCTAAGATTCCGCCAAGCGCTGCCATGCACTGCTATGCTGATGTAGGTGCCCCGGATGTTAAATTGGCAGCACCCAAAGACGGGTAATAGAGGGATCAGTAGCGTTTCTAAAGTTTGCCAAAAGAGGTAATTTCCAGCCAGTAAGACCCACGCTGATATGGTTGTCTGATCTTTGGTGGCAGGGGAGGCGCTCCTGTTCTGCCATGGTCCACCATTTTTGTTGAGCCCTCACCGAAGATGAGCAATGTGATTTTCATGTGCTCCACGCCTCATATCACTTCACTGCTACAGTGTTTGCTCAGAACCACAATGCGAGAGCACATCCTGAACTTCCAGAGGATTACAGGTGTTGATAAGGCTGTACAGCTGGCAAACATGGAGGTAAACCCAAAGCATAGGAAGATTGTGCCATGTTGCTCAGCCTCCAAGCCACGCCCGAGAGGTACCAAGTTCTATCAGAAAACATGCAAGGAACCTCAGGAGAAGAAATCCCTAGTCCTGGTCCTCTGAGAGATTTCTTGGGGCTCCTTCCCCAAATAGAAAAAGAAGAGGTCCCCCACTTGTCTTTTGGTAAATGAAGCTTCTGCTAAGAAGCCTTTTGCTTCAGAACATTTTAAATTGCTTATGGAAGGTTTGTACATGTTTAAAGTGCAAGTAGGCCCAGAAACCCACCGAGGCCCAGAGATGGGAACAGTAACATTGACAAGCGTCCAGACCGCAGTCAGATCTTGCAAGTCTGAGTGAATGTCAGTGTGAAAGTGTGAATGAATGACCCAGGCCCTAAGGTAATTTACTAGAATCCAGTCCTACAGGAAGGCTCAGAAACCTGACCATTTATAAATTCCAGAGTCATTAAAAATCTGTAAACTACCATTGCATGTTTATTTCACACTGCAAGGCTCCTGGCTCAAAGGCAAAGACAACTGTAGCCTCCCTCAGATGTTTGCCCCTACGTCAGTTTGAGTGAACACACTTTGGTTTGGACGCAGCTAATAAATTCTGGTTCACACAACGTATTTTAAGTAGCCACAAGCCATGTGGTACGAGTAGTAAACGAAAGTAATGTTCCCACACAACCTTTGAACAAAATGATTGCTGAAGCCCTATTGTGGCCTCCTGGTGAAAGCTTCAGATGATTAGATCATTACATTTTAATGCATCTGCAGAATATTAAGGATATTCTGGACAAAGAATGTCCTTGTGTTCTATTGTAGATGAGATTACATCAGTGTAATAAAAGGATCGCCTGAAGGAAAATGGTGAACTACACTGAAAGAAGAGTGTCCTTGGACAACTACTGTACACAAAACTACTTTCTGATTTGAATCTCTTGAATTTATTTAATGAATGTAAAAGTGCATTAAACACTGCTGGTCATTAGCATAGGAAACTACAGAGAATATATTCTAATAGTAGGTGTTAGCCCTGCCAGCCTTAGGGTGGCAAAACCAACCTTTTGCCTTGCTCCTCCATATTTTCATGATCTCAATTATGTTGGCCTTAGGACTCGGCGCACTTTACTACCAAGACTTTGCATCGCAAGCGCTGCAACTTTCTTTGAACCAGCCAGTGTGCAACGTATCCTTGATGCAATACTTTGCATGGCAAGCTCCACTGGTGGAAAACCTCCTCAGTGATGATATTGCACCCTCGCAACTCCTCAGAACAGACGCTGTGCGACGCAACTCCTCGGCTGCGCAATGCATCCTTGACGAGGGACCTTGCAACACTCAGCAACCAGGAATTAAGGTACTCTTGTTCAGCAGACTTAAATGGGTCCTGTAGCTGGCCTACACTCCATCATGGTTGGTTTGAACTTGTGACTTTGTCCCGTTCCAGAGCAACCAGGTAACCACATTTAGTGCTTTGTGTTTTTTGGCACTCTATTTTCTAAAATCTTGCCTATTTCCGGTTCTACTGATTGGATTTTTGCTTTTTTGGTCTGATTTCATTTATTAAAAAGTTCTCTATTTTTTCAAATTGGTGTGGGATTTTTCTTGTGTTGTGTCTTCACTGTCTTACTGGTTGAAGTCCTGCATAAATACTTTACATATAGCCTCTAAGTGTAGCTTGCCTGTCCTGTGCCAAGCTACCAGAGGACTGAGCACAGGTTACTTTCGGGTTTGCTTATGACTTCACCTTTTACAAGAATTGTGATTTCTGCTTGAGTAGGGTCCCCACCCCCCAAAAAGAAACCGGTAACCCAGTTTCTTACATTAGGCATGTCAGACATACTGAAAAAAATAAAACAGCATTCAGTTTAAAAGATGATTAACCTGCATGTAGATTAATGGATTAAACGAGCAGAAATTGGGTTCATGCTTTACAACACTGACAGTCATAAACAAACAAAATTACTATATATTTGAATATATGTTCAGGATTTAAAACATGATGCTTATGCACAAATATAGTTGTTGTATGCATGCTGAGGACCCTATTCTTTTGGTTAAACCAAAGGTGAGCAATGAAATCTCTTTGACAGAAATATTGAACAATCACCATAAAATGAATGATGTCAATCTGCATTTCAGGATGGGTGAGCAAACAGCGTCCTCAGGCCTCCTATCCTTGCAAAACATGAGCAGGTTAAATATTCCGCATAGCTGGAATGCCGTCTCATGGAATAAAGAGTTAACACACTAGGAAGTTGACAAATTGTAGCACACTCATGTTATATTGCACTACATAGGTGTGATGCAAACAGACTACTATTCTTACGCCTATTTAAGTTACCACACACCATGAATGGTTGATTCGAAGAACCTTCCATTAGCACAGAACCCAGACTTGCGGAGAACTAGTGAGGAAGTAATGCCTCCAGAAATCTAGTACGGGATGACTTCAAAAGTATAATAAAAACAGAATAGTCAAGGGTGAAAAAAGAGAAAAAAGAGAGAAAAAAAAAACAGAGCCAGACTGGGGAACCAAAAGCAGCCCTGGAAAAAATGCTCAAACCATCCACACTCCCTGTAGATTTGTGTCCCTGTTTCCATCTATCCATTCTCTCTCTCCTTCTCTCTTCTATATATATCTTTCCCTCCCCCTCTTGAAGCCTCAGTGTGTCTGCTGCAATTAACCTCAGGGAGGTGGGGAAAGTGACAGGAGCACAAATAGTGCCCCCTGTCCTAAAACCAGTTTCCAGGGGTTCCAGCTCCAGAGGTGCAAAAAGAAGAAGAAAATGATAATAAGACGTTATTATCATTTTATTTTTCGGTGCGGGACTGGGGCCAGGTCGAAGAGGGGTGGGGCTGAGCACAGTGAAGTGTGCATGAATGTTTGGCCGACCTTCTTGGGTCGGCCAAACATTCATGCACACTTACAATGTTCCCTGATGGAGAACGTACCAAGGCACTGGCTGAGCCACCAAACAGGCCGCTCAGACCAATCACAACGCTGCTCATGTAGCGTTGTGATTGGCTAGGAGAGTCTGCTTCTGGTTCTGCTAGTGCAGATGAAGAGGACGGAGGAGAGGCGAGCGAAAAAAAGGTAAGTCTTTTTATTTTAGTTTATTTTAATCCTTTTTTTTTATCCAATCCCCCCTCCCTCCACCTCAACACCCCCGTTCCAAACTGTCCAGCTCACAGAGGAAATGCCATTATGGAACAAAAGGCCTGTCCAGCCCTGAAAAACACTCTCAAAAGAAAAATGCTTAGAATCTTTCAATTCTGAATTTTCAAATTTGTGCACACACCTCCAGCCATAAGGGTACATAAGGATGCATATGAGGACGGCATGTTACAATGGTGAAAGTCTCTAATGTTCTGTGTGGGAGTATTTAACTGACCGTACTGTAGACTACAAATATATGCAATTGATATTAGATCATTGGCATGTTGATAGCTCCAGTGAAGAAAAAAAATGGCTGGTATATGCCTTCTCCAACATTCCAATGTTTGTCTTTCGGCTTCTCCCTTTTTGATTAGGAACATTATACCCTCAGTGAGTGGAGGGTTCTAATAGCCTCACAGACCTTGTGTCTCAGGGTATAGGGCTGGTAAATGTGCTAACTCAGGCTTTGAGACTTTAAGAACCCTGGGCAGCAGCTATAGTCTGAACACGGGATACTCAGCGAGACAAAAATAATAAAAAAGTCTGTTGGGCATTTCCTGCAAAAAACACAGAAAAGCATACCGTACAGCTCTTGTGTGACCAACTCGAGAATAGCTGAAATGGCAGATGACGCCAAGTTAATTTAACCGTTCTAACTGGGATTGGCAAATAATTGCCGCTTTCAAAACAATGATCGACTCACGGCAGTTAAATCCTGCTCCGGGCTGTTCGAGCCTCCTACCAGACAGAACCGCTCTTTGTACAATGACTGCATCTGAACCAGAGGCATGCGAGCCTGTGTGTTGTACAGTGAGGCCTGCTTCACTGGCACGGTTCGAACACCTATATCTCCAACGGTTTTATTACTTTGTGTCAAAATTGTGCATCTGAAAAAGAACACTGAAACAAAGTGGTTGTGAAGTTGTAATTCCCACAGTGCTATCAAGGACGTTGGGAAATATGCTATTTATCACCTACAGCGTCGCACATTGCCTCGAAGCACTGTTCATAGGGTTGTGCAAGATACGATACTGTTCAACTTTAATTCAGATAATGTTTATGTTCGCTCTCTTTATGCAGCAGGCGAGATGATTTCGAATTCGATCACATCTTTCCCACCCCCAGACAATCAGCTGGTTACTGTAACAGCCCGAATACCTTTGAAAATCACCTGTCTGGCCTGTAAAGAAATGTATCTGGCTGCTCCCAGCTGCCTCACAGATCCCATTTAAATTGCTGTTGACTTGAGTCCCATGTAAAACGTTGCTGTTGAACACAAAGCTTTAAAGCAACCAAAAACTCTTCATCAGTTCTTGCATGGTGTTTGTTCCAGTGTTTGGAAAATGCCCCGACTCTTGGAGTTTGACCATATTTGACTATGTTTAAGAAATCTCTGAAAATAGTTATTAACAGAATATTTAGTGCTAAATTTATATTTATTTTATATCTATTTTACTTTTTCTTAGCGGACGTCTTCATTTTTTATTAATCAAATACACTGGAACTTAATAATAATGTTTTATCTAACTGGCTGCTGTGCAGTGGTTTGATGCTGTGCTGCGTTTATTCATTTCAATAGAACCTCTGAAATAAAATGAAGTAAATACATGCTAAAGCCTACAGCTGCAGCCTTGGTTATCACAAACGTAGGCTCATATTTTTCCCACTAGGAAAGGGAAAATGGAGACTTTATATTGTACTTGGATGCTAACATTTCCACTTCTAGGAGCTATTAGATGTGTGCAATTCTCGCCACGGCTCTCACTTGTCTTGGAGTAAATTCAGATTTGAACAACTTGGAGAATACAGTTACACTAAGTGGGCGATAATTCTCTAAAATGGCACGGAAAGCAGAAGTGATACCAAGCATGCTTTGACCATGAATGACATCACAGGGCTAAGCACTGCCCCACCCGTAGTCACCCAGCAATCTCCTACTTGCTGCTGAGGGGTGAACGAGAGTGCACAAAGCAAGAAAAAGAAGGGAGAACTGGGCTCTTAGATACTTTGTAGTTTCTTTCTTGGCACTTCCTTCATGGCTAGGGGTAGCAGTGGGCAAGTCAGAGGCAGAAACTGCTATTGTCCAAGGCTACATTTGTGTCAAGTGCTCTGCAAAGGGATAGCTCCCTGAATATCCTTTAAGAGAGAGGCCTATTCTTCAATAGGAAGGTTTCTGCTCATCTGTACTACCAGGCGCTATACAAGCATGGGTTTATCTACTTGCTAGGTTTATGACTAATTATTTATGCTCAAGCTTGTAGCGAAGCAAGCAGTTGACTCACAATTAAGTTAAATGTTCTAATTCACTTTGTAATAATCACAGTCATTCATAATGAAAGGGCTTCAGGCAAATGTTCGGATATGATGAGAGGTGGGAGGTACTGTCCTCATTCCGGGCTTTCTTTGCTTCTAATCAGCTAGCCATGTGGCGGACATAAGTGAAATAATGGCAAATGTGTCTGATATTGCAATCTAGTCTTGCACAGAGTTGTTTAGCTCTATTAATTCACTTACGCAGTCCTTGAAAACAATTTCTCTTTCCTCTAATTCTTCTTTTCCTTAAATAAAGGAAAACTTTACTTTTGGTAATGTTGGTTTTAATGACTACTAGGTTCCCTTTAGACTTTCTTTACCTTTTAACTAGAGACCCACCACTTTGGGGCCCCAGATTGTTTTACACTAGCGCAGATCCAGAGCCTCCACTTGCGTCACCAATATTATGATATCAAATGATATAAAAGAAACCTCTGTACCCCTTCGTTATCAGTTATTTACAAATAGGGCTCAAGGGATCTGAAGAACGTGGGCGCAGGTAGGTTGGCGCTGAAGAACAGTGCTTCCAAACAATGTCTTAGCGCAAACACCTGTAACTAGAATTTAGCACTTTACAAATGTATGTAAGAAGATCAACTGGCCACTTCAGCAAGGTTCTTCCTAGGGCACCATTCTCACAAAATCAGTAGCTGCTGCTCCTTGCTTATAGATTGTGGAATGATGATTTAAAAAAATGTTTTGCAAGAAAGCAAAAATCTATTGAGGTGTGGTTTGTTTAGTTACTGATATTCCATTGAAAGGCTCCTCTAGGACCAAAACAGTTCTGTCTGTCATGTATTCATCAGTTCTCTTAATATAATGACAGACAACTTGTTTTAGGTTCAACTTCTGAGGCCTCTCCTTAATGTTAGATGTATGGGATGGTGGTTAATTGCGTTTCTTGGAAACAGGCTTGATTTGTTTACAAAGTTTGCACAATCACAGAAAAAGGGTCTTGTGAAATGAGGCATAAGCCCTGCAGTGAGAATTCCTTTGGAAGCCACTCACAGAGGTAGGGGTAAACCTTTGCTCCTTATATACCTAATACCACTGCCACAACCCAGGTAAAAAACTGAGCTCAAATGAAGGCAATCATAAGCATTTACAATAAAATTTCGGTATTTTGTGCAACGACAGAATGGTACATGGAAACAGGCATCCTGCCTTTTGAGACAGATCATCAACTCTCCTTCCAACAACAATGCTTGTTTCCGGTCCAGGGAAGTCCTGGCTTGGCAGTTCAGGCTGGACTGTTCCCATGAGGCACAGGGTCAAGACTGATTTGCATATGGCTGGGTCTAAACTGGGGTGGCGAAGTGAGCTAAAGAACGATGATGGATTCAACCCAGATCTGTGACTGGGGGTGAGTGTCTGAAAACTTCAGTGCTATGTCTATCGTCTCCTTATGTTCGCTACGCTTTAAGGAGACCAGGCAGCCCATAGAATGTAGGCAATCATGTATTTAATTGCGTTTTGTGGTGCAGGGGGGAGGGGCCCCCAGTCTTCTGTACATTAAGGATGGCCCCCTTAGCTTGTCAGCTCAGGCTTGTGGGTATTGCCAGGGGACCTATCGCTACCCGTTTGTATGGGGGCCATCTAAGGTTTGTCTATGCCAATGACTTGAAAGTAACTAAAATGTTTGAAATTGTTAAATGTGTTTAGAGTTGCCACTGTTACAGGATAATTGTGAAACAAATATGTCTGTCATTCTGGGTGGCCCAGATTTTTACACGTGGAGGGCACAGCATGAAATAGTTGGAAGGCTACTGCTTTAGTGGCATCCTGTAGATGGAAAAATACAAGGCAATATTATTCACAGAAATCTTAACCCAACTTTGCAAGATCCCCCACACCATCTTTAGGCTGATCGGGAGTGCACTCCTTTGCCTGGTTACTTTAGCTTTTACTTTGAGAGTACCGTAGGATCCACAACAATTTTGGATTCAGGTTTCGCGTTACATTCTCTTACTGGTTTTTTCTTGACACTGTTTAGTGGCTTCTGTCTCGTCCAATGTTTGAAACATTTCAAGCAGCTAAGCCCTGATGAAGTCATGGTTTTATCAACCTAATCACGAAACACGTGTTGGCTGATCTCTTTGTGATGAATATTTAACACCAATGAGGCTGATCTCTTTGTGATGAACATTTAACATCGATGATGTTGGAAACTATTATGGATTATATCAAAATCTAACCTGGATGTGAAGAGTTGTTGTGACTGTACACTGATGGACTCATATATGGATTAAAGTGGACTTATTACTATCTACTCGTTTTTTTGGGACATTAATGTAAATGTACTGCTGAGTGCTCGGACTTCCCTTGTAGACTGAAGTGCCACTTATTTTGAGGCGCTCATTTGGATTGCCTGGCAACCAACCCTTGTCCTTGGAGCACCGTGAGCGATACTCATCCTTTTACTTTCCCTATACTTATTGCAGAGCGCCTTTTGTTGTAAACCGGTTGCCATATAACTTACAAAGTTTGCACTTCTCTTCAACACCTGCCTCTAACTGGTCTTTTGCACCGAGGTTGTCTATAAGAAAACTGGCCTCTACCGAAGGCTTCTGTTGAGGTGACACATGCAAAGATATGAGCACTGTTTCTATATTAAGAGGCTTAGCGTTTGCTGACAGCCCACAAGAACAAGGAGCCCTTCTACAATCTGTTTAAATTGTTCAAGTATGTTGTCCTCCTCATCATTAAATAGCTTCTTCTAATTTGAGGCCACTTCAAACCACTCGAGAAAATCTGACAAGGACAATGACAGAGGTCTTTTTAATGCAGAAGATATTGACATAAACCTGCTTGTTGAATACAATCATACACAATAATGTACTTTATCATGTTAACGCCACACAACTGTACCTGTCTTAATGACTTAGCTTGTTCCTCATGCTTGTTAACTTTAGCCCTTTCCATCAACTGTCAAACAGTAAGTTAAGTCACTAGATTAGTCACCGCCCTGAATTCAACTTTGATCAAAGTGCCTTTAGGCACCTCCTGTAAATAATTATTTTCCCCTTGCATCTAAAAATTAGACTGTGTCTCAGGGAGCGGTAGGAGATTGAAAATACAACTAGCACCTTGTATTTGCATTACACACTTAAATCTGCCACATTTAACTGGACAGATAATAATGGTCACCTATGATTGTACTATCAGACACTGCTGGGATGAAACTTGCTTCTTCCATATAGCACTGACAGGATTCTTATGGGGTACTTTAGAAATGGCAATAATGGACTTCCACCCTAGGCTGCCTTAAATTAATTGTTATAGTAACGTGTTCAAGTCATCAATTCTCTTAGCCATGGGTGCATGCTACTCCTATATGATGCAAAGTCTCTTCTGTCAATATAAATAGGGCAAGATATTGAGATACCTTTGGTAACGCTCATTCAGGTGGATTTACTCTGTAACTGCAGATTCCTCGCTTCACGACACTTCCCAGGATCTAGACAACGTTTTCTATAGCAGGGCTCCTGCGTGCAGACGTTAGTTTCTTGTCTTTTTCCCTTTCCATGGCCTCAGACTTAGAGTGTAAACAATTGTTGGTAACAGTGTGGTGAGTATTAACTTGAAACGTTTTTAGATGTTAAAAAGAGGCCACTCCACAGAACTGAGTGGTGGAAGGGAGGTGAGGAACCTGTGGTTAGATAGGGCATTCATCTGAAAGAGAGTTACTAAAGAAAAGTAACTTGTTCTTCTGATGGAAACTTCTAATTGCATATTCCTCACCTTAGAATAGATATTATAACAGTGCCTCCCCAAGTGGTGTCTGGGTAGTGGGCTCAGTCTAAAATGTCTTGCAGGACTGAGCAGTCGAAATACCCTTCCTTTTGGACCTGCAGTCAAGCTAGCAGTTCTTCGTGAACATATGCACTAGTGCTCACTTCACAACCTGGAAGATATCAAGGATAGGCACACCATGTGTCAAACCAGTGGCAGCAGCACTGGCATCTCAAACCTACCAGATGCTATTTCATGGCCAGCATGTAGCAGAGCTTAATGAAGAGGATTATCCACTTGCCATGACCCTCTTCTCTACCGCATAGCCTTCCCCTTAGACTCTCCAGAGAACCCCAAAAAGCTGATCATCCACTGGATGGTCCTTGGTACGATCAATGTCAGGGGTCCAGCCAATGGAGCCTTGCATCCTCTTTCGAGAGGTAAAGATGAGCAAAGAACGCTGGGAGAATGATGGCTTGCCTAACGTGAAAAGCAATCACGACTTTTGGTAAGAATGTCATTCCATTTCTCAGCACTAACTTGTCCAGGAAAAGGTGTAAGACGGTTGCACTGAAAGTGCCTGAAGTTCACTCATGTGACATGCTGACGTAAATACAATGAAGAAAATGATTGTTAAGGTCAGGAGACTCCGTGAGCAGCTATGCATTGACTTGAAAGGTATACAAGATAAACATCAAAACCAAGTTAAGGTCCCACTGTGGCATCACAGTGTGGTCAGGGTCAAGTTGCACGATGACTAGTTGCACTGCTGTTATTTATTACACCATTACACTCCCTAATTCGTAGCACAACACCAGTCAGGTTCAAGCCGAAGTCTATTCAGTGTCTGACATTGGTGTGGGCACCGGGTCATCCTCCAGCGCCGATGAGGATCTTATGTCTAGAGGAAACGTCTGTACCTGTGTTGATACAAGCCCAGTAATGAGTCCAAAGGAGGGAGATACCATCCGGGATGGGTCTGCTTGTGTTAGCTGGACTGGAGGCACCTGCTGTTCCATAGGCCTGTATGCACAGGAGAGGGATCCAGAAGCACCCCAGAAGTTTGAAGCATGGTATCCTTGAAGGCCTCCATCTGCTGCAGAGTCGACGGCAGCCTAGGATGCACGGGGCCTGTTAGGACCAGCTGAGGAATCAGTTCAGTGGCAAGAGACCTCAAAGCAGTGTGACTGACATCGTGAAACTGTTGAGTAATCTTTTTGAAGTCAGAGTGGCAGGATAGGGTGGAGTCCCACATTCTTATGCTTACTCTTGGACTTGAACTTCCCAGAAGATTTTGAGCATGAATTTGAGCAGTCACAGAAACAGCCTCAGGAGTGCTCACCTGCTACTTGGAGCATGAGCAGAAAGAGCGTGAAGACCACAACTTCTTGTCTTTAGCTACATACAGCTTTGCCTCCAGGACTCAGATTGTCTTTAGGTGCATGATGGGAATAGTTATAGCCATGACTTGAGTCCAGACAAGAAAGACACATCTTGGGTGCATCCATGACAGACGTGTTTCCTGCAGTTGACAGAAACCTGTCATTTGGTTGAGTCGGGCTCCTAAGGTGAGGAATCTGCGGTTAGAAGTATCCATCATACGCAGGAATAGGGACTACTTGGTTTGGTCAGGGTCATGAATAGTTTTAGCCTCAACATTTTCCACACACTTAGTAAACCTCTCTCTTGTTTCGGAGTAGGACACATCCCAATCACTAATTTCTCATGGCTCTTCTATAGATGGATAGGCCTGCTTTCTTTTTCAACATTCTTTTTTCCTCACTCTTAGGCACAATAGCATCCATTTGCGTAGTCTCAAACAAACTGGTTTTCATGACCAGCCCACATGGTGTTGTGAGAGTCATATGGCCATGTGGTATATATTCCCAGTGCCATAAGCAAAATCCTCACAGATGACAGGGAGGTAGGCAAGATAGACACAAAATCTCCTGTAGTCAATCAAATGCTACAGACACCGAAGCCTACGACCGCTGCTCATAACAGGCATGGACAGAGCTGATGCAGTCAGTTGCAGCTTTCTTTGCATCATAGTTTTCAGCCTTTACGTACCGTATTTAAGCTACCACTTTGTCAAAACTCCAACCAAGGATGAGTCTTACATTTGTTTGTCAAAAATATCAGGCTCCAGAGACACATTTGGCTATAGAATTGAGACTACTCTACGTCTTTCTCTCACTTGTGTCTGTGAGAGTTGATGATTTTGCCAGCTTCCAAGATTAGCAATTCTTATCTTGTGTTTTCAAGTGCAGGTTTAGCTAACAGGCTGTTATGAGAGCCCTGGTACCATGCTCACACAGAACAAGATAATTCCTCACTTGGAGGGTTTCTGTGCTTTCTAAGGGCAAAACAAACCATATCCTCTCTCTCTTCCAAGCGCACCAAGCAGTCAAAGTTATAGTCATATAGTTTTTGCAATTTCAGCCGCTCTGACAAATTCTCAATCACCACTTAATAGCAGTCATCAAAGTCCATTTTGACATCAACTGCTTGCAGTTGTTGCAGTGCCTAAACAGCAAACAAACTTTGCCTATTTTGAGGTCCAAAAATATAAATATACCACATAAAAATGTTAACTTGCATGACCAATGGAGTTGTTGCTTTTACATTGCTCCACACTGTCTTCCAGAACTCCTGTGGTTAGAGAGAAGGGAGTGGCACGAGGACATCATTTATAACCTAAATTGTCATCACGCCGGTTGGCGTCCGCGCAGCACTCTGGGATACATGGGACGCTCCCCAGCACCATAGCAGCGTAATATAGGATTATAATTATTTAATTACAATGGGCGTTGCAGGCAGCACTCAGCGTGTTTTAACAGATAAAGCTCAGGCCTAATTCGTGCATCACTGAATATTACAGGAAGACTTTAAGCCTAGTACTGAGTGTTAATTGCTCAAAATATATTCTTTAGCTGCTCATCGGAGTATCAAACATAGGGTGTTTGGAAAGTGAAGCAGTAGCTATTTCACTTCATCAATGCAACCTGACCATCACCTTCAATAACAGAACACTTTAGACATAACTTCTGGCACCACCTCACACACACGACACGGCTCCAAGCCATCTACTTGGCTGAGAATTAGCCACCACAATCACACATTCACATCAAGTTATATTCACACCTAAACCTACACTAAGCCTTTGCCACCTCAAAAGTACAGTCATTCGAGTGATATTCACCCATCTAGATCCTCTGAACCAACATACCTCCCATCAGGAAGAAGTTTACTTAAGCTGGTCAATGCCACAAAAACACAGAATGTGCCCAGAGTGATGGACAGCCGTACACCCCAGCAGCAAGCGGTAATGTCTGCTGGCACACATATTTATATACACAATGCCCCACAGGGATCTGTAAGAGAACATAGCTAGCCAGTAGCTAAAATAATCAACCACTAAACATTTTAGTCTACTCTAACCTCTCTGGACACTAACCAAAAGGACATGTCTAACACCTCTAAAGAATACAAAACAGAATTAAATACAATATCAACAGAACACTTCAGCCATATATACAAAGATCGGTAGTGGTGTTTCCAAAAAAGGATTTTTGAACAAACCGCACATACACTGTTATTGGTAGAATAGAGTCGGTACTGGACAGTTAATGAAATCTCTCCAAATGTAAGAGACGGAGTGCTACATAGACCAGTGTCCCCCACTACCAAGAAGGAACAATACTCGTCAAACCAAAGGATTAGCGAGTATATACATAGGCAAAAATAAAGGTCAGGAGAGCACAATCCTATGATACAACTATATATACGACCGATACAGTATACAGTTAGGGTAACGTATAGCTGCAAGTAGCGTCAATAACTTCTCATATGTTATAGGACAAAGGGATGAATGAAGATCATGTTTCGTGTCATCTTTTTCTTTATTGATTCTTAAAGGGACTTCCAAATTCATAAAACAACAGCCAACAAGATTCCCAGGACAAAAAAGTACAGCACATTCCAACAGTGCTTTAGGACCATACAGTGAGAATGCGCTACACAAGAGGGCACAGTATAACATAACACTACATAGCATAAGATAGCATACAGAAATGAAACAAAATTCATCATCAAAGATCAACTACATTGATTGGCACTCAATCCCAAAATTAAGTTGTCTATTCATACAAAGTATTATACACAAACCAGAGGACAATACTCTTATTTGCTCTTATTTTCAGCTGTGTGTAGTCCTTTTACTGATATGGGGATTAGATTTAACTAGAAGGACAGACAAATCTGAAAGTCTTCTAAACAGATACATATTCCGGAATCCACTTTTTTTCCAGTGCAAAAGTAAGTTCATATTCTAAATTTGAAGATCTAGTGCAGAAAATTGGAAGGTGGGGGGGACCCACAATTTCTAAATGATAAACATTGGAGAGAAATACATTTTTCTAATGGAGGCGATCATTATGTTGCCTTCCGAACCATCGCTTCTGATGTTGCAGAGAACCACAGCATATGAAAGGATTGCAGATGCAAGATTTTTTAAATAAAATCCATTCAGGAAAAGGTTTTCTTGTGGTTCTTCACCTTTTTATTAAGTTTAGGTATCATCATTGTCACCAACTTGTTGTTCATGTTTACTAGATGAGCATTGAAAGTAATCATTGAATGCATTGCATGCTGATGCTGTACAAAAGAGGAACCATCTGAAAGAGAACAAAGCCCATGGGACTGTTAAGGAACTTCTACAGTCTTTTAGAATGCCACAAATTTGTGCCGGTGCTTGCCGGTGCTTAGCACCGGCACTTAATTATCAGGGCCGGGTCTACATGCGTTTAGTGCCCTTAATTGATTTTATAGTAATTATTATGCTTTATGAGTGGCACCATACGTGTTGCGCTGCTGCTGTTACTGTAGTGTTACGTTCGTTAAGTACTGCTTCAGGACTCACACCCGCTTCTCATTTACTTTGTATTTCAGTATTAGTAATGAAATAATGATCCATTTCATTGATATGAATCTCTTCTTGATGACGCGTTGAATGCAGTGGCTGCGGCTCAGTGTTGCCGGCCCAGTGGGCGGGACACTGAGTTGGGCAGGGCTTTGGTGGAGACGGTCGTCTGCGGGGGTTGGGGCTGTGAGAGGCAGCAGGCAGCGTGCGCAGATATTTTTTTAGATTGAATGCGTGCGCATATGCTGCTTTGCCACCACGCCCCAGCATACCCGCATGGCCTCACCTCGTCATCGTGGACGGCCGCCCTCACTCTGTCTAGTGAGAGGCGAGCGCGATCTGGACAACGTTGGTAGTTCTACTACTTACAGTTACAACAACCAGTCAGGCAGCACAGTACCAGGTGAGGCAAGGCCTGGTGGTAGGCCTAAATACTCATCAGTTAAAATTAAATAAAGGTGTGCAGCCGCAGCCTAAGCAGCACGCACCAGTGAGGGCGGTGAGGGCGAACCTGATCAATTAATGAAGCTGCGCAGCAGCCTGCCTAACAGAGTCGAGTAATGATGTAATCCCGAGTGAGTGAGAGTCCGACTGGTTAATTTATTTTTGATTCGACTGATAATTATATGTTGATTGATTATGGCGTGCCTGCGTGATGATTATTGGATTCGACTGGTGATCACTATATATGTTGATAACAATGGCATGGGCCGGTGGCCGCGGGCCCTTAGTTTGATGTTGCGGCTGGATTTAGTTTTGGTTTCTGTTTTACAAGTCTGTGGGTGACGCCGGTGACCTAACCACAAGACCTAAGGCTGAGTGTATGATGCCAATTTAGGACCATATGCCACATATTACCCATTATGTATTTTTAAATTATTTATTTTGGGGTAGTTATTTAGCTTTTTTCTTCAAATTGCACCTAACAATGGGCACTGGTCGTCATTAGACTATATAGGTTGTTTACCTTTCTTTCATGAAAAAATATTTGATAAAATAATGTGAAATTGGGAGGCATAGACTGACGATCTAAGATGGCACTGCTGGCAGTCGCAAGTTAAGCGCTGCGAGCTCCGAACCACAGACACCGACCTCGAATCCCTCTTCAATCATCCTTTATGGTAAATAACTTGCATGCATCACCCTGCCATGCAGGACCCTTAAAGAAAAGGGGGCGCTGCTGATCCTGAGGGGGCCCAGACTTGGGTGTGCAGTGTGCACTGCCCTCTGAGGGTGGACCGAGAGCAGGAGGGCTGGAAGGTTGCCCAGGCCCTGCAGGTGAGAGGGAAGGAGCTCAGCTGCCCTGGACATACGTCATGCTGTGCTGCCTCCGAGGACACTCGGACCAGCCTGCATAATACGTGTCGCGATTCGGGCTATGGCTGCAATCTGGATGGGGCCCCCCCTCAACCCCGAGGTTGAAGCATTTCCGGGATTTTAGAAAGTGGCTGCAGGCAGCGCTCGGCTCGGCACTCCTGTCCTGCGGCTGCGGTTGGTGGACTGGGCCAAACTGACCACAGGCCTGTACCTAATCCAGGAAGGTGGTGCACCTGCGCTGGATGGTGCGCCGCCTGCTTGTGGAGGACAACCACCTCGGACACGAAGAGGGCGAGGCCCGCCGCCCATCCTTGAGCTGCAACTGGCACGGGCGCTCCAACTCAGCAGAGTTTGTTGGACATGCTTGCTTTCAGTGGCCTCTGATGTCATCAGGGGGATGGCCATGGCCGCCATGGGGATTGCAGCTTTCGGACTCCTAGGACACAGTGTGGGGGGGTTGGGGCTGTGTGCGAAAAGCAGCGTGTGCGTGCGCAGTTTTTTTTCAGATTGCATCGCAAGCAATGCGCGCGTATTTGCTGCTTTGGCAATTAATTTGGCACACCCCAGCATACCAGGCCGCACGACTGGCCTCTCCCTCACCTCTCACGACATCAGCGAGTCACTCATGATAATACTGGCCATTCGGTTCAAGATTGAAAGACCGTTCAGAGGCGTTGGTTCATAAGTGAAGTGAAGTGTAAGTGAAAGTAAGTAAGTCTGTGTGAAAATGAAAATAAGCAAGCAGCAAGAAGAAGCGCAAATGGCGGGCTAGGCCGGACAACGTTGTTGCGTTGTTGGCGTTGAGGAGTAGCCCGGGCGTTGGCTAGCATAGCCGCTGCCAGCAGTGAGTGGAAGTACTACTGTACTGGCAGTGGCCACTGGCCACCTGTCTGACTCTGGCCAGTGCCGCCCACCAGTAACCACACCAGCCACCAGGTGAGGCAGGGCCTGTGTAATGTGTGGCATAAGCAGGCCTTATAAGTTAGCCTAAGGCTGCAGTGGCAGCCTGTGCAGTGCAATACTGCAGTCAGTGTGTGTGCATGTCCCAAAGTCCAGTAACTTAAGTTTTAATTGAAACACACACACACTGTGAATGCACTGTTATTACTGTAAGTAAGGTATACCGGGCAGCCGTAGCCGCCATGTGATGCCAGTGCCCCCATGATCCTGCTGCCCGTGGGTGGCGTGGTGGCCCATGGCAATTGCTTGCCAAACCAATCAACACTACTTTTTGTTTGGGTGCGCACAGTCATTCGTGCCTCCCTTTCACCCTCGTAATCCTCATCAGACAAAACATACAGACTGAGAGGACAGTGAAGGGCAAATGAAGGTGTCAGCAGGCTGAGCAGGGTCCACTCACGGCACCATTATACTGCATACATTCTAACTCAGCGACCATGGTGGGGCTTGGACTTGTGACTGGGCCGGGTGGGCCCAGTCACAAAGGTAAGCAGAGGGTTAACCCCCAGCACAGCCAGTATATTCTTGTTTCAAAAGCACCTGCTGCAGAGTTCCTTCCTGGCCTCCAGTAATATTCAGGCATAAATTAAATGTCAAGATAACTCTGGTGATTAATCGTCTTCATGGAGAGAGACTGCTTGTAAGGTAGTACAGATGCAAGATGGTTACTATACCTGCTGCAAAGAACGTTTACCATGCTGATCTAAAAAGTGCATGTAATCATGTGAAGTAGGTCAGTGACACGTGTTACTGCTTCTATCAGATCCTTTTGTTACTTGCTGTTTGTAAGTTAAAATCCTAACATAGAACAGCAAGCTATTAACTAGTCTGTCATTCAAGAGCAGCCAGCAAGCAAACTGCAAGTTATATATTAGAGCTATATGTTTTTTTTGCACAATCTTTCATTAACCTAATCTTGCAAAAAGGGTTCATTTTGGGTAGAAATCAATTCTTATTGGAGAGAACCTCTAACAATGCTGTTATGTTTTAAATTCTGAATTTGCGCTTTTCCAGACTTAGAACTCTTAAACTATATGTCCTACAATGCAATTATAAATGACATCTGACTCCTATACCTTGTAGTCCTGTCTGATGTAACATTCCCTATATATTGATTTACACACATAGGATTGAATCTATGCAATGTGTGTATGAGCAAACTAGTGCCCTGACACACCTTATATTACATCTGATGTTTAGCAGTGCCAGTTGGCGATGTGGGTGGAGCTAACATAGTAAGTGGGCGGAGCCAGTGGATGAAGTGGGTGTGGCCTCCGACAAACATTTGAGCACCTGCACTTCATATTTTACAAATTAAGCACTGACTATAAGGAAGGTAGCAAACACACCATTAGGGAAACCGTGGCACTCTGAAGACCACAAAAGATTTGTTATTCTGCTCAAAGATATGTCGAGGGTAGAGGAAAGAAAACAACATTTGTCTCATGGACAAATGCTGAAGGATAAACAGTTTCATCAGCTTGTTAGCTCAGTCATGACTGTGGAGCATTTAGTGCTTCTCAGGTTAGTGCATTGTGGAAGCACGGATGGGGGGTCTGACTGAACATAGTTCCATGTCACAAAGCCAGTAAAATGCCAACAGATTGCTCCTAAGACTTTACAAACTAAGCACAGCTGCTGTCTTGTATATCACAAATTATAGAGCAGCAGTAGAGTGCATTCCCCTTCAAAGGGAAGTGGGAGAGAACAGTAAAATTCAGACTTCTGCCCAATGCATTCTGAAAGCAACTTCATGAGTCACATTCCTTCCGCCAAAGCCAGAACAATATGAACCATACTTTAATTGAATGCTTAGTCAGTGCAATGCCTAGTTGCAAAATTGTGTCAGTGTATTTTTTTAATGTTTGGTGTTGCATGCAAGCAACGGCTTTTTGTGTCCTCCAGTTGTTTTACAGCGTCAGCAGTGTTATGCAATTTCAGTAAAAAGTATGAAATAGATTAAAAAAAGGTGGTAGAGCCAGCAAGTGATATACCTCCTTGAATACTATTTGCCCATCTCGTACCTGCCTTAACAATGATGCACTTAACATCTATGCTTAAGGCATATGACATCATATTTTCAAGCTCCTGCCAAGATGCCACTGCCTCAAGAAAGGTGTAGGTGTTATGATGGATCTCTTCCTCCCAGTTTGCATCAGATAGAACTTCAGAGAAGACCTCTAATGTTCTGAAGGCCAGCTATTGTTTGCTTGATGTCTGCTGTTAAAGGACTCACTCACCTACCTGGTAGGTGACATGCTTCATCATTGGGCCCCACTGGAGAGGCCCTCCGGTTTACGAGGATAGAGGCAGGTTCCAAGTGGGTGCTTGGCGTCGAGGGCGTATGTTCACTACCAGCTCCAACCACACTACGCAGACCGACCACTAAAAAGCTAAGTACAGCATAATAACTGTGTCTGAATATGTTTTTCTCCCTCAAGGGTGTGCCAATTACGCCACCACCCCCCTCCCGTGATCCATGATGTGCTTACTCCTCACCATACAAGTGAGATATTTTATTCCTGATGTCTATATTATCTTTAGGCAGGGTCACTGACCAGTCTGGTCCATTGATCCTTCGAACCACAGGCACCGATATTCATATAAGGGCGATTTAGTATGTAGTTTTCACTGCATATCCACCTATAGCCCACCATCTATTGGCGATATGATACATTATCCTGGACCTAGTGTGGTGTTAACAATATTGCTATTTTCGCCACTCATCGTCCTTTCACAACAACTGGAGCACTGTGGACATACTCCTGAGCATAATAAGATCTTAATTGTCTGTTTTGTCTCCTACATGTATGTCTTTGTCTTTTTTCTTCCACAGGTGCCTTATTTTTGAGTCTCCCAAACGGGGAGTACTTTAGGAGGCTGGTCCTCTTTCCACTTGCACTATTTTACACCTTTTTTACTTTCACGCCCCTTGGTTAGGGTGGTCCTTAGCGCGTCCACACCGCCGGGGTTTAGTCCACTTTTGTCCTGGTGAATGTCTGGTAAATTGACACCGTTTCAAGGCAGAAACATGTTGACTGACTATTTATAGTGGAAATAACCAAACAATTTATTTGGCCAAATTTTCCACACCTTAACTTTTAATATGTCCAAGTGATCAAACATTAAATCTTCTTTTTTGATACACTATAGACATTTTTAACATCACTATCACCTTAAATCACTCACTTTCACGTCTACTCACTAAAAAGCTGCTCCGCAGTAGTTCTGGCGTTGTAGCACACTGGGGAGGCACTCGGCCTCTCCAGTGGGGCCCAATGATGAAGCATGTCACCTACCAGGTAGGTGAGTGAGGGCTTTTTATACACACCTGAGTGGGGTCGTGTATTTACTCTATACAGTTGCTCCGTTTGTTACTTTTGACTGACCTTGGACACTCTTACTTTGTTGAAATAAATATAACCGGGGACTAAGAGTGTTTCCACATTCTCTCTACCTCTCTTTTTGTTGACCTGCTGTTAAAGGACTGCAAGTCAATTTGTGGCTTAGGAGCGCTGCCGGAAGCTGGGCCTTTTTCTCCTCAAGGATAGAAAGACCATAGAAGCACTTATCGCTAGAGAAACTTCCAAGGCTGAGTATTACTAGAAAAGCAGAGGACCCAATAAAGCAGATACCTTAAAAGGACAGCTGCAACATGAGAGCATAGTGTATGCTTATGTACATGCAGCCCAAGAGAAACATTAAAGTAAACTAACTGATACTTGTCTCTTGTTATGTTGTGGATAAGGGAAAAGTAGAGATCAGCTCCTAACCAGAGTTTCCAAAAAAGAAGCAGAGTTTCAGCAAAATGACACTGACTGCTAGGAAAAAATGCATCATAGATCATTCCATGTACCACAACAGCCAGAACAGAACTGAAAACTGCAAACATGGTTTCCAGCAGAGATGTTTCTCCTAAAACTAGAATTACCTCCCCATCACAAACTACTCAGAAGAGTTAACTGGAAGATAAGCGGCATCTTTGGTCCTACACCCAGGAGTTGGTGTAGCTACATGCTTGCTGCGATTCAGGAGCAATCTCTAACAGACATGCACCAGACCAAATTACTTCCCACATAGGTCAAACATCAATCTCAAAATGTATATCTACTGTTTAAGCATCCTGTTTTCTCTATGGTTCGCTTCAAAGTCAATTAGAGGTGCCACAATAAACACAATAAGAACATAGCTGTGGTCATCATGCACATCACACACTACCCCATATGACCTACATGGCATAAACTCTTCTATCTGTAACACTCCTGCAGAGAAGTGTACTACCTATCAACAAAGGCCCTTCACTCCCTCATCATGGAGGTATAATGCTATACATGTAACTGCAATATAATACACGGCCATTAACTTCCATTGATTGTGCTTTGTGTCCCAATAGTTACTAGATAAACAGGTATCAGTAGTGGGATCACCAGAGGCCGGTGAAGCAGAACTCTCTGTAAACTTAGGAGTAGGCATTTATAATAGCTTCTGCATTACCTGAGGTAGAGAATGGACCTGTGGTCCTCTACTAGGGCTCTAGATACACAACAGATACCTCACTTCTATGCAACTAGTGATTCTCGGGATAGGCACCCTGAACCATTGGCTGGAACCTCTGTGCTACTGAAACTGGTCAAAAACATGTACAGGGTATATTTGTCATCCTGGTCCTCACATGGGTCATCTAAGTTTGTACAAACCACATTTGAAGAATTTGTCAGACCAACTTTTAATGATTTGAGAGATAATCCTAGGAATGGCAAGCAAAGATAACAGGTTTGGATAAAAATTGTCTAGCATAAACCCAACATTTCTTCCTCGTTTTTTAGGGGGTTGCACGGAGTGACAGACAAAGAAAGGGATAAAGAAACTTGATACCCTCAGTAGTCAAATGATCTATTTTGGGGTAAACTACCATCAAACAAAAGAGAAATAAATTTAAAGAACAAATTACAAATATGTAAAGACAATTACAGTAAAATTAACACAAACACATTGCAACTCGGGCCTGTAACCACAGCACGTTAGCTGAGAGGCTTCTCTTATGATGTTCCAAAATTCACAGTATTGAAATAATGGTAACTACAGGATCAGATTAATCCTGTTCATCCTTCTATCCCATTTTCCAGTAAAAATGTAAGCTCATGTGTCCCTTTCCCAAAAATCATACACATTAGACCAATGCATACATTAACCTTCCAAGCAGACTAACAAAACAGGGTTTACATGACCCCAATAAATTACATTTCACAGAAACAGTAGGATCACAGGAGTACCACTCACTTATAGGGGGCCATTCGCCTATTTATGTTGAAACCAAAAGATAGCCCCACATCGGTAGATGGGTAAGAGCTGACAACAAAGATGATGCCTCTTCTTAAATTAATTAGTCTGAGTAGTGTATCCCCTTCTTAGAAAGAAAGTTTGTCAAATGTATTCTCACTCTTATGGCTCAGTACAGAAAATTGGCATCAGTCTGGGCCACCTTCCTATCCTTTGTTTTCGCAAGCAGCCCCCCATGTTTCCTTGTGATCCAAATGATTGTGTCTCAGCCACTCTTTCCTCTGGCCAAATATCAGGGGCACATCAGCAACAAGAAGTTACTTATCTAACAGCTCTCTTGTTCTTCTTGTCCTTCCCTCTGACCCTTATCCATTTTTTTGCTAGCCATTTCTCCATTTGGAATGTCGCACTGCTTTCTTGCTACATGGAGTCCTAATATTGCGTAGTTGGGGTTTAAATCAGTGGAAGGCAGGAGGCTCTTGGTGGATCCAAAGCAGACCTCTCCAGATTGTGAGAAATGAATGTCATTTACAGACAATTTGGGACAAATTCATACAACACATTCTTCAATTTGTAGTGCTATGTTATATAAACAAAACATCACAGCATGCTGCATTAACCTACAAATAAAACCACCACAATCATATAGTTGAAGTCTTGAGCAAACAGGCTGTTGATCCCATTGGCTGATGTTTACACACCTTACCACCATACAACAGAGAACCAAAACTGTTACTGTCATGTTATTATACTAAAGGCAAAGAGACATAGTTCCATCTTTTTATATTTATTATTATTTAACATAATACACAACAGTACAAGGGCACACATATTTGTCTTACTTTTCCCAATGCACAAAAGAACATAGTATTAAAACTACATGCATGGCATGAAGCAAATGGATATTACCACCACATACATCAACACCCCAGTATGTAGGCTGACTGCTCAAACATGTATAGCCATTAACTTATGAGACTTATAACTGACTGTAGATGTATAAAGGTGGTATACTAGGAAATGCAGGAGGACTCGCAAGTTAATGGCTCATTAGGGCTCAAAACCTGGGGCACTGTCTTTCCAAATGTCCCCAGCTGTTTGTTAAATTAATATAACTCTTTGAGCCAGTTACTAAGTGTTGGCGCAAGGCCTGTTCCCCAACATTTAGGCACTTCCTATTTGGCAACCAGGAGGCTCAAGCCTGTAAATGTCCTTAAACTAGCAGATACATTTTTAACCAGGCCAAGAAAGGTGATGGTTGGGTCCCATGGTATAGGTATATCAGTCATTGTGGTAGCTGACCCAGCAATATCCTCCCAAACTTTGCTTAAAGGAGGCATAACCATACGATGACTAGGAACCCTACGTTCGCAGCAATACATATCCTACACTTAGACTCCTTAGTGAACCCACAATGCGACGACTCAAAGGAGTATGATATATTAAGAGAACATATTTAAAGTGGCTCAAGCAATATCTGCTATTGTCGTTAAGGCTTCTACTTGCGTGCAACAATATTTTCATTCATCATGAGATATTTGTACCTCCAGTTCCAGACTCCATTTCTCCCAGGAGGTTGGAACAATTAAAAGGGCATCCTCTTTGATGGCATTATATAGGTATGCTACTATGTACTTTGTATTTTGAGAGGTTATAGAAGAGTCAAGGTATTTCAACAGTGGTGGCTCTTAGATGAATGTGGGAAATTAATTTTAAAACGCCACATGCAGTCTGCAATACATAAAGATATTCAAAGAGGTATGATTGGATCTATTATTTATGTCCTAAATTTGGATAAATCGCCCATCTAGAAAGATGTTACCTAGGGCCAGATGTACGACCCTATTTTGCACGTGCAAATGTGTTTGTGACCCGGTTGCGCATGCAAAATCTAATAGGGCCATGTACAATCCCTATTTAGCGAGTCGCAATTTTTTTGTGGCTCACTAAATAGGAATTGCGAGTCACTATTAAGAAGGGCATTCCAAGGGCATCCCTTCCTAAAAGCGAGTCAGAGGCCTATGTAAGAATGTTTTGCGGCCGCAATTGCGGTCGCAAATCACTCGAAATTTATCACCCTCTTCAAGAGGGTGGTAAAGCATTCACAAATGGGAAGTGGTCCCCATAGGCTGCATTTAATTTTAAAAAACTGCTTTATTTAAAAGCAGTCTCAGACATGGAGGTCTGCTGAGTCCAGCAGGCCACCATACCTGGGAGGGAGAGCTATTCCTAATGGGATTGTAAATTATGAGTGCCTCATTAATATGCATGAGGCATGAATTTTGCAACCCCATTAGGAATCGCTTTTAGTGTCTCAGCCACTGTTGTACATGGCATTTAGCGACTCGCAAATTGTGACTCGTAATTGAGCGCAATTTGCGAGTCGCTAAATGATATGGCCGTACATCTGGCCCCTAGTGCCGTAGTATTAATTGACCGCAACTGTTATATTGTCTTTTTCTCTTGTGCCAGAGCCTCTTTTGGATGGATAAAAAACACCAGCTCCAGACTGCATATGTTGCTTAGCTTGGCTTCAATTAAAAGTTTAGCCCATGCCCTCGTTGAGTATGCAACTGTCTCGATGAACTGGCAACGGACAAAAAGCCACTGTAAGAGATTGAGTGTGTCCATTGTCTCTTGTAATCATCCCTATGTTGGGCATGGGGTGGAGGGGGCGGAGGGGGTAAAGTGCCAGTTGGGAACAAAATGTGATTATGTACATAAAAAATACCTTCTTGGTCAAATGGCAGAGTCGCTATTTCTCACTTAAGTCTTTGTTGCCTTTTAGCCTAGGCCAAACTAATAATTAAATGTCTAACTGTCCATACAAAATGTTCAGGAAACAATATGGGAATGTTAAGGAGCAAATCCAGCAATTTTGAAAGGATTATTAACTTCATTACGGGTATCCAGTCTGCCACTGAAATTGAGAAAGTAACCTAGCGCTTTACCTGATAATCTGTTTGCAATATTCGAACACCCTAATGCTCGCTAATGATTGTTTGTGCAAAATTGTTTATCCAAATGCCCAGGTATTTAACCAATTCTCTACACCATTTTAAAGGGATATTCTAACTTGTATTCATATGTACTCATGGTGAGATACATTCTTTTCTCCCTTCTTCATTCTGAGTTCTATAATGGAGTCCTCTATTTGAATAGAGCAATTGGAACGTGTTGGCTTGGGGCTAAAGTGCAATGGCAAAGTGGATAGGAAATAACAAACTTCCTTGTCTGGTACCTCAGGAGATTTCAACTGGGTTGGACAGCAGGCCATTCACCCGGCTATGTGCAGAAGCTTTAGTGGAGTAATCTAATCCAGGCAAGGAAAGATTCTGATATACACATTTTTTACAGTATAGTGAAAATATACTTCTATGCCAGTGAGTTAAATGCCTAGGCCATATCTAAAAAAATGCAGATGTATTCAGCTGTGGAATTCGTTTTTTTAGTAGGACAAAAAAAGTACACAAATTCTAAGCGGTAGATCTTCTAGGGATAAATCCTGACGCATCGAAAAGCACCATCTTGGAGAGGATTGGAAGCAGACGATTGGCAATTATTTTAATATCGATGGTTATTAGAGACAAAGGACAGTATGATTTGCATTGATAATTTTTTTACATTGAGCAGTGTAATTTGGTGAGCTTCTCTCATCGACAGGAGAAGACTATGGGCCATATGTACAAAGTTTTTTGAAGTTGCACGTGGCATGATTTGGAGAATCAGTCCACCAAAAAGCTTTTTTCAATGTACAAAAGGCAAATTGCGATTAGGTACCTCGTTACCGAATCACAATTTGCCTTTGCAACCCGCTCACGTTTAAGGCATCCATTCCAAATACCGAAACACCGTGGTATGTATTTATGTTTTGCAAACAAATTACGGTCGCATAACAATAATACTTTAGCACCCATTTGCAAATGGGAAGCAATCATAGACATGCAGGTATGCTGACCCCAGCAGGCCACCATTCCTGTGATGGCTGTGATTCCCGGAGGGTCGCAAATTGAGACCTACCTTTCATTAATATTCATGAGGTAGGTCAATTTGAGACCAAATCAATTAATCAAGGGTTGGTAAAGTGCAACTACTCACCTGTGAGGGTCTCACGGTGATGGGGAATCGCTAGGAATCCCTATTTAAAAATAAAACTGTCATACATTAGGAATTGAAATCTCCAAATTGGGATTTTGTAAGAATTACAATTTGGAAATCGCAAGTTCTAATGTTGATACATCTGACCCTTTGTGTATTACTTGCATCTTCATAAACCTTAAGTAGGCATGGTGCTAAGACATCAGCAAATTCTTCATAAAATTCACTGGGTAGTCCAACACCAGGGCTCAACTTTCTGGCATATTTTGGATAAAGATTATAATTTCCTCTACTGTGATAGGTTGATCTAGGAACTGACGATGCACATCTTTTAACCAAACTAGCAACCTATTCGGAAAACACATACGTTTTAATCGCCAGGTCTCCGAATTCCTTTTCTATTTATCCAGGTAGCCTCCAAGCACTTTTAAGATCCTGTTTTGGTTGGAGATAAGTGAACCTACTGCTGTAAGTGGGTCCCACAATGTGTAAGCACGTTCCATTGAGCCTACATTAAAGGAAAAAAAAATCTTCAAATACCCTCCTAATCTCATCCTCGACCACTGTATCTGCAAGGGAACCTGCGGGTAAGCTCCCACTATGAAGTTTATGGTAGCCACCAGGAATCAAGAAGCCACAAGCAGCACCAGTGCATGATCTTAGATCATTTTAATCAGCTGGTTGTCAGATCTAGTCCAGGTGTAAATGTCTTTTATGATCAATCAACAGTCAATTCTAGACCACAGCACTGGACTGAAGACCTAAATCTACCCTCACAAGTAGTAGGATTTCTTGTGCACTGCACATCTGTTAAACCATGTGTGGAAATGAGTTTGGCCAATGCCACAGCATTTGAAGAGGTTTTGAGGCTAACTAGCTGTACCTGATCTATTGAGTCTGTCATCTGATCAAAGTTACAATGTCCCCCGGTATTATTCTTTAGGGGACAACAATAGGCATGTATTCCAAACCTCTCAGATAAAGCCTTGGTCATTTGCACTGTAATTATTTATAGCTGTAATATATTTGCCCCCCCACCCCAGCAATCAGTACACAATACCATCTACCCTGCAGATCTGTGACTGAGTGCAGAGGGTAAAAATTGTGTACCTTTTTTTAAAGAGGATGGTTAAGTCCGTAGCACAGGATGAGAAATATTAAGTATACTTGAGAGCACCCAGTCTTGCAGCACCTGTGGCATCAATGGCCCTGGTTAAATAGGTTGCTTGGAACAACACCATCTCCACTTTATGTTGGTCCAAGTTCTCTAGCGCCTGGCAAGCCTTGCACAGGTTATGTAGACCTCGTAGGTAAGTCATGAATGTAAATATTTTATCCCGAAGAAAAGAGGAAATGGCCAGGACCATATAAATGAAGTTGCTTGAAATCATATCGTTTCTGGTGTGTAGCACCTAATCTTCTACCCTTTGTAGCAGTTTGTCCAACTAGCAATAAATGGCCATTATGTATATTATGTAGCTCAGACAACTACACCACTGTCCCCTACCCACACTGACTTTCCCAATAAGCCAGTGACACTGATAAATCGTCCCTCCCTCTTGATACAACAAACTATATACATGTTATATAAAATCTAGAATCCTAACAGAACTTAGTATGAAAAAGTAATCACCCCTGGGGTTAACTATGAGTGTTGGCAGCAAAACTTCACCAAAGGCGAAAATGGACGCGGTGGTGGGTATTTTTTTACCAAGAGCATCAAAATTTTTGTTATAGCATGTAGTGCAATGTAGCATATACAGTGATGTCATTTACAGCACAGTGTGGCATATAGCCTCAAGCTTATTAATTTTAGACAGCTTTAACTTACTGACTTGGCCACAACTGTAAACAGAACCTATCTTATAATGTATTCAAATGCTTAACATTGACTACCACAAGTTAAGATACAGATGATCATGACAAAGCCGGGCCCAATAACTTTAATATATTTTCATACTTGTAGACAGCGGGCTGCATAATTCGACTCAATCAGATGCGGATAGGGTGGTGCTGTTTATTATGGTCAGTAGTAGAAGACTTCGGGCCTTATCATGAGTACAGCAGTCCACAGGACGCTGCACAGGCTTCCAATCTGAGTGAAGTGAAGGGACAAGGGAGTGCACTACCAATCCCCCAATATAGTGACATACCCCTGGACCCGGCCCCAAGACTCGTCGGGGTCCTGGGGCAGGTCCAGGGAGATTAAAATAAAACAATAATATAACCGGTTAGAAACCTTTTTTTTTTTAGTTTTATTTGCGGGTGGAGGCAGGGGAGGAGGCGCTCTTCCGCCTTAATGGAGGGGCCGTCCCTGAATATTAATAAGCATACAGTACAAAGCACAAGCTTGATTGTCAGTCACTGCAGCTGAAATATTGAAATGGAAAGCACAGGGATGTGGGGAGTCGGACAAAGAAGGAATCCCCAATGTAGACTGAAGGTGGGTTATAAAAGGGAGTCCATGAAGTTATCAATAAATCCACAAATTTTAATAAGAGAACATTGAGGCGAATGAAAAGGTACGGAACCACTCTGGGCGAAAATGACAGCAGCCTTTTGCCATAAACTACAGCCGATGTTATTACCGAGATGATAAAGTGTGAGTAACAGCTAAGTCTCAAGGAAGTAGTTGTTTTACCGAGAGAATAGACCTCAAGCAAGAGCTTAAGGATTCAGCGTTGAAAGGCACCGACCGCCCACTCACATGCACACATTTGTCCTTCAAAGCCTGCCATGACCATCCTCCCCAGACCCTGTGTGGGAAACCCGCTGTAGGTAGGTTGAGAGACGCATGATATCCTCTGAAGGGCAGCTTTGCAGTGACAAATGCTACATTTAAGACTCCTTTCACTAAGCACAGCCCATTAACAATGCAGGCCCTGGGGTTGGAACTGTAATTATGGGATTCAGCGGGTAGATCCGACTCAACTTGTGGACGCAGGCAAGAAAATTTGGTTAATTGAGAACTGGTTAAACTGGATCTCACCAGTGAAACAAACTGCAACTTCGAAACAAGAAAGGAAAACGCAAAGTTACAAAGCAAGGAATACGCGGATATCTTTATGGAGAATCTACTCTGGAAGTTAGTTGGAACAGGGGAGTTACAATTTGACTGAGGTCCTAACAAACATTATTAAAAATACTGCAACCTCTAGCTGGGGGGTATGATCAGCAAGCACAATCAAGTCCACATGCAAACTAACTGCCAAAAGCACAAATATTTGTGAAACACTCATCTTGCCAGTTACACCCACTTCGGAAATTAGCAGAAGACCGAATTTACAGGTTATTTAAATCTGGTGTTGGTAATAGATCCCTGACGCCAATAATATTTCCACTACTTATAATTGTTGCACTCACTGTGCAGCATCTCTAAGAGGGCAGGAGTACCGCTGGTATTACGTGTCAGAGGAGTGAGTTGGGCACTTCAGTCAAAGGAAGCGAAGAGCCTGGCCTCCTCAACTGTGACACAATAGGCCAGAATTGTAAGTCCCCAGGATCTTGGTGATACTGCACTCCTTTAAAAGCGGTTCTGCAGTATTTGTTCCCAGGAGAAGTTGATCCAAAAGTTGTGTTGGTCATTGACTCCCTAGCTATGCAGCTCCAAATTTCCTCAGCTTCTCTGGCCATGAAACCCAAAATAAAAAACAAGGGCGAGGAACAGCAAAGTTGAACGTGGAGTGGTTCAGGATGGGGTGGAAGCAATATGGAGGGGAGGGGCAGAATCACAGAGGATGGGGACTGAGGAAAGCAACAGGAATGCGGGGAGAAGCAACGCAGAGGGCACAAGAGGGGGAGCCGCACGGGAGAGCAGCGCGGGGGTAAATTAGTAAGAGATAAACAAAAGAGGGCATGGGAGCAGCACATAGGCAAGATAGAGTGCAATACAGAGTGCAGACTGGAAAGAGAAGCAAACTACTGAGACAGCTGGAGAAAACAAACACTCTTGTGGAGTGCTTTAACAAAAAGAAAAAAGCAGAGGCTTAAAAATGAGCAATGGAAGGATACAATTAATGCACCCATGCTCCAGGCTTTGACAAACATACCAAGAGAAAGGAAAGCCTGCTTAAGCTAACAAATAAGAAGTAAGCAAATGAGAGGGACAATGAACCCAACCAATGGTACTCAATGAGAAGACTAAGCCCATTCTAAGCAAATAATACGTCCTGCAACAGAGAGCGCATGCAAGACCTAAAAAAACACAAGCATTTGTAATGCAAGAGGTCTCTCATTTGTTAGAGTTAGATCTATTGGCGTTGTAAATGACAATGTCTTTTGCCCATGTGTTTTGGTTTGGAGTTGAGTAAATGTATGTGGTGTGGAGTGGAATTTTGAGGGTTGGAATGGAATTGTTAGTTCTGGAATTGTGTGGTGTGGAGTGGATTTGTGTACTGGAATTCTGTGGTATGGTGGATAGATAGGGGTGAGAGCTGCACAGAACAGAGAGACAAATACTGTGGTGTGGATTTGTGTAGTGAAATGTTGTGGCATGGTGTACAGTGGAATTATGTGGATAGTAATTATGCAATATTGAGTGTGGAGTGTAAATATGTGGCTTGGTATTTTGCATAGTGGAGTGGTATGTGGGGGAGTTTAATTATGAGGTGTGCTGTTGAATTTTGTGGCATGATGTGGAATTTTGTGGCGTGGTTTGGATGTTTGTGTTGCTGAGTTGAATTATGTGGCTTGTTATTGAATTATGTGGTGTGGAATTGAAATGTGTGGTAAAGTAAAGAATGAAAGTTAATAACAAACACATGGAAACCTGTCACTTTTTATCCAAATGTAGTTTAGCTGAAGGTGTAACGAAGCGCAGCAGCAATCTTGAGATTTGCTGCTCCAAGGTTTGCATTTATTACAGGTGTACAACAAATATTACTGTTGACTTTTAGAGAGAAATACATGGGCTATGGCAGCTGAAAGGACAATACTCCGAAGACCTTTTGCCCCAGTCCTGGGAGCAGTTTACACATCATGACATGGGAGGCATTATCTGACAGATGACAGTTCGAATACTTACAGGAAGGCCTTTAGAGGCTTTAGAAAGCAAAGTAAGACAAAATTCTATTTCACAATTAAATTGGATTTTGAATAGCCAATAACATGTAATTGAATATATTTTTAGCTGCTTCTAACCTAAAATTAATATTACAAGGTTTTATAATGTAATCCAGTGTTTCCTATGAGGAAGCTAACCTTGCCACAGTGAAATGAATTTTAGGAGCAGTTTCACTCTCAGAACACACGTAACATTAATTTCTGCCAGTTCTAAGGGTACAAACCATGCACCCTACCTTATTGGGCATAAGGTCTACATTAGGGGTAACTTATAAATATTTTAAAAGAAAGGTTACAGCCTGTCAAAAAAGGGATATTGACAGGATGAAATGAGAGTTTAAGAACTGCATAGCCAGGCTGCTGTGGCAGGCATGGATAAATGCTTTAAAGTGCTACAATAGTGGGAGGAACAATTAGTGTTGCAGTCCACTGGTAGCATTAATTTACAGGCCGTGGACTCATTTAATAAATATTCTAAGCACTTACAAGTAAATTAAATGTGAAATCTCTGTTGTGGCCACGCCGAGCTTTGCCTTGCCAGACCGGACCAGAGCAGAGAACTGCCGAGTGAGCCGCCGGCGCAGCACAGGTCATCGAGCGTAGAGGAGCACTACGGAGCTGAGGAGCGTGTGTGCCGCGAATCAGGAACGGCACAAAGTAGAGCGGAGGAGTAGCTCCCACTCCCACCCCCACCGTCGAGCTCGACCCTCGAGCCTTATCAGAGTCTGCACTCGCCGGTACCACCAACCGCTGCAGGTTCCCACGCCGTGAACTCCAACTGTGTGTGGCGCGGCGGTTCGGCATGCGCAAAGGGGCAGGACTCGAGTGTACCTGCAATTAGGGCAGAACGCCGCAAAGGAAGACGCAGTACCCTGACGAGATGGTGCCCCTGCTGCTGTATGATAAGGAGGGGCAGACATGGCGCAATTGAGCAGATAAAAGCCAGTCTAGCCCAAGTATTAACACTGAGACGCCCCACTCAGGGGTAGGAGCCGATGAAGGGAGGCAGTCCCAGAGAGTCAACACTAAACAGGGAAAAAGAGCATCCAAAGGAGAACTCATCATAATTTCAGCAAGGCGGGCTGGCGGGCAGTGGCACAACAGAGGTAAAAAGTGAGTGTGAGTGCATGAGTAAAAGCCTTATTACATCTGCAGTATGCTCCAACTACGCCAAATATATATAATTTAGAAAGTAAGAACATACAGGGGAGAGCTGCAGGAGATAAGCCCAGAACACGTGCCACAGCATTACTTAGGTAAAAGGACAATGGGCCCAAAACGCAAGCAAAAACTACGTAAGGAAGCCTTAGAAGACAGCCCGGAGATGAGCGAGATACTGGCAGGGTCAAGGTCATGGGAAGAGAGCCAGGAAATCCAGGTCTCCCCTGAGGACAATATTAAGGGACGACGTAAGAAGAGGAAAGATAAAAGAGTAATTAAACAAGCAACGCAAGCCAAAAAGGGGTGTACCTCAATATCCATTATGAAAAAGAACTCTGAAATCTCTAATCCCATTAAGGACTTTGTAGGTAAACATTATAAATTACAAAAGCTACCGGTAATAAACTTGGAAACTGAAGAGGAGCCCCAGCCCGAGAACGTAAAAAATGTAGAAACGGAGGAGGTGCATCAGGGGGAGAAAAGCAAGATGGGAGTACCAGAAGAAGAAATGGAAGAAAAACTAGAGGACCCCTTCCAAATAAATCTCTCCCTCCAGAGTCAAAATTCAATAATGGCAGCACCTCGGTTCTCATCATCCCCAAAACTCTTTTCCCTGCAAACTTCGGGGAACGAAGGGCAATTGGGAAGCGAAAGCTTGAGCCTAGCTTCGTCTGGGGGGCCTTATCTAATCAAGATTTAAAACTTCGTAAGGGGAAAACAATCCAAACCAGCAGGACTCATTAATGACAGGGAGTCAAGTAAGCCCAGAGAGAAATAGCAACCAGGATTTGGACCTGTCAGCAGCACCCACAACCTCTATATTGGACTTACTACTGATGTTACAGAAAACCCTCCAGGGAATTTTAGAAGTATCAATGTTGAACAATGGTGTATTAAACTCTCAAAAGATATTTCTAAAAAAGATTGAAGAGGAGTTGACAGGAATTAAAGGGCAAATGCCTCTCATGTTAAGACCAGTAGTGACCGCACAAACAACCGATCAAAGTATAGGGTGAGAATCGGCAGAGCCACCAGATAATGTATATATATCTAAGCGCCCAATGCTGGTAAAAAGGAGATGTGAATATGTAAGGGTCTATACTAAAGGCAGGGGAAGCAAAAAGCAGGTCCCGCAAAAAGTGATAAAGGAAAACCGTAAGAAAAAAGATGCCGAGGGAAAGCTAAATGTCTTTGCCCGGTCCTTTGTACCCAAAGGACCCAGGATAACAGAGATCAAAAGAACAGCGCCGATTATACAAAAGAAGTCCCAGAGTAGTAAGGACCCAAAAGAGAAGGTACCAAAAATCAACCCCGTAAATCAGAGAATAATCCCATCTTTAAATGGTCAAATGCAGAACCTCCAGAGACACAGTAACCCGGTTCCAACACCACAGCCACACGAGCTAGTGGCAGGGCCCCAAGAGAGGGAAGGGATCAGACAGCCAAACCTAGCTTCCCCAGAGAAAGGAGGTGGGATGGTGAATAATAAATGGGTATATCTGGAACCGGCGCAAGCAGGCCAAAGGGGTAAGAAACTGAGGAAAATGAACCCTTTAAATAGGTCACAAGTGCTGTCAACATTTTCCAAATGTATAAGCCTGAGTGGGATGGGTACAAAAGATTTGAATATTTAATGAAGTGGCCTGGCGCACTGCTATAGATATTCGGGTAAAGTTTTTAATTGGTTGATGTTGATTTTTGAAAAAAATTTGAAAAAAAGTTTTAGGTGCTCCAACAAGTGGCGTGACCGTCCGTGCACGTCGTGAATATCTGTTCGGTTAGTGCGTTACACTGAGAGTAAACGCATCCTTGAAGATGGGCACACTTTAAGGGTTAGTCAATAGTAGACGGACTCCATTGGGATTAAACAGGAAATTGTTTATTGTTCAAATTTCCATAAAGTTCGGTTGCTTTCAATAAATGAAAAAAAAAATGATTCACAATTTGTTTCAAACTGATGGTTTCAATACCAAGACGGTAGTCCTTGTAACATGTTTTTTACATCATGCTCCGATGCATTTCGGGTAACAGGTACCCTTTTTCTAGGAGCGCTGAAAACACAACGGAAATGCTTTTACCAAAGGGTTCATAAACGTACATATATGCAGTAGGTTGCATGCATATCGATTGTAATCACATCATGCGGGGGTGCTCGATAAGTGGGGTGGGTGCGGTGGTGGGGGGTGATCGTTTATGGGTCGGTAGCCGAAAGGGAGTGTGGAGTGAATACACTTACGTGTCAGGGTAGAAAGGGCTGTATGAGATCCTGAAAAAAGGTAGAGAGAACGAAAGGTTGAGTACACTGGAGGAGAGTCATCGTTAAACGTAGTTAACGTGTCTCTTAGGGTCAGAGCTCCGACTTACTTGGATGTGAGGACGAGCTGGTAAACGCGGAGTTTCGAGGCTGCCAGGCGTAGTGAAGTTTGGTAGACTGGTGAGGCGTGTGGTGTGTGGGGAAGTGATCACGGTGGGTTCATGAACATAGAGAGAGGACTGGTGGTTGGGAATTCCTGTGTCGGCCATGAGGGAAGGGTAAGCAGGTTAGAAAGGTGTGGATGTTCGATATGTACAAAAAATAATAAGATGGTACATACTTAGGTGTAAAGAACAAAGGATTACAGGTGAAACATAAGTACCAACTAAGGTATTTATAAGAAGCTACTAAATTCAACACGGTCATTGAGCCCATAAGGCTTCAGTGCCTGTAGTCTGTAGGTCCAGGCAATCTCGCGCTGGAGGAGTATTTTGTTGTTGTCTTTACCTTCTTGTTTGTTGACGATTTCAAGAACCGAAAATTTGAGTTGAGCCACGCTGTGGTTATGTTCCATAAAGTGCATTGCGATGCTGGATTTTTGGTTCTTGGTTCTGATATTTGATTTATGTTCATTTAGTCGAACCTTGATTTTTCTTGTCGTTTTTCCCACGTAAATCATGCCGCATGGGCATTTCAGTAGGTAAATCAGATTCGTAGAATCGCATGTGGCGTTGACATGTAATTTGATTTTAAATCCTTTCATGGGATGGTTGATATAATTACCCTTTATGACATTATTGCAACTGTTACAGTTATGGCAAGGGCGTGTGCCAGTGCTGGGAATTTGAGAAATTGGTTCTTTGGATAGTATTTCTTTTAAATTTCCAGATCTGGTGTATGCAAAAATTGGTGGTTCTTCAAATAGGTTGCCAAAGTCAGGTTCAGATGACAGTATTCGCCAATGTTTTAGGATGATGTTCTTATATGTTTTGCTTGCAGATGAGTATTTGGAGACAACCACAGTTCTGTTGTCTTGTTTTTTGGTGGATCCCTGTAGGGCTTCTTGACGTGTGATTCCTGACACTTTAGTTATGGCTTCCGAAATGCATTCTTGGGGGTATCCTCGGTTGAGGAACCTCTCAGCTGTTTCATTCATTCTCATTGTGCAGGTTATAGGGTCGGATACTATTCGTTTGACTCTTAACATCTGGCTAAAAGGAAGATTCCTTTTCAATGATTGCTGATGAAAGCTTGTGTAATGAACTGTGTTGTTGCGGTCTGTGGTTTTTCTAAACAGGTCTGTTTGCAATCCATTTTCAGTGATTCTGACCAGTACATCAAGGAAGGTAATTTCTTGTTCATTGATGTTCCATGTGAGGATTATGCGATTGTCTTTGGTGTTTAGATCGGTTAAGGCTGATATCAAATTTTCGCGGGTACTTTTCCAGATGAAAGAAAAGGTCGTCGATGTAACGAAGGTATAGGATCAAGTTGTTCGACCAATTCGGGTTGGCATATATATGGTTCGACTCAAATTCTTCCATATAGATATTAGCGTAGGTCGGTGCTGCGCAGTTGCCCATTGACATTCCCGACATTTGGAGATACCACTGTTGGTCATGTTTAAAGTAGCTGTGGTATAAAGTGAAAATTAGTAATTCCATGAGTAGAGTTTGCATGGAGTCTTTGATATCACTGTTGAGCAAGGCTTTTTCTATAGCTTCAATACCCCCGCCGTGGGGGATAGAGGTATAGAGACTATTTACATCTGCGGTGCATAAAATTACATGATCGTTTGTGGTGATGTTAAGGTCAGAGAGTTTTTTAAGAAATTCCGTCGTATCTTTAATGTGGCCTTTTGAGTTCTGTACAATCGGCTGGAGGTAGCGATCTAATAATTTTCCAATCGGTTCGTGGAGGGATCCTCTCGTGGACACAATCGGTCGAAACGGGGGGTCCGTTGCGTTTTTATGAATTTTGGGAAGCATTGTTATTGATGGGCTTTTGGGATGTTCAACAATGAGGTATCTTTTTGTGCGGTCATTGATGATGCCTTCCTCAAATGCTTTTGTGATTATATTTGAAAGTTCTACTTTGTATTCATTCGTGGGATTTCCTTGTAGTTTAGTGTAAGTTTCAGGATTGTCAATATGCTCTCTGATTTTAGCGTCATACATGCTGGTGTTGAGAACGACGATTGCGCCGCCTTTGTCGGCCTTTAGGCATTTAATGGTTTTGTCACTTGCAATTCGTTTTAAAGTGTCTTTATCCTTCATGGTAATGTTTTGTGTGATTTTTTTATGAAAATTGATCTTGGAAGTATCTTGTTTCACAAGGGTTTCAAAAGTATCGATGCTTTTGTGGCTGCACGGTGGTATAAATGAACTTTGGTTTTCAGACCAAGTAATTGGTCAGGTTTGTTGTCAGTGGTAGGTGGAAGAACTTTTTCAAAAAAATGTCTTAGACGTAAGTTTGCGTGTTAATTTGAAGGTGCTTACGTCCAATTCAAGGAGGTTGGTTGAAGTGGCTGGGATGAATGATGTTCCCCTTTGGAGCAATTTAATTTCGTGTGTAGTCAAGGTGGTATCTGAAATATTGATGACTAGCGATTCTTTTTCCCTTTGTTTCTCTTGGAAACTTGTGGTTGGGCTGTTTCTTGAGTTTTTTCCTGATCTTTTTCCCCGCCGGGGTCGTTTGTTTCTTCCGGGCCTGACTCTAAAAAAGACGTTGATGTGGGGGGGTTTTGGTGCGGTTGACCGACTGTTTGTTGAGAATCACCAGGTGTTTTGGAGGTGGTCGGTATAGGAGTGGTTTGTCTTGGTGGGCGATTGGTGTTATCGCTCCCTGAAGATGATGTATCAGTGTTTGGATTGAATGGTCTGTTGCGGCGACGTTGTGCGTAAACGTCGGCCCAGGTATATACCTCTCCTAATTTGTAGTCGAGAGTATCTCGACGAAATGTTCGAATTTTTTGTTCATTCACTTCTTTAGTGTGTTTGTCCAGTGTTTTTTTTAACTCATCCAAGGTAGTAGATAACTCTTCTGGTGTGATCAATGTCTTCATTTCCTCTTCTATTTCTGTAATTTCTTTGGTCAGTTCTTGCAGGATGATGGACAGTTCTTCAACGATCAGAAGGATAAGATCTAAGCTACATTTGTTCAAAATTGCGTTCCACCGTTCTTGAAACTGTTTGGAGTTTTTGCATTATGAAGGTTTTAATGCAAGACGTAATCCTCGAGGAATGCGTAGGGCTTGGTGGTATTTGACCAATGTATTAGCATGGAGTTTTTGGTTGATTCGTCGTTTTGAAAGGTAAAGTAGTTGTTTCACACATTGTTCCTTCGTTCGGGTTGAGGTGGTTTGAGTGAGATCCTCATTGATAAGTGCATATATGCGTTTTGTTTCCTCGTTTCCAAAGGCCAGGGTGCTGGCTCGGGCTTCAGTTGTTCTGGAAATTTCTTTGTATTGCATGGTGCAATGGTTGAGGGCGTGCTGCCTGCCTCTGGGGCGGTGAGCAAATAATCAATATTTAATGAAGTGGCCTGGCGCACTGCTATAGATATTCAGGTAAAGTTTTTAATTGGTTGATGTTGATTTTTGAAAAACATTTGAAAAAAAGTTTTAGGTGCTCCAACAAGTGGAGACAGGTGGGCTTTATAGAAAGTACAAATGGTAGGGAAATAACAAAAGTACTACTATACTCGGACCTGGTAAAAATGGCAATTATGAAAGCAGCCAGTGAGATATCCCAAGGGGGAGTAAGGGTGATCCCAGAAAAGGATTTAAGGGACGAACTACAACCTGGAAGGAATTTCTTAAAGTGCCATGCAGGTCTGGGGAGGAGACAGGTGAGGTTACAAAAGGATAACAAAGAAGAGGGTAGCCGCCTGAATATAGTGATAAATAACACAGTAAAAGAGGACTCGTGGGGTAGCTGGAGTCAAGGAAGCTATTTAGGAGACCCCTCAGAGAGACATTTGGATGGGATGGGGAAGTCGGCGGTTTAAGTGAGATAGAATAGGAGGTGGGGATGTCGCATAGCCTAAGTCTCTTATCGTGGAATATAAATGGGTTAGGCAATGAGTCAAAACAAGAACATATAAAGAAACAAGTAAAGAAAGATGCAATTGCCTACCTACAAGAGACCTGGGCATGCGGCGAAACGCCTAGCTTCGAGGTAAATCAAGTAAATCGTTTGGCCAAGAGGCAAAGATTTGGCCGCCCCTCGGGGGGAACTATGACGCTCATTTCAACAAAAATATTAAGTAATGTTGTACTGCTAAAAGTGAAATGTAAATGGTTACTGGCTTGCAGGTTACATTTTCTGCCCCTGGATAAAAAATGTGAAATGATAACTGTTATAAATGTGTATATGCAGTGGGACAATGTGGGAGAATATGTAACTGAGATTGGGAACTTCAAAGAGGATATAGGCTCCCTATTAGAAATGTATGCCTCCGATGTATTGCTAATTATGGGGGATTTTAACCATAAGTTGCACCCAATTAAGGCGGACCGCTGGAATACAGAACTATTGGATGCCTATGGAATTAACTATGCTAGCTTTCCAGCATGCGATCCCTCGAAACAGGACCTGGAATTGGCCCTTTTATTTAGGGGAAAAGGGTCTTTTTTGCTTAAATGGCAGATTTAAAACCGACTGCCCGGCAAAGAAGACCTTTAAAAAAGGTTCACAAAATTACCCAATCGATTAAGTTTTCATGTTAGCCTGGAACTTCCCTTTAGTGCAGGAATTTAAGTTACATCAAAGCGAGGGTAGTGACCATAATCCGCTTCAATTGACGGTACAAGGGGGAAAGATGGAACCTAGAGAAAAGGTGATCCCACAATAAGTGGATTACCCAAAACGGGCGACAACAAGACTAACAGATGAGTACCAGGAAAAGTTAAAGTCCTTTCAACTAAAGGTTGAATTAGTAAATATGGAGAGAAAAAACCTGGAATGGTACGAGGAGAAGATAGCCCAATAGTTCAGTGCCTTAGGATAGAATTAAAAAAGGATAAAAGAAAAGGTACAATAAACCGGGCTAGTCGATTGAAATGGTTTTCAATGGATTGCCAAATTAAAAAAAGAGAGATAAGGACAGAAGCTAGAAGGCAAAGGAAAGAGTTCAACCAAGAGAGGCAAAATCATCTCATTAAATTGAAATAGGAGCTCAAAAAGATGGTCGCCGATGCAAAAAGGGGATATAAGGAGAAATGCTGGGAGGATTTGCTAGAGTCAATCGAGGATAAGAAGCTGAGACAATTCTGAAAATTGATAAAATCAGCTTCGTCCCCCCCCAGCTGGAGAAATGAAATGCGCCGTAAGCGAGACAGCCTGGGATAAATATTTAAGGGAACTGTATGGAGCCCGAATACCCCTAGGAGACAGAGAACACCAAGTGTGGCAGGAAATCTCAGAAGAACTTAAAGTAGATTTTACTGAAGAGCGAGTAGAAGATACGATCAAGACGTTGAATATAACCCGGGCCGCAGGGCCGGATAATCTCCCAGCGATAATATTAAAGTTACAAACAAAGTGGTGGGCAAGATTCCCATCTCAGTTGTTTCAAGTAATTTTAACAGAAGGTAAATTGCCATTAAACTGGAAGGGCGCAATAATTAGGCCAATCCACAAAAAAGGCAGTATGGGCGAACCCCAAAATTACAGATTGATAAACCTTTTGGACATAGGGGAAAATGTATTTTCAAAACTTGTCCTAAATAGATTAAATGCCTGGGTGGACGAGTGCTCAATCGTACCCATCGAACAGGGACGATTTAGAGAGCGGCACTCCACAATAGACCACTGTTTTTCCTTATGGGCAATGGCAAAGAAGTCAACGGAACAGAACGGAAAGCTCTGCTGCTGCTTCGTGGACTTCCGTGCCGCCTTTGATTCAGTAGATCGGGTCTGCCTCTGGGAAACACTAGTTAATAAAAATATTCCAAAAGACCTGTTGACTATAATAAAAGAATTACACCGAGGAAATTGGGCTCAAGTAATTAGGGATACTGAGGGGTCCTTAACGCCAAAAATACCCATTGGAAACAGCTTGAGACAGGGCTGCGTATTGGCCCCCCAGTTATTTTCTATATTTCTATTGGATCTACCAGATTGTCTAGAAGTGGAGGGTAGCGCCAGTCCAAGAATGAATGGCAAAAAGGTCCTGTGTCTTTTATACGCGGATGACCTTGTAATAGTAGACCAGACAGAAATAGGCCTACAAAGGAAGCTGAAATCTTTTAGCGATTATTGCGTAAAGACATTTTTAACGGTAAACCTAGACAAGACCAAAATTCTATGCTTTGGAAAAAAAGCGTCTAAATTTAATTGGTTTTCAGGTCATCTTAAATTAGAATCCGTTGATGAATGCCCCTACCGAGGGGTGTGGTTTGACAAAACATTAAATTGGCATACACACCTAGCAGCCCAAAAAGCGAAGGCACAAACTTCAATCGCTGGTTTAAAAATGTTTAATCGTGACTATGGGGATATGTCTCATCGACCACTATTAAAGGCTTTCAGTGCAATGATACCACCGCAAGAACTCTATGGAGCAGAAATCCTTTATTTGAGCGGTAAAGGAGTCTGGGACTTGGAGGAAGGAAAATGCCTGAAAAACCTTCAATCCCTGCCCCCATCAGCAATGGTCCAAGCAATAAGATCAGAATTAGGATCGGGGGGTACAATCACAAGCAGCATTGATCAGATTTTGGAAACGCCTGGAAAACTAAAAAGGACAACAAATCGCACAATGGTGTCGAAAAGAGATACAACAAAGTAACCTAAACTGGGCAAAAATGTGTAGGAAGAAAATGGTACAGGCCTGTGAGAATATAACAGTGGATATATGCAGAGATTCGCTAAAGATAGAATGTACAAAAAAAGATCTAAAGTTTAATGGACAAGAAGTTACTAGAAGATCTGATAGGGAATACCTTGGCAAGAAAAAATCAGTAGAGTTCATGATGAACACATGGGCAAAGGAAAACTGGTTCCCTTATTTGGACATCCTACCAAACCTGTGGTTCAGACAAGAGATCCTAAGGTTGCGCATTGGGATCAACCCATGGTTAATAAATAAAGAAATTAAAACTAAAATGCTGGATCCAAAAGGGTGTTGCAAATGTAGGCTGGGGACAAAAGGGGATTCAGTGCACATTCTTTTGGACTGTATAAACATTTTAGAACTACGTAAACTCTGGCTGCGCCCAATATTTGTAAAATATGGTATAAGAACTCGTGCGCAAGCGATCGATCTCATCACAGAAATGTCTTGTATTGAAATAGCAATTGCTTTAGGGAAGTTCTTAAAGGAAGTACAGAGATTCATAATAAGTTAGAATTAATATTTTATAATTTTATAATGAATGAATTTATATCTTGTCTAGGAGAATTGGTTGGTTTTATCAACCCGATGGGGTAAGGATTTTACTAATGAAGTGATATTTTATGAGCATCTATTTTAAATGTAGCTAGGGTGAGAACATTCTATAAATTGTGGTAGAAGAAGATTTTAACCTGTAACTAGTTTGCGAGTTTACTGTGGAATATTTTAAAACATTATTAATTGCTATATATTTGTTTAAAGATCACGACCTAAATAAACATACTTTTTGACTTGAAAAAAAATGTGAAAATCAGGTGTATGCCAATTTCAGTGCGTTTGAAGGGAGAGCACAGCCATTTACTACTGGTTATCAGGAGAGCAGAGTCCTAAAGCAAAAAACACCCCAATAGAAACAGTTCTAGATAAAACCTGGACAAATACCAAGTAAAAGATTGTCATTTCCAACAACAGGCCTAAGGACCCTATCCTTTTTCGGCACGAGGAGTAACAATCCCCACTGTTATCCGAGTTTGGTATCCTCTCTATGGCACTTGTAGAGAACAACAGGCATAGCTCCTGTAGCAGGATGGACAGATACCTTTCTGAAATTCATTCTGATGCTGGAGGGACATTGTGCAGGGAGAAAAGAAAAGGTACGGCCTAACCTCTTTGAATAACATGCATAAGCCATTTGTCATATGTGCTTGAACACCATCCTGGGAGGAAGTGCCAGATCCTGTCCCCCACTGGGTGGACATGCGCTGTTGAGGGTGAACTAAAAACTGGTGTCCCTACCGGCTTGCACGTTGCCTGGTGGACCTACCTTCGCTGCCCTGAAAACACAGGACTTTCTGTTGCATCACTGGTTGGGAAGGCTACCTCTCTATAAACTATAAACTAGCCATCTGGAGCAGTTCCAAAAAGTCGGATACTGCTGTGGGAATTGTTTGGCAGGGATCAACAGCCCCCGGGAACACACTATAACTCTATTGTCTTTAAAGCGTTTAAAAGTGGAGTCCACCTTCTCACTGAAGAGGCAGAACCCATTAATGTGCATGACCATCAGCAAAATCTGGGCACCATTGGAGAACTCAGTGGAATTCATCCAGGCTGGTCAACAAAGTATAAAACTAGTACCAACACCAACCACACTGTCAAGGGAATCTGTGGTATGCAAACCTGCATGGACATCATATTTGGACACATCTTGACCATCATATTTTGTCTGTCCTACGGACGCCCTAAGTGGTGGGAGACAAATTATGATTTCCTTTACTGTTCGAGGGAAGCACAATGTGGCTCTCTGGAGTGAGGTGCTTTGTGAGAATGTCCAAGTCACAAAGCGCAGTTGTGAAAAATCTGGCCCCCTGCCTGTTCACATGTGGGCAAGGACATGGTCTGACTCTAAACCATGTAGCTAGCAGAGTATCTACGAGGACATCATTAAACAGAGATGCTATGATGCTGCTGACCTCAGCTGCAACATTTCAGCCAAAACATGTGCTTTAGTGTCAAGGGTGAGCAGTTGAAACTCTAGCACCTTGGCAACTCTCTGAACCACCAATGTGAATGAGGCACTCTCTTCCATCGGTGGCTCATGTCAAGCTCGGTCTAGGAGATGCATCAAGCGCGATCTCTCAAATGAGTACTTGACTGAGCTCCTGCCTTTCATAAGTTATCTCCAGCCAAGCCACTTCTCTGACTGAACTCCACAGCCCCTTAAAACGAAAGCACATGTTGTGTGTGTACATGGAGTGAGAACGTGGTTTGCGCGATTACTGCCAGACCCTGTGAGGATGCGTATATTTATTGAAAAAGCGTTCATATATTCAGAGAAGCGTTAAGCTTGTGAGGGCTACTGGATCTGGGAGCTCGGAGACAACAGGTAACAACAAGGCTACGCATAAAATGACCTACCAAGCAGAGTGGCGCAGCGGATGGACACATGTCGCACACACCTCCTCTCCACATTCACCATTGCTCTGTTTACCTGCTCCCCTTCCCTCAGCGCAAACTGAGCATCGCCTAGTCCCCCTCTTCCACTCTAGCTTCCCTCTTCCTCCTCTGCCCTGGGCCTTTTTTCCCAACCTTTTAATTAAGCTCTCTTGCACCTGCTTCATCCTGTACTCCCAAGCCACCCTTCCCTGCACCTCACTTCTCTCCACTCTGCACAGCTCCCCTCCAGCTCTACTCTTTTTCCCTTTTTCAGTTTCAGCCCTTCTCACCCTCCTTTACCATCTCACCTTCCTCTCCTTTCAGCTGAACTCTCCTCTCTTTCCTTTACAGTCTCCCCCCTCCTGCCAAACTCTGCATAACCTTTTCTTGCTCACCTTTCTTCTCCTCCTACAGCTCCAGTTCTTCCTTACCTGTGCTGAATCTCCTTCAGTGGATCTTTGGGACTGGACACAATTGAGAGCTGTAGGGTTGAGGCTGAAGGCACAGCAGGTGTCTGACAGTGAACAGCTTTGTGGCCCAGTGACAAACAAACTACATACTCATTCGGGTCCTAGACCTCTATGCAGAGCGCACAAGATGGCCACGTATGTGGAAGGAGTTATACAGCTGTCGAAATATTGACAAAGCCAAAGGAAATTAAGATGCTGTGCTTACAGCCGGGCGCCTGTTATGTGTGAGGGGAGGTGTGATGGCGAGGTGGAGGACGTGAAAAGAGTAAGAAAATGAAGTTTGAGACAGGCAGGTGAAGGGACTTCAGAAAGAGAGATGAGGGCAGAAAAAGGGTGTATGTATTTAACGCAGTGCTTTCTAAAGTTTAAATTACAATCCCCAGTTTTAGAATTGTTCAGAATCTCACATTGTTAGAATTGAAGCAACCAGATCTGGCGTATTTCAGGTCTACGTGTCTGTTGCTGTGGGACTATAGGACAGTTCGACATTTTTATTAAGCCGGCAAAGTTCATGATAAGCAAATTTCTTAAAATGTTGCAGATGCACAATTATGTACAATCTTTTGGTTCAAGGAGAAAATGTGAACCATTTTCCCCGTGAGGCAATCCCAAACTGGTATCTCATGTGACATTTCAGTGCAGCTATAACTTTGCGTTAAGTTTTCACGTGAGATAACCTGAAATTAATTTCATGTAATTTAACACAATTTTCATCCTAATTTCCGAAATTTCTTGGAAAATAGAGCATTAAAAAAATCTCCGGCAGATATGTTTAGATGTTCTACCAAAAACTAGCACCTAGATGCATCCACATTCTGGTCAGGTGTTACACACTGTGACAAGCACTGTATTCTACATTACATGTTTTAGGCCATGTCCTGAATTAAGTAGGCCACCACTCTTGTCTAGGATTCCTTGGTTCATGTCTTTTGGCCACGTCCCTCCGGAGCGTTGCCCACTTTTGCCATCCCACTCAAGGCACTGATTACCCCCATTTGCCATCTGTGCATTGAATTTGGGTTTCAAAAAGGTATGAATCGTCCTCTAATGATTCTCAGGGAATCACTTTTGTACTTCTAACTGAATTAACACGCATTTGCAATGCAATAGGTCTCGTTCAGATAGACGCAACATTACCAAATGACATTCTTCAGAATGTACCTCGAAATAATTTGGACAATTTGTACCTACATATGTGAAAAATTGGCTAATGGTTATTGATGAGTTTCAGAGATGTCAACTGAATTATTTATCTTGTACAAAAACAATCTACAGCCTTTCTTATGAACTGTTTGGTGTATTTGTTTCAAGCCTTGGCTCGTTTTGTAGTTGCTTCCTCTTTTTGAGACACATCTAGTTTCCTTTCCTGCAGTACATCTGATCTTAAGTTTACAAATAGTTGAACCTAGGCCTCTGTCACATGTAGTACCAAACAGTAAAATCCGAACAGGCTTTCAGAACACCCCAGAAATGGGCAAACAATGTCTTCTGAAGCTCAGTGTGCACATTGTCCACATAGATGTTTATTGTGGGGTTCCAGAAAAGGTGACCGGATTTATTTTACTGTTCTGTTCGGTACCTGATAACGCGAGGCCTAGCTCATTTCAATATACTCAAATAGTTATGTCTACCAGTGTGCTTCAGTACCATGTTCTTGCCTAGTGCTTGCTATAAAGCCATAGCATGTTGGGTGTGCTTTAAAACCAGCAGGCTTGAGCCTACATCACCCACATGTGTGCACCGAGTAATGCAATCAACCATCAGATTGCTTAACTTTAGTAAACTAAGCTCGGTGGTGTTGGTGAATCAATATTTACATTTTTAACATTAATGTATTGATTATGATGACCTCACCAGGAACATCAATTACAGCCCTCTTCCTACCCCATTTGGCCTATTTGGTTTAGGTCCAACGGTTTCAAAACAATGAACTAAATAGCTGAAGTGAGAGGCATCTGATTGGTTCTCTAACTCAAGAGCCCAAACTAAGAAAATAATATTAACGCTGTGTTTGCCAAGGCATCTGTACACTCCTGTGCCAGGTTGAGCACAGTTGGGGTAGCACTTCCTTCAACTTTGTGCCTCGTGCCTATTATGTGAATATATGTCGTCTCCTCCTCATCTTCTTCCTCCTCTTCTTCTGCTGCTTTTTCTTCTTCGCCTTCCTCCTTAAAGTCATTGCTTGAGATCCTTTAGTTTTACATGTAGTATAGAATCCTCGCCATCTTGAATGTTTGCGAAACATGGATGCCAGGAAAGAATTACTGTACTATGGTGGGTGCATTTTTTTGTATGTGAACAAACCTGCTAATACCAGTTGCAACAATGACGCCTTGTTGAGCAGATTCCTCATTTTTCACTATTTATGGCATATGCCAAGATGAGGAACCCAGCATGGTGATTGCACTTTTGAAGAAATGTGTTTCCTCAGCTGCTCCATCCGATTGCAATATAAACTGCACTTTCTATTTTCATTAAATTGAAACCCCTCTTTTTTCATCCCTATCCATCCTCCTGGATTTCAAATAAACGTGCTTTCAACTTTTCCTCTCTGTATTCCCATTATTTCCATTCACCACTGCTTCCTTTTTTTCTCTTTTGTAAGAGGGGCCTATTCTCCACTTTCTGTCCAATTGAGTCTACAACTCTTACCCTTGCCAAACTCCGTTTGTTTGCATGTTTTTCCAGTGTAGCCTCCAGTTTGCCTCTTGTGATTTGTTTCCAACTCCCCTACCATTTGTATGTCTCCGCTACAGACAGCCAAAGTAGTTAGTTTGCCAGAAATGTTGTTTCCGATATACACAGGATGGGTTTTGAGTCATCCCCTTGCTCATGATCGGATGGCTTTGTTGCACATCTCAGTTGTCTCCTCTTGATTGCATGGCTTTCCTCCCTATTCGTATGTTTGTCCCAACCAGGAGCATTTTGGTCTCAGTGTTGCGAGTGGTTGAATTTTATCCTTCCATTGCTGATGTTGATTGCATTTAGGGAACTCCTTTTTCCGTTCCCTGCCCAATGAGCTGTAGCAGTGGCACTACTGCGCCACTACGTCCCACCACTCCTGCCACCCACCTCATGCTCTTTTGGGAGGCCAATGTGACTAAAAGCCTGACCTCGCTTGACACCCAAGGTTGCAGCAGATATTTCAGCTGTATCCTTAGCACTAACACTACAGCAGCATTTTGGCATCATCAGCATCACCATTGGGAAAACTCATAGTAAATAAAAAGAGCGTACATTAACTAGCACACACAAATTTTAGAGCATAAAAACGGTAATCCTCATAAAAAAAACTAAAAGAAACATTGCATTCCTACTTCTGAGCGCTCCTATTGAATACATTTTTAAAACTGCGCCAGGACGCTCCTTCGCTGGAGCATCTGTGCGCATTAAAAATGTGAATAACATAACAACATAACATAACACATAAATTCAACCAAATGCATAGAACAGATGACACTGATCTCCACCAACTGTTTTGGTAAAGTATAATTTAACAAGCTTTTGCAATGCAATAGGTCTCACATTTGCCAGAGTTTAAGCTATTGGCATTGTAATGACAAGGCCTTTTATTTATTTGTTTTCAAGTCCCACACATAAATAAAAAGCATTGTAATTTACAATGCCATTAGCTCAAACTCTAGCAAATGTGAGACCTAATGCTTTGCAAATGCTTGTTGAGAATTGTGACTTACAAATCGACTTTACCATTCAAGAGGGTTTTAAATTACAATTCTTTAGACACCAAAGTCAATATTCCTATTTTCTTCCAATTGAAAGTTAGCACTTATTAACTGTAATAATGAAATCCAATGTTATTCTATGGGAGAAGTAAGCCTTGCAGTAGTGAAAACCGAATGTAAGAGTTTTTCACTACTAGGACATGTGAAACTTAAAAGTACATGTCCACCTTTTTAAAATGTACTGCATCCTATCTTCTGGGCTGTTAAGGGCCTACCCTAGAGGTGACTTATATGTATTAAAAAGGAAGGTTTAGACCAGGCAAAAGGTTTATTTTGCCACATCTAAATGGCAGTTTAAAACTGCACACACAGGCTGCAATGACAGACCTGAGACATGTTTAAAAAGGCTACTTAAGTGGATGGCACAATCAGTGCTGCAGGCCTACTAGTAACATTTAATTTACAGGCTCTGGGTATAAGTAGTACCAACTTACTAGGGACTTACAAGTAAATGTGCTGATTGGATGTAAGCCAATTTTACTATGTTTAAACGAAGAGCACTAGCACTGGTTAGCAGTAGTAAACCATGCAAAGTCCTACAAGGCAACAAAACCGGATCAGAAAACAGGAAGGTAAAGGTAAAAAGTCTGGGGGTGAGACTGCAGAAAAGGCCAAATCTAACATAAGGTATAATGCATTATCAGCACAATGAGACAGAGCAAGCCATCTGCCTCACCATCATCATCATCAACACCATGCTCTGGCATACAGCCAAAGTCAGAACCATAAAGATAATAGAGCCTTAGCTAAGAGCTGCAACATGGTAGAGGCCCAGGGTTGGAGTCAGGCTGCATGGCAAGCAGTTAAGCTTTTGTAATTTCAAGGAGCTACATCGGTCAAGCTTGGGTCCATATCAGTTCGGGGTACGACATGGGTGTTGGCACTGGGTTATCCACTGGCAACAGTGGTTTCTGCATTGGGAACTAGGGTCAATCATGCAGCCTGGGTAAAAGTGTGATCTCTGCTTCCTGCAGTCACAGCACAGCTGGAATCCAGTTGTTTTCGGTGGGAACATTGCTTCTTAGCACACTGAAAAGTTTGTAAGTCGTCAAAAGGAACAAAAAGAAAGGAACCAATGTCAGCATGCAGGGCTGGCATTTATATACAGCTCTGTTCCGTCACTTCTGGGACGGTATGGAGCCTATACGGAGCAGCACAACGCCTGATGCAGTGTGCGGGAGCACTGCAATGAAAAACTCCAGATCCAGTCTGGCACCGGAGAGATATCCTAACTTGAGGAATCGGCCTTTATAAGTATTTATCAGAAACCTGTTCAACTGAATTGTTATCCTGATCTTTGCCAGAAATGTGGTGTTTTATGGTATCTGCACTTCTGACAGAGAAGATAGCCACATTTGCTTTTGAATATTTCTCAACCGTCGCACCGGATCCAGAAACGTTTCAGTAGTACCTCTGCGCACAATTAGGCGGCACCATATGACTCTGGAATATAGACGCCACGCATGTGTGTTCCAATCCTTTCCTTTCTTTTCGCCCCACCAGAAGTGAATCCAGGGCGACCTCACAATTCTCACAGACATGCCTACCTCATAAAATGTGACAAAACCAGTGTGCAAGGGAAATGTCACTTGGCAAAATTACAGGTTCTTAACCCTGTGAGGACAGATGCAAACATATGTCCATGAAAGATCCTCATCAGATTTGACTGTGGTGCCTAGGGTCAAATCATGACTCTGAGGCCTGCAGTCAATGTGTGTTTATGAACCTAAAGACCATACAAGACCACGAGGCAAAACTCAACATCGTCAAGCACTGAAAGCCTCCACGAGACCAGGGTCGGTCAAAAGTTTGGCCCTGGTTCCAATCCAGTCTTTTTAGGGGTTAGTCTTGGTCTCGATCAAAGTAGGCAGGTAAGATAAAGAAGATACACAAAGAAAATCGAAGCCCTTTTCCGTCACTCACATTCTCCTGAGAAGGCATGTTGGCAGGACATTACATCTCGATCTTGCTCCCAACGTGTACTGACATCAAAGCCAATCAATCATATTGAAGAGCTCCACAGGGCCATGCTCCGCTTCTTCAGATCCCTGCTGACTGCCTATGGCATGCCTTAAGGCCCCAGGGCACTCAAAAGACCTCCATCTGGAATATGACAGGGTTTTACCCCTCAGTTCCAGTTGGACCCTCTGGACCTATCATTACGCCCCCTTCAGCTCCAGTTTCAAATCTACCTTCGGTGTCACAGTCCACACCAGTTCCTGGAGCCTCGATGCTGAAGACGGTGTATCTTTTTTCCTCTCAGACTTTGAGTTAATGCTAGTTTGACATAGACTGAGGCCTGCCCGGCCACTCCTATTACCACTCGACATGCCACCTCCACAAAGGAGAACACATTCCCTGCAATCCTTGTTTGGCATGGATCTTGACAATGATTATAAAATGGGTGATAAGAGTGCCTAGCCATACCTCGAAGCAAAGTGGCACGACAATATACAACACGCTAGTGACCTTGGTACCTCCCCTGAGTTGGGCCTCCGGTCACCCACTCGTCCTGCCACTGAAGAGAGCGCTTATGCCATGGTGATGCTTAGGGCAACCCAAGTCCTTGTCTTTCAATTCCCCACCTTGGAGATCAAGACCAATGTTCTAACAGAAGCCCTCCAGCTGGGGCCAACCTCCTCAGAGCCCCTCTTGCCTTTCAGTAAGGAACTTATGGATACCATGTTGGGGGCTTGGGCCAAACCTTACTCTGCCCCCCCCCCCCCCCAGTCAACCATCAGATCACATGCCCCAGGTGACCCTGCCTCGTGCTGTCAGCCAATAACGCCTCAACAAGGTGCCCAGCGGTTTCAGGGTCGAGACTGTGATGCTCACCGCCCCCTGCGATCAAGATCTACAGGTCACCCAGCCAACTGCAGGCCCAATTCCTGAGCCCATTTAGTGGAGCATTACCATGGCAATGCTAGAAAGCCAAAGAGCTTTACATATTTTTAGCTTTGAGCCCAGGGCTTAAGATGTCAGCAATCAGTGAATGTGCGGTATTGGTTTCCATACATTAGCACCATAATGGATTGGCTAAAGCCTTCGTAGAATCTGACAAACCAGGAAAAGATTTTGAAAGGATGCATGAGCAGTAGCCAATGCAGCCTTGCAGCACTCTGAATTTAGGGAATTAGATCCAGTGGCTTTTCATCGGCTTATTTCATGATATGCACTTTCCAACAATGCTATGAGGAGTAAGTAGGAATTTTCAACACCAATCTGTTATATTTACATTCAGAGGAAACACAGGTGAGTGGTTGGTTCATTTAACACATGGAATAGGTGGCAGGGAATAGAGTTGTTAGGTAGGGCAATAGGCTATGTGCAGAGTAGACTAGCCATCATATCACCGGTTGACAATTCAGCCCCAGGACAGGAAAATACCAGGATTTGTATTGACAGAAGTAAACGATAAGGTGTACATTTCCAAGCACTTACAGCTGCCTTTGTTCAACCAACTAGCTCCTTCTTTCTCTGTTTCCACGCGGAGAATAAAGCTAGTAAGCAGAGAGGCAACCTTTAGAAAAGATATGAATAAGATCACGCATCTTAATACTTTTAATTCAATTGCCAAGGGTGTTTTTTTTTATATACTGATCGCTAGGATAAGAGCGCTAAAAAAAAGTTTGCGGTCAATTAAATTATCAGATGCAAAATTGGTTGTTTAAAACAAATAATGGAGGTTAACATTTAGGTGTGTAATCAGTGAAATATTAAAGTTGCAGCTTCAATCCATAAATCTAAGACTTTGGAATTTTACAAAAATGTCGCTAATCCTGGAGCAGCTGGAACAAGATCACACAGTTTGCAAGCTGCAAAGGCTTAATCTCCTACCAGTTATGCAACATACATTTTAGCTCGTCAAAACCTTAAATACACTTTCCTTCTCCGCGAGCTAAAAATATTCTTAAGGAGCTTTATGTAGAAATTAAACCAAACATAAGTGCTAGTCTTCATATTCCAGTTACGCCAGTGTGTAAAAGGTAAAGACAGGGAGGGGTGAGTGGAGGGGGTAGCAGTGGAAATCTAATTTCCTAGAGTGGGCACTGCTTCAAAGAAAACGGATTTGCACAATAAGGTGCTTATCAACACAGGCACTATTTTCTCAAACTAAGAAAACTACTCTAGAAAACAAGCAATGCTTTTGTCATAGGTACTCTCTCGCGGGCAGGCGGATGCTTACTGTCAGACACAGCATGAGGTTTGATGATGCAGCAGGTGCAGTCGGTGTATTTGGCTGTGTTTGGGGGGGCACAGCCTCCACTTGTAGGGAAGAAGAACTCCAGCTCCTGCGAGCAAAAACAAAGAGAAAATTGTGATTATGAGAAAATCTGAAATATCTGATGCTGAGCTTTTAGTATATTCATATTACTCAAGTATCCAGTAGTAATATATGTATTCTGTTTTTCGGCACACAATAATCTGCAAACTATTTGACAAATGATAAAACACAAGCAAACATTTAACAGAAATTACCAGGCTGACGCTCAAAATTCATGCAACAAAGTCCAGATACACCATATGCTACTACTGGGCCCAACAGCACTAGACTGCATCGGCATCAGAACTGCCCCAACCCTGCCCCAACGTAGGAAAGAGCTGAAGACACACTACATCATGGTGCAGTAACATCCCCTGTTTGCTCTTAGGAAGCAGCCACCCTTTCAATCACACGTCAACTGTATATTTCCCTTTGATTCTTGCGCACAACCCTGCTGCCTTTTGGCTATACCGCCTACATACAGACTTTCCACGAAAGAACATCACACACAAACATACAACAGAAGACATTTTACAGAATCCATACAAGCTACAAAACCTTAATCAAGCAACATAGCCACCAACACCACCTCCTTTTTATCCGCCAAACAATGTTCACGTCTGAATAGCATCTCATACTAAGCATGCAAAAATGATGCACTATGCGTGGCTTAACAAGGCAGTCAATACCACGACTGTGTCGTTACCACGAGTTTCATTACAACGCAAGTCATTACAACAACTTGCTTTAGGGAAGCGCTGGATTTTGAAATGGTTTGAATAACTATTCCATCACCAGTCCAACACCGCAATCCCTAAAGCAAGTCGTTGTAATGGCATGCGTTATAATGGAACTCGTGGTAACGTCCCAGTCGTGGTACTGTCTGCGTTGTAAAGGCACAACAAAGTAATGCCTGTGTTGTAATAGACGTTTCCCTTCACGTTTACCGAACAGAAGATGCCTACGTAATTAGAAAACCCCTCAACCCACACCTCTTCGACTCAAAATCATACACTCACAGCTCAATGAACAACACATCATTACCAAAATGAGAGACACGCTATAACAATAAAGGGATTAAAACATCTTCACAAGCTGAATCTGACTAGGAAAAAAATCAAAACCATTTTGAAAGTCATCTTCGGATGGCTAAAAAAAGTTGTACACCATGCAGCACACTATGCAATTAGAAATAAAATGACACCCAGAATTGTTAATATTGGAAGAAGGTATACTTCCCAGCAAAGTTGAAGCTCATGATTTCTTTCTCCAATTACGGTACCATAAGAAGGAGCCTTGTCTGAGGTAACAGGGGTGTTGGTTACAGGGGCGGCTCCTTCACTATGGCGGAAGAGCGTCAGCCCCCCCCAACCCCCAAGCCAGGAATGTAAAAAATAAAAAAACGATAATAAACCCAGGTTTATTTGTGTTTTATTCGGTTTCCCAGTCGAATCTTGGTTGCGCGGCCAGGGGGATGACAGGCACGGATGGGGAGTGGTTGCACTGCTATCACTGCACATTGATGGTTTGACCGGCTGTCTCAGGCTTGCCAAACCGTCATGCACACTGAAGGTCTCTCCAATCCGAGCTGCATTGCTGGGTTGGAGACAGCAAAGCATAGGCTCCCAGTCTCCTGGGAGCACAAATTATCAGTGCTCCAGCCAATCCGTAAACTGCTCTCATGCATGAGAGGAGATTCAGGATTAGCCGCAGGGGAGCCTGTGCCTGCAGTGGAGACACAAGAGAAGCAGAAGTCGGCGATGTGCCGGGCTGCAGGTAAGTTATTTTTTTCCCCATCCTTTTTGATTGTTTGTCGTCCCTGCCCCTGCCCTTCTCTGACACAGGCTGCTACTGGTTGGTTTACGACCTATGGACTCAATTAACAATAATGTATGTGCTTGCAAAATGAACTTTCATCAGCAAAGAGTGGAATAATCTCAGGGAAATCCGTGATCTTGATTCACAAATTTAGACTCATCAGATATTTGATTCAGAGGGTAAATTTAGAGCTGCAGAGCCACGATAAGCTTTATCCAATTTTAAGACTCATTTCCAATGATCATCCATCAAGTATTACACGCACCAACAATTGCAACTACATAAAGTAGGTTCAAAAGGTGTAGTACAGGCTTCTCCAATGAGAAGCTCGTGAGCTACTAGTAGCTTACCAGCTACCTAAAAGTAGCTCTCCATGCATCCTTTACCACACATTGCCTTTCCCATGCATATGCCTTTACCAAGCATGCCTTTACAATGAAAATGTAAGTATATATTAGGTAAGTGAAACCAATATATATTATATGTAAATTCCATAATTGTTTGATGCCAGCCTCGTATTGTTATGACCTAATAATAAACATCTTGTACATTCAATGTTCTGTTTTAACGGGGTGCCAATTACATCTATCAACTAGATCTTTTCACCTCTCAATATTTGACCTGTCTGCAGACATAAATGCCCCCAGTGGCCAACAATTATGGAATTTACACAAAGATTTGGGTTAAAAAAGTTTCAATGCAATGTGTTGTATTTATGTTTTTTATGTCACTACAAGTACCATAATGCCCTGTTTTAGTAGCTACAGGAAATGATGTCAGAGTGACAACACTCAATAAGTGTAGTAAAAAAAAACACAGGGCGTTACCGTGATCAAGATCTCTGGGGAGATCGAAACGCGTTGGTGTGTTTTTCACGTTTTGTAGCGAATTAAATAAACTAATTTAAGTTTGAACACCATCACCGGAGTGCGACCTGTTTTTCCCCCGAATGGAAGAAGCTTGTCAAATATTATATTATATATATATATATATATATATATATATATATATATATATATATATATATATATATATATATATATATATATATATATATATATATATATATATATATATATATATATATATATATATATATATATATATATATATATATATGTATATAATAAGGACAACAGCATAATGCTCTACCCACTGGAGGGTTGCAATTATTAACAGCCTTTTTGAATCACAGGTCCGAGCAGGTGTCCAAAACCAAAGTCATCACGGAAAACGAACGCTATTGGAGACACACCAAATAAAGGAGAAGAGACTTGGAAAAATCAGACTGTGAAACAAAATGACTGAGACAAATGTACAACCACAAGTCCCACAATACATTTCAAAACGGAAGTGATTCCATAAAAGTATGCCATTGGAGGCAAACGAAATGAATTTAGAACACCGGACAGTGGTTTGTTTTTAGAGCGAGGCATACCTTTGAAGAAGTTCCAGGGTGGAACGAACATGTTGGAATTGTGCCACAAGCTGCTGAATTTCCGTCAATAAAAGAAGCAGAAGCAGAGTTTTCAGGTGTGACCAAAGTTTTTTCTTCCTCCGGGAGTTAAACGTTGTTGAAATACATATCGGCGTGGTTCTGCCGAAGGTCAAACACCGCCACAAGAGCGCCTCAGCTCTCCCGCCGTGAACCATCCGGTTGGACTCGGTGATCCGAAAATAGGGGGAGTGGTGCCGCCGAGGACTGGATCTCGGTATTGGTTTTGGAGTCAGTTTCAAATGCAGACTGACCGGGGAAAACTCTCTGCCTACATTGATGGACAAATGTGCAACCAAGTGCCGATAAGGACAACAGCATAATGCTCTACCCACTGGAGGGTTGCAACTATTAACAGCCTTTTTGAATCACAGGTCCGAGCAGGTGTCCAAAACCAAAGTCATCACGGAAAACGAACGCTATTGGAGACAGACCAAATAAAGGAGAAGAGACTTGAAAAAATCAGACTGTGAAACAAAATGACTGAGACAAATGTACAACCACAAGTCCCACAATACATTTCAAAACGGAAGTGATTCCATAAAAGTATGCCATTGGAGGCAAACGAAATGAATTTAGAACACCGGACTGTGGTTTGTTTTTAGAGCGAGGCATACCTTTGAAGAAGTTCCAGGGTGGAACGAAACATGTTGGAATTGTGCCACAAGCTGCTGAATTTCCGTCAATAAAAGAAGCAGAAGCAGAGTTTTCAGGTGTGACCAAAGTTTTTTTCTTCCTCCGGGAGTTAAACGTTGTTGAATATATATATATATATATATATATATATATATATATATATATATATATATATATATATATATATATATATATATATATATATATATATATATATATAATGATTGTCTGGTTATTCTTTAAAACACCAGGCACCCACACTCAAGGTCCGTGTTCACTATTTATTTTTTTGTCACCAATAATGCGTTTGATCACATCGTGAGAGCCATATATATATAAGGATTTAGGGAAGAGGCGTTTTAAGGGTTCAGGGGTAGGTAAAGGTAGTGGGTGGAAAAGGGTGTTTTTAGGATTTATGGGTGTATAAGGGTATTGGATGGTAAGGGTGTTTTTAGGGTTTAGGGGTGCATAAGGATAATGGGTGGTAAAGGAGTTTCTAGGGTTTGCGGTGGGTAATGGTATTGGATGGTAATGGTTTAATAGGGTTTAGGGTAGTGCTTAATTTAAGCAGGTGGTTTCCGGTGCTCGGCACAGTCACTTATTTGCCAACACTGGGACTTATGACAGTCTGCCACATGAAGGTGTGCTGTTTGCTGTTGTGCTCATCTTTAAAAAACACAGTTGTTTATGAATCCTGTATACATCAAAATGACTAATACCGGCCACCCAAGCCATTCTTATAGCTTTGGAGGCCTGGAATAGTCTGAGGCGCAGAATTGAAGGAGTGTAATGTTCGTAGTTGTGTTTGTACTGCCACCGGCAGCAATGGCCGGGGCAATGACTGGTGCAAGTTTCAAAGGTTTCCTGATGACAGCCCTGGCACATATATTTTTACAAATTAAGCACTGGTTTAAGGGTGGGTAAGGGTATTGGGTGGTACGGGTGTTTTTAGGATTATGGAGTGTGTAGCAGTATTGGGTGGTAAGTGTGTTTTAGGTATGGTTAAGGATATTGTGTGGAAAGGATGTTTTTAAAGTTTAGGGGTGGGTAGAGGTATTGGGTGGTAAGAATGTTTAAGGTTTAGGGGTGGGGAAGGGTATTGGGCGGTAAGGGTATAATTAGGATTTAGGGGTGGTTAAGGGTATTGGGTTGTAAAGGTGTTTTTAGATTTTAGAGGTGGATAGGGGTATTAGGTGGTAAGAGAATATTTAGGGATAGTTGAATTTAGGGGAAAGGGTTTGATAAGGGAATATATATTTGATCAACTCCAAAGAAACGTTGCGTACTCCCAAGCTGATTATCAATATTTATTGTTTGCTTACAACAAACCGACAAACCCGTTTCAGCCACTTGGACTTTCTTAATGTCAGTTTCAACCTTTTTCATTACACCTTGTATTACATGAAAATCTCATTGGGCAGCTGCATAGGACTAAAACATAAACGAGAGACTGCAAATTGAGTTGCTTGCACATTCTTGATGATCATGGAAGCCATTTTGAAATATCTTAAAATGTCTTCAAAAAATATATATCTGCATGATGCCAATCTCCTTCTGTAATGGATTATAGTCACCACATACCACTTAAAATAGTTATAATAAACCCATTAATTTTGAAGTATATAATTATACTGCAAAACCTACATATTTGTTGCACCACATATAATTTAAATACATTTGTTTGAAATCAAGCCCTGGATGGGCACACATTAACTGAAAGAAAATGTGCGATAGAAATTAATTTTAACCAATATAGATAGAAAATCGAATTCATCAAATTTTGAATGTTTCATTTTTGTTTCTCTATACATTAAGGCCTAGATGTATCAAGATTCCATTTTGCGAATCTTAAATAGCGATTTTTAGCGAATCGCTATTTAGAATTCGCAAAATGGAATGTATGTAAAAAAATCGCTTTTTTTAGAGAATCCTTATTATTCCTTATTTGCGAATTCGCATTTTGCGAATTCGTAAATAAGGAATAATTTCCCATGCATTCCTATGGTCCAGGAGGCCCATAGGAATGATTGTTAAGTAATTCTCAAATTGCGAATTCGCAATTTGCTAATCGCAATTTGAGAATTATTTCAAGGGTGCAGGGGTGTCTCATGGACACCCTGCTGCACCCCTGAAACTTACATGTGTGTGCATATGGCGCACATACATGCCCTATGGGCATGTATGTGTGTCACATGCCACCTTCAAAATTGTCATATTTTGTTTTTTGAAAGGATATTGCAAATTAACACAAACCTCAAATTGGTGTTAATTTGCGATTCCTTAACCTGAATTCGCAATGTAAAAATGTTTCATACATGGCATTTAAGGAATCGCAAAATAGCGATTCCTTAAATGCTTATGCAAAATAAGGAATCGCAATTATTTGCGATTCCTTATTTTGCTAATTTCTCATACATCCCAAAAGATGCAAAATGTCCGTTTGCGATTCGTTAAGGCCGAAATTCTGCGAATTTCGGCCTTAACGAATCGCAAAAAGCTTGATACATCTAGGCCTATATCTTTTCTGATCTGAGAGTAGAATGATTTTTTCATATAACTCTAAAAAAGTAAGTGAGTGGATGAAGCTACTCTAAGGAATCAACAGCCTGATTCATCAAGCTGATTTGCGCTCGCAAAGGGCCAGATTCTGAGAATCTGGCCCTTTGCGAGTGCGATTTTTGCATTTGGGATTCATCATCCCAAATGCAAAAATCTCTATTACCGAAATCGCATATTTGCGAGGAATTGGATTTAAGGAATCTCTAATAGAGATTCCTTAAATGCAATTCATCAACCAATTAGAAATTTAGAAATCGCAATATTTGGTCGCAATTTACCACCAAGTCTGACTTGGTGGTAAATTGCGAAAATAGTGTAAAAAGCACTTTAGTGCATTTTTTTCTTTTGCATGTTACACACACACATGTCCTTTGGACATGTGTGTGCGCAACACCTGTTCAAATGTGCATTTAAGGGGTGCTACAGGGTGTCCTTTGGACACCCCTGGCACCCTTTAAATCGCTATCTTATTTGCGAGTAGCAAATTGCTAATCGCAAATAAGGAATACTCCCCATTCATTCCTATGGGCCTTTTGGCCCATAGGAATGAATGGGGAGTATTCCTTATTTGCGATTAGCAATTTGCTACTCGCAAATAAGGAATGTGTAGGAATCGCTATTTATTTAGCAATTCCTACATGAATACCGTTTTGCGAGTCCTTAATAGCGATTCGCTATGAATCGCTATTAGGGGCTCGCAAAACGGGTGAATGATGAATCAGGCTGCTAATCATCTTCCAAAGTGGATGGGGTTATCCTCTACCTTCATCTGGGGCTTCAACAGTGAAGACGGACTATGGACACGTATATGTTAATGAAAATTGTAACCTGTCCGAAGTGGACTAATATCTTTGTGCTGCTACATGCTTTGGGAATAACAACATACGTAACATTTAAAAATGTAGAGAATATATTGTAAATATACAGGAACTCTTCTTGCTGACCTTTAAATCTGCACACAATTTCACTCATTTATGATCCCCATGTATTTACCTTAATTAGAAAACATCCGATTTGCAACACAAAATAAAAACCGAGTCTATACTTACACGTGCGGCTGATGCCACACTATCAGATCCATGAGCAGCATTTTTGGTGCCATCTGTGCCAAATTTGGCTCTGATTGAGTTTGGTGCCTCACTTCGAGCAGTACTTGAGTTTGTAGGGCCCAATAACTTCCTCCAAGCACAGACTGACTCGTCTCCTAAAATCTCCATCGCGATAATTGGGCCGCTGATCATGAAATTTGTAAGATCACTGAGAACAGAAAAAATAGTCTCATTTTAATGAGTGAAAGATTTTCACAGACTGAGTAATAATACAGGTCATATTTTATTTCAAAGACCGTGCGAGGAGTTTGCATTATTCAATACCAATTGATTCATTTGTGTGTCAATACCTAGGTTAAAATTAGAAACAGGCATTAACTTCGGAATTCCTAATTTTCTGTTAGAAAGCATCGTCTTTTTGAAAAGTGCATTTAAAGAAGCAGACACTGTTGCACCAATGTGACGTGTTTCATTCACAACCCTCCTGGTGCACAGAATTCCTCAAAATTGTTGGAAATAATAATTTCCTTCAGTTAAGCCATGGAAGAACGTCGGAAATCCACAGTTTACCTTATCGAAAGAAGGAAGAAAAAAGAATGTAAAAGTTACCTTCTTCTAATGCAAGGTTATTTTACTATGGGTAGAGCCTTTGAATTAATATTGTTAATATTGCTATCAATGTGCCAGATCCAGACACACGTTTTTAGAAAATGTAATGTTTCCCGAACCAATAAAATATAATGAAACATGCACAAAAAGGCAAGATTTACTAACTTGTTTAAAATCCACTCAGCGAAAATGCTTAAATCAAGAGTACATTTGCAACACCACTTCACCCAGTGTATATTACATGAAATAAAACTAACAATGGTGCCCCAGTATAAAACAATACTCAGTAAAATTCAACCCTGCTCCTTAAAAAACACTGGAAGGCTGCACTATGCCATCATGGGCAGCAAAGTGTCAAGATGTTCATTTTCCGAAACAACTTCCGGAAGAAACAAAGAAGCTGTTCTTAATTACACTCTGTCATAATGGAAAATGTGTACAGCTCATCAGTACAAAGAGCTTGAAGCTCATTCAAATTTCTGGCAGATGTACTAGACACTAAAAAAGCAACTTTCTACAAAAGGTCTATGTGTGTGTTCCTTTGAGTAACTGTTTTTAAGAGTAAACCAATGATTTGTTTAATGGTTTAAAGAAATAAGTTTCACCCGACTGAACCAACTGTTGTTTTTTTATTCATATCTTGACAACTGGTTGATCAAAGCTTTCTCTTATCCCAAACTAGTTCAGGCCTTTTGTTGATAGGAGATCTACATTTCAAATTGCTTCTTCACCAGAATATACAGAAATCAGTGTTAACTTCTACATAAACAATTCCATCCTTAGGAGTGGTCCTAAACACAAACAAAGGAAATGTCTCTTTCTCAAGAGATAGTTATTTCCATTCATCAGAATTGCCTGTGTTTTGCATACGATTGCCCAGGTTCTGAGGGATACTGGGTTACCCCATTGTTACTAAACTAAGATATGAATAAAAGCATGCTATTCTTGCGGAGGTATGCTGGTACTAAGGGCACAACTTCTAAAAAAGCTTGGGAAGCTAACTTTAGACCAAAAGGACTATTATTTATTGATAGTGCTTTTTGTCAATCTTGAACCTTAGAAAAAAACTGTGACTTGTGCATATAGATACATGAAATTAGCGCCCTGCAAACCTACAACACATATCCAACTGCCTTGCTGAAGATAGAGAAAAAAATTGATGAAGGGCCATCATCTTGAATTTTTCTCTCTTCACCCATTAGTTCACCTTCTTTAAATGTAAAATAGGACAGGACTCATGCTTGTGGCCTGCCTTTTTTAGTAAAGAAATACCACAAATAGATTGCTTTGTCCCATGGAAGTCTGGGCATTGGTTCTAGCTCAACTTTCTCTAGGACTGTCAATGTCTCCTGAACCCGTCAGTCCAATAATGCAGGTTTTGAACCCCTAAGTGAAATCGGAGGTGGAGAGCTAGACAATCTGAAATCCAGGCAGAGGTTGGACATGCGCCCATTCACCAGCGAAATTGTTGGTGGTGGCAGACTGAAGGAATCATTGCTCTGTTGGAGCCTTCCTGAAGGCAGCAAAAAGTCATCAACCACTACCTTTCCCCAGAGAAGTGTTTTGGTCTCTGAAAGAGCTGCTGCAACTTCTGTTGTTTCTGCTCTAGGTGTTGCCTTTACAAGAAAGGAAAGTATGAATGCTATTTACCCCTGCTGAAGGATCTAAATTGAATACAAAGAAATTCCTTTCTCTTTCAAGCCCAACATACTTTAAAGTCTCAGCTTCTGATTTTATCTTTTGAATTTCCTCTTCGAACTGAGATCGCAAAAGAAATGGTGCATTGAATGGTAACTCTAACATCTCTTGTTGTGCTAGTTAGGGTCCATGATTTCAACCTGAGGCAAGAACATGTCACACAGACTTCATAAAAATATCCACAATAGATAGGTGTGCAGAGTTCTTGCTATACCTATCAGGGTATCAGAAGATAATATTCATTCTTTAATAACTTCCATGAAATTCTTTAGTTTTTCTTTTGGGGGGTTAATCCATAATTTGCCTCAATGTATATATGGTTTGATGTTGAATGTTTGGACCCTGATCCGGAGTGCTGGTAATGGCAAGTTGCTGTCCACTTACCTATAGAAGTAGTGCAAGTGGCCTCCTGAGAGGAAGAGAAGGTGGAATGGTGGTATCTCCTGCCACAAGTAAAAGTGCCTGCAGCCGGTAACATTCTTCACCCAGTTTCCACTTAACTTAGCTCTGATTCAAACCCCATTCTTGTCTTTCAGCATTCTATAAAACATATTTTAACAAATCCCAGAATTTTTAATGGAGGAGTAATCGAGAAGACAAACCACACAGACATCGTGGACATCATTCCTCAACATATTCTCTCCACAGATTGGGCAAAAGAGCTGGCACAGTAGTCATATACAACAGGGAGATGAACACCTCCAAGGAAAGGAAGGGAAAATCTCTCTTCACCTTAGAAAGATGTGTCAAGATGAGGTTTTTGAGCCAGAAATCAACAAAAATGTTGGTGTTAACAGCAATATATAGCTTTATATAGCTTTAAATAAAGTTGGATCATATTGAGGATCTTCCTCACAGTGTGGAAAAAAACCAAACTCCCTAACTGACACCGTGCATGGCATGATGGGATAGTGAGGTCTTCCAATGTTCTTAAAGGAGCAGGTTTACATTTTACTATGGACTTTGTTTTGCATTGGGGCACCATTTCCTGATTTATTATATGTAGTATACACTATTTTAAGTGTTGTTCTCAGTCAAATGTAGTGTTGAGTTAACATTTTGGCAAATTGGATAAAAACAACACTAAATATTGCATTTTGGGTATGTTTCCTTTTATTTGAATCGTTTGAGAAAAATTACATTTTCTAAAGATTTGTTCTGGGATCTTCCATGTAGGCAAAGATATTCTACCTTTTATGAATATCAGAGAGTATCACATGGTGAAGAAGTATAATGATACCATTGTTTTCTGAAAGCTTATTATACCCTTAATAGGAACTAGTTGATTGTTCTCTGTTACCCTGAGAGATCGAGATAGCTCAGCAAGTAAATACCTCTTTTCTAACATATCCGGTAATCTGTAGAAAAAGCACTTGATTTTCCGGGCAATGATGCTCCAAAACTGGGCCCTCACAAAATCTCCACTTTGCGATTTGCAGAAGACATGCCCTTAATATCCAAAACCTTGTGTGGCCTGCAGGCAATAGTAGATCGCTTTCTAAGATTTTGTAGTGATGGAGGCCCTGAATTTAACATTAACAAAACCAAGTTCATGGTATTCAACCCCTACAAAACAGGAAGAGCTAACACATTAGTGCAGGGAGCTGCTTTGGAGCAAGAGTGTGTGTACTTAGGGGTTTGGCTGACACACAAGCTGAACTGGTCCATGCATATTGGTAAGAGCACCCTGAAACTTCAGCAGCAAGATTGTGCTGTGATCAAACTGCGTAAGAAAGCAAAGGACTGTTCCCTCGCTCCTGCAGTGTAGATTGACAATCCAAAAGCAAAAACCTCAGCCATGTATGGGTCAGAGCTATGGGGTTATGCAAGGGTCGATGAGCTTAGTAAGGCAGAATATAGGTTCATCAGGAGTCTATTAAAGCTCCCCAAAAGCGCTCCCCGCCTTCCCCAACTCTTAGATGTTAGTATTTATCCGATCAATTTCAGCTTGATGCTCAGACCCATTTTGTACTGGTACAAGCTCTGGTCTACAGACAGGCTGGAATAATACTGACTAAAGGTACATTTAAGATCTGCTGGTTATGAAAGGATTCCCTAGTTTGCTTACATAAAATGTATGTTCTATGAGACCAGCAGGCCCTCGCACTCCCGATGCAGAATAGTCAGTTTCTCGCAATTTGATCAAAGAATATTTCAAGGAGTATCTAAGGTTGCGAGAACTGAAGGAATAACATAACATAACAAAACGTGTATTTGTAAAGCGCACGTTCACCCAGAGATCTCTTGGCGCTGAATAACAGATGTTCATTGTTACCTAACTCAATGGAACTCATTTTATCAACCTCAGATGGATGAAAGGCTGAGTGTACCCGCTGGGATTTGAACCTGTTACCATGAGGTCAAACACAGGCCCCTGCAATGGCCGCATTAGTCCACTGAGCCACCAGACTGGCAGGATGTCTGACAGATTCATTAAGCTTATTCTTGCCTGTGGGTCATTTCATAATGTTATTCCGTCGTGTTTAGCATTGCAACTCTATTTAAAATGGAGGTAGGGGTTCTTGCATGTAAACAGTGACTGTGTGAAATGAGGGGAGAGATATTATAGCTTTAGCAAGAGCCACTTTTGTAATTCAGTAGATGAAACCTTTCATCATTTGGCTTTCTTTTCTCCTGCCTATGCTCAACCACGTTGAGCCTGTATGCAAGCTCCTGGGTTTTAGTCAATACTCAGTCACATTACAAGCCTTACGATCTGACCCCAGAGAAGTGGTTTTGTTGCAGTGGCCAACTATCTGCATGCAGCCTGGCTCATTTGTAACCGCATTTTTTACTTGTTGAATGAGCAACAGGATCCTGCCAGCTATCCATAATTATGCTATGATCTTGTTGCACACTGTATTCTGCACTTGAACACGACCTATTGTATTTCAACAGATCTGGGGCAGATGATGGGAGATCTCACAGATTCTAAGTGGTAACCTACTAGAAGCTTTCTACGGCCTTGGATATACCTTAATATTCTCCCTACTCCTATCAGTTTGTTATATGTTGAAACACTGACTCAAGCCCGCCCCATTAATGAGCACCTGCACTTCACTTACTTGATTCTTGTCTTTACAATGTAGATACTTTTAAAGATTTTTGTATTGAATTAGGATAAGTGATCAGAATCCCAGTGGGGCTAAGCCTCTCTACAGATTGCTTTTATTGATCTGGGAATGTCTTGTGCAACTTTGATTGTTGTCTTTCTTTTATGTGTATTGGCACTTTATATTGTGACTGATGACACTAGTGTCTTTTGGCATATGTATGATGTTTTTATTGTGGATTTATGGATTTTATATCTGAAATAAACTCAAAATCCCCTTTTTTAAATATAAATATATTTATTAACCCTTAAAAAACTTTACCTCTACCCACCCCTGAACACAAAAAACCCTTATCTTCCTTTACTTCCACGCATACCTGATTCTTAAGTACCCCTTATCTCCCTATACCTTTACCTCTACCACTACCTGCCCCTAAACCCTAAACACCATTAACACCTTTACTTCGGCCCATTCCTGAACCTTAAAAAACCTTACCTCTACCTACCCCTAAACCCTAAAAACACCTCTATCCCTTTACCTCTACCCACCACAAAACCTTTAAAAAGCCCTCACCTCCCTGACACCTAAAAAAGCATCCCTCAACAATTAAACCCTCTTCTAATGACATTAAAAATACTTTGTTATCATATGACTAGGCTTTCCTGTTTTCAGTTTCTATTTTTGGTAAATTCTGGTGGGGTTTTTTCAGTGTTTTCAATATCTTAAAAAACTGTTGTTATCAGTGGTTACACATTTTCGCGCCACGAAAAACAACGGAAAAAGTTTTTTTCCGGTGTTTATGGAACGTTTTGCTTTTATTATTGCTTGCTTTCTGCACTGAAAGAACATGGTATATAGACTGTGTACTTATAGTGTATATGAGGTCCAAATAGATGTTTGCAAATTAATCTTATTGTAGTACACCATACAATACTTCTTCAGTGAGTCTTTGGGTCATGTGCGCTCGCTCTTTCCTTCCCATGTAATCTTCTGTGAAAAGGCCTCTCAGCATTCATAGCCCCTTGGGCTGAGAAACATCAGCTAAGGGTCACAGATGGGATGACTCTTTCTTTGATGCCACATAAAGCACGAAATGATAAATATTTGCGTTTTAGTTGCTGTGCATAAGAAAACAGTGCACCAGAATGGACTAAAAAGTCAATAGCATCCCTCATTAACTCTGAAGATGGTAAAGATGCTTTCAGCATACCATCTAACAAGTGGCAAGGATCTCCTACAGGGAATCACTTCAGCTCGGGTATCAATTTTGACAGGTCACACAACTTTTTTATATACGTAGCTGAATCACTGCAAATACAAACAATATCACTCTAATCTTTGTTGAACTTTGGAAAGAACCTTTTTTGCAGAGCATTACAAGTGACACTGAGTTTGATGCTTTCCAAAAGTTCTTTTGTCATGTTTTCACCACTATCCCAGATGCTTGGTGATATATATACTTGTCACTATACCTTGCATTGAAAGTTTAAAGCCTGAGGTGTTGGCAATTCACCTACTATCAATACTGACCCACTAGAAACTATGGTCTGATGTATTAAGGGTTTTTACCCATTCTCTGTGGGTAAATGTGATGACACATATTAGGAAAGAATGTTATGAAACCAGCCATTTTACCTATCAGTGAAAGAATCAAATGCAACCAAAATATCAAATATGAGTTTGATATTTTCTGATTCTCTACAGTTTATAAAATAATTAAACTAGACCTAAAACATGAAACTAAACCCTGCATCTTTAGACCAAAGGCCACAAAACAAAAAAAAGTAAAAGGAAGAAGAAACAATATTTTAGTGGCATCCCTAAAGATCAAAACTCAAGCAGAATAATGTTAGCCAGTCTTCCTTACTGCTAGCTTGTATAACAAAGTTACATTGTATTGACACCTTCAGGAAGAATAAAATAACTCTTTCACTCTCTTTTGCCTTTCTTTGAATGGCATTTAGTTTGTGGTTGTGCAGTTGTTTTTCAGTGTTTATATGTTTTCACTGGTGTGGGCTATTTATCTTTCAGTGGGGTTTTATCAGTTATTATAGGTTTAAACCTAAAACCCCACAGCCTACATATGACATTATGAGTGAGCAGGATTTATTTTCAAATTACTGTTAATCACTTTACCGTTTTTCAGAAAGTGAACTTTTACTTTTACATTGATGAAATTAGTTTTATTCTTTTTATATTATCTATAGTTTTCCTATTCCCGTAGGGCCATGCTTTACATTTGAAAAATAAATAAGTAAAATAGCGGCCTTTACAGGCTGTGGGGTAGCCATCAACCACCTTCTAGTGGACATATTAATGTTATCTCCAAGAAGAGCAGCATCCATAATAAAATAGACCACATAACAGTACATTGTTGATCAGCAGAATTTTATCCTACTGCAATGCTAGCATATATATGTCAGAAAATTAATTATTTTGAGTCAAATATATCAACATCATACTGCCTACTGTATTGTCAAACAGCACCTCGTCCCGTCCCCAAGAAAGCCTGATGAAGAGAACACCGCCTGGAGAGCACCAACTGCCCGATGGAGGGTCAAGGCCCTAGATTTGTGCACATTTCAAATCTATCTAAACCTCTTATGTTTCTCGGGTACATGGAGAATTATTTCAGTGATAAATGGGATGTCATGAGTGTAAATCAGACACATTTTTGCTGCCAGTGCCATATGAGTTTGATTATTCATGGAAATTGTATTTTTCAGTTATAGAAATCCTAATGGACCCTTACCTCCATTTAATAATATGAACGCAAATAAGCACCACCAAATACAAAGCGTGGGCTGAACAGTTATACATTTACATTTACGAAACCTTCTTTATTAGAATATTGGAATGTTGAGAGCTCCATTGAAGACAAAAGCACAGCAGTGCCATATATGAACTGGTTTAGGCCTGCTGCTCTCCACATTTCAATGTCCCAATACACAGCCTCTGCCTTTCTCTTTCCCCTGCCTCTTAAAAACATATTTAAAGCGAAAGGCAGAGGCAATGCAGGAGGACACAGGCAGCCTTCACCCTTGCTTCCTCCTGTAGCTCAGTGGCACGAGGGCTTCAGAAGGAGAGAGAGTTGAATGATGCTCAGCTCCTGGATCTCCCTGGCTTGGCTGAACTGCACGCACTGTTAGCTGTAGAACATTCACAGCAAGAGCTGTGGAACAAAGGCTTCGGAGCCCAAGGGGGATATCAACCCCCTCGAGGTCCAAAAGGCCTTTGTGTTTTTAATTAGAACATTCTAATGGGGCAGAATTTTCTCATAGGTTTATAGACCCCGTATTTGGGCTTTAACTGGCCTTAAAGGTCTGCTCTCGTGGAATGGCCCTCGTCGAAGGAGCAGGCCTTTAATGGTAGGGATAGCCCACAATGGCAGCATATAAAGCTATATTAAGCACTTTGAGGAAGGCAATTATACAGAACAGCTTTCAACAGATGAATGTAAACAATGCTATTTACTCAAACATTGCCACACTAACACCATTTAAACACACAGTTCCTTACAATACACTTTATAGATGAGTTTTCAAAATAAGTTTTCTGAATTAAGACTGAGTTCTTCCAGTAAAACTGCGTAACTTACTCTTACGTAAATTAAACCAACATTGTCAACTGCTGCAAGTCCCTGACTACTCTACATACTTAAGTCTGAGTAACATAAGGATTCTTCGGTTTCCCATTAAGTTGCACTTGTGGGCGTTCCCAGGGTAGCTAAAGGAGTCATTCACACCCATTCAAGTGTATTTTCTTTTTTGTTGCAAACATTTTAAGTGTATTTCCCACACTTATCTATACACCAAAGTTACAACTTGAAGATACAACTGTTAGTAAATAAGACCATCAGTCATTCCAATGTTTACCCAGGTGGCTGAAGGAAGAAATGACATCAGGGAAAAACTATACAAGAGAATAAACGAATTCTAAACCAATTCTAAAATGAGCACTAAAGGGGTACACATTACATAGTCATGAAATATACAAACGTAGGGATATGAAAAAATGTAGTAAATTTCATACACCGAGGACTGTTTCTTAAGACTGTAAGTTATACCTCTGTAGGAAGAGTATCAGAGTATGTTAGTGGATGCCCCAAAAGGCATAAAGTAAGAACAGATTCAGAGGCTAATGTTGTGTTTGCAGGGCACTGGAACCCCTACACTTACTGCAGGACAACCTAAATATGGAGTAGAAACCACTGGATGGATGTCCACTGTAACAATAAACATAGAGTGGAGGAAACTCAGCCAGAGGATCGTACTTTGTATTTTGGGTTTCCTCCAGAAATAAGAGGATGTTCAGTTTTCTACAAACTGCAGATGAGGCCCTTTGGTTGTACTAAGAGAGTGAAAACGTAATCTTGTATTTGCAATTGAGGCCCCGATTTTAGGTCGAGCTGGTGTAAGCAGCGCGAAGCGCTGCGTCCAGCGAAGCCTCTATTGTTATCCACTTGCTGGGAATGTGCACGCGCAGGAGATGGGCACGCGCAGGGCCGTTTGCGATTTCAGTATGTGTGCGCGCATGTACACCCATGCGCCCTGCACATCTCCTGCCCCACTTCCAGAGCAAGTCAGCCTCCTGCAATCAATCACACACAGACACACATGCAGACACACGCGCACACACACACACACCCCGCAACTTTCACACATGTTTCTTTATTTACCCCAAAGCTCCCCGCTTCTATTCCCTCTCTCTGCTCTACCTCCCCCGCCTTCTCACCGGTCCCCGCTCTTTCTCTGTCCGTCGCCTCTTCTCCGACATCAGCAAGCGAAGAAACGGCAAAGAGCGCTCTGCGCCTGCGTGGAAGTGTGTGCGCCTGCCTTACGTCACTCAGCGGCTGTACCGTACAGCAGACATATTTACCACCACAGGGGCAGCCCTAACCACCTGAACCAGGGGCTGAATTAATTTCTGCAACCAAGGGTTCTGATGTGTACAGCAAACATTAACAAATCATAACAATACTAATAATGAAAAAAGCAGAAAAAAAGAGATATTTTGGCCCATGAAAGAAAGTAAATAAAAAGATGTGCGTGTAATTATAGAAAAATACAAAATTTTGGCAAACACATAGAGGTTACATAAACACAAGAGTTCTAAAAACCATGTAAGAACTCCTATACACAAAACAATGTGTCCTCCTTAATTTGTGGCCACAGTAGCGTCAACGGCGTTTCGACCGTTGTCATAAATACATGGTCATCCTCAGGACAATGTGTTAACTGAGCTTTTGAATATCCAATCTATAATACACAAAACACTTTATTCACACATGGGCCAAATGTAGAGACTAACAAACTCACTAAAAGAAGAAGAATCGTGCTCACTCTTTGAGGAGTTCTTACATGGTTTTTAGAACTCTTGTGTTTATGTAACCTCTATGTGTTTGCCACGTGTCTGGTTTTGTATATGTTTCACAATGTTTCTGTTATACCGACAACAAATCTGAGCTTTATATGATCTTTTAAATCTTAATAAATTTTGTATTTTTCTATAATTACACGCACATCTTTTTATTTACTTTCTTTCATGGGCCAAAATATCTCTTTTGTACAGCAGACAGTCACAGGCCGCATCCATTGACCCGTACGGACAACTGCCCTTTTCTATTCTCTACCCCCGCCTTCCTTTCAAGGGTCACCTTCCTGACCATGCTTGTTACATAAACAGCCTGGTTTGCAAAATGTGGACTGTGGCGTAAAGGTCATGTTCCCTGCTGCTGCAGTTCCAGCGTCAAGGCACAGTATGTAAGAAGGGTTGTGAATGAGGGGCGCGTATGGGGTATTGCTATCAATCATGCAGCAGGTGCAGACGCACTATGCACTGGAGGTGTGACGAGCCCATTGCACCCCACGAAGCCTCATTTTCCCTCAATGTAGTTGGCTGCTACTCTGGGTGTGCATCACGAAGCACACACACTCGCAGCCAGGGGTTGCTGTGAGAGGGAACAGGATATGGCGTAACGGCCAAAGCAGCCGGCTTTGAAATTAGGGTGCCAAGTTAAAGTCTCAGCATCGGCTCAACATCCTGTGATTCTGAACAAATCATTTAATCTTTTCCTATCTAAAACAAAAGGTGAGCGTGTGCTTGTGTCATGTAGCTGTTGGTTTTCATGTAAAGAAGCCCTCCTTGGTTCGAGTAATCAACTACACACAGAGTAGTCTGTTGTCTCCTCATTCGACTCCCCCCCCACTCTGCCCACGCTGCTGCAAATGGTTCCCACAAGCCCACTCAGTAAGGGTGTGCCGTGTGTTTTTGGAAAATATTTTTCTTCTTTGTCTCGCTTTATTTTTCTGATTTTAATTTGTATACTGTAAGCAGCTCACCGGGCCGTGAGAGGCGGTGATGAGGGTGGAGCCAGTCAGCCCCTTCACGAAGAACTGAAACCAGACCGAGCTCGGCTGCCAAGCGAAACCGCTCCGCCTCCACGTCCTCGCTTACCCCGGGCTACTAGTGATGTACGCTCTCCAGAAATGCAGCTAGTGCAGAAATCAGTGTGCAGATAGAAACTCACGGATTCAGATGCTCACGGGGCAAGTGCTCTCTAGAAACCAGGTAATTATAGGCACTTTTTGTTTTCCCCATAGTTTATTAGTAGGAAAAGCTTTGGCCATTAGGTCTGACTTGGATTTGAAGTCACGATTAAAATATTAAAAGCGCCTGCTGCAACGAAAGGTATTATGTTTTTTTAGAAAGAATCCATGTACGAGATAAGGAATTGATTGTTGGAAAACTCAGTGCACTTTTGATATGTAAAAAAGTCCCTCATGCCCTGGAAATGAAGCACTAAAGGAGCGGGATAGGTAACAACAGCCCCTGTACGCCTCTCGTCTGTCAAGCCAGGCCCAAAATGCCTTGGTAAAGGCAATAGCTTTGTGTGTGTGAATGAATTGTGAAAGTTTAAGCAGTTTGCATTATGCTTGGTGTAGAATGAGGGTGGGGGCAATGCCGGTCCAGGAGGGTTTATTCCATGCCAGTCTTTAGGGATATCAACATAAGACGGATTTAAATGCAAATAAGTTCAGTTGGACAACATTGCCTTATCATTGGTTAACCTAAAATCTGGCAGGTATCTCGTTTTTACACTGCACTCAATGCAACATACATTCCAGATACCACTCAGTGCCACATAATTACATGCCACATAATTACACTGCACTCAATGCAACATACACTCCAAATACCACTCAGTGCCACATAATTACACGCCACATAATTACACTGCACTCAAAGCGACATACACTCCAAATACCACTCAGTGCCACATAATTACACGCCACATAATTACACTGCACTCAATGCAACATACACTCCAAATACCCATCAGTGCCACATAATTACACGCCACATAATTACACTGCACTTAATGCAACATACACTCCAAATACCACTCAGTCCCACAAAATTACATGCTACATAATTACACTGCTCTCAACGCAACATACACTCCAAATACCACTCAGGGCCACATAATTACACACCACATAATTACACTGCACTCAATGCGACATACACTCCAAATACCACTCAGTCCCACAAAATTACATGCCACATAATTACACTGTACTTAATGCAACATACACTCCAAATACCACTCAGTGCCACATAATTACACGCCACATAATTACACTGCACTCAATGCAACATACACTCCAACTACCACTCAGTGCCACATAATTACACGCCACATAATTACACTGCACTCAATGCAACATACACTCCAAAAAACCACTAAGTGCCACATAATTAAACACCATTTAATTACACTCTACTAAATGCAAGACACACTCCACACAATTTCACTCAGTGACACATAATTATATACTACATAATTACAATGCACTCAATGCAAGATACACTCCAAACAATACCACTCAGTGCCACATAGTTACACGCCACATAATTACACTCTATCTATCGCATCACCACAGCATCACTCAGCACCACCACAGCATCACTCAGGGGCACCACAACATCACTATGCGCTACCACAGCATCACTAAACGCTACAGCATCACTTGTCGCAACCTCAGCGCCACCACAGCATCAATCTGTGCAACCATTCAACAACAACTGGTTCTAATATGTTCTCTCAATGTTTCAAGCTTTATTACAAATGTCACAAAAATATGTTAATATTTCACTTCTGTTCTTGGATTTTCGTCATAATAAAATACACTGAACATAATCTTCACAAACGTTATTTACAAAAGTTTAAGCTATTGCCATTATAAATTACAATAACTTTTATTTAAGTATTAATTATTTAAAAAAAATAAAAACAATTGTTATTTGTAATATCAATACATCTAAGTCACGTAAATGCAACACATATTGCATTTCAAATGCTATAGGTGTTACATTTGCGAACGTTAAAAGTATTGGCATTGTAAATGACAAAACTCTTAATTTCGCGATTTTCAAAACCAACACATAAATAAAAAATGTGTCATTTACAATACCAATAGCTCAAACTTTCCTAATGGGAGACCTATTGCATTGCCAATGCTTGTTGTAGTGGCCACTAATCATTCGACAAAAGCGAAAAGACAGAAACATTCACTGGATGTAAAGTCAGATGATTTATTAAAGTACACAAGTGTGACATAAAAGATCAGTCTTCCTTATGACCATCACTTTTTATTATCATTCAAAAGATGTACTGACATAAAACACACATGCTTACTTGAAAAATGTTTTTGCTTGGTGTTCCACATAGAAATCCACTGCTTCTTTCCTATAAAAAAGAAAATAAATACCTTAACGATGTGCTATTACTGTAGAATTATGTAAAGTAATAATGTACAGCACGACTGAATGCATAGCTACTACAATTGCATGACAGACACTGACTATTTGTAGAAACAACATTGGCTTTCGGGAAAAAGGGAGCACCTTGTTTTTATGTGTCACCTAAAAAGCGCATGTGTTGTGTCTTCGAGACATGCTGTATCTACTCTGTGTGCTTACAGCCCACCCATTGCTTTTAATTTATTGCTCTGTGTGTCCTTCACAAAGGCTTGCTTTCCTGTGGTCAATGTTGATTATATGTCCCTAATTTTGTGTGTCGACTCCGCCCATGGAGCATCCCCCTATTACTTGTAGGCTTGCTCATTTGTGCATGTAGGTTTGTTTAAGCAACAATTTTTTGGGTTGTTTCTGCCCATGTTTTCAAAATATTGGCTTTTGTTTCTGTACGCATTCACCCGACAGGAGTTCATTTGTTGCACTGCTAATAAACAAACGAATTGGCATTCTGCATTTGTCATTTTGTCTCCGTTTTGCTTATTTTGCTAAAGAGCGTCATGTATTTAAATTGGGGGGTTTTGTAGGCACAGAGAGAACCAATGCAGAATCTCTAACCTGGTACCCCAGTTCTAAGTCAGCAGCTCTGGATGTTACACCACATCCTCTCTCCAAAATTGCTGGGCATAGGTGTCAGTGTGTTTGTCTGGGACTAGCCCACTTTCGTTATTTATGTTTTTTATTGCTTGAAGCAAGTTGCCGGTGGCAGAACCTGCTTCCTTGGGGCTGTGTGCAGAAGCGTGTCAGGCACAGAACTGCTTCTGGCTGGTTTGAGTATACGATCGCTATCGACTGGCTTCATTGTTAAACCCCTGCCCATAGATTTTCATGTTGTGCAGCTGCCGAGAGGTCTGCACTCTATTGTCTATCCTTCCCCATCCTCACCCACTGTCCCCTGGGATGCTCAGAAGCATGCGCTCAATGAAAGAAAGGGAGGGGGAGATGCATATGTCAGATCCAATCGAGTTTGCAAAAGCAATGTGTTCTCTTGAATCGGCATTAACACTGCGCACCCTAAATATGTCTCATCTTTCCAACCGGACCTAATTTAGGGGGAGCACCTATGCCGCCATTCAATTTAATTCTGCATTGTGAGGATTAAGCAACATAGGCTCGTATTCAACGCCACCCTTTGGAGCGATTGCCTCCCTGTTGTGACCATCTGAAATATTATGCATTTATTTCCCGTCATAATGTTGATGAGCTATTAGGCCGCTGACACGGGCCCAGGCATTTGCACTGTGCAGTGATCCATGTTTATTAACTTCAAAGGGCATCACCAGTCGGAGCAGTGCCTTCTGTAAACAACACATGCAGCCACCTCTCGGGTGCAACCTACTGCCTGGTCTATGGATGGCTTACCTTTTAGCGCACAAGACTGGTTCAGAAATGTATTGTAAATAGAAAATATGCACAGATTACATATTAAGGAGTGGAGACCCATACCCAAGGCTGCTCAATTTCCATGGCATACGCGAGCAGTAGGTACGCGTGCAATTAATTGCATATATTTATAATTGTAACTGCAAAACTACAAATCCCATAATGCCGTTTGCTGTGGGCTAAAACGCTCTTATTTATCTCCGGTTTCTTATGCCTGCTTCGTAACCCAGTGCGCCGCGGCCAAGTAAAAGGGCCTACTTGAAGTCTAAGCATGCGGGCACGTGCTCTCCAACAAAGACTGCAGTTATTATTTCCTTCAGGGGCCTTGAAGACTTGTCTTTGAGACATACTGGATCAGTGGGCTTACAACATGCCCATTGCTTTAAGTTTGTTGCTTTGCGTGTCCTTCGCAAAGGCTTGCTTCTCTGTGGTCAATGTTGGTTATATGTCCTTTTTGTGTGTCGACCCCTCTCAAGCAGCATGCCCCTATTATCCCACGTGAGTCCTCTGTGTCACTTCTGCCTGAAAAAAATGCTTTTGTGCTACATTTGTTTATTTACCAATCCAACTCATATTGGGACATAAAAAACAATAAAAGCAAAGCCATTGCGAGACCTATTGACTTTGTCAATGCTTGTTGTACTTGGCGACCAAAGGAGTGCATCCACTGGTGGCTTGGGACTCTGCCCTCGTTTCTGCTTCTTTATTACGCTTCTAATTGTGAAAAATAAATTATTAGTCACTATTAGTATAATAAAAAGGCTGATCGACCGAGGGTCAAGCAGCAAGCTGTATGAGTCAGTGAATCTGTCCAATAGCTGGTGCAAGCATATTGAGACACGTGTGCCAGCCACCACAAAGATTGCCCAGGAGTGGCACAGTCAAGGCCTTAGCCTTTGTATGTAGCTGCAGCATAGCCATGGGTGCTTTAAGTGTCAGCCCTGTAGTGCCGTGGGCTACAAATTTATGAGGCTGTCACCTTACCCTCTATAATCTCATCATAGGGTGGGATCAGGAACCTCACTCACTTCAACTTACCATGTAACGAGTTGGGGAAGGTGATGTGAAAAAGCAAGAGGCTAAAAGCTGAAGCAAGTGCAGTGCAAACAGTGCTGAAATTGGAACTGTTTTACTCCAGGAACCCATAAATTGGGGATAAAGGTGTGGCAGAGGAAAGAGGGTGGAATTACAGGGGGAAAAGCTTGAAAAGCAGTCTGATGGTGATGTTATGCATTTATTAATACAATCTGCTGCAAAGACATAAAGAGGCTGCATTTTAAAATATCTTACAGGGTTCAGACACTTACTGCAGCTTTGTGTGCCGAGCAATTTTGAGAGATTATGATAGCAGTAAGATAATTCTGGTGGTTAATGCAGTTCTGGGACAGTTCGGTGTTTTGTCCAGTCACAGTTTTGAATCATAAAGTAGCATGGAGTGTTAATGTGCTTGTTGCAAAGCAAATTGTGTGAAATGCAGATCACAGATTTGTATTTTATGGAAATAGGCAAGTGAGATACCGCTTTTGACATTGAGATCATTCTGTTACTTCAAGTACATAAGTTGCATGCCTTATGGATCATATGTTTCGTTTATTACTCAATCTGTTGTTAATCTAAGTTTGCATAGACGAGTTCCTTTTGGAACTAATAAAAGCTTGTTAGCACAGATATCAATCACTGTGTTTGTTTTATATCCAGACTTTGTGTTTCTCACCCTTTTTCTCTTAACGTATAATGAATATCTACAAGTATAGACATTCCTACAACTTATAACCATAACTGTCATGTAACATTTCCTGTACATTGATTTACACACTTGTATGATTTATTGTGTCTGTATGTTATGTAAAGCGTTCTGACATCCTACACTCGGATGAGCAGCCCTACAAAAGAACTAATACAATGCTTGTGCTGCCACATTAACAGTAATTTTTGGAAAATTGAACCCACGTCAAAATGCTGGCACACTAGAGGTAATTCTTGACACAACGGACACCTGTGGGAAAATGCCGGCGCTGGCATACTACAGGTAATTCTTGGCATATGAGAGGACAACGATGGCTTAAGGAGAACATGAAGGAGGCAGGCAACAATGGGAAAATGCTGGCCCAACACACTAGAGGTAATGTGTTGTACACATGGGTAATCTATGGCATATAGATGAAATCAATCGGTGTCAATAATTGGGTACTGGCATATTATATGTAATTCTGTGTAATTCATGCATAAGGGGGCACCGAAGACAAAATGTGGGTCCTGGCACAATGGAGATAATTATTGCCATATGAGGGATTACTCATTGCACATTTTGAACAAAATAGTGTTAACCTCTGGGGAGCATTAGGTTTCATTTACTTGGCACACCATGAAAGTACTTAAACACTTGAGAGCCATTGTAGACTATATGTTTTTTACAGAAAGGTTTGTGAAAGATATGCATTCAAATGCACTATTTGGCAATTATTATGCCTCACCACTTCAAAAAAAAAAAAAGAAAAAAAATCACCACTTTCAAAGCTCACCAGTTGTCACTGATCCAAGATACAATTATTGTGACAGTTTAGAACTATTCTGCTCCACCCCCAGCCATTAATACAGAAGATCTGCAAGCAGAACGTTTTAGCTGGCAAAGAGATAAAAGTACCTGAATGGTGACTTCTACTCGGAATCAAAGGGTCTCTCCTATTCATACCACCTGCTAGCAAGACTCAAATCGCTTCCTACAGCTGTTTATCTGAGTTGTGGGCAGATAGCATGGAGCGTGCCTTTATAGACACCATAACCAGTTCTTCCACAGAGGCGCACACCCTCATAAGTTCCTGTATCAAACAAGCCTACTACTGATGTGATGTCCCAGCTGATGGCAGATGGAGAGAAAGCAGTATGTTGGGATTGGGAAGGCCATTGATTAGGAGTAAGACAGTCACTATAAAGGTAACTTACTCCTACTATTACATCCTTGCTCTCACTTACCAATGCTTAGACTCCCTAACAAGATACAGGGTGGAGAAGAAGACATCTGTAAGACAACTCCTTTGGGCAACCAAATCCCTCAAGATTGTTTGTCCGACTTGTGAGAAGATGAACAAAGACTGCAAGTGTCTTTAGAAAGCATATTAGGGATCCCATGTAGCCACCCAGAAGACGGCTATATTAAGGAGCATCGGATATGTAGGGTGTAGATTATATTTGTTTTATGTGGTTGATTTTATCCTTTATTTATTGTTGGAGTGTACTTTATGGCATATAAATTATTTTCTCCATATTTATCTCTCAAACCCTTGCACTGATGGAACGAAGGTCACTTTATTTTTTTGTACTGTATGCTGTTGTTTTGTTAATTGAAAACTCCCTGTTCCTTGGACATTGTTTAGGGTTCTCTGATCTCTTGCTGGGGAGGAATCTCTTATTGTGCCTATTTAATTGCAAAAGAAAAAAAATATTTTATTTATATATTGGTGATTTCCTGATTTATGTGGACTTCCGAGATCATAAATAAATAAACTTGACTTAAACGTGACTGAAGACGGCTCTGAAGAAAACTGGCTGGGAGAATGCAAAAGAGCTTTTTTGGCTCTAGTACAATGTGCAAGAGTAAGCGAAAGAAACAAGTAGTGTACATTTTAGATCCATAAAGTTTAGAATCTTGCAGTGGTGGACTTAGAGACGTTTTTCTGTGCATCCATACTAACAGGAATAAGGAAGGAATTATCAGAAGACCAAAGTTTGTGAAGCACGTCTGCTGATGAAGCATAGTGGGTTAGATGGATCTTTGAGGATGGGGAATTGAGCTAACACTTTGGGAACAGGATTGCGATGTATCCAAAGTATTACCTTGTCATAATGGAACATTATGTATAGCTTTGAAGTTCATATTGTCTTCAGTACATGCTGACATGCCGTGTGGTAATGAGGGAAATCAAGGAGCACATTGTCTGGGAGAGCAGAGTATGCTGGTAGGAGACTATGGGGTAAAACACCTTGGGCATACCCTGGGATAGTATTTGTGTTTAGACACAGTAGGCCTCCCGAGCAAGAGAAAATGATGTAGTAAGTCCTCGTGCTACATTTCATGGTCTCATTTGAGAATGAAAATGATTGCCCTCACCTGACCAAGCCAATTACTTAAAATAAGGCATGACATAATTGTCATAGTAAGAAAGAAGACAAAAACCACGCAGTCAACAGTCCAGACCCATGGATCAAAGAATGGTCCAGTGACCATAGAGAAGACATGTCTCACCTGCATTTCTCATTAGGCTTTCTACAAACTTGTAAGGTGGAATGTGCTTCTGGGGTTTTTAATGAACTTGGTCTTTTTGGCTGTCTCTCACTGTGGCAATTGAAGGCACTGAACAGTACCACGAGGAACGAGGCATTAAATTCCCCACAGAGAGAAGTAAAACAGTTATCCAAATCCTCTGCAATTTCCACTTCTTTCTCTGCTAGTTCCAATCTCTCCATCCCATTCACGTTACACCTCTTCTCTTTCCTGTGAGGTCCACAACTTCTGCTAATTACTCTTCCAGTTTGCCATCAGGTTACTCTAGTAATGCCTCTTCCTCTTTCGTTCCACCTTATGCCCCCACATTTTTGATGTGCTATCAACGGCAAAACCAGACCTACACTTCATAAGCTTGGCTTGGGAACAATGCTCGCCAGAAGCAATCCCACCAAGATATCAAAAACGTAAATGCAACTGGCAATGGAAGGTTAGGGGATGTTTTGCAGGAATCTTCACAGAATCAATAAAGACCATAAATACAGTAGCTATACTCTTAACAGACTGCAAATCCCTACTGTTCCATTGTACATCACTGCTACCTTCTTGTGTGTGTTCCCACTTACCTACAAACCACCAACAAACAATGGAGCTTTGACAGATGCACTTCTGGAGAGCAACTTGAAATACCATCTAAATTACACCAGCCTCTGCATCTGTGTGGTATGGACATCTGCTTCAACAAATCTTCCCTACCTCAACCAAGAATCATACACTAACCTATAAGGAGCAAAATCAGAAGGAGCTGCAATCGAACACCAGTGGAAGAAATCTAGAAGCATGCTTGACAAAACTCACATCCCAAGACTCAACAGTTCTATAAAAACCTCCACCAAGAAAGCAAAAAGACATTTGCCATTTACAGTGCCAAGTGCCCCACTTAGGAAATCCACAGGGTAGTCACAGAAATTCAAGGGATTTCTGTAAGACCATCAAAGATCACTCTGTGGCCACAGCTAAGATGTTGGATGTCATCTTGCCAACAGTCTAATTCACAGCTGTCTGAAGCCAAGACTGAGGTTTATAATGTAATGTGGACTTGTAGAGCGTGAAATAATCACATGCAAGGGTATCCAGGTGCTGAGTAGGTGCAGGGAGACGTAGATTTATTCGAACAGCCAGGTCTTCAGTCTCCTACAGAAATTCAGGATTGTGGTGGCTGCTCTAATGTCCTGGGGGAGGGTGTTCCTGGTCTTTGCTGCCAAGTACTAGAACGGCCAGCCTCCAGTTTTGCTCCTACAGATGTGGGTTGTGTGCGAGAGCCAGGGAGGCTGAGTGGAGGTTCTGGGATGGTCGGTGTAAATGGAGACAGTGACTGAGGAATGCGGGCCTGTCTTGTACAGTGGTAGTGGTAGTGATCCCTACAGTGGTGGGGAGCACACAGTGTTGTTTAAATACCCCTCACACACCAACAGGCCCCTTGGTGTCATGCTTCATCATCGGGGTCTTCGCACCCCTCTACGGGATGCGGCGTGCTGCGACTCACGATACGTAGGAGCACTGAAAGTGGACTATGTGTTGATGTGTGTGAAGGAATTAAATGTGAGTGGTGAGGTGAAAGACAGTGATTGTTAAAAGATACCTGGCTCGTAGGAGAAAAAATAATTAAAAGTTTTTATTAAGCCCTCGGCGGGTATCGTTAAAAAAGTGCAGAGTGAGGTTGTTGGTACTATTTAGGGTACATCAACCTCTCAAGTGCGTCGACATGTTTCGGAGTAACAAGGACTCCTTCTTCAGGACGAGATGTGCACTAATATCTCCACCTTACTCACATACGTGTAGATGTCAAAATGTGCTCTACAAAAAAATTGGAATAGGTGAAATGTACCTAATCGTGTTATATGGATGTAGTCTGTTGCGCCCAGTTGGCGTGGTTAATGCAGAACCTGTGGATGAAAAAACACCATGTAATATAACATCACTATTTTGACATAGAAAAACCTATGTAAATACACAGGAGGGTGACGGGGAACCAAAAATAAGGTCCACAGCCCTGTAAAAGAAAAAGACATAGACAAACATATAGACTAGGACACACATGAATTGATATGATCGCCATTGGAATCCCTTGGATTAAAAATGTGGGAAGAAAACATATTATTGAGAAGATATACAGTTCTTACTTTTTGATAAGGGCTAACTGGCCTCATGAGCCAAGGCGTGGTATTGGGGGTTCTTTTGTCTTCTTGCCCAATGTAGCAACCTAATGGATGTCAAAAAAACAGCGTGGATTTAGAATCTAAAAACGCAGTTTTTTAGAAAGCTGGTGCCTCTCTGCTATCAGGTCTCACTCACGGTAACTGCCAAGTCTGGTGGTTTTCCTCCCCTCAACGTGGCTCCGACGGTGTGCCGAGTCATGTTGGACAAATGCTATTTATAGTAGTGGTAATAGGCTTAATTGGTGCGAAATGGGAATCGGAAAATGCCCAAAGAAGGATCTAAACATTGTCATTCAGGTCCGGTCCTGCGCGTGTTTGAGAGGGAGTGGTAGAAGCTCGCGCGCATGCGTAGGCAAGCAGCGCCTTCGTCTGTTGTCTGTTTGTTCGCATGCGCGTAAGGAGATGCTAACTCTACGCGCATGCGCGTGACAAGCCATGTTCCGAAAACGGAACAGGCTAGGAATAATTTGAACGCGGAGCGCTTTTATAGGAGGAATATATTAGAAAAAACGCCCGCAAAGTTAAAGGTTCAAAATTAGGCATAAGATATCCCACTATTTCATGATGTTAATGGGGATATACATTCCTGGATAGTTTTTGGAGAAAAAAAAAAAAAAACGTGATACATCGTTTTTTTACATTTATGTCCATCACAGGGTTCTAACAAATGTAATGTTACGTCATCATGGTTCATTCACCGTAACTGGCTCCATAGAATATAGTAAGAAAAAACGCCCGCAAGGTTAAAGGCTCAAAAATAGGCATAAGATATCCCACTATTCCATGATGTTAATGGGGATAGACATTCCTGGATGGGTTTTGGTTGGAAAAAACGTGACACTACGTTTTTGACATTTTATGACCATCACAGGGTTCTAAAAGATGCAATGTTACGTCATCATGGTTTATTCATCGTAACTGGCTCCATGGAATAGAGTCATTTAATCCGGTGGTGTCTGTGCCCAGGCGGAACACCCACCTCTGCTCCTTCTCAAATAAACCATTGTCTGATGGAAGTTGCTCGATCACAGTCCAGTGTAATTCATTAACACAATGCTGGTGCTCCAAAAAATGTGCTGCCATCTTAGTAGTAGATTTTTTGTATCTTATATTGCTTTTTTGTTCATTTATCCTAGTTTTTACAGCCCGTGTGGTCATGCCCACGTACTCTTTTCTGCATGGGCACGTGATCAGGTAGACCACGTTCCTGCTGTTGCAGTTAGTAAAGGCTCGTTGTTCCCATCTCGTGCCATTTTGGAAGGTAAGGGTCAGACTTTTCTCCGTCAGGTGGCAACTATTGCAGTTCCCACACGGGTAATGTCCATGTAGCCCCTGTAGTCTAGTTTGATGGATCTCAGTGGTGGGGGGTCTTGTGTGCACTAAAATGTCTTTTAGATTCTTCCCCCTTCTGTGAGCAAAGAGAGGTTTTTCAAAGTCAAGAGTGCCACTTGTGAGGATCCGCCAGTGTTTGTTCACCACTTTTGAGACCTGGTTCGAGATAGAACTGTATGTTGTTACACATACTGCCCTGTTGGCTGTGTTCTCCTTGGGGGCTCTATCTTCCAGGAGGGCTTCACGGTTGTTGTTCCGTGCCCTTTTCATTGCCTTTTTTATGATCTTGTCCGGATATTGCCTTTGCTTCAGTTTTTCACTCAGGTCCTGGGCTTGGGATTTGTATTTGGCTATTTCGCTACAATTACGGCGTAGACGTAGGAACTGCCCATATGGTAGATTCTCTCTCAGGTGACGAGGGTGGAAGTTGTCAAACCTGAGAAGGCAGTTCCTCGCCGTGGGTTTGAAATGTGTCTCGGTTTTCAAAACCCTGCCTCATGGTAGATGTTCAAATCTAAAAATACCATTGATTCATCAGACATTTGATGAGTGAATTTCAAAAAGGCATTTTGTGTATTCAGCCAGATCATAAATGTTGTCACAGATAGACTGTCACCCTCCCAGATGACAAAGACGTCATCGATGTAACGTCGCCATGTGCGGATTCTGCTTCGGAAGGGGTTGCTGGGATGGAGGATCTTGGTAGACTCCAGATGGTGTACATACAGCCCCGCCAGACTCGGCGCGAAAGTGCTACCCATGCTGGTTCCGTGACATTGCAGATATAGGGTGCCCTCATATTCAAAGAAGTTCTTAGTTAGTGCTATGGAAATGCATTCCATGACCACTCCTCGGGGCGTTTGGTATTTCCATCTGTTGGAGTGGAGCACCTCCTCGATGATTTGGAGGGTCTCATCATGAGGAAGGCTGGTGTAGAGGCTCTCTACGTCGAGCCTCAGCAGTATCTGTGAGTCTGGGTCAAAAGGTTGACTTTGTAACAACTGAAGGACCGCTTTCGTGTCCCTTAAGTATGTATCTGTAGCCTGTATCAGAGGTCTCAAAAATGCGTCGGCAAATTTGGATAATGGTTCCAGTATGGAAGAAATGCCGGACACAATTGGACGACCCGGTGGTTTTTCCAGGTTTTTATGAACCTTTGGTATAGTATAAAAGTAAGGGGTACGAGGATTCTTTTGTACCAAAAATTCTGATTCCTTCTTAGTGAGCCAATTGTGAGCCAGAGCTTCCTCAATCATTGCTCCTATCTGGATACGGATGGTCTCTGTCGGGTCATCAGAGAGGATCTGATAATTCCTTCTATCTGAAAGGAGTCTTCTACACTCAAGGTCGTATGAAGTGGTCGTTTGAATCACGACCGCCCCGCCTTTGTCTGCTGGCTTTATGATGATTTGTTTTTTTTGTGAAAGCTCCCTTATTGCCTCATTTTCTTGAGGCAATAAGGGAGCTTTCACAAAATAAACAAATCATCATAAAGCCAGCAGACAAAGGCGGGGCGGTCGTGATTCAAACGACCACTTCATACGACCTTGAGTGTAGAAGACTCCTTTCAGATAGAAGGAATTATCAGATCCTCTCTGATGACCCGACAGAGACCATCCGTATCCAGATAGGAGCAATGATTGAGGAAGCTCTGGCTCACAATTGGCTCACTAAGAAGGAATCAGAATTTTTGGTACAAAAGAATCCTCGTACCCCTTACTTTTATACTATACCAAAGGTTCATACAAACCTGGAAAAACCACCGGGTCGTCCAATTGTGTCCGGCATTTCTTCCATACTGGAACCATTATCCAAATTTGCCGACGCATTTTTGAGACCTCTGGTACAGGCTACAGATACATACTTAAGGGACACGAAAGTGGTCCTTCAGTTGTTACAAAGTCAACCTTTTGACACAGACTCACAGATACTGCTGAGTCTCGACGTAGAGAGCCTCTACACCAGCCTTTCTCATGATGAGACCCTCCAAATCATCGAGGAGGTGCTCCACTCCAACAGATGGAAATACCAAACGCCCCGAGGAGTGGTCATGGAATGCATTTCCATAGCACTAACTAAGAACTTCTTTGAATATGAGGGCACCCTATATCTGCAATGTCACGGAACCAGCATGGGTAGCACTTTCGCGCCGAGTCTGGCGGGGCTGTATGTACACCATCTGGAGTCTACCAAGATCCTCCATCCCAGCAACCCCTTCCGAAGCAGAATCCGCACATGGCGACGTTACATCGATGACGTCTTTGTCATCTGGGAGGGTGACAGTCTATCTGTGACAACATTTATGATCTGGCTGAATACACAAAATGCCTTTTTGAAATTCACTCATCAAATGTCTGATGAATCAATGGTATTTTTAGATTTGAACATCTACCATGAGGCAGGGTTTTTGAAAACCGAGACACATTTCAAACCCACGGCGAGGAACTGCCTTCTCAGGTTCGACAGCTTCCACCCTCGTCACCTGAGAGAGAATCTACCATATGGGCAGTTCCTACGTCTACGCCGTAATTGTAGCGAAATAGCCAAATACAAATCCCAAGCCCAGGACCTGAGTGAAAAACTGAAACAAAGGCAATATCCGGACAAGATCATAAAAAAGGCAATGAAAAGGGCAAGGAACAACAACCGTGAAGCCCTCCTGGAAGATAGAGCCCCCAAGGGGAACACAGCCAACAGGGCAGTATGTGTAACAACATACAGTTCTATCTCGAACCAGGTCTCAAAAGTGGTGAACAAACACTGGCGGATCCTCACAAGTGGCACTCTTGACTTTGAAAAACCTCTCTTTGCTCACAGAAGGGGGAAGAATCTAAAAGACATTTTAGTGCACACTAGAGCCCCCACCACTGAGATCCATCAAACTAGACTACAGGGGCTACATGGACATTACCCGTGTGGGAACTGCAATAGTTGCCACCTGACGGAGAAAAGTCTGACCCTTACCTTCCAAAATGGCACGAGATGGGAACAACGAGCCTTTACTAACTGCAACAGCAGGAACGTGGTCTACCTGATCACGTGCCCATGCAGAAAAGAGTACGTGGGCATGACCACACGGTCTGTAAAAACTAGGATAAATGAACACAAAAGCAATATAAGATGCAAAAAATCTACTACTAAGATGGCAGCACATTTTTTGGAGCACCAGCATTGTGTTAATGAATTACACTGGACTGTGATCGAGCAACTTCCATCAGACAATGGTTTATTTGAGAAGGAGCAGAGGTGGGTGTTCCGCCTGGGCACAGACACCACCGGATTAAATGACTCTATTCCATGGAGCCAGTTACGATGAATAAACCATGATGACGTAACATTGCATCTGTTAGAACCCTGTGATGGTCATATAATGTCAAAAACGTAGTGTCACCTTTTTTCCAACCAAAACCCATCCAGGAATGTCTATCCCCATTAACATCATGGAATAGTGGGATATCTTATGCCTATTTTTGAGCCTTTAACCTTGCGGGCGTTTTTTCTTACTATATTCTATGGAGCCAGTTACGGTGAATGAACCATGATGACGTAACATTACATTTGTTAGAACCCTGTGATGGTCATAAATGTCAAATAACGATGAATCACGTTTGTATTTTTTTTTCCAAAAACTATCCAGGAATGTATATCCCCATTAACATCATGAAATAGTGGGATATCTTATGCCTAATTTTGAACCTTTAACTTTGCGGGCGTTTTTTCTAATATATTCCTCTTATAAAAGCGCTCCGCGTTCAAATTATTCCTAGCCTGTTCCGTTTTCGGAACATGGCTTGTCACGCGCATGCGCGTAGAGTTAGCATCTCCTTCCGCGCATGCGAACAAACAGACAACAGACGAAGGCGTTGCTTGCCTACGCATGCGCGCGAGGTTCTACCACTCCCTCTCAAACGCGCGCAGGACCGGACCTGAATGACAATGTTTAGATCCTTCTTTGGGCATTTTCCGATTCCCATTTCGCACCAATTAAGCCTATTACCACTACTATAAATAGCATTTGTCCAACATGACTCGGCATACCGTCGGAGCCGAGTTGAGGGGAGGAAAACCACCAGACTTGGCAGTTACCGTGAGTGAGACCTGATAGCAGAGAGGCACCAGCTTTCTAAAAAACAGCGTTTTTAGATTCTAAATCCACGCTGTTTTTTTGACATCCATTAGGTTGCTACATTGGGCAAGAAGACAAAAGAACCCCCAATACCACGCCTTGGCTCATGAGGCCAGTTAGCCCTTATCAAAAAGTAAGAACTGTATATCTTCTCAATAATATGTTTTCTTCCCACATTTTTAATCCAAGGGATTCCAATGGCGATCATATCAATTCATGTGTGTCCTAGTCTATATGTTTGTCTACGTCTTTTTCTTTTACAGGGTTGTGGACCTTATTTTTGGTTCCCCGTCACCCTCCTGTGTATTTACATAGGTTTTTCTATGTCAAAATAGTGATGTTATATTACATGGTGTTTTTTCATCCACAGGTTCTGCATTAACCACGCCAACTGGGCGCAACAGACTACATCCATATAACACGATTAGGTACATTTCACCTATTACAATTTTTTTGTAGAGCACACTTTGACATCTACACGTATGTGAGTAAGGTGGAGATATTAGTGCACATCTCGTCCTGAAGAAGGAGTCCTTGTTACTCCGAAACATGTCGACGCACTTGAGAGGTTGATGTACCGTAAATAGTACCAACAACCTCACTCTGCACTTTTTTAACGATACCAGCCGAGGGCTTAATAAAAACTTTTTATTATTTTTTCTCCTACGAGCCAGGTATCTTTTAACAATCACTGTCTTTCACCTCACCACTCACATTTAATTCCTTCACACACATCAACACATAGTCCACTTTCAGTGCTCCTACGTAGTCGTGAGTCGCAGCAGGCCGCATCCCGTAGAGGTGTGCGAAGACCCCGATGATGAAGGATGACACCAAGGGGCCTGTTGGTGTGTGAGGGGTATTTAAACAACACTGTGTGCTCCCCACCACTGTAGGGATCACTACCACTATAACAAGTGGATTCCTTTTGTTTAGTAAAATTACCAGGGGAGATAGAATCCACTTCCTCCTCTCCCTCCCTCTTCTTGTTATTTTCCTGTCTTGTACAGTGCCTTGTAGGAGTAGGTGAGTATCTTGAACTGGCAACTTTTTGGGATGGGGAGCCAAAGAAGTTCACGGAGGTGTGGTGAGATGTGGGTGCAGCAGGGAGGCTGAGTACCAGTCTTGCTGCGGCGTTCTGGACGGTTTGCAGCTTGTGTGTGAGGTGGGAGGAGATGCCAAAGTAGAGGGTGTTGCCATAGTCCAGTCTGCTCATGTCCAGGGCTTGGGGAACGGTCTTTCAGGTGCCTTTGGGAAGCCATTTGAAGATCTTCAAAAGAATGCAGAGGATGTTGAAGCAGGTGGAGGTGACACTGTTGATTTGGGGAGTCATGGCAAGGTCAATGTGCAGGATTACGCCCAGGTTTTTTGCCTGGTCACAGGGTGTGGGGGTGGGTCTCAGCTCGGCAGGTCACCAGGTGACGCCCAGGTAGAATTGCTGGAACCAAAGATCAGGGCTTCTGTTTTCTCTGTGTTGAGCTTCAGGCAGTTGGTGCGCTTTCAGGCGGCAATCTCAGTCATGCATCTTTTGAAGTTGTTTTAGGTGCTGTTGGGATCTTCGGAGAGGGACGGGATGAGCTTAGTACATGCTTTTCATCAGGATGATCAGGATCATCAGGATAATAACATCGGCCAACCTCACCAACATTTGCTTGCTTTGAGCGACTGGAAGTCCCATAAGTCCAAGAACTGGTGAAGACTAGAGGATGACACCCAACGATTAACAACCACTGCACATTGTCAACAGCTTCCTATCTCTTTCCATCTTTCTACGAAAACTAATGTTATACTACATTTGATCAATCATCAAGAAGTATCACCTCAAGGCAACAGACAAAGTCAAATGCAAACTAATCACAAATAGGCTGTTTCATGGAAAATTGAAGCAACGTGCAGAAGATGATAACCATGGACTGCATCTCCTAACTTTGCAACAGATCAAGCTTCACCTCACTTCCAGCACCAACATTAGCGCATTTCAGCATCAAGACAGCTGTACCTTATGGATCACTGACTGCCCCGCTTCTCTTCAACATATGTCTCAATGGATGTTGACTATCCATCCTAAGATCTAAGATTTCCGTTTGGCCCCACGAACTTGTATCAAGCTCAAACAAGTTGGCAAAAGTGAGAACCTGGAGGTGAACATGGACTCCATGCTATTCCTTGTTTATCAAGTAAACCAACTAACAAGAAGTACTTTCTACAGCATACATAGCCTGTGATGGATCTTCCTTTACCCATGATTGCCACAGAAACTCCAGGGAACCAGTCCTCTCATTATGTCAAGTCTTGACTATGCAAACGGATGTTACAAGGGAATCTCACTGTCTTTGCTATGATGATTCCAAAGAATCCTGATCTTCATAAAAAGACAACTATTACATGTCTACACAACCACATCTCACAGGCTCTAAAAGCACTTTACTGGCTAACCACCATCAGAAGCTCAACTTTAAAGACGCCGTGGGTGACTCATAGGGCCATAAATGCCAAAGCCACATCTTTCACCCAAATAAAGCTTAAAAGATAAACACAGAAGAGAACACCCCTCTACAGGCTGCAGAGCATCCCTACATATCAGAAGGAGTGCATTAGAGGGGCGTCCTTCTCTGTATAAGTTACTCAACTTGAACTCTTGCAGCGAACATAAGATAATCTGCAGTGCTGATAGAACTAGCAAGAGCTCTTTCTCTGCCCAAATGCCACACTTCATGTGGCTGAGCTACTCTTGCCTGTTAACTGCAGAAATTATCATCTGGTACTCCTGGACTAACCTTCGTAACACATACTAATACTGATTTTACAATGCATATTACTGTAGGTTGATCATTACACCTAGATGGACCTACCAGGAGAAACCTAACAAGAAAAGTATTTTAGGTCTGCACTCATTGACCAAGTAATACCCTTTAATGTGGGTGGACCTATGCTAGTTTAAGAGGAATCAACAAATCTTATACCTTGCTCAGCCCATAGTAATCTCTTCTCTGGTTTCACTCCATGAAAGGCACATCCGAGCAAATATGATTGTGGGTCATATAAAGTCCATTTCTATGGGTAACAACCATCACTTCTAAGAGAAGTTTAAGACTCCATAGATAATACCTATTCGTATGAGTTGCTCCTCTTCCACCAGAATGTATTTCACAGCATATGCTACACTTGATCCTAACTGCCATGGTCAACTGAGAAAAACTAGATGTCACAGACATCTCCACAGAGGGTAAGTATATGCATGCATGGCTGAGCTTTTTCTCATACTCTCACTCACCAACACTCATCCATAGGTGCAGATACAAGACTGTGGTTACAGTAAAAGAAGCATCTGCCATTTATAAACATCACCAAACACTTCCCTCATAGGCGCAACACACTCACACATTTCTTTTCCACCCACACTATATCAACTAATGCTTTAGTGTTACTTATCTTTGCTCCAGATTTACTTAGAGGCACAGCAATAAAAACATGATATGAGCACAAATCTGGCCCTTCCCCACAATATCATACGCCACCTATGTTACCCAGAAGACATACACTAGTCTGCAAATGCACTTGGACACTTCATGAAGGCTTGAAATGCTATGTAAATGCAATCATAATGAAATAAACAGAAGGATATACTCATAGAGGTGGATAACACAGACTGTTCCTAACTTGGGGCCCTAAAGATGTCCATGAAGCAAAGTATCAGGAGTTTTTGGTGGCAGGGCCTGGGATCACTAGCCCACACAAGAAATCTGGGCACACATCCACTAGACCAAGTTGCACCAGAGACACTCTTCAAAAGCCACCTGAATCTCATACAACACCTTCTCGTACACATCATCATATCTACCAGAATAACCCGCACAGCACAGTTACTAGCAGCACATCACTGTTGCTCTTTAGTAATAATTCACATTGGAGAGTTGCCCTGAATGCCTGTTTTGTAGACAACAAGATTGTATAGACAGGGAACTATTGCCTAGAGAGCCCCACCCCATACTAAAATGACAGACTACCAGGCTGCCCCAGATGGCTTTGTCATGTTCGGACACTTGCAGCATACAAGTACTACTTTGAGTTTAAGTGGTTATTTATAAAGCGCGGGCTGTCACTCCGGAAGAAGTAGAAGCCATATTCCTTAAACTCCCCAGTGTTGCCAGACCACTAGGATCACCTGGAAAACCCAGTAATATGAAGAAAGTGGCGTCAGAGACAAGGTGTCACACAGCAAGAGAAATCTCCCAATCCAATCGTTTGTCTACTAGGATGAAATGGGAGGTTAAGTCCCACAGGGTCAGTGGCAGCACAGACCAGATCCTATTTAGGGAGATAACCATACCCATTTTGCATAGGAGGTATGCCACCACCGTGACCCAGATGACCCAATCCCATTTGGCTTGTGACAGAGCAGATGACACAGCAACTGGGGACCTCTCCTCATTTCTATCCTGAATCCTCCAATGCCTAGATCATCTTAACAATAAACCATGGCCCATTTAGTTAATAAAAAGGCTGTTGTAGCTAGAAAGATGTCAGTTGTGTGTTGGAGGGTACAGAGATCCTTTCATACAGGTCTGATATGGTGGAAAGGGGGAAGAGGGGAATCTGATAATAGTAGTGTTTTTAACATTGATGATTAAAGTGTTGTCAGACGTGTGGTAGGCTAATGTGAAGGCCTCAGGAAAAACAGGGAGCTGAAAGCTGCAATTTGTGCAACTTACTATGGGAAAAGGGTAAGCAATGGGAAGAGCAGACAAAACTAGAACTCGAGGCAGCCTGTTCTTCGTAGCTATCAGATGAAGATAGTGTGGAAGAGGTTATGAAAAAGGTCCTTGAAACAGGCACTGATGCCTTAAGGTGGTGAACCAAAGGAAATAAGACTCCAGCAGCAGAAAATCAGGCCGCATAAGCTGTAGCTTGGCAATATACCGGGAAATTATGTGAGCAGAATGACAAGAATGAATATGACGTTCGATTTGTGAGAAAGAATTAATGCTACCACACATTTCAAGTAAGAGGGAATTGGGAACTATTTTTAGATGGAACAATCCTGTGATTCCTGGCGTTTATTTTATTCGTGGAGAGTATGTCTATTTCAAATTGCCCAGGAAAGGGTCTGGTACACTTCTTTCCAAAGATTTATCATATGGAACATTTCGATGATCCTGTGTGGGAACAGAATTCCAGACCCAAGCGAGGAGCTAGTGCTAGTGAAATTGTAGGAGATATTGTTGGAGCAAAGATCCCATCTGTAGGGTTGATACTGAATGATATGAAGATTAGAAACTTGTTTAACTGTAGTTGACAAGTTGTCCACTAGCACTGCAGGAGCTTTATTACTTGTTGATACTGAAATGGTAGCCATAGGATCCATGGTTTTGCAGAATAGACTTGTGTTAGACATACTTCTTGCAAAAGAGGGCGGAGTCTGTTGGATGTTAAAGGTCCAGCAATACATCCCTGACAACAATAAGGACTTGAAAAAATAAATTAAGAAGATCATTGATCTAAAGAAAGATTTGAAAGTGTTGGAAGCAACAGGTGCCTATGAAGCAATTGGAAGTGGATTTGCTTCAGAGGGTAAATGGTTTGAAACCTCTTGTGATAATCGCCCTTTGTGCGATATTCTTAGTAGTGATCTTTGAGCGAAATGAGTGTATAAAAGCATGACAGGGAGTGAACAGGAAGAGAGGGGATGCAGAGTTAGAGGAGAGTCAGTGTAAATACTATGACATGAAACGTCTGGAGGAGTCTAGATGAAAAATGGGGAAACCTACAAGGTTTCAACTGGTCCATCTGATAAGATCTATATCTTGATTGTGATGACTAAATTCGCCATCGGGGGGGGGGACTCGAAATGCACAATTTAAGCTCCAACCTATAAATTCCAGAAGAACAATACTTACATGCATTAGCACAATATATTTACTGTGTGCCTTAACCATATTAATGTAAAGTGGAGTACCAAACATACTGATGGAGTGTATTCACTGTAGAAAGCAGTCATTCATATAGGTGTGTGCTCTAATATTTTGGGATTATAATGTTACAAATTGTAGTTCTTGTTCACATTTACATTTGTGCATTTCGAGTTATACTGCTTTTAATGGCATTTCATTCTTATGTACTTGTGTATTAAGTTATTAACGTTTTGCATTTATTCTATAATTGTAGGTGCACCTATAATCATGTATTTAAAGTGTACACTGAGTGTCTTACTAAGTGAGCTTAGCTAAAGGCCTTAAGCATTTAGCCCCTAATGTTTATCATTCAATGTTAAAGTTTTGCTTGCGCTGCAATGTTCTTTCTTTGCAGGTGCGTTCACATGATTTCATAGTCTGTGATGGGCATATTGTGTCAGAGATAGTGAGGTCTGGGAGGAGAACTTTTGGCAAGAGTGAGAGGTGCTAAAGAACTAAGAGTAGACTCCTTCCTATTCATGTCATATCAGGAGCAGGGAGATATCCAAGGTCATCCTGATGTTCAACTCGTAGGATGGCAAAATCGAGTGAAGTTGACAATTTCTACTGTGAGAAGGCAGGCAACTACTGGAATCAATGATGTGGAATTCTCGAATATTCTGTGGGTTTAATTGGTGTTCTCCCTTTTAGTCTTTAGAGCAGATATCCTTTGTACTCAGAGAGGTACAGACCTCTCAGCTCATATTTCCATTGTATGGGTTTATGCTGTGCATTGCCCCAATTTGGAGAACTTTTACTGAAGTCGCCACTAAGCGGACACCTTCCTGCTATCCCTGATTTAATCAGTTTTCCCTAGTTTCCCAACTTTAGTTGAGGACTAATTTAGGCGACGTTAGATTTATTCATGCATAGACAGGAGGATCAAACCCTGCACACTGACAATCAGATCTTATTTCTTATCTTTTGTATTGCTGCAACCGAATTTCTTGTATGCCTTATGCTACAAAGAATTAATTTTATTTGACGTCTCGGTTTACCTTTGGTGATTCTGTATATTAACAATAAGTTCAAATACATCAGTTTGGCCCCTAATTTGTAATAAAACCTACTTAACATTACTTACTGATTCCTGGTCCTTAATGTGTGGCCAAATGGGCTACACTGTAAATTGGATTATTAGATTGATATTTATTTCCCTTTACCTCTCAAGCAACCAAAACGTTTAATAGCAGAATAAATGGTAAGGCCGGCCCACTGCTCTGGCACTGGTATGCCTCTGGCCCCCTTTGTGGGCCCTGCGAGAAGAGATCTCTACCTGACTATCTTGTTACAAGGCAGAACTCCCAGAATCGTAGCATCACTACAGACTCGCTCATGCGGGTGCTCATGAGTACATCCCTAGAGACAATATTTCTATACTGTACTCCGTAGGTGACAACTTACATTAACTTTCTTTTCCACCACTAAAGGCGCGTTTGCTTTACTGGACACAAATAAGTTACCCTTATCCCACAGATTATAGTATTATATTATGAAAACTAGTATTGATTAGGAATCTTTTAAGTTGTCTGGGCGCCGAGTCACCTTCGTTGTTTCAGATTCCTATCTCCAAATTGAACTCATCATCAAAAGCTTTAGAGATATATTCATTCTTCAGTCCCCTTAGAAAAAGATTTGTGAATCACTAACGTTCCTGAACCCTCACATCAAAGGGGTGCCTCCTAATCAAAGCGTTCATGGCAGATTTTAAGATTCTTACGGAATACATGGCAGTTGGGGCAGAGATGAGTCAGAAGGGGAGATTGCACTAGACCACCAAAGAGAGTCCTTTTCCATGGAAAATAATGGACTTTAAGACCCCTTGTTGAGCACAGTGTTCCTGAACAACACTAAAGTAACAATCACAGACCCTTATCTCTTCCCAACACAGGGGACTCTTTTCAACTTTATTCCATGTTGTTGTTCGCACTATCCTGGTCTATATTTCTGGCCCATTCGTTTGCATTTTCTGTATATTGTGCAAGTAAAAGTCTTGGTTTTTAATACTGAGCAACACTTGACTGGGAAGTGATTATACTGTGTAGTATTGGTTGTGATAAGCTGTTTATTTATCTACAGATGATTGTTATATAGCATGTACAAAACCCTAGATTATCAGAGAGCATTATGAATGAAACCAAGCTAAGCAGAAAATATAAACAATATCAGTAAATAAGCCAGGTGTCCCAATACCACACAATAAAATCTATGCGACATTCCAATAATAATATGCAGTGATATATAATGTCTGATTCTAAATACCCCTGATATGATAGCATAACAAAAATGTACAATGGTATAAGTGAACTGTTCTAAGTGGAGGGTGAGAAAGGTTACAATACCATCCTCCAGGAGTATTGCAGCCTAATATCCCAATAAAAACTTCAATTGCACACCGGAGGCCAGGCACTACAAAGCCGATTGGTGGCAATTGAGCAAAAGGAAAGGTTTGGTTCTCTTCTGAAAGTGGAAAGAAAGGCGGCTAGGGGCAGAATGGGGTTACATATGTTAGGAGCTCGGCCAGAGAAAGACTAGTTCAGGATGCATGCTTTTATTGAAAATAAGGAATACTAGGAAAAGAGTGGCCTAGCTGCAAAGTAGGCGACACCCACTCAACATCTTCAACTTATTGGCCAACAGTGTGATTGATGCTTTTATTTTGCATTTATATGGTACACAGTCTCAGCTGAGACTCTGGTCTGCAGTGGCAACTATGAAATCTTGACAGTTCTCACTAGTTTCGTGGAAGTTGACCCAGGGGCTGCTTCTCCGTTTGAGTGAAGGAGCGTCGCCCCACTGGATAAAATGCCCCTGTGTGCCTCAGAATTAAAAAATAAAATGGTAAAAAAGTTGGTTTATTAGCATTTTATTTTTCAATATTGCCCTGTCCTGACGCAAAGTGTGTATGTCTTTTTAGCTGTTCATATTGCTACTGCCAGCCAGACATGCGTACTTCGAAACCTCTAACCCAGCTGTCATAAGACAGCTGGGTTAGAGAAAGTGCAGGGCTCCAATGTCCTTGGGACCGGCGAGTGAGGCTGCTCCCGCCAATAAGGGCACTGATCTCACCGCATGAAAGCAGAGCTAGGATTGGTTAAGGCACTTCTCAAGAGCTCGCGCTGCAGGAGAAAGGTGTGCAGCGAGGAAGGGGTTGGAGTTGGACGTGTCGCAGGTAAGTGTTTTTTAATTTTTATTTTTACCCATCACTCATTTGCCCACTCTACCACTCCCTATAGATGCCAGCTGCCTCTGAATTAATCATTATCTGCCGTTGAGTCTGGTTTGAATATCTTTGTATGGGATGGGATGGTTTTGAGTGCCAGTACGGACGGCCCTGATACATGACAATTATAAAGCTTTGTCTTCTGTGCATGTTAAAATAGGTAATATGCATAGTTATGTATTTTCCATCACATTTCAGCGATACTTACACACAGTGACCATGTATATATGGTTTTATAAAAGTTGTAAAAGAGATGTCGAAATGACACAGCAGAGTAAATGTTAGATTTGGACTAACCTTGTCAATGCCACCATTTTCATTTTAGTTATAGTCAGATCTGCGCATAAAATCATTTCAATTATTGGTCCCATCTTGGCTGCAGCATCAGGCTTGATAATAGCCAATGTTCTGAAAAAAAATTAATATTTGTTAAAATACTGCACAGTTATTGGATTCCATAATTTTCTGAAACAGGCTCGCTTTAAAGAAATAAGACAAATATGCACTTTAGTAGATCGGCAAAATAAACAGTTGGTCTTGTCGGATTTCCAAACCAAACCCTTGGCCCCAGCATTGTGTCTGTCCGAACTATTACGATTTCCTAACACTACCTAAATTGCTAGCAGAACATCAGTTTTATAAATCAATTTGTGAACTAATACACTGTACCCCTAACCACTCCTGTCATACCAGCAGGCCCAAACTGGCTTTATTCTGCAGCTCCTTTGAGCTCCTGCTAGGGTCCAATCAAGTAAATGTTAATTTTCCCTTATTGATAAGGCATACCCGACTTGACCGTCCCACTGCAAAACCCAGGGGCCGCCCTCGTGGTACTTCCTCCCCCAGTGACTCTGATCTGCTTACAGGGAGGGAGAGGTGTGGCGCCGCGGCCAGGGCGACTGACGCTGGAATCTGGGGATCAGGGTTCGATCCCCGGCTCCGGCGGCAGGTTAGCCCAGCACCATGCGACTCTGGGCAATAGCTTGCTTAATCTTCCCGACGGCCCCCAGCGCCTAGAGACCCTAACGGGTGATTGTGCGCTATACAAATGTGGATTATTATTATTATTATTATTATTATTATTATTATTATTATTATCTGGGTTCTGCCAAATTCTTCAGACATCGTCTTACCAGGGGCCTCTCCGTTAGTGTGCTGGCTGTGCCTGAGTTCTTACTCTTCCCAAGGGGATCAGGGTGAGGGACCCCGAGACAAGCGCCTCTCAAGCCAAATGAGCTGGGACTAGCGCTCACCTAGACCTTCCTGCCTTGCCCTAAATTCCCTTCAGCATGTTTGGCACCATCTTGGGTTTCGTACATGGGTAATAGGATGCCTCCAACTCTTGATGTTCTTTTTAAGCTATAACTCCATCCAAGATCCTCTGGAGCTTGTGTCTCTAAACGCACAGTTGTTTCGTCTTACCAGGGGATTAGATCCCATCCCTCTTGACTCACTTCGTACTCATTTAGTTGAGATGAAAGTACCCTGTAGTGTTAGTTGTCCAAGGACAGAGCTATATGCGTCCTCATCATTGCCACTCCCCTCCTGATGGACTTTAAAAGATGGAATTCATAGGCATCTTTCTTCCCCAGAGGATGTCTGGGAGTTCTTAGGGAAGTAAGACTTACGAATAATTGTAACTTGACTTTGCTCTCAAGAAATCCCAAACCTTTAATGATTTGCCGTTCATACAGATATTATGCAAAGATGTCCCTAAACAGGTTATGTACTGGAGGAAACACCACTAGAAAGTAGACTACCTTAGACATGAATGATAAGAAAGGTAATTGCTCTGGCATACAATAATTGAATGATATAGCATTCCAGACATATTGAAATTCAGTTGGGGAAAACAATATAGGTATAATTTACACTCAAGTTGGGAAGGTACATTAGTGTACCCACAATAAATGTCCAAACAAACAGGTTTTTGAGGAGTCCAACTGAAGATCTTATATAGAGTGTATTTCACAAGAGTGCAACCGTACCATTTTGGGTTTGGCAATAATGATAAATGTCTAAGGAGATTCTTCAATGTGTGACTGGAAACTAACACAGGCTTGGGGATCCTGGAGATAGAACTGGAGGCCACCTCTGTAAGGCCAATGCCGTGATAGGCAGAGGAAAGACAACCAGGACATAGAAATACCCAGCCGGGGTGACAGAACGTCAGGGAAGGTTAGCTAATATGTAGCAGTAACAAGGGACTGAAAAACTGAAAAATGTCTCACAATAATGATGAGCCTCCCCTTTTGTCGGGGCCAGAGAAAGTGAAGGCAATCACGCACAGAGGTACAGTCATCAACTGGACCAAATTAATAGAAATCGTCTACCATTAAAGATCTACTAAGAATCCGGAGACAATCAACTAAGGTACTCAGCAACAAGGACTGTTCAAACACCATAAACCACAGACATATCGAGGGAGACGAGCTTGGGTAAAATATGAAAGACTGTGCTGCTATGGCATTCTCTAATGGAAGAATTGAAAGAATAAACGTTTACTTTACGACAGGACTTCACTGAAGTACTGACAGAGCAAAATCACGCTGTACCAAAAGAGGAACATAGAGTTAGTCAACTAAGTGGCAATGGCAGAAGTGGCCCCTCACAGGGAAATACTGGAGATCAGTATAAAAGAGATAGGAGAAGCAAAACCTAACACTCCTGGATAGAGTTGATGATAGCAAAGACAGATCACGCAGCAATAAGTTGAGAGTTAGAGGAATACCTGAAACGATCCTGGATCATAAGCAGGAAGAGTATGTACAGGGGCTCTTCAGGTCACTGCTGGGAAAACCTAAGAAGGCTAGTGTTGATTAAGGACTCAAGAGTGTTCAAATACATATCAAATTAGAAAGAAGTTGACTAAAGATGTGCTGGCTCACATCCATTTCTTTAAGATTAAGGAAGAGATCCTGAAAGTAACTCGGAAGACTGACCCTACACAATACAAATGCTCCACGGTCTGCTCTTTTTTAGGATAGCCCAGTCCTAACTGACATAAAAGAAAATCACCCAGCATTGCAACCAACCATCTTCGAGCCAAACAAATCCTGTATTCCTGTATAAAAGGGGATTCCCCTTTAAGATGATGCTCCTGCTGAGTGACAGCCAATCACGGTCCCAACTAGAGAGAAGTAGAGTCAAATCCAACGCGGCAGAAACAACAATCTAGGAGAGACAAAAGGAAAGGCAAAGATTAAGAACCAATGAGACGACCCCCCAGGACAGTAATGCTGAGTTGAACCCTCCATGAGAGACTCACATTGGAAAGCTACACCCAGAAAAGCAATTCAGAAGAAATGTGAGTACTGCAAAAGAAGGTGATCGGTCTTTCACATACTCTACACACTGGATCTAGAAAATATTTTGTTGAAAGGGACTTTACGTGACTATTGATTTGGGGATAAAAATGTTGGTTCATCCCTTTCATCATGCTATGTTTGGCATATTAAGATAATTAACAGCCTAGGCCTGCACAGCCTAGTAGCTGACACAACAACTTTTGGTAAGGTCAACTCTATTTGTACATAGTTTATTATTGTTAAATCGTTATTGTTTTTATATAATGAGAGCAACATGATGTGGCATGTCTATGCTAAACTCCTGCTAGTTGCAGTGGTAACCACGTTATCTATGTGACACCAAGTCGAGAGTAAACAATGGGGGGGGGGATGAACACTTAGGAACAATGCCAGTGCCGAAATGACTTTTTAGAAAATCATTTATGGAAAGTGTGTGTAAAGACCTTGTTTTCATAGAGGGCATTAAGATATTTAAGACTAGCACCATCCCTATCGTCAGAAAACAAGCTTGGATAGGAACCCCACACCAAATGTTTGAACACTGAAACACTCAGGGGCTGAACTCCCCAGTGAAGAATAAGGCTCTATTACAATTGCTTCATTTGAAAGGTGCGGATGTTGTCCTACTAAAAGAGACCCATTTTGTGTCCTCTGATTCCAAACATTTTAGATCCTGATACTACCCTATACAAATCCACTCCACAACCTCATACAAGATTAGAGGTGTTGTTAAGCTGGATTGAGCTGGTATCCACTGTCAATGATATAGGAAGCATCTAAAGCTGTGATGAGGGGAAAAGTTAAATAAACACACAGAACTACATTTGTAAGAATAGCTACATTGAGATAACTAGAACTGGAGGCAGCGATAGTCTGAATTGAACAGGAACATAAGAGGACAAGTTTGAGATGAAATGAAATGAAAACAATATTTAATAAAGCGCACTGCTGCCAAGCGGCTTCCTGGCGCTGGGGGACCTGGAACAAAACTCACAGAGGGGGACACAAGGAAACCTAAGAAGGGAAAGCCAAAGAAAAAAGAAAAGTTTTTAAGGCTTTACGGAAATGGCTGAGAATAGGAATGGAACGAAGATGAAGTGGGAGACTATTCCAGAACTGGGGAGCCAAGACGGAAAGACGAGTGCCCCCAGATCTGGATTTGCGAAAGCGGGGAATGTGAAGAAGGGAGAGAGAGGAAGACCGGAGGGTGCGACTGGGAACATAGGGAGAAATGAGGGAAGTGATATAGGCAGGGGCAGAGCGAGAGTGGGAAACGAAAGGCAAAGCAAGCTAGTTTGAAAAGGGATCTGAAGCGGATGGGGAGCCAGTGAAGGGATTTCAAAGCCTGGGTAATGTGAGAGGATTTGGGAAGGGAGAGAATGAGACGGGCAGCTTGGTTTTGGATGGCCTGTAATCGTCGGGATTCGTGGGAAGGGATGCCCACGTACAGGCCATTGCCATAGTCGAGGCGAGAGATGACTAAAGCCAAGACTATGGTTTTAAGCGCGTCGATGGTGAAAAAGCGAGAAATTTTCCGGATAAGACGGAGGGAAAGGAAACATGCAGACACAACAGAGCTGATCTGGCTGTGCATGGTTAAGTCAGAGCTGACTTTAATACCAAGGGTGCGGACAGAGGGAGAGGGCGTGGGGGGGGGGCCAAAAGAAGGGGGCCAATGTGCAGGAGACCAAGGGTTAGAAGGGCCACCCGTGAGGACAAGTTCCGTCTTATCGGGATTGAGCTTAAGATGGTTGGCGCTCATCCACTCAGAAATAAAAATAAGGGTGGAACTGAACTTGGGGATAGAATCTGGAGAAGAAGACAGATCAAAGACAAGCTGAAGGTCATCTGCGTAATTATATACAGAGACCCCCAGTTTGAGAAGAGAAGAAACAAGGGGACAGATGTACAGATTAAAGAGGAGAGGGGAAAGAGAGGAGCCCTGAGGAACACCACAGGTGACCGGACAGGAGGGGGCAGAGAAACCAGAGAGATGAACGGCCTGATGCCTATCCTGAAGAAAGGATGCTAGCCAGGAGAAGGCCGTGCCCCGAATGCCCGCTGCGCAGGCACCGTCGAGAAGAATGGAATGGTCGACCGTGTCAAACGCAGCGGACAAGTCGAGAAGCACCAGGGCTTGGGGAAGGTTAACATCTGCCTTGCCCTTGAGTTCATCCAAGACCGCGAGAACCACCGCTTCTGTAGAATGGCCAGGGCGGAAGCCCGCCTGGTGGGAAGCTAAAAGGCCATTGTCCTCGATGTATGAGGAAAGGCAGGAGGTGACGTGGGTCTCTAGGATCTTGCCCAAGTAGGGAAGAAGGGAAATGGGACGGAAGTTAGCGGGGATGGAAGGATCTAGACCAGGTTTTTTTAGGATAGGGAGAACAACAGCAGATTTAAAGGAAGAGGGGACAGCACCGGAGGCCAATGAGGAGTTGAGAAGAGTGAGGGGAGGACCAGGACAGTTAGTGAAAAGGGTTTTGAGGATACGCGCAGGAGCGCCGTCCAAAGGAGAACCAGATTTAACTTTAGACAGGTAGTTGCGGAACAAGTCAGGGGAGATAGGGGGGAAAGTGTCAAGGGAGGAGGAAGGGGGAGTGCCAGGGCTGGTGAGGATAGGCTGAGGCACATTAGGAATGTTAGTTTTAATTTTCGCAATCTTGTCGATAAAAAAGTTATTGAGTGAAAGACAGAGGGATTGGGAGGGAACCAAGCCGGGGGAAGAACGATCAGAAGTGGCAAGATTGCGGACCAAAGAGAAGATTTCACGGGGTTTATTCACGGAGAGCGATACTCTCTCCGTGAAATAAGAGGTTTTGGCATTAAGGACTGCTTTTTTGTAGTTGGTAAGAAGTTGTCTGTACTGAACGCGCAGAGGAGGGGAATACTGACGTCTCCAGAGGCGTTCCGCCCGCCTGAGATCAAGTTTTAGTGCTTTGAGCTCAGTGGAAAACCATTTGTGCGCATCGTATGGACGAACCGCTTTGATCTTTTTAAGCGGGGCCACACGGTCACACGAAGCAGCAAGCCATGTACTTAAAGCTTTGGCCTGGGATTCAAGGGGAAGACAAGTAAGATCAGGAGCGGAAGAAACCAAAGAGAGTGAAAGGGAATCAAGATCGGTTTGGTTCCAGTTGCGGGCTAGAAGGTTTTTAGGGGGAGAGGGTTTGTCAACCGCACCTAAGTGAACAGAAAAGGAAATAATAAAGTGATCGGACCAGACACAGGGAGAGATGGAGGGAGGTAAGGCAAGGGGACACGACGACCAGATTTGGTCAAGTATATGGCCGTGCACGTGGGTCGGGGCTGTGACGTGAGAGGTAAGGTTCAGACAGTGAAGAGTGGCAGAGAAGTCTTTGGAAGAAAAGTCTTCCTTAGGATCTCCTGGCCAGAAATTAAAATCACCAAGAAGGAGCACGGAGGAGTTGTTGACCACCAGGGTGGCCAGCAACTCCTGGATGGAGGCTACAAAAGAAGGCATCGATTGAGGGGGGCGATAGACAAGCACCACAGTGAGGGGGGAAGGGAGGTTGAGGGAACGGGCCACCAGGTAGTCCACGTTAGAAATAGGGGGGTGAGGAAGGAGCTGAAATTTAAGTGGCGACCGGACAATCATCGCCACCCCCCCGCCGGCCTTGCCATCCGGGCGGTCAGCTCGGAGGGCATAGTAGGTGTCAGGGAGGATGGCTAGAAGATCAGTGAGAGAGTCAGTAGTGAACCAGGTTTCGGTCAAAAATAAGAAGTCTGGAAAATCAGTGGTTAAAAGATTGAAAAGTGCTGTCTGGTGTTTAACTGCGGACCGGGTATTAAGTAGGTAGGCAGAGGCCACCGTGGGGGCCGAAGGGGAGGGAGGAACCGGGGATGGAATAGAGTGGAGAGAAGGGGAGTCGGAGGAGAGATGTGTCAGGTGAAGTAGGGGAGAAGAGAGAATACCAAGTGATTGTAGGTGATGAAGGGGGAGAGGAGCAGGAGAGGGAAAGGCAGATAGTGCAATAAGTTGGGCATCAGTGTAGACCAGGCGAGGGGCAGAGTGTGTGGCCCCTGGTCCCGGCCCGTCGCGGACGGGCGCAGACGGGCTTAACTTAGGCGCAACTTCGGCGCGCCTTCGGCGCGCCCGCTGCGCCCGCCCGCTGCGCCGCCGGAAGACAGGAACAATTATGTGGGGACGACACATGAAGAGGGCGGATCAAGGGGGCGGGACAGGGGGTGGAGGAGCCAAAGCGCTGCAGCGCCGAGGCCAGACCCGCCCAAGATGGTGGAGCCGCCCGTCCCCTCCGAGATTCAGGCGAGGAGGGGGCGATCAGCGGCGGCGGTCTGGTCTCTGGTCGCGTGCAGGGAAGGGGCAGCCAGGAAGGATCCGAGCGCCGGGCTCGGGGCGCAGTGCAGGTGAGTGGGCAAGTTTTAAAAAAAGCAAAAGTTGCTTTAAAAGTCTCGTTGCTCCCGGAGTCGCCTCGGGAGATCAGCAGCAGGTCGAAGCGCCCAGGTGAGTGGGCTCCTTAAGAAGTAAGCCAGGGGGGGAGGAGCCAAAGCGCTGCAGCGCCGAGGCCAGACCCGCCCAAGATGGTGGAGCCGCCCGTCCCCTCCGAGATTCAGGCGAGGAGGGGGCGATCAGCGGCGGCGGTCTGGTCTCTGGTCGCGTGCAGGGAAGGGGCAGCCAGGAAGGATCCGAGCGCCGGGCTCGGGGCGCAGTGCAGGTGAGTGGGCAAGTTTTAAAAAAAGCAAAAGTTGCTTTAAAAGTCTCGTTGCTCCCGGAGTCGCCTCGGGAGATCAGCAGCAGGTCGAAGCGCCCAGGTGAGTGGGCTCCTTAAGAAGTAAGCCAGGGGGGGAGGAGCCAAAGCGCTGCAGCGCCGAGGCCAGACCCGCCCAAGATGGTGGAGCCGCCCGTCCCCTCCGAGATTCAGGCGAGGAGGGGGCGATCAGCGGCGGCGGTCTGGTCTCTGGTCGCGTGCAGGGAAGGGGCAGCCAGGAAGGATCCGAGCGCCGGGCTCGGGGCTCGGGGCGCAGTGCAGGTGAGTGGGCAAGTTTTAAAAAAAGCAAAAGTTGCTTTAAAAGTCTCGTTGCTCCCGGAGTCGCCTCGGGAGATCAGCAGCAGAGATGAAACTTTGTAATCCTTAGACATGCAAGAGGTGAACTGAAAACACTGTTGGTGACACAGATGGCCCATAAACGATTAAGTATTCAACAACTGTACTTCGAGAGGAAGGAGCAAAGCAAATAAGCTTTGAGTATATAAGTGACCACACAAGTTGGCTAAGAATTATATACAAGATATAAAATTAGCTCGAAGAGGCCTTAAACATTCAGATGGGGCTATACAAGGCATCTCTAAGTGTTATTTTATAGTGAGGCATAAGAAGGAACCCCGTGATCCTGTCCTTCAGGAAGGGGGTTCATTTTTCTGACAATCCCCAAAACCTGTTGGAGGAGTTGGAGGAACCAATTTCAGGAAAGGAAATACAATATGCTATTTAATCACTCCCAAACAATAAGTCCCCCAGGTCTGGATGGTTTCCCAAACTCTTTTTACAAGATGTTTGTCAAACTCCTAGTTTCCCCCCCAGCAACATGTTTCACTACCTTCTTGGATAGAAGTATGGTCACCCAAACTTAGATGGATATCAGCCCTTATGCTTATTGTAAAACCGAACAAAGACCTTACTTGTTGTGGATCTTCTAGGCTATTTCCTTACGGAATAGCAATGTTAATATTTATAGTAGGATACTCATCACTAGAATAAGAAATATTTGGCCACAAACAATCTTGCCCTACCATGCGTGATTTATAAAAGATAGGCAGGAGAAAATATAGGATGGTCACTGAATTTAGACAACAAAGCTAATCGGGAGAACACACAATTAGTTCTTCTCTTGCTTGGCATGGAGGAGGCTTTCGACAGGGTAGATTAGGCATTCATTTTGAAGACCCTGTATAAAACAGTTTTAGGATTTAAGTTTCATACTCATACTATCAAATTTTCAAAAAACTTCATCCAAGGTGTCAGTCAGATCCCAAATATCAGAGCAGATAACCTTAACCAGAGGCATAGGACAGAGGTGCCCATTATCAACATCTACATTTGCGCTATCGGTGGAACCCCTGATTCTAAAAGTGCATTCCTATCACATACTCACAGGTCTACCTTTGGCAGGAAACAGTTTAAGGTTGCCCCCTTAACGGATGGCATATTGTGCTTCCTGGCGATCCCTCAGATTCACCTCCAAAACTGATGGAGGAGTTGGAAAAATTCCAGAAGGTGACATGATTTAAGGTTCATTATAGGACATCCATGAGTACTGGAGTGGGATTATGAGTGCATGTCAGGGCGAATGAGTGGATAACTTTAAGGACAAGGATTTGAATGCACTTATCAAATGGGATGGAATGGACTGAGAATAATATTAGCCGACAAAGTGCAACAGGCATAAAACGACATTACCCCGCTCCTAGAGAAGCTCTTTATAAACCTATACTGCTGGAGGAAGCTCGAAGTGTCACGGGTAGGGCACTTAAATAGCATTAAAATGGTTTTTCCGCCTTCTTTATTATATATGGTGAGATTAAAACGCCTAAAATTTCCGCCAGGAATGCTCAAGTCCATCCAGTGGAAATGTAATTTCATTTGGAGCAACAATATCCTTTAAGTGGTAAAACCACACTGTATAAATCTCCATATGAGGGTGATTTGGGTTCCCCTGGTATGAGTAGATATTCAGCCTATGTTTGATTGACGAGATGGATGACAACAAAAAGCATTGGTTGGGGAAGGTGGGTGAGCACAATATCCTTCTCTGTATTAATTGAATTAACACTCTGTGACAGCCACCCAGGGGTGTGAACCAAATCTGATGGGGCCTTCCTAACACCCAGAAAGACTTTCAAGACAAGATAAGAGGTAATTGAGGGCCACCTTCTTCAGGTGCCTAGGTCCCCACTGCACTGTAGGGATGTGGAGATTTGTGTACCAATAATAATGGCCACAAGAGACCACTGTTTTCTTGCCTCATTAGTTTGAAATAAGATAGATTACTAGCGAAGATATTTTTGACAGTGTCAGGCTGGATTTTCATAAGCCTCTAGTTATACTCTTCACAAGAGGAAAGCGAAGGGCTTTTGGTCACCAATGCTGATAAGACCAGCCATGCAACAGTAACTGGGCTCCAATTAAGTGCACGCAATTATCTGGGGAAGACATAAGCAGTCCTTTCAAGGCTTAACTTGAGATGGGTAAATTCAGGTATAGAGAAGAGCAGGGATTAGTAAACAACAAAGTACACCAGTTAAGACAAAATCCATACTTCATTAGTTTCACATGGAGGGAGTACATGCAGCAATCCTCCAGGAGACATATTTACAGGCCACAGATGCAAGATGATTACAACTGCAGTGTTATCCCACCCAGTAACATATTATGGGGTATAATAAAACAAAAGGGGGGAATAATAAAACAAAAGGAACGGCAATTGTGCCTGACAGCAACTGCCATTTTAATTTGAATATACACAAGTTAAAAAAGAAGGTCACTATATAGCATTCAAAAGGTTTACTGGGGAGACCCCCCAAATACTATATACTCAAAATATAGTCACAACTAATACAAGGAGCAATTCTAAACAGAACTGTTCCCGAAGGTATCTAATTTCATGAACAACAACTTAATCTTGGAGGAGACTTCAATAGCATCCTGAGCTCAAGGACAGATCAAACTCTATCCAGCTCCAACTTCCTTAGCGCAGAGAAAGATAGTCTAGACTTAAATGATATAGGGAGACAACACCATGAGGGTGACAGAAGTTACTCTTACCTACATAAAACGCATTGAGGAACATTTTTCCACCAAGTAAACAGAACATCAATAATATATACATCATTGGAGGTTTAGCTGTTATTTGGTCATGCCCTGCACTAATGTCTATAGATATTAACAAAACATAATAATGATTCACAACCCAATCTTCAGACCAGCCATAAGGGACAGGAGGATCGACAGGAGGATCAACAGTTGTAACCACAGTAACCCTCCTAGGATAGGGGAATTATTTAAAAATGGTGAAATGCTGAGCAACGTAGAGCGTATTGAAAGGTCCAAAGGACAAAAAAGGATGACTATAGATCGAACTAATTGGCATACTGGTTAAATTCTAGGGAGGTAAGGAAGGCTGCAAATGTAGAAACGTGTCCCCAACAAAACTAATATTTCATAATAAACAGAAAATGGGAAAGGCAAGGCTCTTTCAAGTACTTAATAAATTAAGCCAAATAGAAAACATAAATATATGTTGGCGTGGAAAGGAAACTAGACAGCAAAATAGCAGAACAAGAATGGAACAACACAAAGCTGCGAAGACAATGATTTGTGCCGAAAATAAGGAACATGCATACGAAATACTCCCCCTAGAGAGACTGAAGCTATGCTCAAGGGTCCAGATCAGTGCTGGCAAGACCATGGCAATATTGGGACCGTGGACCTAATGTGGTGGACGTGTTACCATATTTAGGAGAAATGTGCAGAACTGAAACAAAAAATAGGAGTATAAATACCAATGGACACAACCATACTACTATTTGGGGCTCTAGGTGAGGACCATATGTACCCAATGATAACAACACTGGGTTAACTGATAATCAAATTGTAAATGGCAGCATAGCTGAATGTGGCCCATTTTTGGAAGCATTGCTCCAATTTGGTGAGTGGTGGGTAAAAATTTGGCACACACGCTATGGAGAAGCTCTATGCAATACTAACATGAAAGGTCACACCGGTTTTAAAGAGTAGGTCATTCATTGAAGACTTACATGAAACGTGGAGATGTAAATCTGGGTGAAGTTAACTACATACCAAAGATAATTTAACTCTCTCATCTATGTGATCGATGTAGTGACTTCAGAAGACGATCAGTCAGTCAGCACAGGAAGGTATAACTTAAAAAAACAGAAGGTTTTGTTTTGCTCTCCTTTTTTTATTAAGGTCGATAGAACAGCTGTTAATGAGTTAGTCATGGTCGCATGCTCTGTATAAGTATATCTAAACATAATGTATGATAATGATTGGCATAACATATATCATCTGTTAAAAAAATCAAACAAAGTTGTAAAAAAATAAAGAACAATAAAGTATGAATGCCCGGTAAACAAGACCAAGACGTTTAATAATGTCGCACATCTTAAGCATATTTATGGTACAAGCAAGTCAGATTAATGCAAAGCACAAAACACAATATCAAACACAATACTAAACAAAATTTGAATCCAACTATACAATGACCTGGTAATCCCGTTTGAGTACCAGAGAGCAGTTAAAACAGGGGTTTAAATATTATACAATTATTCAGCCATGTCCCTAGCCATGCACACTACAACCGATGGTAAACATTGTGTAAGTACGCAATACTCTACTTTTAACGAGCCTCGGAAAGTTCTGAGAAGGGAAAAGATACAGATAGAATGGAAACATCATGGACAGAGATTAGAAGCCAGCAATAGATCAAAAACACCTTATGTTTGCGAGGCTTCACGGGTAAGAACACTTCTGCTCAAAGCAGACGACTGAAATCTTCATGCCAAGCAGGACACGTGTTCTCTTCAGATATTTAAAAGAAGTTACTACGCCAAATGTTAGCGAACTGATCAATAATCCAATAAGGAAAAAAACCAGCAGTGCCAGGAGTGCATGCATGCAAGAGAAGGGGCATTCAAGGCAAGGGGACTGTTCCTTGGGGTCTCTGCTTGCTTGCATGGGGATTATGGAGGTATGAGGGTGTGCGCGGCTCAGTGGGGTAGCAGCCCAGACCACGCAGGGCTCACAATGGACCACAGGTTCCCTGGATCCAGATACCAGGGTTGAGCTTACCAGTGTAGCCACAGTCTTCAGCACTTCCAGCAGTCAATGTCTTGGACAGCCCACGACTGCCTCGTAGGAGGGTTTTAAAGGGCTTTGTTCTGAACATTCACAGTTCCTGAAGTCAAATCACTGACAGCCCGCCTCAATCTTGTGCTGAGGGATACAGCAGGCTCAGGCTTCCTTCAGGCTGGCTGGTAGGTTCCGGGGAGGGCAAGGTACGCAGAAGGAAAAAGGTAAGAGCAGCTTCAGAAAGGGGCATAGATTTGGGTTGTAGCTAGGAGAAAGTGGGCAGCATAGAAGCTCCATCCCTTGGGAGTAGCAAGGGCCCATACAATTCTAAGTTCCCAAAATGTTGGGAAGTTGCCAAAAGCAACAGCGCCTATCAATGTCCTGTGCATCTCATAACTTCAAAGGTCCAATAAATCGAGAAGGGGTCAAGTTACTTTCTTGAGGGACACGTTTTGGATACCAGGTTTCAATGTCTTTCTTGAGAGATACGTCTGACACTACAGGAGCACCAGAAAACCATCTCTGGAAGGAAGACATGCGTATTGCTTATTGCTTCAAGACTACACGAAACATAGGAGGATTTGGAAAAAGAAGTAGGGAAGAGCATTGTTCTTTGTGGGCAGTACTCATGCTTCATTTTGCAAACATCTTTCAAAGATCTAAATGTTGGTAAAGCCCTTCATGATAATTCATGCATTCTCATTGTGCTACTGCTACTTGCATGCAATGTTTGTAAATATTCCATAACTATATATATATACACACACACACACATATATATATTAATATTACCTACTGGCAGTTGCTAGTAGGCAGCTATATCAATCAATCAATCAATCAGGTAGGTAGGACAATGTTTCCGTAGGAAAATCGTTTTCTGACTTGCCTATATCTTTGGCGCCATTTGTCGAACCTTCATGAAATCTTCCTCAGAAAAGGTTTCCGGGGATTCTAGTTGTGCAAGAAAAGCAGGGGCTGAGAAACAGGGGCGGTAAAAAAAAAAGTATGTTTCCAATGTTAATTGCCATAGGGATTTTGAACATGAATACAGCCCGAACTGATCGATGGAATTACACCAAATTTGGCAGAAAGGTAGCCTTGGTCCGGAAAGCATGCTTTTTGTTCTCTAAGTAGTTTTAAAGTTATTAACAGGAAACCAAATTTAGATATCTAGGGAAGTGGATCCTTCGAGGTAAAGGCAGTATGCAGCATGGGGTGGGCTGCCTGCTAGGGATTTTGGCCACAGGCCAGGCCCGGCAGCCAACCTATCTACACACCTATGACGCATTTGAAGAACAACATCTGTTAACCAGGTGTTGAGTTTACGGATCCTTGTGAAATAACGATGTGTTAAACTATCCCCTAATGTCCTGCCTTTTCGATACGTAATTGGGGGTGTCATTGGTAGATCTTTTCCAATCGTTGTGTAACTTCTTCACTACCTGCCAGTATTTTCTCATGATTTGATGCACTTTGGGGGGCATTAAGTTAAAACAGGTAATAAATCTCGCTGGTACATTTTCCTTGTTGGATCTGTTATTGGGGTAGAGTAGCTGGTTTCTGGTGATATTTTTAGATTTCAATCTAGCTGCATTCAGTGTTCTGGAAAATATCCTCGCTTGCAAAATCTCCCATTCATTTTCTGCAACTGATCCTCAAACTCTCGTTCCTGGCTACAGATCCTTTTAAGTCTCAATGTTTCCCCATAAGGAATGCTTTATTTCAGATTTCTCTGATGCTGACTATTAAAGTGCAGAGTACTATTCCCAGCTGTCGTTTTACGATGCACTGTGGTACTAATTTTGCAATCCTTCACTTGCAACAGAATATCCAAGAAAGTGATCTCACTAGAACTCATATGTGAGGTATAGTGCAGGTTAAAAACATTTTTATTAATGATTTTAACATCCCCTTCGGCCTTCGATCTGGACCCCTTCCATAATGGATAAAGATCGTCAATATGACGGGTCCAGATCAGAGTATTTTGTACTTCTGCATTCTCGTCTGCCCAGGCCACCTGCTTTTCCCACCAACCTGTAAAATAGCTGCCATTATGCAGTGCTTATGGATAGGTGCAATGAAGGACTACCCTCTGTTGACTATAAATGAGAGAACCCAATAAAGTTGCTCACAGTTCTTAGGACACATAAAGGATGACCATGCGAAGCAGCAAATGCACAGTTAGAATGGGCCTTGAGTTCAACAAAATGCCCCAAAATTTAAACATCCAGGGAACCATTTAGGTTAGGCTGGTACTGAACATTTGTCAACACAGTGCATCCAGAAAATAATTTCAATTAAAACAGTTTGTAGAAGAATCAGTTAGAAAACAAGTGGACTTGTCTCGGGGAATAGAACGGAAGTGGCAACAATGGGTATGCTGGGCTACACAATGCCAACTCAGGCAAGCTGATAGGCCTAGTTGAGCGTTATGTGCACATCTAACAATGAACAGGATTTCATGACGGGCCAAGTATTGTTTTATAAACTCACTGAACTCAACTGAAACAGGAAGACAAAGAAGAAATGCATTGGTATACCGGGAGGAAACAAGCAGGATACGCAACAGGCATCTAAACTGAAACACAGAGAGACTCACATGAAGATAGACAAGAGAAGAACAAGTAAGGTATAAGGTTAGATGGAAAAAGACATTAGGCCCACACCGAGACAAATGGCGGATCACTGCAGGCATAGAAGGGGAGAAGTTCATTTTAATGCAACAGCTGTAGCACAGACAACTAGTCTTGCCGAGTGATTAACATTGATTTTCCTGAGAACACAAAGTTTTGGCTCTAATTCACACTATTTGACGGGGAAGGCTGAGAAAATGCATGTCAGCACCTGCTAAGCAGGTTCTGTCGGCGAGCTTTGTAAGCGTCCAGGAGAGGGTTTTACCCAAATGTCGTAAGACTGAGCAATACAAGGCACTACTATTCAACAGGCAAAAGTGTTTTTAAGGGCGTGGTTGCTCAGGAAATAACAACTGGGATTGCACAGAGCCAAAGGGATGTGCTGAAATCCTTGGCAGAGTCTGCAGAGAACAAATGAAGTTGCTTTTTAGTTCGAGAAATATGATGCAAGGATTTTTTATATGTTACTGTGAAAACTTTCTACGAGGCTAGGTAGCTCTTCGTGCTACTTTGCCTATGTGAAAAAGCGTATATGGTTCCGGAGTTTACATCATTTTCAGTTACAGAACCACTAAAAGCCTCATTATGAGGTATTTGATTTGGAATGGGGATAACAGAGCCAGACTTGCCAACCCCCTCTAACAAATAACATGCATTACAAGGTACTGACCCCAGGATGGGAAATAGCATGCAGACTCTGTATACCATGGCCCATTTGTTCATGTCAAACCAAAGTCCGCCCCAATAACGTGATCTTTGCCAATCCAAATCAGTTCAGAAGTCCCAGCGACTAGGAGAGTCACCCTCAGTTCACTCAAGGGGAAAAAGATCTCAGCAGGCCACAGTTTACTGTGGAAAGTGAAGTAGATGCAGAAATGGACACTCAGGCGAAGTTCATTAATTGTGCTTTATTGTCCAATAGAGGCCCCGGCCCAATTGAGAGTACATACATCAGACTTCTCCACTTCCAACGTTCCTCAGCATCCAACTCCCTCTCCCTACTACAACATACCACCTTACATCATAATGCAACTGCTGACAAGCAAGTGCCTGAAACTAAAGTGTCATGTAAGGGATAATATCAATGACATATATTATGAGATAGTTGCATCACAACACAACCCCTTCCCAATTAAAAAAAACAAGCATTAGGTTTCGCCTATGTGATTAATAATACGTTTTTTGTGTTGTAAATTATAGCTTGGCCAGCAGTTGCGCAAAATGTGTTACTGAAACTTTGTAAAAGTGTTATGACTTGCTTATTGAGAAAAGTAATATGTCAAGTCAAGAGATACTTTATTTCGGCCTGATATGGCCATAAAAGCACAGGTAAAACATATAAAAAGACAATAAAATCAATATGACTTTTTCAACATTAAAATTAGGCGTACACATTAAGATATTTGAGCGCTAAAAAATTGTAGGGTATAATAAATATTCTAAACAAAGACAAGTATCCCAATCATTCTATACAAAATCATATATTAAAAAAAGAGAGATTACTGATCATAATCGGGAAGTAGAGTGAATTAATTGGACTAGCTCTTTCTTCAAAACTGCTCGGCATACACACCACATAGAAAACAGATAGCGGGTCACTGAATCAACAATAGGCGTACTACAATCATATTTTAGAATCCTAAATGCCTGTGAACAATGAGAAGTTCCAAGATTCCTACATAGCTGTCGTAGCCAGCGATGTCTTACTTCCTTATATCCTGGACAAAAAAACAGTACATGTAGGTCAGTCTCCGTACTATTATTACAGGTCAGACACTTTTTTGTGGAGCTGCCCCCCCCCCCACTTATGAGTGACGGCAACGTAAGGAAAGTGCACCATGCCTGAACTGCAAAGAAAGTTTTTGGGCAAGTGACGGCTGTATATCGTCTATGCTGGGTTCTAAACTATATTGCAGTTTGACTTCTAGGAAAGATGATGTAAGTGTACCTATCCTGGGACCCCTCAGTAATAGGTTAAGATTATCATCCTTGAAAATTCTTTATCAATACCTTCCTAGGTGTTGACGGACATCTAGCTTCGGCACTGTCCCATAAATCTCTCATTCCAATGGATATCAAGGAGTTCTTAATGTGGGTAAGCCAAGATATTTTACTTTCTCCATTAAGGTTGGTCACTTCCCTCAGTTCCTCTCTATACATAGATAGTTCTGGAGTGCTCCATAAACGGCGCCAGTATACCAAGGGTCTGAGGGCAACCTCCAATGCAATTGGGCTAACTCCAAGATCTATTCAGAGCGGGGTGAGTGGTGTGTTTTTGGAAAGTCCCACAAGTTGTGTGAGGAATGAGTTCTCGGTCATAACAAGTTGTTCAGCTGACCGATGACCCCATATTTCTGCCCCATATAAGGTCGCTCCTCTCGCTTGTGCCATTATAAATTTCCAGGACCGGCCCCAGCATCTTATGAACACATTTCCTCTGCTGTTTCCCCTGATGTTTGTGCTAACCTTAGACAAACTTTCTGAATTTGAACACCCCACTCCATTTTCTCGTTTAGAGACAATTCCAAGTATTCGCAGGCAGGGACTTTCTCTAAGAGTTCCCCATCTAGTTGTGGATTGGGTCGTTTAGAGTGCCCTGCGTTGAAAACCATGTATTTGTTTTCTGGGTATTAATTTCCAGACCCCTATCCTTGCAAAATTAGTGAAAGAAGTCCAATGCCCTTTGTATGCCCATCAGTGACCTCGACAGCAGGAGGGTATCGTCTGCAAACATCAAGGCAGGTACCTTGCGTCCCGCTAACTTGGGAGCATCTATGTCCCCTCCTGGTAATATGTGCAGTAACAGCATTTTTCACACAACAGGGGATTTGCCGCATTTGCCACACAATCCCTCATCAGATGCATAATCTGTAGATTAAATTAAAAAACGCTTCTAGCCCAAACAGTTCAAAAGTTACTGAAAACGCAGTGTAATGCCCTTTGTATAGGTTGACTGTTCACCTTTCTGTTGCATAATGCTATGCTTGGGTGTTGAACCAATACTAATGAGCTGCGACCAATGCCCAGACAGTGCTAAGTGCTGGAGGTCAGCGCATGTTTAGAGATGGATGCCTCCCGCAGCAGGCACATGCATCCTTGCTGCACCTCTGCATTATATGCTTATAGTGCCCTCCGTCAGACAGCTGAAGAAAGCAAGGCTCAGAGTAATGGCTCGGACATGGCTAACTGTCAGAGCTGCCAATTTTGGAGCTAGTGAACCAGGTTTGAGTCTCAGCATTGGCTGAACATTCTATGATTCTGGGCAAATGACATAATCTCCTCATGCCTACCAAAAACATGTATGTGTCATTGTGTAATGTAACTAGTGCTCAAATAAAGCGCTCCAATACCTTCAAGCCCATTGCTCTGTCTAAAAAACCCTAGTGTGCAATATTGCCAACAGGCATGTGTGCAGCCTTTAGCAAATGTAAGCACTAGCCTTTAATGTATGTGCAATTTTGCTCCTTATAAATAATAACATTGTAATGCACGCTTCAAATCTATGCATAGAGGAAGCAAATAAATCAAGTGTGTGGTTTTCTAACAAATGTATGCAGTTTGCCAGCATGTTTTCAACAACTGTATTTTATTTGAAAGAAGTCAGAGCCCCAAAAGCAAATAAAAGCATAAACGTTAGGGGCCAGATGTAGGTAAATATATTTTACCGACTCATAAATACCGAATTTTACCGATTCGGTATTTATGAATCGGTAAAATATAAGGAGGGAGATGTAGGTAAATCCAGATGTGGATTTACGAATCTGTAAAAGTCGGTATTTACCGATTCGGTAAATACCGACCGGTAATGCCCATTCATTCCTATGGGCTTTGAAGCCCATAGGAATGAATGGGCATTACCGATTCGGTATTTAATGAATCGGTAAATACCGAATTTCACAAGGGTGCAGGGGGTGCCACTTTGACACCCTCTAGCACCCCCAAAACAGGTTCGGGTGCCATGTGGCAGGCATACCTGCCCTAATGGCAGGTCTGCCTGTCATATGGCACAGGTGTGCATGCACACATGTGCATGCACACCGGAATCGGTATTTTACCATCAAATTGAATTTGATGGTAAAATACCGATTCGGTAAGGCTTGTGGGACTCAGAAGAGTCCCACCTACATATCAAATTTACCGAATCGGTAAATATACCGATTCGGTATTTTACAGAATCGGTAAATTTACCGATCGGTAAATTTACCGATTCTGTAAAATAGAGTGCCCTACATCTCAAATTCCAATTACCGGTCGGTAACGGCCAAATTCGGCCGTTACCGACCGGTAATTGGCCACCTACATCTGGCCCTAGAAGCACAGTTCACAAAATGGTGCACCAGTAAAGGCCGGATGTATGTCATTACTAAGCATGCTTTTACAACGCATGCCTTTACCACGCAAGTTTTGCAACGCAAGTCGTTACAACGACTTGCGTTGGGGGGAGCTGGATAGTGAATAGTTTAATTTACTATTCCAACTCCAGTCCCCGTGGATAGAAGGGAAGGAGTTGGATAGTAAATTAAACTATTCCCTATCCTACAGCGCCCCCCAGCGCAAGTCACTGTAACGCTTGCGTTGTAAAAGTTGCGTGGTAAAGGTACTGCATGGTAAAAGTTGCGTTGTAAACGCTGTTCCCCGTAAAGGCCACATGTTTAGGTCTCGCCTAAGCCATCGCGTTAGCAATGCTTTGGCGAGATATAAAGTAGGGACTTTCAAAAATGCTCCCAAAGGCTTTTCCAGGCGGATTGCCTACAGTGCATGTGTGAGGGCGCGTGCACATCGCACACCATTTGGCAGCCTGTGAGCCTCTCTCCGCACTCATGCTGGTTTGCTTGCAGCCAGCATCAGACTTCAAACACTTCAAAGGAATCCTCTCCCCCGCCCCTGTCGTTTCTGATGTTCTTTTTTTTACCATGTGCCAGAGCTGGTAATAAACAGCAGCAGCTGGCAGGCACCGAAAGGGGCAGAGCGGCGCACACAATTAAACGTCGTTTATTCACACAGCATTTGCCATCCGCTGCAGATTACCCTAACATTATATACTTTTAGCTAGAATATGCCAACCAGTTAACACAATATAGTTTTTTTTTTCATTAGAGCGCGAGGGAAACGCTTTAACTTTTGCCAATGCTTTCACTTTTGCCACGCACTTGTTATAATCGTGGTGTTCACCCCTCTGGGAGGATTTAATCCCTTAGCTTACGACCGTGCACGGTTTCAGCCCCCTCAAGATCCTGTCTGTAGAGGATCCCTGTATTATCTGCATGTTTGTGGGACACTTGCAGGGCACCATGTTTCTCAAAAGAAAAGGTGTCCATTCTAGATCCGGAAAGGCTGGATCCATGAAAAGGTGTCAGAAGAGCTTTGGACTATGAAAATAATAATTTGACTGTGTGTACGTAATCTGGGGGTCATCCAAAGCGCGCTAATGCCCTGGGATCAAATGCGCGCTATCTAAAACTACAAAGAATAAAATAAATAACCGTGCTCTTGTGCCTCTCCTTCCTTGCACGCACCAGTGCTCTCTTTGCTTTCAGTGGCTCTCTGTCCTTTCACTGCCTCCCCTCCCCCTTGCTAGTCAGTTCCAGCACCACTCAGTGTCACATAATTACACGCCACATAATTACACTGCACTCAATGCAACATACACTCCAAATACCACTCAGTGCCACTTAATTACACGCCACATAATTACACAGCACTCAATGCAACATACACTCCAGATACCACTCAGTGCCACATAGTTATATGCAACATAATTACACTGCACTCAATGCAACATACACTCCAAATACCACTCAGTGCCACTTAATTACACTCTACTGAATGCAACACACACTCCACACAATACCACTCAGTGCCACATAATTACACGCCACATAATTACACTGCACTGAATGCAACATACACTCCAAATACCACTCAGTGCCACATAATTACACGCCACATAATTACACTGCACTCAATGCAACATACACTCCAAATACCACTCAGGGCCACATAATTACACGCCACATAATTACACTGCCCTCAATGCAACATACACTCCTCATAATACCACTCAGTACCACATAATTATATGCTACATAATTACACTGCGCTCAACGCAACATACACTCCAAATACCAGTCAGTGCCACATATTTACACGCCACATAATTACACTGCACTCAATGCAACATACACTCCAAATACCACTCAGTGCCACATAATTCTATGCTACATATTTACACTGCGCTCAACGTAACATAAACTCCAAATACCACTCAGTGCCACATAATTACATTACACACCACATAATTACACTGCACTCAATGCAACATACACTCCAAATACCACTCAGTGCCACATAATTACATGACACACAATTACACTGCACTCAATGCAACATACACTCCACATACCACTCAGTGCCACATAGTTACATGCCACATAATTACACTGCACTCAATGCAACATACACTCCAAATACCACTCAGTGCCACATAATTACACTCTACTGAATGCAACACACACTCCACACAATACCACTCGGTGCCACATAATTATATGCTACATAATTACACTGCACTCAATGCAACATACACTCCAAATACCACTGTGCCACATAATTACACGCCACATAATTACACTCTACTGAATACAACATACACTCCAGACAATACAACTGAGTGCCACATAATTATATGCTACATAACTACACTGCGCTCAACACAACATACACTCCAAATACCACTCAGTGCCACATAATTACATGCCACATAAATACACTGCACTCAATGCAACATACACTCCAAATACCACTCAGTGCCACATAATTACACTGCACTCAATGGAACATACACTCCAAATACCACTCAGTGCCACATAAGTACATGCCACATAATTACACTGCACTCAATGCAACATACACTCCAAATACCACTCAGTGCCACATAATTACACGCCACATAATTACACTGCACTCAATGCAACATACACTCCAAATACCACTCAGTGCCACATAATTACACGCCACATAATTACACTGCACTCAATGCAACATACACTCCAAATACCACTCAGTGCCACATAATTACACACCACATAATTACACTCTACTGAATGCAACACACACTCCACACAATACCACTCAGTGCCACATAATTATATGCTACATAATTACACTGCACTCAATGCAACATACACTCCAAACAATACCACTCAGTACCACATAATTACACGCAACATAATTACAATGCACATAAATACACTCCACATAATACCACACAGTGCCACGTAAATATATGCTACATAATTACAATGCACTCAATGCAGCATAGACTCCAAATAATACCACTCAGTGACCCATAATTATACGCCACACAATTACATTCTACTGAATACAACATAACCTCCCCATAATACTACTCAGTGCCACATAATTATATGCAACATAATTACACTGCACTCAATGCAACATACATTCCAAACAATACCTTCCAAAACTTTATTCGACAATTAAGTCATAAAAGCGTCACAAAACATACATTTTCCAATAAAACTTTTAAAATACATTTGAATAAATATTTAAAATGTTTAAGACATGATTAAACTCTACAAGACTAATGTCGAATATTCCTTAAAAATAGGGAATAGAAAAGATATTAATAATGAATATTGGCATAGAATTATTCACCCTTAGCCTTGTCTCCTCACAGAGTCAGCCCAATCATCACATTTTTTAAATCATCCCAAAACTACTAACAATTTATTTCCAATCGTATTATCCATGCCCATTTTAAATACTTTGCCATGGCAATAGCAATTGGGATGCTGGGATCAGTACTTAATATTCTCAGTGCCTCATCATGTTTTCGGGAGCCAATTAGTCGACATATTGGTTTTACCCATTTATCCCGTGGGGCAGTATATAAAGGACAGAAAAACATAAAGTGACTTATGGTTTCTTTTTTGTCCCTACATTTGGGGCATTTGTCATCATTCTTTTCTGCCCACCTTGCGGTAAAAGACCTTACAGGGAGAGTGCCTGCCCTGAATTGAAAATATAATTTGCGGTCTAGGGGTTTCTCTATAGCGTCCCAGTATGGTTCTAATGCTGGGTGCGCCTTGAATTCTAGAAATCTTTCGGTCAGGTGAGATGAGGAACTCATGGCATATTTCTCTGAGTTGACAATATTCCAGTATATCACCTTCATTTCATTCTTAGATGGGAATATAGCATTTATTGGGTCATCCCACAGTTCAATCAGACCCATTCTCCCTAACAGAGATCAGACTGCTTTCAGCCAGCTAATCTTATGAAAACGATCCTTCTCTATGATTTCCATAAAGCACCGAGCATAATGTTGCAATTCCTCGGTGGTCCATAATCTGCGCCAATACAATAATGGTCGCAGGGACGCTAGATCTTGGACTGTTTTTTTGCCGAGATCCCAATACAGAGGAATTAATGGGGTACTTTGGGGGACATGTGTAGCTTTTCTTATAAATTCATTTTCTAATGATGTTAATTGTTTTAAGTTTGCAAACCCCCATAGTTCGGCCCCATAGAGAACAGAGCTTAAAACTTTCATCCCATAGATCTCAAAGAGTGTTCTGATAGGCTTGGTATGGGACGATTTAAATCTTTTGAGAAGGATGCCCGCTTGTTGTTTGTGCCTTAATACAGTCACGTCTAGCTGGCTATTCCAGCTCATGTCACTCTGGAGATTGACCCCTAGATAAGTGAAGGCATCAACTTGTTCTAGCGGGCAATTGTCCATATATATTTTCCCCTTAAACCGCTTGGATGCCTTAGGGCGTTTAGGTTCAGTAAGAACCATACATTTTGTTTTGGCGGTGTTTATTTCGAGCCCGCGCAGCCGGCAAAAATCCATGAAGCGCTGGAGTGCCCATTGGAGGCCACTTGGCGTCTTTGACAATAACAGAGTGTCGACGGCGAACATAAGGATCGGGACGCACTCTCCAGCCATCACTGGAGCATCAGTAGGGACCAGGGAAAGGTAGTCTGCCGCCCCGTTCACGAAGAGTGAGAACAGGGTAGGCGCCAAAACGCAACCCTGTCTCACTCCCCGCTCAACGGGGAAGGCTTCCGTAACTTCACCCTGTTTACCCCATCTGACTCTAGCATAGGTGTCCTCATGTAAGCGGACAACCAGGGTCAGCAATTCCGGGGCCATTCCTAGGTCCTCCAGCACTCGCCAGAGGTTTCCACGCGGAATCAGATCAAACGCCGCCCTAAGGTCGACGAATACCGCATATAGTACCCCTTTTTCCAGGACAACCGTTCGCCAATATAAGACGACAAATCGAAAAACCTGATCAATCGTGCTGGTCCTGGGTCGGAACCCTGCTTGTAATGGGCTCAGGATACCCCCACCGTCCATCCAGTCCTGGATCTTTCCCAGAACCAGACGACCCGTTATTTTTTGTATGGAATCGATCAGGCTGATGGGCCTGAAGTTGCCCGCTACGGACTTATCCCCTTTTTTGTAAACGGGCACAATTTCTGCTCCCTTCCATGAGTGGGGGACAGCCATCCCCTGGACAATGGCATTGGATAAGTGAGCGATGTATAAACGCCACCTCTCCTTGTCACTTAGGTATAGATCCGCAGGTATGCAGTCCATACCTGGGGCACGCCCCTCCGGTACTAAATTCAGGGCTCTTTCAACATCCCCTAAACTAAAAACAGTTTCTTCATAAAATTTAAAACCAGGAACCACCCCAGTTGGATTACCTGCTGTTTTGGCATACTGGGGCTTAAAATACTCAATCCAACAATTTTGAGGGACATTATTTTGCGGGCTATTCACACACCCTCCTCCTTCCCATTTATATGTGTCCCAAAATAACTTCTGTTTTTTGGACTGACATGCTCCTTTAAGATCCTGCCATATTTGGTCTTCCCACTGCCTTTTTGCCCCGCAGATCATGTTTCTATAGTTAGATCGGGCCGCTTTTATTCTCATAGGATTCCTAATTTTTAGTGCTAAGCCCATCTCAGTCCTAGCTTCCCTGCATGATTTGTTGTACCACCTCTCCGGTTGACTCCTTACTTTTACTCTGGCGGTACTAGGCTTACAGAAGTTGGATTTAAGATTGGAAAAGAGGTCCGCATGGTCTTCCCCGAATGTGCTATACTTCCTCACGTTATCGCCTGGCCCTACTTTATTCAGCACCTTATCTATACTATCTTTAATGGCGTGTAGTGTTTCTGCTTGATTGATCACAACGCGCCTCTTAAGATGACGCTCGTCGTTAGCCAAAATTGTTTCCGGGGCTGTTAGGTCTTCAGGCATATCTGCCATTCCCTCTTGCCCTAATCTAAATAGTGCTGTCAGAGGGTTATGGTCGCTCTCAACGCGGGTCTTCACCTCCATATCCACAAGAGAGTGCCAAAGCTTCAGGGGACAAGCAAATAATTAATTTTGCTTGACCTTATACCATTATCATAGGTTTTTCCCCCTTCCTATCTGAAGGTGTCCGACCATTAGCAGCTCTCAGTTGGTTACTTAAGCAAAACCCATTCAAATGCAATGCGGCCTTCGTCCATTTAACTACTGGGCTAGCCTCGAGTTTGGGTACGCCCCATCTAGAATCTTCTTCATCTGATAGATTTAGATCTTCCAGGCCCAGGGGTTCAAAAGTTGTGTTAAAATCACCCGCAATTAGCGGCAGTACCCCATCTGGCAGGGATTCGATCAATGATTCTAGCACAGTTAACACTTCCGTTTTTTTTCCACCGGGTACGCCTCTAGCATACACATTAACAAGCATTTACAATGCAATGGTCTCGGCATCATTAAAGGTAGAGCTATTGGCATTGCTCATGACATTTTCTTTTTCTTTAAATCATAAATAAATGGCATTGTCATTTATATTGTCAATACACACCACTCTGCCCTCAACTGCACTCACCTGCACTGCACTCAACTGCACTCACCAGCACTGCACTGCACTCACCTGCACTGCACTCAACTGCACTCACCTGCACTGCACTGCACTCAACTGCACTCACCTGCACTGCACTCACCTGCACTGCACTCACCTGCACTGCACTCACCTGCACTGCACTCACCTGCACTGCACTGCACTCACCTGCACTGCACTGACCTGCACTCACCTGCACTGCACTCACCTGCACTGCACTGCACTCACCTGCACTGCACTGCACTGACCTGCACTCACCTGCACTGCACTCACCTGCACTGCACTCACCTGCACTGCACTGCACTCACCTGCACTGCACTGCACTCACCTGCACTGCACTGCACTCACCTGCACTGCACTCACCTGCACTGCACTGCACTCACCTGCACTGCACTCACCTGCACTGCACTGCACTCACCTGCACTGCACTGCACTCACCTGCACTGCACTGCACTGCACTCACCTGCACTGCACTCACCTGCACTGCACTCGCCTGCACTGCACTGCACTCACCTGCACTGCACTGCACTCACCTGCACTGCACTGCACTCACCTGCACTGCACTGCACTCACCTGCACTGCACTGCACTCACCTGCACTGCACTCACCTGCACTGCACTCACCTGCACTGCACTCACCTGCACTGCACTCACCTGCACTGCACTCACCTGCACTGCACTCCACTCACCTGCACTGCACGCACCTGCACTGCATTCACCTGCACTGCACTCACCTGCACTGCACTCACCTGCACTGCACTGCACTCACCTGCACTGCACTGCACTCAGCTGCACTCCACTGCACTGCACTCACCTACACTGCACTCACCTATACTGCACTGCACTGCACTCACCTGCACTGCACTCACCTGCACTGCACTACACTCACCTGCACTGCACTGCACTCACCTGCACTGCACTCACCTGCACTGCACACACCTGCACTGCACTCACCTGCACTGCACTCACCTGCACTGCACTCACCTGCACTGCACTCACCTGCACTGCACTCCCCTGCACTGCACTCCCCTGCACTGCACTGCACTGCACTGCACTCACCTGCACTGCACTGCACTCACCTGCACTGCACTCACCTGCACTGAACTGCACTCACCTGCACTGCACTCACCTGCACTGCACTCACCTGCACTGCACTCACCTGCACTGCACTCACCTGCACTGCACTGCACTCACCTGCACTGCACTCACCTGCACTGCACTGCACTCACCTGCACTGCACTCACCTGCACTACACTCACCTGCACTGCACTCACCTGCACTCCACTGCACTCCACTGCACTGCACTGCACTCACCTGCACTGCATTCACCTGCACTGCACTGCACTCACCTGCACTGCACTCGCATGCACTCCACTGCACTGCACTGCACTCACCTGCACTGCACTGCACTCGCCTGCACTCCACTGCACTGCACTGCACTCACCTGCACTGCACTGCACTCACCTGCACTGCACTCACCTGCACTGTACTCACCTGCACTGCACTGCACTCACCTGCACTGCACTGCTCTGACCTGCACTGCACTGCACTCACCTGCACTGCACTCCACTGCACTCACCTGCACTCCACTGCACTCACCTGCACTGCACTCACCTGCACTGCACTGCACTCACCTGCACTGCACTGCACTCACCTGCACTGCACTGCACCCACCTGCACTGCACTGACCTGCACTGCACTCCACTCACCTGCACTGCACTGCACTGCACTCACCTGCACTGCACTGCACATACCTGCACTGCACTCTGCACTCTGCACTCACTACTCTGCACTCACTACTCTGCACTCTGCACTCACTACTCTGCACTCTGCACTCACTACTCTGCACTCACTACTCTGCACTCTGCACTCACTACTCTGCACTCACTACTCTGCACTCTGCCCTCACTACTCTGCACTCACTACTCACTACTCTGCACTCACTACTCACTACTCTGCACTCACTACTCACTACTCTGCACTCACTACTCTGCACTCACTACTCACTACTCTGCACTCACTACTCACTACTCACTACTCTGCACTCACTACTCTGCACTCACTACTCACTACTCTGCACTCACTACTCACTACTCTGCACTCACTACTCACTACTCTGCACTCACTACTCACTACTCACTACTCTGCACTCACTACTCTGCACTCACTACTCACTACTCTGCACTCACTACTCACTACTCTGCACTCACTACTCACTACTCTGCACTCACTACTCACTACTCTGCACTCACTACTCTGCGCACTCACTACTCTGCACTCACTACTCTGCACTCACTACTCACTACTCTGCACTCACTACTCACTACTCTGCACTCACTACTCACTACTCAGCACTCACTACTCAGCACTCACTACTCTGCACTCACTACTCTGCACTCACTACTCTGCACTCACTACTCTGCACTCACTACTCTGCACTCACTACTCTGCACTCACTACTCTGCACTCTGCACTCACTACTCTGCACTCACTACTCTGCACTCACTACTCTGCACTCTGCACTCACTACTCTGCACTCACTACTCTGCACTCACTACTCTGCACTCACTACTCTGCACTCACTACTCTGCACTCACTACTCACTACTCTGCACTCACTACTCTGCACTCACTACTCTGCACTCACTACTCTGCACTCACTACTCACTACTCTGCACTCACTACTCTGCACTCACTACTCTGCACTCACTACTCTGCACTCTGCACTCTGCACTCACTACTCTGCACTCTGCACTCACTACTCACTACTCTGCACTCACTACTCACTACTCTGCACTCACTACTCACTACTCTGCACTCACTACTCACTACTCACTACTCTGCACTCACTACTCTGCACTCACTACTCTGCACTCACCACTCTGCACTCACTACTCTGCACTCACTACTCTGCACTCACTACTCTGCATTCACTACTCTGCATTCACTACTCACTAATCTGCACTCACTACTCACTACTCTACACTCACTACTCACTACTCTGCACTCTGCACTCACTACTCTGCACTCACTACTCACTACTCTGCACTCACTACTCACTACTCTGCACTCACTACTCTGCACTCACTACTCTGCACTCACTACTCTGCACTCACTACTCACTACTCTGCACTCACTACTCACTACTCTGCACTCACTACTCTGCATTTTGCACTCACTACTCTGCACTCACTACTCTGCACTCTGCACTCACTACTCTGCACTCACTACTCTGCACTCACTACTCTGCACTCACTACTCACTACTCTGCACTCACTACTCACTACTCTGCACTCACTACTCTGCACTCACTACTCACTACTCTGCACTCACTCCTCACTACTCTGCACTCACTCCTCACTACTCTGCACTCTGCACTCACTACTCTGCACTCACTACTCACTACTCTGCACTCACTACTCTGCACTCACTACTCTGCACTCACTACTCTGCACTCACTACTCTGCACTCACTACTCTGCACTCACTACTCTGCACTCACTACTCTGCACTCACTACTCTGCACTCACTACTCTGCACACTCTCTGCACTCACACTCTGCACTCACACTCTGCACTCACACTCTGCACTCACACTCTGCACTCACTACTCTGCACTCACTACTCTGCACTCACTACTCTGCACTCACTACTCTGCACTCACTACTCTGCACTCACTACTCTGCACTCACTACTCTGCACTCACTACTCTGCACTCTGCACACTCACTCTGCCCTGTGCACACCACTGACATCATGGAATCTTCCACCACACTTTCTAAAACTCTATAGTCCGAAGCATAATAGGCACAGAACCAAAAGAAGGGTAGACATTGCTTAAAATAATCTTATTGTATTTATGAGAAGCAAAAGCGAGACTGTGAAATGTGCTGAATATCAGTTTGTTACGAATCAACAGAGTGGAGTTAGAGAACCAAGAAATAGCAATTTAGAATCCGGGTTAGAAGGAGTAGTAATCACAAGCTGAGGATCAACGGGCGCGAAACAGCGTGGTGGGCGCGCACGAGACGCAGCGTGGGCGTGCACATCAGCTGAAGATCGCCGGAGAAGACCCCGAGTCTGCCTGCTGCCATGACTGACCCGCTGCGGCGGGAAAGAGCCCGGTGAGTGGGGGTAGAGGGGGGCGGCAGAGAGGGAGTGGGCAGAGAGGGAGGGTGTGTGTGTGTGTGCGTGCGTGTGTGTGCGTGCGTGTGTCTGTCTGTCTGTCTATGTGTGTCTTTCGCGTGCCTGCCTGCCTGCCTGGGTATGTGCGCGTCCACAGACCCTGGTCGGCTCGTGCACCGCTCTGTACTCCCTTGCGAGCTTACTCGGCGACAATAGTTCTCGTTGCCGAGACCTAAAAATGTCAATTTTTAGGCTACCCGGGAAACTAAGCCTAACTGCAGTTATATCACAGTGCCTAGCTGGGAGTGGATGGATGCTACAGCTTAAATTCTGTTTAACCCAGACCACCAAACCTCCCATTGGTCGTCCCTTTAACCCTCTTACCGCAGGGACATAAAAATTCAAGTAACCTGGTCTAAATATTGGATCTACAGACCAGGTCTCTTGGAAGAGGCAGATGCCAAATTTATTGATAAAGCTTAGCCAGCATGGTGATACTAAATTAGGTCCTATACCCGCCAAGTTCCACGATATTAACGAAGTCAAGCCAACTTTAGGGCGTGGCCCACCGTCTGTTTCATTCACTACTACAGTGGGACTAGAGTGTGGCAACACATTAGGGCCAGTAAGAGGTAAGGAGCTTGTCCTATGCGTAGTTGTCTGGGTGAGGAGGTTACCCCGTTCTGTGTGTTAGTAACCATACCACTATTTACCTTACCCCTCTTCCCACCTACCACTGGACTAGCATTTACGTTCAGTTGTCCCTTATTTCCAGCTACATTTCCGATGAGCGATCTTGTTATGCTCGTATCATGACCCCCCTCCTGTGTATGATGTCAGTCGCAATCCTCTAGCCCCGATAGGACTGAAAATCTATTATGTAACCTTGCGCCCCTTATGGCCGGGTGACTACCTCCCTCTTTCCGTCCGAAGGCTTCTCTACGTGCATCCGGGTGACTACCTGCCCGTAGGAAGGCTTCTCTACGTGCATCAAAAACTGGTGCATAGAAATAAGTCAGGGGGAGTGTTTGAATCCGGGACCTTGGATCTGCATGTGGCCAATTGATAATGTATTCAGCACACCTCCTGTCCCTGAAATTGATGATGACGCAATCACCCCCTACTGTCTTTATACTTCTGCCCACCCAATTAACCCTTCAAACACATAGGATCTCTGCGCGCATATGGGTTGGCAAGGGCCGATTTGCGTTGAGCCAGAAAATACATTTATTTTTTAATTCTGTATGAAACTCCTACTTTCCCTGCTCTAGTGGTGGAACCCCCGCTAGTATTACCACATAAGGGGCGGACTCAGGAGGAAGTTCTACAGATGGCCAATTGTGTGCTGCATGCTCTGAAGAGTTAGTGGGCAATGGGCGAGCATGCACTGCTGATTTACTAATCTCCACTTGTTTGTTCCTCGCTAACTCAAAGGGTTGCGTATCCCCCTCGATATTAGGTAAAGGGATTGTAGCACTGGGGGGTTCAGGTATTTTTACCACCAAACCATTACTGTCTTTTGGTAAAGCGTTAGAGGTTACACCCCCCACTGATTGTCCTGCTGAATTTGGCTGTATGGAGAGTGCGCCACTCCCCCGGCTCCCCATCTTCTTCTGGGCTGATGCCATCGAAAGTTCCAAACATACCAGTCTAGACTCGATACAGTCCAGTCTCTCGTATATTGGGTGGACTGATTTTTCCAAGATGGTTTCCAGCTTTTTCCAGAACTGGACGCCCGGCTCGTCTGTTGATTCACCCTCGATGTTCGACGAGGGGATTGCCTCTATACTAGCTGGTCTTGCTGGCCTAGGACAGTCTGTGGTACTAGATGCAGCATTCTCCTTAGCCCCCCGTTCTTTTCCTTTTTTCCAAAGTTTGTGCCTGCCCTTGCAGCCCTGGGCGTTTATTTTTTGGTGCCGCAGACTTTGGTTGGGGTGCTATCCCCTTTTTTACGGTACTTGCCGACCTAGTCTTAATACTGGAGGAGGTCGGCTTTTCCGGAAGGATGCTTTGGTTAATCTTAGCTCCTATTACTATAGGCAGTTGCTGTTCAGGGGAAGCAATGTGACCATCCAGCTGGGAGATAAAACTACTGCCATCTTCCACCAAGGAACACAGCGTATCCTCAGTGTCAGCTCCATTTGGCGCTGGTGACTTGACAGTAGCCAAGCTTCCCATTGACAACCTTTTATCAAAGAGGGGGTCCAGTGATAGTCTCTTTTCTGTCAGCTCAATGTCCTTGGCCAATGCTGACGACACCCGTATTAAGAAGCTATCAAGGGTGCCCATAAGTGACCCACCAACAATTTTCCCACTATGCTCGCCTGGAATAGAAGCGGTGGCCATAACAAATCAGTAGGTTTAGTACGACTCTCACTTATGTCTGGCTTTGGTCAAAAATTTTCCTTTGCAGAACAGTTAACAAATAGGTGGATAGGCACGTCCCGTCCTTGCTCGTACTTGAACGGCCTTAAACGGGCTTAAACGGGCCCGCCCTTGGCCCCGGCTTTGCACGCGTGCGTTCCGCGGCGCGGGAGGAGCGTCTGTGATTTAAGCGCCTCCGGGCGCGTCAATGAGCGGAGGGAGGCGGGGCAAGCAGCAATGGATTGTGGAGGTTGTGGTCCCCCCGCTCTGCGGCCGCGGTGTTCCATGAAGCGGCAGAGGGGAGGACCGGTGAGCAGTAGCAGCCTCCGGCACTAGGACCAAGGTTCCACAGGTAAACTCCTGTCCAGCCAGTGATTATGCCCCCAAAGAGTAGCGGTGCGAATGGTCTCCCAACAATACCACTCAGTGCCATATAATGATATGCTACATAATTACACTGCATTCAATGCAACATACACTCCAAATACCACTCAGTGCCACATAATTACACTCTACTGAATACAACATACACTCCCCATATTACCACTCAGTGCCACATAATTACAAGCCACATAATTACACCCTTCTTAATGTAACGTATATACACCCCACATAATACCACTCAGTGCCATATAATTACACACCTCATACTTACACTCTACTCAATGCAACATAAATACACTCCACATATTACCACAGTGCCCCATACTTATATGCTACATAATTACACTGCACTCAATGCAACAGACACTCCAAGTACCACTCAGTGCCACATATTACACGCCACATAATTACACTCAACTGAATGCAACATACACTCCACACAATACCACATAATTATGTTACATAATTACACTGCACTCAATGCAACATACACTCCAAATACCACTCAGTGCCCCATAATTAGACTCTACTGAATGCAACATACACTCCACACAACCACACACACACAACCACACATGTAACCACACACACACAACCACACACACCTAACCACACCCATACACACAACCACACCCATACACACAACCACAACCACACATACAACCACAACCACACATACAACTACACACACAACCACACCGTCAGTGCACACTTTCACCAGGCACAGACACCACCAGACGTCAGTGCACGCTTTCTCCAGGCACAAACACCACCAGCCGTCAGTGCACGTTTCCACCAGCACACACCACCAGACATCAGTGCACGCTTTCACCAGACACACACACACCACCAGCCGTCAGTGCAAGCTTTCACCAGGCACACACTCACCACCAGCCATCAGTGCACGCTTTCACCAGGCACACACTCACCACCAGCCGTCAGTGCATGCTTCCACCAGGCACACACACACCCCCAGCCGTCAGTGCTCGCTTCCACCAGGCACACACACCACCAGCCGGCAGTGCACTCTTCCACCAGGCACACACACCACCAGCCATCAGTGCGCAATTTATACAGGCACACACTCCAACAGCCATCAGTGCGTAATTTCTACAGGCACACACTCCACCAGCCATCAGTGCACACACCAATTGTTAACCCATCCACAATTAACTATTGTAGCAATGGCAGTATGGCACACTTTACTTTTAAATATATTCATCTAAAGCGCATCATGCCACTATTGCTACAAAATAAATACACATTTTTTTGTCCCACAATTTATAGACTTTTGTTGCAATTGGTGTTGCAATATTTATCAATGCCAATAGCTCAAACTTAATTAATGCGAGACCTATTGCATTGCAAATGCTTGTTTTGGTTTTTTTGTATTTACATTTTTTATATAGCGTGAACTCCACCCGCTTGTACAGGGGTGCTTTTACATTAGCCCCAGTTATGTTACACAAACACAAATTTTTGATTGTTGGCCCAGTGACATTAAGTATTTGACAAATAAGACAAGATGTTGGGCCTGCGCTGCGACTTTAACCTGGTTTTCAAGTTTTAAGGTCGTCATCTTTGGATGAGCAACCATGCAACCCTTATGTAAATTAGGCAGTAGCTTTTAGTATATGTGTGATCCTGCTCTTCCATTTGTAAAAACCTTTGCATTTCCTCTTGTTTAAAATGTTAACTGATGCCCGTAGGTTCACCTTTAAAAAAGGTATGTATGTGCACAGAAAATAAATAAAGCATACATTTGTCAATTCCACATGCAAAACGCACGCAAGGATGAATTTTAAAGACTACGATGCCAAAGGCACGCAAAGATTAATTTTAAAGACTACGATGCCAACATGCGAACAAAGGCGTGTTGGCAGAGTAAAGGAATGAAAGGCCTAAATAAATGTGTGCTCACCTGAAAAGCGAATATGTAAATAATTGCTGTGGAGGTAAAAAAACACGTTTCAAATGCGTGCAGTCTGGGAAAGCTAACTAAATGCTGGACTAAGTAATAAAAGTGTAAGATAAATAACAAGGGTAGCTAGTGAAATGTAAGTATTGATGTGAGACACGGTTGGGTTCTGTTGTGTAAAACAGCATATTTTATTTGTATTTCTTTACTGTATCGCTGTTTGTACGTGCTCCTGCTGTTCTGAAGTGCCTGTAATAACAAATACTCATTTGAGCACTTTCAACATGGTCCCTAGTTACGTTACATAAAGACACTTTTTTTTGGTAGGCACCGAAAGATTAAGAGAATTGCCCACATTTACAGGCCGTTATGCTGGCGCTGAAACATAAACCAGTTTCCCTAGTTCCCAAGTTGGCAGAAGGAGAAGGAAGTAATGTGCGACATGACATGGCTTCACTCAAAAATTAGCAAGCCGTGGAAGTTATAAGGCGAAAGAAGTTGAAAACCTAAAACAAATTAAACAGATCTGAATCAAAGAAATAGAGACAGCAGTGCTGTCAGGGCAAGTAAACAAAATGTGTGATACAGTTTAATGCTGCCTAGGAAAGTAATGCCCAAAAAAGTTCAGCACAAAAGCGCATTAACACAGTACTTCGGCCATGGTAACTAATAAGAGCCCCTGTTAAGATATTTTGAACACAAGAGATTTCACAAACACTGTGTAGGCGAAACCTAAAAATACAAGTATTATAAAATGCGGAAATAATATATCTTTAAAACAAATTAGAAAAGCAAAATTAGTTATATATACTCTACGTGCAGTGTTCTTGAGCAAAAAGTTCAATGGTGTCCTACTTTCAGCGTTGCAGTGCAAGTTTTGATTTCAGCCTAAACTACACAGTAAAGGTAATAGCAGCCATACACTCATACTAATTGCACACATAATTTTAGAATTTAACATGTCTATTAATCCTCCTACCTAATCTACTCAACTTTTCATTCCTCTCACTGTGCGACATAGGAGTTTGACTCACAATGTGACGTGGGGATTTGATCCTGACAATGTGACGTAGAGTTACCTTCAGCATTCAATCCTGTATTTTCATTAAACTCCATGCATGCATTTCCCCCCTTATTTCGAGATTCCAGATTATCATTCAACCATTCATCAGATATTTTAGGAATCTGAACCTTGTTAGGTACTTCCACCCTATTTTTCCCCCTTTGTACAAAGAAGTGCAACATTTTGCCATCACTCAACCGGACTGAGTTGCACAACACTTTAACAACCTGCATGGGTTGGAAAAATTCCCCTTCGTTTTTTAATTACTATATACTCCTAACTTCTTAACTCTAACCCAGTCACCTACACGTATGTCCATTTGTTTGCACCTGTACTTTTTCTCGTTTTATTCTTTTCACCCTTTCTGGGCTTTGGCTAAGTTATCTTTCACTGATGAGGGCATCAAACTACTCATTCCTGGAGTTGGAAATCTAACCTACATTGTCGGTCATGAAAGGTGTCCTACACCTCATAATTTCCAAATGAACTGAAACCGGTGGATTTGCAAGGTGTCAGTCACCCTGTAGACCCAAACCATTCTCCACATAGTTTCACCTCTTTAGCCAATTGTATAACATTTTTCAAAAGCCTATTAAAGAGCTCCAATGCGCCATTTCCAGCAGGGTGATATATAGAAGTTGTGTCATGTGCCACACCATTTCTATCTAAATAGGCATTGAATGCTTCAGAAGTGAGTTGGAGACTGTCATCCGTTAAGACTACTTTGGGTAATCCTTCATTTAGAAATGTTTTTATCAAGGAATCTTATCACTGTTTGGGCATCTACTTTAGATACTAACTCTACATCTGGCCATTTCGTAAAATGATCAATTAGTACAATTATGTATTTCGATTCGATTCGAAAAAATCTTTATTTCGATCACATGATCATAAAAGATATACATTGCATCATATATAAAAAATTTAAAAACGCATTAAACAACATTAGTGATCAATAGTTTGTTAAAAAGAATAAAGAAAAAAGATGTATTTCAATACCGTTCCCTCTTGAATTGGACATAAAATATCCAGGCCAACCCTTTCCCACAGCATCTCTGGACTTTTTAAAGGGCACAAGGGCGGGTTCTGCGTGATGAGTTACTTTTCAGAATTACTACATAACACACACTCCCTGACTTTTCTCTATATAGCCACATCCAGACCTGGCCACCAGCACATGTACTTGATCCTACTCTCTGTTTCGGTTATACCTAAATGTCCTTTAATGACATAAATTTAGTATCTTCTCTCTCAGACAATCAGATGGAATTATCCTTCCACAACACAGTATTCTACAATTCTCCTGCTTGAATTCCCAGTAAATTCTTAATTCTTCTTCCACCTCCTTTTTGCTGAGCCACCCTTCCAGAACCCACCCTTTTATTTTCTGCAACTTTCGATCTGCATCCATTGGCTCCTTCTACTCTTCCTCCTTCAAACTATCTGTACCATTCTCAAATTCAGACACATTATTTTCCAAAATCCTTATCTGGTACAACCTTCATAGGTAGAGGCATACTGCTTAAAAAATCAACAATTCTATTGTAACCCCTGGTACATAACACACATTGTAATTATAATCCAACAACCTAATAAATAATCGGGCTAGGCCTGGAGAGGCATTGCACAACCCTTTTTTAGTTAGAATCTTGGTCAGAGGTTTGTGGTCACTGCGAAGGATGACATAAATAAACTCTAAAATGCTCTAAACCCGGACACATGCAAGTGCCTCTCTTTTGATCACAGAATATTTCTCTTCCACAGGGGTCAGGGTGCGTGAAGCAAATACAATGATGTGTCCATTGTTCCCTCCATCAAATTGGGTAAGTAAGGCACCCAATCCCCTGCAGTTTGCGTCGGTAGTAACTACTGATTTTAACTTTGGGTAGAACAAATGTAATCTTTAATCTCTTGAATGCATCGTGACACTCCTTAGACTTTACAAATTCACACCTACTTTCAACAACTGTCCGATAGGAAATGCTATACTAGAAAAATTCTGTGTTACAGCAAACAAATGATGGACGGAATGCTGACAATACAAACATTCTCCCCCAGTCAAAAGATCTGGGTTAAATCCACTGTTCTTTTTCCCACTAAGCCACCCCAGTTTGGACCCAGCCATATGCAAATCAGTCTTGACCCTGTGCCTCATGGGAACAGTCCAGACCGAAATGCCAGGCCAGGTCCTCCCTGGACCGGAAACAAGCACCCTGGGACCGGTTTCAGGGTATGTCACCCTTCTTCAGCCAGGCTAACTTGAATCCAGAGACACAGTGAGCAAGGGACCCACGTCTGGGCATACCCATCCCACTTAGGGCAAAAAGTGTTACAGCAAACAAATGATGGACGGAATGCTGACAATGCAAACATTCTCCCCCAGTCAAAAGATCTGGGTTAAATCCATCGTTCTTTTGCCCACTATGCCACCCCAGGGTCAAGACTGATTTGCATATGGCCAGGTCTAAACTGAGGTTGCATGGTGAGCAAAAGAATGATGGATTTAACCCAGATCTCTTGACTGGGGGTCAATCAATCAATCAATCAAGGGATTTGTAAAGCGCGCTACTTACCCGCTAGGGTCTCAAGGCGCTGGGGGGGAGGGGGGCAGCTGCCGCTAGTGGTCGAAGAGCCAGGTCTTGAGCAGTCTTCTGAAGGCCCGGAGGTCTGCCGGGAGGTCTGCGGTCTGTCGTAGGTGGAGGGGGAGGGCATTCCAGGACTTCGCGGCGCGGTGGGAGAATGATCTGCCCCCGGAAGTGGTTCTGTGGATTCGCGGGACGGCGGCCAGGGACAGGTCGGCGGAGCGGAGTTTCCTGTTGGGTACGTGAAAGGCGAATCTTTTGTTGAGATAGGCAGGGCCGGTCTTGTGGAGTGCTTTGTGTGCGTGGATCATGAGTTTGCATGTGATTCTTTTGTCGACGGGGAGCCAGTGCAGGTCTCTCAGGTGCAGGGTGATGTGGTCCCTGCGCGGGACGTCAAGGATCAGGCGTGCTCAGGCGTTCTGTATTCTTTGGAGTCTGTTGATGAGCTTGGACGGGGCTCCGGCGTAGAGGGCGTTTCCGTAGTCAAGTCGGCTGCTGACGAGAGCGTGGGTGACGGTTTTCCGTGTGTCCATCGGGATCCATCTGTAGATCTTGCGGAGCATGCGGAGGGTGTGGAAGCAGGAGGAGGAGACTGTGTTGACTTGGTTGGTCATGCTGAGCTTGGAGTTGAGGATGACTCCTAGGTTGCGTGCGTGGTTGGTAGGTGCCGGGGGGGTTCCCAGTGATGCTGGCCACCAGGAGTCGTCCCACGCTGAGTGGTTAGGCCCGAGGATGAGGATCTCAGTCTTGTCCGTATTCAGCTTGAGCCTGCTTTCCTCCATCCAATCGGTGACGGCTTTCATGCCCTGGTGTGGGTTGGATTTGGCGGTGAGGGGGTCCTTGGTGAGGGAGAGGATCAGCTGGGTGTTGTCGGCGTAGGAAATTATGTTGAGGTCGTGTAGTCTGGTGATGCGAGCGAGAGGGGCAATGTAGACGTTGAACAGCGTCGGGCTGAGGGAGGATCCCTGGGGGACGCCACAGATGGTTTTTGTGGTTCCGGAAGGGAACGGGGGAGGAGGACTCTCTGGGTTCTGTGGGTGAGGAAGGAGGTGGTCCAGTCCAGGGCCTTGTCTCGGATTCCTGCGTCGTAGAGGCGTGTGCGTAGTGTGTAGTGGCAGATGGTGTCGAAGGTGGCAGAGAGGTCCAGGAGGATGAGGGCAGGTGTCTCGCCGTTGTCGAGTAGGATTCTGATGTCGTCTGTGGCGGCGATGAGGGAGGTCTCGGTGCTATGATTGCTGCGGAAGCTTGACTGGGAGGGGTCCAGGATGCTGTTGTCTTCTAGGTAGCGGTTGAGCTGGGTGTTTACGATCTTTTCCATGACTTTCGCTGGGAACGGAAGCAGGGAGATGGGCCGGAAGTTCTTGAGGTCGCTCAGGTCAGCCTTGGGTTTCTTCAGGAGGGCGTTGATCTCGGCGTGGTTCCAGTTCTCCGGGAAGGTCGCCGTTTCGAAGGAGAGGTTGATGATGTTACGCAGGTGAGGTGCGATGAGGCTGTTGGCTTTGTTGGCGATGTGGTGGGGAGAGGGTCAGACGGGGAGCCTGAGTGGGTGGTGCTCACGGTCTTAGTTATGTCTTCGGTGCTCACGTTGGTCCAAGTGGTCAGAGGGTTGTGGTCGGTGGGGCTTGTGGGGTTCATCGTGGCGGGGTCCGTAGGGTGCGTCCGTTGGTTGAAGCTGTTATGGATGCGGAGGAAGAAGGCCGCGAGGGTGTCGCACAGGGCTTGCGATGGCGGGATGTCGTTGGTGCAGGAGCTAGGAGTGGAGAGTTCTTTCACGATATTGAATAGCTCTTTGCTGTTGTGGGCGTTGTTGTCGAGGCGGTTTTTGAATGCGGCTCTTTTGGTAGTCCTGGTGTGGTGGTGGTGGTTGCGGATGGCGTCTTTGTGGGCTGTGCAGTTGCCGGGAGTTCTATCGTTGAGCCAGATGATCTCGAGTTTCCGGCAGGTGCGCTTGGAGGCTATAAGCTCCGGGGTGAACCAACTGGCTCTCTGGCCGGTGTCTCTGTCGGTGGGTTGTTTCATAGGTGCTATGGCGTTGGCGCAGTCCTCCATCCAGAGCCTGAGGGTGCGGGCCCCCTCCTCGGGGTCGGTGGGGCTGGTTTGGTGGGTTGAGTGAGAGGTGAGTTTCCAGTCGCTCCTTGGTGACTTTGCCCCAGCAACGGCGGGGGATCTGTGGAGTGCGGTGGTGGGCGACGGGTTTCTGGAAGGTGAGCTCGGAGGCGTGGCTGAAGGCGACGTGGGGGCTGGCGGTGAAGATGGCATCGAGCGTGTGGTCGGCAATGTGGGTTGGGTTGTGACGATCTGTTTCAGTCCGAGGGTGGCGAGGTTGTCGACCAGGGTGGAGGAATTGCTGGTGAATTGGAGGTGAATGTTTTGGTTTGTTCTGCATTCCGTCCATCAATTGTGTGTCTTTTGCATACTTGAAAAATTCATAAACAAATTTGGACTAAAATTCCGCCAGTCCTAAGAACGCTCTTACCTCATCTTTGTTGTATGGTGTAGGCGCACCCTTAATTGCATCGACCAGAGAAGTTTTCAGTTCCACTCCCTTGCTACTTATCCCGTGCCCCAGATACATTACAATTGTTTTTGCAAATTTAAGCTTCGCATGCTCTACAGTTAAACCCTCTTCTTGTAATATCTTCAAAACCACCTTGTGTAGCATTGTGTTCTTTCCTTGTCTTAACAATGACCAAGATATCATCTTGGAAGAACATTATATTTTTTTATTTTCAAACAATCTGAAGATAAGTTGTTGGAACATCGCAACTGCCGATGCCAACCCAAATGGTACCCTAACAAACTGAAAGCAACCAAACAGCGTAATAAATGCAGTCAACTAGTGACTTTCAGGATACAAAGACACCTGGTGGTAGGCAGTGGTTGTAAACCACTTAACATTCTTTGTTGCTGATAACATTTTGTTGATCCTTGGCAGGGGGAATTGGTCCACTCGTATATTCTTGCTAATATCTCTAAGTTTTCCACTGGCACATCGTGCCAATCTGAGGACTCAATTGATTCTCTTATTTCCCGCCTTCTGTAACATATCCAGCCCAGTTGATACTTCCTCCCAGATTGCCATGGGAAAGTTTCTGGCCTTGTGAATACAGGAAACAGCATCATCCTTTAAAACAATTCTATGATGTAGTCCCTTGATTTCCCCTATGCTGCCAGAGAATACCATAGCAAATTATCACATTAATTTATTTTCATTTTCCATTTCATTTTGGACCGCTAACACTGGTTTTGAGCTGTTGGGATTAAGGCTATTATCCAAATCACCCTGATCCCACCATCCCAAATCGAATGGACCTGCTTTGGAAACACATAGCTTACACTCAGGTTCACGGTTTTTAAATGCAAACATCAATTTCTTATACCCTTTAAGAATAAATGGTTCCCCAGTGAAACTCTTGGGGAAGATATCAGGTGGCACTATATTGTCACCTAAAACCGGTGTAAATTTCTCATTCCTTTTTTTTTTCATTTACTATAGTGTACGGTGACCCTGAGTCAGCAGTAAAAGTAATGGTCACTCCACCCATAGATATTTTGAACCTAGGTTTTTCTTGTCATTGCGAACCCCCAGCACGTCTGAATCTGGATCAATACTTTGAACAAATGTGTATCATCACAGTTTCTTGCAAGTCAGAATTCGAATCTCCTTATAATTCCTTTACAGATACTTTCCTACTCCCTTTCTTACTACATATTTCCGGAAAATGACCTATGATCCCACAGCCTGAGTATCTTTGGTTACAGGCTGGGCATTTTTTGTCATTGGTTAAATATCCAGCAAATCCGCATTTATAGCACTTAAAGATCCTATTATACTCTAGTTTGTTCTTTTTCTTGAAGTCAGTGTAGTCTGACTTAGCTTATTTTCTGGAGGAGATGTGTTTCCCTGCGTGCACTTTGTTGACCAAATCTTTACTCTCCAGTGTAGAATCACCTTCTGGCTCTTTCTTATGATCCACCAAAACTGCTTTTGCACATCATCCTGAAAATTCTGCTCATTTTACTACATCAATAACCTCCTGCAAGGGGGACTCGCCCTTGGCCCACGAGTTGCCTTGTATATAACTGTTAGCTGCCTGAATGACAATTTGATCCCTGATGAGTTCACCATGCAACACTACATAGCGATAAGTTAAGCCAAATTATTTATTGCAGAAACAAACTCTTCAATAGTTTCGTCTTTAGGTTGTTTCCTATGGTAAAACTTGTATCTGTCTATTCCTTAAATGTAAATTGATACTTGTATAGCCCACTACTCACCCGCAAGGGTCTCAAGGCGCTTGTACGAATACCGCTGTGGAACCCATCCTGGCTTTCCCTGTGAGGTGTCCACTTCTGGCACCCCCAAGGTGGAGGCCAGGCATCCTTAGCGTTGTGGGGGCCGTTGTGGAGATTAAGCAAGCTATTGCCCAGAGTTGCAGAGTGGGACTCCATGAATGGAATAGGCACCGAGGCGAGAATGATCAGGTCCGTGGAATTTTGAGCACAAGACCCGCCGAGGCGGGGAATTGAACCCTGGTCCCGGGCTAGACCTCTGCATCAGGGTCTGCCGCTCTAACCATTGAGCCACACTTCTCCACTTAACAAACAGTATGTGCGCAATACACATGCAAGATCTCCAATACATGGGTAAACTCATCAGGTGTTGGAGAAAGACCTTGAAGAAAACTCCAGGTGACAAACATCTGATGCAGGGCTCGGAAGGCACCTAAGGAAAAACAACAGAAATAAGGCCCTTAAAAGCACCTGTAGTGGAGGCAGATAAAGATCCAGACGAGCACTGGGTGAGGTACAGTGAAAAGTCTTTAAAGATTATGTGAGAGAGTTTCCTTGCAAGTGAGGTCTGGGAAAACAAATCCGAATCCTGGTAAAAAGGCCACAGAGATTGCCTTGAGTTGAATCAATAAAAAGGCCATTCAGACCACTCACGTAGAACCATTTAAAAGACTCCAGAATCTGCATAGGGCGGAGTTTGGTAGAATATCTCCGTATGCACCTCACATGAAGCTTAGTGAAAGACCTTGAACGGCTGCTTCAGTTGTGTTCTGGTAAGGAAGCACTGAAAGGCACCTCAGTTGGAACTCAGTTGACATCCTCGAGGACACCTCATGTGTTTCCTGCTGAAAACGCCAAAGGGGCACCTAGGGTCCGACTCCCCATAGGAGTGGCCCAGGGGCTGCTCTAAGTGAAGTCTTGTGAAACACTCTAAAGCTTGACTAGAGCTGAGCTAAATAAAAACTGCCAAAAAGAGAAATCTAGGTGGAATCTAATGTAATGCTTTAGACAGTGCCTTGAGTGGGTTCCTCATACAAAGACTGGTGAATCTGGCTGGCAGGGCACGTTGGTCACAGAGACTTGGTGGGAACGGTCCCAGAGATCCTTCATATGAGTCCTTCATAAATCTGTGAAGATCCGCTCAGCCGTGGGGCCCTGATATTAAAAAAAACCGCCCAGGGAGACAATGGGAAAGCCACAAAGGCTCCGAAGACTAACCAGTGGTGCACCTTGAGCACAGTGCACAAAAAGCAAGCATGCACAAAGCAGAAATTGGCCCTTGTGTGAGCAAGAATGCATGGGAATTACTTGCGTAATACGGATGAGCATATGCAAATGCAGAAAAAAGAACACAAGAATCCATAACTCCAAATATGCCAAATACATGTATGGCTTTGCCAAATTAAAGGAGAGACAAATCCCCATATTGCTTGACAGTGTATGATGAATGCCAAAACCAAACAAAAAGACAGCTACATTGACACGCATGGAGAAAAGAGCAGGGAATGTGGTATCCTGCCCAACGCCGAATTTCCAGGGGCTGCAGGAGGGGCCCACTGGCACTCATGTTTAGGGGACCAAACAAAAGAGTGAAAAACATTAAAGTGGAATAGGAAGAAGAGAAAGATGGAAAAAACAGTGATGGACAAACTGGTGTGAGAACAAACCTGCAAGAATGAGTTTGGGAGGCAGGGAGCGTCTGGTGGTGAATAAAAAAGGGATGAGGTCTAAATCAACACTAGGCAGCATTGGTATTCGGCGCCCTGACATTCAGGAGTGCCGACCGCGGGCTTCTGAGCAACACGTTGGGTCCCAGCTCCTATTCTTTTACTAATTAAGGAATGAAGCCCTGTTACAACTTTTCACCCATGGACTGACAACAAAAGTGATCTCTGTGAAGCGGCCTGGCAGACTGGACACTCCGTGAGCCCAGATTAAGTACGGGGGTACCACTGATTCATTTGATGTATTTTTATACAGCGCTTCTTTGTCACCTACCAATGCCATACTATCAACAAGCAACGAAGGAGTCTGCGCACAAGCAGTTGATGAAAGGTAGCAAGAGTCCAAGTAATTGTGAGGAACGGACCTCGATCCAGGTCCACATAAACTCGATGGTATGTGTATGTGATAGTAAAGAATATAAGCGTCCTGCCCAGAAAACAAAAAACAAACTGGTGAGGAAGTGCAGCTTGTGTTACATTGGTAACCCTGCCTTGCATGATACCCAAAGTTTCATTCAAATACCTTTCTGGCAAAGTATGTTGAAGCAGTTCCCCATATTACAATCCAATAAGAAATTGGTAGGAGACAGAAAGATGTTGAGAAAGAGGGAGCAAGAGAGTAAGAAATGTGTGGGGAATGAAGGTGCATAAAGAACAGTTATAAAAAAAAATCTTTGTTGCTGTTTTGACAATGAATCTGGGGGCAAATTTGCAAAGCATTTAATCGTTGAAAATGCCTCAATTCGATCTTTGCGACCCTTAAAATATCTTTTCTTATGTGCTAATCCTGTTTTTGGAGTCGTACAACTTTTAACGAAATCTTGCGGGCTCCTCAAATAAGGCGGTAACACATTTCCAAAACAGAAATTCATCTTGAAAACCTTTCTGAATGTAAAAATGTTGAAGAGTTGGCATTAGTCCACTGGAACATTGCAGAACGTAAACTTTTCTTTTTCAACACAGACCTACTTCTCTTGAGGAAAATGGGCTACATTAAAAAAGTATTTTAAAAAACTTTGCTTTAATAAAAAGAAATCACAGACATGGTGGTCTGCTGACCCCAGAAGGCCACCATCCAGAAGATGCCCTCCAATGGAAGTGAGTTACCATTTGTGACCTACAAGATTAATATTCATGAGTTAATTCGACTGGAGACCCATCATGATTTAGAATTTTAAGAATCAACCTATTAGCACATAGGTCAGTTCTTACATATCTTTACTCGTCGCAAAAATAGTGGTCACAATTTGCGTTCAGTATTTTGTGGCCCGTTATTCGTATATCTGGCCCGCGGTGTGATAATCAGACAGAACAATTTCTATAGCGACAACAATCTAACTATTTAAGGAGGTTTGGAAGGGGACAGGACCATGTTGAGTTTTTGTTGTAACAGGATTAGAGCTGGTGCAAAGATAAACGCAAGTTATTTTTAGCGCGCGCGACACACAGGAGGCTAGAACAATATGAATCAGCCCATTCTGCAGACGCACGGCTCAAAGAGGATGACTGGTTACTGATAATGGAGCAGCAGTTACCGTGCTATTTTTGAGCATGCTCCAAGGATAGGGGGTTTCAGCACTGGTGGCGTCACATGAAGTGATCTGTGGGGGTGGTGATTCACTGGCTCCAATACTTGAAGGAGAACAGCAGCACTGCGCCAGAAATAGATGAGCAACAAATCAAGAATACAACTGCTCTGGGGAAACCCTTCCCAAGGTGCATCACTCAAAATATAGAACTGTAACTCGCGCCCCAGCCACGCACAGTTTTCTCATCAATAAATGAATTGCATATGTTGCAGTGATATTATCAATGATGTCATGAGTGAAGTAATATGTGGGGTAATCAGCAGTGCATGGCGAGGGCGTGAATTATATCACCTTAGGGCACAAGTTATAGTTACTTAACAGGTGAATTTCAGTGGTTTTGTACGTTTAAAACGCAATATTGTCACTGATATTTTCACCTAATTATAATGTGCCTCTGTTTTTTTTAGTGAGTTATTTTTAACGTAAAGTAATATTTTATTATGATAAATACAGCCAACCCCACCCCACACATGTCTGAAGGCCATGCATGGCGGGGGAAGTTGGCTACAGGGCATGGCCTGCAGCCACACCCTATATCCAATCCCCTGCAGGCATCCAACCCCGCGCCACGCATGACCTTTGCCCATGCATAGTATTGTATTGGCCGCAGGGCCTGGACTTTTGCCAGGCTCTGCTTTCAACACTCGCGAGCAGCCAACCAAACGCTGAACACAGCCTTTGGCCAGGCCCTGCATCCAACCCCATAGGTGCAGGCCCCCTTTCCTAACCAATTTGGTCTCTGGGGGCCCCATCCCTTATGGTCTTAGGTTTTTGTTTTTTAGGGGGGAGAGGGCGCATAGCTTTCCTTCTGAGCCACTTTGAGCCCTGGGGACCCTATCCCCAGGGCCAAAAGATATTTGTAAAGAAGAGGGGGCCCACTCCCTGAGCAACAAAGGGCCTCGGAGACCCCATCCACCGGGGTCTTTAAATGATGGTTGCGCCATGTGACATGGCCCCGGGATCCCATCCACCGCGAAAAAAACATTTTAAGCAGCTTAGGTTGCATGGACCCCCTCCCCGAACCTCAAAGGGCCCCAGCGACTCCATACCCCGGGGTCTATGGTGCTTGTAAGTGGTTTATCCAGTTCCCAGCTGAGGTATCCACCAAACAATAATAATATTAATAGAACATGTTTTTGAACTAGTAGTTGCGTTTGCAGAGTGGTGGAGAAAGAAGGCTAGGCCTCCGAACAGCTCTCAGGAATCCTGCTATGCCAGACTTACTGGAGGTAACAGGAGGGGTTCTTGGTCTCCTAAGACCCTCAGCATACAAGGGAAATTCATCCTCCAATCAGTAGTGTGCCAGGAGCCACATTTTCAGAATGGTGGAGAAAGGGGGTGTGCTTTCGAAGTTCTCTCAGCAATTGCGCTTTGTGGGACTTACTGGAGGTAACAGTAGAGCTTGTTTGGTCCCTAAGGACCTTCAGCAGCCAAGGGGAATTCATCCTCAACCAGTAGTGCACCAGAAGGCGCATTTCCAGAGTGGTGGATAAAGGAGGCGGGGGCTTCGGCAACTTGCCGGTCATTTGAAATAAAAATAAAATAAGGGCTAAGTGCCTCCTTTTTCTTGGCCATTTTTAGCCCCGGGTCCCGGCCTTTTTTCTTTATTTCTTTTAATTAAAGGGAGGGAGCCTAGCGGCCCCCCTCCAGGACCCATTTCAGCCCCGGGGACCCCAGTCCTCCGGGGCCAGGCCTTTCTTTTGTACATAAAAAAAAAAAAAATGAAAGTGCTTGGCCCCCCTCCCTAGCCAATTTTGACCCAGGAAACCCCATCCCCCAGGGCCTGGCTTTTATTGTGGGTGCCCTGGTCCCACCCACTTAGAAATGTTGGGAACCGTGGGGGTTCCTCAAGGCCCTTGCGGTCCCTGCCGGCTCCCCACCTCCTGCGGTTGCTGGTATTGCTTTGACAGAGAGGGAGCTGCTAACATGCAGGTCGCTCTCTGTCAAAGCAATTGGGCTCTGCTTTAAGCAAGCAAGAGCAAAATGCTCTCACTTGCTCAAAGCTGAGCACAGTTTGCTATGGCTTGGTGGGAGAGGTAAAGCTCCCACCAAGCCATACCAAACAGCTATGCCCCAGGGGTGGCTCCTGCATTTAAATTGAACTTATGTCCCGGCAAGGTGGCGGTGCCGGGACTGTGGGGGGGGACTTGTGCGGTCCCCACCTTACTTGTAATTAAAGCCCCGGGGAGGTGGAGGCCCCCAGGGCTTAGGGGTGGAGGGAGTCCATGCACTCCCCGCATTATTTGTCTGAATAAGGCCTGGGGAGGTCTGAGAGGCCCCCCATCTAAAAATAATAACAAGCCCCGGGGAGGTGGTGGTACCCAGAGCAGCGGGGGAGGATGTATGGGTCTCCCCTGGATTTTTTTGCAAATCCGGGGAGCCCCAGGATGGGGGGCCATGCACCCCCTCTTTATTATAGTGCCCCCGGGACCTGGCACACCCCCGGGAGGGATGACGAGAAACAAAGCGCAGGAACAAGCGCTTTGTTCAAAATTAAAAAATTTTTTTTTTTGCTGGATTCACAGAGCCTGCCGAAAATGAAAAAGAAATATGCTTTTTGATCCTTCGGGTCCCTGTGGGACCTCCCCACCCCAAGAGGTATAGGGCGTCAGGGTATTTCCATTTGCCCTTTTCTTTTTTTAATGCTTTTTCTGGGACTCAGTTGAAGTCGAGTTCCAAGATGGCTGCCAACACTTCCTGGCACCACCACATCTCCGGGGCATGTGTTAGATATGTATAGAGGCACTGCAGTGACTTATTTCATTGGCCAAATTATTGCCTATATTCAGCTCTGGAACACAGTGGATTTTCTGTTATGGTGCCGGATGTCAGGATTTTTTTCGTTTTTTGGGGTACTTTGAGCTGAGCTGTTTATATGACATCCAGACTTGGGTTCTTGTATACTTACTATAGCACAAGAACGGACTTTGCCTCTTTAATCCCAGTTTTTCTAATCCTACATTTATGCCTTGAAAAAGTCTAAGCAAAAGACGAAACACGTGTCGGCTAATCGTGTGCTGGGAATGTTTATTTGGTCACAACATGAATAAAGAATGCTAAACAGCACGAATAATGATCTCTCTGGATCTGTGTTTGCTGATTAATATTGTTGTATCTTTCTTGTTCTCAGTATAGTGGTACACACCCAAGGGTCTCACATACTTGACCATTACTGTTTATAGACGAATATTTGAATTAATGGGGTGCTGAAAGAGCTTCAGTTTTTGTGTTCAGTTGGTTACACATTTGTTTGTGCTGACAACACCTTTAGGTAGTAGGTGTTTGGGGCTGATCTAGCACCCGGTTGCTGCAATAAATCTAAATCTTTTGACTTTTCACGCTGAATGGTGATAGACTATATTGTGCTTAGTGAATGTGCGGATATTTCCCTGCGAGGGAACACTACTACCTGTGTGTTTTTGCTAAATATCATAACTTACCGAGTCCCAAGCATATTGACAAGTCATTGGCATTCTTCATATAGTAGCTGACATCTCTTGGATCCCCCGCCCAATCTCAACCCCCTCCCTTCATTCGGCTATATTGTGTCTTGCTCATGTTCAGGTCGAGCGACCGGGCTTCATAGCATCCCGCCATATTCATTCCATTTCCCCCGTTTTTTTCCCATTTTTGCAGGCCTCCCCTGCTCTCATAGACCACCCTTTCCGCATGCATACACCAGTCTAAATCATTTTTCCATTCAGTCAGAGTCGGGGCAGCTACAGCTCTCCACTTTCGTGCAATATAATGTTTTGCAATTATGAATCCCAGTGTTACCCATAAGCGCTCAGTGTTTGTGAGGTCTAAGTCTCCCCATATATTTAGCAGACACCATCTCGTGATTTATTCCCCTCTACTTTATAAACTTCCCTCATGGTCATCAGTATTGCTAGGCAGTATTTTTGAAGCGGTGAGCACTCCTACCGCAGGTGGAAGAAAGTGCCCTCATATCCAGACTTCCTAGGGCTGTGTGGTGAGGCGAGCATCCCCATTTTCACCTAGGTAGTGCATGCATAATAGGCTCTATGTAGAATCTTGAGCTGTACTAGCCTGAAGCGCAAGCGTATGGCCACCTCCCTGGGAGAGGCCACTGCCTCCATCCATTTTTCGTTGTCTAGGGCACCCAGGTTTCCCTCCCATCGGTTCTGAAGTGTCGACAGGGGTAAAAAAAATTGTTTATGAGTTTGCAGTACACCAGAGAAGTCGCTTTTGCATCTAAGTAATGGTCCAGTAGTCTATCCTCAAGTGGGGAAGCCTCTGGCAGCACCGCACACTTAGGGATAGCCGCCCGTAATGCATGGATTATTTGGAGATATCTAAAGGTTTCAGACTGCGACATCTGATATTCCTTCCGCAGGGCTGAGGTCTTAATGCCCCCCTCCCAAAGATCGCCAACCCTAGAGATCCCAATCGTGTCCCATCTGTCAAAGCGTGCTTGCTGTGTCAATAGACCCAGCCTCTTTGAGTCCCACAGTGGAGTCAATAAAGTGATTCCGTTATGCCAAGCTAGTGCTCTGGTTCCCTCCTGTCAGATGAGAGGACGGTTTCTTGATAGGGTCCACTGTACCGCTTTAAATCAGGCAAGAATGGGATGTTTGAGATTGTTGGTTTGGTGAGTTGTCATGGAATAGGATAAAATAATATAAAGGGTGGAGTGTTGCTATGAGCTAGGTGAGGTTCAACTATATGTTGCCCGCAAACTTGTTTGGGGTGCGTGGATCGTTCTCACTGCGATATGTTGGGGGTTAGGACTGCTTATTATTTATTATTATTATTGTTGATTCTGTTTTGACCTAATTTGTACCCTATTCTATGCAGAGGTCGAAGTGGGTAGAGGAACGACGGAACAATGTTCTCAAGCTTTATTAATTTGATCAAAACAGTTTCCATACTTTCTGTGAAAAAAAAGAACCGTCCCTGAACCGTTGCCTTGTGAAAGTTGAAAGGAGAGAAGGGGCTCTTCTATGTGAAGTGTGAGCATCGTATTTTATGCGCAGTTACCTGTAGATGAAAGGCCAACAAAGTAGTTAGAAAATAGTTTGTTCTTTTTCTCCACTTCTCTGACCCCAACCCCGAATTCACTAACTCCACCCTCATTGTCATCAGGCTCACAGTTCCCATGCTTTTCTTTATGCTCTTAGACCGCTGATTCTACAGAACATTTGAGAGGTATTGGGTGTGCAGTCAGTGTTCTTGTGGTCTATTGAGTGCCTAGTGCTGTTTCCTAGTGGAAGACAGTTGTTGATGGTGCACACTAACATCAAATGGAAGCACGCCCTAGATTTCTACAAGCAACACACTGTAAAAGAAAACATTGTTTTTCAGCAAAATGTTTCTTGGTGTTTCTGTGGTAGCCATGATAGCCTCTTGCTACATTTTGTTTGTCATTTAGTACCCTTGGCAAGGTCCTTCTTAATCCTGACTTCAAAAATGTCATGAAGCAGCCACGACAATGTGACGTCATTGAGGGCGATTGGTGCTTGATATCACATCTGCTACCTTTCCCATCTTGGTGAATTGCCGCCTGCAAGTTTATTCGTTGTATTCAGGACCTTTCAATTCTGAAAATGAGTGAGAGAACGCCCTTCAAAATTGTATTGTTAATTTTTTAGGGCCACATACGTTCTTCCCACAGGCTGTCATCAGAAGATAAAAAGCTATAGAAGAAATCAAAGAGGTCCCGAAAGCTAGCAATAACAAATGTGTACTGTAGTGTGCAAGGTGTCATCATTGTAAAAGTTCTGAATTGTTTTGTTTTTTTAACAAGTATTCTTTCATCTGGCCAACACAGAATTCTTTTTTATTAAAAAGTAAATATTCTGATGGGATTTCATCTTGATCGGGTTATCTTTTTGGAAACATCTCCTAAAATCTACACGGATATACTTCGCTAATGACACTACAGATTTTATATTTCTGAGGTGATCATATATCGCTGTGAGGCGGGGACGCATGAACGATTATATTGTACCCTTTAAGAATCCAAGATCCTGGAGCGATTCTATATTCTTTGCAGAAAACCACAAACCAGAGCTATGCAGAGAAAGGTCGCATACAAGAACAGCAACTTTCCAATGTCACCAAACCCCGTGTTATGCAGTAGCTGGGATTCCCCTTCTCAGAATGATTTTCTTTATTACTTGTAAAGTGATGGGATAACAAAAGGGGCTTCATGGCACAGAGAAACAACGGAATTTAAAGGTGGCAGAAAACGTGATCATAAAAGCCGAAGGACACGAGAGGCCACGTTAACTGAACAGAACGGTCTTAAGAGCTCTTCTAGAGGTCAAGTGGTTATCAATCTCCCTGAAATGCAGAAGCAGTTTATTCCAAGCCTTGGGGCATAGTTTCCTAAAAGAGTGACAGTGGGAATTGAAGAAGTTCCTGGTACACAAGTAATGGGCTGGAGTGTCAAGGTAGAGATAGTTAGCAAGCTCAGAAGTCTTGCGGCCACCCAAAGATCTGTGGAGTCAGATATAAACATTTGAAAGGCCTCTTTTAATTCCGTATTAACCAAAGTGATTCTCTTTGTGTAAATAGGTCAGAAACAGCTGTGAGGGGAAGTTCTGTTACCAAGATATTTTGATTAATAATTGGCTTAAGCCACATTTTTTTTTTACTTCATGTTTATAGGCCACTTTATCTGATATTGCCGAGGACTTCCTTTAAGCAAGTCCAATCAGCCTGGTATGCAGCTTGATGGACGAATTGAATTTGAATTTAAAAAGCTTATATAGCGCATCGTACACCGTTACGGTTTCTTGGCGCTTTTAACGGCTTGCAATAAAAACAGAGAAGGGACATTTAGTGTGGAAAGGCCTGAGCAAACAAAAAAGTTTTCAGACCCTTACGAAAAAGGGAATATTGTTTTAAGGCTCGAAGATGGTCTGGCAGGGAGTTCCAGAATACCGGAGCTAGGAAGGAGAAATTGGAACCTCCCCATTTTTTCCTGGTGAAACGAGGGACTTGCAATAGGGACCGATCAGACGAGCGAAGGTGTCTGACGGGGACATAGTTGGTTAGAAGGGAAGAAATGAAAGCCGGGGCCGTTCCCTGTCGTGCCTGAAAGACCATGCATCCCATCTTAAAAAGGGATCGTTGCCGGACAGGCAGCCAGTGCAGTTCCTTCAGCAAAGGTGTAGAATGATGGAACCGGGGAAGGCCATACACCAGCCGGGCTGCTTGGTTCTGCACAAGCTGGAGTTTGCGTAGGCTGTATGCCGGAATGCCGTTGTAAAGGGCATTGGCATAGTCTAGCCGGGAGATGACCAAGGCAGACATAATGAGTTTAAGTGCCAAAGGGGAAAAGAAACGGGAGACAGTACGAATAGTTCGAAGCATAAGAAAACAAGAAGAAACGACAGCACCAACCTGTGAATGAAGAGTGAGTTGGTTATTAATTTTTATACCCAATGTTTTGACCGTAGAAGAAGGAAGGGGGGGGGAGCCAAGAGTGAGGGGCCAAAAGGAAGAGTTCCAGGGACTGGAGGAGCCACCAGTAAGCACCAACTCGGTTTTATCCGGATTGAGCTTCAAATGATTGTGGCTCATCCAGTCCCTGATAAAAATCATAATAGACTGAAAATTGAAGATAGCGTGAGGGGAAGAAGAGAGATCAAAGACCAGCTGGAGGTCGTCCGCATAGTTGTACACAGCGACCTCCAGCTGCTGAAGTGCAAAGATAAGAGGATAGATATAGAGATTAAACAGTAAAGGAGAAAGAGAGGAACCTTGGGGAACACCACAAGTGATCTTCAGAGGGTCTGCCATGAACTCTCCCAGCCGGACCGCCTGTGTGCGATCCCGCAGGATCAGACATTTTGAGGTTGACAGAGCTTTAGTCATTCTGTAGTTGAGAATTTTATACTGAACCACAGACATTTTTGTACACATGGCACTGGGGTCATTAAGGCTCATTCATAATTTACCCAAATCATAGACGTCCTTAAAAGTGTCATCTACATTCATTGTGAGCAGTGTAATAACGTGGTGAGTTTGTTTTGATCTCACTTTGTGTCAAGTAACTCTAAACTGAACCAGATATTGGTCAGCTTAACTCAGGAGAAGAATGCTACCCAACCAACAAGACAAAGTATCTTCAGAGGCTAAGGCCCTATCTATCAAGTGGTTATCCTCCACATGAGTGGGACTGGTTACCAATTAAACTAGGCCATTGGATTACAGATTGTTTAGTCATTCCTAAAACACCAAGCCCAAACCGATGTAAACATGCATAGCAAAAATGACCAGGACAGTGACTCTGCTAAGTCCCAAAATGGCATGACCATGCAGCTCAAAACTAGCATTTGTAATGTCCTTCTCCGGCGGATAGTACCTTAGTACAATTATAAGGGCCAGTTCAGGAGTTTTTTGGCGAAACTGCACCAACATCTCAGGGCAGGGTTTGTAGGAATTATCCCAAATGAATATAATTGTTCATTACAGATGACCGTTGCAAATAAGTGTTACTCCACCAACACAAGAGCTCTCATTGTTGCAAAGAGTAATAAAATAAAAAAACACTCTGGTACCACGTTGGCAAGGTTGGGACAATATGTGGCCTGTAACCAATATCAGTGAGGAACAAAAGAAATCCACTGTAAATCAAGAAGCGCATTAAAAACTAATCACTGTTTTTTTACCAGCAAGTGATGGTTAACCAAAGCACATAAGACTGCTTATTAGTAAGTGGTGAGGTAACCTTCAGCGGTACTAAGGGAAAAATTGTTGGGTCTTCTTGAAACCTTTCAAAAGGACAAAATTGTGGGTAGTGAGATCCCCCAGGCTTGGTTATAACAAATTGAGCGAAAACCTTGAAGTCTGTCAAATCATGAGATGCATTAGAAAGTTTACAAGTCTGCTGATTGGAACAATATGGTGCTCCCCACCAAAAGGTTGTATGATGGAACAACGTAGGGAAATACATTGCATGCCTTAGCAACGCATTTTTTACCCCGTATCTTCTTACAACGCATTTGCTTTTACAACACATGCCATTACCACTCACTGTTTCTATATGTAAAAACAATGTATTTGTGGGGGAAGACCCCCCACACTCCCCAACTTACCTTAAATGCGTGGTAAAGGCATGCGTTGTAAACACATACACGCATTAAAAACCTGCAAGGTAAAGGCACAACGTGGTAAAAACCTCATTGTAAAGACAGTTTCCATACCAGAACCTGTCATATATGAAATACCAAAATCCTATGGTGACTGAGAAAACTTAACATGGATAGGCAGAGAGAGGCTTGCCATTGATGGTTTTATATTTAAGTCCTACAGCAGGTCAATACAAGATCCCAAACAATTAGACCACCCCCTTAGACCAGAAAACTGTGGCAACGGCAATACCAAGATGGCACGGTCAACGTCAGCAGTCCCACTTACTACTCACATCCAGAGGAAAAAATGAAAAGAAGCATGGGCCACAGAACACAACAATAAGGGGGACAAGAAAACAGAAAAAAACATACAGAGTTGTCACCACTCAACCAGAGCACGCAGATAGAGGTTGTCGGGACCTTCACAAATGCCCCCTCGAATACAGCTGAAAGGTGAAATAGTCAGGTGATATTACTGAATGCAACTATAAAGCGGAATGAGAGGATACCAAAAAGAAAGCAATCTATTCACTACTAGAACATGTAAAATGGACAATGTGGGTGAGGCGGCCTGGCTGAAATAAAAAAATATATATGACAGAAAAATACAGAATAAGGGCACATCATAACATATAATCGCAGCAAAGTTAAGGGCCTTGGTTTTGAAAACAGTAAATTGTGGGTAGAGCCTCAACGGTTATTTTGCAGAGTATATTTCCTACATTACAAAATCTACAGGTTTTTGGTCTTGTGAAGATAACGGACCGATTACCACATGAATTTCACAAAGTACATTTCCTATATAAAAATCTACAGGCTTTTTGTATTGTGTAGATAATCATCGCGTAAGACCTACACGATTCACACTGCATGACATCTCCTCATACAACAGTACCTTTTCATGGCACTACTATTTCTCATTGCTTCTCTTCATTAAATCAGCCATCACATACTGCAGAGGAAGACCTATAGCCTGTTGTGTGGAAGCATCTTCTACTCACCAGTCTTGCTGCTGGCAATGAACAATTGTCATGTACATAACAATTTAGAAAACATATGGGGAGAAACGACGGCTGTAAAACGTTTCAGTCAAAATTCACAAAGCCTAGTTCACAGTCCGCATCTGTACATTTTTGGCCAGTGCAACCCTTGCTGACGAGAAAGCCCAGCAGAATGTCAGACTATCCACAACAGTAAATTTAGATTTTAGGTGGAAACATTGGTGCTCGCTGTGGTGGATCAGGGAATGGCCACAAGGAATGTAGCAAATAACCATAAAGATGCGGTTTTATGGATACCCCTAGACATTTCCAATGGGTGTTTACTGCCAATTTGCACATTGAACTTGAAAGTTAGAAAATACTCAGGGAGGGATTGGCTGTACATGCCCCAGGGCACCCATATTTCCAGGAGTAGATTTGCAACTGTACTGCGCTGCTGACCGAAGACTCTGAGAAGGGGAACAGCATCTTTCAAGTATAAGCGGTTACTTATTAGGAGAGAATTTTTTCTGACAGAATATGGTGCCCGCAGTGGATTAAAAGAGGGGAAATACTTGCCTCCTTGACACTGACTGAAGATCTAAAATTGCAACTGAGAGCATGCTGCAATTTGGTTCCAGCAACAAAGAGACTTGTTGAGTAGTAGAGTCCAGTGAAAGCAGTTGCAGACACACATGTACTTGGGAGTGGGAAAACAAAAGCACAGACAGACTGGTTCTTCTCTACCAAGGGAATGGCACGTATTTCACAAGCTGGCAGTGAGGAGGCAGGAATGCATGAGGTCTGACTGAGGAAGCCCCTTAATACTGGTAGGAGGGGCACATAAGGGGCTCGGTCACCACTGCAAAACCTTCCTGAAGACAGAACCACTTTGCAATGAAGGCAAGACTCTCAGACTCATTGTAATAGATGTTTCAGCCTTCTACTGTCCTCATTGGGTGTTAATTAGGGAAGTTCTGCCACAAAGACACTATGAGAATCCTTCTTAAGACCTGTTCAGTAACTGGAGAAAACATGGGTAGGTAGGTAGAAATAGAACTGTCTGCTTCTAAAAATGATTTTCAGCCGAGGACTATGGAACGCTACATGAGAAAGACATCACCCCTCTTCAAAGGGGAGAAAGTGCTAACTAAGGCTGTTCTTTGAATTCTTACATAAATGTAAAATCTGAAGAAATTTAACGTAGGCTCTGCTGATTGAAGCAAGAATGGAACAATGAAAGTGGACCCGGGTGTGGAGAAGTGGAATGAGTTTCGGGGCAATATCTGTGCACCCCCACAAGAAGAATCGCTGTCAGAGGACAGTAACTAGCCACTACGATGAGACCATTTAATTGTACAGTTGCTATTGATGTATACAAAGAGGAGGGTGCAAAAGAAAAGCCTAGAAATGCAAAGTCGGGCTTAAAAATACACTGCTGTTAAACTGCTGTCATTAACTATAATGTATGCATAAATGCCTATGAGAGATAATGCATCAATGTTATATAATTGAAAATGCTAATAAAAAGTTTTATAAAAAAAAAGAATAGAACAATTTGAGCCCAGGATGTCCGCAGCATAAAGGATGATTGTCACTTTGAGAAGGACCAAGTTGTCAGACCAGTGTTTGGGAAGGACCAAGGTGTCAAACCAGTGTCTGGCAGTGATCATGAAGGAAAGAAGATCAAATAACTAAAAGAATGTGCAGTAGGATCGATTGCTGCTCTAAAAAGGGAAACTAAAATTCTTGAAAATGGAAGACGATCTGCAAACACCCATATATTAAGAAGGCTTCGAGAGCTCCCATGTGAGAATCAAAAACAGAAATTGAGACATTCGTAAAGACTTGGGTACATGCAAATATGTATTCTATGTTTATCAAGTTCAAGTTTAATTCACCTTTATTAGGTTTTGCAATCTTCATAAACATAAGAATTAATATGTTACACTATGTTTACAAACCCATAACATGAGGTAAAAAGAAAAAATACTCTACACATAAAAACATTTCTCAGCATTCATTAAAAACCAGAACATTGCAAAAACCGGGCAAACATCTAATACAAAAAGGAAATTCAGCACCAACTGTTTGAATCATATGTTTACGGAATGGAGAACACGAGAAGCAAAATGTGTTTTAATTTAGAAACTTTTCTAATCTCCAGCCACGTTTAATCCAATAGAGGGAAGCGTAACATCCTGATCTCATTTTCATAATAAATCGATGAGATTAAGGTGCAAATACAAATAGTAGGTAAGGAGTAGTTGCCTTTGAATTAAACCAAAAAGCAAGGGAACCTTTTGTTGGCATATTCTCCAAAACATAGTATCTTTCATTTTTAGAGATAGAGGCACGCTATTCCAATGTACGGCTCCTTGTGACTGAAATGACTAGTTAGTGGGGTTGAATCTTTTCATGGTAAGCTCAAATTTGCCCCATGAGCTGTAGTGCCTGGAGGAAACAGATTTCAAAAATTTGTCACAGAGGAATTTTGGACAGTTGCCTACAACACCTTGAATTATACAGGCAGATCTGAACTGACTCATCATGATAATTGGGAGCCAATGTAATTATTTCAGGTGAAACAAGGTCAAGTTTTTAAGGTTGAATACGATTCTAACAAACGTGTATTGTATTCTCTGGCGATACACCAGTCTTTTCTTCAGCAAACCCAAGCAAACTGGGTTGCTGTAATCCTTTGAAAAGCATTAGCAACTACAATCCGATGCGACAAGGATAGAAAATGGAAGATTCTCTGCAGAGTTTTCAAGTGGAAAAATCAAGATTTGGTAACTTTAGATATCTGAGCTTCCAAAGATGGCTGAGAGTCCAGAATTGTCTCTAAATTCTTGACTGCATTAATCGTTTCAGGGCAGTCAACCAGTTATGGTGGCCAAAGTGAGCTTTCTCATTTACACAGTTTATTGATTTTAGATTTTGAAGGTCTGAGATTCCAATTGTTTTTAGACTAAGTCAAAAGTTAACTAAAGATCAGAACAGTATTAGACGGTGTCACCGTGCAGATTAACTATGAAATTGATTATCATTTGGCATAAGTATGTTCTAATCTGAAATTTTTGAAGCAGTAGGGCTAAGAGGTTAAGGTAGTCTTAACATCTGAACAACAGGGGTGAGATTATAAGTACCTGATGGAAGCCCAACTGAAGTAGATGAAAGTATGAATGCAAGGAGCCCAGTTGAACCATTTGGCTTCTCCCAGGAGGAAAAGAGGAGAGCCGTGTCAAGATATGCCCCCGATGACATATGAAGACAGATGATGGAGTGGAGTTGAATGATTGATGGCGTTGAGAGTGGCAAAGAGATCTAGAAGTATTAGGATTCCTGCGTTAACATCGTCCACCATTATTAAGAGAAGACCCAAAACTGATGTGACAACTGGTTATTTTCCTTAGGCCGGGCACAAACCACCAGTCATTATAAGTAATTGTTGAATGTTTCCACAAAATTGATTCTGCAGTTGGGAAATGGCAGCCTTCCCCAGGCATTTGTGTATGTTAAGCAGTAGAGATATCAGCTTATAATTAGCCAGATTGAGCGGGTCATGTATTTTTTATATATTAGAAAAAATGTTGTGAAATATAATTGCCAACGGTAATACAGATACGTGTGAGCATAGAACTGTAGTTAGTATTGAACCAGCGCATGTGGTTACATCAAACGTTTTCCATATAGTAGTACAATATTGAAGATAATCCAAACTCCTTCCTGTGCCCCCGTCCCATGGAAAAAACTGAACATGACTCCAAAAATACCACTGTAATTCATGGATCATCTGTATATGAAAGCATACTATAAGTAGGTCACAGTTATTATAACTGATTGCTTATCATCACTAGTCCATTGTCAGCCTTTTTTTGTAGACGATTAAGGTTAAAATAGTTGGAAAGCTTTCAATCTCTGTGGATGAGCTTGTAGAGGGACCCTCTCAAGCACAAAGTTCAATAGAGGCCCCCAGAGGGTTGCATAGTCTTTGGTAGAATCCGTTGCAGTCCACGTCAATGTTTCCATTGCCAGGAGGTGCCATAGTTGCGAGTGACATTAAGTAATATCAGGGGGATATCTCCTGTTTCAGGCTGCCGAAGAGCAGTTAAAGCTGCCCCTAAGCAGTTCCAAGCAATCACTATATCGCTTTAGATTTGTACTGTGTATCTTGTGTTCCCACCCTAAAGACTATGCAAGGGAACATTTCCAGGAGAGGGTACGCTAGAATCAAGCCCATTCCCCTGAGCACCTACTTCCAGTGGGTTTGTATCTTGGAGCAAGACCACCAGATGTAAGGAAGGTTCACAACCCTCTCCCCCACATGCCCTCCAGCATAGTTGGCTGACTGCATAGTAATATTTGAACAATTTGATGGGGTGCATTTACCAATTTTATAAGAGTTTGCAGGAGGCCCCTCTCCCAAAGCACTGTCAGAGCTTTTGTTAAGATCTCTCCATACATATGTTGACTGGCGCTCAGTCCGCAAGGTAGCTCCATTTAATTGTGTTGGGGAGGACTGTACATAGAGTATTGTTAGGAAGGATCCAATATAGTGTACAGATAACCCCTCTTGTGCCATTTGACAATCTAAAAAACGGTCTCTCTCAGGGTTAATTCTTCTGTGGCTGCTCGATTTAGCAGCAGGTGTGTGACCCATAGTGTAATCTCTCCATTTTGTCTAGCTTAAAGTTATACTATACACTATATCTACTCTCAGATTTCTCATCTTTTAAAATCCCAGGGGCCTGACTGGATCTAAATATTTCTCGCACAGCTCTCTGGTACCCAGTGGGACACTACCTCTGTCTCAACGTCGGATGAGGAGTCGTGGGGAAGTCACTGGAGCCACATAACGCATGATCAGTTAACAACTGTTTTTAAGTGCGCCTCTTGAGTAGGAACGAGAATAATATCTACAACAAAGCTTTGGAAGTGGAATAAACTGAATTGCCATCGTTTTTATAAGGCCAATGAACTTCCTCAGAAAGTGGAGGAAGGTGCTATCAGTTAGGAATCTTCAGTAGATCGAGTAACCTCTAGAAAGATTGTTATCAAAGTGTTAGACCTGTCAGCCATTTGGTGGTCTTCCCCCCCAACCTTTTGCCTTTCTCCTCCATTTATATGAATCTCGTTTTTTGCTGGTATTAGGACTCTGCACACTTTACTACTGCTAACCAGTGCTAAAGTGCATGTGCTCTCTCCTCTAAAACATGGTACCATTGGCGTATACCCAATTTGCATATATAATTTACTTATAAGTCCCTAGTGAAGTGGTGCTACATGTACCCAGGGCCTGTAAATGAAATGCTACTAGTGAGCCTGCTGCACTAATTAAGCCACCCACTTAGCTAGCTCTTTAAACATGTTTCAGGCCTGCCATTGTAGAGCCTGTGTGTGATGTTTTAGATTGCCCATTCGACCTGGCAAAATAAACATTTTATCAGGCTCAAACCTTCCTTTTTAATACATATGTCACCCCTAGGGTAGGTCTGGACAGCACAGATGACAGATTGCAATGTATTTAAAATGCAGGACATGGACTTTTAAGTTTTACATGCCATGGCAGAGATAACCCCTCAAATTTGTTTTTCACTACTGCAAGGCCTATCTCTCCCAAAGGGTAACATTGGAGTTGCAGTATGACATTTTATGAGAGTCATTTCCAAATTGTAAGGGATACCCTGCCCATGTGTAGTGTCTCTGGCCTCACAATTTGAAAACCTAACTTATGGTGAAATTGGATTTTAAATTCCAACTCTGAAAATGAAAATTGTAGAAAGTTGGCATTTTCTTGCCTTAGCCTTTTAGTGCATGTAGCCTGTCTCAGGTCATATGACTGGGTGCAGCTGACAGTTGAGCTTTGTGTATTCCTCCTAGACAGCCACACACAATAGGGGGCTTAGGTGTGGCTGGATGGCCCATCACACGCAGGGTGGGAGGGGTGAGCTAGGCACAGCCCCGCCTACAACTGAAAAGGCTGTGTCCTGCCTTCACACAAAGGGCTGCAAACCCCCTGTAGTTAGTCTGGGGACAGGACAGGGAAGGCAGGATGCCTGGGTACTTCAAAGGGAAACCTCAAGAAGCTTCACTCCCACTACAAAGGCAAACTGGGTATAAATACTGGATCTCAGAAACCAACTCTTCAGTATACAGCTTGACCTATGGATACTCAGCTAGGAAGAAGGACTCATGTACTGCTGAAGGACTGCACTTTGCTGGTTACTCCTGGTTTGCTATGCTCACCTGCTGACCTTTTACCTGGGTGAGAAGGACTGCACCTCTTGAACCTAGAACCCAGAGTGACTCCAAGGGCTAGTTGGCTGGCCTCCTGACCTGAAGCCTCAAGGAAATAACATGCTTTGAACAACCTTGCATCTGCACCTGGACCCTGCCAAGTGGTGCCACTCCAGTCCTGGACCCTTGGAAGTGGGCTTAAGGTGCTTTGCCAGCCTCTGTGGACCAAGAGGAACTGACACATCTCCTCTGCTGCATGGTGCAACCCTGAGCAGAATCAACGCATCTCTGCTTCTGTGTAGATTGGACCTGTCACAAAGACTTGCATCAGTAATGCAACCTGCATCGCTTTCTGAACTTCCGCTGCACAATGCATCCTCGGCGCAGGCCCTCGCATCACTCATCACTGGCAGCCTCAACAACGATGACAGATTATGCACTGCAGCCTCGCAGCTCCTCGGAAACAACGCATTGCCTCAACTGCATGACAAATCCCAGACTCCGGACTTCGCATCGCAAGCCCTACACAGGATCCTCGACGTCAACGTAACCTGACCTTGTACTGCCGCCTTGCCGCATCTTTGAACCAGTCACATCGCTTTGACTGCGCAACGCATCTTTTAAGCAGATCCAGGCAACACTCTAAACCCAGGATTTAGGGTACTGTGCTCATCAGGCCTAACTGGATCCCTGCAGCCAGCCCATGTTCCATCGCAGTTGGACTAAACTTGTGACTTACTCCTAGTCCGGTAAGATCAGATATCCACAGCTGGAACTTTAGGCCTTTCGGGTTATTTTCGCTAAAACCTTTAAAAATAAATACCTATGGATGAAGTGATTGGATATTTTCGTTCTGGTCTTGTTTGATTTATTACAACCTACTCTATTATTTCAACTATGTTGTGGTCTCCCTTTTTGGTGTGTTTTCACTGTGTTACTGTTTGAATACTTTGCACATTGCATCTAAGTAATGCCTTACTGGTCTGCGCCAAGCTACCAGGGGTTTGAGTACATGTTAGTTTGGGGTTTGCTTGTACCTAACCCAGACACGGATTGTGGTTGCTGCATCACCAGGGCCCGCACCCCAGTCAACCAGTACTGCCATTTCTTTCACAAAGGTAAGTAACTGTTTTTTCTGATGAATACTTCTATCTGCAGATTACTCACCTTCAAATAGATTCCCAAGATATAGGAGGTGGGTCTGAATAGAATTCAAATGAAGAAATCCAGTTTGACAGAGAAAATGAAGAAGCCATCCCTCCTCACCTCAAAATTCAAACAATAATGTTTAGCAAAGGAATGGAGGGAAGCCCATGTCGTCACTTTACAAAGTCTACCACCATGGCTCCTCTAGCAAAGGCAATAGTGGAAGATTTTGCCGTGGTGAAATGGGTTCAGATCACCTTGGGTGCATATTTCTTCGTCAGTGCATTGCAGATCTTGATGCACAGCAAAATCTAACAACAAGGTGTTGTCTTTTGAAATGCCTTGCTTTTTTGTTACAAGGGTATGGAACAAAGAGCTAGTCATCAGACCTGATCCTGTTTGTGAGGCTAATGTAATAACTCATTGAATGTCTGGGATCCAGCTTATGCAGCTGCTCCTCCTTGATAGGATGGTGATCGGTAATAGGTGGATGCTGTGATGGATTGCCCAGATGGAATGGGTACACGACTTGAGGGAGAAAAGCCAACTTAGTTCTCAGTAAAAATCTATTTGGGAAAAGCACATGAAGGGCAACATTACACTCAAGGCCTGAAGCTCACTAAAGCGACAAGCTGAGGTCACAGCAATCAAAACAGAGTCTTAGAAGTGGTAGTTGGAACTGACAACTATGCATGGGCCCAAATTTAGCAACCATAAAGAGTGTCCAAACTAAATTCAAGTCCCATTGTGGAATAACACATGGAACAGGCCAAAACAGATTTGTCAAGCCCATTCAAAATCGGACAACCACTGGTGACTTGAACAAGGAAGGCTGGTTTTGTAACGGGCCTCTGCCACTCACCTGGATTGTTAAGACTCTCCGGAAGCGAAGAGTGTTGGCCTATCCCTTGAGGCCATGCCTCGACCCACTGCTAAATACAGCTAGAACCAGAAATTGCCACAAGGGAAAAAGGGAGGAATTGAAATTTAGAGAGAGAGAGGGATTCTCAGGTCAAGATTTACGTCCGGTTCGTAGGGCTGGAGCCCGAACCTCAGGATGGTGAGAGGAGTGGATTGGATCTACATGTGATTCCACATGGGAGGACTTCTAGTGGTACCCCTAAAACACTAACTCTAGAGTTAACTCTGTAGTGTCTTATATCTAAGCCACATACCCATGCCACCCAACTGGCCTCCCCTGAATGGATGTGTATACTACATGCGTGTGGGTTCTGTACCTTTCATCCTGCTGCTCAAGGGGTAAACTTATTCTGGAACATGCACCTCCACGGTGCTACCTTACAAATGCCAATTATGTACACCACTACTTAAAGGTGGTTGCCGCTCAATGAATCCACATATGATATTAAATTGCTGCTTCCCAATGAATCTGTATGTCAATTCACATTGCAGTGTTGTCTTTCAGTAAAAGTGTGCCCCGCGAGTGAGCTGTCCTCTCTCTTGGGAGAGCCAGCAAGCCAAGCACCGCCTTCTGCGCCCTGGGCGTGATTTTAAGCAGCTGCGACCCCAAAATCACCACTGTTCCCAAGATATCACAGGATTTCGGGAAGGGTGAAAGAAAAAAAGCAGATACAGATGCCTTTACTATCGCTGCAGCAAGCACCCCTGGGCGTTTTGGCCCTTCCAAGGCAATGACTGGGCAGATTATGGACAAACAAATATTGGCCATGGGGGATGACATAGTACCTGAAGTGAACATGGATGGTCCCAAGAAATGGTGGTGGGGTTATGGAAAAGGGACACAAGAGTACAAACCGGGCATGCATGGTGGGTCCTAACAGGTCTGGCAGATATTAAAAAAGCAGACAATCTGCAATATACCCTTTGACCATACCAACCGATAAGACAAGGACAATGTAAACTGAAGAATGCTGGCCAAGAACGATTTAAAAAATTCAAAGTGTCTGCCTGAGAACAATGTCATAAACGTATTCCATCTCACCGCATAGACAGGCTTAGTTGTGGGATGATGAGCAGATAGAATTAAGTTGATTGACTGTTGAAAGCTGCATCCTAGACCCATCCCAGTCCGGATTTAGACGAAACCACTGCACCGAGACAGCCCTCATCGCAGCCACAGACGACATCAGGTGCCAACTAGACAACGGCGAAACATCAGCCCTCATCCTCCTGGACCTGACAGCCGCCTTCGATACAGTCTGCCACCGCATAATAAGAACACGCCTTCAAGAAGCCGGAATCCAGAAGAAGGCCCTGGACTGGACCACGTCCTTCCTCTCCGGCAGAACCCAGAGAGTCCGCCTCCCACCCTTCCGATCCGAAGCCACTGACATCATCTGCGGCGTACCCCAGGGCTTATCCCTTTGCCCGACCCTGTGCAACGTCTACATGGCCCCCCTCGCACAAGTGGCCCGCCAGCACAACTTGAACATCATCTCCTATGCTGACGACACCCAGCTCATCCTCTCCCTCACCAAGGACCCACACACCGCCAAAACCAACCTCCACGAGGGAATGAAGGCCGTCGCCGAGTGGATGAGGAGCAGCCGCCTGAAGCTGAACTCGGTCAAAACGGAAGTCCTCATACTCGGCCCCACCCCCTCCGCCTGGGACGACTCCTGGTGGCCGACCACACTGGGAGCAGCTCCAACACCCACGGACCACGCACGCAACCTAGGATTCATCCTCGACTCCTCCCTCTCCATGTCGAAGCAGGTCAACGCCATCTCCTCCTCCTGCTACAACACCCTCCGCATGCTTCGCAGGTTCTACAAGTGGATCCCGACCGAAACCAGAAGGACGGTGACCCAAGCCCTCATCAGCAGCAGGCTGGACTACGGCAACTCACTCTACGCAGTAATCCCAGCCAAACACCTGCGATGACTACAACGCATCCAAAACACCTCCGCCCGACTGATCCTCAACGTCCTCCGCCGCAGCCACATCACCACCCACCTACGAGACCTGCACTGGCTCCCCGTCAACAAGAGGATCACCTTCAAACTCCTCACCAACGCACACAAAGCACTCCACAACACCGGACCAGCCTACCTGAACAACAGATTCAACTTCTACACCCCCGCCCGCCAGCCTCGCACTTGCCGCCGTCCCGCGCATCCAACGAACAACCTACGGCGGCAGATCCTTCTCCTTCCTTGCCGCCAAGACCTGGAACACCCTCCCCACCCAACTGCGGCAGACCCAAGACCTGCTCACCTTCAGAAAGCTCCTCAAGACCTGGCTCTTCGAGCAGTAGCGGCACCCCCTCCCCTCAGGGCCTTGAGACCCTCACGGGTAAGTAGTGCGCTTTACAAGTTCACTGATTGATTGATTGATTGATTGAAAAAAACTCAGATGACCCCTCTTAATGTCCATGTATGAAGGTGTATTTGTTGGAATGTAGGGGGCAGGACCCGACACCTTGACTGGGAGCGAAGGTCCACTCTGAGCAGGAGACTAACAGGAGTACACAGCAAAAGTACAGGAGTTCTGTATACTCCATCCTTTTCGCCAAGTCTGGGGAAATGACAGTGGCTTGAGCCAGGTCCTAGCAAGTCTTCCTCAGAACCTAAGTAATCCAATGTTTGGAAGTAAACACGTAGTGAAGCAGAAACGTTCAATTCAGCTGAAATGCAATTTCTGAAGCTTCCTGTGATTGATGCTGGATGGCACAGAACTTCAGGCAACAGTGAGTGCCAAGAAGATCCAGCCAAAACGCTCCAGCTGAGAAGTGCTCCACAGAGAAAACATGTCCTGATCCACCTCATGTTCAGCTATACGGTGCCAACTAAGGCTGTCAACTCTGATGCTGAGTGAACCTGTCAGTTGATTGGTTACGAAACACACCCCATGTTAGCGTGTCCAAGTTGAGAGCCGCAGTGCTTTCCAACAGAGGACTGTCCTGAGTTCCAGTTGATTGAAGTGCAATCCCTGCTTGTCTGGTGATCAAAGGCCTCTAAGCTCCAGTTCCCCTTGATGCACGACCTATTGAAAGATGGACGTGTCAGTCACCACCGTGGTCACTGCAGGTGGGGGACAGAACGACCTCCATCAAGACAGATTCTTCTCCATTCCTCACTAGCTGAAGTCTGCTGTAGCATCCTGGAGATAACAATGGACTTTGCCAGATTTTTCGGATGTTATAAATACTGCCTGAGGAGGTCTCTCTAGATGGCCCTCATGTACCAGCATGCATGCATGACCAGGAGGATGTAGGAAGCCAACAGACCAAGTAGACGTGGAGCAATCAAGGATGGAATTGAAGCTGCAGCCCCAATCATCAGAATCATATCCTGAATATCCTAGATCTCTGTGCATGAGGGAAAGCCCAGAGTAAGGTTGTAATCCAGTACTGCTCCTATGAACAGGAGGCTCTGAGAGGGCTCCACAGGAGACTTGGGTACCCAGAGAACCCCAACTTTAATAGCAGTGATGCGGTCATCCTCCGGTAGATCAACATAATCTGCTGCAAATAAGGTTTAAGAAACCAGTCATCAAAGTACTGGAACACAGTGATCCTTGGCCGCCGGAGCTAGGCTGCGACCACCATTATCACCTTGGTGAGTACTCAAAATGCCGAAGTTAATCCAAAAGAAAGAACCATGAGAGGACCCCACCACGAACCACAGGTAGTTCCTGTTCAACCACAAGATCAGTATATGATGATGTCATACGAGTCCTGCAGGTTGAAGGACACCAAACAGTCTCCGCATCCACTGCCAAAATGACCTGAGCGAGCAATAACATCTTCAGCTTTTCCTTGCACAGGTAAAAGATCTATAGTTTCCCCAAAGACCACCATCTTTCTTGGGAACCAGGAAGTACTAAGACTTGCAACCCTGCTAAATATCATGTTCTGGCACCAATTCCACTGCTACCTTCTGCAGCAGGAACTGAGTTTCTTCTGCAGAATCAACAGATGGCTCTCAGGTGTCAGGGAATGGTATTGAGGGTATGGATACTGCTGGAAGAGAAGGACAGGGCACAAGTCGGGTGTACACTTGGGTAGACGGCATACACCCACTATTTTCACACGGTAGATGCAGTACAAATGCCAAGAAGTTGGGCCCCACTGAAATACACTAAACTTGTCTCGGTGTAATTTTCAGACACCAGGACACATTCAGCAGTGCCTGCATGTTGTCTGCTTTCCATTCCCAGCAGCAACGTGCAGGCGGCGCGGGGGCTTTGTTATATTCACGTCCAGCTGGACCAACGATAAAGGCCGAAGTTAATGGGCCATCAGGCCTCCTTTTGTTCCTGTACCCTGGCTGGGTGCCGTCGGGTGCCTCACAATTAGATTCAAATGCAACAGAGTGAAAAAAAGGCACATTGCTTCTTATCACTTCACAACTACCTAAGAGAGGCATGCTTTTGACTGGGAGACTGTTAGATGTATTGCCCTGTTTCAGTATTTACACAAATAAGAATTTAAATACCACTACTTTATTTATTTTATAGCGCTACAAAGCAGGGTGTCAGATCGCTTTACATCACACGTAAACATTATACATTGACAATAAATCATGCAAGTGTGGAAATCAATGTACACGATGTGTTATATAAGACAGTGAGGGTTACATTGTGTCGTAGTCACATGTCCTTCATAGCTCACGGAGCTATATTAGACGGATTACAATTTATGAACTCCAAGTAACAAAATGATCTCTGTGTTAAAAGCAGTAACTCACTTATCTATTGACATAAAATAAAAATCTGTCATCTGCATATTACATGATGTGCTAAGCAGGTGACAGATTATCCCTCTATACTACTTTGATTCAAAACTGGGACTAAACAAAACACAGATCTCTCCAGCAAATGCGTTAACGTCCAATGTTTTCTTACAGTTATTTTTATTCCCTGAGATTTACTGGGCACAAAGATCTCTGCAGCAGGTGCATGAACACTATAAAATATTTCAAAATGCAGACTTTGCAACTAATTAAACAGAACAGATCTACTGCCATGTTTCTCCTTGTTGCCAATTTCTTTGTGGCAGAGTTTTAGAAAAATTAATATACTAGCTGAGGCCCAGATTTTGCGTCGGTGTTGCACCACTTTGTTGGCACAACCCTGATACAAAATCTAAGTTGTTAAATCTCATAAAGTGCTTCAATGTACTCATGATAGACCTGCTAAACATAAGTGTAAGGGCTCAATACCTGAGGTCACTTCCTGTGATGCCATGTGCAATGTCACATGCTTTGATGTCATGTTCTGTGACGTCATCACCATGATGTCACCTGCAGACTGCCTAACTTGGTTAGTTCCCCACACTTCTTTCTTTAGGACTTGTGGCCTGGTCCTCTTTTCCTCAATTTGCAGGCTCCACTGGGCTGAAATTATGGCCTTCTAGGCCTGCAGAAAAGAGGATACTAGTCCTCCCACTGGCATCCCATGCTCCTTCACACATGAATTACTGCAACTTTCCTGGTGGTGCAAGTGAGCAGGAGTAAGAAACGGAGCAAGAGGAAGAAGGCTGAAGTGGATGGCGATGTCCCTTTCCACTGTCCCAGTATTGTCGAACGAGAGAGTTATGATAGTGTTGACCGGCTGGAGTGGATTAGCGTTGAATGAACTTGGGCCTATGAATGGAACACAAGTCTTTTGCTGATGACTACAGCTCTAGTGATCTTGCAATGTCCCTCTTTCTTTGAAACGTTCTAGTAGTGCGTTTGCTCTGTAATCAAAAAGAAGCTTGCCGTCAAAGGGATGTCCGTGAACGTGTTCTGGACATCTGCTGACAACCCTGTTGACTGGAAGTTGTCTTAACATCTTGAAACAGCGCGTGGCTTTGGCGATGCAATCGCTCATATACTGTTCTGGTAAGACGAGGACCACCATCACTGCTATGCCCCAGAGGGCATGGGAGTAGCGCCCTAATAAATAAGCCATATTCAGGGAATACAGCACTAGACTGCCTGTGAGAGTCATTTTTCTCAGTCCCTTCAGTTTTCTTGCCCCACTATCTGGAGGGTGGGAGGAAAGGTTTCAGAGTTAAGTTTTGTGGTAGAGGAGTTCTGAATTACTAAGCTTTTTGGGGAGGGATAAAGAGACATGAAGAGACTAGAGTATAGAGGATCTGCAATGGAGCGCCATGCCTTAATACATCTCACCATTAGACAAGAGGTTGGCTTAGACCATGGCTCTTTGACGGCTTCTACAACAGCGTCATTAAAAGTGAGAAGGTGCGTGGCTGAAATGGAGGAGCCGGGAGAGGCACTCCATTGTTGCTCCTGCATACCGTGCCGACTTTGCCTTCCTCTGAATTAAGTAGGACACAGGGAACTGCCAAGAAGCTCAGGGCAAAACTTCTGCCCAGGATCCGCAAGCTAGATGCAGGTGAGTTACTGGCGCAGCCCATGAGGAGGAGGTGCCACCCGGTCATGAGGCATGCAGAGGCAGGCTGTACATATAGACTGCAGAGGTGAGAGGGGTAGCAAACAGCGTGGCGCCGATACCAGTTCTCCAACATGCAGGCAGCACTTGCATATAGATGAAGCCCTCCTGACCTTAGCAAGTACTGCATAGAATGGGGTGACCAGTGGCAGCTTTGTGCCGACACTTATACTAGAGGGTCCCCCTTATTTTTACGCAACTTCAGACAGTGACTTTTGTTGTGTTCATTGATGGGCGACAGACTCCTCTCTATGTGATGAGCAGATGAGGGTCCACTGCACACACCGGGCATACTACACTTCAGGGTGGGAGGACAGGACCCAGCGGGATTTGATAAGGCCCAGTGTGCAGTGGCTATTAATTTCCATGTCCTCCCAAGAAGAAGAATCCCTCCCACTGTGGCCCTCTCACATATCTGGATAGACTTGAGCAAAGACCCATGACTTTGAAGCACCCAGCATCTGATTCTGCCATGGCACTCCTCAAATCCAACCTCTTGGACAGACTTCGTTCCATTAAGGCTGAACTATGAGACAAACTGAAGCAAGACTTAACTAAAGGCTTTGCAGACCTTCGATCAGAACTGAGAGCACTGTTAGCCAAATTTAAAACTGATGTGGACTTGGTGGGAGGGGGGTCCTGAAGAGAGAGGTGCAGCTGGAAGTTGTCTCAATGGGCAAACCCAACACATCAGCGAGGTGCTCCACTCTGTTGGAAACACTCATGTGTGCCATCGAGAAGATGGAAGACCTCAAAAACAGCTTGGGGAGGGAGAACCTATGGCACCTCTCAGATACAGCGATGCTTCAGATAGTCTCACCTAACACACAAGGTCTGACCTCACCCAACAAACGAGGCATCATATGACAGACCCTCCATGGCTCCAACCCAGATAACATCTGCCTTCAGGAGACTCATCTCCTATGGAAAGACCTGGGGAAGCTCAAATATGCTACATACCCCATAGACTATCACTCTTCTGACACAAAAACAGGGAACTGCAATTTTACTGAGACACAATCTCCCTCTCTTGATCTCTCACACGAAAGCTGACGAGGACAGTAGATCTCTTATATTGATGGGTATACTGGAAGGACGCACCATCACTTTAGCCACAGTATATGTACCTAATGTATCACAGGAATCCTTCCTTTTTAGATTTTCTAAATGAATTGGCAAGAATGGCCAGAGGAGAAATTATCCTCACCTGGAACTTTAACATGGTCTGAGACCCAAGCAAGGACAGGGAGGGAGGGGGAGGAACACATGCAGGAGCCTTCTCTAAATGACTGAAGAAGACTCTAGGGGACTTAGGCCTCCAAGATGCCTGAGGGGAGATGCACAAGAGAGACACTTTTTTCACCTTCTACTCCCATGTCCATCGAACACAATCTTGTATCCATCATATACTACTGAGCAACCCCCTAGTGGGCCTCCTTCGCTTGGTTGAGATTTGACCTCTTACCATGACCCCCCTTCCGATACAAAATGACCTCGAGCTATGTAAGCACCATGGGTACTGGCGGCGTTAGCCCTCTCTGCTAAAAGGCCAGGCAATCAGACAGGAAACCGGACAACAAATTGAAGAATACTTTGAGCTCAACGAAGGGGGAGAGATTCCAATCACTGGAGTGTGCGGTGCTTTCAAGACTATCATTAGTGGCCATTTTATAGCAGACGAATCTGAGCTTTCTAGAGTCCACAGCTGGATGTCCAACAGCTGGAAAGTAAAATTCAAGGACTTGAAAAAGAACGACAACAGCATCCCTCCGGCCGCATCACGTGTGCCCTCATTATGGCTAGGGGCTAATTACACAGGCACTTTACCAAAAAGCCCAAACTTTCATTGCTTCCCCTACAAAAGCCTTCCTACGTTTTTGGAGATAACATGGGCACCCAGTTGGTGTGAACCCTAAGAAGCGAAGGGGTAAAAAGAATATATCAAAGAGGTTTCAATGACACAACAAAGTGCTTTCCACTCAGGTATATCCAGACCAGGGTGTATTTATACGGTGATGCCAAGCGCATGACTGCATTCACACAACTATCCACCTGATGGAGAAAGCCTCCTCATGCGTATCCCTCCAATCTTTCTTTCACTAGAAGCGAAAAAGGCCTTTGACGGGGTGGATTGGGCTTTCGAAAATATCACACTCCAGAATATGGGCCTAGGTTCAACATTTGTAAGAATGGTTTTCTCGAGCTACCTGTGCCCCATGGCCAGGGTCACCCCTTAACAGCTACTTCCCCACGTCTTTTCCCTTGCCAGAGTCACAAGACAGGGGTGCCCACTATCTACATTTCTGTTTGCTCTCTTTATTGAACCCTTAGCATGCTTGATTCAACAATCACCTGCTGTAACAGGGATTATCTGCAGACCGCGTAAGTTTAAAATCTCTCTTTATGTGGACAGGGTACCCCTAATGCTGGGTTTCCCATCCAATTCACTTCCAGATGTTGTAAACTTACTTCAGGCCTATGCGAAAGCAGCGGGCTATAAAACAATTGTTTTTCAAAAATCTGAGCTACTGAATCTGATGCTAGGAATGTAGGAACAGGTCAGAATGACAGCATAATTCCCTTTCTGGTGGGCTAAGTCCTCCATTAAATATTACGGAGTTCTCCTCTGATGGCGGTGATTACGAAAAACCTCCATTCCTGGAAAAATATAATGCTATTTTGGATAGGTAGAATCATTGCAATAAAAATGATTGCTCTGCAATGTCTTCAGTACCTATTTAAGGACCTTCCAATCCGGTTGCACACAGCCAGTCTAAAAGGCATCAAGCGACAGCTCATGTCTTTTACTTGGAAGGACAAGACCCCCAGAACCTCCAGCCGCTACTGACCCAGCCACTAGAGTTACAAGGCCCAGTGTCTTACCCATCCGTTACACCCCATCCATTAGAACTCAGCTTTTACATCAACCCTGGAGGATCAGGGCCTTCATGGATTGAGGGAGGGGGGTATTACATGACCTCTAACATGTAAGACAATAAAGCTCCCAAATCCTTTCTTCAATTCAAAGTGTCTATATTTCCTGAATCAGAGAGGCTCAAAAATGCCCAAATTCAGCATTGGGTTACGCACCCTTCCATCCGAGTTTGCGCTACCAGGGCCAATAACACCCTTCGAAGCGATATTCCCCTAATTCAAAGGCACTCGAGGGACGATATCTGCCATACTCAAACTCCAGCTAGCACATGGCACTCCTCAGACCTGGCGTCACAACAGAGAATGGGAATAAACTCTAGGGCTACATGGAGCACACAAATGATGGGACAAACTGAGCCAAGACATACATTTCTTCTCTATCTCACCTCTGAGAGGGAAATACATTATAAAGACTGGAATGGATGGCCCTACACCCCAACAGACTATACCCGATGTATCATAATGCTTCTTCCAGATGCTGGAGTTGGTATGTAGCCCTAGGCGGGGCACTTTACATATGGTAGGACTGCGGAGTGATTCAACCCTTTTTGGGAAGAGGTTTCTGCGCTGTTACACAAAGACTTGACCTACCTGATCTGGAAGGAATGCTTCTGGACTTTAACCCATAGAACCACAAATGGCACATGTCCCTTTGGTGCGTAGGGGCTGTGAAATTCACGATAGCTCATAATTAGAAAAAAGAGAACTGCTAAGCAATCACTCAATGGTATAGACTGTGGCCCATACTTGCAAGGGATCGACTGTTTAGCAACATGAATAGTACTCACCAACTGTTTGATTTTAAATTGAAACCTCTATATACACAGCTTGGTGGTCGGACCCCAAATTCAGCCCTTCTACTATGTTAGAGAGCTTTGGGCTTATTTGGTTAACGCACTATGGCGAGACTTCACTTCTGTTCTTGGATTCTGCCCGATGAGAGAGGTGTACCACGAGACAATTTATGCTGATTTAGTCAGTGGAGGGACATGGTTACCGGGGGATGGGGGACACTGTTTGGTGGGTTACCTTCTGCATTTGGGATTGTCAGAAGGAAGGGAAGGTAAAGGGGGTCATGGGGACCAAGCCTACATGATGTCTGACAGGTATACTATATTGCTGAGATTACATGCTTTATGTAACTCACAATTTCTGGAAGCCTGTGCTGGTCGAATATATCCTTTTACCCAAAAAGTTAATGAAAAGATTTAAATGAAAAAGTGAGAAGAGGTTCTACAGTAGTAGCAGGCAAACGCCACACATTAGTTAGGATTTTAGAAGAAGAGAGAGGAAACTAAAGCCCTTCAGTTGCATTCTTGAGTACAAGAATATTGGCAAAACAAAAATGAGTTGTCTAGATATTGAAAAACAAAGCAAATTTGTGTTTTTCAAAGGGGAACTTCATTATAGTACAACATATTTATAAAAGTCAAACAAACAGTGGTGGCTAGGGAATCCAAGTGTCGCACAGTTACATGTAGCTTATAGTATTTAAGGACTCCAAGGGAGTTCACAATTGTCCACCTCAAATTATGGTTCACACCCAACTAGAGCCACAAATAATTAAAAACCAAGCAAAAAGCTCTGAGAGGCAAAACGAACAACAAATAAAGTAGTCAAGGCACTATTGCCAAGCACGCATAAATGAGACGGGAGGTTGTCTTTGTGGATTAGATCCTTTATTTCATATGGTTTGTTGAATTTCTCAAAACAGCCAACGCGTTTCGCCCGTATCCGGGCTTCTTCAGGGCTGCAATATATACAAACATGACTTACATTATACAAAGAAAAGTGCAAGTGCATGCATTTTTAAACAAAATTGAAAAAATACAAAGACGGGAAGACATCTAAAAAAGAAGCAAACTAAATCTATCATGGCTTTTTCTCGCTAGGGACGGTCTAGTTATTTTCTATGCCTCCAGTATTTAAAGAAGTGTTAGAGGTGTGTTCTAATTGACGTTATCCAACAGAATCCTATGTAGATGTGATGCCGGAACCAGACACGGGTAAGGCGCATGCGCGGGAATACGGAAATCTTTGGTGCCTTATGAGATACTTGTCCTTGGATTTGTTTGTTTAGTGCCTTATACACATGTGGCTTTTGAAATGTGGGGTCATATTAATTCTTCCCTAGTTCATAGAATAACTGTTTGCACTTATAGTGGTGTTTTGCTGTCACACTCATAATATTGTGTGTGCTGCGGATATACATGTGTTTTAAAAAGTGGGGATATTTAAATTCTTTACTTGTTTCTATGACAAATGCTTGCACTTACAGTGCTGTTTTAATGTCACACTTGTATTATCGAGTGTGCTGCGGTGATACAGAAGTTCCCATTCTCTTGACTTTGAATTTGGGTTTCAACACTATGTATCTTTTGGGTTTTTTCTGTTGGTTCCCCGTGTTCTTCTTATTACCTTTATTGGGTACCTGCTAAGCACTTGATCCTTTATCGTGCTTATTGGTGCACAGGGGTCTGTAAAAGACATGATGTAAAAGTTTTCTATTCTATTATTACGTTTTCAATTGCTATTGTTTCATTTATAAAATTAAAGCATGCTGATTTTACTGCACATTATGCTATGCATTAGTCAGTGGGAAACCCGCGCTGCTACTTCTAGTTTGGAATCTACTACTGCTTTATATTACACTGATTCTATATGCCTGCATGTGGATTTATGGCCTGTAATGGACATCACTGTGCTATCGGTTTTCTGTGGGCGGTTTTATTTATTCTTTTTACTGAGTTTCTTCTCTAACACATCAATTATGTGCCTTTATCATGGGAGTGTTTTTTCTTATCTTGGCTCTCACTTTTATATTTTTATAGGTTCGGCCTAAGATGTGGTTTATGGTGCTACATCATTAGTCTGTTTACGAACTACCCTCGCAAAAACAGTTACAATTAAATTCCCTTTTCTTGCCCGCCTGTCCACCTTATTATGGGCGATACTATTGGGTGGGTTGTTTGGCTTGCTTTTAGCAAAGTTCTCTTTTGGTGACTATTATCTTCTTTTTTTGTTTTTTTCTCTCTTTATGTGTGTCATATTGTTTGTAGCTCTTCACTGAAGTTCTTCAATATCCATATCTCTCTGAAATACTGGTATGCTGACTTTAATCTTCTAACACAGGTAAGCCGGGTATCTCGGATTATGGTTCTCCACTGACTATGATTATGTACGAGGGAGTTTGCCTTCGAGCAAATGTCGGTTTGGTAGCTAACAGACTTTTTTTGTGTATTCTGATTGCTGTTTACTCTCTAAGCACTGATAATAAAGTGGTAACTTTCCTTTCTTGTCTTTTCTTCTTTCCCCCTAGCTTTTAGGTCTTTTTAATGGTTATATAACACTTTTGAAATTGAACACTCATACCGAGGAGTTTTTACTTCTTGGAAGGTAAGTGACATATTACTCGCCATTTGATATAGGATAGAACGGGGTATACAAGTATAAAAGTATTTGTGAACTGTTCCAAAAATGATTGATGCAGAATAGTAACACTCCAGTATCTTTAATTGCCCTGACAATAATGTTGGACCTTGTAAATTTGCTATGTATACATTGCATCTTTGGATCGGTCTTCTTTGAGGAGCTACTTGTTTTGAAATAATTTCAGTATGTCTATTAACTGATGGACATTTTTCTATTTAGCGGAATGCTTTATGATGATTATCCAGAAATGTTATGAGATTTTTTGTGTTCTCTTTTCTTTGTTTCTTCTTTAGCTGTCTAAAATTTTGTTTACATATTTATGCACTTGCACTTTTCTTTGTATATTGTAAGTCATGTTTGTATATATTGCAGCCCTGATTGAGGCCCAGATATGGGCGAAACCCGTTGGCTGTTTTTAGAAATTTAACAAACCATATGAAATAAAGGATCTAATCCACAAAGACAACCTCCCGTCTCATTTGTCCATGCTTGGCAATAGTGCCTTGATTACTTTATTTGTTGTTCTTTTTGCCTCTCAGGTCTTTTTGCTTGATATATAATATATTTATAGTACTTTTTTACAGTAAAGGACTCAAACACGGTAAAACAAAAACCACAACTCGTTAACCCACAATTAACAGTAAATATTCTATATTGATTTAGCACCATAAACCACTTGAGTAAGTACAGAGGCAAACATAACCCATTACAGAATTCTGGTGGCTCCTTTTGTTGGTGAATGTATGGATGTGACATCTAGGACTGGTGTAATTCTTTGGGATTCTCAAAAGACATTGGTATACATGGACAGAAGACCCCCCCCGTCTACTTTCTATTCCACTTAAGCATGATAACAAGGTAGGTAAATATTAGCCCATTGAAAACTTAGTGAGTCTTGAGACAAAACAGGATTTTCCCGGACAAGCTGGAATTTACCTGATGAAAACGGTAAAAGAAACATTAGAATCATTATATAGATTTAATGATGATAGATTGGTTATTTGGTAAGATGGCCAAGATATCCCAAATAGACTTTTATATTTAACAAAAGATAAACTTGAATTGTTTAACTGAGTTCACTGAGCTTGATTTACAAGAAGAGAAAAAAACGAATTACTTTTAAGTTTGGAGCAAAGTTTGGATTTATAAGGAGTTCACAACAGATTCCAGGGGTACTCCAGAAAATATTAAAAAGCCAAGGATTTCCATAAAAAGTAAAATTAAGACTGAATACATTTGATGCAAATGTGCATGTACATGTAGCATTTTATTTTCCTCTCCACATGAGAAAAAATTTCTTCCTGTGAAGAATGTCTTTTGTTTTTGACAAGAGCAAATGCACCTCCATTTTGAGGGTGAAAATTTAATGTCAATGGGTATTTGAACAACCGCAGTCTTACGAGTTTATGGGTGTTCACCAAGTTTGGGAAAGTTGCACAGTGAGAAACTAACAAGTTTTGCGATTTGACACAGTCAGATGCTACCAGAAAATCCGCCTATGTTACTAAATAAAGGTGGTAGACTTTTTAAAAACAAAAATTCCATAGATTTGAATTCTACAAATCAAGTGCAGGATTTTGGATTTGGACATTGCTTATTTTCCACTTCTAGATTTAAGAGTTTGGATGTGCACTCTTTTGGTTTCTGCAGTTGCTGGAATTTCAGTTGCAGAAGGTTTCTACTGGACCCACTATATGACAAGTTGAATCAGAAAAACAAGGGGAGATATATGTTGACTGAACAAAATAATACATTAACAACATCATTAGACACTACAACAGTCCCAATGTGGGATTAATTGAAATGGCAGTGTGTTCAGTGTCTAGATGCCAATACAAATACAAACAACCAAAACAAGAACGAGTATTAAACATATGCAACTGCTCAACTGGATCTTCCACCAAGGAACATAACTCAATGAATATGGATTATTTGATAACCATGCATGTGCTTCCTATTTACCAGAAAAAAACAATATAGCCCTTGCTTACCTTTCGAAAAAAGAGTTACAATGTAATTTTCTCACTGATCCAAGAGAGTTTTTTGTTCCTTCTCTCAGTCGCCAATTAGTTTGTGGTGTTATCATCCTACCTGCACCAAGAGGCCAACTGAGATGCTATTACACTTTACTACACTAAATACCATAGTAACATACATTCAATTAAAACCCATTCATTCGTGAAGAAAAGACATACATTATTTAAAGGAAATATATTAAGCTAACTGCTCAGAATTCACTTTTATAGCATTTTGTTTTTAATTTCTGTGGCACCGAGCTGCTCTTGGTTTGACGATCCAGACTAGGATTCAGTAACATCATTTTATCTTTTCTAAGCATTTTTTTAGAAAATGAATCCCTTTATAAAGTGTTAAAAATATCTACAATGAAGCAGATTTCCATTCAGTTTACAACTCTCGGGTTACACATTAATTAGGATATCTTCCTCCTACCACCAACCCCAGACTTTGGTACACAATCACACGTAAAACAAAATATCTACGTTGTCTCACAAATAAAGGGCTCTGACAGTTTAAATATAAGTGTTTCCTAATCTCTGGTTGACAAATGCCAGAACAAAAAAGTGAATATGGAGTATGGATTATTGCCAAGAATTGTTCATGCCAGGAGGTGAAAAGTGAGAAGGGAGTGGTGGTGCAGAGAAGAGATCATATCTGTCAGTTCAAGGGAACTCGACATGAATAAACATGAGGGTGAAGAAATAATGCCAGTGTTGTGGGCGTTAATGTTAATGACTTCAAATACACAAATGAGAAACACAGCTAAGAGATTTAACTTTCACCAGTCAAACAGTGGGTGGCTTCAGATAAGCTGTCTCGTTCAGTTGTCCAGGACAAACAGGAATCAAATTCTCGTTTCTCTATTAGCCAATACAGACAAGAAAAAAGCAATTATTTTTCGCATTAAATCATAACCGTACTAAATACAGAGTGGTGTAGTGAAGTGGACCCACACAAGGGAGGCATATTATGGGAAGTCGAGTGGATGGAGTTTAGGCATGCCTGTAATGGTAAGAGTTTCTAATTTTGGGTGGCATACTACACTTAATAGCTGCATATTTAATTACAAGCGCAGGAGAAAAAAAAGTCAGCAGCTTATAATCTTTTTCATAATTTTCTTGGCACATATTTTGGAAATAGTTAAGGAATTACAAGGTACAGTCGAACCTGTGTAACTAAGGCTGACACCACACTACATAAGAAGCCCCGCATTTCACCCTAAATGTGCCCTTGAGTATTTGGCGTAACTTGGTGCAGGTTTCTCAAACTGATCAACAGCGATCGAATTAAGCAATTTCACAAACTCCCATGGAAAGGACTCTCTGTACACAACTCTGTAACCACAGAAAGAAAGTCTACAAGTTTTAATGGCACAGCAGCTTTTCGGTCATAGTGCCTGCTTGTTAATTTGTGTTCGTTTTGGAGCTATAAGCAAAAATAGGACTCTCCAGCGTGCATGATCCAACTCAGTTTTTGATTACTCGAATGTACAGATAATTGTACACGAGCATTGGAAAATATATAAAACTGCATAAGAGCAGATCCCACTCATGCACATGGCCGGTCACCCCAACCCCCCTTGTCTCAGGGGAGGAAGTTGACGATTATTCACCACCACCGCCTCTGCCATCGATTAATCGCCCCCACCGCCTCTGCCATCGATTAATCGCCCCCACCGCCTCTGCCATCGATTAATCACCCCCACCGCCTCTGCCATCGATTCATCGCCCCGACCGCCTCTGCCATCGATTAATCGCCTCCACCGTCTCTGCCACCGCCTGGCCAAAGCGAAGGAGTTTGTATTAAAAAAGCAAAGGTGCCGCCAACTAGTGCTCAAGTGCTGTCTTGACATTTCACAAGAGGGACCAGTGTACCTGGCAGCCCCCTCCCGCCCTGGCGCCCTTCAAGGTGAGGGCCACAGGTGAGAGAGGTGCTTCCATCCACCAGCTTCCAGTGCCCTCTTTGCATTGGTGCAGCTGCAACTGAGGCAAATCAGTGAGTGCTGTTACACATTATACCCCAAACCCTTGGGGAAGCTGGGGGGCTTGAGGCTCCAATGCTCCTACCATTGGGCATGTGTGTTAATAATAAACCTAATCTGCAAAACTCTAGATTAGTGCATGTGTGAAACATGTTTGATGTTGGAAAAAGGGTATGGCAGGGTGTAAAGGAGTACAGGTAAGTGAGTACGCCAGGGGGTGTTATAAGATCAATGTTTTACTTTTGAAAGTGTGCTTCAGCCTCTATTCTAGCCCTGTCAATAATAACGCCCCTCCCCTTTACCTTTAATATTTTTTAGGTACTGTGCATGGAAACGATAAGATAATGGATACATTATTTAAGCCAAATGGCGAGAGAGAAAAACAACCGACTCACACGTGTTCTAAAAGGTCAGAAATCTACATCCCTACATCTTTGGTCCCTTGTGGGCATTACTGATGACCAGCATCATGAGCGCGAGCCATACACCACAATTCATGCACTTTCATTTCTTATCTCCGCTGAAAACTCAGCTTTTCTCTCACTTTCCCCCCATGCTCGCCAGGCTGAGTAGGCCCTGCAGGTCCCACAAACAGCAAGTGATGTCTTAAGTGGGATGTGAGAAAGGTAGTCTCAGAATCTGCCTGTACAGGCACTTTCAGACTCTCCTAAGGGCTGCAATGGGTACGTTTAAATGGGAGAATAAAAGCATTACTCAAGAAAAACCCTTAATTTGAACGAAAGCATTTGTTTTCTTCTTTTTTTACAACAGTGTTCTTCAACATCATCAGGAGATGGAAGAAAGGTTGACTAAAACGGGTCACAAAGCTATTCCATCCAGGTGGTTAGCGCCATACATTCAGCGGTTTTACGTAGAGTTTCAGTGGCATCCGACAAATGACATTCAGCTTGGGTGTGATTATGGCCACAGGCATTTAAGTGTATAATTTTTCTCCCAGTGTCTAATTTTTGTAAAAATAAATTATCAGGGCCCGAGTTATTTACAGTAGTTGGCCCACTATACGGCCAACACAGCTAAATAGTGACAATCACTCAATACACGTGTGACTTTTAGACTATTCCGCAGCACCTAAATGGGGCCCAGGCTCATTGTATTCATGTTTTTAAGTATATTATTTCCCCTCTTCTCCCCGACCGTAATCTGTTTTTTTAGAGGGGTCCCCTACTTTCAGCATTATTGTATCCGCTGTGCGTGAGCCCTGCTCAAAAACATACAGATAGCGCCACCTCGTGGTAGACTGTTATAAATAAAACCAATTGAGACCAGGGTTTTTTTTATAGTGAGGGAAATACTGGGCGCACTGCTCACGGTAGTAGAAGTAGTAATAATAGGTAAGGGTGCATGCAGGTGAGGGGACAAAATGTCCTAAACCCCTCCAAGAGTGTGTGCCAAGACACACGCCGTACACGAAAAAACACGAAACCTGTTGCACACCAGTTAAAGAGAGTACAGAAAATGATATCTCAATGGACATTTAAAAGTTCAAGTTTCCACATTTGAAGACAAAGGAGGACGATGGGTAATACGACTCCTCTTTTATTGCTATGGATGGCCAGCCGACACGTGTTTCGTCGCAAAGCAATTACAATACTTTGGCGACTCCTCAGGGCTGGGGAGGATACAAAATATGTTATGTTATGTTATGCACATTTATATTGCGCACAGCTGCCCCAGCTAAGGGGCGTCCTGGCGCATGGCAGGAAATGTGCAACAGTTACCGGAAACACAACACAGAAACAGAAAAGGTGTTTTATTTTATTAAAAAAGAAAAGTTTTCAAAGCTTTGCGGAAAGCCAAAAGATCATCTAAAAGCCGCAGATCCGCTGGAAGGGAGTTCCAGAGCTCAGCCGCTCTGACCCGGAAAGAATGGCCACCAACCCGACACAATCTGTATCGAGGGACCACAGCGAGGGCTTGACCTCCAGATCTCAAAGAGCGGGAAGGAACATACCACGACAGAAGGTCAGCAAGAATAGGCGGACCTACTCCCCTCAAGATCTTAAACGCCAAACACAGCACCTTAAACTGGATGCGTGATTTGATGGGGAGCCAGTGCAGTGATCTCAGGACACCAGAGACAGAGCTCGTTCGGGGTAGGCCGACAATGGCTCTCGCCGCAGCGTTCTGCACGCACTGGAGGCGGGTAGTCTCAGCAACATTGGTCCCTGCCAGGAGAGAGCTTGCATAGTCCAGGCGTGATAACACAGTAGCCTGGACTATCAGCTGCCTGGTGCCACGGTCAAAGAACTTCAAAATGGGACGCAGCGCCCGCAGAATACCAAAACAGCAGGCCGCGATCTTCTTCGAATGGCCCACGAAGCTAAGAGCAGGGTCCATCCAAACTCCCAAATTCTTTAGTTCAGTGACCGGGAGAGGGACCGGCCCCAGTTCAACGGGCCACCACTTGTCCCCCCACAGTTCCGCCCTCCTGCCGACGCAAGATGGAGTTCATGGTAACATTACAATGAACATTACGTTTCTTTGGTGGCTGTTTCTAGTGCAAGTGCAGGGTGAAAGTGGATTTAGTGACAATATACAGTAACATTCTCGTGGAAGCACACAACACCGTCCCCGCCGTCCAGTGTGGATGTCGAAACGTGTAGACGCAAGCAGGATGGTGATTCGCTAGTGGGTACGTCTGTGCCGCGGACTATTGTAGTATCATCGTGATTAAAAGGAATCTAATCGTAGTGACGCAAAAAAGGGGGGAAAAAGGGGGAACACTCGTGAACAACAGACCCTGTTCTGGTGTCGCTTATACGTTAAGCTAGGACGACATGTGTGAGGTAGTAAATCCTGGAGAATCCGTGTATTAAGAACAGATCCTTTGGTCAAATAAAGGTGCGCTTCCTACCTGTAGTGGAAGGGTACTGAACCACAGGTCTATAGCATTACCAAAGAGAAGGAAACAGAAGGGGGAAAGGAAAGTAAAACTACAAGGTCTTGGAAGGTCAACTTCAGGCACTCAGACCACTCTATTTGATAAATACGACAATACCTCATATGTGCCTCATTGAGGGTGTACATAAACGTAAGAGGGATGGTTAGGTTACAGTTATACAGTATAAATTACAAATAAATTACGGTTCCGGACACACACAACAGTATTTGTCATCTTCTGTAGTTGTGGAACCATCACTATGTGAACCGAAATTTATTTGATTAGTGGATTGCACAATTGACACAATTGCATTGTGTAGATCTGATGCATGACCCCACCTTTTTTTATCTGAATGTTATGTGAAACAAGCATGACACTTAGACGAGTCACCAATGCATGCTTTCGTTTCCCTCTTTAATATGATTTCGCTCTCTTTTTAATCTCATGCCTCGTCACCATTCACATCGTAATATGAGACTTCCGTAAACGATTAGGGAACGTGCACCCACTTCCGTCTGAATTAACGTTCTAGTCTTTTCAATACGGGTCCTATCTAGACTATTTAACCACCTCCGGGTCGACATCACGTGTCCGCACCCGGAACCATTCTGCAGGAGCACTCGTCCTGCCGGCTTTTCCCTGCGATTCGGGTAAGAAAGATAAGAATATGATTTCAACTTTTAGAGCTTTCTAGATCTTTAGATCACAATACAAATCTAGTGCTCGACCAACCCTTCAGGTTATCGACATAGTAAAGATAATTAGCGGTCATGACCGATCTACTATTGCAATGCATATGCAAATGTCCCATCGGTATTAAAGAGAGCGGGTAGACCGACGCTCTTGCTCTTTTTTCTTTTCTATTTCTACTTCTCATGCCTGGATCAACCTACTACTTATCCAGGGATCACGCTGATGAGCCTCCACACTTTCCATAATTGAACAAGTGGATGCCTTTACCTTCTCATGCTATCTTTTCACAGAAGTCGACTCAGAGCACCAAATATCCTATTTTTAAGGTGAGATGCCATTTAACTACACTGCAGGAATTGTGAAGTTTTGGAGCACTACTCACCAACGATCCGCGAATTAGATGTAGTTCACTGATCTGTAATCTACCATTTTCCCCCTTTAGCTCTGTAATCGCATTGAACATTCACTGATACTGGACAACTTACCAAGACGATTTGAAACCACTCAACCTGGTCTCGAGCGGGGCCGGGTCGGAATTATCACCGGTGAAGCGGTGAGCTCCACCATTCATAAATAGTTACCCTGAGAGAACCGTGTTTTTATATATATTTATATATATATTTTTTACGATCTCTATTTGAGTGCCTGAAGTTGACCTCCCTTCCAAGACCTTGTAGTTTTACTTTCCTTTCCCCCTTCTGTTTCCTTCTCTTGGGTAATGCTATAGACCTGTGGTTCAGTACCCTTCCACTACAGGTAGGAAGCGCACCTTTATTTGACCAAAGGATCTGTTCTTAATACACGGATTCTCCAGGATTTACTACATCACACATGTCGTCCTAGCTTAACGTATAAGCGACACCAGAACAGGGTCTGTTCTACACGAGTGTTCCCCCTTTTCCCCCCCTTTTTTGCGTCACTACGATTAGATTCCTTTTAATCACGATGATACTACAATAGTCCGCGGCACAGACGTACCCACTAGTGAATCCCCATCCTGCTTGCGTCTACACGTTTCGACATCCACACTGGATAGCGGGGACGGTGTTGTGTGCTTCCATGAGAATGTTACTGTATATTGTCACTAAATCCACTTTCACCCTGCACTTGCACTAGAAACAGCCACCAAAGAAACGTAATGTTCATTGTAATGTTACCATGAACTCCATCTTGTATTTTGTATCCTCCCCAGCCCTGAGGAGTCGCCAAAGTATTGTAATTGCTTTGCGACGAAACACGTGTCGGCTGGCCATCCAAAACAATAAAAGAGGAGTCGTATTACCCATCGTCCTCCTTTGTCTTCAAATGTGGAAACTTGAACTTTTAAATGTCCATTGAGACATCATTTTCTGTACTCTCTTTAACTGGTGTGCAACAGGTTTTGTGTTTTGACTGTCATAAATAGTTCCTATGTGTGGAAGCACTCCATGAGAGTGCATGTGTTTTTGAGCTGTCTGTCTCATGAGCTTCTCTCCCTCCACATCCACACTCAGTATCACTCTCTCACAGGTATGCTTTTGGCCCCAAACCGTGCTCGTGTTGCTCCATCTTGCACATGCGCTTCTGTATCCCACCGATGTTGCTCTCTCACGTTGGTTCATGCTTCTGTCCTATCCCATGTCGCTCTCATTCGTTGCGTGCTTCTTAGTTAGCCCCTTAGCTCTCCTCTATGTTGATCTCCTTTATTCCTGCGCCTGCTCCCCTGCCCCGCATTGCTCTCCACGCCCACTACCCAAATCCTATTAAATGGTAAAAAAAAAAGAAAAGTGTTGCCGTGCATACATGCACATTTTTTTTATTGTTTTTTAAAAAAAACCTTCCTTCATGCTGTGCAGCATCTGTATTGATGCTGTACAGCATGAAGACAAGACATTTGTCTCTAAGGCAAGACCTGTTGCTTTGCCAATTCTTTTTTAGGTGAGTCTTCTTTACCCAAAGAAAATCAATAAAACAACATCTGGTGAAAGAGCATACTTTAAACTAAAATTCAGACTCATCCGACTTTAAAAAGAAAGCAACAACGATCTTGTTGGAGAGGGCATACATTTTCACAGAAAAATTCAGGAAAATAATTTGTGAAAAATAAACAGTGAAAAGCATTTGTACTGAAAGTAAAATGATTATATGACAGACAACAAAAAATGTTACTAGCCACAAAAGCTTCCCAAAAAGGCAAAGGACCATCCCTTGCCCAAACAAGAAGCAACATGAGAAATTAAACAATATTAGAACCGTTTTGAAACTGTCACACAAAAAGACTTAAATGTACATTCAAGATGCTTATGGTGCCACAAAGTTGAACTTTGATATTACCTTTTGTAGTGATTTGATCATTGAGAAATAAATAAAAGACAAAAAACAACCAAAATATAAACGTCATTTTTAAGACAATTGGTAGAAAATGAAACACCTCACGCACGACTATTCCTAAACAACAGATACTCTACCTTTAAATGACAACAACAGAATCGGCTTCTCAAAGATGTTACTATTAGACAGTAGTGGCAGGTGTGCTGGCCGGGGGAGGGGGTATAAGGATATCAGGTGGGAACAAAGACTACTAATAAAAAAAAAAACATACCTGCAACCGTCCCCAAGTGCTCTTCTGCTCCTCTTCACTGCAGGAAGGGAATGCACAGGCTGATCGCACGCATGAGGGCAGCTTCTGGATTGGACTGAGCACCTCCGATTTGCACTCCAGGACAGATTGAGTCTGTGCCTATTCTCTCCCAACCAGCTGCATTGCTGGGCTGGAGACAGCTTTCTCTGCGCATGACAGTTTGGCCGACCGGAGACGGCCGACCAAACAGTCATGTGCAGTGATGGCAGTGCCCTACCACTCTCCTCAGTGCCTCCCACTCCGAGGACCTGCCCCCAAGACTTGGCAGGAAAGGAAAAATAAAACAAGTGTTAATTATCGTTTTATTTTTCCTTTTCTGCCATTTTTGGTGGGGCTACACTCCTTCGCCATTGCGGAGGAGCTGCCGCAGAATTATTAGAGTCATGTGCAGCCAGGACTACGTACGCACGTAAGCAGTAAGCATCAACACTCTTCTTTGCTCAGGTACTCCCTTCTACCCCCCCCCCCCCCCCCCCCCCATCGAATGTCTATTTAACGAGAAGATTCTAGTTGGCGATCTGGCTGATCACGTAAGGGGGATGTCGGGAATAGGAAAGACTAGCATTCACTGAAAAGATAACTTTGACCTTCTAAATCCGAATTGTGAACTAGTCCCAATCAATAAGTAAATTCCATGGCAAGATGAGTACAGAGAAGAGGAGAAAGCCAACAAAGGGCAATGAAAACTAAGCAAACAGACTTCACAAGGCGTCTTGCTTGAGGCGTGAATAAGTGCAGGATGACCCATAAAGAGCTACCACACTATATGTGGTGTGGCAGACATAGCTACTTCTCTTTACAGACATCTGACACGTCCACATGCCTGCAGACCACAGTGGAAGCCACCTTGGCTTTGGTACAAACTGCCCTATATGAAAGAAAGAACAATGCTGAATGCAGGAGTTTATCCATCAGGCAATAGCAGCTTGGAAGCCTTCTTATCTGCATCAAAACCGCCATAGGTAACAAAGAGCAGGCAAAGAAATAAAGCTTTATGGTCATGTCAAAAGAACACCTTATCTGTGTCCACTGGCAGCAAGGATTTTAAGGTCAGGAGTGCTTTTTGCTTCAAAATATTTATACAGATGGGCTGTATATGTCCTCTACCATAACATGCTTGAAGAGAGCCCATCATTGTACTCCTAATCCAAATTGAACTTTGAGCAATCCATTGTCAAAGCGATATATAAACTTTATCAGCAGAAATTGAGTCACAACATCAGATTGGAAACGTGTCCACCATCTCAAGTTTAGAAGGAAGGATGTATTGACTTGAAGTGACTAGTAATGATGCTTCAGAATGTAATGTAATGTAATGGCAGATTGATAGAGCACAATCTGTCACTCGGGGAGCATCATGGCTCTAAACGGAAACCAGGGAAGAAAAATCAAAGCCTGGTGAGCTGCTAACAGTAGGCAAGGGAATCAGTTTTGAATAGTAGCATACAGAAGCGTATTCCAATGCTCCGACAGGCACAGCTGCAAGGGGTGCATCTAAAGTTTGGCATGCGGGTCACCCTGAGTTGTGATGCTAGTAGATCTAAAGTCCTTGGGAACCATCAGGTGTCGTGATCGTTGGATTCCAGAGAGATACCATGAATCCCGAGTCGTGATCTTTCACCAAATAATCCACTGAAAATATAGGTAGGCTTTATTGGTCCCAGTAGGAAGAGCACAACTATTAGACAAATGTGTTGAAACTTGTGGCTGTGACCACATGGCTTGTAAACAACAAAGTACAGTGTAGCTACAAAACTAACTAATGTGTCACCTAAATGTAGCTGAACTGTTGTCTTTGATGACCCCCTGCAACAGCTCTTCTGTGGGGAACTGTCATGCATCCATCAGACTGTAGTGTAGTATTTCGTCTAAGCAACACCAACAACTTCTTCACCTGGCTGGAAGAGGCCGTGTTCTCCTTTTGAGCTAATACCTTATTACTGCAAAATCATGTGCTTCTTTGAGTGCCTTCACTTTGGTGCAACAGCTGACAAGGGCCACCATGTCATAACAAGGTATTTGACTACATCTTAAGCAGACTCTGTTGTGGATGAAGGATCGGACTTCTAAGGGGACTTTGTGTCCTGGGCACCAATCACACTTCTCTAAGACTTAAGAGACTAAATCCAGTCGTAGTAAGTGATCTGCTTCCAGAGGAAAGATGACAGGACAATCCAGTGTGTTAACCCTACCATAGATTACTGATAACCCTTTGTGTTTGGCCACGATGGCTTCCAAAGTGGTCAGTGCTATTGAATGAAATAAAAAACTCATCTCTTTTTTGCACATGACATATGTAGTTACTATTCTGGTTTCCATTTATGCATTTTGCTTCACTTACTGCAGAGAAATCAGGAGTTCAGTGACTACAGATGGCAACATGTAAAATGTGCTTTACAAATGTGCTCAGTCTTTCACCTCTCACTCAAATGTTTACTTGGCAGGCAACTTTTCAAGGACCATACAGACAGTGATGACAGCACAGAAAGGGAAGAAGTTGTATTATGTAAAATGGTGCCCGGTACAGGATAGTGTGCCATAATACAGACCCAAATGCAATATCTCCAGTAAAGGTGTGAACTTACAAAATATCCGCCCTGCAAACTATGGTATAGAAAGGGTCACACAAGCTCATGCAGATTATTTGTAACGCATAAGTAAAGGGGGAGGGGTGAAAAATGTGGCAGCAAACGCCCATTATACTCTGGGGCATTTCATAACAGGGCACAGGCATGCACCAAAAATGTGTATCCCAAGACAGGACAATGTTTTACGTGGTTCGGCTGCTGTAGTAAAGCATTAGAGACCTGAACTTACAACACTGTGGAAGCTGAAAGAGAAAAGGAGCTAAAGGAATGAAAAAAGAAGTAGAGAATGACCCCCTTTTCATGAAAACTCTTACTGTGAGCAAACAAGATTTCAGTCCACAACGAGCTGTGAGAACTGGAATTGCTAAGTGTGAGCACCTATATACAGGGCACTGTATTCGTAAGCATATGTCCTTCTGGCTGCACATGCCTCTAATTTTACCAGCTTTAATAAGATATTTCATCCCCTGTCATAATGTGGTAGGGTAACTAGAGGAGCTGGGAATAAGAGAAAGGCGGGACATAGGAGTAGTAGTAAATTAACCAATCCTGCTAAAGATCCATAGAAATTAGGGGTCAAAATTTAACCTTATACATTACATTCTGAGAAATGTTATTTCAGAAATATTTCCTACCTTTCCTTTGTGCTGCCCATCTTGCGGCAAGTGTATTGATCTCCGTACTCAACTAGTTGAAGCTGACGTGAAAAGACATTGACTTTGTTGCCTACAAACAAATCTTTCTGCTTTAAGTCTTCATATTTGGTTCGTTTCAGAAAAACTCGATGATTCTTCATATCAAACTGTGGAAATTAATTTAGGGAGAAAATCAATGAGAGTGTCATGAAACTCAAGTCGGTATTTTTAATCTAAAGTGCAAATCTAGGCACGCTCATATTAAGCATTAATAAATATTCCCTTCAAATTTGAATTAGTTACTCACTCAGTAACACAGCTTTCCTTAGTGTATGGACCCTAATCCATCATGGGTGGGAAGCCTTTGAAACCAGACATAGGGACTCAGTGGAGCTGATGATAGAAGACATTATAAATCATATCATACATGAGATTTAAAGGAAGACGAAGGTCCCGGTGCCTTGGCACACATTTCACTCTGCCAAGAATCTACATATAGCTATGTTGAAAATGATCCAGGAACAGGTTTTTAAACAAAAGACAAACAGCACCGATTAATGGGCTGGGGCCCGGATTATGGAATGCCTTTAATTCCCTCCTGAGGGCAAGCAAAGCTAAGTTAGCTTCAGGAAACCCCTGAATACAGAAATGGGTGGTTAGCTACCAAAAACCTGCAAGGTCGATGGTAAAAATAGAGGAATACCACAAAGGGGCTAGCAAATCACATCCAGGTGGATTACAAAAAGCTTATTATTCTGTGATCCCATTCAGTGTACCACAAATTGCTAACCCAGAAATTCCTTCATTGTACATCTCAAGGTCCCGAGATATTGCCAACAGAAAACCCCAAAATTCTGATCTCATTTACCTTGGTGCCATTTTAAGCATTTATTTATTTATTTTGAAATTTATAAAGCGCATCATATACCCGTAGGCGTCTTGGCGCTAAGACTCACAGGTGCCTCAATATGCTCAGTATGCAGTTTTAATTATAAGAAGTAATGGGGTGGGAAGTGGAGCTACTGGTCAAACAGCCATGTTTTCAACAGCTTTCTAAATTGTAACAATGTGGGTGTAGATCTAATCACCAATGGAAGCGTGTTCCAAAGTCTGGCTGCAGCGTTGGTAAAGAATCTATCTCCCCAAGTGACAGTCTTGGTTCTTGGTACAACAAGTTGAAGTGAGTTTATTGATCTTAATTGTCGAGTAGGGCGGTAAAAAGTTAGTCCTGTTTAAGAAACTCCGGCCCTAACTGATGGAGGGCTTTAAAAGTAAGACACAAAGTTTTACATTTAATCCTGTTTTTAACCGTCAGCCAGTGATAATTCCTGATTACTTGTTTAATCGGTTTAAATTTGGGGGTCCCAGATAGCAGTCTTGCTGCCGCATTCTGGACCAGTTGTAACTTGGCGAGCACCCGAGCTTGAGCATTCACAAGTAAACCGTTACAGTAATCCAAGGAAGACAGTACCAGTGAACTCACCACCGTTTTTCCTGCATTTTCTGGAAGAAATGCATTCTCACCTTATTTAAATTAAACCTTTTTTCTTTTTGATCAACTTACTCAGTTTCTACTCTAGACATATGCATGTTTAGAAGCACTTATTGACAAGCTGCTTCTGATTTCCTTCACAGTGTTCTACATGTAGGCAATACTCCTATCAATACTCTGGGTTGTGCTTGAGGGTGGTCATAATCTACAGATTTGATCAACTCACGACCAAGTTTTACAAAGTGTATAAAGGCATTCTTGCGCCCCAATCTTCTAAACGTCAAGAGTGAAGCACTTGAATTTGGGCCCTCTACTCAGTCTTCCAGAGAAGCAATATTAACTTACTTAAGCAGGGCAAGGATGAGAGAAAATACTAGTCGCACCGACCCATCCTTGCTTAACATGGACAATAAAATCCTCACAAAGAATGACACTGGCGGCATACATGGGCGAGCTTGTCCTTTCCAAGAAGTCAGGGTTCATATCAGGTAGAGCCATGTCCCATAATCTGCATACCCTTCTCGCTACGCGGCAGAAAATGTATCCAGAGGTTGAGACTGGCTTGGCCGTATAAAAAGCAGAGAAGGCCTTCAAATCACTAGTGACTGGTCTTTCCTTAACAAAGTTATGGAACTAATCTTTTTAGGCAGTAACATTATTGGACAGGTGCAGTTTATACAAAGGTTCTAAGGATAGAAAGAGTTTTTATGAACAACATACTCTCCCATGCTTCCCAATTAGTAGGGGCTCGCGGCAGGGGTGTCCCATTCCAGTTCTTGTTTGCCCTGGAACTGGAGCTTCTTTCCTGGTAGCTCAGGCAGGGGCATTCCCAGCAGGGGATCTCTGTCCCATCCACAAGGGTGCTGCATTCACTTTCTGCAGATGATATATTATTATTTGTTAAAAACCCTAAAGAGAACTTGCCCTTGCTGATTAGGGAAATAGTTACATTTGAAGGATATGCTGGGCTTTTAATTAATTGGGAGAAAAAGGAATTATTCCTACCCACCATTATCACATGTTGGCTGGATGTGGAATATTCTCGCTGCCATAGGGCTTCCACTGGCCACGCAAAGGGTGGCAATGTACTGGGGCCACCCCCTCAACCCGGTCCTTGGGTGCTGGCTCACAGATGCGGTCTACTGCCAGGAACAGGTTGAGTGATATTGGTAGCTGACGCCTACTAGATTGCTTCCCAAGGATGTATGGAGTCCATTTACTGCCTACTTAGTTCTCCGGACAGTCCAGGAGGCATTGAATCCGGCCCTTGGGTCGGGAGCGCAGTCGCCTGAGGCCACATCTTGGTGGCTGACAATGTAAAATGCTAATCTCCAAGGGGATATTTGCATTCTATCATGATAGTGTATCCTGCGTATAAACATCAAGTAACACTGCTCGTGCATCTGTTCAATTTTTGACCAGGTATATTGGATTCTTTCTTGACCTATATGGAAGATTTGGATGGGGGACACACCTAGTGAAGTCTAAAACATTTACTTATCTGGGGATCCTTTTTAGCTCATCGTTTAGTTGGAATGCTCTTTTAACTTTAAGATCACACCACTATAGTAGGACTACCGAGGCCATCTTTAAATTGGCACATAGATTAAGGCACAAAACAATCAAAGAGCTAATAAATATATATATATATATATATATAAAAGAAAATGCATTTCAGCAGGGGGAACCGATGCAGGCTTCTAGGGCTATAGTAAAGCAGAAATTCTCCAAGGTGCAGAAAATTGTTTCACCCACAGATTACTTTCAGTTACCAGAGGCACTGCTAGCTTCTTATGCCATGAGGAACTAGGGCTACCGCATTTGGAGGATAGATTAGGCTCGCTCTGCTATTACTGAGGTTCAAGAGCTGGGGAAATCCGGAGGCGGGCTTCTTCAGAACTTGCACTTCTGACTGTCTGACTCTTGATAAGGTAGAGCGGATCCCTCGGCTCTCCTATTTGAAGAAAACATTTGAGACAATAGGTTTCCGAGATCTGTAGAACAACCCGCAAAAGATAACCCTTAACTGGAATGAAGCAGTTAAACAGCGTTATTTAGATTATTGCACAAAGCTGAGGTTGAATAGGGTCCAGACCAAGGAGATACTCTTTGGTTTCACCCACAAGAAGTTTATAACCTTATTTCAGTCAGTCAGTAAATAACTTTATTTTGGCGACTCGGGCCATAAAAGTACATTATCACAATCATAAAATCACCAGAAGAAATCCTGAAAACAATTAGAATACAGATATACAATTCATTTAAAATTGCTAGTTAAAAGGAAAAAAACTAATAAATAGAACAATTATTATTATGTAAACATCCATAGATTTAACAGAAGAGGACACAATTATATTTCTCCACTTTGTCACTTCAGAAAACCCCTGCGCTTACACCACATTCCATTCAGAAAACGCGAAAAAGAGAAGACAATGGGGGGATGTGTATGGTATTTTAGTATCCTAAAGGCCTGGAAACAATGCCTAAACCCTATATTTCTGCATATTGGGGCTATCCATCGTTTGGGAGGTAGGGAATATGCAGGGCAGATAAAAAACACATGTTTTACAGACTCTACATTGTGTTTACATGCCGGACATTCTTCCTTCTTCTTTGTGTCCCATTTACTGGTGAATTACATGAGTGGAAGTGTCCCCATTCTAAATTAAACATAGAGTTTCCTGGCCAAAGGTGGATGGATCACATCCAAATACTCTTCGTTCCTATATTTGGCTTTTATTTGAAGAAACTCTAATATCAGCCGGCCACCTGTTGATCTTTCTTGAAGAATTGCCAATTTATGGTGTCTGTAGAGCTGCACAAGATCTGACCTAGAGGTTAGTGGGCACAATAGTTCAGGTGTTTTCCAAAGGTCTTGCTTTCCTATCAAGATACTCAAGTCCTTTATATGGATGAGCCAATGGATTTTCTTGTTAATTAAACAGTTCAGGACCTCTCCAAATTCGGCTCTATACCAGGCCAGCTCTGGTGTTGCCCAGAGCCTACTCCAGAATGTAATTGGCCTTAAGGCGATCTCCTCGTCAATGGGTAGCAATCCCAAGTCCAGGCGGAGGGGATCTAGAGGGGTACTGGTAGGTAGGCCGACTATACGTCTCATGAAGTTATGTTCTGTTTTCATGAGATTAGAGGGCCTACAGTGACCCCATAATTCAACCCCGTATAGGGTAGCCCCCCTGGCCTGCGCTTTGTATATTTGAATGATAGGGGCGGCTGGCCTGAATGTAGCAGTTCTATGCATTTTCAGAATCCCCCCACTATCTGTGATAATTTCAGGGTTGCCTTAGCCAGTTGGGTGTCCCACTCCAGGTGTTCTGTTAGTATAATGCCTAAATACTCAAAGGTCCTCACTCTGTCCAATGTTTCACCGTCTAGGGATGGATTTGGACAGGTGTTTTTAGGGGGGTTGAAGATCATAAATTTGGTCTTGGTTAGGTTGATCTCCAAACCCCTCAATTTACAGAAATCAGCAAAACCATCCAGGGTGCGTTGTATGCCCATTGCTCTTTTGGACAACAACAAAGTGTCGTCCATGAACATCAAAGCAGGCACCCTCCCTGAAACTAGCCTTAGTGCATCACTATCGATAACACTGTTTAGGTGCTCGCTAAGCCCATTGATATAAAGGCAAAATAGAGTGGGGGCAAGGACACACCCCTGGCGAACTCCCTTTTTAACGGGGAAGCGCGCAGAGAGTTCCCCATGTTTTCCATATCTTACTTGAGCGTAAGTCCCCATATGTAGCCTCACTAGTACATCCAAGAGGTAAGATGGAATCCCTAGGTTGCACAATACTCACCAGAGTATTTCCCTGGGAACTAAGTCGAAGGCAGACTTCAGGTCGACGAAAATGAGATAGAGGCTGCCACCCTCTATACTCACCGTCTTCCAATAGAGCACGTGTAGTCACAATCGTACAGTGGCGTTAATATATGTCAGTATCACAATTAATGCCACCTTGGTATCCCGTAGGGCCACCCGATCCTTTAAGACCCACCCCTGCCCACAACTTTGTAATAACATTTCATGCATCAACCCCTTCCGGACAGTCAGGCAACAAGAGAATCAGCACATCGAGGTTGGAGTGAAGGAGGAGCTCCCAAAAGGCCCACTAGCCATCGCCCTACCCTCCGTCGAACCCATAATATGTCCCCCATTTGCTCCACACCCCAAGGAACTTTTTCGGGCATCCTCTCGCCTTGTAGGTGACTCTTTCTGCTGTCATGTACATGTCCATTCCCCTCTTCCACTCCCTGAGCTGGGGCGCTAGGGCTGCTTCCCATGTTCGAGCTACATCTCGTTTCTCCACTACCAGGGCTAGCATGGCGAAAATTAACTGTGGGTGACCCAAATCTAAGTCCATACAACAAACTCCGAAGTTCCAGAGGGTCTAAGAGAAGAAAAGGTGAGTACGCGGTGGGCAGAAATTAATTCAACAACAGACCAAAAAACTGACCATAGAGAGGTACGCAATGACAACTCAGTGGATGGTCAAAGGTACCCATCAGTCACCACTCGAGACCGCCCTTCATCATTTGGGATTTCTTTGTGGAACCATCGATGCAAGTTGGTAATGCATAGGCGAAGATAGACTAGGTGGTTAATAGTTCTCCTTTCCTAAATAGCAATAGTATGGTTCAATCACTTAATGAGACTGATAAGTGATATAGGTGTGGTATGACTGAGGGAGTGCAGTGCAAAAAATGAAATGAATGTGAAAAATAATTAGAAAAAGGTGTCTAAAATTAGATCAGGGAGCATATAACAAATTTTATTAGGATGATGCTCGCCTTTCTAAGTTTAAAAACATTTTTTATGTGTAGAGACAGTTTGAAAAATACGCTGTCTGAGATGGAGTTAGGTCGACATGTTTCAGCAATTATCAGACATAATGATCCTTGCTTTCTTCAGGACCTCTTAACACTAAATTGCTACTGCAAAAAGCAAATCAAAAGTGAATATAAATGGACAAATACTTAGAATCACCTGCAGTCTCCAGGCAAACTGTCTTGTCCTCGCTCACAGCTCGTGTCATTCACTGTAGAGTCAGAATAGACAAAGGTCAGACCAAATCTAAGTCCCCCAGAATGCCCAGCAGTATGAATTTGGGTTCAGTGGTAGTGTAGTGTCCAAAATTGTGCTCAGGTCCCCCAACACCCTACTTCAGTAGGTCTTTATGTCGGTGCCACAATAGACATATTTTATGCAGTTTTACATTTCATAAGAACGTCACTTGCAATTAGGAAACTTTAGGAAGAGCTATATATGTGATCATAGCATGCCTCTGTGGTTGATAATTATAATAAGTGCTGATATTTAAAAAAGGAGGACAGAAACCAACGATCTTATTATTGACCTATCTCTCTCCTGGATTCTTCTGTAAAGACACTTGGGAAGATTATCCTCCAAAAACTGGAAGCCTGGGTGGAGGAAGGTTTTTATCAGACGTGCAACTTGGTTTCCATCCTGGTGTGGGTACAGTAGAACAATCATTGAATCTGACCTTGCTTGGAGGAAAATATGTAAAAGCTAGGACAGATTTACTCCACATGCTATCCAAAGCCTTTGATCTTGTGGACAGGAAAAGACTCTGGACCTTGATGGAAGAGGCGGGCATCAAGCTTCCCTTAACACGCCTCCAAAAGCATTTGCTCTACGGTAAAATCGCCCAAGTCAAATATGGACAGAACGGGGAGTGCACCCCTTTTTTGGGTCTAATGGCAGAGTCAGATGGGGCTGCATTCTTGCCCCTTTTTTACATTAATTCGATAGATTCAGTTTTAGCATCAAAGGGGAAGGATCTACCTACGGTTGGTAACCGCCTAGTCCCTGTTTTATTGTTACTTCTAACATCTCATTGTGTCCATTATCTTCCAACAGAGGTCTCTCGTACACGATATGTGTGGCCAGTACAATCTGTGCTCCCATTATGGGTCAGCTCTTAGTGGTACAGTTTTGGGCTGGGCTTCTCCAATTGGGCGCCAATTTAGGGGATCCTCAATCCTAATGATTCTCTTCGCACCTTTTGGTCTTTTGCACCTTAGTGTGGTTATAAGTAATATCGATCTCTCTTTTGCTCTTATATCATGTGCTTGAAATGCTTTCAGTTAATTAGAAGCTGTTGAATCAAGATGGGTAATGTCACCTGGTGGATATTCACTCGTAGGAGGGTTTACATTTTTCAGTAATATAATCAACTTGATTTTCTACTCGCGTAATGGCAAGCTTGGTTCTGCAGTTTGTACCATGTATGCCCCTTTTCAGGTTTCTCTTACAATTTAATATTAGTCATTGGATTACATGCAGGACTTCTCATAACTTAGCCAGAATGACTGTGCATTCGCATTTGTTGGAGATTCAGCTACTACCTTTTTCAAGATCATCCTTCTATTTACTAATGCCACATGGGCGGACATTTCCTGAAGGTTTGTTATTTGCCGTTCTAGTTTAGAAGACTGCCACCTTGCGTTCCAGTGTCCGAAACATTTACTTCACCAATGATAGAATAATTGTTCCAGAGGAATTTCTGTATTGAGTTTCATGTATTCTGTTGTCTTCAATAATTCCTGAGAAGGCCATCTGCAGGGTCTCAGGGGAAAGTGAGGACAAGAGAAAGGCAGTGTCTTCCTCAATGAGGTACAAAATGTTGTTAGTACTGCTTGCTTGATAGGACTCCTCACTCACAGCTTATTATTGGTTATATACTGCTTAGAGCTGTTACATTCTAAAGTTATGCAGCTTCCTACAGTGGCATGGCCAGGTGGCACAAAGAAAATCAAGGGTAGGTTGGCAGGCTCCTCAAATAACTCTAAAGGACAACAATCACAGGGCTTATGTCTGCTGCAGTCGACTACTTTAGGGGCTTTTTGTCCCATAGCTTCTGAATTAGCCTGCTTCTTTTTCTTTATTTGCAGCTGCTGATTATTCCCCTGAAGTGATTTGGGTGTATAATGGCATTAGACTCTTGTTTTCTCCACCCAGTAGTCCTACTGTGAGTATAATTTCATTATATGTTGGTTATGTAGGTTTAGCTCCTTACTGTAGCTGAGCTGGAGTCTCTCCTTTCCCCATTATTCTGGCTTGTTTCACTTCAGAATCTTCCACTGTCATTGGCTCTTTCTTTTCTATGGCTAAAAAGTTGTATTTCCTGTCTTTTATGAAAGTTTGTGCAAAGCCTGCAACCTTGGTGTCCTCATCCTTGTAGCTACTTGGAACAACCAAGTAAACAGTAACCAATAGAGTACAGAGAACAGTGACAGAGCAAGGAGAGTATAAGTAGCAGCAATTGGAATGTTGATAAAAAGGTTAGTTGAAACGGTTGTCAGAACTCAAAGAGTTGGATGGAAGACTATTAATACATTCGTTAGAAATTCTCAATTTGACTAAGCCCTGAGGCTCGTATTTACTGCCGCCCCTTCTTCGCCCTACTAGACAGAACAGAGAACATCAGCAGTTACCCGGTAACATGTCCATAGCATCATATTGTTGGTCATCTTGCTTGTAATGCTTTCCGTCGTGCTGAAGTGAACTGCTGCTTGACTTTGGGTGGGTGGTCAGCTCAACTCGACTCTACTCCAAATCGAGCTGCAGGCCACATCAATCACCTTTCTGCTCGGCTCACGACAACTGCTCTCTCCCAGCTTGACAAGGTGCCCGTCATACTGAACCATAAAGACAATGGGAAGCAGGAAAGACGTAGCAGACGCTACAGTGCAAGTGAGAGAGCAAACATGTTTAGCCACTTCCGTGGTCACTGACTGCAGACATGGCTGCAATGCGATATGTGCATTCAAGCTTAGCCAAATAAGGAAGAGGAGCAAAGTCGCTTTGCCACTGTTCACCCTGTGGAAGTCACTGTATAGAGCACTGTTTACACATTGGCTAGCTCTTTGATGTGTTTGTCTATACTTTCTACTAAAATCAACAGCTGACTCATTGGTCTGAAAGAAAGCTGGTCCTCTAATAAACAAGTAGACAGCAACCATATTCTTGTTCAAACCACTTCCACATCAATCACAGGGTGAGGAGGTGGACCCGGGTAACTGGAACATCTAAAAGGAACCGAGGAGTTATGGAAGCCCCAGACGTAATGCTCCGCCTGGCGCTCCTTCTCACATCCCAACCAGGACTGTCAGCAAAAATGTCTGATTTTAACACTGTAAATTCACCTAATGGAATCTGGCTAATGATTACGTTTTCTGGGCCATATGCAACCAAGAAGCCAGATGATCTCTCAGTACTGGAAGAAGCAATGGAAGGGCCAGTTTAAAAAAAGATGAACAGGATCAACAAACATTTTGCACAGAAAACAATAAAAGCCACAAGGAACATCAGAAAACAATCAGAAACATTTCATGTCTTTGCTGGAAAACAGGAGAGGATGGAAAAAACTTGAAATTGCCATCACCTGTGTCTTTTTGTAGTAGAAAAGACGATCCCTTCCTGATATTGATGAGCAGAAGTTATGAGGAATTCAGCGACTTATTGATGTGTGTTACTTGTAGCCAATCAGAGCTCTTGCTTGTTAATACTTTTTACGCCACACCGGTGAAAATAAATACAAAAATAACCGTTCACGCTTTTAGAGCAGTGTCAATGTTGACATTCCTTGTTGTCACAATAAACTAATATAAATAGCTTGTGAAATCACTGGTCTGCGATTCTGTGTTGCAATCACTTTAACTACAAAAGCACTTGGCCTGCATTCACAAAACAGTTTCATGCAATTCTATGTTAGAGCACGGGTTTAAGCCCAAGTGATCTAGCTCTGGTTAAATACCTTTCTTTCTTTCCCAAAACTAAGAGAGCAAGATGTGGAGGAAGGTCTTTTCTTACAATGTAGCTAGACTCTGGAACACCCTGACCCTGCATCTTCGCTGGGAGTCTCATCTCTCAGAACTGTTCCGCAACCAGCGCTGGGATGCCTTAGGGTAGTTATGCGCTTAATGAATGCTGAATAATAATAATAGCTACATATGAAGAATGTATATAACCTTTACCCTGTAGTTTTTATTTCACATGACATTTACCCTGAGGCTTTTAGCACTAAGGTAGAGGTAAATGGGGGGTAGGGGTTATTTTAGGGCTACAGAGTCGATAGAGGTAATGGGGTAGGGGTGATTTTATGGTTATGGGTAGGCATGGGTCAGAGCTATATTAGGGTTAGGGGGTCGGAAGTGGCAGAGGGGGGTAAGGGGTGATTTTGGGGTTAAGGCATGGGTAGAGGCAAAGAGAGGAGTGGATGATTTTAGGGTTAAGGGGTGGATAGAGGGAAATGGGTTTGTTAGGGTTGAGGGGCATGTAAAGGGAGGTTTTACATCAAAAGTGGTTTGGAGAGGTTCCCTCCCCAAAACGGACCAAAAAGGGGGAAATTGGTGGAGTTGCTTCCCAAGCACAGGCCACATCAAAGGTTGGGCTTGGAGCGGGATACCCCGAAAACAGACAAAAAAGGGGTGGTTTGGAGGAGTTACCCTGCCCTAAAAAAACACAAAGAGGGTAGGTTGGGGGGTGAGGAGGATAATATTTCAGACTTTACAATGAGGGGTAAAGACATGCGTTGTAAAGCCCTGCATGGTATTACAACGCATTGTAAAGGTCAACATGTTGTAATAGTCACGGGGTAATGATGGCATGCGTGTGTTGTAAGAACTAATATTCCATATGAAAGGACAGCATGGATTACACAATGCACTGAGATCCACTGACAGTAACATACTACTTTTTACCATTGTTGCGGCGCACCGGGGGATTGCCCGGTGCCCGCAACGGCCAGTCCGGGCCTGAGAGGGGGGCACCATGACCCACTGGAAGAGTGACCTTTTAACCTCTCATAAGTCCATCCTAAATTCTTGCAGAACAACAGAGTGCAATAAATCCTGAAGGCAACTCCTGAAATGGGGGATGGGGCTTGTTATTTGCACTCCATTGCTAGGAGACAAGGCAAGCTAAACAAGCCTGTGTTTGGAAGCGGACAATCCTCGCAATGGATGGGTCTAAAGTGAGATGAGGGGCTTACATATTTCTCAAGAGAATTTGATACATAAGGGATTTCTTAAGTTCAGAGTGTCTGGCAGTGATTGCAGATGAACTTTATAAGGCCGATTTTCATTTCTTAAGTCAACAGTTTCAGATCAAGGCCTTTGTTTGTTATCTTCAGTTCTGCAAGGCCACCTATAAACCCGGAACATTCTTGTCTTTTATAAAGGTCTCTACTGGTTCAAGTTTACACCGGTAGTGTTATACGAGCTGAATATTACGTAATAATGTTCGACGGGCACACTGTGATTGCAACTGTACCCAATGAAAAGTTGTGTAAACTGCAAGTAACCTAACACAATCAATTGCGTCTGGTCAAGAACATACATTGGCAGATAGTTTGAAAGGAAGGCCAGACCTCTCAGCCACAACAACTGCTGCAGAATCTGCCTCTGTGGTGCAACGGGGGGAGCCAGAGAGTCCCAGACAACTATTTTACACAGAACATTATGCAAGAACCAGAGTTGCAATGGACAATGAAAACAGGGTCAAAGTTCAATCCCCCAACTAGGCAGGTAAACACAGGCAGCCCGTTCTGGCATAGTGTGTGCAAGGAGTAAGATGCGCCCATAATTGGGGACAACAAAAAAATATGAATTAAGGAGAGGAAAAAACAGACATTTTCCGAAATGTATGAATTAAGCAGAGGAAAAACAGACATTTTCCTAAATACTAATAGTTCATAAAAGAACTTACCATTTCAACTGACCCATCTTTTGTATAATAAAGCAGCTGGTAGCGGCGAATTAGAGCAGCATTTGGGTCATACCATTCAGCAATGAAAGCGCATCGGTCTTCCTCACTCTGAAAAACAGTATCATAAATAATGAGCAAAGCGTAATATATGGTAGCCAAGCGGCAACATCAAATTCAGCCCATGAGAAAATGACAGGTTTATATTTATGAAAAGTTTTCTAGCATCAAAACGTGCAGGGCTGTTGACTACATCTGGAGAATAAGCAGACAAGGAGACCCACTAAACACTTAACCGAGTTAGTCTGAGCCTCTAGGTGTCCACCATTTAAAAAAAATGAAAGGAGTGTATCATGATGTAATTGCAAACATTATTAGTCTTTGTGAGGCAAACCTCCCTATTCGGGACCACATAAATGCTGAACTACGCAACAGGCTAGACGTCATCGAGAGTCCTATTATGCAATAAGCCACTTTCGGCTCAGTGCACCTGTTGGGATCTTTTCCTGGCCACAGGATGGTTAGTGGTACTGGGAAGTGTCCACTTGAGTACTCTTGTTTATTAGCTGCTTCTGATTCCCCAACAGGATTGTAGGTGGAAGTCCTACAAGGATGGTTCCAACTGTTCTGAGCACAAGATTACCAACCTTGTCCAAGAGGACAGATCTCTTGGATCTGGTTTGTAAAGGGATACCCTAGCATTCCTATATTTAGGAAAAGACACATGTATCGATTGCCAAAGGTGAGCAAGGTGATTCAAAGATCTTATTCAACTATCCTCTTGCTATAGGTCCAGGTGCTCACTACCAGCCAGTAGCGCAGCTATCCCGGGTGCAGTACAGGTCCACCAGCAGCCACAGTCCTTAGGTGCCACAGGCACATCATCTAAATCAACCAAAGGAGGTGAGGAAGAAGAAACTCAGAGGGTTGGTTCCCCTTCCCAGAGCTTGTAATCATCACGGTAGAAACAACCCTTGTTAAAATCTCAAAATCTCCATCCCTTTTACTAGCAAGGGAACCCGAAAGTTGGTTTTAAATGGTTCTGACCCTCTAGGAGCTACTAGTGGCATGCGTCATCATCTAGTCCTCATTCAGATACCTTGCATATCTGGAGGGTGCTACCTTGAGCTTTAAGGGAGCACTTATGTTGGGCAAGGGGATCCAAGATTTTAATTTCTTGTGGGCTACCTCCAAACTTGTTTTATGTTTAGGTTCTTTGGCAAAGTTAAAAGTGAAAGTGACGCTTCGAAAGTGTAACTGCTCCGGTGTCTACATGTTTCAGCCACCTAATGCTCTCATGAGGATTGTGTGGCTTTTCTAATGACCAATCTCAGATCCTTACTGTCTCACTCTTTTCCATATTATAATCTTAACACCACTAACAGTTTTTCTGGGCATGAATTACACTCACACAGATTGCACTGGTGTAGATCATATGAAAAATGTGTCTTATTATCATCCTTATTGTCTGTCCTGTGCCCAATAGGGCACTAGAGTTGGGTGGGCCTTGTAGTCACACATTCATCAAAGGTCACCATCCTCAATTCCTCCACTCATGTACTCCAGCTGGAGTGTGTGTGAGATGAACACATGCACAGAAAATCAGTTCATGATATTAAGATTATCATTAGCAGGCTACGGTTTATGAGCAAATGCTTGCTACGTTTATAATAAGTACAGTCACATGTGAATGTTTGCTGAGGACTGCTACATAGTATTTAAACCAAAGAACATGAACCTATTTTGACTACTTTTTACTTACTTTTATATTATTTCTTCACCTCCATGGTTGTGACTGTAGAGTTGACCTTGTTTCCTTAAAGTTTGTCCTGAATTTGGACCCTTTGCCTTGAATGTTTACAATCACTGCCCAGAATTTGCCTCCATACTAGTTGGTCACTCTGGTCGTTCGTGACATTCTCTTGGGAAGGTTGAAATAAATGACGGGTCACTATGGAGTGGATTTAATCCTTCCTCCATAACCGCAGCAAACACATCCAGATGAGATCAGTGGAACTGTCCTCATGAATGTTGACATGTGGTATCCCACATGGAGCATCTCTAGTCTGACTACTGTTAAATGTGTATGTGCACCCCTGAGAGCAACAGCTTAAAAAAAAATATTCATTTGTTTTCTGCACAATATAAATGGTGCAGTTGATGCATTATATCTTATGTCCAAATATAGACATGTATGGAACCAGCAAGCCGCACAGAGGGGCCAGAATAACTGGGCAGCACGTTCAAACAACTACCCCATTAACCATATTTAGCAACAATTCCACGTCATGTTGCCACCTAATACGGTTAATGGGGGCAGGGCATTTGGTATGTAAAATAGAGCATACATCAGCACACTCCACATCCTAATGTAATTTCACATCAGACCTGCTTCTCAGCAAATTAATCCTCTCAGTAACCATTCACTCCAGCACATCTCAATGCTACATGGTCATTGAGGGGTCAGCAGTGTGGGGCTTGTACACTAGGCCAGCAGGAGGCATAGATCCACAAATTGTTACCTTCTCCTTAAGCAGTATTCAATGCAAACCCAACATGCAGCGATTAACACAACATTCAGTGGTTGCCCCAGCAACATCATACAACTGAGTCATCACTCCATTCAGAATACACCGGCCACTGGACACAGCAAGTCCAGAATCCTCCAATTTCCCTTGCGATCTGGAACAGGAGTCTAAAGGGAGATGCATTCTGTGCTGTATAGCTGGGGTGAGATACTATGCTCACCTTCTTGTTCAGCATCAAAAGAACTATCAACGCTCAAATCCTGTTTCGACATGAAAGCAGACGTCTGATCTTGCCAACAACATGACATAACTGGACCATGTGTTTAATTGCATGAAGTAGAGTTTCCTCTGAGTAACTGGTGTCAAGGCTTAGCTTCCAGTACTGGAGGAAGTAGTCAACAATCAGCTGCCATTTAACTAGACACCAAAACTAGAAAGCCTCCATTAGCCACATTGAAAGTAACGAACCTGAGAGTTCTCATCAACTCTGAACATTCATTTGCTCCTAGTTTAACACAGTGATTAAGTGCCAAGCTACTGCTTTCTCTAATCTGCGAATTCCTTCCTCTACTCCAAAGTGCCTACTGGTTGGAGCTGTAATGAGCCTTGGGGTGGCACATCTGCCCTACTACAACGTCAACTAATTTGGGTTCCCTGTTATCTCTCCCAGGCTTACTCTCCCTAACTCCCCTAACTCCTTCCCCCCCAAAAGAAATACCTTGAAACCTGACATGATCCCATCCTCCGCTTGGTCATCACTATATCCGTTCCCTTCTTCCCATAAACATTTGGAGAAGAAAAAAAGGATAGCTGTGACTCTGCAACCTTTCATCTTCCCCAAACATCTTTCTGATGCAATAATAAAATACATAGCACCTTACCAGCCAATTTATGTTTGCCACTCTCTGGGTCTTCCCTCTGCCTTCTATATTATCCCAAGTGCCCATATGGTCCCGCCATGTGTCACACAGTATCACAGAGTCAACTGTTGAATAGTTGAAAACAAACTGTGAGCACCAAGGGTGGGTATAGAGTAGGTTTACAGCTCGTGTATGGTGGTGCTGCCCACTAGATGTCCAGGTGGGTGTCTGTCAATCAATCAATCAATAAACGTTTATAAAGAGCGGCAAATCATCTGTGAAGGTCTTGAGGAGCTGGAAATGTTGACTTCTGCCTGGTGGTTTGATCTTTCAAACATCCAGGTCTTTAGTTCTTTCCTGACTTGCTGGAGGGACGGTGCAGTCCTGAGGTGCATTGGGGGGGGTGGGGTTGTTCATGCCTTAACTGACAGGTGCGAGGAGCGTCCTCCACTGCTGGTTCAGCGGATCCATGGACAGTCTGTGAGGGAGAGGGAAGCAGATCGTATGTGTCTGGTTGGTAGGTGGAAGATCAGGCGTTTGTTGCTGTATGGGGTTGGTCACCACCGCTGGAGATCAGCAGCAGCTCATAAGATTTTTTTTGCATTATTGGGGAATGTAGAAGTGGGACTGTGTCTGGCATAACATCGAACTCCCCCTTCCCTCTCCCCCAGACGGTGAAAACATTTTCAAAGTAGGCAGTTCTCCAAATGTCATGCTCTCCATCTCAAGCAGACAGCAAGGTCTGTACTGGCAGCAGCCAGGACAGACCGGTCAGCACATAGAACCCCCCCCGCCTCCCTTGGTTCTCCACAACGCTCATATTCCAACCATCTACTCTGGCCCATCCACCGTCACCACTGCTGAGTCTTCAGAGACCTGTGGGAGTCGGGTGAGACGGCGACCCACCACCACAGCACTAAAAGGGATCTACTGGAGTACCTAAAGTGATCACTTCAGAGAATCAGTCATTACTGTGCGTGTTCCACATATAAAGGAATCGATGAACTAAACAAATCTACCTGCAAGCATTCAGCAATTCCCACATAATGCCATGAAATAGAAGAATTAATGCCCAACAAACCAAGTCATAGAAGTGGCAACAAACAGCACAATGCTAGCTACACCTACAATATCAGAACACATTATTTGAACAACATAAAGCACACAGTTCTTAAAAAAAATAATACCGGCTAATTGCAAACTGGCAACGACTTTTCAATTATGAAAATCGCTTCTAGCTCCCCCCTCACAGTGCAGATGGCACTGCGAGGAGGCACTCCATCTGCAGAAACAACGTATTTTCGTGAAAATAACATTTACAGCATCCAAGGACGTTTAAAGATGATCGGGATGTTCTGATTAAATGACAGTTATGGTGCAGCTCAGACGACAAGCGTAAGACGAGTTAACACATGATGTACTTTGAACATGCTCTTTGCTAACGAGTTCTGCTATAAACCAGCTGATTCCAATTAATTCCTTGTCGCCCATCCACGGTCGCATTACTGTTTTAACCGTGTACATTTGAATTTCAGCATTTCTCTGCCACTGCCTGATACTGACTCACGAGGGGCATTTTCAGATTACAAGAGACCTCTGCAAATGTAAAACTGGGCCTCAGAGAGTGACAAGAAGAACTGGGGGGGGTGTTATGTTTTCATATAATCTCTCTTTCTTGATATTATGACCTCCGAGCGAGTGGGTAGCAAGGTTGCATGAGCCCTAATGCAAACAAGGCCAGTGGGAACCCCGTCCCTCTGTCTGGTAGGAAAAAAACTCAATTGATGTACAGTGCTCTACTCGCATGGGCAGGTCCCGGTGCCACTGCACCTGATGCACCAATGCCAGCTACGCTACCGAGGAGAGAAAATCAATGTGGGAGAGAAATTCCGAAATCGATGGAAGGAGGCTAATATGAGAGAGATTAGGCGAGATATACTGTGCACAAAGGTGTAGCAGCAGGCCGTTACATACCAGTCCGGTTTGCTGTCAAACTGAAACCAACCCTAGTATTACGGAGTACCCAGGTGAACGCGGATTACTTAAAATCTGAGGCGCAGTAACCAATCTGAACACGCAGGGTGAGGTGAAGAGCGGGCGGACAGCCAGCGCAGGAGCTGTTTTTCAAGTGAGGGTTCCTAGCGCCTTGCTGACTCTTACTGTGATCTTCTACAACTCGATGGATGCTGTCTAGGGCCTGAAAGATAGCTGCAAGCCTGCATATTCGTTCAGCTGTCTATTTCCTCATACAACCAATGGCTCTGCTGTCTGAGGTCTCAATAAGTAAAGGCTGTGCTGCCCGAGAAAGAGCTGTGCAGTTTATTGCTATAGGCTGAAAGTGCTACATCATCTAAGTGATAGGTCGCCTGACTGAGGTCAATGCCTGTAAGGTGAGTGTAAAACGAACCTAGCTGTGCTTTCTGAATCCAAAGCATAAATGTTGCGTGACAGCTCTTCTGTGCTAGGCCTCAGTATGGAACAGGTGTGCAGCATGAGAAATGTCTCCGTGTAAACTGCCAGTAACGTGCTCTGTGCCAGTGGAGGAATTATTCTGCTGTGGTTCTGCTGTCTAAAGCCAGGCCTTGTCGATCTGTGTACCTTGTGCGACAGATTTGCTACGTGAGAACCAAGACTTATGTTATGCTCTTAGTCATTATAGTTCTGCAATTTTATGGGGTTGAGGAGGCATAACCCGCTACTAAAGTTTGTTTTTTAACAGTACAATTACTCTACAAACATACACCTACCTAGTAGATATATTACAACTATGCAAAAAAACACTGACTGTTTTTGAGGCCTTGAAATATAGGGAATATACAAACTCAATGACTGTGTATTAGTCCAATGTTACTTTATTCCTGAATCACAAGATATTTTTGTGATTCAAGAATAAAGTAACATTGGACTAATACTCAGTCACTGAGTTTGTATATTCTCTATATTTCAAGATCTCAAAAACAGTCAGTGTTTTTTTGCATAGTTGTAATATATCTTCGTGAGCTAATAAGTTATAAACCGGGTTCAAGAAGCGTCACGGAAATAGCAAGGTCTGCGTTTAGAACCTTCTTGTTTTCTAAGTCTTGCATTATTCCAAGGTTACTAAAATGGATTTCTTTGGGTAGAAATAAACATTCATTAGTAAGTGCAATATAAATGGCTATTAGAATGATGAATCATATAAACAGATATATTCGACTTTTTTATATAGTGTAATCATATCTCTTATAGGCAGTGCTTGAAAAGTAAGAAATCTGCTTCAAAATCATAGTTGACCTCTTAAGCACCTCTGAAATGACACCAAACTGAGAGTCCAACCAATGATATTGGCACTCTGCTACCTCCTAGTCAGACTGAAGCTCGAACAAAAGAAGGGGGGATGGCCCTTTAAGTGAGGTATTTATATTAGGCTTGACCAGAATTAAATATAAGAGATTTCTTGGGGAATACTAAGACAGGAAGCCTTGAATCCACCTCATGCCTCCTTAGTCCACTACCAGACACGCCCCTTATCTCACTCCTGCAGGTTCCTGCTTTCTCTTTTTTGTGACGGTTTTGCCATCTTTCTCTTCACCCGTCTTTCCGATCTGTGTAATTTCCCTCTTTTGTACTCGGTAAAATATAAGATGCAGTAATTGCCGGTGCCCCCCACCGGCAACCTTCTGCTCAAATTAAGCACTGTCAGGGTACGGCGAATTGTGTCAAAGTGTTGGTAGATTGCAACGGTCCACAGCACCTTTCAATGGGGCGCGTCCTGTTGGTTCAGTAATGTCTGTTGGATCTAGAATCTGACTAGACCCCCAATAATCCAGCACTTCCAAAGGTGGAAAGAGTCCTAGAGGAGCGATTTTCCACTTTCCCAACAGTCTGTTAGAAAATCAGGGTCATGCAATACTTTAAAGGTTCACCTTGTCTCAGACTGTTCCGTGGCGTCATCTACCTTTGATGTCGTCAACTGCAAATCAGTTAAGAGAGACTTGACGCGGTAAATCAGCAAAGGGAGATTTGAGCTGGACAAAGTGCAGGCACAGAGATAGGCCTGCCATAGGGGGAAGAAATGTACTTGGGCACATCATGCAAACATAGGGGGAAGGAGAAGAAGGGGTGGGTGGGAGAGAAAACTGGAACACGTGACAGCTGGAGGGAAGAAAAGGCCACAATAAGGAGACCAGGCAGGAGATCAGCATTGAGGCTGGTGGCAGAAAACAAGACATTCAGGAAGGAACCCAACAGTCAATAGGAGGGTCAGCAAGGGTTGCAAGGCTATCCTCGTACAGTTACAGTATCAATTACTCTAAAAAGTCACCCTGCAGAAGTTCAACAAAAACTGCAATGCAACACAGTAATAACAAGTGGGCCACCCACAAACGCGTCACAATCTTTTTTTTTTTTTTATCTTCTATTTTAAACTATTCACCTACAGCATGCGCCTACAAAAGCAGAATTTGGTGGTGTAGATAACTTAGATCTGTGCAAGACTTTGAGCCTCATTCTCAAAAGCACAGCCCGCTAACTACTCTGCAGATTTTAAGTTGGGAACATTTTTGAAACACCACAGTCTGAGTCTCTGAAAGTTAATCAATTGCCTCCCTTGGCAGCGAAAATGGAACAAAACATCAAGAGAACAATGAAGGTTTTGAGAGCAAAAGTACTCAGAGCAGAAAAAAAGAGGTTGCTTGCCTTTGTGAAAACTCTCATACTCTTCGACACGTGTTTTTTCATTCTTAACGTATGCTATGATGAAAGGAAGTCACCTGTCTCTAACTGCATAGACAATCTAATTTTTTCAAGCACTATCATGTTGGGCTCATGATTTTATGAAAAAATTAGGCATAGTGATGTGTCTCTTAACTAACGAGATTCTTTTATTTGTCAAATGCCGCCCCCCAGAGATTGAGGTTGTTAGAACTTGTTCTGGCTGCCATGACGTTTATACTAGGGTTGAGATAGTTTGGAAGTTCTCCTCTGAAATGAACTTGACTGTCAGGTGCTCAACCTATGTTAAGAGTATTTATGGAGCCTTTAAATTGCCTGGGAGGTTCCATCAAATAGGTCTCAAACATAGATTTTAGGACAGTCAGACACGTGGTTAATGCACGCACACAACTGGCTCTTTTACAACTAACTTGAATGACATTTCAAAAATGAAGTCACTCGGGTAACTTTTTTGGGGGCTTTGGCTCTGAAAAATATCTGAAGACCGGTTTTGTAGTATTTAAGGTATGCGTTTGTTCGGTTTGGGCAGTTACCTTTCCAAACAATTAAATTCAACCGTAAAAATACAAAATAAACAGTGTTGTTATTGCAGGTTTTGTGGATTCAAGAACAAAGGCCTCTTTCATTTACTATGCTCCTGTCGTGGACTGAGACAGTAAATAATTCCCATCCTTAGAACATCTATCATTCTACGGGCCAATCTACAGCACGAAGAGGTATGTTAACTTAGAATAAACAACTTTGTTAGCAGATTGGTCAAAATAGGGGGACTTGTCACACAATGATTAGCCCATTGCCCTGTAAAATGGTATTAATGAACTTAGACGTACTGTAGATGGAGGGAATACATTCCAAATAACCAAACGGCAGGGTTTCTTTAATTTGATCTTAACCAGTGCAGTTTATTTTGTAAACAGGGACAAACTAAAGAGCTGTGGCTATATGTATAGACATGCAATAGCGATACAATCGATGGTCGTGTTCAATAAATTGGTTTTTAGTCTTCATTTTTAAGGATAGGTCAAGAATTCCAATTAGAAGGGACGTCGTCCGCCATGATTCAAGATGGCTGTTAATCAATATGGGCGCCTAAAGGGCAAGTCCTTGATTAAAAAGGGCCTCTCCGGCTCTATATTGATGCATTGTTCTCTGTGGAAGCCTCTGCATTGAGTGGAGATTGAAGCCCTCCGCTTCCACATCAGTGGCTGTGATGTCACACGATAAAGTGAAACCAGAGGCGCTGGATAGCCATGGCACTAGTGAGGTCAAAGTCCAGGAGTTTACCGTCATCTGGTGATCAGGTGCCTGTGGGAACTAGAGTGCATGAAGGCAGTAGTTGACTGCCCGAGGTTGTGGAGGGCAGCGTCAGACAGCAGAAGCGCCATCTCTCGTGTAGTCCAATGGGGTAGATTAGGGGCAAAGCATAATCTTGGGAGACTTGGAGTGCCAGTGACTCAGGAGACTCTCTTGTTCTAACTTAGCAGGAGACGCTTGGACCAGGTCCGTGCAGTAGACATCATTGAGGCCTGAGAGGTGGTGGTCGTATGACAAGGGGAGAGGTAGGGGAGTGGCAAAGCAGATGCTGTCAGGCAGAGAGGTGCTCAATACCCTGGAATTAAAAGATCGGAGAGTAGACAAAGGAGTGGGGAACAGTACAGCTGGCTTCTTTATAGTAAACGTGGGGTGCAGTATGGGAGGCATTTTAAGCAGTTATCACGGTCAAGCCTTACCAGTATCATTGGAGAAGATAGAAGAAGACTTAAAAGGTTATTGAGATTGAGGAAGAACTGATACAATTAGAAAAAGAGCAAAACGTTACTCTTATCTGTTAATAGATCACAGGATATTAGTGAAAAAGCCATTTAAGAGCACCACTTGATGATGAAGCAAAGAATCCCTATTTAAACATCCAGAAAAGACTAAATGAAGTGGGAAATAAATCCAGGAAACTGACTGTGTGACTAAGAAGAAGGGCAAAAGGAGATAGAAAGACAACAAATCAGTGGCGTTAATGAATATAATTATTCCCAGCCTACTGCTTTCTAACTTCCAGTAAAACAATTAAACACCATCTTTCAGTGGGAGATTGAAGAGATCTTGCAAGGATGTTCCTGTTCTCTCAACACTAGCAGACTATGAAGACAGGTCCGTCTGAGTTCTGAATATGGGCTCAATATTTGATCTAATTTGTCATTGCAACTAGCAACCCATCTGTAATACTCCTCTAAAATGTGTTCTAGAAACTGCAAGTTTCAGTGCTATGTAGACAAGACCATTGTGATTTCACCTATGGGCGGACCAACCATTATCTCGGACAGGTGGCTGCATTGTCGGCTTCAAAAATAGTTCCCAAGTGGTTTAGAGCCATTTCCCTGGGCATTGCTTCTCTGTGGCTGGTCCCATTCTCCCCATTAACATCTCTAAAGGTAAAGGCATATCCCTCTTTCTAAACCTGTTCCATGACTTTGGCTAGAACTGGAATGTCCCTGCATGGTTTTACAGACATGCGGCCCTACCCACAGTAACTCAATTTTAGTGTTCACTGGTATCCTGATTTTTTTTAGTGTGCCCTGTGCACAGGACAAAGGTCTGCATGCTGAGGTCTCAGTGTGAAAGGTTCTGAGAAACAGACCATGGCTCTATGGTCTGGAGGGGCATAGTGAGTGTGCCTTTCTATGACACGCACTACTGACAGTGTCCCAGAACACAATCATGGTGCGGTGGTAGTAGCATACTGCTTTTCTTTCCTTGAAGAGTGAGATGCCTACTAGCCTTACTGTGGTAAATTTCCACTACCATGATTTGCTCAGACTCTGCATTGACATCTGTGAGTGGTGTGTGTACAGGGAGTATATATGGTGACTGATAATCTGGATCCATGTTGATTGCAAGTGAGATCAATTTTGTATTGCCTCTGATAAAGCTATGCCACAAGATGGACAAGGGGCAAGCTCACCAGACTAGCATAGTGTACTGCTGGCTTTTCTAAGCTTTGGGTTTAGTATCGGGCACTAAGGAGTGGGAGGATGGGGACAGGGCTGTTTCAGTTATATAGCAGTGACCTTTTTTAGCAGAGGCCTGCTGATTTTCTCTTCTTGAGCACCACCCTTTGGCTCGATGGAGTTAATGGGGAGATGGAGGCAGCATTTTCCTTTGTTGTGCAGAGGGAAACATTTAGGCAAGGACTGTCCCTTTGCCTCTCCCAGAGGTGCTTCTCCCAAGACTGATGTCTGTCAGGTACAAGGTACCTACGCAGCTATAGTGGAGTCTGGCTCTGGGTCACCCCATCGGCCGCCACCTACCCATCCGGGCATCGGCCATTGTTTTTCACGGTTCTCCATGCTTTTATCTGTCTCTCTCTTTGACTACTTTGACTGCTTTATTCCCCCTGGAGTACTTTCCCCCTACAGATCTATCTGACTCGGTCTCCTTTCCTCTCCCCTGTTTACCTTTCCCCCACTACCTTCCATTCCCCATATGACGTGTGGCTTGGGTGTGCTACACACTCATTTCTTGTATTATTGTGTAAGCTCATGTTTTTCTCCCAAGCGTTTACTGGTAACTGCAACTATAACTGATGTAACTATGTAACAATGTTCTGATGCAATGTCCTATCTCATGTAAAGCGCTCTGATACCTCCGGGTCTAGCCAGCGCTATATAAAACTTTTCAAATACATAAATAAATAAATAATGTGGTCATGATGATCAAGGGTAATGAGTCAATAGCTCAGTCCTTTATGTCTTATTTGCATATGCAGTTAGTGTAGATGTGACTGTGTCAGTCCCCAGACCTTTTGTGGGGGGGAATAGCAATCCACAGGCTGTCAGTAGAAGACAAAAACCTGCAGGATTCCAACCCGATGATGGAAAAGGTTGGGGAAAAGATTGCCCCGCATTAGAGTGGAAAGGTACCAGAGTAGAATGGTCTACTCACACAATTTTATAAATGTATGGCTGGGAAAATCAAGGCACACTTGTTTCAAATGACTGGGATGGCTGAAAAGAAGGGTGTCTAATTCCAGACTTCAGAATGGCCACTAATGTACTGAGATGCAAATTGATGAATCAGAAAATGGATGGTCATCAAAGAGGCCAATAAATCACAAAATCTGGCAAAAATACTAGAAAATAGCTCAAATAAAATAACTGAAAAGCTAGTGCACCCTGATCATACAGAAGTTATGCGAAATAGAAGTATGAGACTGAATTGCAGAAGACTGTATGGGTTAGTAGAGTATACGAACATGGTGACTCAGTCTACTATGGCGCTTTCACTCAGTCCTGAGGAAACACTTGATTCAGTCCAGTGGTCTCATGTGCTTCCTATTCTTTAAAATAAGTGCTTTGGGTGATTATTCCTGTCCTGTGGCAAGTTAGTGTACATTAAAACAATGGGTAGGAGCGAGTAGAGTCCCACTGGACCCCTTCAAATTGTGAAAAGGTACAAAGCAGGGTTTCAATTTATCACCACTACTACCTGACCTGGTCTTAGAGTGTTGGTGTGCTGGATCAGGAGAAACACTCTTATGAGATGCCTCCGATGGGAGGAGAGAATTTTGCACTGGATGAAAGAATTTCACTGCATGCAGCTGATATTCCTCTCTTTGTCTCGATGATAAATCTTCCTTAAACAGATAAGTATGTATATTTTGTTTGTTTGTTATGTTAATGCACTAATCACCGAGAGGATATCCAGGCACTTGCAGGTGTGTAGGTTTGTGGTCAACAAGATGCTTATACGACGAGCCAGACCTTCAGCTTCTTGAAGAACTCAAGCAGTGATGAGGGGACTCCGTTGTGTTGAAAAAGTTGTTCCATGTATTGAGTGCAATGTAGGAGAATGAGCGATCTCCAGTTTCGCTTTTGAAGACGTGGGGAACATGTGCGAGTGAGAATGAAGCAGAGCATAGGTGTCTGGTGGGTTGGTGAAAGTGTATTTGGCTATTCAGGTATTCTGCTGCTGCGTTGTGTAGGGCTTTGTATGTGTGTGTGAGAACTTTAAATTGGCTTCGCTTGTGAATGGAGAGCCAGTGAAGCTTCCTGAGGTGTGGAGTAATGTGGGTGCGGCATGGGAGATCGAGTATGAGTCATGCATGCAGCAGTGTTCTGGATGGTCTGGAGGCTGGGTAGGAGTTGTTTGGAGATTCCGGTGTAGAGAGTCAGGGCCGGACTGGCTGTAGCAGGCACCGGAGACTTTTCCCCGGTGGGCCGCCAGGGTGGGAGCCGGGTGGGAGCCCTGAGGGCCGTTTTTGTAATTGGGATCAGTTTTGCAGCATAGCTACAATCTCAGCCCCCTGTAACAAAATCGGCTGAAGCCGGCCCCGGCAAACAGCACTGCTGCCCCCCCCTTTCAGCCCCACCCGGGGGGGCTGGCCAAGCAGTTTGCAAGGACCAGTTTCGGTTCCCAGTCCGGCCATGTAGAGAGTGTTGCCGTAGTCCATCCAGCTAATGAGGAGTGTTTGCGTGACAGTCCATCTGGTGTTCTGAGGTAACCATTTGAAGATTTTTCGCAGCATGCATAGGATGTGTAAATAGGAGGTGAACACTGGGGTAACTTGAGCAACCACGTTGAGCTTATCATCTAGAATAATCCCTAGATTTTTTGCATGGTCTGTGGGTGTTGATCATAGCTCTGATGGCCACCAGGTGGAGTCTCATGGGGAGGTCTTGTTGCCGAATATCAGTATTTCCGTCTTGTTGGAGTTGAGTTGCAGGCAGTTGGTTCCCATTATCCAGTCTGCTAGCATGGTCATGCAGTTGGTGAAGTTAGTTCTGGCAGTGGTTGTTTTGTCCATCAGGAAGGGGATTAGCTGGGTGGCATTGGTGTAGGAGATGATGGTGATGTCTTGTGATCGGATGATGTTCGCGAGCAGTGTCATGTTGAAAAGGGTAGGGCTAAGGGACGATCCCGTGGTACTCCACATCACAATTTCTTGGTCTCTGATGTGACGTTTGGCAGCCTGATCCTTTAGGTTCTTCCTGTGTGGAAGGAACAGGTCCATGCAAGAGCGTATCATTGTATGCCAATCTTGTGGAGTCTTCTAATGAGGGTGTTATGGGAGACAGTCTCGGAGGCTGCATAGAGGTCCAACGGGATAAGGGTCGCTGTTTCTCCTCAGTCCAGGATGATTCGAATGTCATTGGTGGCGAGATGAGCGCTGTTTTGGTGCTGTGGTTTTTTCTTAATCCTGATAGAATGTTGTCTAGAAGATGGTCAAGTTTGAGGTCAAATGTGATTTGCTTATTGATGGCCTTCTCAATAACTTTGGGTGAATATGGAAGCAGTGAGATGGGTCAGAAGTTGCTCAGTTGATTTGGTCGGGCTGTGGGCTTCTTGAGGAGGGCGTTGATTTCTGCAAGTGTCCATTCATCTGGGAAAGTGGAAGGCGTGATGAAGGTGTTGATGATGGGGGTGGGGTGGTGCTTATTGGGGGCCTTGAGTAAGTGGTCTGCATGATTGCTGCTGTGTTGTTTCTGGTGAGGGTTATCTATCTGGTCAGGTGGCCTTCTTGGTCAGTGGTGGGTAAGTTAGCAATGAGTTCTCTGGGGTTGGGTTAGTGTGCAAAGTTACTGCAGATGTTTGCGGTTTTGCTGTGGAAGAAGTTGGATAGGTTGTTGCAGAGTTGTCGGGAGGCAGAAACGTTGGTGACAGTGGCTAAGGGCAAGGTGAAATACTTAACGATCAAGAAGATCTCCTTGCAGATGTTGGAGCTTCCTTCGCTGTAGTCCACTTGAGCTTTTTTCTCGGTCTCCCTTATTTGCTGGTAATAGTGTCAGAGTGCAGCCTTGTAGATAGTTCTGTCAGTGGTGTCGTGTCTGGCTCTCCATTTCCTTTCTAGCTGTTTACAGTGTCATTTGCTGTCTCAGAGGTCTTGTGTGTACCAGCTGGCTTTCTTGTATGATCCACTATGCTTGTTGGGTTTGAAGGGTGCGAGGGAGTCCACGCAGTTCTTGACCCAATTGTTGAAGTTGTTGATGTCCTTGTCGAGGTTATCTGTGGGGCTGGGTTGATCCATGCTGAGGGCACTGAGCCAGTCTGCTTCTGTGATTTTGCCCCAGCTGTGACTTGGAATGCTGAAAAGGGGTGTTGACTTGAAGTGTGTTCATTTAGAAGTGGATGATGGAGTGGTCGGTTCAAGTAAGCATTGTGTCGGAGTTGTATTTGATGCTGTCACTTTGGTAAAGATGGGTCCCAGTGTTTGTCCTGTGGTGTGTGTTGGTTCTGAGACTAACTGAGTGAGTCCGATGTTGCTAAAGCTTTTGAGGAGTGCTATGGAGTAGGGGTTGTTTCGGTCTTCCAGGTAAAAGTTGAGGTCAACAAGAAGAAGGTACGCTCTGGAGTCAATGGCGAGTGGAGCGAAGAAGTTGGTGATGAGGTTGGTAAAGGTAGGTCGGGTCTGGGTGATCAGAAGGTGAGGGTTCCTTTCGGGGTGAAGTTTTCGGAGATTTGCAATTTGAAGAGAATGGGGTAGCGTTCTCTGTGGATGTTGTGCATTTGATGGATTCCTTGTAGATAATAATGAGTACTCCTCCTGGCTTGTGAAGGTGGTGCTGTTAAGTGATCTTGTAGCCCACTGGGATGGCCGTGGAGATATCGGGAGCTGATGAGGGGTTGAGTCAGGTCTCTGTGATAAAGAGGATGTTGGGTGCGTCGCTACTAAGCAGATTGTGTTTTTGCTAACTGATCCCATGTTGAGAAGCATGCATGCGAGTGGGTCTTAACGTGCAGTTTTGTTGTGGCATGCGGTGTAGAGTGGGGGGTACAGGTGGTGTTGGAGCATGTGTGCCGTGTGTGTTGAGAGGGGTGTTGAAGGCCCTGTTAGTATTATCCTGTAGGATGCGTGTGGGTGCATGCTGGAGAACCGGCCGTGGCTGCAGGTGAAAGCTCCTACCATAGTATGAAGGGAGGCACTGCAGCAGTTGGGGAAACAGAGCCTGGAGTCTAGTGATCTGAGGAGTGCTGCAAAGTATCGCTGGATGGTTCCTCGACCCGCGTTCCTGGTACTGGGCACAATCGAGGCATGGACGGGCAGAGATGGGCTTGCCTTGAGCGCATCTGCTGCGTGTCCATGGCGCAGATGCCGCTAAGTAGGTCCTGGAGGGAGACTGTTTTGGTGGGAAAACCAGCAATGACACTTCCTGTCCAGATAGATGATGGAACATTCAGAATGCCACTTCCTGTGTAGGTGGCTCTTTCGAGATCCAGTAATGTCACTTCCGGTGCTGATGGGTGACGGAAAATTAAGTCCTCTTGCTTGGCTTCTTCTTTTAGAAATGGTTTTGGCAGGAAAACCAGTCATGTCACTTCCTGCCAGGTGGATGATGGGAAATTTAGTGCTCACTTCCTGTGTAGGTAGATGATGGGAGATCCAGTGATGTCACTTCCTGTGGTGATGGAAATTAAGTCCTGTTGCTTGGCTTCTTCTTTTAAATACTATTTTGGAGGGAAAACCAGTAAGTCACTTCCAGTCCAGATGGATGATGGGAAATTCCGTGATGCCACTTCCGGTGTAGGTGGGTGATGGCCGATCCAGTGATGTCACTTCCTGTCCTTATGAGTGATGGGAAGTAATCTTGCTGGGCTTCTTCTTTTAAAGAAGGTTTTGGCAGGAAAACCAGTAATGTCATTTGCTGTCCTAATGGATGATGGGAAATTCAGTGATGTCACTTCCTGTGAAGGTGGCTGATGGGATATCCAGTGATGTCATTTCTTGTGCTGATGCTTGATGGGAGATATTCTGGGTTTAATATAAACTGGACTTTTTCAGCTTGAAAAGTAGAATTTTATATTTCTGGAATTTCAGGTGACAGAGAAGAATTTATGCAGTTGAACAACATGGTGGTTGTCACAAACTTTAAAGATGATGTGTAACAATGGATACAGTTCCCACTTTCTCTTTTGGGTCGAGCAACACTGAAACAGGTCCTCTCCACATTCTTACATATACTTCAGAAGATGCCATACTGGATTCCAGTTTTGTTTTTCAAAATCGATAGATGAGGCACCACGGTTACTTCTGTGGGATTGTGTCCTGCCTAGAATTTTATTGAGAATGCCCTATAGAGTCTATCGCAGTGGTTTAGCATTGCAAGACAAGCATAGCTGCTACTGTGCCTCACAATGGGCAGTTGAGAATCAGTGGCCTTTTGTGCCACTACAGGAGCCCCTCTTTGAAAATAGAGTGGCACATGCCGGGGAATAGAGATACACACCAGCAGGCAGAGTGTAGCAAACGTTACTGTAACACAACAAAATGATGGTGAGAGCATGGAAAACATCAGTTGGTGGAACAGACTAGAAGAATTTCCTAGTGAAATCGACTCTTATATGACTAGTGACACTTAGTGAGAATTAACATTACATTGAATCACTTGGGATCCTGGTGGTTGAGGAATCTGGAACCAACAGAGGACATGGCATTTGAGAAGTGGCAAAAATATCTGGGTTCCACCCTGCACAACCTAGACACTACACACAATATGTTACACACATATTCAAATGAAAAACTTCAGGAAAGTGCATAATGATTTTAATATGAGAGGAGGTAGTGAAAGTGTAAGTTGCTACCATATTTCATGGCAGTAAATAAGGATTACAACTTTCAGGGTCAGTCTTATGGATATGATGGCCTTGGTTACTGACATGGTCCTTTTTGGTAATCCAAAGCTGCTTTCACTTGCCGCATGGAGATAACAAAGGTCTCTAAGGTATGGAAAAACTTTATATGATATTTGTCTAAGTGTCGCACATAGAGATATACCTCAAAGATCGACCACTGCGAAACTTGCTGCTATACAAGGATGGTGTGAAAAAAATGAATTGCTGCATGGCCTTAGAACAATTTTTGGAGAGAGGGTATCCAAAGAAATTTTAGAAATGTAGGAATCAAGGCTCAGATATTATGGTTTAAATGATCGCAAAGGGGGTTCCTGGTTGCAAAGAGGGGGATTGCCCGCCACTGGAAATCGGCCCACGCCTCCACACAAGCTGAGTGAAAGGGGCGATGGACTGGTGTGTGGACTACAGGAACCCATATACACAGCAAGGGGTTGCCCCCGCAAGCACTGTAGGATTTGGGGGAGATGGTGGGAATATTATAATATCCGTGAGCCTTCTTAGAATAGGCATCAGACACACGCATTTATTCATAATACAGTGTTAAGGTGTGTTTTTCCTTTAAATTTTTTCTATTATCATTTCCTTTTTTCAAATATAAGGGAATACTGAACTGTGTGTTGTGAATGAAAGTGGTACGCACGCACACTTGATTACAAATGATGTAATAAGGAAATGGGGGGAAATAATCGGATTGTAACTATCAGATTCCAACTGCAGTCCAGCAATCGGCCATTTTGGAACTGTGCACAGCCAGCAGAAACGGTTCTCACCATCGACTGATTCATAAAACACACACAGGTTACAACAACCTTTAAAAGCGAGGCGTCAGAAAGCAAACCTCCTGCAGGTGCAATAAAGGAAGCATGTGACTCAAACCGGCTGACACCGGGAAGGGTCAGCAAGGAGGCAGGCAGCCTGTGGGAAGGTTCCAAAGTGCACCTCGCCTTCCATTTACCTTGAACATTCTGAGAACATAATGAACCGAACCTTTTATTGCTCCCTGGAACTTGTACGTCGCTAATACGCTCCTATCTGGAGTGACGAGCAGCGCTGGGGAATGCATTTAGAGGACAGAAAAGTATATGTTCGTCAAACGCTAATGGGCACTTGAGGTGGCACAGAATTGTTAGGGTTCAGTATGCATTTCAGAGTGGCGGCACTACTCTGCAGAGCTAAAATGCTTTTAAAATGCAGATTCCAAATGAACTCTCTCAGCCAGTCTGCGGGGGATCCTGTCAAATATTAACCGCGGCCTCTCACAGTTCAAACCAGATTTTCCTTGCCCTCCTTCCTGCCTCTGCTGGCCTGGACTCTAGGTCGGTCATAAATTCTCAAAGGACAGTCAGGTAGGTGAAAACGCACATTTGATCTTGATGTAAGATATGCATGCAAGAAATTTACATTAACATTCAGGTTATCCTGGAGGGTCTGTTTTTTTAGTACCATTGTATTTATCATCTAATTAGTTATAAAGGTATCGTAAATTGTACAATACATATTGTGCAATGTGTACTGCTGCAGTGTGCAGAACTATATTTCATTTAGGTTAAGCCACCGTGGGCGATTACAAAATTAAAAGCCCTGGGAGCGATTTCTTCAGATTTCAATCAGATGTTCTTTCTTCTAAGCCAATGAACACAGGATATTTAAACTGTATTTGCGAAAGAAACAATTGATGGATGGAATGCTGGGCAATGCAGACATTCACCCCCAGTCATAAGGATCTAGGTTAAATCCATCATTCTTTTGCTCACCACACCACACCACCCTACCCCAGTTTTGGCCCAGCCATATGCAAATCAGTCTTGACCCTGTTCCTTACGGGAACAGTCCAGTCCCGAACTGCCAAGCCAGGTCCTCCCTGGTCCGGAAACAAGCATCCTGGGACCGGTTTCAGGGCATCACCCTTCATCAGCCAGGCTAGCTTGAATCCAGTGGTGTAGTGAGCACGGGACCCACGTCTGGGCATACCCTTCCCACTTAGGGCGACATATGCAAAAGAAACAATTGATCGACGGAATGCTGGACAATGCAAACATTCACCCCAATCACAATGATCTAGGTTTAAATCATCATTCTTTTGCTCACCACACCACCCCAATTTGGACCCAGCAGTATGCAAATCAGCCGGAAGGGGGTGGTGGCAGCGGGGTCCGGTCACAAGAGGGACGACGCAGGTACCAAGCTGGTGCCTAGCAGCGAAGGCGGTGTGCCATTTTGCCACCACCCTCCCGAGACCCATGGTGTAATAAGTGATTACACCCCATTGTAAACTCGGTTCCTCTCAAACACGGGGAGTACCTGATTAATTAAGTTTTATGATATTTTTCACACTCATAACCTCAGGTTAGGGTGGGCCTTAGCACGCCCATACTTCGGGGGTTCACCTTCCTTCAGTCCTGATGAATGCCTGACTAATTTTCACACATAGGCAGAAACATGTTGACCACACACCAGTGGATATAGCTGAACAATTTATTCAGTTATATATCCCATAATTCGTTTTTATCTATGTCAGATTGACCAACAAATACATTTTCCTTTGTTGACACAATCTAGACATTTTTTATCCACTATCACTTACTACAAATTACACAAAAAACAGCTCTGCAGTAATTCTGGCATTGCAGCACACCAGGGAGGCATTCGGCCTCTCCTGGTGGGGCCCAATGATGAAGCCTGTCACCAACTAGGTTAGTGAGTGAGGGCTTTTTAAAGAACCAAGTTGGACTCTACACACTTGCTCTTCGTTATAATAAGGCACACTCTTCTGTTGTTAAGAAGATGTCCTATCATCTCCAGGATTCTGACTGCCAGCAACCCCAGCCCGGAATCTCAGGAATTCAATGAGGAATCTGGAACTAAGTGGGGAGGTTTCAGACCCACTTTTATAGTCATGCTACAGACCGGGAATGTTCATTCCACCATCCAGGTCCTTGATCTGTCAAAAGCAGTTTCCTCTCATACTGTAGCTCTCCTTTGCAAAGCAGATGTAGTATTTGTTTCAGATGATGGTTCCAACAGAAGGTAGTGGTGAGTAGTGTTTCAAACTGGAGCATCCAAAACACAAGCACAGTCATTCATGAAGACCTTGTATTTTATGTATTTATTTGAAAAGTTTTATATGGAGCTGGCTAGACCCGGAGGTATCAGAGCGCTTTACATGAGATAGGACATTGCATCAAAACATTGTTACATAGTTACATCAGTTACAGTTGCAGTTACCAGTAAACGCTTGGGAGAAAAACATGAGCTTACACAATAATACAAGAAATTAGTGTGTAGCATACCCAAGACACACGTCATATGGGGAATGGAAGGTAGTGGGGGAAAGGTAAACCGGGGAGAGGAAAGCAGACAGAGTCAGATAGATCTGTAGGGGGAAAGTACTTCAGGGGGAATAAAGCAGTCAAAGTAGTCAAAGAGAGAGACAGATAAAACCATGGAGAACCGTGAAAAACAATGATCGATGCCCGGATGGGTAGGTGACGGCCGATGGGGTGACCCAGAGCCAGACTCCACTATAGCTGCGTAGGTACCTTGTACCTGACAGACATCAGTCTTGGGTGAAGCACCTCTGGGAGAGGCAAAGGGACAGTCCTAGCCTAAATGATACCCTCTGCACAAAGGAAAATGCCGCCTCCATCTCCCCATACACTCCATCAAGCCAAAGGGTGGTGCTCAAGAAGAGAAAATCAGCAGGCCTCTGCTAAAAAATGGCCACTGCTATATAACTGAAACAGCCCTGTCCCCATCCTCCCACTCCTTAGTGCCCGATGCTAAACGCAAAGCTTAGAAAAGCCAGCAGTACACTATGCTAGTCTGGTGAGCTTACCCCTTGTCCATCTTGTGCCATATCTTTATCAGAGGCAATACAAAATTGATCTCACTTGCATTCAACATGAATCCAGATTATCAGTCACCATATATACTCCCTGTACACACACCCCTCACAGATGTCAACGCAGAGTCTGAGCAAATCATGGAAGTGGAAATTTACCACAGTAAGACTAGTTGGCTTCTCACTGTTCAAGGGCAGAAAAAAGGCCTGCCCTGTACTACAGATCAGAAAAGCGGTATTCTACTACCACCGCACCATGATTGTGTTGGGGCTCTGTCAGTAGTGCGTGTCATAGAAAGGCACATTCACTACGCCCCTCCAGACCATAGAGCTATGGTCTGTTTCTCAGAACCTTTCACACAGAGACTTCAGCATGCAGACCTTTGTCCTGTGCACAGGGCACACAAAAAAAATCAGGATAGCAGTGAACACTAAAATTAAGTTACTGTGGGTTGCCACATGTCTGTAAAACCATGCAGGGACATTCCAGTTCTTGCCGAAGTAATGGAACAGGTTTAGAAAGAGGGATATGCCTTTACCTTTAGAGATGCTAATGGGGAGAATGGGACCAGCCACAGAGAAGCAATGCCCAGGGAAATGGCTCTAAACCACTTGGGAACTATTTTTGAAGCCGACAATGTAGCCACCTGTTCGAGATAATGGTTGGTCTGCCCATGAGTGGAATCACAATGGTCTTGTCTACATAGCACTGAAACTTGCAGTTTTTAAAACACATTTTAGAGGAGTATTACAGATGGGTTGGTACTTGCAATGACAAATTAGATCAAATATTGAGCCCATATTCAGAACTCAGACTGACCTTTCTTCATAGCCTGCTAGTGTTGAGAGAACAGGATCTCTTCAATCTCCCACTGAAATATGGAGTTTATTTTTTTACTGGAAGTTAGATAGCAGTAGGCTGGGAATAATTATATTCTACTAATGGCTCAGTGAGTTAAGCCTTTGCTGTTGATATCTGAGTGTTTGACTTGCAGGTCAATAATTTGATTGGTTTTAATACATATGCAGTGCACGGCTATCGTAAGTTGTCCAGGCTCTGAGCTCCATAACTGATCCAGAGTAGGTCAATTATTGGTTAGCTACTGAAGGACACAGTTTTCCGCTGCTTCCGAAAGGCCACATGGTTACTAAATTAACAAAGAACAGGAAGATGATTGATCCAGAGAATGGTAGTTTCATAGAGGAAGGAGCAACTGCCTGTCCATGTGAGCCAGACAGTAGGAACTTAAGGATAGCAAAGAAGCAAAGTTTTGGAAGTTTTCTGAGCTTAAGACTTGAACATTTGCTTTGAAAGTATAGCAGTCCTTGATCAAAAACTGCTTAATAAACTAGACAGAGGGCTTATAAAACTATTATTTTTTTCAATAGAGAAACGGTAAACACTGGTAAAAATAGTGATGACCACAGATGAAGAGAAAGACCCAGCAATAAATTAGCAGAGCGTTCTGGATTTCTTGTAGGCAAGCAAGGAGATATTAAGAAAGCTGCATAAAGATTTTAGGCCTTGTTTAGAGTTTAGCGGACGGGTACTACATCACAAATGGGACGAATATCTAATTAGGACATAATTTGCTTGTGATAAGGGGGATGGGATATCGATCACGTTTCTGAAGCAGTATCCGTATACTGAACTCTAAATCAGGAGCTGTATTCCCATTTTCCAAAGAAGACGACATAGTTGCCTAAATGGCACTCAAGCATTGCAGGATTGTGGCGGCGGTGGGAGCGGGCGCCCTAATGGCGAAGTGCGACATTAAGTCGGCTTTCAGGCTGCTTCCGGTACATCCGGAGGATTACCAGTTGTTGGGAATCCAATTTGACTGGGACATTTTTGTGGACAAAGCATTACCCATGGGGTGCTCGATCTCGTGTGCTCTGTTTGAGCGGTGCAGTTCCTTTTTGCAGTGGGCTTTTTCCTGGCGGACAGGCTCTGAGACGGTGAGACGGTGACGCACTATCTGGATGACTTCTTTCTGGTGGGACGGCCGGGTTAAGCGGACTGCCAGCGGCAGCTGGACGGTTTTACAGACCTCATGGGTTACCTGGGGGTGCCCCTGGTGCCAGAGAAGACGCACGGTCCCAGTACGGTGCTGTCATTTCTCGGTATAGAGCTCGACTCGGTGGCCATGGAAGCACGCCTGCCAGAGGACAAGAGGACAGCGATGTTGGCTTTGGTGGGCGGCATGTTGGATAAGCGAAAGGTGACCGTGCGGGAGGTTCAGGTGTTGCTGTGGCATTTGAATTTTGCGTGCCGGGTAGTGAGGGCGGGCCGTACTTTCTGCCGTCGGTTGGGTCTGGCGCTGTCCGGTTTGACATTGCCACATCATCATCTGCGGCTGTCGGCGGGAGCAAAGGAGGATTTGCGCATGTGGCAGGCTTTTTTGGAGCGCTTCAATGGTGTGCCCATGGCACCCCCGGAGGATTGGGATGTCACGCTGTCGTTGGATGCGGCGGGGGTTGGCGGTTTCGGGCTCTACTGGGCAGGGAGATGGTGCGTTGAGCAGTGGCCGCAGCATTGGCAAGGTGGGGGCCGGAGCATTGCGTTCTTGGAGTTGTTTCCTCTGGTGGTGGCCGTTTCGGTGTGGGCGCGGGAGCTGGCGCACAAACGGGTGTTGTTCCAAGTAGACAACATGTCAGTGTGCAGGTGGTGAACAGGCAATCGGCCAGGGACCCACAGGTGTTGAAATTGATGAGAGTTTTCATGCTGCGATGTTTGGAGCATGATATCTTATTTCGAGCTCGACATGTGCCCGGGGTGGACAATGGCATTGCGGATGCTTTGTCTCGTTCACAGTGGCAGAGGTTCCATGGGCTAGCCACGGAGGCGGACGAGCGCAAGACGCCGGTGCCAGCGGACTTGTGATTGGTGGGAGACGCCGGGTCCTTCAGCTGGTGAGGGCGTCGGTGGCAGCGTCCACATGGAAGGCTTATCAGCAGGCATGGGAAGAGTTTCAACGGTGTGGAGCGGTACGGCAGGGAGACCGGTGGCGGAGGGAAGAGCAGGTGGTACAATTCATTTTGAGTTTGATGGACAAAGGGCTGTCGAGGGTGATGATTGCGGGTAAGTTGTCGGTGGTGGCTTTCATGGGGAAGTTGTGGTGGGGTTACTCGCCGTCGGCGGGGGAATTGGGGACATGTCTGCTGGAAGGCTGGGCAAGGGAAAAAGGGGCCAGAGTAAGTCAGCGGAGGCCCATTACAGAGGGCCCACTCGCAGAGTTGTTGCTCAAGTTGCCGTCGGTCTGCAGCAATTGGGGGAGACGGCTCTGTTTGCCACAGTGATGTCATGGATGTTTTTTGGGGCCTTTAGGGTCTCTGAATTGGTAGGACCGAAGGGTGGCCCGGGGGTACTTTGGGGGGAAGTGGACATGAGAGAGCAGGAGGTGGCGGTGCGGCTTCGTCGTTCCAAGACTGACCAGCGGGGCGAGGGTACTTGGGTGGTACTGGGTCCGGTGGGGAACAAGGCAGTTTGCCCGGTGGTGTGGGGACGGCGGCTGGCGTCGGGACGGCAGGAGTTGACAGGGGAGGTCTTTGGCTGGGAGGGAGCTGGCAGGGGAACTGCAGCTCAGGTGTTGTGGGTCCTGCGGCACGCCCCACGTGTAATGGGTGAGGACCCTAAGGCGTTCGGGACGCACTCGTTCCGGATTGGGGCGGCGACGGAGGCGGCGCGGCGGGGATGGGAGAAGTCGGACATCAATCGTCTCGGGTGTTGGAAGTCGGATTGTTATCGGACATATGTCAGGATGCGGGGGATAGGGTGGGAGCAATGGAATGGATGTGATTTCCCGCTGCTGACATGTATGTCTTTTCAGGTGCTGTGGCGGGGCCAGTGGCGGCGGCGCTGGAGATTTACATTGTAGGACATTCTTTTGTAAAGAGAGCGGAAAGGGCAGATTGGGCGATGCACCGGAGTCTGAACTTGGAATTGGATGATGGGTTATTTCATTGTCAGTGGCAAGGAAAAGGGGGAATGCGCTGGCATGAGCTGTTACCGGCGTTGAACAAAGTTGTAAAAGGGGGGGGGGGGGTCCGGATGTAGTGATGATACACTTGGGGGGAAATGATCTGGTGGTGTGCAAGGGTTTAGCATTGGTTAAACAGATGAAGAGGGACTTGCTGGAGATACGTCGCAGGTGGGCTGGATGCCATGTGATTTGGTCAGAGTTTGTTCTGAGGCGGGTTTGGAGAGGGGCAGAACGGCCGGCGGCCATTGACAAGACCAGGAGGAAGATTAACAGGGAGATGAAGGTTTTTTGTGAAAAGGAAGGGGTAGGTAGGATAGAACACCCAGAGTTGAGATATGGAGCGGTATATGAGAGGATGGTGTCCACCTGTCTAGATACGGGATGGAACTTTATATTGTGCAGCTAAAGGAGGCATTAGATCAGGCTATTGGGGTGCGCAGGTATCCAAAGGTTCAGGCGTCCTGGGGGGGTCGAAAGTCACTAATACGTCTTTCGAGTGGCGTTTCTTTCTAAGTTATGGGGGGATTGTAGGAGATCTGGCTGGCTTATCAAAGGGGGGGGGGTTTAAGTATAACAAGTTATTGAGTAAGATAGAGAGGCAAAGTTGAAGTTTGGAAATTGTTTCATGTTTTGTTGATTGGGGAACAATTTTAAGGGAGGGGGTGGGGGGTGTTAGGAAACCATATACTTCGTGAGGTTTAGTTTTGTACGGCACAGGCCAAGGGTTTTCGGTTTGGGTAAGGTGCACCTGCTTCCAATAAACCGTCTTTGTCACACCTTAAGTTGAGTCTGTGTCGGTGGTGTTCCCCCCCTCCCCAATGGGCCCCAATGCTCTTGAAAGGAACAAGGTATACAAAATAACACCAATCTTGCATTCTGATGGGAGTATGCAGCAGAGCTACACTGATTTTAGACGTTCATAAAGTAGAGTCCTTACCTTCAGTAATCCTCTTTCGGATGAATGGTTCAGGTTCCATACATTCTTTACGTGAACCCTCTCCAGGTACAAAACAGACATTTTTTAGGTGCCATAGTCAATCTCCAACCCCAGGATACGCCAAACAGTGAGATGAAATGGGGCCCATAGACTTGGATAGTGCCGTTATCCTTTCCTATAAATCCCCGGTGTTGTCTGTTTCGATCTGATTTCCATACCCTACAGAGGTGGAGAAGCTGTTTAAGGAATATAAATGGCAATTACCGCAGGAAGTCAATCAAACTACCCCTGAAAGGGCAGGCAGGAGGGCAATAAGGAATCTGTGGGCACTGAACTATCAGAGAGAGAATTACAGAAAGTAATTACCTTGTTCTAATGCATGTGTGTATGCCCACAGACTTCTTACATGAATCACTACCAAAGCATCAGTCTAAGAAGTGAGTTGAGGACATAGTTGAACTAATTTCCAAAAGGACTGGAGAACAGCCCTACTGAAACAGGATGTGTCTCTTCTATCCAAGTCAAAGCAATAATTATATGAATAAGAATAAACTCGGGACAAAGTGGCACTTCACAAATCTTGTGGACAGGCAATCCTACCTAGCGCGTACCAAGAAACACTCGGGTAGAGCATTACCAGCTCATTTGTAACTGTGCTTATATAGATATTCACTAAAAGATAGTGGTTTGCTTTCATACAGACTATGCTACTACACAGAGCCTATCTTACCCCACACAAACTGGACCAAATGTTCCCACAGACACAACACCACTGCCCACGCTGTGAGCTAGAGGGGGCTGGGCTTGTACACATGACATGGACGTGTCCACACTTACGGAGGTTCTGGGGCAATGTAAGGCAACATATGCGGACAATTACACACACACAGAGATAGGTGACACGGTGGAGGAATGTATACTGGGTCTACATAATAATCTATCCAAACACAAAGTACAGTACAAATTTGTGAACCTGGCGCTTATCCTAGTAAAACAGGCCATCACTATGCGATGGAAATCCAAACAACCGCCCACGGAACACGCCTGGCACAGCGAACTGACCCGGTGGGAAAGCGCACAGGGCGCTGCATTGAGTCGGGAAGAAGCCAAAGGATTACGGAAACTCCCAATAGCGCTAGAATGGGACACTATGCTAGAAACACTTAAGACACTAGACCTGGACTCACACAGTACCCGGAGCGACTCACAGCTGTAAAAAGAGTGGATCCGGGCCTGTAAGTCCGAGATTTGTATAGGGGGAGGATAGATCGGTCTTATATAATGATGTTTCTTCTTCCAAATCATGCTGAGCGAGGAATGTATATAGATGCTCAGCCGAGAAAGACATAAAACGTACATGGACGCCCTTTAAATTGTATAGGACTGCTGGGAGGGGGAGGGTTGATCGGGGGGGTTCCTTTTTGTTCCGGTTTCTTTGATTAACTGATGCACCCTGCGTAACTCAATGCTGTACCTATATGAAAAGAAAAACCCAAATAAAATGTGTTCTAAAAAAAAAGATAATGGTTGGCTTACACACTTGCCTGATTTACCTTTTCTAGCCAATTAATATACTGCTATCAATACGTAAAGTACTAGTCTGGTATAAGCAGTGACTGAATGCACTTCTCAAGTCTATTCCATACAAACACTCTTCATCCTCACTTTGTGGCATTCCCAGAATGCCATAGCAGCACCTTACCCCACACCTGACCAAGCATGTGGGCACCAACCGGCAACATGAGATTCTTTTGGGTCATAGCAGAAAAGGGTCAGGGTTACAGAAAGGATGGTGTTAGTGACAGAGTTTGTGTTAGAATAAAGTAAGGAAAAATCCTTAAGCAAGGTTTACAGAAAGGGATAGTTTATCGGCTAGAGTTAAGGTAAGGGAAAGTTCAGAAACTATGATTAATGTTGGGTATAAGGGAGTGGGTAAAGGAGGGTCAGAGTAGAGAATGGGCGAAGTACATAGTAAAGGTTATGGATAGTCATGGGAATGTCCTAGGGAAATGATAAAGAATAGTTCAGAGCATAAGGTCATTGTTAGGGTTAGAGGTAAGTTTAAGGTAAAGGGGTCTAAATTATGGGTTACTTTCGAACTAATTTCATTTTGCACAAACTATACATATTCTTCCTTGAAGTGTCTCACTAACTTTTTTTTCAACTTTCAACCTATATCCAAGTTAGATGACTCACATAACTAGTTGGCACCCAAAGCTCCAGTCTTGGTACATTTGCACTTCACAAGCGACTGACTTCGCAATAAACCCTATAAAAATTCACTAGGCACATTCGGTTTTGGGCAACATCTAACGAGGCAACACCTTTTTATTTGATTTTGTGTTTCAATATTGAACCCTGTTATGGATTTACTGTTAAAGAACGCGTGCCTACAGCTACTGGTCTTCCAATGTTTGCAGCAGCTTTCTGTTGAAAATCATTATTACATTTATCATAGCATCGAGTTGGAAAATATCCCATCACATGCAATGACTGGATATGTGGCTACATTTCTAACAAAAGACAGGACACTGCGTGCACAAAGTTATATATTGTGAGAACACACAGTCCAAGTAAATAATATACTGACGGCACAATTTTAATGATACAATCTCTCTTCACAAAATGGCTACTGTAGCAAGCGCAGCAAACTGAACTAAGCAAGTTCCTCCAAACGACTCAGAAGCTTACATGGGGTGTATGAAACTTCTTTTAAGCAGAGCGGAGAGTCATAATTTTCTTACAGACGGAATTGTTTATCAGTTTTGGGTAATGTCTGGCTGTTGCGCAAAAGGCTCTGTCTACACTATGGGCCTTTTAAAAATCCTGTCGCTGGAGAAAACAGCACTATGAAACGAGAGCTGCCCCTTAAGCCAAAGGGAATCAGGGCTATTAACACTCCCTCAATCTCAATGGTACCATTCAATTAATTTTTCATTTACCAGCCAGCTTATCTTGTATACAATTAATGCAAAGAAATATTTGAGTCTCCAGACCACCATATATATAAAATTGGTCATTTTACATAAATCAATTTATACCACAATCAATTTTCTTCTAAAAGTGCAGTGTGTCCCAGTGATGAAGAAAACCACAGTCCAATGTTTCACAAGACAAGTGAAGGTGAAATATAAACATAATCTTTGTGTGTGTTTCAAATAAACAACAAGGTTAATATGCAACTGTTAAGCCAATATCCAATTTCTTTGTTTGTTTTATATGTTGACCATGTTTCAACCCTTAATGCAATGCCGGGGTCTCATCAGGACAGAAAGATGCATGGAAGATCTGAAAAGGATAGTGAACATTAAATGGGGAGGCCTAATAGACAATGGAATTGTTAAAGTATTTATTGTGTGAATATCAATCACTATGGTCCAAAACAGGTGAAAGAACGTGACCCTTGACCCTTTACAGGTAGGTCGCTCCCCACGCCTCGGCAGCACCACCTGTTCGCCCGTGTCTCCCAGCTTGTTGCTGCGGTCCTGACGCAAGTTCGAGGCCCTCCTCCATCCGCAGGCTATCACCTGCGCCTCATCCCTGGTGGCCAGTTGTAGGCTGTAGGTTTCTTAGTGTATTTGTATTGCACTTTGTTGTATTGTTATTTTGTTCTCTTTTTTATTCTTCCTGTTCCCTCTTGTGCTATTTCTGTACCCTGTGCCCTTTCCTGCCTTCTCGCCGTTCCTCCCATGGTTCTCCCGCCGCTGCGTCCCCAACCCCCAGCTCGCTACACTTAGCCTTAGTGTAATTGTTTTGCATTTTGTTGTATTTGTTATTTGTTTTTCTTTTTCATTCCTTCTTTTTACCCTCTTGTGCCATTTCTGTGCCCTGTGCCCTTTTTTGCCTTCTGTACCCTCGCCGTTCCTCACTCGGTTTTTCCCTCCGCTGCGCCCCCTGTGGCCCCGGCCCCCTGCTCGCCCATTCGTCAGCTCCCACCTCCCAGAAGCTCCTCCCTCCCACATCCCCTTCTTATGGCGGACGCGCTGAAGACACGCCTAAGGCAAGCCCATCTGCGCCCGTTCGCGCCTGGACCGCGCCCAGCGCCAGAACCGCTGGCCTCCGCAAACGCACCGATGCCCGACACCGCTACGATGCCAGCACCCTCCCCGCACTCAACACCGGACGATCACACACCTGCTTCCTGCCGCCCCGAAGCGCAGCTTCACCAGCATCCGATCCGCCAGGCCACCCACCGTGAAGGAACGCAACCACCTTAGATGCATCCTTCTCAACACCCGCTCCGCCCGCAAACACGCCATTTAACTCTGGGACCTACTCGACTCAACCTCCCCAGACGTCGCCTTCCTGACGGAGACCTGGATGAACCCCTTCTCGGCACCCGACATCGCCATAGCCATCCCAGACGGCTACAAGATCACTTGCAGGGACCGCACCAACGGAACAGGAGGAGGAATCGCCATCGTCCACAGGAACACCCTCAGAGTCTTGACCAACACCGAAACCCTCAGCACCGCTGAACACCTGCACTTCCAGATCTACACCGACCCCAGCACCACCCTCAGAGGAACCCTCATCTATAGACCCCCCCCGGACCCCGGCCACAGTTCAGCGACTCCATCGCCGACTTCGTCAGTACGCAAGCCCTCGCCTCCACAGACTACATCCTCCTCGGGGACCTGAAGTTCCACCTTGAGAACAACAATGACACAAACTCCACCACCTTGATCGACAACCTCGACAACCTCGGACTCGAAGAGCTCGTCACAACACCCAGCCACTCTGCTGACCACACGCTTGACCCCATCTTCTCCACAAGCTCCCACGTCTCCTTCAGCCACACCATCCAACTCCATTGGACCGACCATCGCTGCATCCATTTCACCTTCCGGAAACCCATGACGCACCACCACACACAACAGATCCCTCGCCGCTATTGGAGCAAAGTCAGCAAAGACCAGCTAACCACCACGCTCGCCCAGAGCCCACCCACCGACCCTGACCCCACCGCCCGCAAACTCAGACAGTGGATCGACGACTGCGCCAACACCCTCGCCCTGATCAAGAAACCCTCAAACAGACACACCAGCAAGAAAGCCAACTGGTTCACCCAGGACCTCTAGGCCTCCAAGCAAAGTTGCAGAAAACTTGAGAAGAAATGGCACCGTGAACCGACACCGGACAACTATGCAGCCCACAAGAGCGCCACCCGCAGATACCATCACCTCATCAGATCCGCCAAAAGGGCCTCCTTCAAAGACTGCCTAGACGACAACGCATACAACAGCAAAGAGCTCTTCAACATTGTGAAGGAACTCTCCAACCCCAGCTCCAACACCAACGACATCCCACCCTCACAAGACCTGTGTGAATCCCTCGCCACCTTCTTCCATCGCAAGATCGCAGACATCCACGACAGCTTAAACGTCACAACCGCCACGACAGCCACAGAGGCCTCCGCCCCCACAGCCACCATCCGCACCATTCCCCTGCTCTTCTGGACCAACATAAGCGGCGATACACCATCAAAATCATGAACACCATCCACTCCGGATCTCCGTCAGAGCCGTGCCCACACCACATCTTCAACATAGCCAGCACCACCATCACACCCCATCTCTGGAAAGCCATCAACATCTCCTTCGAGACAGAGACCTTCCCGGAGAGCTGGAAGCATGCCGAAATCAACACCTTACTCAAAAACCCAAGGCTGACCCTAAGGACCTTAAGAACTTCCGACCCATCTCCCTGCTGTCTGACCAGCTACTTTAAGGAGAACAGCATCCTGGACCCATCGCAGTCCGGGTTCCGCAGCAACCACAGCACGAAACTGCCCTCGTCGCCGCGACCGATGACATCAGGGCCCTGCTGGACAACGGCAAAACCGCGGCGCTCACCCTCCTGGACCTGTCAGCCACCTTCAACGCTGTCTGTCACCGCACCCTACACACACGCCTCCACGACGCTGGGATCCGGGACAAGGACCTGGACTGGACCACCTCCTTCCTCTCCGGCAGAACCCAGAGCGTCCGCCTCCCCCCTTTCCGCTCCAAAGCCACCGCGATCATCTGTGGTGTACCCCAGGGCTCAGCCCGACATTGTTCAACATCTACATGGCTCCGCTCGCCCACGACGCCCGACTGCATAACCTCAACATCCTCTCCTACGCCGATGACACCCAGCTGATCCTATCCCTCACCAAGGACCCTCTCACCGTCAAAACCAACCTCCACGAAGGAATGAAAGCCGTCGCAGTCTGAAGCTAAACTCAGACAAAACGGAAGTCCTCATCCTCGGCTCCACCTCCTTGGCCTGAGACGACTCCTGGTGGCCGACCGCACTGGGAGCAGCACCAACACCCACCGACCATGCACACAACCTGGGCTTCATCCTCGACTCTACTCTCTCCATGACAAAAAAGGTCAACGCCGTCTCATTCTCCTGCTTCAACACCCTCCGCATGCTCCCCAAGATCTACAGGTGGATCCCCACCGAAACAAGAAGAACGGTCACCGAGGCCCTTGTCGGCAGCAGGCTGGAGTACGGAAACGTCCTCTACGAAGGAGTCTCGGCCAAACTCCTGAAACGACTACAACGCATTCAGAACGCCTCTGCATGCCTGATACTCGACATCCCTCGCCGCAGCCACATCACACCCCACCTGAGAAACCTGCACTGGCTCCCCGTCAACAAGAGGATCACCCTCAAGCTCCTCACCCACGCACACAAGGCACTACACAACACCGGACCAGCATACCTCAACAGACGACTCACCTTCTACACCTGGAAATGCGAGCTCCGTTCCGCCGACCTCGCCCTCGTCACTGTCCCCGGCATCTGAAGAGCAAACTCCGGGGGCAGATCGTTCTCCCACCTCGCCACCAAGACCTGGAACACACTCCCCATCCTCCTACGGCAGACCCAGGACCTTCTAACCTTCAGAAGACTACTCAAGACCTGGCTATTCGAGCAGTAGCAGCAAAATCCCCCACCCCCACCCCAGCGCCTTGAGACCCTTACGGGTAAGTAGTGCGCTTTACAAATGTTCTGATTGATTGATTGATTGATAGTCAAACCCATGACTTTGATATTTGTATTAACTGTGAGGGTGATCAGAACCTACACAAGAGTATTGTAGTCCGTAAGTAATTATCAATAAGATACTCTTAAGAAAAGTTTAACAAATATGGATTTTAAACCCGCTCTTTTTAGGCAGGAGTACTCGAGTCAAGAATGAAGCTGCAGAGCGAGTGTATGGCAACCGGAGAGCACCACGGTGTAATAACTCTTCGGCGTTAGTTTCCAGTCTGGAACGCGGGCCGAGTGTCCACGTTATTTAGTTCAGAGCCTTGCGGTGGAGGTGAGGCGCGCACATGTGCTCTGGCATGTAAACCGTCAGTGTCCCACAGCGACAGAAGGCTGGACAACTAACCGTTGTAACAGATACTGTCCCCAAGGGGGCCAGACGATTCAGCCTAACAAAGAGGAAAGGATGTAATATTTCTAGAGAAAAAGAATATTATGAAAAAAGTACAATAAAAATTGTAGATTGGAAAATAATAATACAGGCAATTAAAAAATCTGTGAGTGCATGTGCTTAGACGATGCTAACGATAGACGACTCAGCAGCTGATTGCAGTAAAGGTCAGTATCCCAAATGGGGATTGACAAATCAGTCTTTTGTAATGAAAACTCAAAAAATAAAAATTATAAAAATAGAACAAGGCAGAAACGTATGAAAAATCATGCATCGCTAAAAGTATACCAATGAGTGATGCGAGAAGACAGAGCATCCTAAACAGTGCACCTACGGTGTCAAGAGGTTACCCTATTACCAATTAATTCTTCTGGTGGAGGGAGGAAGTGGAAGAAATTGTTGAGCAAAATTTCGATCACACTAAATCAACCATTGCTCCAGAATATTTACAATGTGAACAAACAAAAGACAGTCGTCAAAGAATCTCTCAACAAACAGTATGGTGTCATCTTTTTGTCCAAAAGTCCTAATCCATACTCAAGAAGGTGTTCATGCTGTGCTGAGTCTTTTGTAAAATGATTTCGTCTCTTGCTGATAACAAATACGTGTGCCATTCTTCTATCTAGTTTGGTCCCTTCTCTATTGAATTACATTTCATAATCCATTCGATTCTTTGCAGCATTAGCGAGATGTTACGTCCCCTCTCCGGTAGTTGAGCCACATCAATAACCTGCCATTTGATAATAAGCAGTATGGGTCGTCTCTCTGTAATCCTGCACCAGGGAAGAATTCATCAGTTTCCACTTAATTCTGCTGTGATGTTGGCCAATACCTGCTTTAACTTGTTGAGCTGTGTGGCCTATGCAAATGCAGTTACATGGGATCCAAATACAGTAAGTAGAAATAAAGCATGAAGTACTAATCACTAGTACTAATTAGAAAGTTTTACACCTATAAAGTGGACTGGTCGAAAATAAAATATTGAACTTTAGTCTGTCAGCCAATCCATCCCCACCCATATGGAACTTGGGAAGGGAAAGAAGTTTAGGAGTTTCAAAACTAACTTTAGATAATTTAGAAGAAAATGTAAAGGTCAATCCAGTTGAGTTAAGATTAAAGGCAATGGTGAGCTTAATAAAACTAGATGCCTAATATAAAGTTCTCGCTGTCTTTTTAGGTCTTGCCTACGCAACGCGCATGCGTTGCATAGGAGGGGACCTCATGTAATCGACTTGCTTTTTGGGCCAAAAAAGTGCACGCGTTGCATTGCCATCAATGGCAACGCGTGCACGTGAGGCGATCTACTTGCGGGAGCGCGAGGCGCCAAATGCAGCAATTATCGCTCCCGCAAGTGCAGGCCCCTCTCCTCCCCCCTGCTGCCGCGCCTCCTCCTGCTGCCGCGCGAGCTTGTTCCAATTTGAAGGGATTGGGAATTTAGAACACTGGGTAGGAAGCTTGGAGCAGAGGGAGAGGCGGCAGTGGGTATCTTCTATCGCCTTACTCCAAGCTCCTGCGCCACTTCACCTCAGACAATATGAACCACTCCTGTCGAGAGCAGACAGTCTATGGGGCACGGGAAGATCCCCGGGCAGCCGGCTCTACTGGTTTCCTCAGAGGCCACCTTGCACTCTACACTTCTACAGGTTGACGGAGCGGCTGAGCCTGGGATTCACTGTATGACGCGCAGAATACCCGCATCCCAGTTGGCCACAGCTAACAAGGGCAGGCATTGTCCGGGCAGCCTCCCACCGCATTCCCAGGGCAGGAGGAGCCGCACTTCTGTAGTGACCTTCACGCCCAGGCCCAGATACTGGCTGGCCGGCGGCATGGGGGCGGCTGGGCAACGAGCCCGCTCCCTCCTTTGCGACTAAACCAAAAAACAAGATTCAACATTATTTAATAAAATGTGTGCACTTTCATGGAAAACTTTTTAATTCTGTTAGCAATTTAAAAAAACGAACCAAAAATGATATAAAAGGCGCACATCTTTTTTTCAAAATACTGGAAAAATGCTGATAAACAGACAGAAAGAGTGAGGGACAGCAGGACGGATTGCCTCCCTGCACTGCGATTAGTTAAATGACTTCCCATGCACCGGCATTACGAAGCAAATGAAGAGACAGGCGCAGCCATGCAATGCCGTACAGTCATCGAACACTTGGCACTTTACCGCGGCCTCATGGCGCTCTGCGCTACACCGCCGTCACTCAGCTCAGGGTACCCGCATCTTCCTGCCAGGGAAGTAGTGTCTGTCGTCCCACACGGCCCCTGCTTTTTATCCTTGCTCTATTTGCTTTGGCCTCAATGTCGCTGGATTGAGGAACAAACCGCCTACATCAAGGAAAGTCAACACGGACAATAAAAAATTCCATTCCAACCCACGCCACGCCAAGGTGCCAGAGTTCAGCGTGTGATCGCAAGTGCAGGAACCCACAGACTACCGCTTTATACCTCGCAACGGCGAGATGAGAGGATGCACGCGATAGGGCGACTGAACCCCCCCCGCATCGCCACAAGCACGGCCTCTGCCGGCATGGTGCAACACAAGTTTGGACACTTGTTTCAACCAAACACTAGCACCACAAATCGGGGAAGGCCCCCACCAAACAATGCCCCAACTTCTGGGCATAAACACCTACAGATCTCATCCCACCTGTCCTCTCGAGTACCACAAGTCAAACCTCTGTGTTAACATCACCACCTTCACCCACCTCCACAGTGGATCACCACTAACCACCCAGCCAAGCCACACCACACCACCAACCTCTAGCCCCAGAAACATGTGCACGAGAGTAACTCCGTCTCTACCGGGCCCTGGAAACAACACTGCCTCCCCCAGCTCTAACCTTAAGAAACCTACCCTTGACAATCCCACTAACTTCTGCCGGGTGGCCATCCTGCCATTTGTGGATGGTGTAGTTAGTAAAGTAAGCCGTCCTTAACACGCCACACAACGGCTACGGCAATCCGTATCATGTACAGCACAGTAGACGCTCCTATCCCTTTACCCCACAGCATTTTGTTTAGTACCATTGTTATGATGAGGACAGGAAACTTATCTTTATTCCCCACCCTACAAACAGTAGGCCCCTGAGGATGGCTCAGTGAGTTGCTCGATCGGCGCCGACAAAAGGGGATGTTCTGGCGGTCATGGATCTAATCGTGGTAAGGCACACTCACTCTTACATCCTTCCAATGCGGATAATTCAAGCAACATAACCTAGGTAAAAGTAACATCCACGAGCTGAACCTCGCCAGAGTCAGTACAGTACAGTACACGTAGCACACGTTTACGTTTAGTGCCGTAGCCTAGAATGCAACGCACCCCTTCTCGCAGACTGCACAGCAGTACACCATTGGTTTCCCACTGCACACCGACCGACGCGCGTGCCCTTCCAGTCAGAAACAAGCCTTTGCCCCTCCCAGCTCTAAACTTCACTCACTCTTTGGTGACATCAGGGTTGTGAACACTCCCAGGTTGTCCTTGCTGCGGCTGTAGATCTGGTTCATGTTTGCAGCCCCGGCGCTGTGCAAACTTTTTGTCTCAAAACTGCAAAAAGTGTTTTTATAGGAGAAGCTGCCTGTCAGTCGCTGGGCACTGAACCTCAAAGAATGGATGTTGGAAAGGCTCTGACAGACGTGACTTTCTTTTCAGGTCAGCGTCAACAGTAAACAAGACCATGCCGCCTTACTCTTTCGGGCATATTCCGTAAATACCTTATACGTATGAGCCATAATCTTACATGTATTGGATGGGTGGATACCTCGTGGTTCGACATATTTAAGACATGTACGGGATTCAAATGTGCTTGAAACACAGAAAATATCTCTTTAAAGCGGACTCGCTTTAAATTACGTCTCTACAGTAGTATACGTGCCAAGAAACAATCTGCGCAGCTTTCCTCCAACCAAGGCACAGGCAGCAGCATCGCGCATGCGCACTCAGACACAAAGACACTTTTTAGCTGTCTGCTCAGCGAGCTTTCTAGTCTCAGAAGTCAAAAGTATTTATTGTGCATTAAATAAAACTACAATATAACTTTCGCAGTCATGTGTGAACGCGCACATAAAACAGAAGGGCCACCAGTGTAGCATGCCTTGTTTACGGTGCCTTTAGGGTGAGCGAACTGGTAAGGGCCAACCACATTTGACTTTGCAGGGGTCGTCTGGTTGAGCAATCAGTGACTACTGATCGGTTTTGACTTTCTCAACCAGATTGGGAGAGAACAAGCATTTGCAATGCAATAGGTCTCGCAAATACGCGAGTTTGAGCTATTGGCATTGTAAATGGCCATGCCTTTTAATTATGTTTTACAAATGATCATATAAATTAAAGGCATTGTCATTTACAATGCCAATAGCTCAAATTCACGTAAATGCGAGACCTATTGCATTGCAAATGCTCGTTTACAAATATGTTGTGCATAAAAAAAGCAAGTAAACCCTGCATAAAGAAAAACATAAATGGTTTTCAAAAGAATTAAGAGCCGTAAAGCTAAGTTGAGACAAACAAAGGGTGAATGGCAGAAAGGGGGCTCCGATGCCAATATCAAAGTGCGAAAGGGAAATGGAAAAGAGTTTTACAAAAATTTGTGGTAGAAGTAAAGACATCATTCTATGCAGCAATTGGACTATCAGCCAGATTCATGAAGGTGCCAATCTGCGATTAGCAAATTGCGTCGCAGAATGGCATTCATGTAGAAATGCGATGCAAATATGTGAATCGCAATCGATCGCAATTGCCGATTGCGATCTTGCCACAATCTGTATTTGTATTTGTATTTTCGTATATTTCTAAAGCGCAAACAATCGCTCCGAAAGGAGCATCCTGGCGCTGAATAAACCGTGTGCAAGAATCAGAAAAGATAGGAGACTATATGAAGGACATTACGTGATCGTCAGAGAGAGAATAAATCCACGTTTTGAGTTGCTTTCTAAATTGGTTTTCTTGGGTTAGGGATCTGAGATGGTTGGGAATGGAATTCCACGCTTTGGCAGATAGAAAAGATAAAGACATGCCTCCTTTAGTCTTAAGTTTGAATATTAACGGCTTGATCAGGTTCTGACCTGAGGATCTTAAGGTCCTTATGGGATTATAGTGTGGAAACCGTTTAATAAGGTATATCGGTCCAGTGCAGTTGAATCCACGGAAAGCTATAATTAAGATTTTAAACAGTATTCTTTTGGGGAGTGGTAGCCAATGAAGGGTTTTGAGGGCGGCGAGGCAGATGATCTCCTGGGTAACTTGAGAACAAGTCTAGCCGCTGCGTGCTGCACGCCTTGGAGTTTTCTGAGGGTGTTTTTCTTTTTAACGCCTGCCACCAGACCGTTACAATAATCCAGACGTGCAAGGATTAAAGCCACTGCCACTGCCTTTCTTGACTCTATTGGTAGAAAGTCAAATAACTTTTTCAGTGACTTAATGATATTAAAGCAGCTTCCTGCAACATTCCTGACATGTTGGTCGAAGGATAATTCTGCGTCAAATAAAACGCCAAGATTCCTCGGTGATGCAACTGCTTGCGGTGGCACAGGGATGTCCTCAGGCCACCATTTGCTGGGGCAGAATTGGGGGTTTTTACCCATGGGAAGAATTTCCGTCTAACTGGTGTTGCATTTAAGATGGTTATGATCCATCCAGCAGAAGACATCTCTTAAACACTTCTTCAAATTCAGCTCAGCATCAATAGAGTTTTTCTCCAAGGGAACAATAAGCTGAGTGTCATCGGCATATGATGTTACTAATATGCCGTATGATTCAATTAAAGAGATGAGAGGGACCATATAGATGTTGATCAATAAAGGGCTTAATACTGAGCCCTGAGGTACTCCAGAATGTACCTTCTTCTCTTTGGAAAGAAAAGTGCCCAAGGAGATGGTCTGGGACCTATCTGCCAGGAAGGAGATTATCCAATCCAATGCAACATCTGTAATTCCTATATCCCTGAGTCTGTCAATCAATAGGGAGTGGGAGATGGTATCGAACGCCGCCGTGAGATCTAATAAGATCAGGACGGCGTTCTTCCCTTGATCTTGTAATAGCTTTATTAAATCAGTAAGTTCAATCAGGGCAGATTCCGTAGAGTGGTGTGAACGGAAACCCGATTGCTGAGGGTGAAGGATATGATGTGTGTCTATGTAATTTATTTATTCTTTATGGACCATTTGTTCGGTGATCTTACCCAGAACAGGGAGGAGTGAAATCGGGTGCAAATTAGCAAGGTCTGTAGGAGATTTATTTGCTTTTTTCATGAGAGGTCTCACGATTGCATGTTTCCTTTCGCTGGGCCCAACGCCTGTGCTCAGGGAAGCATTAACAATCCCATTTATGATAGGGTTGACAACCTCAATTAATTGGTGGAGGATTCTAGGGGGACATGAATCCGAAGGGGCACCCGATTTACATGACATGATTGCCTCCCGGGTCTGGAGGAGCGTGACCGGGGTAAAAGTTCTAAGACAGCCCTTCGGGTTCTCTCTACTGTCCGGTGGAATAGCAACCAAGGCTTGGCAGGGAGCTTGGAAATCCTTTTGTATTAATGAGATTTGTTTTTCAAAGAAATCCGCAATCTGATTGCAGAATTCTAAGGAAGGTGGGATTTCTGGTTGTAGGGCTCTAGGATGGGTAAATGACTTGACAATGAAGAATAACGTTTTTTGTTTTTGTTTGGCTGTATTAATAGCATTGATATAAAAGTTCTTCTTGGCTATTTTGATCGCCATGAGGTAAACTTTTCTCTGCCCGGTGTATAGACTTCTTTCTGTCAGATCATAAGTTTTTCGCCAGCTACGTTCTTTTTTTTTTGCACAATAGATGAATTTTTGCTAGCTCAGGTGTGAACCAGGGGGCATTTATCTTCCCTTTTTCCCTTTTCCTTGGGGGCGATTTCGTGGAACTCTGTCCTTAATCTCCTGTCGCATCCACGTATGAAAGCATTTGGAGCCCTGGACAACATCACCAGGCATGATGGGGATAAGTGCGTCAACGATGGGATTGAGCTTAAAGTTAGCCTCTACTCGTGTCCAGTTGACATGGTTACCTAAATTATGAGTCAGTTTGACTAAAGGTTGGGGCTGTACGAGCTTAATGTGAAAGGGCACCAAGAAGTGGTCTGACCAAATCTGCGGGACCGGAGGCTGAGTCTCTAAGAAAGGGAAATTAGTGCATATTCCGTCCAAGGTGTGGCCGGCTTGATGGGTGGGCTGTGTGACTGTTTGTTGAAGGTCGAAAATCTCCAGGGTTTGGATAAAGTTCAGTGCATGTGTATCAGATGTAGATTCCAAATGTAAATTAAAATCACCCAAAAAAGTAAAATGTGGGTAGCGAACTAAGAATTGTCCTAAGGAGTCACTTAGTGAATCTAAAAACGCCAAGGCACTGCCTGGGGGGCGATAAATCAGGCCGCCTGAGAAAGAAGATGAATCATTTAGCTTGATAGAAAAGCCCAGTCCTTCAAACCCTTTTAAGGGAGCTAAAGTAAAGGTGTGACATTTTATATGGCTTTTGAGCACCACCGCTACTCCTCCTCCCTTTCCTTTCAATCTATCCTGTCAGAAGATAGTATAGCCAGGTGGAAGAGCAACTGCTACGTCAGGGTTGCTTGACTCAGTCAGCCATGTCTCGGTTATAAAGAGACAGTCTAATTTTGAGTCTACAATAAGATCATTTAGGTCTTGACTGTGGCAGCCCATGGAGCGCGCATTTATCAGCCCCCCTTTAAAATGTGACTTTGTCGTAATAGTATTATTTGGGGGGGACTGTGTCTTGACTGGAGCCCAGGGTGAAGACCACTGACAGGATCTGCACGAGAATGGTCCTCTGATATTGACCATGTCGATCCTACAAGGACAGCCGATGGGCATAATGAGGTTCATAAGCTCGCTTACCTGGTAAGGACGGGCCGATTGAAATTGACCAGTCCCTCCTGCGCCTGGCGCGAACTTGGCGCGAACTTGGCGCGGACGGGCGCAGACGGGCTTTCCTTTGGCGTGCCTTTGGCGCGCCATCGTCGCGCCCGCTGCACCCGCCCGCTGCGTGGACGGGATCTGTTGTTATTCATATACTGGTGGAGGAGGGTGGGAGGCGTCGCAAGACTGGAGCGCTACCCTTGTTCCTGTGTCCGATCGCGTCAGCTGCCAATCGCTGCGCGTGGACCAGGGTTCTAGGTGCTGCGCGGGCAGGAGTAAGTGTAATTAAAAAGGGGAAAGGTAATCTTCGCTAATTAATCGCAGATTTGGCATTTTTCCATGTAGAAATTGCGACCTCGCAATTAGCTATATCGCATTTTGCGATCTCGCTAACTGCAAGATCGCAAAAACGGGAAGTCGCATTTCGAGCCCACTGATGACATCACAACCAGGAAGTAGGCTTACCCCACCCACAAACAGAACACAGATCCAGAGATTGGGAGCAGGATACTGAAGAGCTGCAAACCTTAGACTGTGCTGCACCCCAGCAGGACAAAATTCACCAAGATGTCTCAGGATGCAGCAGGGAGCAGTGGGAAGGAGAGGAAGCGAAAACTAAAGTTTTCAGAAGCTGAACTGGAGCATCTGATTGAGGGGGATACCAAGGACTATGCACGGCTCTTTGGCAAAGACTCCCGGAGGGTGCCAGAGGCAGACAAGCGCAGGATCTGGCAGAGCATCCGCACTAAAGTCAATTCGGTTGGGGTGACCCAGCGGTCAATTGATGAGCTTAAAAAGCGCTGATACGACCTGAGAGGTCGGTCTAAGGAGCGTATTGCCGAGAGGCTTGGTGAGCGACTGGCCACCGGTGGAGGGGAACCTGTAGCCAAACCGAACACCCCATTGGAGGACCTGATAGAGGACACTATTGCACCAGCAGCCTGCGTGGGGGTCATGCAGCTGGACTCGTCTCGACCCAGCCAACAATCTGAAGGTAAGTGCCATGCGACTGCGACCCTGTCCCCCAACAATGCCCATGACTCCTGAGCTAGCAATATGACATCCCCAACAATGCATCCCATGCACACCTGAAATGCCCCAATGCATTGTGGTAGACGTAGTGAAATCATATACCCCCAGTTAGCTGAACACAGCCAGAGCTGTAAATTCAAAGTAAATCCAAAAGCCAGTCAGGGAAAGCAAGCCTGCATGCATGTATCAACATAGCTTGTGCAAGATACATAACATTAATCATGCACCCTTTCACATTACAGGTGCAGTTGAGCAGCCCAGCACGGATAGCGAGGCCCTGCACATTGCCGAGACCCAGGACGACACTGAGGGTGAGGGCCAGCCCAACCAACGACCCGGCCCATCACAGCCACCAGCAGTTATTCCACCACCCCGTGCGGACAGGGCCACCCCTGCAGCCACAGGTGTGCAGCCCACACCCCAACAAACAGCCACAGCAGTGGTACAGGCCCCACCACCAGCGCCTAGGAGGCAGACGAGGCGCACAGTTGGAGCCAGATCACACACCAGCGCACTGAGGCGCCAGCAGCGTCAGGGCTCAGCAGGGCGCTCCTACTACCTGATCCTGGGCTGCCCATTGAATGCTGCATGCTGGCAGTGCACCGTACACAGGCGCGTCACCTGGCAGCAATTCACACCCAGCTGCAGACGACAAGCGAAAATATTGCCCAGGTGACCGCTGCTGTCAGAGAGAACAGCCAGCTGCTGGTAGCCCAGCAGGACATGACCCGCCACCGCCGCCGCCAACTACTGGCCCGCCTATGGCCCTACACCCGGTCAAACCATGTAGTTGGGAATGCAACATCACAGCTGGCACGCAGGTCACTTGCCATGCAGGGCCAGATGGTGCAGTGTTGCCAGGATGTGGCCAGGTCACTGGATCTGCTTACAGCAGCAGTGCTCGGCAGCCAGTCCACTGCCCATGGAGAAGCAGAGGGGCCTTACGTCGTGAGCGAGGTAGCGTCAACTAACAGCAGCGCATCCTTGCCACCGATGCCTGTACGACGCCGCAGCAACAGGGCAACAGCACCAACTAGGGCCAACACCGTCCCTCAGGACACAGATAGACGACTTGGGGTGTCTCGTCGTAACCAACACTGAAAACTCAGACTCTCTCAGGGAGGCCATGCAGGACACCACTGCACGCCCACAACCCCAGCATGGGAAGGTATGGAGTAATACTCTCTTCATGAGACACCAGTATAAGTAAAGGCCAATTTATTGTGCATGAACAATAAAGATTAATGGTCTGACTTGATTCACACTCATGTCATTATTACATTAGTCATGCATGAGTGCAGTGTTTTGTGAGGGGAATGGGTGCACTAGAAACAGTTAATAGTGATGTGGTTGCGGCGCCTGTGCCCTTCAGCAGGATTTTCCCCGCGAGCATGACGCACATGTGGAGGCGGGCGGTTGTCCCCTTCCGACTCAGTGCCAGATATCTCCACTGGTATCCTGCGCTTGGTAGCAATGTTGTGGAGTATTGCACACACGGCCACGAGGCGGCAGCAGATCTCAGGTGTGTATTTGATGGCCCCACCAGTCTTGTGCAGTATGCGGAAACGGCTCTTCAATAGGCCAAATGTCCTCTCAATGCAATTTCTTGTTCTTATGTGTGCTGCATTGTAACGCCGCTGCTGTGGTGTGGCAGGGTTGAGGTATGGGGTGAGGAGGTACTCCCGTAGACCGTAGGTGCTGTCACCTGAGGGTGAGAAGCACAGGGTGAGTGCCTGTTCTGCGCTGATACATGATCACAGTGTACGATATGGGGGCATGTGTACTTACCCAGTAGGTGTCCTTCGCCAAAGTCTCCCCTGGCCAGTCGTGTGTGAATGCCGCTGTGCCGGAAGATGAAGGAGTCATGTGTGCTGCCCGGATATTGTGCCACTATGTCCGTGATGTAATTTTTGGCGTTGCACACCATCTGGATATTGAGGGAGTGGTGGGACTTGCGGTTGCGCTACAAGTATTCCGTTTGTGCTGGTGGGCAGATGTGGATGTGGGTACAGTCAATGCATCGAATTACATGCGGGAAATGTGCAATGTTGTAGAATTGCAGCTTGGTGTCATTCAAGTCCTGTTGGGTGGTGGGGAATGATATGTAGTGGTGTAGCCGGGTCAGCATTGCATCCAGGAAACTCCTTAGGCAGCGGGACATGGTGGGCTGGGATAGCCCCCCTGCAACAGCAACTATCCCCTGGAAGCTTCCGGAGGCCAGTAGGGGGAAGGCTGCACAATACCTGCACATGTGTGGGCACGGCATTGGTCCTCCTTGTGGGGTGCTGCATCAGGGGGTCCAGGTCCTGTATGAGCTTGATGATCATAGCCCCACTCAGGCGGTACTTTGCATAAATTTGCTCCCTGGTTTGGCCCAGGAGGGAGACCCGCTGGCGGAATATCCGCTCCTGGATCCTTCGTCTGTTCTGTGCTGCTCGCTGTAGCCTTCGCCGCCTCACCAACATGTAGAGTCCAGGCATTGTGAGAATCCTCAGGCTCCAGCTGCATGTCCTTAAATGTGTTTGGTCAGCTCTGCATCTGTTGGTAGTTTGTTAACCGTTTTTTGAATATATTTTTTTTTCTTACTGGTTACCACCTGATTTGTGTTCTTCTTATTTTGCGCGTCGAAAATAGCGATTTCTAGGTATTTCGCAATTAGCGATTTTTCATGAATGTCGATTGCGAATGTTTTGCGACTTCGCAATTTAATTAGCAGATTCCATGGTTTATCGCAATTTCAGATTCGCTAATGCCCATCCTCCAGGATTCTGCGAATTTATTTGCGAAGTCGCTATTTTTTTTTGCGATTTCGCTTTTTTGCACTTTTCTGTATCATGAATTCCTTTTCGTCAAATTGCAATGGCAATTGCGAATTCGCAGCAATTGCGATCGCAATTTGGCTTCATGAAACTAGCTGTAAGAGAACTATTTAGCACCTTGAAATGCCAGATGTGGTTTCTAGACCAGAAGAACACAAAATCCTGTAGTCTCTCAGTACAGGGTCAGGTTTTAACTAGAGTGGGAAACACGTCTTACCTGGGACTGCTACGTAACTCGGGTCTCAGCTGGAAACCTTTAATTACAACAAATGTGGGGATTTAACAAAGGACAATTTCTGGGCTACATGACTTAGCCAGAGCCACTGGACATAAGCCGCCTAAAAGTTTATAAGAAATATAGATGGTCAAATGTATTCTGATGGCCACTTTTGGCTGTGAGATTTGGGGGAATGGAAATATTGATCATGTCCACGTAATTAAAAATAAGTTCCTGAGAAACTTCTTGGTCGTGGGACAGGGAATTCCACCTGAAATTATCCACGAAGAATTGGGATTGTCTGTTATTACATACTTTATTCGTATACACCCGCTTTTAGTCTGGTGTTCTATATGGTATAAGGAGGACCTACATTTGAATAGGCTCATTCTTCAGGATTGTCTGCTATTAGATAATGTAGCTCTGATTCTGTGGTTGAAATACATTAAGAAACCGTTTTATGTCCTAGGGAAACCAGGTTTATTTACCAATCTCAAGGACATAGTGAAAAATGATCTTGCATGGGTTAAGCAAGCCTCCTGCCAGAGGGTGGCATCCGATTGTGAGAATGCTGATTTAACAAAGCAGTCTATGCGTAAGTATGTCATGTTTAAATCGGTCATCGGGATCAAGCCTTACCTCCTCCTGGACATGCCTAATCAGCATCGCAGTTTCTTGACATTTCTGAGGCTGGACATATTCCATCAGCTCCTGCTCTCGAAGGGGATCTGGCTTAAACCATCTAACCTGCCCTTCTGCAGCTGTGATAACACCTCGAGTTGGCACACCATGCATGTAGTACTTATTTCCCTATAGTTTTTTATTCTTCGCCGTAAATATATATGGCCTCTTTTGATTTCTGAATTATTCAGACAGATTAGATCTGCACATCTCTATTTACAGCTTCTAGCTACACCCAAACTGTGCTTTTTTGTTTCCTGTTTTGTGTCTGATGTTCTTCTTGTTAGTATTGTGACAAAGTCTTACTAGGTCAATGCTGGTAATGTTACTTATTGTTTTATTGCAAATTGCTTGCTCTATGTATTTTTTGTAAGTTCCTCTTAAACTTCTAGCTGGGGTACGAATTTTAAACTGATATATGTTTAATGTGTCATATTGCTACTATTTAACGAGATGTCCACTTTTATCAAAAATCAAATAAAGTTTATTACTGATTGATTGATTGACAGAAAGTAATTATTGCCAAGTACGAAGTGTGTGAATAACTATTTTAATATTTTGAGTAAAAAATAACAAACTCCAGACAATCAATTATAAATAGTACTGCTAAAATCAGAAATGAACCCTGTAGAGCTGAAGACACGTCTATCCTGCGGCTTGCTACAGGCAGCTGCTCCGTTCGAGAGGTCACATTTAATTCAATCAAGAAAATGATGGGAAGCATGAACTCTGTTTGGGGATCCCTGTCCTTCAAATATCATTAATACATGTAGCTCGAAATAGGCTCCCATAACACAAATTGTGAACAAATAATTTCACTCAGATGGGATCACCAAAAATTTAAAGAGGGCATACATTACTTCACATTAATAAAAAGTCCTTCTTGAATGGAGCAAACCTGATAAACTATAGTCCAATTTCTAACCTAATATTCTTATTGAAAATGATTGAAAACGGTGCAACATTCAAACTACATCTAGAAAATAATTATAAGATGCATCTCAGGCAGTCGGGCTTCATCCCAAATCATGTAACAGAGCTCATCGTTTGGAGGTGCAATCTTACCCACTGAAATTCATGGATCAGGGAGACTCAACCAGGTTAATGTTGTTGGATTTGTCATCACCCCTCGACCACCATATTATTGTCCAAGGTGGCAGGACTGTTGAAGGAAGCTACTAACTGGTTTGCTACATTCTTAGTCCAAACATTGCAAAAGTCTATATAGGGAGACCAAATTGCAAAGAAGGCCAGTGAAGTGTGGGTACCCACAGGGATCATGCTTGTCTCTGCATGCCAGAAAACAATGAAGGAGTTGTAAACATAATAGCTGCAACAAAGGCCTTAATAGCATTCACATTCCTTGTAACTTGAGTCCAGAACGCAAGTATATCATTCAATTCTCAGGTCATGAATATTAGGGTAGGTCCTACAACTGACAGTGGGCACACACAGGTGGTAGTTTTCGGTGGACCCTGCTTTAATGATCACTTTCAGCAATCTACTGCAGAGAGGAACGACTGGGAATCAAACCCACCTTGCTTGCCATAGCTATGCAAAATGGTTACCAAGCTTAAATAAACAAACAAACCAAGAGGCAGTACGGTACGGGTATGAATAAAAGGTTAATATACAATTCAAGTCACTCTTCAATCCCATCTGTTTTAAATTCACATTAATTTCGGATGAGGAGTAGAAGAACGTTTTATGCAACGAAAAGCAGTGCCAGGATGTGTAATTTGTGCCAGAATTAACCTCTTCTACAGTGAAAGCTATTATTAACGTCTACAAACACAGCACTGTTCCAGTTTCCAGTAAAAAAAAGTGTGGCCAGTGTTCTTCTATATTAAAACTCACAGTCTTAAAATGGAAGACTCCGGCAATAATCTTCCCATGCTATGAATGTATGTGCTAGGTGAGGTTACAGAGAAAGTGTTCAGTAAGCAGCATCTGGCAAGCGTGGACAAATCCATGTTGCCAATCAAGCTCTTGCCTACTCTATGAGACAAAAGCAGCCGTACAAGACATAAAAAGTCACACGTAGCGGATAGAAAACAGGAGACATTTTATATTGGTCATCTTAGATTTGTACTATCACTTCTGATACCATCCATAATGTTAGTGAAGTACACAGCTTGTCATCTTAGACCTAACCCAGTAATAACTTTAAGTTGTCTGCCAGTCCCATGTAATATTAAAAAAATATATAAAAAAATAAACAAGCATTGGAAAAGCCAAAAAGGTTTCGCCTAGGAGAGTAGACCTATTGCACATGTCAATGTTTTAAAGAGGTTGCACAGCAGCGTGAGCTCAAAGTAAATAATAAAGAGCCATAGCACGGTCAGTGTTGAAAGAGCTAAAGTAAGAGCATAGCGCTTTACAGTCACCTAACGCGCTTAAAAATTAAGAAAGTGCATAGACGGCTAAATTTTGATGACTTTATGAGATAGACACCAAGATAGTAACAAGCAATAAAGAACAGCTGGAGGTGGTTATGGGGAAGCTGCCAGCAACAAAGGGAAAAGCAGTGACTGGGTCGGGGGGAGATCTGTGGACAAACGAGGTCAGGGGCAAGCAATGACAGGAGGGAAGTAGTAGGGGGAACAGGGCAAGCAACAACAAATGCGAGCAGGGCCGGGCAGGGAAAGCTTATAATACAATGCACTTTAATGGAGTGCTACACCACAAAATAAAAAATAAGCACCTCTGCAGGTGCGAACGCACAGACATAAAGCGGTACCTGGTCCAGGCTCGACAGCAGAGACACACATGGAGCCCCAAGAGGAAGCCGGAGAAGAGGAGGAGGTGCTATCCAATTAGAAGCAAGGAAACAAGAGTGACATGGATGCCATCCTACGGTAAGAAAATGTAAGTAATGTGCCGGCTCTCTGCCACTTTCAAAAAAATTTCTTTTTAATTACAAGAGATTTCACAAGTACAGTACAAGCACTGCACAGGCAGAACCTAAAAAAAGAGGGGGAAGGGGTGGAAATAAGCCTTTTCATTTAAGGTCTGTTCAATGGTAGTTTACATTTTGTTTCGGTCCACAACAGCAGGAAGCAATGTGTCAGTCCATTTCGCCTTTGGGTCTTTGCACTGTGATGGCATTTTTCTTGATCACTTGTGCAAATCCAACTAAAAAGAAGAGCGCTTCACTACCTGCGTAGTGGGCCAACGCTTTACTTTGACAAAGCTTTCTTCTTTTCATTCTTCATCCTTTTTAGGTACAACATTAATGATGACTTTAGATTTGACTAAAATATGTATAATACATTTGCATAGAAGGGGCTTTCAGTCACCTTTCTTAGTCTATTAGTCTGTTGTTGGGTAATTCAAATTTTGATTCCATCCACTCCAGCATATAGCATGGGGCAGCAGGTCAGCCTACTTCAGCCACTAGTTAACTTCACTTTGAGTGACTTAATGTTGCTCTCTCACAAGGAGCACATAAGCTAGTTTTCTTTAGTGCCAAGGTTTTCATTTTTACTTTATAATTCCTAAAGTGTTGCCTTTGAGTTTGAAGCCTGATGTAATAGAGGATGCTGCTGATGCCCATTCCATCTTTATCCTATGCCTTCTCCTGCCAATGCTGTTGTAAATTCCTTTTGGAGTGTTTTGCTTTTCTGACTGCTGTTATTTCACAGCATACATGATCAGATTGTATCCTTTAAAACTGTTCTGTATTGCTATCCTCTTTTTACTCGCCTTCAGTCTTCCTTTCCTCCCTTATTTCTTTCTTTCATTCTTTCTCTTTCCTTCTTTCTTGCCTTCTTTTTTCTTTCCCTTTCTTATTTCCTTCTTGCTTCTGCTCTCTTTCCTTTCTTTCTCTTGCTTTCTTTCATTCCTACTTTCCTTCTTTTGATCCTTCGCTTTCTCTCTTTGAGTCACTTTTCTTACTTGTTCCTACTTTCTTTAATTCTTTCTCGCTTTTGTTCCTTCTCTTTCTTTCTCCTTCCTTCGTTCTCTTTCCTTCTTTGCAGCTCTGCTTCTTTCCTTCTTTGTCTTCTCCCTTTCTTTCTTTTTTATTCCCTCCTTTCTTTCCTTCTCTCTTAAAATGTATCTTTCCCTGTTCCCTTCTCTTCCCTTCCCGTTTCTTCTGTCCTTCCTTCTTTCTTTCTTTCATTCACTGTCCTTGTTTAGTTATTTCTTTTTTAAAGGCAGACTGATTTACTTCTTTAGGTCTGTGTTAGCCAAGACCTTCTGGTTTTACTAAAATGATGTGTATAACATGGTTACCTGAATGGGTTTCAGCCAGACTTCATCCATTAGTCTCTGCTTGGTGTAATTCACATTTTTCTTCCACACTCTCCAGCATGCAATAAGGGGAAATGTATCAGCCCACTTCAGCCATTGGCTGACTTTACTACGGGTTACGGCATGCCACTCTTTCACAAGGAACGCATCCACACACAAAGTAACTCCCTTCAGTGCTATGTAATTCTATGTTAAGTGTGGTTTTTGGCCCCCAAAAAACTTTTTTGCCTATAGCAAGGGATTTTTATTGATGAAAGCATGGCATATACCCAAACAATAAAGTTTTGCAAACATCATGACAAAGCCTAGTAAGAATTGCCAGACCTATTGGCTTTTCCCAATGCTTATTTAGTTTTATTCATTCATTTATATTCGCATCGTCTTCAAGTTACCGTAATTCAATATCAGCACTATGCAAATAAGAATCCTATTTTCCTGTGATGTGCATTTACTTTTTCTACGTTCTATTAAATGATTTGCTATGGTTACGTTTTTTTAATGTAACATTTTTATTGCAAGCATGTGGCAGCCTTGACTAGCAGGCATATGTTTCCGCTTTTTTGTGGGATATGGTCGCAATAAAGAATTAACCACTGTACTAGATCGCCAAGATTGGACCTATGAATTTATTGAGTGCTTGTTTACAAACTTGTAAGTGTTCAGCAACTTTACTAGGCAGGGAAAAGGACAATGAGTCTCAAACTGCGTGACTTCCTGTGTGCTCGCAGCAAGCAAAGGCTACATCTAAGTGTAATCTTTGCAGAACAATAACACATCCTGCTAAAAGATGCTTTTTTTACTGTAAAGTCGCATTTCCTCTTGGCTACAGTGAACCAAAGAGGAAAGAAATTGCAGATTTATTTAAAGCAAGTTAGCTAAAGAGGAGTTACGGGAAACCTTTGGGCTCAGTCCCCGCAACTTTGACGTTTGTGGGGTGGGGAGGCTACAGATTTGTAGAGAGTCCAGTTTAACACTACCTTTGGATTGGGTATGGCTCAACGGCTAAAGCTCTAAGAACAAAAGGAGAAACAGGGCTTTCTCTAGCTTCTCATCTCCCACCACCAGTTAGACAAAACAGAGGTGCACAGTAGTACTTTGAACTACTATCTCTCGCCAAAAGACAAAGCACTGATTCTGAGAACTGCTGACACGACTTCCCCCGCACAGTGATTTTACAGCATACAAATAAGTCGCTTTAACTGCTCAGACACTGGTACACGTCATTCTCTACTAACATTGAAGCAACGTCATGCACTGAGGCGAAACCATTGCACAAGAGGGGGGTTTCGTTTTTTATGGTATCCAGTGACTTAAAAGTCCACTATCACTGTGACAAGGCAATACAAATGCCAAGGGTGTGTGGGACGCAAGCGAGGAAGTTTGAAAAGTGTGAAAAGGAAATTGTGATACTATTAAATAGAGGCTGCATTTAGAATAGTGGAGTACACGTCTTGAAACAGCCAGAGCAAGTGACTCACCCGGTTCAGACCGCTTCAGTTCAGGTGTTCTTTAAGGATAACAGGCCTATCTAGCCCTCTGGGACTATAAGATGGGCCAGTTTGAAAGAGCCAGTGAATGGGACTTTTTTTTGCCCAGTGGGCCGCGACAACACATACATGGGCCACACACTGAACCATTTAAGGCAGCAGCAGCGGGCTAGACAAGCTAGTCCAAACACCATAAGCTTCACACTCAATCAATCAATCAATCAATCAAAGCATTTATATAGCGCACTACTCACCCGGAGGGTCTCAAGGCGCTGGGGGAGGGGGTCTGCTACTGCTCGAACAGCCAGGTCTTGAGCTGCTTCCTGAAGGCGAGGTGGTCCAGGGTCTTGCGGAGGTGGGTCGGAAGGGAGTTCCAAGTCTTGGCGGCTAGGTAGGCGAAGGATCTTCCTCCTGTGGTGGCTCTTCGGATGCGGGGGACGTCGGCGAGGGCGTGGCTGGTCGATCGAAGCTGGCGTTTGGGAGCGTAGAAGTTGAGGCGGCTGTTGAGGTATCCTGGGCCTTGGTTGTGTAGGGCTTTGTGTGCGTGGGTGAGGAGCCGGAAGGTGATTCTCCTGTTGACCGGGAGCCAGTGTAGGTCTCTCAGGTGTCCGGAGATGTGGCTGCGGCGGGGGATGTCCAGGATGAGTCGTGCTGAGGTGTTCTGGATCCGCTGGAGTCTCTTCTGGAGTTTGGCGGTGGTTCCGGCGTAGAGGGAGTTGCCGTAGTCCAGACGGCTGGTGACGAGGGCCTGGGTGACTGCCTTCCTGGTCTCGGTGGGGATCCATCGGAAGATCTTACGTAGCATGCGCAGGATGTTGAAGCATGACGTGGAGACGGCGTTGACTTGTCTGGTCATGGAGAGGGAGGAGTCCAGGATGAAGCCCAGGTTGCGTGCGTGGTCTGTGGGTTTGGGTGCGCTGCCCAGGGCGGGGGGCCACCAGGAGTCGTCCCAGGCGGAGGGTGATGATCCCAGGATGAGGACTTCCGTCTTGTCCGAGTTTAGCTTCAGGCGGCTGTTCGACATCCATTTGGCTACTTCTGTCATCCCTTCGTGCAGGTTGGCTCCGGCGGTGGTGGGGTCGTTGGTGAGGGAGAGGATCAGCTGGGTGTCGTCGGCGTAGGAGATGATGTTGAGGTTGTGCTGGCGAGCGATGGCTGCGAGGGGGCTCATGTAGACGTTGAAGAGTGTTGGGCTGAGTGAGGAGCCTTGAGGAACGCCGCAGATGACTTCGGTGGCCTCCGATCTGAACGGGGGGAGGCGGACTCTGTGTGTCCTTCCGGCGAGGAAGGAGATGATCCATTTCAGTGCCTTTTCTTCTGGATTCCGACGTTGCTGAGGCGCTGCACTAGGGTACGGTGGCAGACAGTGTCGAAGGCCGCGGAGAGGTCCAGGAGGATGAGGGCCGCTGTTTCTCCGTTGTCGATCAGGGCTCGGATGTCATCGGTAGCTGCGATCAGGGCGGTCTCGGTGCTGTGGTTGGCCCGGAAGCCAGACTGCGAGGGGTCGAGGGAGCCGTTCGTGTCGAGGAAGGCGGCCAGTTGCTTGTTGACGGTCTTCTCGATGACTTTTGCCGGGAACGGGAGCAGCGAGATGGGGCGGTGGTTCTTGAGGTCGGTGGGGTCGGCTGATGGTTTCTTGAGTAGAGCGCTGAGTTCGGCGTGCTTCCAGCTCTCCGGGAAAGTGGCGGTGTCGAAGGAGGTGGTGATGATGTCCCGCAGGTGGGGTGCGATGACCGCGTCGGCCTTGTTGAAGACGTGGTGAGGGCAGGGGTCGGTCGGAGATCCGGAGTGGATGGAGTTCATCGTGCGGATGGTGCCTTCGGTGCTGATCGGGGTCCAGGCGTGGAGGGTGGTGGTGGGGGGCGGTGGTTCGGTCGAGGCGTGCGTCGGTTGAGTGCTGAAGCTGTTGTGTATGTCCGCGATCTTGTTGTGGAAGTAGGAGGCGAGGGAGTTGCAGAGGTCTTGCGAAGGGGTGATGTCGTTGTTTCCGGCGTTGGGGTTGGAGAGCTCTTTCACGATGTTGAAGAGTTCCTTGCTGTTGTGTGCGTTGTTGTCCAGTCGTTCCTTGAATGCGGTTTTCTTGGTGGCGTGGATCAGTTGGTGGTGTTTTCGGGTGGCGAGCTTGAGGGCAGTCATGTTGTCCGGTGTTGGGTCTCTGCGCCAGGTTTTCTCGAGTGCTCTGCAGTTCTTCTTGGAGCTCTTGAGTTCGTCGTTAAACCATGGGGCTTTCTTGCTGCGGGGTCTGCTTGGCGGGGTCTTCAGAGGGGCGAGGTCGTCTGGGCAGTCGCTGATCCATTTCGTGAGGTTGGTGGCCGCTTGGCTGGGGTTCGTTGTGCTGGTGGGAGGGTTCTTGCTCAGGGAAGTAGCGAGCTGGTCTGCAGTGATCTTGTTCCAGCTTCTGCGGGGGACCTGTTGCTGGTGAAGGTGGAACGTGGTCCTACTGAAGCTGAAGTGGACGCAGCTGTGGTCCGTCCAGTGGAGTCCCGTGGCGTGGCTGAAGGCGATGTCCTTGCTGGAAGAGAAGACCGGGTCGAGTGTGTGTCCGGCGTAGTGGGTGGGGGTGGTCACCAGTTGCTTGAGTCCGAGATTGGCGAGGTTGTCCAGCAGGGCGGTGGTGTTGCGGTCGTTGTTGTTCTCCAGGTGGAAGTTGAGGTCCCCGAGGAGGATGTAGTCGGCGGAGGGGAGGGCGTGTGGGCTGATGAAGTCGGCGATGTCTTCGCTGAATTGTGTGCGTGGTCCCGGGGGTCTGTAGATGAGGGTGCCTCTGAGGGTGGTCTTGGGGTTGACGTGGATCTGGAAGTGCAGGTGTTCGGCGGGTGCGAGGGTGTCGTCGGTGTTGGTCGTGATGCGGATGGTGTTCCTGTGGATGATGGCGATGCCTCCTCCGGTCTGGTTGATGCGGTCCCTCCGGATGATCTTATAGCCGTCCGGGATGGCGATGGCGATGTCGGGCGCTGAGGAGGCGTTCATCCAGGTTTCCGTGAGGAAGGTGACGTCTGGGGCTGTGGTGTCGAGCAGGTTCCAGAGCTCGACGGCGTGTCTGTGGACGGAGCGGGTGTTGAGCAGGATGCACTTGAGGTGGTTGCTGCTGGAGGTCAGCTTGGTGGGTGTTGGTGTGGCGTGGGTCCGGTTGCAGGTGAACTTGCAGGAGTGGCAGCTGAAGGGTCCGTGGGTCCGTCTCGGTGTGGCTCGGTAGCAACCCGGGGTTCGGCCGGTGTTGAGTGCGTTGAGTTCGGTGGCGTCGTAGGTCCGTCGGGTCGGCTTCCATCGGTGGGGGCCAGGGGTCCTGGCCCTGGGCGCGGTCCAGGCGCGGACGGGCGCAGACGGGCTTACCTTTGGCGCGCCTTTAGCGCACAATCGGCGCGCCCGCTGCGCGTGTCCACTGCACGTCCGCGCGGTCGCCATTTAAGGCGAAGTGGGAGGGAGGAGCAGCTGGGAGGCGGGAGCGGGGAGGGTACAGAACGAAAGGGGGCGTGGCCGCGACAACTGCAGCGGGAAGCGGGGAGCGGGGCGGGCATGGCGCAGGGGGACAACACCAGGGTGATACGGCAGATTATACAGAAATACAGTAATGAAATACAACAGGCAGGAAAACCAGTAAAGTTACTACAGATTCCTACTGGGGCAAGGAACAGCGAGGAGGGCAGCTAGGCAGGGCAGACAGCGCAACGAGGCAGGGCAGACAGCGCAACGAGGCTGCGAACAGCAGAGGGGGCAAACACACAGCTGGTGGCCGTGCGGCACGGGGGTGTTTTTAGGAATAGATTTTATTCACATTTTCTCTCTGATGGGTTACATTCTTTGTCATGTGTATTTGTTATTTTCTTATTAACAAAAGTGTTGACACCTGTGTGAGTAGGAATGCTTTCGAGCAGATTAGTAGATTCGTAAAATTAATAAAACCTCTGTAGGACACCTCCCCTGTCCTACTTGGTCTTTAATTATTTTATTGTGCCTTCTACTTATACTTCTTTTTCTCCTTCTTTCAGTTCTTTACAGCCACCTTCTCCTGCTTTTTTTGCCTTCAGTGATATGGGCCACCTGGCATTTCAAAAGGCACTCCGTTTTACAAAACAGTTTTGTTGTAAAATACCAGAGATGCTGGCCGAGGTGACCTCTTGTAATACACAAGGAGGTGTTTGGTAATTATGTTGGGGTACATACGAGACCCATCCGGTTCTTTATTTGGGGTTGTTCTGTTAGCGGATGCATTTATTTACTGTGCCATATATAATGTGACTGTGACTCAGTGGAGGCAGGTGAGAGTTAACTGTCTTTGCTTGAATGAGTATTGCTACTGTCGTTATAGAAATGAATAAGAACAGAATTTTTTTTAAATAGCAAGCAAAAACACTGAAATAACGAATGAGCGGCCGTACTATGAATTTAACGGGCACATGCATCATTGGTTTTTGCATTTGCAAACGGTGCGAATCGCAAAAATCGTCCGTTTGCGAATGCAAATCCAATTTTTAAGACGCATCAAGTTTTTTTATTTTTTCGCAATTTAAGAAATCGCATTTTTTTGCGATTTCTTAAATTGCGATTGCATTTAAGAAATCGCAAGTTTGCAATTTCTTAAATGCAATGCATCATCTTAAAAAATTGCGAATTCGCACATTAGAAGTGTTAAATTAACATGAAGTAAACCTTCATGGTAATTTTAGAAAAGTTTCAAAAATGCACAAAAGTGCATTTTTAACACTTTCATTTTACACTCACACATGCCCTTGGGCATGTATGTGTGAAAAATGGACTGTATGTTACATTTCAGGGGTGCAGGGGGGGTCCTTTAGACCCCCCCTGCACCCTAGAAATTGCATTCTCATTTTGCGATTCCTGAATTGCGAATCTCAAAATGAGAATGCCTTCCCATTGATTCCTATGGGCCTCTAGGCCCATAGGAATCAATGTAAAGGGATTCCTTATTTGCGATTCGCAAAATTGGGAATCGCAAATAAGGAAAAATTAGAAATCGCAAAAAAATGCGAATTTTTAATGCATAGGTATTTGCGATTTCTAAATTGCGATTCCTTAATTTTCGCAATTTTGGAATCGCAAATACCAACAATGATGCTTGTGGCCGTATGGCTGTTACCGAGAAAAAATAATGTACAAGTACACAGAAAAAGGTAAACAAAGTTAAAAATGCAAAGCTACACCTTTGTGCTCATAACTTGATTTGTATTCATTTTAAATCCCAAAAAAGACGAAACGAACAAAATGGGGTACCAGCAGCGCTTTAAGTAGGTCGGGTCTCACTGGTGCTGAGCACCGGCAGTTTTTTAAAGGGGGCCTCGAAACGGGTCTCTAGCGGGCTCTGTGTTGTGCCTTGGAGCAGGCGGTCTGTTTTTTTCCGGACTGCAGTGACAGCAGGCACAATGATGTGCGCTGCTCACACTGCTCACTTCTCACTAGTGAAGGTTACGTCATGACCTCATGCCAGGTGAGCATCGTAGGGGAAGGGAAATCCTTTAAAGAGTTATTTTCTCTCTGGATTTCCCTTCTCTTTTTGAAACTCAGGAGCAACAACATTGGCCTTGTGCCACGAGGGCTTTAAGTGGAAGCGTTTTCAATATTATTTACAACAAGCCATAGTTGCTGCTTTTTTATCTTGAGCAACTAACAACCATTGACAAAGCCAATTGTCCTGACCTGTTGTAGGCATGATGTTACTTGTTTATTTATTTATTTTAGTAGTTTTATATAGCGCTGGCTAGACCCGGAGGTATCAGAGTGCTTTACATAAGGATCAGAGCGTTACAGGTTACAAAATTACATCAATTACAGGTTTCAAAGACATAAGAGAAAAACAAAAAACATGAGATGCAGGGGAGGGAAGGAAACTGAATGGGGCGGCGAGTAAAACCGTGTCAGTGGTCCGGCTGGGTAGGTGACGGCCTAGGGTGTATCATTTATCTGGATGCATTGACAGAAACCGCAAAATACAAGTCGGGCGGCACACTATGCTAAGCACAGATTTTTAGCTTACGTGTTAAGCCACACCCTTAATTACATTGGCCACGCCCCTTTGAAAGACCCCCCCCCCCTCTCCTGTTTTTTCATCTCACTTAAAGCCCTGGGTACCAGCTCACAACAATCATCTTTAAATCGGAGCCTTGGTGTTTTCTGATGCTTACTCAACTCGTACATGTGTCCTCGAACTCCCATCTACGGGTATCTGAAATGCAGCTTTCCAAGCAATGACTGACTATTTGTCAGCCTAAAGCCCAGCAATGGACTTTGTGTCCCCACCAGATTCCGGCATGTGCTGAATGTGCTCTTTGGTGAAAAGGTAGTGTATTATGCTCAAACAAATACATACGTGTGGTAATGTCAAAACTCCAGGTAGATTTATCGGACTCCACGTCATAAAGACACTGTATTTCCAATCCGGTTAGTATATATGTGACTTACTTTGTGCAAGGTGGAAAGCGAGTAGGAGAAACGCAAAGAGGGTACACGGTTGAGGAAAGGGGATACAGGTATAGTTGTGACCAAGACAACATGGATTGACCAATGGCAGAGGGGGAAACAACTGAGTGAGGCAACGGAGCAGGACTGAGAGCAGGTTGTTCTCTTAGATAAGTACAATATTTGGGCAGTTATGCTCTGACATGATGCTGATTGAGGAGATGGGTGTTCAGCTTTTTTTTTTTTAAGTAGGGGAGTCATGGGGCCTGTTGGGCCATGGCAGAGACTGACTTCCAGATTTGTGGTGCGAAGAGTCAGTGGCGTGACTCTTACGGCTTAAAGCAGGAGCAATGCAACTTAATTCACCGTAGCTGAACAAACAAGAAAGGGAAAATAGCAAAAAAGCAATGAACAATTAAAATATGTATCGGGTTCAAGCTATCGTAGAAAACTGAGTTCAGAAGAAGCAGGCTCGGATTTATATCGCCAGCAAAAGAAAATGGAACTAGGAACTAGGGAGAGCACACACACAATAGGGCTGGGCAGCATCTAAGGCGTGCATCTCTGCATGCTCAGTAATGGTGTAGAATTATGCGAATTAACAGTCATGAAGCAGTCCTCAGCCTTCCGCTGGGTGGCAGAGAATCCATGTGACTAAGAATAAGGACTTGGAAGGTTATTCCCAGGGTTTACATGCTCACTTTCTGTGTAATTGGACCGGTTTTAAGATCTTCTCCAGTTATGAGCTCTGGGGCGCTAAAGGGACATTGCCATGCTAGTGGCATTTATAGCATGTATGTGTGCTTCTTTACACTCGCTGAGCTAGCCCTTTATAATCCTTAACCAGTTTTTACAAAGGGGTTTTATCAATCTTCTAAATTCATGTGATTTTACAGGGTATTATTAAATAAGAGTGAACAGTTTCACATGGGCTGCTTACTTTCTTGACAGCTGTTAGAAAGATACTATGTGTTCCAGATCACAGACATTTGCTAGGGCAATAATGCTTGAAATTAATAAATAAGAAATACTGTTACTCCTCCCATTCGTCTTCTGTACCAGGCCTGTCAAAGATTAAAGGCCCTGGCTCAGTCTCGGAAGACATCCCTCTTGAAAATGCCGGGACCAACGACCATCATCGCCGGTCCTGCTCCTTGTTGGAGTCGAGGACGATGTGGATGGCATTGTCGATGGGCATTGGTAGAGGAGTGGGCACCAGAGAAGGTTGTGTTCTCGTTGGCGGCACCGCTCTGGATCCAGCATAAATGAGGGCATACCCGCCTGAAGGAATCCAGTAGGGTTCCCTCTCAAACCGTTGGGGCCCAAAGGCGCTACAGAGGGTCCGGGATGAGGTGCAGGGCCTCATAGAATTCTCTAAGATGGGCAAGGGTTGCTCCAGAAAAAAATAAAATCAGGGAAGCGTGGAGCCAATCATTTTTGAGACTTCACAGAGGCGCAGGGCCTTGAGTCTCGTCTGAGAATTTGGACAGACGCAAAGAAGTAAAAGACTTCTTTGCCTTCTTCGATTTATAATTTTTATGTTCCTTACTCAATGATGACTTTGACTGGGACGATGATTGTCGTGTGCGGCTCTGTGAGTGGTCCTGGGACCTTCCAACGCACCCGTGATCTTGATCGTGGCAGGGTTGTTCAATGTCGGATGGTGAGGAGCTTGAGGGAGCACTCCCTCAACATCTTCGGGTGCGTGGCGTTCAATCCTCACAGGCCTTCAAGTCATGGTCCTTCTTCAGTCACCATAGACAGACCAAGTGGGGGTCTATCACAGACATCTGCCTGCAACAGGCACCACATGGTTTGAAACCATCTGGGTTCTTGGGGGACATCCTCCCACACCAGAAAAAAAGTATTTCTCAAATGAGCCGACGACAAAAACGTAAAAAAAGGATATTTAAAAGTGACTGGAGGTAGTTCATCACAGATCTGCGCCATCTGGCGCAGAAATGAAAGAACTGACATCAGTGCGCCAAGGTGACGCCTATATAGGTACCATGTTTGTCACTTTTGGCACAGCCGATGCAGAGCCACACAACATCATCTACTGGCATTTAGGGGTACTGTTAAAAAATGTCAGGCTCTAAAGTGACACCTGGGGATAATTCTGAAGTAAGGAATCAGCGACTAGAAGTCCCGATCAGATAAGGATTGTCACAGCGCAGATCTCTTTAGTCATGATCTGTCAAGGGGGGTAGCCAGCACCAAAACCCTTGCCTACTAAGGTAATCTATGAGATTTCTTGTAACAAAAACATTTCTGTAAGTTTTAATACAGAGTAATAACAATCCACCCTTAAATGCCTATTGACTTTAACATATGCTTTTAATAATCAATATGTTAAGCCTACTGCCATTATAGCAACATTTTATAATAAACAATAACAAATATACTATCTTTATCATTGGCTTGTCACCAGATCCAACTCAAACCCATTGTACTGAGTGAAAAGCTTTCACGTAGCTACCATCCAGCATAGTCAGAAAAGTACAAATGGGTACACAATTACAGTTGGCACAGCAAAAAACTATCTTTCCTACGAAAGCTTAACAAGAAATATTGTAGTGCAGATCTTTTATCTCCACAGTTTGTTTGGTTGGATTGCGAACACCAAAACCCTTGCCTACTAAAGTAAACTGTGAAATCCCATCTACCAAAATTCCTGCCTGCAGGCTTTTGCACAATGTAATAACAATCCATCTTTAATAGCGTTGTGGCTTTAACATATGCTTTTCACAATAAATATGTTAGGCCTAGTGTCTTTATCATAACATTTCATAATAAACAGATCAGCCCTAAAGCCATGATCATTGGTTTGCCAGCCTAACCAACTCAGTCCTGTTGCATCAATAACAAACTTTACCACAAGCCAAAAAGTGCAATACCAACAGTCTTTTTAGTGGAAGCACACAAATTCGTCCTAATCAAATCCTCTACTCAGGGCAACCTACATCTGGTTGGAGCCTAAGTCCCTCTTCTCAGTAGGAATCTGAAAGCTCTTTTTTGTTTATCACATACGGTTAGGCCACAGTTGATTGTCAAGCCCGACTTAAAAAATCCATGCAAGTTAGTCGAGCCAAGAGGTCTCAAACACAAAACTACCTTCCGCAGTCCAAAGTTAATGACTGTCCTCCTCCCATCTGTACTGCTACCAGAGAAAAAGATTAAAGTATACAAAAAAGTGGTAGATGGAATGCTTGAATCAGTCTCAGCCATTAGTAATTACTTGGGCCGTATCCTGGTCCATCGTTTTTTTGCACACCATGCCACCTTGCCACCTTAATTTAGACCCAGCCATATTAACACGGGCGGGCTGAGAACACAAACCGGCCCTTGCAATTAAGTCAGGCTGGCCCGGAGGGGTGGGGGGTTTACTGGTGGGAAACACTGCTACTGCTTTTGTTACAGGGGCTTATATTGCAAGACCCCTGCAAAACCAGCCCTCAGTAACAAAAACTGCTCCAAAACCAGCACCACCCGTCCGGCCGACCGGGAAAACGCTCGGTGCCCACTACGGCCAGTCTGGCACTGCATATGAAAATCAGTTTTGACCCTACTCCAGTGCTAACATCCAGCCTGAACTGCCAGACCAGGTCCTCCGGTTTTGCCCTCATTAGGGCTCATCATCGGGATATATCTTAGTTACAGCTGACCCACGTCTGGGCAATTCAGTGCTTAATTAAAAAAAAAGTAAGTGCCAGGGATGTCATCAGGAGGCCTCTGCAGCTTGCTTCACCCATTTCCCCAACCAGCACTGCTGGTTACAGTACAAACACATCTACAAACATCACACCCCGTCAAGTGTGGCACTTCGGGTTATTCCAGGCCCCCAAAGCTTTAGGAATGGCTTGGGTGACCAGCATTAGGTGTTTTAATTTATATTAAATTAATAAGGAACTGTTGTTGTGCTTGTTTCTAAAAAACACAAACAGTGCCACCATGTGGCAGACTGTCATAAAACCTGGTGTTGGCAATTAAGTGCTGGGTCCGAGCACCGGAAACCACCAGCGTAAATTAAGCACTGCTGGGCATACCTGTCCTCCGTTGGGTGTCACACTAAAGTATGCAAAAAAGTGATAGATGGAATGTATTAATCAATCCCAGTCACTGGAAATTACTCTAGCTTGGCAGTTCAGATTGGTCTGTTCCTATTGGAGCATACAGAAAACTGATTTGGGTATGACTGTGTCCAAAAAGAAGTGGCATGGTGTGCAAAATAACGAACAACTGGAATGTGGCCAGAGTAATTACCAGCATTTGAGATGAATTCAAGCAGTCCATCCATTACTTTTTTGCATACACCAGAGAAAAACAAACACAGTAAATTATCAAGTTATCCAACACACTTTAATAGCATTACAATGTCATGTGCGTGGCACTGAAAGTTGAAGCTCAGGAAGATGGATAAATATAAACAAAATGATCACAGCGGAAGGGAGGGTAAGCACTGTTTTTTGAAAGCACACAACTCGTGCCCTAGCAAAACATATACTCTTAGTTACCAGCATTTCAACTGAGCCAAAGCCCCTCTCCTGGGAGTGCTTCTTAAAGGTCTTTTTTAGGTTGACCACTTAATATCTGGCAACCTAACAATGGGTCTGAGTGCTGAATACTATTGAAGGTGATTGCCCAAAAAGTGTAGGGGAGTGATGGGTGGGAAGTTGGCTAGATAATTTTTTTAAGCAACTCTTATTGATTTTAACAACAGCAAAGTACAACATGACCATCGTTCACATGTTGACACAGTAGAGTGTGCAAGTGTAATCATTAGATATCCAAACCCAGTCCATGATAATTCCACCACCTGCCCCAGATCTTCACATTTTAGTGGTGGCAACCCCTCGCCTCATATATATAACCCATTCCTGCTCGGCGCACCAGTCTATCCCTCTCCTCTCCTCCACTACCAATGTGCCTCCGGGAATTTCTAATTGCAAGCAATATCGCGTTTGGCCACCAGTGTTCCCACACCTATAAGAGTGCGCTCCATCCTTTGTCCCCTCGCCCCCTCCAACAGAGCAAATATGGAGTAAGGTGAATCTGGTAGCCAAGAGCTTCCCCTCGATCCTCAGTCTGGGCTTGTCCTAGACTAGTCCCCTTCTATGTGGAGGAAGTCTGCCTCTTATAAGTAACAACGGGCGCACCGGGCATGGGACTCCATGCCAGCTTGGTGAAGCCGCTGGTGAGTGCAAAGAGTTACGTTGGACCATTCAGAGAGGTGCAGAGATATCCACATGCTCTCACGCCTGTCGTCAAGCAGACACTCTGGATACCGCAATACTGAGTATGGTTTATATTGGATGGGGATACTTGCATAAGAGCAGTCCAGGTTAGTAACTTTATTGGGGTGAGTTAATCTACACTAGATTGCTTGTATCAAAATGATGGACCATTTGGTTATATTATCACCCTATGTCCAAGAAGTCCTTCCTCTGCGTGGTAGAGAGGATTTCACCGAAATAAACATCAGAGAGTGCGTTGGTTATACAAAATAGAAGATAAAAGACCCTGATTTTTCTGGGTCTTGGTGTGGTTTGGTAGTTTGTCATATGCATTTGCTCATGTGCGTGAATGATAGACATGGGTGGAAGTTGGAGATATGCACTTTTGCACTTTGTATACATAGTTGGGGAGATGTATAAATACCAGGAGGAATATGATTTAGCAGCATCTCCTTTTGTTTTATACCATGGAATAATGGGTCGGCTCATATGGTCTAGAAATGGTTTTCTTTTGACTGAGATTTTAAATGGAATTTTTTTTAACATTTACCATTAAATATTGTTTTTAGAGTATGTCACACAATTTGTGTAGTTTTATTTGTATGTCGACGTTTCTTGTTTATGGAAATGTATTATATGTTTATCATGAATATTAGTTTGGGAGGATCATTAAACAATTTTGTCCTGAGGTGGTGTTTAAGGTTTAAGGCCACTAAAACCTGTCAACGAAACACACAAACAAGGCCCACAGTGCATGGACGATTTCAATATGTCACTGAACATATTCATCCACACCCAGTAACACATTACGTGGGAGTGTATCTTCTTATTGAGAAACAGATTGGAGTTTTTCAAATTCTAACACTTTATTGATGTTGTTTTGAACATTTGTCTTTTATGTTACTGTTGTTAACTTGGTACTTTGATTGTTCTATGAAATGATTTCTTTTAATGTATGAATTTTTAATGAAGATATAATTAAATGTTCCATGTGTTTTTTCAAAATTCTAATTAATTTAATTGTTGTCAGTTTATGTGAGTGTATCTACTTTCAAGTGATTAAGCAAGGGTACTTCTTTGTGTTGTTCGGTTGCTTAAACCCTGTCCCCTTGGTCTGAGGGGTTTCTCCATGCTTTCCATGATCACACCAGTCATCACACTACAGCTCTCGCATCTAGGCCTCGTGCAACCCAGGGAAGCTGTCTCAAGCATTAATAATGAGAGATCGATAAATCTAGGAGGTTGCTCCTTTGCCCAGCCTCCCCATCAAGATATTGGCCTCAAGGGGATTGAAGTGTGGAACTTGTGTACCTGGGGTATTAGCTAACAAGGCATGATGCAACTGCGAGTGCTGGTGGAACTGTGTGCGGGAGAGCTGGTATTGCTCCTGCATTTCCTGGAACGTCTGCACGCCATCACCATGCCATACTTCCCCAAGATGAGTGATGCCTATTCTGTCCCACCTCACAAATACCCACAGCCAGGCGGTGTGATGTAATCAAGTCACTTGTCCCAGTGAGTATGCGCTCCCGGACAATAAATTATAGTGCCATCCGTGTACAATCACGGAGGGCCCGAGGGATCGAGGTCCCATGGAGCATGCCCATCGAGGCCAATTCCACCAAATAAGTTGGAGCATTCCACCCCCGTTAAACCAGTCATTAATCGTAACCAGTTGTTCAGCCAAGTAATAGCCATAAAGGTCCGCCATACCCATTCCTCTATCGAATGAGGAGTGTTGACCATTAACAAAGGCCACACGTGGGTGACCACCCACCCAAACAAAAAGGTGGCAACCCTTGAAGCCAGTGCCTAAAACCACCTCGTAGGAATCGGGTGGGGGAATTTTGAAAAAATATATAAAAAGCGCAGCAAGATCATCATTTTAAAAAGGGTAACATGCCCCAGGGCATTCAACAACAAACAGCCCCACCACTGTAAATTTATCCATTCTGGCAACAAGTGGGGTCACGTTAAGACTCCAGGCCAAATCTGGGAGACGGGAAACAGTTGCATAAATATTTATGGACAGATGGCGCATCGGTATATAGGCTCCCCAGGACCAGCTACTCTTGTCCCCACCAGTAGGTACCAATAAGGACTTGGATTCATTGACCTGAAATCCGGAGGCGTTTCCATACAAACATAGGCTTTCCAGATAGCGTGGGCCTGAGTAGTGCAGGTTTCTCAAAAACACCAAGATGTTGTCAGCATAGAGTGCAATACGCTATTCGGATCCCCTATCCCAGGACCATCCCTATATCCGAGCATCGCATTAAGTGAGGTGAGCCAAGGGCTCAACCCCCAGGGCAAATAACAGGGAGGAGAGGAGGCAGCCTTTGCACATGCCTCTATGAATCAGGAAGGGCAACGAGAGGGTCCAGTTAACCCAAACCTGGGCAGTTCGCCAAACTATTAAGATCACTATGATCCAGGTTTGATTTTTTTATTATTTAGATTTTTTATCAGGGGTTGAACCTTACTACATTTGAAGAGAGAGCCACATTCTGACCAACTGAGTAGTGATGCTCTTAATAAAGGAAACTGGTACAGGGTCACCAGTGGAGGAGACAGGCTTCATCTTGTATAGTATGCAAGTACATTTACTGAAATTAGGTAAGTAAAGTAATAACATAATTCTATAGTACAAGACGGAATGTGTGAAGAGAAAGCAGACAGGTGACGAGGTTTAGTATTAATGGTTGCACAGATTGTATTGAGACGGGAATGTGCCCTGCATAGTAAATGGGCATGTACCTCTGTCCTGCGTTCCTGGTATTATGACTTTAGTTTGTCCCTGTTCTCACTCTGCCGTGTGCACAGAGGCCTAATCCTGTCCATGGTAACCTGAGGTCTAGAACTTGAAAGATGATGTAAGTGAGTGGCAAGTTTGGTCAGAAGAAGAATGGAGTTCAAATTAGTTCAAATGGTTGGTCAAGTAGCAACTGACATGTTATAGAGAAAAAGTGGCGGAGCCATTTGTCAGTAATTCATATTCGCCATAAGAAAAGGTGCAACCTATTTAACATTAGGATAACTCCCATATACGACAGCCAAACTACGTTTTAGCAGTGGCAGCTCCTCTGCTAAGGCAGAGGAGCATCACACCACTGCTGCAAAGCAGTGAAAGAAAGAACAAATAAAATGATACCTCAAGGTTATTATCGTTGTATTTGTTCCTGCTGTGCAGCTTTGCTGGGTGGGTGGAGCGACTCTGCTCTTAGAGCGGGGGAGGAGTGGTTTGCCCAACCCAAGTGCGCAATGACTGTTTGGCCGGCCCTACCGGGCCGATCAAATAGTTACGATCACTTTGCAAGTTCTCCATGCAGGCTGCATTAAAGCCTGCGTGGACAACATGCCCAGGCTCCCATTCCAATCCACGGCGTTCAGGCCAATCATAACCCTGCATTGAAGCGTTGTGATTGGCTTAGGGGAGTGAGCCTGGCTGCTTTCTGTTCTGCCCCGCAGCGACTGAGATGATGTGGGAGAGAGCGAGAGGGCGGCAAGGAGGTACTTTTTTTTTTTTTTTTTTTTTTTTTAACATCCATTAGCCCCCCTCCATCCGCCCGCCCCGCCAGGTCCGTGCCTGCCACTACTAATTTTCAGGTGGATTAATTAACTCCAAGTATCAGAAATCCAGAGGAAAGTAAGTAGGCAAGAGCAGGGGTTGTTTCAGGTTTAAGTCACCTGGCAATATCTAGTCACCTGGCAACAATAACAATGCAAATAGCTTTGGAGACAGCCGAAGAGCAGGCCTACAGCATGCAATTCAAGTTCTCGGGTAGCCTATGGGTATCAAAAGATTTTAGAAAACACATTTTCAATAGGAAGGCACGAGAGCGGAGTCTATGAACAGGGTGCCACATCCTCAACAGAGTCTTGGCAAGAAAAGCAACTTTGGTTGCTGAACACAAATGAACATCGGTGCAGAGAGGTCAAGGCCAGAACACATCAGTTGAGAGGTCGTCTAACATGACAGCCACCACCTGCCTAGGTCGGCAAGTGGCAATACGGAAGAAGGTAGGGGCTGTCTGAGCCAAGAGGGAGCAAGTCAGCAACCTATCAAAGCTCAGCAGGATGGTGTCTATATGGAATTGGTCCCAGAACCCCAAAAGGCGTGATATTAGGGTGTTTCTTTAGCATGGGTCAGTTTTGAGGTTGATTGACACCGTTTTGGTACTGAAAGGGTCAAACATTGGGGTGCAAGGTAGAATTTGTGTCAGAAAAGCCAAGAGACCAAGAGGCATTCACTTGTAATTGAATTTTGTATCCTTTCATGGGGTGAGTAATAAAGTCTCCTCTGATGATACTGTGACAGTTGTTGCAGTTCCAACAGGGTGGGGTGCCACTGTATTGTTTTGTATCAATGCTCTTGTTAGGGTGGTTCAACATTTCTCCTAGGTTTTTAGACCTAGTGTAAGCAAACAGTGGTTCTTGTTCAATTACAAGTGAATGCCACATGTGACACAACTAACATTGTCTATATGCTTAAATGTCCCTGCGGGAAAGCATACATTGGCCAAGCCGAACGTAAACTGAAAGTCAAACTTAATGAACAGAAGAGTAACATACGCACAAAAGTGATTAAGTCCACAGTAGCTACCAACTTCATAGAAGCACAACATCACATAAGCCAACTCAAAGCCTGTTTTGGAAATCGTAGAAAGGGCGGAAGGAGCAGACCACAGAAATAACCTATTGAAAAGAGAGAATTACTGGATTTACCATTTGAACACTTTGAAGCCCCATGGTTTGAATGAACGGGTTGAATTTCTATGTTATTTATAATAGATAGATTCCTTTTTCAGAAATTTCAAACCTTATGCCAATTGGACTACTGGCATCTAATAACAAGGCTGATGTACATGACGATGATACAGTGAATCCCCCGTATTCCATATTAGCATTTTATTGTTAAATATAATGCCTACACAACGCAATCGTACAATATGGACAGTGCAATTGTTATGCCCTTGGTACATCGAGTGATTCTTTATATTGAACTCTAGCATGCATGTTTATTGTTTTAGAATATACTTCACATGTACTAACAGAACACTATGACGCTTGTGAACTTTTTTAGATAAGGCAATATCTTTATTGCCAAACTACGTCTGTGTCACTTTAATCATCACGCCCCCCCATTAGCCGCCAGTACGTAAGCACGTAGGATCACGTCTTTTAACCACAACCCACGAGATAGTCGTTACAAGCGACTAGCGCAGACGAGATTATCACCGCGTTGCAGAATCCGGTAAGCACTCACTAATCCGTTAACAAACCCTAAATTTCAGTATAATCACATGTGTAATAAGCATCTGCTAAACACCGCGTCCATGACGCACTAGGTAGATAACTGTTAACAGCGACTTAACGCACATCAGAGACTGCCACATTCTAACCAAAAGATTACCACACGGGGTGCACAGAGCGAACGTAGCAAGATACACATGACTAGTGGAAAATAAGTTAGGATCACATACAATTAACTTCCGCTTGTTTTGTTTACTTTAACCGCACGGTGGTGGATATAAATCGGCGATTCTACGGGTTGATGTAGTAAACATACTGCATTCGATTTATTTCTCAGACATTCCCCTGATGAAGGCTTGTCAAGCCGAAATGCATTGGAAGGGAGGAAAACATGCATGAACGCAAAATATGAATATATTGCATTGTGGGAAATGAAATTTCCATCGACATATGGAGTTATATGGTGTGAATAAAACACATTGAGAGAATGAAGTCAGAAGAGTAAATATAGCCTTATTTTTCGTTGAACTTGGCTGGATACGCAGCATTTTTGATCGGTGCCCAGGGAGACAGCCTAAGGGAACTTGGGACTGCTACTTAATCATGTATTACTTACGCTCCTGAGTGGGGAGTGGTTCCCTGGAGCACGGCCCACTGGTAAAGCAGAAATTTAACAACAGCAGTGCACGACCCATACCTCATTGACCTTACCAGACACGCCATCCCAGAGAGCTTACCCTAGACCAGGAACAATCAACTCTGGTAAACACGGAGGTGAATCAGATGCTATTAAAGGGGGCTATATGAAAGGTAGCAAACACAGGTTAAGGATTTGTGAGCACTAGTAAAGACTAGTAAAGAAAAAAGACAAAGGTTGACGCCCTGTAATAAATTCGAGGGAACTAAATACATTTCTTGTATACTGGCACTTCCAGATGCAGGGTACCATATTCTAAGAGACATCCTACAAGAAAAATACTGGCTTGTGAAATTGGATCTCAAAGACACTTGTTTCACAATCCCTATGGACTGAGAATCACAAAAATATCAAAGGTTTATTTGGAAAAGAATAACTAACCAATTTTGTGGTCTCCCCTTTGGCCTCTCCTCAGCACCTTGGTGTTTCACCAGGATTTCCAGACCAGTGGTTGCCTCCCTGAGGAGGAGAGGAGTACGGCGAGTAATCTACCTAGACGACATACTACTGATGTCCCAGAGTCAAGAAGAATTATTAAGACACATGAAATGGTCGGTGGACCTTTTTGAAGGGTTAGGATGTATTATCAACACAGAAAAATCCATAACTACCCCAACACAAAATCTAGAATTTCTAGGGTTCCTGGTAAACACCATGTCAGTATAAATACGAGGGGTGGTACTAGTTCCTGGAAGGGGCAGAGCAAAGTGCAGCCAGTTATGGTTGCAAATAAGGGTAAGGTGTCTCCAAAAATGAATGAGAGTGTGAGTGGAGAAGTACTCCTGTGTCTGTTGTGCCCTCACACACACTTGCGAGTGTAAGGCATCAGCATTGGGCACTGCTCCTCGTGGGGGTGGTGCTGCAGTCCCTCACGGGCCCTCGTGGAGGGCACTTTGATGGAGATCTTTTAGGAGTTGCCGCAGTTGTGCATGTGGGTGTGTGGGCCAAGTGGTGTGGGTAAGTGCAGATAAAATAACCAATTGGTACCGTAACATATTTATTGAAGAGTCCAGAGGGTTAAGCTAAAATCGGAACGGGGATGGAGATGCTGATTTATGCTGATAGAGAGGGGAAAAGAAACAAATGAATTCCCACTTCTCTCAACCCGTGTAAAAAATGGTGTGGTGCTAGCAACATTACTTTGTCTAATATCCTTTAGAAGGCGTTAGAGAACAGTAACAGATGTTATACCCCAGATGGAGTAATTTTTGAAATATGGAAAAGGGCCAAAACTGTCTTAAAATATTTTTTATCCTTCTTTTATGGATTACCCAAAACTATGCATAGTAAGCTGCATGAAAGTTTATGAACAGAAAATGGTTGATTTTAGACCAAACGGTGAACATCATTTACTAATATCCTTCGTAAAACCCTATAAGACAGTCTCTTCAGCAGAAATTTCAAGATGGTCAAGAATAGTCATGTTAGAAGCAGGGATAGACTTATCCAAGTTTGGCGCACACGTATCCCGTGGCGCAATGGCCAGTAAAGTGTTTTGGGGTGGAGGCTCCCTTTCTGATAATCTAAAAGCTACCTTAAACCTGTAGAACACATAAGCAATGTAGCTTTAAAAAGCTTTAAACATAACCTCTGGTCTTGTAATGAAATGATGATTCTCCAATTAACATACAGACAGAATCTTGATTTCATTAAAGACAACAGAGGCTAACATTATCTCACCCACCACTCACTGGTGGATTTAAAGAAAAAATATGTGCATACATTGTGATTACTAGAAGTTATACATTATTCGATTGTTTCTAAATTTCTTAGTAATTGTCACCTGGTTTCTTTCTTCCTTCCAGACACTTCGTCTCTGTGAGTATTTCCTCCTTATTGAATGTCACTGGAGAGGAAGACGTCAAATAAATAGTTTATATACCTTTTCACTGCTCTAAGAGGACGATACCTGGTTACCAAGACGTTTTATTACGTTCTATGGAATGTTTAGTTTATGATGTAACATGTTCTTTAAAGGGATGCATGTGTGGGCAGCAATAAAATGTATTGCATAATGTTAGCCTCCGTTGTCTTTAATGAAATCAAGATTCTCTCTGTATGTTAATTGGAGAATCGTCAGTCTCACTATCATCTTCCAATAGTGCCCCTTATATCTCCATAGCCCCTCTCTCACATTCATTTAATTTGTTTGATACCACCAGTCATACCAGTGTACGGTGCCACAGCACTCTGCATCACACACACACACACACACACACACACACATTATACAGAGACAATGAATCATATGTGTGTAAATCAGTCTATAGGAAATGTTACATAAACCAATGAGGATTACAAGATGTGGGAATCACGTCATACATACTAGTAAGGAGTATACTTTAAGAATGCTTGGTCAGGAGAAGCAAAAACAAGATTTAACAAGCATTTACAATGCAACGGTTCCGCCTTACAAAAAGTTAGACACGCTTTCAATTTTAGTAGAGGAGACCCCTTGCCTCCCACTGCAGCTGAAGTATTTCAGCGCTGTGAATTAACCCCCTCCTGGGAGAGTTAGGTTTATTTTTTCAGAGAACTTTTAAGGCATCTGCAAAGTGGACTCTGGCCCATGGTCCCAGCCTTTCAAAGGGGGTGGGAGTGAAGGGGAGGTGTGGTGTGAAAGAGTCAGCTCTGTTCTACAGATTTTTGCGCTCATCACTTATATTAATTTTTAACGACAATCTTGTAAATAGTTTATTTGTTAATTTATTTTTAATGTATATTAGACAATTTGCAGACAAAATGTGTTTTACTAGGAAGCCATAGCTGGATGGATTAGTGAAAGTATGAATGGATGAGTGAAGGGGGGAATGGAATGATGAGGGAAAGGATGGTTAGATGAGTGAATGAGTGGAAGGATGGATGAGAGAAAGCGTAAATAAATAGATGTATGTGTGAAACGGTGGATGTATGCGTAAGGGTGGATGGATGAGTGAAAGGATGGATAGATGAGTGAAAGGGTGGATGGGTGAGTGAAAGGATGGATAGATGAGTGAAAGGGTGATGGATAATGAGTGAAGGGTGAATGGATAATTAGTGAAAAGATGGATGGATGCATGAGTGGAATGTTGGATTAGAGTAAATTAATTATTTTATTGGTGGAAGAGTAGATGGATGTGTAAAAAAAAGGTGGATGTATTATTGAAATGGTGGATGGATCAATGAAAGGGAGGCTGATGCATCAGTCAGTGGATGGATGAGAGAAATTATGGATGCATTGATGTATTGATAAGTGAAAGGATGAATGAATAGATAGATGGATGAGTGAAAGCGTCGATGTAAGGATGTATGAGTGTGTGAGGAGCGTAGAAAAGACTGTGTGGATGAGTTGTTAATGGATGAATTAATGAGTGGATGAGCAAATGGATGAGTGGGTGGATGGGTGAAGGGCGGATAGAAGGATGGGTGTTTAATTGAAAGGGGAATGGATAGTTAAATGGAGGATGGATAGATGGATGAGTTATTTGCAGAATGTATGGGCAAATTTGTGCATGGATGAGTGAAAAGAAGAACCCAAAGATGTATTAGTAAAAGAATGCATACTTGAATGAAAGGGAGGATGTATAGCTGGAAGGCTGGATGCATGGATGGATGTGTGCAATGTTGAATGGGTGAATGGATGAGTGACTGGGTGGATGAATGAGTAAGTGAAAGGATGGCTGGTTGAGTGAAAGTGTAAAGTGTTGGATGTAGTATTGAATGGATGGATGTGTGGAAGAGTGGATGGATCAGTGGAAGAGTGGATGGATGAGTGAAAGGATAGTTTTGGTGAAAGTGTACATAGTTGGATGGATGAGTGAATGGATTGATGGGTGGAAGAGAGGATGTATTAGTGAAGATGTATTTTTGTGAACAGATGGATGGATGATGGATGGATGAGTTAAAGAATGTATATAGGAGTGAAAGGGATGGTGGAGAGCAGGAAGATAGGATGGATGGATGAGTGAAATATTGAATGGGTGGACGGATGAGTGACTGGGTGGATGTATTACTAAGTGAAAGGATGGGTGAAAATGTAAATTGTTGGATGGAATATTGAAAGGATAGCTTGTTTGAAAGTGTAAATTGGACCTGAAAAAGAAATAAATAAACATAAGATTAGCACAATAAACAAAATGCCTTACCTCTAACAGCAAAACAGCAGCATATCGGGACCAGTTCGAGCACAGCAGTGCACACAGCTGCACGGAGACACCACGGGCCATATTGGACCTGAAAAAGAAAGAAAGAAACATAAGATTAGCAAAATAAACAAAATGCCTTACCTGCACCAGCAAAACAGCAGCATACATACCAGTCGGAATAACTTCGTGCACAGCAGTGCACACAGCTGCACGGAGACGCCACGGGCCATATTGGACCTGAAAAAGAAAGAAATAAACATAAGATTAGCACAATAAACAAAATGCCTTACCTGCCCCAGCAAAACAGCAGCATACATACCAGTCGGAATAACTTCGTGCACAGCAGTGCACACAGCTGCACGGAGACGCCACGAGCCATATTGGACCTGAAAAAGAAAGAAATAAACATAAGATTAGCACAATAAACAAAATGCCTTACCTCTAACAGCAAAACAGCAGCATATCGGGACCAGTTCGTGCACAGCAGTGCACACAGCTGCACAGAGACGCCACGGGCCATATTGGACCTGAAAAAGAAAGAAATAAACATAAGATTAGCACAATAAACAAAATGCCTTACCTGCACCAGCAAAACAGCAGCATACATACCAGTTGGAATAACTTCGTGCACAGCAGTGCACACAGCTGCACGGAGACGCCACGGGCCATATTGGACCTGAAAAAGAAAGAAATAAACATAAGATTAGCACAATAAACAAAATGCCTTACCTCGAACAGCAAAACAGCAGCATATCGGGACCAGTTCATGCACAGCAGTGCACACAGCTGCACAGAGACGCCACGGGCCATATTGGACCTGAAAAAGAAAGAAATAAACATAAGATTAGCACAATAAACAAAATGCCTTACCTGCACCAGCAAAACAGCAGCATACATACCAGTCGGAATAACTTCATGCACAGCAGTGCACACAGCTGCACGGAGACGCCACGGGCCATATTGGACCTGAAAAAGAAAGAAATAAACATAAGATTAGCACAATAAACAAAATGCCTTACCTCGAACAGCAAAACAGCAGCATATCGGGACCAGTTCGTGCACAGCAGTGCACACAGCTGCACGGAGACGCCACGGGCCATATTGGACCTGAAAAACACAGAAATAAACATACGATTAGCAAAATAAACACATTAGTAAAGAGTCAGCATTAAACACACATTAGCATTAGCAGTTACTAAAAATAAATAATAAAAAAAAGTCTTACCTCTCATACTCGTAATGAACACAACAAAAACAAAATGCCGTGACGAAAAAAGGGGCGGAGGGCGGGTGACGAAAGCCGTGACGAAAAAAGGGGCGGGACTTTAAAAAAGGCACGGGAACGCCCCCGATTCGCGTCCGGACGGGCAAAGAGTGACGGACAACAATGTCTGCCAATGGTTAGCCTCCATTTATGGAGCTAGCCAATGGTAGACTAAGGCGGGACATTGCCACATACTGTAGATCATCAGATTTCGCCTGCGCGAACGCTGCTGCGCAGCGGACGCCAGGCGAAACCTAAAAACGTACCACAGTGGTTGAGTTGAATTTACTAATAAGAATGTATTTCTACCCAAACAAAACTTTTTTGCAACATTAGGATAATGAAAAAGTGGTGGGAAAACATAATATTTTAACATGTATCTTGCAGCTTACATGGAGCTCTTTAGTGATAGTTCATAACTCACTCTGCTATATTAGGATTGTAATTTCTGAACTGTAAGTAACAACAGGATCTCTGGGACAAAAGCAGTAACCCAATGAGCTATCCACATAAAATACAGTTCTGTAACCTGCATGGTACACGTTGTTTGTAGCAAACACATTAACCCTCTTCGATACTTTATGATGAGTAAAACTGCTACTAGACAAAACTCGATCTCTCTCCAGCAGGGACATAAATCACCAAAGTTATCTTCACATTTTTATTGTTGCCTGATAACTGTTGAACACAAATTAAACTCTGAGGCAGATGATTTTAAACCTATATGTTATTAATATTATTTCCAAACACAGACCCCCCCCCCCTCTGAGGTCAGAGCCGGGTACGGCTGCACCGGTTGCACCATCCTAGAGCATGCTTTGAAGCAGAAGGCACTGTTACAAAAAATGACATAACCTATTGTGTAGTGTAACAGGTAGGGGAAGTTGATGATACTTAAACTACTTTGATGAGTGATAATCCCAACATATGCCCCTGGGTAACAGCATGATGGTCTCTATTTGGGTCCCCCATATGAGATGACGGTTGACTGCAGCGTAACGCACCCCAGAGAGTTCTCCCTGTGGTGGCTCTTCTTTACACTGGGTCTTATTTTATGTCTCTCACCTATTCAGTCTGTGCAGGCCAAGACAGTTGATGCTTATAAGGGGTAGTGCCCACTCAAGGTGGTGTCCTCTAAACGGCGTACCGATCAGGGTTTGCCATGGCACGACTAACACTCTAGCAGCCACTGAAGTGCACAACTTCAATTAAAGAAGGGTACAGGGACACGGCCAGTGGAGACCCTGGTGCCTTTGTTGTATGAATAAGAAAACAGAGTGCTGAGAAGACTAAACATTAATCAGGACTGCAGTTGCATATTTGCAAGTCAGCTGTTGCTCCTATGATGGCTTATCGCTAGTAATAACGACCATAGTCAGTGATCACCACAGAAAGAAGCAAAGTACCTTGATTGGGTTGGCTTCCAACAGATTTGCCATGGGGAATGACAGTGACTTCAGCCTTCATCGGATCTCCTACGACAATCTACGGTTAGGTTCTTCTCTTTGTCTGGGTGATGGGTTTTTGCCTGATTCTGAAGAAGATTCCGCCAATGGAGATGCACCAGGGCACAGTTCCCAGCTTTGTGGCGCACACATCTATTGCTTCTGAAGAAGACCCAGCTTCAAAAAATGTTGGTAAAAATTCTGACACTACTAACTATTGAATGTGCTTCCTCTTCTTTGACTCAAAGTTGTTTTCTATTGGAGGGTTACATTTCATCACAATCTTTGTTGCAGGGATCTGCTCTGGAACAGAACTATGCTTGGAATCATAGAACATCAGTATGTAGGGACCGAGTCACCATACCACCTCAGTCTCTATGAGTCAGAGCCTGATTAGCTAGAGTGCCCCACTTACCCTCCTAACATTACCAGAGAGACAAGTGAATTGGCACCCCATAACACAACCCTCTCGATCCTATCAGGGATCATGGTAATAGGACACACCCTTTCGCTCTCTCACTCGTACTTGTCCACAATAAAATAACCAGGAGACATGAAGGAAGTTTAGAATATTTATGCCAACTATCGTGCCCTGAAATGTAGTATACATGACACAATAAGAAAACAAATGCATACTAAAATACTAATAGTATGGTTAATAATCTGTATATAATTAAAAGCCCTGTCATTTTATAAGACAGAGTAACCTAAACCCCCCTACCTTGCTACTGAAGCTAAATGATTATATATCAAAGATACCTTAGCATTCACAGATGGACGTTCTACATCTCAGTAAACGCAGTGCTCTTGTCTCAGAACTTTCTTTCCAATGTGTATGTTTTTGGCTCCTGCTCATTTATATGACAAGACAAGTGTGCACATAAACAACAGCTGCATTCTTGTGTTATATCTACGTGCTAGTGCCTAGCTCAAAGAATATCAAGGGACATTGTTGTTTGACCTTGTCCGTGGTGTTCAGACTAAATCCCAGGAAAAGAACAGTATATCGGGAAACATCATTTACTACGAAGTAATTACCACTAATAACGTTTTCCACGAGTCACTTACCACGAAAACGTCTTTTAAACGCGGGTGCCTTCCACGACCTCCACTACCACGCAAGTACGTTCTGCGTGGGTTTTGGGGGGGGAGACGTGGTATTCCTTCCAGTCGTTCTGCGTGGGCTTGGGGGCTGGGGAGGGGCTGGGGGGGGTACTTGGGGGGGCTGGGGGGGTCTCCCCCCCCAAAAAAAAAACAAAACAAAGGAGCAGGTTACTTCGAAAATAAAAATACGCACTTCAGTACCACTGAAGAAAAAGGAAAGTGCCTCCCCCAAAGACGTGCCGTGTACTTCAAAATAGCAGTCCGCTTTTAATGTTGGTAGACGTGTTTTGACGCTTGTTTCGATGGTGGATGGAAGGAAGGGCTGCTGGTGAAAGACGGGAAGGTGTAAGGTAAGTAAATAATCTTTATTTAAAATATATAAATATTTAAGCGCACAGTAAAATAAAAGAATTTATAAATCTAGGGTAATTTGTTGTTTTTGAATGTTGAAAAAAAACGATCGAATGGGTTAAGCAGTTACTACAAACTCTAGACATATTTTTTTTGCCTATCAATTTCATTATGTTTCATTTGTGCTTAGTGGACGTTTCTACGCGTGTTATAATCCATTGTTGTAAATTCCAGCGTGGTAAAGCCACTTGCGAACTAAAATTCGCGTGGTAATGCCATGCGTGGAACTTGCAATCGTGGTAACATCATATATTCCGCGAAAACATATGCAGGTTCCTTGTGAATGTACAATGTGGCACAAAAGCAAATGTGTTAAGTAATGTGTGCAAATGAAAATAAGGCATACTACGTGCACAGTTAGGCTAACATAGGGAAAGCTACAATGGGCCATGAAGGAAAAACACAACATGTTAATGTCCCAAAGAAAATGCAAATTCCGCCAATGAAATTGATAGCTGCCCTACTTAACTCTTTAAGAGGGCACAAATTTTTTTTGGAGCAAACACTATAGCAAGAAGTGACAGGTGGAGGTTTATGGTCGCTGACTTTATTATATGAGGTCTTTTTTTAATCACAATTTACGTTCAGAATAAGAATTGGGAGATGTATAATGCAGTGATTTTCTCACACCTACAATATATCAAGTATATCATGCAGTGATTTTTTTCACACCTACAATATATAAAACAGCTTTCTTCAGAAACTCATTTTAGCGTTGGTGATTTCTATACAGCAGTCCACACTTAGATCACCTATTGAAAATACTTTCACTTTGACACTGAAAAAGCCAGAGGAGCCTTAATGCCAACAACAGTGGTCACAAGCTGGTGCCCTTCTCTGCTTTCTGCTCAGCGCCTCAAGCTGTGAGCATCCATGATTGAAGTGGGTGAAAAAGGGAAAGACCTAATGGACGACCCATGTCACACCTACAGAACCACAGAACGTGAGCAACCAAGGTGGTGAAAGGATAGTATCCTAGCACTGCTGCTCAGAGATTTCAGCAGACCGACTGCACACAGGACCTTGCAATGGAGCAGGTGAGTCACACTATCCCAGCCGATTAGCTCTGGAGGCAAACAGGACCTGTTCTGATGACCTTCTAAGTCCCTACAAGCGCTCTTATCTAAAGCTCATGCTAGGTGAACGGTGCAATGGGAAGTGGTCTGCGTTGACCCAACAGAGTTACGAAGGTCGTTGATTGGGGCACGCGTATTACCTGCTAAGGAAAGCCACGGGAAAGTTCACTTAAGTGAGCCAAACTATCCTGTATTATGAGAAGCAAAAGATTTCCCTTATTGGCTGGCTAGGCGCAGCCTTCCTGGTAGGCTAGAACTTGTCTGCAATGTGAGGAACCCATACAAAGTGCTGCGCGCTGTATTTACAGCACTGAATACATATTTCACAAATCAAAAAGCCTGCATATGTCACCTGACAAAGTCATTCTTTCAAAAATAAATAATACAAATCACCCAAAAATATACTTTGCAAGAAATTGTTACGAGTCTACAATACACACCCAGAATTAATTCAGGTCAGATTAAGTTATCCAAAAAGTGAACAAACTTGAGGAGGGCACAGAGGGAATGCTTTGGGCTTTTAAACTGCAAAGAAAATGCCAGCACCAGCCAGCCTGTTCAGTAACATGCACCGAAAGGCTGGGGAGGGCCTAGATCCATTTATATAAGGGGAAAACTGGGGGCGTGGGGTGAAGGGGTAGCTGTTGTGCATTCCTTTTAAAACGACTTTATGATTGAAAACATCAATCAAGAAAACATTAGACCGCTTTTTTGGGGGTTTAAGGTATAGCTTGGAATCCATGCATATCATGTAGGAAAATAATTACAAGCTAGAGATGCGATTTTAAAGTAATTCCAACACTTCTTCTCACCCTTTTCCTCTCCTTCATAGGGTCAGACCGGCCTCTAGGGATATCAGGCAGTGTCAGACTTGCTGGTCTGACGTCAGAGTGTGGGCCGCTTTAGGTCGAACCTGGGCAGCGCATGCGCTGCTCTGCGAGGCATGCTGTAATGGAGTATGGACTTGAAGCCCTGCCCTCTCACCCCCATATTTGTCATTGGCTTGTGTCATTGTCCTTCGTAAATGCTGGCTTCTGATTCGTAAATAGGCTTGTTAGTCCCTCCTTAATACCGCCTTGTCTTCATTTGTAACCTCCTATGAGAACTGGCCCTTTTACTTCTGTTGTTACACGGTATGTCTTGTAGTTTATAAGCACTATTTTCTTTAATGAGTTTCCCCTACTGCAGGCAAGACATGCTTTCCTGCAACATTCAGCACGCCATGCGCGCTTTCGCTTTTCAAGCAGCCCGGGAAATTGGCGGCCACTTTTTTTAAATGAAATAGGTCTCGCATTTACAAGAGTTTTAGCTATTGGCATTGTAAACGGCAATGCCTTTTATTTATGTGATAATGATCAAAACAGAGAATTAAAAGGCATTGTCATTTACAATGCCAATAGCTGAAACTCTCGCAAAGGTCTATTGCATTACAAATGCTTGTTTTCTGTGGTTTTCCTTGCTATTGCCACAAACATTTCCTGCAACAAGAACAACAAATTCATGTAGTCTCGCATACCTGGCAAAACACCTATTCGGCACGCCAGTACAAGTACAAAAGTGCTGTGTGCAAATGTAGGCTATTCTCTTCTAGCAGTCTGATTGGCTAATGGGGCTACCTTAAGGTGCTCGTGCATATTTTCTGCCCCAGTCTGAACTGGATTGTGGGAGGTTGTCTCCTGGAAAAGGATCATCCTTGTTTACTTTAATATCCTGATTGGGGATGGGCTGAAAGCACTTGATGTACTTACTTACTACAAATCTGCAACTGTCGATTCTAGTTTGCATTTGTGAAGCAAGAAAAATCTCCGAATTCCTTGCAACATTTTCAATTAATTCATTTTTTCAGCAAATATGGTTTCTTAAACGACTGGTACAGGAGATCAAGGCAATTTGCTTTGGAGTTTTGCCAGAGTAATGTAACCGGAAAACTAACCCGCAGGCTCAGTCAGTTAGTGGTCCAAGGCTAACCATTGCCAACAACTGCAGTAAAACTTTAAAGCCATAAACTGTACCATGTACTTTGCACACCGATTCCAGGACTCGGAGATTAAAAGAGTGTGTTTTCTTCAAGCCATCTCACGTTTACCAGCAGTGATCCATATGACCCAATAAGAAAACATACTTATCTAGGATGTGGCCTAACAGCTAGAGCGAGCGTCCTCTAAACTGGGGTATCGGATTCGAGTCTCGGCAGGGACGCTCAACATCCTGGGATTCTGGGCAAATCACTTCATCTCCGCGTGCCTAAAAAAATGAATGTGGCCGTTTGTGACGCAACTGGTGCTCTTGTAAAGCGCTTTGATAGGGGTCAAGTTCGCGCTATATAAAAGTCAACCAAAAAATCAGCCCTCCTCCTCCTTTTTTTAATGAGAGATGAAAAAGGTCCAAAGTCCGGCGAGTTCATTTTGACGCGCCCCCAAACAATCCAAATATACTGGGTAAATGTCTACAGCTGTGCGTGAACATTCAAGCACAACACATCAGAATTCATAGTTTGAAACGCATACATTAACGAAGACAAATGATGCTGCCTGAAAAACTACATATCAAATGAAAGTGCGGCCTCACTTGTACAACTCTTATGGTAGTTGTTTTTATGCTACACGAGTATTAGTCACTATCAGGTTTAAAACCCATCACAAAAGGCAAAGCTGTAAACGCGAGAGAAGGTTAAAATAGGGGGAGATGACTGAACTTAAAAACAAGCATTGGCAAATCCAATAAATCCCGGCTTGTGGTTTTTTTTTTTTAGATAAAGTGCATTTTAGCAATTAAATTAATGAAGCAAAATAATAGAAAGTCAAGTTGGGCTTGGTAGGGTTGCAACTCATGCACCATGACATACATTACAGAACCTCAGCATGGAACATCCGATCCTACTTTTGGAACAATGAAGAGAGGGCTACTACAACACCATTTTCCGAACGAGATGCTATGTTCCCTACATAATCACAAAGTACAATACATCTAAAAACACTTGGAGTGCATGGCAAGTTGTTCATGAAAGGCCAGCAACCACATCACGGACGTTTTGCTCTGCACATTTGCATGTTAAAATGCATAAATCTGTCTCTTAAATCTTATCCCAAATGAGATACATTTGACATGTTGCCAATTTCGATCTAGTCTTAACTAGCCAACGCCCATCGGTAGGGACATAAATATATTTATATAAGTATTTATTTAGGTATAAATGTACTAGTGTAACGTTTGACAAACAAGGCTGTAAAATCAATAGTGAAAGGAAAAATAGCAAAGAAATAAAAACTGAGACAATCCCGTGACTGACTGCTTTTTAAACCTGCCCTTTGATATTGCTTTATTTATTCAGATTGCTAACCTTTAAAAGCAGGTACTTCACATTAAACAAGGTAAAAGCATTGGCAGCTGTTCATTTTTCCATTTAAGGCATAAGCACTATTTCTGGGCATCATGTCACCGAAGCTCTTAAGTAATTATTTAATCCCATCTGCTTCGATTAGTACACATTAATATTTGAATATGTCTGATCACTTTTTTCTATGTGGAAATTATGTATATTAAATGTTTAAAAGGTGTGTTTGCTCATAACGTCCCTTTAGAATGAAAATACATTTGCACCTGTGCGTCCTTTTAATTTCCGTCTGGAGTTTTTTCCCCAAAAACTTTTAGAAAATAATAACATGTTACAAGTCGTTAGTCACAACCTTTTACATTTATTCATATGTATATTTGCCTTCAGTTAAGTTTAACAGTATTTGTGAGATTTAAGGTACATTGTATTCAAGGGAGAAGTATGGATGTGGACTTTGCATCTGAAATACTTGTTTCCAATATACAGGTTTCTAATAAGCATACTAAAATTAAAAAGGGTTAGTAATAGAATCCCCTCAGATATCGCATGATAGTGGTAGCATTATTTTGCAGCCAACGTACCAACACACATTGTATTGTCAGGCCACATCCAGCACGTACTGAGGGACAGGCAGTTTTCAATGGGAACATAACCTCAAATGAGGTGAGAACGTACACAACAGAAACTGGCAATAAATAAAACAGGTATTACCTCAGCAGGACTTAGAATGTGTTTGATCTGCTTCCATACTTACAACGCATGCAGCTTTGTGACTTGTTCAGTTAAGGGACATAGGTGGCTGGCTTAGGATATCGCTTAAATATCAACATACTTGAATTTATAATTTTCAAATTACGTGATGCGTCTTAGATTGTTATTAATAATAACGTATCCATATAACGTGTCAGAGAGCACCTCTGTCAAACATTGAAAATAAACCATAGGCACACAACTTTAGCATCTAAAGTCAGCTAAATAAATCAATAATCAATCAAAGCACAACTTCTCATAAAGAGAGGTTCAAGAAACTCAGTAGAGTCTCAGAGCAGCGTTGGAAATAAGTTTCATTTGTGGCCTATCGATCCATGCTTCTTTAAAAACAATAACTAAATAATAGAACACTGGCGTGGCCTCGGCAACACCACAGCTCATGAGGCTTAAACACGATTGATGTCAACGGCGATAGGTTTAATTCCTGAGCCATTATACCAGCTGAATGTATCATAAATACGATAAAAAAAGAGAAGTGTGTGGTCTATCATTTTTGCCTCAAGTTTACCCATGTAAGCTATGGACGTTTTGACCCCTATTTCAGTCCATATGACAATCAAGCATATGCACTGAGGACCTGTATCATGGCGTGGCACTAAGAGCGGGGCTCTGTGATCAGACAGGCACAACAAGTGCCTTTAGGAGTACGGCTACTGTCACCGTCACCTTACTGGGCTGTAAAGGACTGACAGTGGTGGCAGAGATTCTGATCTTAGTCAGTAGGGCAGACGTTTTTACCCGTCACCTGCTAGGCAGAACTACAGGTAGCTCCCATGCTTTAAATTGTCTGCCACATCCCTGCAATAGGAAATCCTCATCCATCCCTGAGACGCATGGATGCTGCATGTGTGTTTTTTTCTTTGCATTTGGAAGATGTGTGTTGACTGAATGTGGTGCCTGTGATCATAGCCACACGGGTTCCATTTTGTGACATACAGCATACACGTGTTGTCTAAGATAGAGGGTTATTGAGAGCCCAGCCAGCAGACATGAGCTGAAGGGCTCTTCTCACACAATCCAAATGGTAATGCAGAAAGTGAGGCTAAAAAGTGTTTAGGAGAAAAACGGTGGGTCCAGTAGAAGCTAGGGATTTTCCTCATGCCCTCTCCTGGCTTATTGTTCTCTGAGAGGGCTGCCCAATACAGGTTAATAGGCAGTTAATTGGGACAGTCTGCATATCTTTTATGCCCTTGTTACGGGTTTCTCTTACCTGGTGACTACCATCATGTTCTCTCTTTGAGATATATTTTATAAATATATATATATATATATATATATATATATATATATGGTCGGACAATTTGTTATTCATCACTATGGACATTGCGACGCTCTATACGAGCATAGAGCATACCGATGGTCTTAGAGCAGTGAAGTTCTATTTAAGCAAAAGACCCATGGAAATGTATAAACATAATTGCATGCTACTCAAAATGATTGAGAAATGTCTAGAAAATAATATTTTTCTGTTCAATAACAGTCTGTACAAACAACTCAGAGGCGTGGCAATGGGGGCATGTTTCTCCCCCAGCTACGCGGGGCTCCACGTGGGCTGGTGGGAGGAACATGTCCTCAGGGTTTTGTTTGCTACATCCTGTTCAGAGAATATCCTTAAATATTGGAGATATATTGATGATGTTTTCATCATATGGAAGGGAACAATACAAGAGGCAGAGATTTTTGTCAGGAACATCAATGACAATCAACTAAATTTAAGATTTACAGCTAACATGAGCAGAACAGAGGCAGATTTCCTTGATGTGCATGTGGCAATTGTTAACAACCAGATAACCACCAGTATTTTTAGAAAGGCCACTTCAGGAAATACAATCCTTCATGCTAGGAGTTTCCATCCGAAACACACGGTAGCTAGCATACCTTACGGTGAATTCTTGCGAATTCATCGTACATGCAGTGTAACATCACTTAGAGATCTCCAACAAGAAGAGGCCAAATCAAGACTCATAGCCAGGGGCTATTCACCCCAATTGTTGGACAGTGCTATGAAAAAGGCAAATGCACTGAACCGCCTGACCCTTCTAAATCCAAACAGAAAAGACAATGTTACCATACATGATGATCCAACCAACAATCAAATTAGACTTATCACTGGTTTCAGTAGGCAGGCGAAACAAATAAGTCAAATAGTTAGACGCGAATGGCCTATCATCATGTCTGATTTGGTATTAAAGAGATCATGCCCAAAACCCCCACCATCACCTTCAGGCGCGCATTTTCAATGCGCAATGAGTTGGTCACCAGCAGCCCAGAAACTAAAAAAGGAAAAAATTGGTTGTCTCCTAAACACGGTTTCTTTAAATGCAGTTCATGCAGGGCATGCACCTTTGGGGTGAACACTACATCTTATACCACCCCATTTGATGACATCCCTGTCCCCCTCAGATCCCATTTCACATGTCGTACAGAAAATGCAGTTTATGTACTGCAATGCTCTTGCAATCTTATGTATGTGGGGAGTACCAAACATCCAGCCCATGTTAGAATTTTGCAACACATAAGGGCAATTGTCAACACGGATATAACATACCCCGTGGCTAGACATTTTGCGACCACCCACAACAAGGATTTAACAAATCTTCAATATTTTGTGATTGATGCTGTCGAGCAGGGCAAGAGGGGAGGGGACACAGACAGGAAACTTCGCCAACTTGAGTCTAAATACATCATGAAGCTCAACAGCAAGACTCCAGGGGGTCTTAACATGGGGGAAGATCTCCGTAATTTTCTTTAAATTTCACCATTAAGACTATATGGACTCCAAGCTAGGCGACCATATCTAATAATGCCTTGATTCGCTCTATCCTAATTAACCGTAATATCTGTGCACGTATCCCGACTTTCCAAGGGCACTTTAAGAATTAGGCAATCACAATGTGACCCACAATACAACTTTTTTTGTATGTGGGCCTTTTAATCTTAATGAAATTCTATTTGCTAATCACTATATGCACTTTATTCTTATGTCATGATGTATGGCAGAGATAACCTCTTTTTTGCAAGCCTCTCAAATTAAATTCGTTTTCCGCTATAACTTCTATATAATTTACATATGGAATATACAGCATGCCAACTCCCCAGTCATGTATACGACATGAGTATTATGTTAACATCTCACGAGCCCATTCAGCATTTGAGCATTGTATATCATGTCACCCTCAATTAACAGGCATCTTTGAATGTATTGGTGAATTTCCAAATATTGTAATATTTCATATCTTTTGAAGACCCTTTTTATATATATTTTATACATATTGTTTGTTTACGAAATTTGTCATTTAATGCTGAGTACCTATGGTCGTATTTTTACATAGTATATGTTTACAGCGGTTCAATGAAATCAGCACGTTCGCATTTTTAAGGAAATGGCAGGCATTATGCAGTGATATTTTCTTGTCCTTTTTCAATGTGCTGATATTAAATAAGGTGATACCTCAGCATATTTGCATGTAATGAACTCGTATATGTATATATTTTAGGGGCACAATAGACATAACCATGCAAATTTACAATGGAAATTTATGCCATAGAACTTTATTTTAGTCACACACTCTCGTGTTATGTTACAGTTTTAGAAAACACAACAAATGATTTGGGGCACGGTGTGTTTAAATATGCACTATGTCTTTTTTGAATAAAATGTATGTCAAATGTTGAAGGTATGTATATTTGAAAAGTATATGGTTGACGACATGTAGCCATTGACACAATACGGGGATTCGATAAATTACACCGTTCCAAAATGGCGGATCCATTTCCGATAACTTTTGTGATCTAAAATGTCATGAGTCCTTCAACTATGTTTATGACTGTAAGGGAGAGTTGGCGCGCAATTTGCTGTAACCATTTGCATTTAAAACAGTGGAACGTGTAAAACAAATTGTCAGTGAGCAAGGGCACAGCCGGTGCCCGAAACGCGTTTGACTAGGCTTTGCATCCTGCATGCACTAATAAAAGATATTCACTTTTGAATCCAGTCTGGCTGTGGCGTCATTTGGTGTCCCCGTTTCGTGTCTGCACGGAAAGTGCATTGAGGGACAGGTTGGAGTTCATATATATATATTACCTACTGGCGGTCGCCAGTAGGTATATATAGTTAGGATTTTTTCTCTATGGGATTTTTGAAAATTCTATGTCTAATAACTTTGGCGTTTGTGGACGGAATTGACTGAAATTTTCAGGAAAATGGCACATTTTGTTTCTGAGCAGCCCTTGAAAATTTGGGGGGGGTTCGTCAAGGGGGGGCCGAGAAAAAAGGGGGGTCCCAAAACGTGTTTTTAACATTGAGTTTTCCATAGGGCGGTTGGCCTCACTTTTAGCCCGAACGGCTGAATGGATTTGCACGAAACTTGGCAAAATTGTAGGGACTGGTAGCCCGATGTGCCTTTTGTAGGTCTCAATATATGTGCTACAGTGGATTTTGAGAAATTAACGTTTAAAAAAAGATATATATCTGTAACAGCGGACCGGGCAGCGCTCCAGGACGCGTACTTTTCGCGCAACGGAGCTTTGTGAAGCGAAGCTGATTGGTTCTCCGGCGTCTGTCAACATTCCAAACAGTCCGTAGCGGCCGCCATCTTGTCTCTCGGTAGGATCGAGAGACAAGAGGAGGCGAAAGCGAAGGGGCAAATGACCATAAGGGGGAATAGTAGATCCTCGCTGACCCCCTAGGTTTGATGTGGAGGTTTTAAAAGGGCCCCGCGGGGCAAAAAAAAATAATAATAATAATAAAACGGCTGAATGGATTTGCACGAAACTTGGTAAAATATTAGGGACTGGTAGCCCGATGTGCCTTTGCTAGGTCTCAATATATGTGCTCCAGTGGATTTTGAGAAATTAACGTTCAAAAAAAGATATATATCTGTAACAGCGCTCCGCTTCGCGTAACGGAGGTTTGCGAAGCTGATTGGTCATTCTGTCACTGGGCTATAGTTGGGCTACATCTGGCTGATATTTGGGCTACATTTGTTTTTTTTCGTCTCTGGCGGCCATCTTTGGGCTACATTGGGCTACATTGGGCTTCATTGGGCTTCATTGGGCTACATTGGGCTACATTGGGCTACATTTGGGCTCCAACATATATATAGGCCAATGTAGCCCAATATATATTTTTCAAAGTTAATTTTCGTAAAAACCACTGGAGCATATATCTTGAGACATAGCAAAGGCACATCGGGCTACCAGTCCCTACAATTTTGCCAAGTTTCGTGGAAATCCATTCAGCCGTTCGAGCTAAAAGTGAGTCCAACCGCCCTATGGAAATGAAGGAAATGAATGGGTAATTTGTAATTAGCAAATAGCTCATCGCAAACTAGGAATGGTAAAGAATCGCTATTTATTCCTTAAAGTTCGCTATTTAGGAAATGCAAAAAACTTTGATGATACATATGGCGGTTCATCTCTAACAAGATAAGAAGCATAGGGATAGATTTATGATGACTGGCGCATCACCAGGGATGTGTTAGTCATTCTGTGCCGCTGTTCCGTCACCTATGGTGTGCTGCATTTACAATGCGGCGCATCATGGGGCAAAAACAGCACAGATGCGTGATGTATCTGTGCCGTAAAGGTGGCGCATTGCTGGAGTTGTATCGCAAGTGTGATGAAGCTCCAGCAAGGGTCGGGGGTGCCCCTGTCGCAGGGTTTCTGTTCTCACACAGAACTGTGGACAGAGGATTGGAACCTCTGCGAATTAGGGTGTCCCAAAACTCACCTTAGTAATCAAAAACCCCTTAGCAAGCTAGGTACAGTGTCACATTGGATATAACAAACTCTCAATGTTTAGACAATCCAGAATATGAACTTATAGTACCTCAGGATACGTGGAACTCATGAACAGTCGGTCGTTATATATTTCTTAGAAACCAGAACATGGAGTTAAGAAGAACACATGTGTATTTGAAATGTTTATTTACTAATGCCGTCTTCTCAGGCGTAGTATCTTAGATAATACAAGTACACATATTATCAGTAGCAAAATTACCAGCATAGTTACTAGTACATAAAAAGCGAATGGTGACAGTATGTTAACACGCTGTAAATGAATAAGAGTTAGCAACACTTATAAGCAGCCGCGGGCCGTGGAGGGAGTTACGGTGGGGCAGGGAGGCGGGGAGGGGGAGGGGCAGGGTGGAGAGGGCTCCACCCTGCTTCTCCCCCTCCCCGCCTCCCTGCCTCACCGTAACTCCCTCCACGGCCCGCGGCTGCTTATATCTCACCCTCCCTAATACACATATTATATTATTTGCTAAGAAGGTCTCTTTGTGTTGGTTTAGGGCGTGCCCATACTTTAGTGTCTTAGATTTGAAGGAATCACATCAGCATACACCAGCTCTCTCTTCATGTGAACCGCATCAAGTGTTGTGTATGTGTGTTCGGCAAAGCAATATAAAACCCGCCTCATGCCCAGAATTGGCAGAAGTTGCACTTATGTTATGAGTATGAAGTCGTGGAGATCAGACCTCATAACAATTCTGTATCGTGTTGTTCTTGAAACTTTAGCACTCGCTGTACAGATATAGTTTAACAAGCAAAGCAGATAGTAGAGCAATAACATATTATTCTCATGTAAACCACGATGAACTACTAGGTTGAAAGCTAAAGCAACAACAACTAAGTGTCGTGTGCAGAAGTTGCAAAAAAGGAAAAATGGCGTTTAAACCGGTAATGAGCCCATGCTAACTTAACACGGTGTAAAGATATCCAGGACCTAGATGACACCTCCCCATGATCCGGAAACGAACTGAATAAGATAATAGAAGTGCCATCTCATGAGAGCAGATTGCAAGTTTATATGTGGACGGTCCGCAAGGTAAAGCATTAAAAACTAGGAAAATTTAATGCTAAAGAAAAATAAAACAGCCAAGTACTTTATCGAGTCTTAAGCCAATAGGCAAGGTAAATAATAAAAACTTGACAAATAAGTCAATGAATTGTCAATGAAATGCTAGTACTCAGCATATCAAACATGAAAAAGGTCTATGACATAACTGTGTATGCAAAATAAGCTGCAACAGCCTCCAATAGGAAGTCACCGTCTTCATCCGAAAACAGTTCAGCCATCCAATTTAAAAGCGGAAAAGAACATACGTGCTCTCCCAGCACCGGATCCTCTATCACCATCAGAGGACAGCTCGGTGGGTTTTCAAGAAAGCTCTGTTCCAAGAAAGACTGTGTTGCCGCCAGTAAATTCCAGGGACCAATTAGTCCATGCATCAATGCCACAGCCATAATCCTTTCGCCAGGACAAACCAACTCGTGAGTAATGATAGGAGTCATCAGCTGATTAAAGTCGACGTCAGGAGAAACCGGTCCGCAGAGACACAAATCAATGGCCCAATCGAAATCACAGGTCAGGCAGTGAAATACAGGCTGGACACAGGTGAAGTAGGAGAATCGAAAAGATAATCCATATGCCGTGCTTAATATCGCCAACGGCATTGTGCCATAATATTCTAGCATGCGATTGCGGAACAGTGTCAGCAGCTGCAGGGCGGGAGGTTGCATAGGAGGAACATCCATATTTAAAAATGTAAAAAAGCACAAGAGCGTCCGCTGGTAATGCAAGTAAAAATGGCAATCCACGAAGCAGAGTGGAAAAAATAGAATGAAAGAAAGCAGGGATGACATCAAAGATTTTCTCAAATGAAGTCACGAGACCACTGGTAACAACTTTAAAAAAGTGCGCCAGGGCCTTTGTGGAGGATGCGTTAAAGATAGTCCGAACCATCTTGCTGAAATGGAAAGGCAAATCTGAATTGAAAAGGGTCTGCACCTCTGTACGGGTGTTCGCTATGTGAAGCACGAAAGTTTCACGGGCCGAACTCAAGGCCACCTCTCTCTGAGACAAAAGAGCTCTTATTCTTGCCATGCCGTTGAAATGTGCTCCCAAGGTTGGTATTTATGGCGAGATTGAAAACTCCCTATGTTCATGTGTGGGAGGAAATAGAACATTTCTGCAGCAAATAACCCGTTCACTTACTGTTACGATAAAAGGAATACTTTTAATTAACCCAGAACAATCTTCATTATTGAGCATCAAATAACTACCATTTTCCAACAACTTGAACGTGGGGATGATAGCAGGAACTGGCGTGCCTTGCAACACGCAAGCCATATTTGGTCGGTGTTTGTTGCATGAACCGTGTAACTGTATGTGCTTACACATTAGTGAATGATCTGGCGTCTCAGTGCATTCCTCTCCATTCAGATAAACTTCTTGATCATCTTTGAAACATCTGTATGTGTATGGAAGCGACCAGACCTCATGAAGAAAAGCACTACCTAAAGGTTCATAATGACCTATTGGTATATATTTCATACAATTTGAAAACTTATATAAAGCAAAAGGCAGCGTTATTAAACCGTGGATAAGGCACGTTGCCAAAAAACCTGCAATCCTCTGCTGATGATGTCACTGAGCATGTCATGAATGATGTAATATGTGACATCATCAGCAGTGGATTACGGGTAATAGTATCTCTAGTTTACTCCCCTATAGCTGTTTTTCTTTTAACATAAGTGTCTGTTTCCTTCCCTTATACTTACTGTTTTTGGTTCGCTTCCGGTTCGCGTACCGGCGAGCGAACTGGGAAGCGAACTAAGAGAAATAGAGGTTGGCACAGTTCCAAATATTGTACCAATTTTTTAATAACGGGGAGGTAGTTCTGAAAAGAACTTTTTTTTTTATTGTTTTTGTTGTTTTATATTTTTTTAATTATTTTTCGGAACATTTTTTTACTTTTTTTGAATTTTTCTGAACAGTTTTATATTTTTTTGGGGTTTTCTTGGAGGGGGCAATGAAAACGATTCATTGTAAAGGGCTCAACAGGAGCAACAAAACAAAAAAAAAGTATTTATTATTTTGGGCGTTTCGTACAAACTTGCATATGATAGTCAATAGCTCTGTTGATCAGAGTGATGCTTCTTTCTCCGTAGCAAATGAATCCATCGCAATATACGCAGATGTGTTTTACTTCACCAAATCTCATTTGTATATTTGGCACCATCTCCCTGCCCTCTGGTCCCGTTACTTCCGGTACAACAGATCTTCTGGCCATAATAGGGAGATTATCTAGGTCGTTCCGAAACTGTGCAGCACTGTAGTTGTTAGGATGCCACCTAGTCATATGGCGATGCATTGTGTAGTTTCCGAAACTATATTTTTTCCCGGTTCCTCTGGACAGTCTATCTTGACATATAAGGCAAGTTACGTATCTTGCATTTACTTTTTTCTGACCTTTGGGAATTTAAAAAAATTGCCAAATGAAGTTTTCTTTCCGGTGAGACGTCCTGGGCTCCTCAGGCAAAAACTGCCTCTCTTCGTGCTCGTCGTCCTGTTCCTCTTCTTCCTCTTCTTGTTGAATTATAACTTGAGCAGGTGGTCCACTCTTCCTTGGATGTGGTGGAGGTGGTGGGGAAGCACCAGCTGAAGCTACTAAAGAAGCCATTGCTCAGTGATCACAAAGGGTCTTTCTCTCACAATGATGAAAGTCAGAGTGAGGAAAGAAGGAGGGATTTTCATCATTTGGGAAAAACAAGAGTTCTCAACCAATGAAAAGTGTTCATTTTAGATTATATGACCTAGTCTTACATCATTAGGAAACCAAAAGTGAAATGAACCAATGAAAAGTGTTATTACCAAGTCACATGACCTGCTGTGTTTACGTTACACGCTTTGCAGGGCCTCCCGGTTTGCTTCCAGAAACCTGCGCTTTGCGACTCGCTTCGCGTACCAGTTCGCTAACGTAGCACGTCATATGACGTATCACGCGACAACGCGAAACGTCATGCGGACGGGAGGCGTCACGATGTTGTTTTCTAACGCGGCAGTTGCGGTAAAGAAACGTTTACCGGCTCGCGGTCTATTTCGCGGCATCAAGGTCAGCTAACGGGAAGCTTCCCGATTCGCGAAGCGGGAACGAAGAAAAAAAAATATTTTAAAAAAAAATTCTTCATAAACATATAAAATATATTTTTGGATTTAAAGAAGAATACATTTTACAGCTACAGATATTAGCTGTTAAAAAACCAATGAAATTCACTGAAAAAACCATAGGTTATAGACCATATATAGTTAGGAATTAGCATTTACAAAACCTTGAAAATTCACTGAAAAAACCATAGGTTATAGACCATATATAGTTAGGAATTAGCATTTACAAAACCTTATTTTACTCACACAAAACCATTGAAATTCCATATATAGTTAGTTGCACTAACTATATATCGCGCACCCGCAATCCACTGCTGATGATGTCACATATTACATCATTCATGACATGGTCAGTGACATCACTGATGACATCACTGATGACATCTCAAATGACATCACTGATGACATCACTGATGACATCTCAAATGACATCACTGATGACATCATGACACACCAATACCAGTTACTACATACGCACTCACTGATTCCTACGTCTACACACACATTCACTCATTCACCCATACAATCACTCATACATACAGTCACTCATTATTACAACACTATCATATGCACTCATACACCTAGTCAGTCCTGTGAAGAATCAATCACACTTCGATTTCCTCATCTATACAGTTAAACACAGAACACCATACTTTTCACACATATACTTACACATACTTACTCTCTTATACAATCACTGATACAAGTACACATTGATATGCACAGTCACACACCTCCCAGCCAGCCACACACACACTCAGTCTTCCATACATCCACTCATTCTTCAATATGTAAAACATATTTAAACTTTACAAAAACACACAGACACTAGATGATGTCATCAGTGATGTCATTTGAGATGTCATCAGTGATGTCATCAGTGATGTCATTTGAGATGTCATCAGTGATGTCATCAGTGATGTCACTGACCATGTCATGAATGATGTAATATGTGACATCATCAGCAGTGGATTGCGGGTGCGCGATATATAGTTAGTGCAACTAACTATATATGGAATTTCAATGGTTTTGTGTGAGTAAAATAAGGTTTCGTAAATGCTAATTCCTAACTATATATGGTCTATAACCTATGGTTTTTTCAGTGAATTTTCAAGGTTTTGTAAATGCTAATTCCTAACTATATATGGTCTATAACCTATGGTTTTTTCAGTGAATATATATATATATATATATATATATATATATATATATATATATATATATACACACACACACACACATATCAAGAATATAGTGGACAAAAATATTGTAAAGGTCAGTTTCTCTGGGTAAGTAAACTTTTACTATATATAACTCCACATATAGGTACCTTGATGATAGATGTGGAGTTAAGAATAGTAAATCTAATTACCATCTCGATATTTTGGTCCTCGATATTTTGGCACACTATTCTGTCAGCACGATATTTTTAGCTACGATAGTCTATCAGACAGCCTATGCATCCAAAACGCCCTGACGTATCAATGCAGAAAGAAATCTTTATAACTAAAGTGGTATTAAATGAGGAACAGATAATTTACAAAAAACTAATGTGTATTCCTTATATAATAGTTGAGAAATAATTCTAAATTTAAAAATGAAAGTGTCAAGATTTTATAGATGAGATTTCACTTTAATACCTGCAATGTTTACGGGGAGCCCTGTTACTCTGTTACTTTTATAACCACCCCATTCCCAAAACTTTAGTAAGTCATGCACATACTCTGTTCTTTTCAACTAACCCCTTACCAAAACTACACACTTCCTTGTGCATGCCAGACAACTCATACAGCTTAGTTGCCAACATAAAAAAAAATTCCAGGGACACTTTGCAGCACAGCTATCAATTACTTACCTGAAAATTTACAACACTGAATGCCCCAAAACTCCGCCCAACCCACATAATTAGCATAATTTAACTCCGCCTACTTGAACATTAGATTCTGTGATATGCATAATACACATTCTTTGCAGCAGGCACATTTAACCCTCTGTGCTACTGGCGAGTCAAACCTTGCACTATACCTTTGAACTGACTTTAAAGCGCTGAACCCATATAGTTATATTTTTCTGCATTATTGTTTGATTTTGCTGTTAGTGCTGATCACGTGCATCCTTGCGTGTACCTTTTACATTCCTTGCATGCCTTCAGCTGTCCTCTGTTCCTGCCTATGTGGACATCACAAAGGCATTCTTCGTATGCAGGCCAAAGGCGCCACCTGTCCCTTGCTTTCATGCTCCCATCTGTGTGAACATCGTGAGCATTCTCTGCAAGGCCGCATGCACGCCGTAGCGCCCAGAAGGGAGCTACGCTATTAATGCCGCATATGAAAGGCCAAATCCCATGCCTGTGCTTTGGGAGAATAAATTCGGAATTGGCACTCATTGGAATGACTCATTAACTTAGGAAGCGTTAACAGGAAACAAGCCACAAGTTATACCAGGAAGGGGAGTGGCCTAACATTACAGAACTGTCTAGACCGCTAACCTAAAAATATAGAACTATTCCATCAGCCAAGGGATGCAGAACTATAGAGCACTAACTTGTTTTTGGAGTGGCCACCCATATGTAGAGCTAGAGCGCTACCCAGTTTGTGAAGTAAATACAATTTAGAATGGAAAAATATATCATTACCCTGATTTTGGGTGTGTGGGGTGCATAAATAAAAAAAAAAGGAAAAAAAAAGACTTCAACTCTCTACAAACATTGGATCCTCATAGTCAGATTTCCAGCACAGTCAAGCATTTCTACAGTGACTTAAAACGCGTTACCCACGCGAGATGTGCCACACTTGGCAGGGCTGGAAGCAGAGCCAGCTCCTCCGCAATGGAGGAGGAACGTCGCCCCACTGGCTCAGAGCCAGCAGCAAAAAAATAAAATGATATTTCATTATCATTTTATTTTTAAGCTGCTGGCTCAGACAGCGTGTGCAGGGAGGGGCAAGGCCGAGGCATGGGAGGGGGGAGGAGGAGTGCTACGTGCACTCCCTAAGTGCTCATGTGTGTTTGGCCATCTGTCTCAGGCCAACAAAAACATACATGAGCACTTAGGTCTCTCTAACCCCTCTGCATTGAACAGCTGGGTTAGAAAAACCCCACAAACTCCCTGAGCGGAGCATCTTTCCAGCCGGCTCAGGCCAATCCCCGCACCGCTCTTCAGCACGGGGATTGGACAGGGAGTCTGTGACGTAGTCACAGTGTCTGCTGAGAAAAGGAGGACCCAGCAACAAGGCGCGATGCGGGAGGCGGCTGGCAGCAGGTAAGTTTAACTTTGTGAAACTTTTTTATTATCATTATAGTCCCTCGTCCCCCCCTCCCCTGGTCCCTCTCCATGGGACCCCTCACCTGCTCCCCCATGCCCCCTCCCCGCCACTTCTTGTATGTGACAGCTGCCACTGGCTGGAAATGCAATTGTCGAGACTGTCCCAGGATAGTGAATTATCCGGGTCTGTCTCCATCTTGCCTGGACTGTCCTGGCAAAAACAAGATAGTTGGCAGCTATGCTATAGGCATGCTGTGTCATATCACCTCCAACTAAGCACCATTTTCCTCTTGGAGGTCTCCATGCAACAGAGAGAGCCGGCATTATAGACTAAGGTGGTTGGCATACCGCACCACCTGGCTGCCTAGCCACCCAGTCACCTGATGCCTCTCCATTCAGAGGAGACGACAGGCAACTGAGGGTACATCCAATGCGTCCTGACGGTTACATTGCCCCCTCCCCGTTTCCCACTTCCGCCTCTCTTTCTTTATTTCAGAGTTTTACATAGCGCGAACTTGACCCGAATCGGATATCAGAGCGCCTTACATAGCACCAGTTGCATTACATGAGAACATATTCATTTTTGTTAGGCACGAGGAGATTAAGTGATTCGCCCAGAATTACAGAGGGTACATCCAATGCGTCCTGACGGTTACATTGCCCCCTCCCCGTTTCCCACTTCCGCCTCTCTTTCTTTATTTCAGAGTTTTACATAGCGCGAACTTGACCCGAATCGGATATCAGAGCGCCTTACATAGCACCAGTTGCATTACATGAGAACATATTCATTTTTGTTAGGCACGGGGAGATTAAGTGATTCGCCCAGAATTACAGGATGTTCAGCGTCATTGCAGAGACTCTAACCCAGTTCCCCAGATTCAAGGTCGAACGCCCTAGCTGTTAGGCCAACTCCTCTCCCTCTCCAACTTCCCCTGGGGATCTTCATACAGTAGGAACTGTCTATAAGAGAGCTGTCTGTCAACATTACTCTGAGCACTGTACTTTCCCCTTTCCTTGTCTGTCTCATTCAAGCTGACCATATGTACCTGGGGATCTATGCCCAATAGATTCCTGCCACATGGCGGGATAACAAAATACAGTTTGTAATCACTTATTTGCAACGTTATGAATTAATGCTCATGCTGTAAAAGTCTTGAAACGTGTACAATTCACACACAGTTTTCTGATTATTTCATAGACCTCTCGTGATCAGTTGTGTATGTTTGAAAAGTAAAGGCACACTCTACTTTCTCATTAATTCATGCAAATCTCTTGATTAAGTAAAAGTATACTTCATACATTATTCCTGTGCAGTATATACAAATTCTAGGTTTTAGCTGCTGAAGGCAGGTCATTCAGTGCATGTGGGATAGGGCAGAACTGGAATGCAGCCTGCCTTTGAATGTGGCCTTGTCCTCCAGGAAGGGTGCACTGACGTCACCACTGCACTCACCTCACTAAGGCAAAAGAAGGGGTATTGCATAAGATCTGTGGTAAATATAATGTAGCCACCAAATAACCGTATTAGCATGTAAGGGATTCTGTTATTTCTAATAATTGTCTGTGCTAATGTTTTACCTATTATAATATTAATTACGTTTATAAAAGTATGTCATTTTGGTAGTGATTTAGTTCTGAGAGCCACACTGAAGTGGAAAAGAGGCAGCTGTACAAATTATCCTGCAATTATCTGGCAGGCTTGGCACATTCTTAGTATTGACCAGTTCCCCAATGATGTGGATGTTGTAAGTAGATTAAGTAGTATGGAAGACTGCTAAGATAAGAACACTAAGAAAGGACTACAGGCACCAAGTTAGTAGTCATATTGAAGTAAGTATAAATATACAACAGTGGACAATAGAGATTCTGCGTTGCCCTTGTATGTCTTGCTAGCATGCAGATCTTGTCACTATTCCTCTCGCAGAATCAGTGAGTTCACGGCCAACAGAAGGGTACCAGCCTCACAGGTTCATGCAAGAAAACCATGAGTAAGAAATTGGATCACAAGGGGCTCCTTAAATATGCTAACACCATGTTCTCCTACTGCCTTATTTCTGTGCTTCCCAAACTTTTTAGAACCACAGCCCAATTTGTTAGAACAATAAACTTTTGTAAGCCACCTATTTCAAACGGACATGGAGCGGGCGACTTTCTAATGTGACTAAAGCATCGTGTGGTAGCGCACTGTCATTTACATACAGGCCATTTTCCATTGAAATGGGCACTAAATTTACACGGACGTACAATTTTACTGGTAAAAAAATATTGCGTTCAAATAATACTGTATGAAAATCGGGTTTCAGTGTATATGTATAATTTTTGCATTACCAAGCAAAGTGTCTTGATATGGTTTTTTTTATGTATACGTTTTTATTGCCATTTTCGTAATTGACATAACAATGTTTGCACACTGTGATAGCATATTGAAGATCAACAAATGGTTCCAGCAATAAAACCTCCCTCCCTCCACGCTAGGCTCTGTCGAATTCACATTTTAAAGTAAACACTGCGTAATGAACTGGGCACATCGTGAGCTTTCTGGTGGCCCATTTACACAGTTCTAGATAGCATGAAAGTTCTCTCCTCTTTCCATTCCTCAGTTAGACATCTCGATCACTCCCCCCCCCTTATCAACAACCGTACTCAAGGGGGCAGGGCATCCGGGGGATCTAAAAGCTGGGCAAGCTTTGCCACCCAGGCCTGTAGGTCGTCCACAAGTTTATTGTACCTACGTTCTATGCACGTGGATCTCCTCAGCATTCGCCCATGCAGCCATATCTCTCAGCCAATCCGCCATCCTTGGTGCAACTGGGCACATCCATCTAATGGCTATTCTGTGCTTGTCAAGTACGGGGTCCACAAACAGGAACTTCCTACTCAGTTTCTTCTTTTTGTTAACTAGGATCCTTCTCAACAGACACTGCCCTACATCTCTGGGACGGGACTTTCCAGTGGATGCGTTCAGGGACTTAATATCGCTTCCCAACAGTCATCCAAATTAGGACACCCCGAAAACATGTTAAGGTAGTCCGCTCCTTGCCCGACACATCGGGGGCAGGAGGAGGGTTGCTCTGGGTATATTGAATGTAGTTACTTAGGTTGAGGTAATCATTATATTGAGTGTAGTGTACCACATTATATTGGAGTAACTTAAACCTTGCATTAGGAGAGGTTGCCCTCACTTCTTCATGCATACTCTCCCAGTCCTTGGCTGAAAGTGGTGCTTCCAACACCTCATTTCACCTGGCGTGTATTGGTAAATCTTCCAGAGGCTTATCCTCCCTCAGTGTCCTATAAAAGTGCGAGGTCAGTCTCTGGCCTCTGGCCATGTTCAACAGAATTCCCAAAGTCTGGGACACATGGGGCACCTCCGGGGAAGGACGGCCATACTCTATGGACCATCGCAGCAATCTATGCAAAATATTAATGTCAGGTACATAGGGGGACCTCCACAATACAAGTCTGACTGTCTTTTCCATGTCCTACAAACCTGTCGGACCACATATGGCATGGAAGCCAGAACTCCTGCCCCAATCATTAAGAGCTCAGGCAGCGGAACGCTGTTGCAAGTACCCTTCAGCAATCTACGCCTTCATTTCTCAAGGTCATCCACGCAAAGCACCGCATGTTGCAGCTGAGCTGCCAGATAGTAAAGTTCCAGGCATAATGTAATTCAACACCTCCCTTTCGCCAGGGGCGCTTGAGAATGGCTAAGCTAATCATTTTTCTCCCAGATAGCCACAGAAGTTCTGCATCAGCTTGTCTAATTCCACAAAATATTTTCTATGACTCTCAAATACGGTCCCTTGAAAAACATACAGGCATCGGAACCATACTATAATTTTTACCAATGCCAGCTTCCCCATCAAAGATAAGCGGAGGGCATTCCAGAATTTCACTGTCGGCTTTAACCCTTCCAGCACCCTAGCTCGGTTTGCAGCCTTAAACTCTGTTGCCCCATGGGTAAGTCTTATCCCAAGATACCGGACCCCTTTCGTTTACCACGGAAGTTCCGACCGTGGTAGGTCCTGCGCTTGCTTGTCAGTTAATTCTCCCATAGAGAACAGTTTGGATTTGGAATATTGATGTGTTTGGAATCTTGATGTGTTTTTATCCTATTAAAACTTTTGGTTCCATCACGCTTCGGAATTGCTCCAATCAAATGAGGAAACTAACAGAACGCTTCCCAATGTATCCTGACTCTCTAAAGCAGTTTCCTGGTCACATGATGATGTCTCCAGAAGTGCGACTCTCCCATTTAGCTCAGAAAGCAATTTCTCTGTGTGCTCCACATATCGAGACAAATCTTCCATTTTACCAACCCTTATGGCTATTTTTCCATGTTGCTCAAAGTAGCTCTCAAATCATTTAGGGAGAATAACAAAAGTACTTCCTGGGAATAAGGCCAGCCAGATTTTTTACTTGGGGCATAGTAAACCCAATCAAAACAAAAATGAATCCCTCCGTCATCAGCTGGGACTCAGTACCAAACCCAAACGTACTACCTCTTTGGCACGTCAACCATGCAAGAGCTCAAATCAGTCCAGTCGTGGTCTCTGCAGCCCACATAAACAAGGTTTTACCCCCAGCTAATTCTGTTGCCACATCCAACAGTCTCCCAGAGACAAACATTCCACAGCACTTGTTCACTGCATGGACAAAAGATCAGTGGAGAGGGGATATGTCCCCCTCAGGCCTACTCACAAGCACACATTACTAAGGGGTCACTTGATCCGCCTCAGGTCTATGTGGCCATATATTTCAAGCTGATGCCCAGCCTCGTGGTTCCATCTTGTACACCCATCACCCATTATCTGTGCAAGGGTGAGAAGATTACCCTTAACTATGTTTTCTGGAGCTTTGCTGTACTGCTGTGGGTCAAGACACCACAACTTGTACATCTCTTAGGTTCTGCCACCTGTCAGTTCAATAAGCCGAGCCTTCACCGGATAGTTTGGCTCACCAGGCCTAGGTACAGGAGTGATGATGGAGCTCCTCGCCTGGATACCTCTACTCTGTAACTTTGGTTTTCCTGCTTACTGCAACAATAAACTTGCCTAACATTGTGGTATCATTGTTATGTTTCATGTTTCAGTTGGAAGTTCTCTCATTTTGTAAGTCTTTGATGGGTACCTTTTACAGCTCTGAGACCTTTCAAAAACATACTTCACCTACACATCTGAGGTACAGGCAGAAAGGCACAGCCCGCCTCTCAGCCTAAATGAACTGGGCAGCTGTAAACCTTAGTCCTTTTGCTCATTCAGTTACCAGGTCACCATTTATCATATTGGGTGTGGTGGCTGCCCATTATATATGGGCATGCCCGAAAGTCCAACATTACTGGGAAGGAATCACGATACAGTTGCAACAAGTATGTGGTAAGGAACTGTCACCCCAGCCGAAACTATGCCTCCTTATTATATGGGACGCAACAGACCTGTCTAGTGTAGAACAAACATGGCTAACGTTAGGAATGGTCATCGCTCGCAGGTGGGGGTAAAGGAAATGCCAACAATCGAGGAGTGGAAGCATGATGTGGACCAGCGTATGCTGGCAGAAAAAACGATCTATGTAAATAGGGGATGTCCCGGAAATGGGATCGAAAGTTGGGAAATTGGAATGCATATAGAGGTTATATATGTATCTCTCCCTCAACACAAAGAACTGGACAGGGGAGGGCGGCGGGCGGAGTGGGATGTTGATGTCAATGTTGATGATATGTAAAACGTGAATGACAGGTATTGCAAATAACACCATATGGACCGTTACGGTGGGAAACGATTGAGATTTCAATAAAAAGATTTACAAAAAAACCAAATCTATTTGACAGTGCTTATACTACAGCCTTTTCCTATTCTTCGCTAATTTCCATTAGCACCTTGTTGTGTGATGTACTAAGATTTTATTCTGTAAATCATAATTTTGCATTAATATGCTTAAGTATTTATCTGTATTTGTTATAAACTTGATTTTGGCATTGTATGTTCATTGTTTATCTGTGCCAGTGTTGGATTACTGAACCCCAGCCCATCCCAAGCACTTCCAAAGAGTAAGCCTTCAACCCACCTCATGTTACCGAAGGGGGTGACTAAGGCACTTTTACGAAATATTTGGCTATCTCAGTACGGTCTTTCACCAGAGTGTTATTAGAACTCGACCTTGGTCAAATGAGGCTTTAGCTGCTTCACTACATAAATCAGCCCGATCCAGTTCCAACATTTCCTTACCCCCCTCAACTGTAGAAATGATGAAGAAGCAAGCAATCCTCCTACTTAGATGTAGCCTTGCCTAGGAAGATATATTTATGATAAGAATCATATAATTGGTGTTTACCCATATTAACAATCAAAAAAAACTTTTCACTCCTACATTATTTGAAAGACTTTCATTCGCTACTAGCCTAAGGATGATGCGCTGGTCCTCTTCTGAATCCCAGTGCAGTAAAACTCCTTCAAAAGTGCTTACAATCATCAGCATAATTCTCAGGCTATCATTAGTGCTTTCAGGAAAAAAAACGCATCATTCCTTATCTCTTGAAATAAGTTGCAATTATATCGACGCCCCCCTCCCCCCCCACCACACTCTTTTCAACTGGCATGTCTGTACAGCTCTGATGCAGCTTTGAGGAAGGAAGAGCGTCAGTTTGACAGTTCCCAAGTATTTTTTACCTAAACCCAAGGCAAACTGAGCCAGGAGTCTTTAGCAACTCTATATGTGCTTGCCTACATCCGGCTATTCCATGGAAAAGAGACGGGTTTCCAACTGGACAACCCAGTATGGATCACAGTGTGCATTTATGACAGTGTCCTAATACTATTAGACTTGTTAGCAGCATTAGACAATGCTTTCTTGAACTGTCATCTTCAAAAGAGTAGTTTTGGGGGGCTTTCACTAATTTAGTTCATCATTTTCCTGTATAACTAAACTGGATAAGTTTATTCCAACCTCAGACAGTCTCTTAAGAGGTTCTACAGGTTTAAATCTCTGGCACAATTTTTTTCAAGTGTGGCTTTCCCCAAGTGCATCCCTCATCAGGTCTTTACGATTTGTCTTGTGAACGTACTAGAATAACACTCATATCTTTCTAAGATTACGCAAACTCAACTCTCACCGGCATCAAGAAATAGTCTGCGCTTTCTTGTCATTAAGCTCTGGGTGTGAGAGAATGGGTTAGAGTTAAACCTAACCAAAACAGTGCTTAATCTAGAGGACCACCAATAACTTTAGGCCACGGACCACTGGTCAAAACGAATGACCTTTCACTGTATCATTGTACCATCTATCAGAGACCTAGATACATTCCTGAAGAATTACTTTTCTAGACTGAATTTCTAAATCGTAGGCGAAAATTGTCCCTTTATCTCAGCATTACATTGGGTTTTAGTAATCACCACTGTATAACTTTCTCCCTTACACTAAGGTAACAGTGTCTACGTACGCACTCATGATAACACAGCCGTTAAACATTTCAGCAGCACCAAATGCAAGAAGAGAAAATGCCCCCTTACACCAAGTGAACGCAAAATATGCGAGGCCAACTTCACGACTCAATTTTTTTTTTTAATTGAGCAAAATGGTGGATTTTATAGCATAGTTTTGTTATGAATGGCAGGGCCTATCTACCAGCAATGCATCCAGTGCGGTGGCACCAGGACTCGAAGGTGGGAGTGGGGCCAACTTGGCTTAAACCAGAAGTGGAATTTTAGAGGCTGTCTTTCCAAAATGTTTCAAACGGTAACTAGCCATAATATCGAGAACAAAAATATAGCATGGACTTAATATCGAAGTAAAAATATTGAATGGACAAAATATCGAATGGACACAATATAGTGGTTAAAAATATCGAATTGAAGGTAAGTAATATCGATTGTCAAAATATAGAAGTCAAAATATCGAAGTATATAACATAGGTATTAAAATATATCGAATTTAAAATATAATAGTTTTGTATGTTAGTATATGTGTGAAAAGCGTATAATTTTTTTGTAATGTATTTTTAATTTTTTTAAAGTAATACATTTTATGTTATTAAATTTTTGCTTAATTTAATTCTGTAGCAGGTTGTGGGTTTATAGGGGAATAGGGTGGGAAGAAATTTAATTATACTAAATTAAATATTAATTTTCAGTAATTATTAATAATTTTTTCTTTAATTTTGCTTTTTAGTTCTGTAGCGGGTTGTGGGTTTATAGGGGAATAGGGTGGGAAGTAATTTAATTGTAATTAATTAAATATTTTTTTTATTTATTGACATTCATTTTGAATGTATTGTTAATTAATTTTTAATTGGTAATTAATTGGTAATTCATTTGTATTAATTGATTAATTGATAATTATGGTAATTGTATTAATTTATTTTCTGTAGCGTGTTGTGGATTTATAGGGGAATAGGGTGGGAAGTAATTTAATTGTAATTAATTACATATTAAAATACTTTTTGTGTATTGATAATTAATTTACTGTTAATTAATTATTAATTGGTATTAATTTCTATTAATACGTTTTTGTTATTGAAAATTAATTAGTTGTTATTTAATTATGAATAGGTAGTTAATTTTTAATAACTAATATTTATTTGTATTTCTAATTGATTAATTATTACATAATATTAAATTGATAATTTATTTAATACATTTTTTATTGGTATTGATATTTAATTTATTTTTATTCAAATATTAAATCAATACTTTCCTACTGTTAAACTCACTGGAGTGGGAATAGTAATTTTTACCCTCCCGCTATCCATCACTTTCCCTACTTTTGCACTCACTGGAGTGGGAATAGTAATTTTTATCCTCCCATTATCCAACGCTTTCTCTACTGTTGCACTCACTGGAGTGGGAATAGTAATTTTTACCCCTACGCTATCCAACGCTTTCCCTACTGTTGCACTCACTGGAGTGGGAATAGTAATTTTTACCCTCCCTCTATCCTACACTTTCCCTACTGTTGCACTCACTGGAGTGGGAATAGTAAATTTTACCCCTACGCTATCCAACACTTTCCCTACTGTTGCACTCACTGGAGTGGGAATAGTAAATTTTACCCTCCCGCTATCCTACGGTAAAAATATTGTATATTTCTTATTAATATTATGTTAATATATATGTTAAAAAATACAATTGTATGTTTATTTTTTTTAACTTACATTAATTATTTATTATTTTAATGTTATTTACGTATTTTTGAGTATGTGTTAGTTAATTATATTTATCATTTCATTAATTTTAAATTACTTTTAAGACATTTAAAAAAAATCGATATTTTGACTAACTATATTTTTTACACAATATTTTTGATTCGATATTTTTGTACTTACCTGTTTGTATACAGGAATTCGATATTTTTGCATTTTATATTTTGTCCACTATATTTTGGTAGGTCGATATTTTGGCATTCTATATACTGTCAGTGATCCATTTCAAACACAAAGTCTGCCTGGAGCCTTGTTTTCTCTGTATTCTTTGGGGATGGTTACAGAGTGAGTGATGATACAGGAGAAATGAAGGAGGAGAAAGGGATACAAGTAAATGCGAGGGTGAAAGATGGAAAGGAGAGAAAGAGAGGAAAACCAGACAGAGTGGTACAAGTTGAGGACCAGAGAAAGAAAGAACGAGTCAATGGGGAAAGGGAAGAGAAAAAAGTGGCAGAAATAAGGATATCAGGAGACAAGGGTTGGAGATAGGGAAGAGACAAGGAAATGCATGCAAAATGGTAAACTTGAGGACCAGTGAGTATGGGCACAGCTTTCGTTAGGGAAGCAGGTGGAGTTACACAGAGGTCCAGGGTGTGACTGGTTCACTGTACCCCAATTACATTGTAATTTTAATACCGAACTAGGGGCTCTTTCTCCTTGCTCGCCTTGGGGCCCTTGATACCCAGGCTATGCCACTGACCTGGATCTGAGATCACAAACAATGTGCTGATTGTGTGCAAACTACTCTTTATTGTCGAACACAGACAAGGTGCATGTAAAATTTCAGTGCACCACAGGTGGTACTCTGTCATCTTGGATCACTGGCCTAAAAGTGCAAAGGTTTTGTTGTTGTGCCGCCTCACAGCGTTATGGGCTCCTGAATGACTAAAAAGGCACGGGCAGACCTCTCATTGTAACAGACTAAGTACATTTACGCATCGGAATATGGCAAAATCCAAACCTGTCACCTCCCACCCATTCCTCAACCACAATAACAGCAGAAAGAAATCCCAGGACAGGATGCAGGTAAGAAAGTTCAGTACAGTTCACGAATGCCTCAGTACAAATCTGTCTGGACACCCCACATCTCAAGGTCCTGGCACCACTGGTTGGATCATTGGTAGCTACACTCACACTTGCTCGACTCTTGATGGCAAAGTCTTCCAATCATGATGATTAAACACTAGATTAGCCTTTCATACAAAGTTATTTTGAAGATGATCACTAGAAGCCTGAAAATATGGTAGAAACACGATTAGCATAGTGGGTTTTCAGGGGCTAAAGTAGTGGGTTTGACACATCCATTTTAAGGGTCCATTGCTCTTAAAGTTCACAGTATTAACAGTCTCTGACCTGGACCCAACCAGGCAACATGTAACAAGGTGAGTTCATGGTCGGGAACATAATTGTAATATAGAACAAGTGGTTCTGTGGGTCTGCATCAAAATTACCCATGAGGTTAACATACATGCTGAGCCTAATCATCTAAAATAATCACAATTTATTATTCTTCCAACAAGGTGCTAGACAATGAATCAAAAAAGTGCAGAGGCGCAGTGCTCATAAGTGCAGTGATGAGACAATTAAAATATGATGTAGATATATATATTGTGGGTATCCACTATTAAAATTTTCAATCCAGTGTAAATACAGATCCAAAAATAGCACTTTTGTAAATATAATTCCTACCCATTCCCTTACCAACAGCCGACTAGTATTCCATTTACACCTCTTTGCCGAATGCCCAAGGAAGGGCAGAAACATGTTGGTAAAAACTATGGGGAGGCAAGGATCATAATATCCGAAACCATTCCCCTCTACCTACCTTACAGTAATCTGTTTTATTTACACCCAGGGAACCACACTAATAAAAGGACATTTAGTGGTATACCCAGAGGTATTTTTAGTTAGAAATTGTACCCTCGTTATTCAGAAAAGAGAAGAATATATAAGAACTCCCTCGGGAAAGCCCAACCTGAAGTTGAGTCCGCCCTGGTGGTATTATCCTACCAGGGTGGGGCAAGGTGCCCTATGATGAAGCATTGTACATTACGTGAGTGAGCCCACCTTGCCCAATTCTTGGAATTGCCATTCTCAGTAGGAGACACACAAACCTATTCCTTTTCTGTGCATGAGAAAAATATTGGACCCATACATTCAGGCTTCTGGCATTATTCCCCCAAAGGCTTCTGACGTAAGGTTACCACACCACTTTTGTATTATATCGCAAAAAAACAATCGCATACATTGTTCAGAAGTTAAAAAAAGATACTTATTGGACATCAGGGCATAACTCAGACGATGAGAACTACTAAACAGATGCAGACCCAGTTCAAACTCCATTACTAGGCAGGGGTGACCCCTAATCTATTTTTTTTTTATAATTTCCTTTAAAGTCTTTTCCATCTTGAGATTAGAAGGTGTGGATGTTGTTGAGCAAATAGTTTATGCAAATGCACTTCCATCCTTCCTGTATTCCTGTCTTGTGGCAAATGTGATCTCAGCCATTCCAAACTTTACATTTGAAATTCATAAACACATCTATCCATTAGTAACTAATCCCGAATGTACATTTTCAATATCTGGTTCTAACCTGGATGAAAGAGATTCAGAAAAACTAGAAAACCAAAGTTGTTGGTTCACTGCCTTAATTCTGCTCACACTGCTGGATCAAGATGATTTTCTTGCCAAGGCTGTCTCTTGTACAGTATGCTACGGAAACGTCCGGAGACAGGTAATGGACAAGAGGATACATCAAAGTGAGGTCACATCTCCAGAGAATTATATACCGCCATCAGTAAATATGGCCGGAACCAATTTAAAATCAGCAGGCAATAACTCTTACGTCATAAAGTACCTTAACTAACTTATCTAAGAATGCAGTCAAAAAATTCTAACACAATCTAATTAGAAAAAACCCAGACACACTGATCTCTGAAACCGCCTTTAATCTAAACAAAGGCATTATCATAAATGACTTGATATTTTTTATCAGAAAAACGGCTAAATGGCGCACGGTCATTACGAAGATGCTCAACATAAAAAATATAAGCAATATCCCACATGGTACCAAACTATTGATCATCCTGTCACCAAGACTAAGAGCGGAACTATGCATAACTATCTACAAGAATGGTACTGTGCTTATACAAGCAGCCAACAACGAGTTAGAAAAGTTCAACAACCTGTTTTCAACCTTAAAAGAATGTGTAGATAACACAAGGTCTCAGCAACACCTGACCACACAAGCAGTCACCCTTTCCACCACCAACACTACCACCATAGACGCCATAATACCTAGAGGCCCTCAAAAGCCACAACCTACAATGCTGTCAGGAGACACAACTTTGACAGGAGGCACATTGGACTGGAATTGTACAGAGATAGGAGAAGAATCTCTACCATACGCTAATACCGCCCAGACGTCTTTACATCGGGAAAAATCAGCTCCTCTACCCCAGTATTAATTACTCCCACACATAGGCCATTCAATGGGAACCTCCATCCAGCAATAAAGGATATGGAAGCTAACACCCCTTCCATACTCCCCCTCTACAACAGTACAAATTGCACCCGAAACTCATATCCCCCTAGCTTGATATTAATATCACAGGACAAAGGGAACGCATCTCACATCACACATAGGGGAGGCGCAGACACCCGAAATAATGACAAAGAAAGGAACACTGAAAAAGTCACAGATCTAAAGCACTTGGGACATAAACAAAACTTCAAATATGAAGATGCACACTCCTAATATATCACCTCATACTCAGAGAGAAATCTAATCTCTTCAAATACAAACGGGCAATATGTCACAGGACCTTCGAAACGCACTGCAAATTATGGAAAAAATACTAGAAATCACTGTAAGCACTCACTCCAAAGTTGAGCTCATTCAATAATCAGTGCATGATCTTCAAGGAAAGAGTAAAGAGACAGCCATACCATTATCAAATAGGCATAGTCGACCATACAAAAATCTTAAATATTTATCGGATGATGAAACCAAAACCCTACTCCGGTCATATGAGTCTAAAGCCAGCAGCAGTGGTGAGGAAATTGGATCAGTCCCGATCGATGCAAATAGAACGTCCTGGCCAAAGAACAGAAAACCCAACCTTAGCAACCTAAAACAAGTCCAGCTAACCGCCAGTACTCAAGAGATGAACTCTAGTTGCTCAGGGAAACCACTGCTATGCCTACTGCTCAACTGTCGGTCTGCAGCAAAACATGCCTCAGACATCACTGCCCTCATCATTAGCTAGAAAGCCGACGTGACAATCTTAACAGAAACATGGCTTACAGAATCTTCTTCCCCATTCATGGATCTACTGGTGCCCCCTCATTATAACATTGTGAGCTTAGACAGACTAAAAAGACAGGAGGCGGTATAGCATGCATATAACGATCCGATATCGTGGTCAGCCAAATACAATCTGACCCTCTTGGATCCTGTGAATACCTCGCTCTCAGTATAAGAATTGCAGATAATCAAAGGTGCAACTTGCATACGCTCTACCACCCACCAGGCAATAATGCCACTTTCATAGACCAGTTAATGGAGATCATCACAGCTAGCCCTAACAGTCACACTAATAACATATTCCTAGGCGACTTTAATTTACACTGGGACGACAATAATGACAAACAGGTCAACACACTCAAAGATTCTTTAACAGATCTAAACCTTACTCAAGCCTGCACACAGCCAACACACTCGAAAGGGGCAACCATAGACTGGGTAATCTCGAGAGTCAAGGATATTACAATCCACTCAATTGTTCCTTGCGATTGGTCGGATCACCATGCCATAACCTTCCTGATAGCCACCATAAAAAAGAACAACACCACGCAACCTGTCAAACTTAAAAAGTGGACACGGGACACCAAAGACCCTAGTATTTAGTTACTGGCAGCAAGATGTGAGAAGGATCTAAATCTGCCTAACAACTTGCTGAACGTTAACAAACTCACTGATCACTACACCACGAGAATGACGAATATAGTCAACTCCACCATGCCACTAAAACTGAAAAGAGTCTCAGAGAAAGATAAGAATCCATGGTTTAATGGGACACTGAATGAAGACAGGCGGAAGCTGAGACTAGCAGAAAGAAAATGGAGACAGCACCCATCCTCCCCCCAGCTAAAAGCTCTCAGAAAAATCTGAAACGAGTACAACAAAAGTGCCCTCAATTCCAAAAAGGAATTTTTTAGATCAAAACTGGATAACGCGAAAAATAGACCACTGAAACTCTTCGAGATGTTAACGCAACAATCCAATAAGTTGGCCAAATCTGCCCAAGAAGCAACTAAAACTCAACTGAGCTGCGAGGAATTTCCAACATTCTTCACAGACACGGCCAACATGCTAGAAAGAAAGCTAAGGATGGCAGCCGGCAACCTCTCCAGGCAACTACCACCACAAAACAATGCCACCACGAAAAAGGATCATGATAGGTCAAAAAATAAAGCACAATGGTCAACCTTCGAGTTATATGACGAGAATACCATTGCCAAAACTCTCTTGGATAGCAAACCAAATAGCCACTACAATGACCCCCTCCCCTCTAAATGCCTAAAAAGAATCAACCATATCATCGTCCCAATATGGACTAAAATAATCAATGCCTCACTATCTCAACGGGTCCTACCAGAGTGCCTAAAAACAGGTCAAGTCCTCCCCATCATCAAAAAACCTACAGCGGACCCGGCAGACCCAAATAACATTCGCCCAGTAACCAATATTCCATTACTTGCCAAACTAATTGAAAAATGTGTGCAAAAACAACTGAGCAACCACATCACTAATTTCAATCTGCTGGACGACTGCCAATCGGGATATAGACCAGGCCACAGTACGGATACAGCAATCTTACATATAGTGGACGATGTGCTACAGGCTCTAGATCACAATCAAGCATGTCTACTAGTCCTTCTTGACCTGTCGTCTGCATTTGACACGGTAAATCATGAAAAATTGCTAGCCCACCTTGAAGACAGGATGGGACTATCTGGAAATGTTCTGAAATGGTTTGAATCCTTCCTTCAGAACAGAACACAAAGATTCCTGGTCAACCAGACGCTATCCCCATCATGCCCAAATTCGATTGGAGTCCCTCAAGGATAAACACTATCTCCATCACTATTCAACCTATATGTCGAACCTCTTACAGAAATTCTCTGAGACGCAAACATATCCTATCACAAGTACGCAGATGACACTCAGATCTACATCAAGATCACGTCACTGGAAGACATCAAGACAATGAATGAGGCCTTAAAAGTGTCATTACAACGGTTAACAAGCAATCATCTGAAATTAAATACACAAAAAACTTAATTCCTATTAATATCACCGCCAAAGAACCCCACTAATGTGAAGGAATGGCCCAAACTGATCACAGTGCTAAACTGTACCCCTGCCCTAGTTGACTCGACAAAATCACTGGGAATCACGCTTGATAAGAACCTAGACATGAAAGCCCACATCAATTCAATGGCAAAAAGTGCCCGGTTTCACCTGAACTATATTAGGAAAGTGAGACCATTCATTACTATAGCGGACCTCAAATTGGCAGTCGAGTCCTTAGTTATTTCAAGGATTGAATATGGATGTACAACACTAACAGGTCTATCAAAAATGTCCACAACACCACTAAAAGCCTGTCTCAATGCGGCCGCAAGACTTATCACAGGGTCTAGAAAATACGACCATATCTCCCCACACCTGAAAGCATTCAACTGGCTACCATACAAAGCCAGAATTCACTTAAGCTGGCATGTATAATCCACAAAGCGCTCCGCTACAAAACATCAAGGTACTCAGTCCAGAAAATTGAGCTACCAGGGGGAAGCAGACCAACCAGGAGTGCCAGAGAGCTGTTGTTGAAACCACCCATCTTCCGGAAGAAGAAAACGTATGACAGAGCATTCTCCGGAGCTGCCCCCAGAATCTGGAATTCACTCCCTGCAAACATTTGAAAAATTCCAAACACCGCAACATTCAAGAGGGAAGCAAAGATCTCCCTAATGAGCAAGTTCCTTCCTTAGGCAAGACTGTTCATCATCGGCATCGTGAGAAATAGCCAGACGTCGCATAGTCCGGTCAGTTATGGATACATCCTGCACAAAATAACCACAAAGACACCAAAGCTAACCAAAGACTGTTGCCAGCTAGAGCTGATGTAGGTGTTACCTCTACAGACCAACAACGAATGTACAGATAAAATCACCAGTTAAACTGTGAATACTTATTTAACTGTACAGTACTACTCTGGAGTCTTGATGTAAAACATGAGGAAAGTACACATCAGAACCATTTGTATAGTAATATTGTTACACATTTGTACTCTAAACAGATCCTAAAATTCTTATTGTTGAAACTATTAAGAAAGACATGTACCGGAATCTTATATATATTAATGCTGCTGTACCCGCTGTACTCTAAACTGTACCTCATGGAACTGTGAAGCGCTCCGATACCCTTGGGTCACATTCGCGCTTTATAAAACTCTATAAATAAATAAAAATAAAAATACTTAACCTTCATGCATTCTTTTCAAAGCCACAGAAAGCAACCTATCCTGGTTTCTTTGGTAGAATTAGCACCCGCACATTGTTCTTACAAAACTACAACATGCACGAACCACTTATGATAGTTTTCTGGTCTCTTTGCTGAGACATCGGCTTTGTGCTTTAGTCTCTCATGACAGGTATTCTATACCTCTTGACTGGTGAGTCAAAAAACGCATAGCTTCTCGCAACAGGTGAAATTAGACAGCAAGGTAAAAAGACTCCTCTGTATCACGGAAAGATGCAGTTTTCTTGCAACACAGGTGACAACTGTCTAGATGGGTTGTACCACAAAGGATCCCTTTGTTATATTCACTTTTTCCATGCGAGAAACAATTGGTGCCATTATTTGAAGAGCATAAAACAACTTTTCAGTGGCTGTCCTCAATAAAGATATCCAATACAGACACTCCTCAGAGCTTTGGGAGTGTCCTAAGACAGGGTTGACAATAGTGGCCTTCATGCAGTACCCTCAAAAGGCCCAATGTCTGCTTCTCTTGTCTAATGCACCTGTCTTGCTGATATATTGATATATTCTATACCTACTTTTAGGGCAGAGTACTAGTGCACCATGTGATGGGAGGGGTGGGAGAGATCCATTCACATTTCTATTAAAAACACCAGGCGGTCTGATTGTTGGCTCGCCACAATGCCACAGTGTGTGTCAGCCGCTCAAACCTCAAGATTCATCCAAGACAAACATCTATGGAATCCTGACTTGCCCTTCACGCTACATTCACGGTTGTGGCTGTGAGGCAGACACAGCAAATAAGAGTCCTCTAAATGGCTGACTTGCTGTTACTTTTATATCGAGGCCCTTGATACTAATTTTCATTACAAACCACACACATGATGTTTATGGCGAGGGGGCGTGGCTTGAGCGCCGAGGGAAATGGCGGCGTGAGCCCGGAGCTCCGTGCCTATTCCCTACATTCATCCTGTAAGAGGGGCCGCAGAGCCAAGGTGTGCCCCGGCGCCGCACTGACCCTTCACGGAGACTGGCTGGGCGGCATCTGACCGACTAACGGCTACACGGTGGGCAGAACGACCGCCGATTGCGGCGACCACCTGAGCGGAGTGACCGAGAGCGTCGCAAAAGATGGCGGCCGCGGTGCAGATCTAGGACTCCGGGGGACAAGCGGGGATCCGCGCTGCCGGAGCTGGAGCGCTGAGCGCGATCGCCGGCTCGGGGCCCCGGGCGGCGATCCCCCTGCTGTGGCGGCCGATCCTTCACCCTCGGCAGCTGAGCGCGGAGACCGCGACCGCGGGAGGCGGAGATCCGCCCGAGGAAGCCGGAGCGGGTGGTGCGAGCAGACGGCCCCCACCGCGGCAAAGACGAGCAGTAGACCGGCGCCCCGGCTCTGGGCCCAGGACACGTCAGCAGGTGAGGGGAGGCTACATTGAGCAGCGCACCACGAGAAACGGTGCACAGAACGTATTACTGGGGGCCCCCTCCCCCCCCCCCCTCGCCTTGCTGCGGATGCTGTGGAGGTGTGCAGGGGCATAGCGGGGGAGCCCAAAACCTAGTGGAGGATCCTCGGCGGCGCCGGTCCCCTGTGGCGATATGCACCAAGCGCACTAGCCCAGGGGGGTGGGAGCGGGCAGCCACAGGCCACAGGCCCCGGGGGACGAGCCACGAAGCGGACGATCCTCTGGTGCACGACCTCAGCGCAGAGCCACCCCATAGCGCACAGGAGAGGGCCACGTGGCAGGAGCCCGGAGCACCGCGGACTGCAGGGGAGGTCGGTAGCGGCGAGGCCTACTGCGATGGGGAAGCCAAAAACCAAGGCGGAGGAGGCGGCTACTTCTGGGGCGGCGGAGGGGGGCCCCACCGAGCAGACAGACCTGCAGCGGTTGCAAGATCGAATACTGGAGGCCATAACGGCCACCCGAGAAGCACTCCACAATGATATAGCGCAGGTGGCATCGGGGCTGGGCTTGCTCCGGGCGGACCACGACAAGCTAAAAGACAGGGTCAAGGAGGCCGAGACGGTGATCAAGGAGCTAGCGCCGGCCCATAAGGTGACCGAGAGACAGCTAATGGAGGCCCTGGATCGCATACGCACCCTGGAACGGCGGGCGGAAGACGCTGAAAATAGGAGCCGGCGCGGCAATGTGCGGGTCGTAGGTGTGCCGGAGACGGAGGGAGCAATGGACATGGTTGCCTACATGGAGGAATGGCTAAAAACAGTGGTGGCACCGGAAGGACTTTCGCCATTTTTCACTCTGGAGCGGGCCCACAGGGTCCCCTCGGGTCCTCCCAAGCCCGGGCTTCCGCCCAGACCGATAATAGCCAAGGTGCTCCACCACAGGGACAGAGATCTTCTCCTGCGGAGGGCTCGGGAGGATGGCCCCTTTCAGATTGCGAACAGCAGAGTTACACTTTTTCCGGATTTCACTTTTGAGACACAGAAACAGCGGGCCTCCTTCCTCACAATTAAAAGAGAGCTGCGGACTGAAGGGATTGCCTACTCCTTACTTTTCCCTGCCAGGCTGCGAGTCGTGGTGGACGACAAGGCGGTCTTCTTTAGCACGTCGGCGGAGGCCTGGGACTGGTGGGAGACATACAAAGCTGGCACCGACGGAGCCAAGGCGCGAGAGGAACGGGAGAAGGAGCGAGAACGCTCACCGGCACGGCTGCGGAAATCACAGAGGCTGAGGAGGCGAGGGAGGGGGAAGCTAGGACCGACGGCCTCCCAGACTGCAACGGAACGGCGGGCCGCGTTACAGGAAGTGGAGAAGCAGGCTCGGGCAGAGGGCCCCGACTCCAGAGGGGCCACGGACTCGGACACTCATGCATCGGCCTCGGGCTCAGAATCGGACCTTTCTGGGATTCTTCGGACTGGAGGGCCGCTGGTGACACCGCAGACGGCGGACGAGATCCTGAATGTCTGAAACACTGGCAGGACACGTTGGGTAAAGTTTGGATGCTGGGAAGTGGACCCGTGCCCACGAGTATAGCGGGGACCGGGGCACACCAGAGGGCTCAAAGCGGGGAGGACATGTGGAATTGGGGAGGGGGCAGGGAGTTGGGTGGCGCAGCACCCCTCGGGCCGAGTCCGCGCTCCGTAGGCCCTTAAGGCACCCACGGCTGCGGCTGTGTAGTCGAGACCTGGGTCACTCAGGTGTGGGAGTTTGGATGGGAACTAGTATCATGATATTGGGGCCTATTCTGGGGGTGGGGGGGGGTTCCACAGTTGGGGATTGTTTGTTCTTCTTGCAGGTGTTGACCCTGGGTACACCGTGGGTAGGACTGTTGGGATGTTTTGTTTTGTTCAGGGGGGGCACCACCACCACCGACGGGCGAGAACTGGAGGGAGGATTTCGACCAGATCACTGGGACAATGGCTAATGTACAAAAGTTGAACTGTATTACCTGGAATGTGCGGGGCCTACATACTATGCAGCGCAGACACAAGATACATGCCTATTTAGTACGAAGGGGAGTGCACATCGCGATGCTTCAGGAGACACATCTTACACGGCAGGAGGGGGCGGCGCTACAGAGGAGATGGCGGGGGCAGGTTTACCACACCAGCTATTCGGCCTATGCTAGGGGGGTACTACTATGGATTAGAGCAGGCACACCTTTCCAACTCACGCGCCAGTGGATAGACCAGGAAGGGAGGTATGTGGTGGTGGAAGGGAAGCTGGAAGGTAGGGAGGTTACCCTGGCTAGTATATATGCCCCAAATGTGGACCAGCTGGCCTTCCTCACATCGCTTTCGGGGCGACTGGCTCACTCCCTGGTGGGCCCGATCCTTCTGGGGGGCGACTTTAACTCCATTGCGGACCCCTCTTTGGATGGGTCCCACCCCCCCTTGCACGATTCCCCGGTCCACAGGCTATCTAAGGGCAGAAGGGAGTGGCAGGAAAGTTGGGAACTTGTGGATGTCTGGCGCGGACAGCACCCGACTGACCGGGACTATTCCTTTTTCTCCGGGCTCCACGACTTACATGTCCGGCTGGACACGATACTCTGCTCCAGAGGGGTGTTGCCGCACGTTACGGGGTCTGAGTACCTGACGAGAACGATTTCAGACCATAATCCGCTATTGATCCGGCTAGCGTGGGTGGCAGAACCACCCAGGGTCCCTACCTGGAAACTGCGGCCTGAGACCCTAGAGGACCCCCTCTTCGGAGCGGCCCTAGCGGAGGGGGTGGCTCAATACTTCGCGGAGAATGAAGGAACGGCATCCACTAGGGCGACGGAGTGGGACGCCTTTAAAGTAGTAGTCAGGGGCATCTGCATTAGGGATTATGTGGGCGTGAGGAAGGTGTTGTTGGGCGATTTGGCCAAGGCGGATACCAGGCTGAGGGAGGTGGAGAAGGAGCGGCCAGGGCGCCCTGAGCTCCAGGAGACGCTCTGCACGGCCAGGGAGGCAGTAGCCGTTGAAGTGGAGCGGCTCCGAGCCTTCGACCATAAGCGCTATGTACTGCGCTCCCACGTGGAGGGCGATAAGGCGGGCACCCTCCTAGCATGGCTCTCGAACCCCACTCGAAGATGCTCCCCCATACTCCAACTGAGGAATGCGGCGGGCGCGGTGCAACATACTCAGCTGGGCATAGTCGATGGCTTCCAGACGTATTACGAGGGCCTCTACAAGAGCTCCCCAGGCGACAGGATGGAGCTGGCGGGACCCTTCTTGTCTGGATTGCCCCTCCCACGGCTGGAGGCGGAACAGGCAAAGGATCTGGGCTCGGACGTCGCGCTGGCAGAGATCAAGGCGGCGGTGCGGCGCATGGCACGGAATAAATCGCCGGGTATCGACGGGCTCCCCATAGAGTTCTATAGTAAGTACCTAGACGTTCTGGCACCACGACTACTGACCGTGTATAAAGAGGCCAAGGACGCGGGCCGGCTGCCTCAGTCAATGCGGGAGGCGTTAGTGGTCCCACTGCTGAAGCCTGGCAGAGAGGGTGGCGACCCCGCGTCCTATCGCCCACTTTCCATGCTCACCGCAGATTATAAGATCCTGAGCTCCATACTAGCGGCGAGGCTCCTACCTCACATGACGAGCCTGGTACATGAAGACCAGAACGGTTTTATACCGACGCGCAACACCACCATAAACATCAGGAGGCTTGTCCGCCTCATGGACGGGCTGGTCGGCGGGGCTGGGACGGAGCTGGTCCTCTCGGTCGACATTGAGAAAGCCTTCGACAGCCTGGAGTGGGACTACCTCTATGCTGTGATGGAGCGGTTTGGGCTGGGTCCGGGCTATATTCATTGGACGAAAGTCCTGTATGCGGAGGCATTAGCGAGGGTGAGAGTAGGGGCGACGGTGTCCCTCCGCTACCCGGTAGAACGCGGTACTCGGCAGGGCTGTTCCCTATCGCCGCTTTTGTTTGCGTTGGCCATAGAGCCATTGGCGGCTGAGGCCCGGACGGGGCGGCATTTCCGAGGAGTGCGAGCTAGAGACGGACAGCATTTTATTTCGCTGTATGCCGACGATTTACTGCTATTCCTCCGCGACGGCGATGAGGACCTGCAGGGAGCGGAAGCGTTGCTAGAAAGCTTTGGAGAACTGTCGGGCCTGAGGGTCAACTGGCCCAAGACGTGTCTTTTCCCGCTGCAGGAGGGCGCGGCCCGGCCACGACACCGGTCGGAGGCGGCCTGGGAACCCGCCTGCATCAAGTACCTGGGGGTCCACATTTACCACACGGCGGAGGCCCTGTTTGAGGGCAACCTGGGAAGATGCGTGCGAGGACTGCGGGGCTGTATGGCCTTTTGGGCCACGCTGCCACTATCGGTGGCGGGCCGAATCTCTTTGCTAAAGATGGTTGCCCTGCCGAGACTGTTATATTACTTCCGGACGCTCCCGATTTGGCTACCCAGCTCCTTCTTTCGGCTGCTTAAATCTCTGGTAACAACGTTTATTTGGGGAGCGGGGCGCTGCAGAGTGGCGCTCGCCACGCTTTCTCGCCCAAAGGATGAGGGGGGACTGGCGGTGCCAGACTTTGAACTTTATTATCTTGCAGCCCAACTACAGATCTTCACGCAAGAGGTGGCGAGAGTATATCGGGGCCCGGAGGACGACAGCTTGCGGGGAACACCCAGACACATCCTAGCGTATATTACCCTCCAGCAGAGGCTGGACAGTCGGGATTTATCGCTGGAACAGCGCACGTACCGACAATGCTGGAACAGAGTGCAGAGGAGGGCAGGGGTTCGGCGCCCATACGCACCGGAGATCCCTCTGGGCATGCTCACGGCTTTGCCACATGGGGGCGACTGGTCGCAGCTTCAGGGGTGGGAAGAGGCGGGAGTACAGGTGGTCGGGGACCTCTACGAAAATGGCGCGCTGCTCCCGTTCCAGGAGTTCATGGACCGCTTTGGTGTCCCGAGAGGGGGATTCTTGCTTCATGCGGCGGTGACCAGAGCAATACAGGCCCACTGGGGGGCAGGCCTTGGGGAACCTGGGACGGCGGCAGCATGCCAGTACACTATGATGGCGGCGGGCACGATCAAGGCGGTAACGTGCCTATACAACCGAATGGTTAGAGAGGCTGCTCCCCCCCTTCCAGCCCTAAAAGCCAAGTGGGAGGCGGACCTGGGTAGGGACATACCCGACGCGACGTGGGCACAGCTGATCCGTAGGGCTCGCAACAGCACGAGAAACGCTCGCTTCCAATTAATCCACTATTACACATTACACAGGGCGTACATGACCCCGGGGAGGATCAGGCGGTATTTCGGGGCGGTGACAGCAACTTGTCCCCGGTGCCCGGAGGAAGGGGCGGAATTAGTGCATATGCTATGGGCGTGCCCGGCCCTTCGGGATTACTGGCAGGAAATAGGGGAAGTATTGAATGAGGTGACAGATAGGACCATAGACTATGGACCGGCGGAATGTCTCTTGCATTGGTTCCCCCATACCCCCAAGACCAAACTCACGAGCAAATTCATCGATATGGGGTTGATGGTGGCTAAGAGGGAGATCACTAGGAACTGGAAGGCGAGGGTGGGGCCAACTCCAAGGAGGTGGCGGCAGGAATTTCTAAAATGGGCTGCGGCTGACAGCACACATAGGTACCAGCTGGCGCGCAGGACCCCTACCCAAACTGCAGCAGACACTGCGACCTCATGGGAAGTGATGGTTCAAGCACTCAGGGATAATGAGGCTAACGAAGAGGAGGAGGCCCCCGACGTAGACAGGGTGGCAGAGGCCAGTTGAGCGCCCAGTAGCAGCAGTTATGCAGGGGGGCTCTTACCAGTACCCCAGACATGTCCGTTAGAGAAGCCTTAGTTGGGAGGTGGTGGGGGGGGGGGGGCATGGGGGGGGGGGAGTTGTAGGAATGGCGCAGGGGGTGGGAGTTGGGGGTATTAGCGCACAGTTGGGTAGGACTATAAACGTAAGCATGCCCGTGATCCGTTTGACAGCCACTCCTCTATCTAGAACGTCAGGCATGAAAGAGCAGAGACATCATCGCCGCCCAACCCCCGGGTTGTGGGCATAACGGCTGTGTATTGGTTGACGTGCCGCACTGTATACCTGCTCGCTTTTCTGACGCTGTTTCTATATGTAAAGGCCTGTACAGGTATGCTTACAATAAAAATTATTTAAAAAAAAAAAAAAAAAAAAAAAAATGATGTTTATGGCGAGATCAAGACCCGTTTCAAACATCACACATTCACTGCTGGTGCTCAATCACACCTCCAGTAGAGACCCCTCTTAATTTGATGAGAGGATGCGGGCAATTTCGAGGCTTTTTAAAATATCTACTAACATATATTTTCGAACTGTTTTGAACTTTATAATTTAAGTTGCATATTTTCCATGGTCATTAACAAAGTTTAAAAGTTATTGTCTCTTTCTGTATGTCTGTTCACTTTCATTTTTGCTGCTTTTCAAAATATGTTGTTTATGTAGGTTGTTTTTCTTTTGGTTTCAAACATGTTTATTGAGACGTCCTTGTTTAATTTAACCGATCATTCTAGCGAGTATTTCAACAGAAAAAGCATCTCTCTTTTTACTTACTATCCCCGAACATGAACAATAAACTTAACTTAGCCGATTCATCGAGTCAGCCGCCCCCCCCACCCCCATGGACACACAGAGCTAAACATTAATATCGGATTCTGACCTTGTCATTTGCCTCCACATCAGTCAGTGGGGGCGGTCCTCTTTATGGAGTTTCCATGACCAGTTTATGGACGTGGATATTCACCAAAATGCCACAGGGAGCGGAAGTGACATCACACATTTTTTGATTTCTGATGTAATTACAGGAAGCAAAGATATTATGTTTGACCCTTGCGTCCTCACAGGAAGTGATGTCACAGAGTCTTTGACACATACAGCATTACAGGAAGTGACTTAATTGAAGGTAAAAACAAAAGGAATGAAAAAAGGGTGCTAAAATAGATAAAAATGCATTTCAGTTATCAACCTTGCATTTACTAAGCTGCGGTCTTGAAGTGCCAGGAGTGTAACGAAAAAATGCCCCACGGACAGCCTTCTTATCCACAGGGAACAGCTGTCATAAACCAGATCCAATCATATCATGAAATAAATTCAAAGGCACAGCCTCAGATGCCCAGGCATAGCCATATGGTAACTACACCTATCATTTGCCTAGATAAAACTATATTAGTCCTTAACATAGCCTGAAATGCCCACAGACAGCCTCAAAAGCCCATGAGGCATCTCTGCCTGCCAGGCAAAACCATTATATGCCCAGCGCTGTCTCATAAGACCAGACTCATTAATCAGAAGCTGATCTTGGGCCTTACTATATACATACAGCACAGACCCAGCTCCTGGCACAAATGATGGACTGAACAAATTCAGCTAACACACTTTTTCTAGTCCTTTGCCATTCTCCCATGACAACCGAGAGCGGGCACAGGAAACCAAGGTACCTATTCTGGTAAGTGCAATTTTAGTTTTATGATTGCTTGGTTTCATATGAATAAAGAGTATCAGCCATTGGTCTAGGAGGGCTGGACCAATGCCAGGTTTTCTTAGAAAAAGACTCAATCTGCAAATGTGTTGCTATTTGATGAGTTCGATGTAAATTTATTTTTTGTGGATGTCATAACAATCTACCATAGACTTGGCCATCGTGGATATATGTTGAATACCCTTTCATATGCACTAATTATTTTAGCCATCTAGACAGCACGTGCAAACAACTAACTTGCCTCTTTGCACTTTATTAATAGATGTTACCTTAAAAAACACGTTTACGTGTAAGCCTGTATGCACCAAACTGCATTTTGATTGTGTGAACTAGGTCTACACCATGTCTCACATGTACACACCTAGATCGCTCTTGTCTGTGTGCACTTAGTTCTGGTGCACCTGCATTCGTAAAGCAAAAACACACCTGTGAAGTCGTACTGTGCCCATCACCTATGAGGGTCTATAGGTGCCATTTACAGTTCTGCATTGCAAGTCACATCTCGCATTTCTGCATCTACCCCTCTACCCTGTGTACACTTTGCCTTTTTAACTGTGTTTAATTAGACTGGGATCCTCTACATCCATGTCACCTGTGTTTACCAAGAAATTCCCCAGCTCTGGGCGCATAAGCCTCACCTGTCTATCCAGCTCACTTTCATTTATATGAGTTTAGTCCTCTCACCCACATAGCTTCAAATCCCCAGTGTGCACCAAAGGCCACTATCACCTGTGTGCATAAAGTTCACACTCCCCTCTGCACTCATATCTCAATCTCATATGCAGGACAGGGAGGTTTACCATGCTCACTGTTCCATAGACTTTAAGCTGCAGCATACTGATGAGGCCCAAATAAGCAGAAATTGGTCTAGGGGTTGCTTGTGTTCTCTTCTGGACTGGTAAAATGCAAGATATTTGGAGTTCTACAGCAACTCATTGCTGGCAGCAGAAAAACCTGCCAAAAGTGAGATGGTTGGGCAACTTAGCAGGCAATGGTACTAAAAGTATCAAACAGGTTAGACGACGGTGATAGCATTACTCTCTAAGAGATGGACAGTGGCAGGCTAGAAGATGTTCCCCTTCCCATATGCTTGATTTCACCTGCCTGTCACCCTTAAAGTACAGACAAGCCAGTGCACTGCGGTCAGTGACACTATGACATCACTGGCACCGTAAGCAGTCTTGCAGTGATTGTGATCAGTTGCCCAGCCTGCAGGGGTTCAGGAGTGGCAGGAACCAAAATGCAGGACAATTGGCTTGGCCATGTGGTGGGCCAGAAGATGGAGCCCAGGATGGGGGAACCCACCCCAGTGCCTGCCGGGGCCTCGGTCAGACCTTCTGAACCAGGCCAAGCAAGGGAGGCCGCCACGGACCTGATGGATCCCCATTACGGGTATTTGAAAGAGTAGCAGGTCGGAGGACAGACCCTAGGGCAGGGGTGTCCACCCTGGGGCCTGGCGGGGCCTGGGCGGAGCTCCTGGGCCCGGCCATGCCGGGGAGGCCTCCCTGGGCCTGCGGAGCCAATCAAAGGGGCTTGGCCATGTGATGAGCCGTAAGATGGAGCCCAGGATGGGTGGGACGCCGGTCACAGATTCTGAACCAGGCCAAGCAGGGGAAGCCTCTCCAGGTCCGATGGACCTTCGTCCCGGGCCCTTGGCAGGATGGCAGGCTGGAGGACGGAGCCCAGGGCGGGAGGGCCCGACCTAGAGCCCAGCAGGGGCCCCAGGGCTCGGTTGGAGCTCCTGGACCAGGCTAAGCAGTTGAGGCCTACCCGGGCCCACAGGAGCCCATCCCAGGGGCTTGGCCATGGAGTGGGCCAGAAGACGGAGCCCAGGATGAGAGGGGTACACATCCAAGGGCTCTCCGGGACCTGGTCCCAGCTTCCGAACCAGGCCAAGCAAGGGAAGGGAAACCTCCCCGGGCCCGATGAACCCCCGTCCCAGGTATTTGGCAATGCGGAAGGCCGGAGGACAGAGCCCAGGCAGAGGTGTCCGCTCTGGGGCCTGGTTGGAGCTCTTCAGCCCAGGAGAGCCCACCCCAGAGGCCTGGCCATGCGGTGGGCCGGAAGACGGAGACCAGGATAGGCCCCCCCCCCAACCCGGGGCCCGGGTCAGAGCTTCAGACCGAAGCCAAGCAGAGGAACCCTCCCTGGTTCCGACTGACCCCGTCCAAGGCCCTAGGCCGTGGGGCAGGCCGGAGGACAGAGCCCAGGGTCGGAGCGCACACCCCGGGGCTTGGCGGGCCCTAGTCAGAGTTCCTGGACGCGGCTGCACAGGGAAGGGTTTCCCAAGCCCGCAGGACCCCGTCCAGGGCACTCTGCCACACAGCTGGCCTGATGACGGCAATCAGGATAAAGCGGGCTCCCACCCAAAGGCCTGTCGGGGCCACAGTCCTGGGCCCTCTGGTTGCTGGCTGAGAACCGCCAGGCCACAAGTGGGTCCTGGGTAGCCTGTCCCTAGTAATCCGGCAGGCCGGAGGAGGAAGCCCTTGGGCCCGGTCGAAGTTCCTGTACCCAGCCACACAGGTGAAGGCTCTCTGGGCCTGAAAAATAGATAATCACACTTGCTCTACCATTTTTGTTCCCATTGGATTGTGGACCCTAGCTCAGCCAGCCCACAGGGAAATCTAGCCACACTAGGGCTATCCAGGATGGACTGACTTGTGTGGCTCTCCCCACGTTTTATTACACATAATGCCTTGCAAATCCCAAAATGTGACTATAAAAAACCTCTTTCCTCACATTTCTGTGATGGAAGTTTCTGGAATTGGCATGGAACCACAAACTTCCTTCCACCCGGCATTCCCCCAGGTCTCCCGATACAAATGGCAGGGAAAGCACTTCCCCTGCTCCAGAGGCTAAAAATGTTCTAAAAAAATGATTTTCACTGCTGTATACAGCAGAGGGATTTGCTGGACTTGCGCAGAGGACGTAACGGTTACGTCCTGCGCACATGGCCACCACTGTTGAGGACGTAACCGTTGCATCCTTGGCACAGAATGGGTTCATCACAAACCCCACTCCCGCTATAATCCTGATCATGCACACCATCATATATTCATACTCATAGATACTTCTCAACAACACTCACTTCCCACATGCATTCTTATTGACACAACATGAAGACATTTTCCTTTTCTTCCATAATAGCTGTTTTCATAGCCAAGGGAACTTCAAAAGTGGTCATTTGCATTCCAGTGGAATTATTGCTTTATAACCATCATCTTCAGGGCCTCAACAGATCCTCTACCTTTTTCAACCAACGTGTGAGGAGTGTTCTAAACATGACAAACACAATTCTGTAAGTAAGGGTACCAAAATGGCATATGAAAAAGCTATTTACCCTATTGATTAAAACCATATCCACCGGTCTACATATCACCTACCATCTCCAACATGTAATGCTTACTACATGTTTTCACCACCAGACTCCAGTGCAGAGATTATGAATTGCAAACAGCAAGCTGTGATTCACCATGGTGTGTCAAAGCCATGGGATAAGGCTTCCACCTCTGTGTTTAACAGATATTAATGCATATTCCACAGCCATTCAAAAATTCATCATACCTTCCTTGGCCCACTATGGTCTCATTATCAATCAGAAAAACTCTTATCATATAAGGATGAACATTTGTCGGGTTACCAGTACCGCGCAGTTATAAAAGGTATATAGGTAAATATAGTACATCTTATGCATTAGATCTGAGCTATGTACATGAACAATCAGCAATTTAAATAACAATATATTTACTATGGCAGTGGAAATGTGTACTTTTACTAGTATTTAAACAGGTTTTCTCACAACAGCCAATCTTGGCCCAAGCAGTGTCAGAGTAAATGTATGGTTACTGGGAATTATGCTGTTCATCAATGACCTACCGGATGGTGGTTAGTGCCACCAAGGTAGCATTGTGGGGAGTCAATAAATACTCTTCAAGGAATTGAAAGGAATTTGTTTTGAAGGCTACATGCAGTCTTTTGAAGAGCGTTGATGAACTGCTTGGCCTTCTGAATGGGCTGGGGGCTAAAGTTGGGTGATATGCCAGTGAGGACCATTCTTGACAGTTTTAGAATGCATATCCTTGAAAAAGAAGGCCTTTCCCATTTTATGTCTGTCACACACCCCGTTGCTGGGGCAGCTATGGGCTGTATAAATCAAAATCAAATCAAATCAGAAATCCATAAGCAGATAATTAACAATAGATTCGTTACACTAGTTTCAGCAATTCTATCTTTGCTACAGTGGTAGCAATCACTTATCCCTAAAATGCATGCAGATCACCAGGAGGAACCTCCCATCTAGCAAAGTGCAGACGCCAACATCCTGCCTCTCTCACAGATCTGTGTTTTGTTAGTCAGCAGTGAAGGTGGAGGGGGCACCTCTCTGATGGTGTGGTGGCAAGCATTGCTTGATTTAAGCTTAGCTTTGTCAATACCTTGGTAGCCAATATATGAAATCTGAATCGCGGGCTGGGTCAAGGATGGCGGTATGACAGTAGCCATCTTTTGAAGACGAGCTCGTCCTCGCCACAACAGTCTTGTATCTGATGCCGAGCGAAGCTCTTTTTTCATGCTGAGATGTTGAATTTCCTTCATCATCAATGGTCTTTGTGCATCAGTCCAATGGTTTGAAGACTTGGATCGACTGATATTTCTTGTACCTCTTTGGTGGGGGTAAGTGCCATGGGCAGTGAAGGCGCAGTACCATCTTCATGCGTTCTTCCATTTTGTCTACTTGTTCTTGTTTTGGACTGGTGTGTTGAGAGAGCAAAACCACCAAGATGGCTGCACTTTCTCAGTTCTTCGGTGAGAACTGGTAATCCTGTAAAAATAGAATCACATTTTCAATCCTGAGTAGTGTCTGGGGTGCAGACCCTTGTAAAAGTGATAAGAGCAACTGAACAAGAGCATGTACAGGAAGATATGGAAATGTCGGCACCCCCATAGTATTGCTATTACATATTTCAAGTAGCATTGCTCAGTAGGGTGAGAGCATCACTCACACTGGCACGTGTATTCTTCCACTTAAGTTCTCTTGAAATATGAGAGCTTCTGAACACATATAGACTGACATATATCACGAGTTCCATGGGCTAGGAGGAGGTCCAAGTAGTCCATCAAAGTGATGATGTGGCTTAGGCCCGTCTCGTGAGAGCAGGGTCAAATTCCGACCCCTATGCAAACACAAGTTTGCACAGGGATGGGAACTCCAAGGAGTGGGTAATTACCCCCACACCTGGCCATTTTACCAGGCGAAACCTGCTTAAAATTATAATTGAAACTGTACAGAAGAAAGGCACTGCATGCAGGATTTGATGCTGTAAACACTGGTCCTGCATGATATGCTTTATTCCCAGGGGCAAAAAATAGAAGTTATTTACCGCAGTCTATAAATAATCCAGGCAAGGGTATTTACAGGGTCCAGTAAACACCTCACTCTTTGCCGGCCTGCACAAAACAAGGGTCTCAGCATGCTGCTTCATGCACAGGGATCAATGTACATCGATATAGTCCTCGGTGAGCTCTCTGGTTACTGTGGCAAGTGTGGGGATGAATCACCGTGCAGAGAAAGCAGTGCACTGCTGGTTTATTCTGAGGCGGCTCAGCTGCTCTGAAGCACTGCACTGTCCTCGGGTCACCTTCACTGCTATTGAAGAAAAACACTTAACAGAAGAATTCTGGCGTCTCCTTGAGAGACGCACATCTCTCCCTCTGGAGGGTGAGCTCGCTTGTTTCCAGGCACAGGAGAGTGAAATGGAGACACCAATGGTGGATCCCTTTGGTCGGTGCACGGATCAGGATTTCAATGCTGACTGTGAGCACCCACGGAAGACCGCTATTACTTCTCATTGCATGTGGGAATCCTGCCCCTACTCACCCACTCACTGCAGAGCTCTGTCACTTATACCTCAAATTCTAGGGGGTGAGGTGGAGACACCAATAGTTTTCCTCTTTTGTTGGTGACGTTGCATAGATCAGGATTTCAATGCTGACCGTGAGCTCCCAGGGAAGACCACTATCACATCTCATCGCATTGTGTAAATCCTGCCCCCACTCACTGCACAGCTCTGCAACTTATACTTCAGGCCCTAGGGGGTGAATTGGAGACACCAATAGGGGTCCTCGTTGTGGGTGAATAGATCAGGGAGTCGTCAGTAATGAGGAAAGTCCACTAAGACTTATCGACTTGTGGAAGAGTTGCAACACCTTACCCAACAGGTCAATCTCATAGTTTCGTACCCTAACAAGGGAGGAGAAACGGGTACTGTAGTGCACGTCTATGAGCAACTCGCGTCAGTGGTCACAATCTTGAATTCTGAGAAAGACTTGGCTCTGCTGAAGCCATGTTGAGGACTTGGGAGCGGGGGAGGGTTCTCATTTGCCTTTCCCTGTTGATGGCGCATTTGGGTGAGCACATTTCCAAATACATACTGACCGTTTCTGGTAATCTGGCCTTTCAGACGACAATGTTCAGCAAGGTCGAGGAGACAAGGTCCAGCATTTTCTCAAACATTTAGTACAGCAGAAACCGATTTAAATTCACAAGCATCTTACATTACTGCCCCAAGAGGCAGCTCTCCAGTATTTATATAACAAGCATTGGTGTAGCCAATCTATATCTATCAGTTATAAGGTCTTTGGGACCTTATAAGTGTTTAGCCATACAGCACTTTACCCTGGGTGGTTCGTTTATAGCTTACTCTTTGAATAAGTGCAAGGTTATATCTAGCCCAAATTGAACCGTGTAGAAGCTTGCGGCAATGAGAGCAGTGTCAGGTAGCTTTGCAGTGGACTAATGGCAGCTAAGGGAAGCTTGCAGAAGTGAGGAACATGTGGAAGCTCACATCATTGGGAGCAGTGTCAAGTAGCTTGCGGTGGTGTTGGGGCAGTCTAGGGAAGTTGGCAGAAGTGAGGAACATGTGGAAGCTTGTATAATTGGGAGCAGTGTCGGGTAGCTTTCAGTGGTGTAGGGGCAGCAGAGGGAAGCTTTCACAAATGAGTCCAGTAAACAAAAATACTATATCATTCCCAAAAAGAAAACTAAAAATACAGATTACAGGTAGAGTCCGTGGCAAAGTCCCCCTTGTATTCCTCTGATTAAGTGTTGTCCTCCGCCTCTTGTTTTTCCTAGACAGATGTGGGCACAAAAGAGCTGCCGTCTCCCACCAGGGAGCTCGATTGACACCTCAATGAGATTAGACCACTTGCAGGCAGGCCTCTGCCCCTGCTTTGGGTCTCAGGCAGCACATTACAGAGAATAAAGGCAGCAGCTAGTGTCACATTTCACTTCAGGCCGCACCAGGCTGGAGCAGCAGAGCAAAGAGGGAGGGAGAGAGAGAGTGAGCACCAGGGCAGGCAGCCTCAGGCTTTTTTTCGGGGGCTGTACAGACGCTCAGATGGGGAACATTATAATCAGCACCTCAGTGTAAGAAAACTACCCCAAGTCACCTGACTTGAATTTCATTATGCGGGAGCTGAGGAAAAGGGGGGGGGGGTTGAATGAATAAATATTTTCTTGTTCTATTTCCCAAAAATACCCCCTCAAAAAATTGTGTGTGTAACAAATGCTCCTCCGTCACTTCCTGTGCGAACTAAAGCAGTTTCCCGTTTTTTTAATTTCACTTGCGCTGCGTTGAGTACAAGGTTGGGGCGCTCAGGGAAACAGAAGGGAGGAAGGACTTATGGGTGGATGCATGGAGAGAGGGTACCTCATTGAGGGAAATGGACACAACTACTCACAAAAAGAGCGCGTTGTTTGTGAGAGACGGTGTGGCATAATAGCATGAGCTGAGGACTTTGGAAGTGGGTACAAACCACCAATTTGTGCCATTATCAGAAGTTTGCTACACTTTCCACCTGTGCCCTTTGCACCGGTCTCCACGCTGCACCCAAGCCTTATGCACCCCGATGGCAGCTGTGATCCACCCGCACACTAAACAAATTCCAGCACTCACCTGCTAGGAAGCCTGGCAGGTTTGCGGTTCAACTCTCAATGCTTCTCTGCGTTAAGAGGAGGAAGTGTGCAAGAGTCGGCACGAGTCTCGACGTTGGCTCAACATCCTGTGATTCTGGGCAAATCACCTAATCTCCCCGTGTCTACCAAATATGAATGTGTCCTTGTGTATAGTAACTGGCTTTCATGTAAAGCGCTCCAATACATTGGGGTCGAGTTCGCACTATATAAAAAAAAACTGAAAAAAATATGTAAATGAACACACTAGCAAGCAGCAGGGCAGAAAGAAGGAGGGTCTGCATGCAAAGTGTGACGAACTGACACAGTATGAAAACAATTAAAGAAAACGTCTCCGCCAAGCACAATATTTGTAAACACTAGTGAGTTCACACCAAAGCCTTCAGTAGAACAAAAGGTGCAACATGAAACCAACAGGTAAATTGATATCTACTATACTTCCCTTTCCATGTACCCCGCCCTCCAGCTATTGAGGGTCCTGTAATGTTAAACAAGGAAACAAAAGAGATGTTTTCATTACATTGCTACTGAAGTAAGAGACAAGCAGCGAGGGGACGGGTGGGAGGGGTAGTTGGGAGCAGCGATGGGAGCCAAAACTGAACAATTGCCACCACATAAGCGCATGTGCGGTGGCCGTGAATCGGGTGCCGCACTAAGTGGGAAGTGCTCTGAAAAGCATAAGCATGTGCAAATTAAAAGAACGTCACACAAAGCACGCATGTGCCACAATAAACACTTGAGAACAATGCCTGGTTACACTGAAGTGCGGCAGCCGTGAATCGGGTGCTGCTCTAAGTGGGAAGTGCTCGGTGTCAATGTAAAAAAATAAGTTCAAAAACAATAGCAACAAGTGGAAGAGGATAAGTCCTGGGGGCGATCTATGGGAGTAAATAATGGAGGGAAAAAAGGTGGGACAAGCAGGAATCATTATCCAATTAGAAGCAGCGTTTTTTTAAAAGACACTGACAAAAGCCAATCAGAAGCCAGAGGCAGGCTGTAAGCCCACAGATTGAATACAGCAGGTCGAGAGAGAGTTCATGCGCTGCCTAAGATCGACCTAAAAAAAGGAAATTCTCACCAACATATAGGGTTTTAAGATTTTGTATTTGTATATTTTGACCCGGTGTTTAATGGGGTGTTAGCCAATCTTTAGCCATAAAGTAGGGGTGGGCGGAATTTGCGTAGTCGCGCTATACAAAACTCAGCGAAACAGTAAAAAATCTCCGCAAGCACGCAAAAGTTCTGCGAATATGCCGAATTGCTTGTTCCACCCGTTCGCGATGCTTTTTTCCTGTTTGCGAATGCTGTTTGCGTGCTTGGGGAGAAATATCTTGCAAACACGCATTTTGAAAGCGCGAACAAGCAAAAAATTTTGCAAAGCCGTGGATCGCTGAATTTTTGCAATTCCGTGTTCTCCGCGGAACGCAAAATTACCCAAATTCCGCGAATTCTGCGAGCAGAACAGAATTTACTGCCCAGGCCTACCATAAAGCAGTGATAAACTGAACTGCGCCTACAGATGCGATTAATGTAAAAGAGAGCTATGAAGTTGTACTCGAGTCACCTCAACCGCTCTGATGACCTAATAGTGAACAAAAGAATCACAAGACAAATTAAAGGTCCTCATTTGTTATGGCCAGACAAGCCCCCTTCCGTTTTTACAATGGAAGGGGACTTGTCTGGCCATAACAGACGAGGACCTTTAATTTGTTTTGTGTTTCTTCTGTTCACTAATTGGAAGGTCCTGACCATGCTAGTTAATTGAACTTTCCGGGAATAAACGCTAAAAAACACCACATCGTTTTTACATCTGTACTAGATGAAGTAAATATATTTTACGCAGTCATTCAAAGGAATCACTCGACCACAGATAAACAAGTTCCTGGCAGCACCGACATCTCCAGCAATGTTATGTATCCTCGAATTCATTTGAACTTCTCATTGAGTTCGTAAATGAATGAATTATTTAAGTTTTTGGTTAGTCTTACATGCCGGTTGCAGGGATGAATTAGCTCACTTTCATGTAATTCGCTATTGCAGCCATAGTTTCCATTCTACAATCAGTTCTGCTTGAAACTGGATCAGGTATAAAAAAAAAGTTAAGACATTCTTTCAACCAACTCAAAAGGGTTTTAATTACTAGACTGATTTAAATCTTCAACAACGGAATACATTATATCGTACCAATTTAACTGTGTGTAAATTGTGGTTAGAGATCATTGTCTCAGAAGATCAACAGCTCCCCCTGCTGGTTTTTGGAGCGCTTTCTTATGCAGGATAATTAAATACTTGGCTTGTACATAGCTTCCACTGTATATCAGTGCCAACATGTAATAGCTGTGTGTGATCGAGGTCTTTTCACATATTTAGGTGCATAATCTTCAGCATTAACTTGCCATTTTGATTCAGTGAATTACAATAATGCTTTCAATAGTCTAAGATAGACGAGCATTAGTAGAGGACAGGTGTTGGCTGACAGCCTTTTGGCTTAGTCAATGTTTCTTTTGGTTTCTCGCGAATTTTGGACAACTTTATTGTAGGGGAAGCTGCTGAGAGCTCATGAATCGAAACACAGAGAAAGGGTGGCAAAAGCAAAAATATTATTGTCGTAATAAGCACACATTGCATTGTAGTCCCTGGCACTGAGGAAAACTGCTTTGTGTGGGGATGTCCTCTTTAGGAAAGGCCCAAAATGTCTTCAACAAGAGTGAAATTAGCCAGTGGCTGAAGTGGGCTGACACACTGCCCCATTCTGTATGCTGTAGTGGGTGGAAGGACATTTTTACTGACACAATAACAGATTGCTGGATTAAGAGGCCAGGCTGAAACACTAAAAGTGCATTATGCATATCATTATAATATAATGAAAAGGTCATGGCTAACACTACAACTACAAAAGAAGAGTTTAAACTAAAGAAAATGTAAGGATACCCAATCGATAACATTGATTTACACAGGTTCGGACAGGCCCGCCCAATTTGTTTTACCAGTGGTGCCCAAACCCTGTTCTTTCTTAACATCCTTCGTCTTCACCAGACATTTACGAATTATATTACTGATATAGACTCCAAAACCCGAGCTGCAAAATACATCTATACATAATCTTCACATAAAGTGTGGTAAAGTTCCTACTAAGCCTCTTCATCATCATTATGAGGGATGCAGTGGAATGGCACTGTGGTACCCAGGAGCCGCGTTCCAGGTTGTTTGAGACGATGTATGTAAAGATGTCATTAGAATACCAGAAGGTATAATTATGAATTAATCTTTAAATACTACTTCATGCAGCACTTTAAAGAACATATTCCATGACAAAACATTAACAATCCAGAACTAGAACCTTCCTTAACATGTAAATAGTCCCTTCACTGAATCACCTTCCTCTTTTAAATGCTGCTCCACATACAGAAAAGTATCACATTTCTTATTTACATGATATACTTTTTGGGAGTGATGATAGATGTAGGTTGAAGAATATAGCACGTTAACGGTTTCCAATGTATGGAAATAACATAGGTGTGTAGATTGTCTGTGGTTATCATAACAATTGTAGTTAAGTAAGGGCATGAATTCTTTAAAATAAAATGTAATGTGAATTGAGGAAGAAAATACGGTTTAATTTCTGGTATACTTGAGGGTTACTTGCATTTTAAAATTGTACCAGGTAGACGCTTTGAGAACGTCATCTTAATCCACAGTTAGTTTCCTGCCAGCGCTTGTCTCCTTGAAGCCTGAGTGCAGTGAGCGCAAGCTTGCCGCTCGCTTTGCACTCGTGAACCTCAGGCGGCCCACTTGCAGTGGTAGAGAAGGTTGCACTTACATCTCAGCTGATCTAGGATGTATAACGCGGGTGGCAGGGCACAGGAAATTAGATAAGAGCTGTGGGCAATGGCGGATTTGACAGATTTGTTAAATCTAGCAATATTTGCCATCCATTTTGGATTGGGCTTTGCCCAAGTATATTGATGCATAACACGCTGATGCTTTTCTATGCACTGCGTGTTTCTTTCTAATTGTTCCAATGGGCAAATGAAAACCAATTGCCTTTTGGATTTTTCTTAGTGATTTTTTGGTTGGCTCCTAACCTTTGTGCAGATAGGCGTGGTGTCCTCTATGATCAAGTGGTTCACCATGCCTTTAAGTTGGTTGACCAAATGATAAAACTGATCCCTTAGAATAGTTGATGGTTATCCAGATTTTGAGCACATAACTGATCCTAACCACGCTATCACTAACAAGTTGTTGGTTCCGGATGTGAGTTTCCTTTTAACTTAGCACTTAGCACATATAGTTACATTCTACCATTTGGAGATGTGTTAGGTCTCTTCATCTAAATGAGGCTTTTTAGACCCCCGGTTCGCTGTGTTGTTGTATAGGTGGTAGCTTTCCTGACAGAGAGAGATATTTAGATGATCATTTATCTGGACAACATTTTGAAAATGTTTCAGTGTTTGAATCAACTTTCGGGGGAATTGGATATGGTGAAGGAATGACTAGAGACCCTAAGTTTTATTGTGAACAAAGAGAAGTTAGTCTTGATTCCAACATGCACTTTGGAGTTTTTAGGTGTGAAGAAGGTGAACAAAATAAAGAAGAAAATTCGATATATGCTGAAAAAAGAATTTTTAACCTTAATGGAATTGGCGAAGCTAATAGGCTTGTTATCCTCTTCAATTCTGGCAGTTTTCTCAGATCCATTACATTATTGAGCACTTCAGAGAGTGAAAGTGAGGGCTCTGCCAGCAGGGTTAATTGTATGGAGACAAGACAAGTCTAGATCAAGAAGCAAAAATGGAGTTAAGTTGGTGGTTAGAGAATTTGGACACAGGGAATAGACGAGAGATTTTTGGTTGCCCTCCAGATTTTGTGCTGGGAATCGGATGCAAGTCTATCTGGTTGGGGGTTTTGTTTGGGTGTACAAGAAACTGATGGATTGTGGTCAAGTGTGAAAAGAGAACAACACTAAACTTGTTTAGAGTTTATAGCTGGATTCTATGCACTTATGAGTTTTAAACAAATTTAACAAGGCAGTGCAGTACATTTGAAGATGGACAATGTTTCTGTAGTAGCTTATATAATTTCATCAGGGGGCACAAGGTCCAGTGGACTGTCAGAATTGGCAAAGGAGCTTAGGATATTTTGTTTGAAGCACAAAATGAGTTGGAAGACAGAATATTTGCCTGGTAAGGAGAATGTAACTGTGGATTGGAATTCAAGATTTTTGAAAGATTTCAGCGAGATATTACAGTTGGATGCCGGATCAAGATGCATTAGCAATGAATTCATTTCTACAGAGTTGGAAAGGAGTAAGCACCTATGCATTTCCCCCTATATTATGATTCAGAAGGTTTTTCAGAAAGCGAGGAGAGAGAAATGCCTTCTAGTGCTGGTAAACTTCATTTTAGGTGTCTCAGGCATGGTTTCCAATGCTCTTGGAACTCACGCGAAATACCATTTTATCTACCTGCGAGAGAGGTACTGTTGAGAGACGTAGATGGAGAGGAATATCCTTTAGTTCAGACAAGGGGTTTGAAACTTCTTGTCTGGAAAGTGACATGAGATCTTTAGGTGAGACAGGCCTTTCTTAGAGGAATTATTTGAAAAATGCTGGGTGCCAGGAACTCGACCTTTATATACGGGAATTTGGAAAATATGGGTATGTAGATCAGGGCTCGAAAAATCCACTCACCCGCCTGCATTTCCGAGTCAGATTCAATAAGGAAGAGCTATTTTTAGGACCTACTAGTCCTTTCTGGGGAGTAGGAAGACAAACTGACACTTGAACTCTGCCTTTGAAAACAGAGCAAATGTGACAAGATAACAAGATTTAAAGACATCTTTATTGCTCAGAAAGTGAATGAGCAATATAAATGCTTCTAAATCTTGTTAACTTGTCACATTTGCTCAGCTTTCCAAGTCAGAGGTCAAGTGCATTTCACTTAGGTGGTGTAGATGTTTCAGGTTACTAGACCTGCAGGTCTATTGCAATTGTTACGATTTTTAGAGCCCTGTTGATGCTTGGAAAGGAGTTTAGATCCTGTGAAGGCACTTATAGTAGAAGTGGATAATTTCCTGGTGGAACAAATTGAAAGGGGGTGTTAGTTATAGAATAATAAACTGCTACAGATCAGCAGACACAGTCAGGTTGATGGCAGATATGTCGGTAAGAATGTATTGGTTTGTAGAGTTCTAAAAAGTATCAGATTGAGGAGATCACCTATTGCTAGGTATGAGGTTTTGTCGGATGTCAATATGGTATTATCCTTGTTGACATTATGGCCAAATAATAGCTATATGGAGTTGAAAAGTTTGACTATGAAGTTAGCATCTTAGTTATGATTAATTTCATGTCGCAGAGTTTCATATGTGAAAGCTTTGGAGGTGAGTAACAGAATTTAGGATCCATTTGGAGTAACGTTTGATATTACAAAAAGAACTATGATGGTGTCTGAAACAATTTGTATCTATAATTCGAAGCATGCAAGAAACTTTGTGCAGTGGATTGTATGAAGGAGCACACTTCTTGAATGGAGGAATTTTGACCTGAAGGAGTAAAGCAATTAATGATCGTATTTGCAAAACCATACAAAACTGTGACTACAGCTACTATTGCAAGATGGGTTAAATGGACTATGCAACAAGCAGTTGTTGATTTACAAAGATTTAAAACTCATTCTATGACAGGAGCAATGGCTAGTCAAGCATATTGGAAAGGTGGGAGATTGGAAGAAATTATGACGGTGGCTGATTAGTCAAATGCTTCTATTTTTGCAAAACATAATTGCATAACAATAGAGCATATGGCAAATGTGATGTTAGAGTGCTACCAGCATGCATAATGATAGCCTCCAGTCATGTAATGAAATAATGATTCTCCAAATGAAGCGCCTAGAGAATTTGAATTTCATTAAAGACACTGAGGCTATAATTATCCTTTTTAATAGGAGTAAATATGTATGTATATAATTTGTTAGGAGAAAAAAAGGACAAATGAAAATGTGATTTGATTAGGTTGTTCTTTTGAGAGAATACCTAATAACTTTTCTTGTTTCAGAGAACAATCAATAATAATACAGTTGACGGAGGATAAGTACTCATGTTTGGAAAGATGTACGAGGATGAGAATTTGTATTAGTAAAGAAAGAAGATGAACAAGGTTTCACGTTTAAAAGAGGAAGATGATTCCATGAAGGGACTATTTAAATGTGGAGGAGGGTACTTATTCTGGATTGTTATTGCTTTTTGCTGTAATATATTCTTTAAAGTGATGCATGGAGTAGCATTAAAAGATTAAATCATAATGCTAGCCTCTGTGTCTTTAATGAAATTCAGATACTCTAGGCAATTAATTTGGAGAATCGCTATTCCAGGAGACAGTTAAGTCTTGAAGATGGTAGATGTGAGGTGCTCCTAATAAAGGATTGATTCAACCTATCTATGGATAGTTTTTTCTTTACAGTGGTGATGGATAGGTAGGAGCACCTGGACTCCACTACGACCCGACATGCACCACTGTTTCCCTTTCCTGCACTGATTGGGTAGGAATTACTCTTCTCACTTAGCGTACTCTTCTCAGGAACAGGGCATTGGGGATTAGGGCCAACGCGCCTGGCAAGTGTGTACGCTTAATTCTGTGCAGTTTTAATGGGAATTGACAATTGGCTTTGCAGGGGCTATAAAGTGTACATGTGCAGACTTTATTTTAAAACGAACCAACAGTACCTGATACAAGAAAAGGAGCTCATTGTTCACAATGTATTAGTGACTCGCTGGAGATATTATTGAAACGTTTTCATCTGGGATTGGTTTGCTCTCGGTCACGTGAACTTTTCACTGGAAACTAGACCACTTTCTGTGCTAAACAATGCTGCCTGTAGGAAGCCGTCCTCTTCCTGGGAACATCTAGACCACCAACCCAACTATTTCATACTGCAGTTACTGCGACTGTTCCTTTATCGTCTTGTAATATCAAGTGAAGTAAAGTATTCTAGGTTCTCTATAATTGCTATGTCTGCTTGTGCTTTTGTATAAAGTTGTTCCTTGCAGGTGTACAGAATGCAAATTATTGTGCCTCCTCCATTTATTCTGACCTCGCCAGGAGAACCTACCATTAAGTGGTCATAGTTGAAAAAGACTTTTGCAGATTATGCAAAGATCCAGGTATCAAACCTCACTCCAAAAAGAAAAACATCACTTCTCATGCATGGCCTTGGGTGTGCGTTTCAGGAGATTCTTGAAAATGTACCCGATCTGGATGAGGATGAAGAGAAAGATGATCTGAATTCATCTGATGCATGTATAAAGAAATTAGATCCGCATTTTTTACCTAAAGTCAGTACTGTACTAGAAGGAACCATTTTGGCATGAAAGAGCAGAAATGTGGAAAAAGTGTCAAAGAGTACATAACCAGTCTAAGGAATATAGCCTCGTCCTGTAGATTTGGGCGCTACAGAGGAAGAACGGATAAGAGATCAATTCAGGCTCTGCAGTCGGTCTGACAAAATAAGGCAAGAATTATAGTTAAAGAATGATCCCACGTTAAACAAAGCAATTAGCAATGCTACACATGTGGCACCCTCTTTGGCTTGCGTGGAAGAACTGGAGAGGAATAAGAAGACGGACATCTGCAAAGTGCGGGTAAAAGAGGAGGAAGAGAAAAATACAACTCTGCACTCAACGTTGATGAAATCCAAGGGAGTGTGTTACAGATGTGGAGTTCCTAGGCATATTGCATCACTTAAGAAATGTCCAGCCACTCACATCAGTGTAAGGTGTCAGAGCACTTTATATCACATACACATTACACAGAGACAATGAATCATAAGTGTGTACATCAGTGTATAGGAAATGTTAGATCCGACAGAGGACTGACTACAAGGTGTAGGAGTCACAAGCCTTCCCTACTGGTAGAGAGTATAGTTTACGAGTGCTTGGTCTGGAGAAGCACAAACTCAGAATTTTAAATGTTACACCATGAATTGGGGGTTGGCTTTACTAATGAGAACTGATTTCTACTCAAGTGAACCCTTTTTGCAACATTAGGATAATGAATCATAACACTCTAATCTATACCCTGCAGTTTGCATGCAGCTCTTTGATGATAGTCAATCACTGTTCTATAGTAAGATTTAAAATTATAAACTGCAAGTAACAAAGGGGCTCTCTGACAGAAGCAGTAACGCACTGACCTATTTACGTTGTGTGCACTTTGTGATCTGCATGCTACACATCCTTTGCAGAAGGCATTTTAAACTCCTGCACTACTTTATGATGAGTCAAAAAATCAACTAGAGAAAACTCCATCTCTCTGCAGCAGGGCCATCAATCACTAGAGTTATCTTGACATTTTTATGTTGCCTGAAAATTGCCGGAGGCAAGGAATGCTGCAGCAGGTGCTTTTAAAACTATATTGAAAACATGCACCCCCTCAAAGTCAGCATCTGGTGTGGTGGCACTGATTGCACCGCCCTAGAGCCCACCCTGCTCCTGACAGTGGAATTCAGACAAGACCTTGGACAGAAAAAACTGACTGACTAGGGCGCAAAATTATCTTATCAGGACAGAAATGCAAACAAGGGGGAGAAGCCAGCAAAGCTCCAATCCCACCAACCCTGCACACTGAGGAAACTGCCACCAAAAAAAGAACATTAGTAGAAAGAAACTTCAGGACAACGAAAACCAGGGGTTCAAACGGAGGACCAGTCAACGTCTGTAGCACCAATGGGAGATCTCAGACAGGGGCTCGGGAGCTGGTAACAGGGAGCTGAAGCAAAAAACTCAGCAAAAGAGGCGTTACCAAGGGAGAGACAGATGCTATATCTGAGCCCCTGAAGGCCGGTACAGTGTCCCATTGGACATGGAGGGTGGAGACCGCTAGACCCATCACAAAACCATCGATCAAAAAGTCCAACACCCTGACCGGATCACAGGCAAAAGGGGACAGAGCCTTCACCGTACACCATGAATCAACGTTTTTCCAATGAAGACTGTAAGACTTCAGGGTTGAAGGCTGGAGAGGCAACTGGATGTTCTGAGCCACCTCAAGCGAACAACCCTGAGACAACAAGGTCAACCTCTCAAGTGCCATACCCCAGCCGGAGGCACAGAAGAGAAGACGTGCTGAGAAGAGGAGCAAGCAACGGAAATGGGTGCACGTGAAGCCTTCAATAGAGACACACTGCCAAACTCTGATGAAGGGGAAACCATGGTCTCCGGGAGCATTCCAGAACAACCAGAAAAACCTTTGCCTGAACTACCCAAATCTTCCTGAGGACCTGGGAAATCAAGGGAAATGGGGGCAAAGCAAACAGGAGCCCCTGGGACCCTGGGATGGAGAAAACATCTATAGCCCAGGCTAATCTTGAGGGGATCAGACTGCAAAACCCCCAAGGCAAACAGATCCAGCCAGAGAAGGTCGAACCAGGAGAGAATCTGCTGAAAGAGAATGGGCGACAGACACATGGTTACAGACAAGGGAAATTTCCTGCTCAAAGAATCCGCAGGCCCACTCTCCTTCCCCGAAGATAGACTGCCGAGAGAAAGAGGTGATTCCCCTTGGCCCGAGGGCCAATCTTCTGGGAAAGGAGAAACAAAGACCGGTGCATCCCCCCTCATGCAGGTTGACATGGGCACAAACAACCTGGTTGTCAGACAGAACAAGACAGTACGATGCAGAAGGAGAGGAGCGAACCAAAGAGGTGCCTGCCACACCGCCATCAATGCCTCCAGTTCGAGGATTGGAGATCCTTGAATTAGGACCATCTGCCCTGGGCCTTGGAATGCCCCCAGAACTGCCCCCCACCCTGTGGCGCTGGCATCGGTCGTCAAGACCACCGAGGGAGGAAGACCAAGATTGAAACCCATTAAGAGACTGAGAGGCGACAACCACCACTGGAGAGATTCCCGAATCTCTGGGATCACAGGGACAAGAGGCTTGTATTCCTGAGAAGCAGGATCCCAGCGGTGCAGTAGGTGATGCATGAGGGGACACAAAAGGAGAAAGGTCTAGGGGAGCACTTGCAGAGTGGAGGCTATCTTCCCCTGACAGGGCAGACACCTAAGATTAGATAGATGTTGGAACATTCCATTGTCTTTTGGGAGACAGGAACACCATCCCTAGATCCATCCAGAAGAGGGCACTGATGAACTTCAGAGAGGAGTGTAGGGAGGGCTCTCTGTGGTTGATTAGAAAGCCAAAAGATTTGAAGGCTGACAGACCTGATGTACCTCCTCCATTGCCTCAGAGAAAGAATGAAAAACTATCAGCCGATCATCAAGGTAAGGCTAGATTTGAATACCTCAAGAATGGAGAATACCTACCAGGGGGGCTAAGAGGTTCGTAAAAACCCTTGGCGCCAATGAAAGGCTGAAAGGAAACACCTGGAATTGGTAGTGCCTCAAGCTCACCGTAAAGAGCAGAAACTGCTGATCCGCCAGATAGATTTGAACATGCAGGAAGGCGTCCATCAGGTCGAGGGATGTGAGGAAGCACCCCTGATGCACCAGCTGTAGGATTGACTACAAGGTCAACATGTTGAAGAGATGATGTGGAACGTATAGATTCACCCCTTTGAGATACAGGACCGGGGGTAATCACTGGAGGACCTGTGCGCAAGAAACAAGGTGGAATAATACCCCAGCCCCCTTTCCAGGGTTGGAACCTCGATGATTGCTGCTTTCTCCAAGAAAAGCTGAACACCCCAATAAAGCTGTCCGCTTCATGGGATTTCAGGCAGAGGAGACTCCTTGAACACCTGGGCTGGGCGGGATGAAAAACAGATCAGGTGTCCGGACTGCCCAGCCATCTAAAATTCCCTGCCACCGGTGAAAAAAAAAAAAGAAAAGACAACCACCTGGAGGAGTTGGATATTCATTACTGGAGGAGGCACAAGCCGACTGAGACTGGGACTTGTTACTTCCAGGGGCCCCCTGGCCACGACACCTGCCTCAAAAGGGCAGGCTAGCACCCCTAGCTTGAGGAAAAGGAAGGCGCGACGATAACCAAAACCCCTCCCCCAGGATCTTGAGAGGATGGATATGAGGTGCTCCTAATAAAAGGACCTATTCAACCTATCTCTGGATGGCGTTATCTTTACAGGCACTCCTGGTGGGTCTGACTGCCCACCTAAGATATGAAGAAAACGTGCGCTCAGTCGCCACAAAGAAACACAAGTAATTTTAGTTTTTGTATAATTAACACTCGACACATGAATGAGATTATTTCTCTGGCCTACTAAGCATACTTTTTTTCTTTTTATTCAGAAAGTCTGAGAGGGTCCTCAACCATGAACTAGCTACCTAGCTTACCCAAGTATTCTGATTGGAGAAATACATGATCAAGGTGGTCATGCTGCGTAGTACTTACATGTAACTGAAAATAATGATCAGATTTCTACATACGCTATCAAACATAAAGTAAACATGAAAGGCCGTGGGTGGGACTTTAGAACCACACGATGTACTGCCTTCCTAATTGCTCTGACACATTTCTGCAACATTTCTAAGGGGGTCTATTATCGAATTGAGGCAGTTTTATGAATATTGCGACCTATGCTATCACCCGCCCAGGCGTCCCATCAGCCCTATGCTGCGGAATGACAATAGGTAACCACCCCCACCACTTCTGGTGCAAACTTGAACTCACATTACAAATTCTAGGGTATCCGGCACACAACAAAATCTCACTTCCCTGAGGGTATGACGAAACTGCCTATGTCTCATTTGAATATCTAGGACTATAAACCTATCTTCATTAGACCTTCTTGCACCATTCCAGTCATCAAAAACGTAGTGATTTATATCAATGCGCCCTATTTTGTACTGGACTAGAACACCCTTCACAAGACTTCAAAACTGGCAAATGGTCAAAGGACAGATGCAAGAAGGGTGTATGTCATATACACCACCCATATAGGCTGCCACACGTGCAGCCCACCAACCAAAGGAGTATTGTTCTCTGAGTCTAGGCTGACCTTCTGTACTCTGCTACTCTAGAGCCATCCCCATGCCTGGGGATGGGCAGTTATGCACACTAGAAACAGCCCTCCTTAATGCTTCCGAGTCATGCCAAATGGTGGAAGAGTTAAATATATTTAAAGAAGCCTCTATTAGTAGAAGAGAACGGATTCTGTAAATGCAATGGTAATTTGGAAACAGGGAGGTGGCATTATGGTTGTTTAGCTATCCATAAATGGAGTATTTGTTTAAAAGGTTTTGTTTTTTAAGCACAATGTCCTTTCAAATGAAGATGCTTAAGGGATTTTTATATGTACAATGGTGGTTAGTTACTGATCTCAGTAAATAAAATTAACAAAAACTTTTGCTTTGTGAACTTTGTGAGTTTTACATTCGTATACTTTAACAACCATCTATAAGCCTGTATGCCAGCCCTCAGTGCCCAATATCCAAAGTTAGGGGCTAGGTATTAATCTAACCTAAGTAACCCAGCCTCCAGTACCATCTTGACAAGTGGATGTGATTGTACTCAGGACAATCAAGGTACACAGGGCATGAATGTCTGCTTCACCATGAGCCTATTACCCATGTCCTCAGTATACCTGACCCACACTTAAGCTTAGACTGGGCTTAAGATAAAGCTTTCGGTCATGTCCTGTTCCTGCTACCCATGTCCCAAATAGCTTGCTACCCTACCTGCAAAGTCTACTGGTTATAGCTGTGGCCATGCTAAGTGGAGTCTACAAGTAAGACAGGGCCAAAGCACACATTTTCCCTACCCCACTCTCCACAAGACACAAGCTTGGGCCCAATTAGCGCGGGGTAAATGGCATGGCCAAAAGCTATGCCTATGGTGAAGTCCTCCTACTCCCAAACCCTGCATGACATTGCTAACATTTCTCTACAGAGGGAGCAGCTTCTGGCCAAGCACTGCCCTGCCCAGCCCTCCACCCACAGCCACCTGATAGAACGATATGGCCTTTGGTTTTAGCCTGTTACCAAAATTAAGCCAAAGCCCATGCCAGCAGACGGTAGGCTCAGGCCACACCTTGCCCCCAGCCCTCAGCCCTCCTTCCTGCAGATGCTCTATTGGGGAGGATCAGCCTCAATTAAAATATATTTAATTTATACATTTTATTTATTAAAGAATAATGCAAAAAAACATCCCAACCATCATAATATTTGTATTTAATATGCATTACATTCTGTTAAAATTATTTATAGAGTTAATTTGAATGTTTTAAACAAAATTTTAAACGTTTAATTTAATAATACATTAAATTGTGTTTATTACTACTGTTTTGTCACCTATACGACTGTAGTAGCTTTAGAAGTGTTGTTTATGAATAGCACTGGGCTTACTCTCTTGTAGTAGCCCATCCCTCCCTCAGCTCCTCCTTACTTTCCCCTAAACGCCTCCTCACATTTTGCAGTAAGCTTTCCATAGGTTCCAGCCACTCCCGGTTGCCACCCCACATATACTACTAAACATAGGCTTATGAGGAAGGGGGTCTCCGCTCTTCCACTATGGTGAAGATCTTGGGCACAGAAAAAATAAGAGAGGCAGCGGTCTCAGTGGCGTAGGAACGGGGGTGCGGTGGGTGCGGGCCTCAGTGTCATCACTGAGGGGGGGTGACAAAATGTCAAAAATATGTGTTTTAAACACATATTTTTGCCATTTTGTCAAGCCGGGGGTGGCATGAAATTATCCGCACCAGGTACCACTTGACCTAGCTACTCCACTGGGCGGTCTTCGCCCATAGGTTAGCGACTAGAAAATGCAGTAAGGGAATTAGCCCTTTATTACCCAATTTCATACAATTGCAAGGAATGAATGGATGAATAAATACAGGCTGCCCAGACCAATTCGCTGTCTAGACGTTTATTCTCGTCTATGGAAGGTCGTCAAAAGAGAAAGCTTCACCAAGTAGGAGATATCGCTCGTTACAAAGCTGATTATTCAAATGTAATCTCTTATATTTGCTGAGGTTAAGTGGCACACGTTAAAAGATTCTGGATACATTTGCAAAACTCCCGCGGTAAAACATTCCATTTGCCATCGCAAAAGGAACAAATTGCTGAATTCGCTGGGCCTTTCGTGAGAATTAGTAGAGTAAATTAACTTTCCGTTTACTGACAAGCCGCTAATCCATGACTAAATATAGTTCCATCATCAACTCCTGTTGCTGAGAAACTGCAGTTTAAAGATGGCGCTTAAAATCCGGGACCTTGGCACAGAGACTCTCTTTTTTCCATTAAACTATATCTCAACGGTAACCGCACTCACTGGCCCCTCTCCCCATTCACAGAATTAGAAAACATATTTCCAAAACTCGGTTTAGGCAAGGCACACAACAGTGACCCCCAACCTAGGCCTTGGTTACAATTAATGCAGAGTAAAATGAACACTTTGTTTCAATCGTTATGTTTGTTCTGCATTATTATGGAGTGTTTGGCTTTTCCTCATCAGGTTTTACCGGTCAGGGAGAACCAAACACAATTTTCCTGTCGGTAATTCCGGTCAGAAAAATGACATTAGGCTTTGGCTGCAGTAACAACCAAGTCTTATTCCAATTTTTTTTTTTTTTTATAGTGGGGGAGATACCATGCTCCCTTCCCAGAAGAAAAAAAACACTAGTCCTACTCTCACCACTTCCTTTCCTCACCTCCCCTTCTGGTCCATGCATACATTTACCACCTGCTCATGCAGTTGTAAAGTATGTTCTAAAATTAAATGTGGAAAAATGGGTCTCACATGCCAATTCCCTATTGCATGGGACTTTACTTGTCATTGCACTGTAGTGGGGCAATTTTACTGGGCAGAAACAGTAAAATTGATTACAGTTTTAATGCGGACCCAGTAAGGGGCTCGAAGAAGGAAGCGGAGTGAGTTATAAACAATGGGGCTGAGCAAGAACTACCGTGAGACCGAGATAAATTGGCTATGGTCACTTCCTTTCTTTCTGGTTTTAGAGCTTGGAACTACTCTTTAGTTTTTATTTCTGACCTTCTCTGAAAGTAAACCTGCCAACTTGCGCAGAGCCACTCTGAATCACACAGTATTGGTTCCCTTCACAAGGCCACCTGGTGAAGAGCAGATTTCAGATGGTGACAGGAAAGGACAGCGGTGAGTGGTTTCAAGCTCGTCTTTGGAGGCTCTACGTAGAATCTTCTTGGCAAGCACGAGACCCCAGGACCTAGGCTGGGCATCCGGACTACGTGTTGCTCAGCATGGATTCAGATACCTGGGTGTGTTGTGTCCCCAGACCAGGCGAGGGCATGGAAGGCTAACTTGGAGCCGGTTCTGGTACACCTAAGGGAGGATTTTAAGATCCTGAGTGTTCTCCCTCTGTCCTTGACTGGACGGTTTGCCATTTTTAAGATGATATCCCTACCCTGATTTCTCTACCAGATGCAGAGTTTCCCATACAATATACCACTGCAGTGGTTCTGCAAACTGAACTCCATACTCATGACTTTTCTCTAGGGAGGAGGGACCCCTTGTGTCCGACTCAGTAAATGTTTTCAATCCATTTATTGCAAGGGAATAGCAGCTGCAGATGTTGAATCATATCAACTTGCGTCACATCTTCTGAAAATAAATGACTGATGGTATGACGTACAGGAAGACCCCATGTATGCCTCTGAAAAATGGGCGATGGGAGATACCCCCTTAGTCTCATACCTCTATGGCGGAGGACATGACCATCCCCCTGCGACGAGAACTGTCCTCAGTATATGGCACTTGTCTCACCAACAGATGGGATGATGGGTAAGGCTAATGGAAGAGACGCCGCTCTGGCAGGGCCAACTGCTCTTGTGGTGGCAGCTCAGAAGGTTTCTAGAAGTGGGACCTCATCTGTGTTTCCACCCAAGGGGACATTATGTGTACCACAGTCCTGAAATCGCTCCAAACCCTACTGGAGGAATATGAGCAGTCCTGCCAAGTACCATGCAACAGGCGTTCGACTAACGCATTCTAGTGCTAGTGTCCGCACCAGAATGCATTTGTCACGCTTGTAGAGGTCCCTGATATCCTTCCTCAGTGGTTCATGAGCTGCTTCAACAAGCAGCCTTGTGTTCAACGCTTAATCTGTGCATTGTCACTCTGCCTGTGAAACAATTTAGCCTTCTGGTGGCTGTGGGAGACTCATTGCTATAGCGTCACGGCACAGTGAGACATATTGTTTCAATCATGTGTAACAAAAACAAACTGTGCTCTCTCTGTCAGACCTGCCAGCCTCTCTGAAAATACATTTGTAGCTGCTCATTCGCCACAGGCGGGGCTGCTCAACGTGGACATTAAATGGGGTATGTTTCCTCTGGTCTTGGTGCGTTAGGCCGCAGAGCATGTAACAAGCATTTGCAATGCAATAGGTCTCGCATTTGCAAGAGCTTAAAGTATTGGCATTGTAAATGGCAATGCCTGTTATTTATCGGTTTTGATAATTAACGCATAAATAAAAGGCATTGTCATTTATAATGCCAATCACTCAAACTCCAGTCTACATACCCCACGTTCTTAAAAGGGACTGTGATGCAGGAGACAAGGCAAAAGTGAATATGGAAACAGGAAAAGTAGGATGAATAAAAGGGTGATTCAGGAAGATTTCGAGGAACTACGTTACTTACAAATTCATATTTTGAGAAAAATGGATTGGTTTGTAATGAATTTTGCCCCTGAATGTACATGGAGTCAAAGCTGATGCTGAGATGCCGGATGGTTGTTTGCATACAGCTGGGACGGTATGTGCTCTGCATTGCTTTATGCATCGTGTACAGGTTTCCCGTAGGTGGATGGGTGAATGATGACTGGGCGCTGTAACCTTAAATCATACCGTCATGAGTGCAATAGTCCTTCACGGGGCAGCTGAGGGGTGCAGATAACAAGGTATGTACTCGTGGTTTCTTGATTGCTTATTTAGAGACAATGATTAGGAGGATCAATTAGCTGCTTTCTGTGGCTTCACATAAGGGGGATAGAGTGAGCAAGGCGAATGACTTATCGACGAAGAAAAGAAACAAAGGGTTATGTAGACAGAGGAAGAGGTAATGGAAGAACGGGGATGTTTGACAAATAGGAGAGCTATGGAAAAGGAAGTGTTAGTGATATAAGTGAGACTGAAGAGCATGAATGACTGAGAAATGAATGAGCGAGGCGGAAGCGGAAGAAGGTGCTATGTAGACAAAAGGTTGCACAAGTTCCAGGGCGAGTTAGTTGTATTGGAAAAAAGAGGTGCGCGAGAACTCGATGTATAAGGTACATTGAGGAACGAGTGAAGAACACAGAGGGTGAGATGTATTTCTTTATTTGGTTTGTGACGTATTACAAATTCATAATAAAAGTAAAAGTATAGGCAGCAGTCCTTGATGAGTGCTTGTCCCATCGAGTCTGCCTCATCAATGCTGGTTTTGAAGGTGTTTTTTAGTGGTGCTTGAAGGTAGACGTTTTAGGTTCAATTTTACGGCATTGAAACGGAGGGGCATAGATGGGCTGGGGCAGAGAGAGTGGTGCACATAGATTAATGGAGAAATAGAAAGAATGGGGAAGATGGAGGACTCAGAAAGAAAAACACGAAAGGCGAATAAGTTTTATCTTTCAAATATTGTCAAAGGTGGAAATTAACAAAGTGTCTTTTTGCACATACAATATAAACCACTAGCACTTAACCGAAAGGTGTAACTTATATTGGCAGCTGAGGGAAATAATGCTGATTTAATCTGTGGAGCAAAGGCTTTGCACAGATTTCTGCGGCAGGCATGTTACCCTACGAGCTGCCTGGTCAGCTATAGACTGTAGAGAAGGGGGGAAGCAAACGAGAGCGAGCGAAGGAAAGTTACTGAAAAAAGAGGGGGGGGAGTGGAAAAGCAGAGAGAGGAAAGAACAGATGGGGAGGGGATACGAGGAACTAGGACACAGCAAAAACGGGGGGGGGGTGAAAGAGTGGGTGTTGGACGAGGCGAGCCCAGAATAGAGAAAATTTTGTACGCAGGGAATCCTTGCGCAGGGGCATAGCGTTACAGCTGGTAATTTACTGGCTTGAACACCTAGGAAATGAGAAGTGGAGGCGATATAGCCCACCGAGTAATAGCCGGGCTGGAGCAGTACAGCATGTCAGCGCCCCCAGTGAGACAGTGAGGAGAAAGTGCTCCACAATATACTGTCCTACAGGGATGTATATCAGCGGCGGCCCGGTCTGAGCAGAGGCTGCTGGGTAGGCAGCGATGGGAGCACATTAACTAGGAAAGTGAAAGCGCATTGTGCTCAAACACGAGTCGGCCACGCCCGCACTTAACATGAGTGTGCACATCGGCTGCCTGAAACTGACACCGTGAGGGTGCACATGGCCTGTTCGGGCGCGCACATGGTTTGTCTCCCTTCCGCACCAAACCGACAACAATAGTCTCGCCAAGGCGAAACAGCGCATGCGCTGCGTATGCTTGGCGAGACCTAAAAACTATTGCAATGTGACAAAGTGAGACACCCCTGAGTGAGGATAGCTGCCTGTGACTCTCCCTCCGCTCGGACATAGCTTTGAACTGCTGCTGCAAGATGAGTTTCCGCTCATGAGAAAGCAAGTCGACAAAGGGCTTAGCCTGGAAGACACATTCCCCAGTCACTTGTGGACTGTCAGCAGTCGGGTGAGTCAGGAACTATGTTTATCTGATCTCTTCAACATGTGCTTACCGTAACAATACTAGGCCGCTATAAAGTGTAATGGCCTGGGGAGGTGACTGAGAATTTTTTTTTATGATTTACGTTTTATCTTGATCTTTTGCGGAACATAAATCTTCAGTGCAGCATGCCTAACGTTTCACTCACTATATTGGACTCGTTTCTGTGTTTGTTTGGGAAACTTGTAATTTTAAAAATGAAGGGTGAAACATAAAAAAGAAACTCCGGTATCAACAGCATGGCACTTTTACAGTGTTTATGAAAGCTCTATGACAGACAGTGTCAGGCATTAGAAAATGCGAGATTTCCCTTTCTGATTTAAAAAAAGTTTTACTTCACAGAATACAGAGCAGAGGCTTTTTAAAAGTAGGTTGGGATTTCTGATGCTGAAGGAATAAAGAAGTTATCTTTTTGAGGTGCAGTTCTTCAGCGCACTTAAAAGACCAAAGTCCCCTGCAGATCAGCACTGCTTTTATTCTGCTGTGCAGTTTGGTACAGCACCCTATGGCGTATAGTATATTGAAGGTATATTGAATTATAATAAGCACGCTATTTCAGAATGTATGCAAAGGTATTGTATGCGAGCACACTGTGTATAATTAGCTGCTCTTGCGAGTAAACTCCTTCGCAAGTAGTAAAGGGCAGTGTACATTTAGGCGATCTAAACATTAGCAGCAATAGATATGAAAATATCAGCGGCATCCGAGATCAGAGGGAGGAACTATTTCTAAGGCTTTGTGCACAGAGACAAGTATAATAAGGCAAACTTGGGGTATATAAATACATCATCTGAGAGGTGGAAGCATTTATCTACCTATTTAGTATTGAGGTCAATAAACTATATGGGGTTCACCTGATCATCGAAAATATGCATAAACACATCTGTCTGTTTGAACTGTCTCAAGGTGTACCACACCTGGTACACACATCTAACTTTATACAGTAAACAATATTATACGTCTTAAAATAAATATCTTTCATGCAGGATTAAGAGCACAGCACTGAATACAGCTATGCCAGTGAGAGGCTGAATGATCATTGTGCCAATAGGTTTGCCAATATATGGGGTGGATACATTCTATCAAGAAAGGAGATGGTACTTATTTTGATTTTTTTGGGGACTGCGACACATAGCGTTTGGTTGTGGGACACTCTACCCACATAAGTGAGGCTTTCCATGTACCAAAGGAACACCCTGGGAGTTTGTATACTTGTTATTTGAGAGCTCCAGCACAGTGATTGCACCTCCATCTGAAGCGAAGAGCAGCAGACACTGGGATCCTATCTGCTCTTCACTCACAGCTGTGTGAAAACACCACCCCAACTCCTTGCCTGGGCTTTGGATATCAGGGCTGTCTACAAGACCACATGGACTATCGCTCTGTGCTGCAGTTTCTCTTAAAGGGCGCCTATAGTTTGACAGCAATTAACCGGATGTGAGAGGACAGACCAGTTCATTGGAGATATGTACCATTGCTCCAGAGCCCGGCAGCAGTGTATGCATTTGTGTGAAAACTGGGGGCGGAGCAAGCTGTCGTAATATACAGGATTTTCACTAAACAGGATAATGAGGCTCACAGACATAACGGAGAGGTTCTCAATGGCTCTGAATGCAGGGTGACTTTGGGAGACTTGAGCCGTGAGGTTTCGTGAAGGGGGGATATTGGGAAGAGAGTATCTAAAGGGCTCTCTGAAATGTGCAGGACATAGAGGTGGGTGAGCCAATGAAAGCACACCCAGGATGCCTGGCTCTGGCTCACGTTGAAGTACTCTTGAATCTTTGAACCCAATATCCCTGCTTCTAAGAACATGAACCACACATATTTGCAGAACTGTGTATTTTATAAGAATAGCTGTAAGTTACTGCTTTTCTCACACAGATGAGCTCTGTTTTGTTTATTTGTTGCACTTCTGATGCTCACTGTACCTGGCGCTCACCAGAGGGGTGGAGGGTGCTTTGTAAAAATAATATGTGTTTAAAACCAACTGGCAGTGGGGTTGAATGGTTTCTGTACCCAGTTTTCATGCAACGATAAACATGTCAAGATAACTCTGGTGATTAATGGGGAGCTGCAAGATCAGCATTTTGTCTAGTGACAGTTTTCACAAAAGAACATGAATCACGCAAATTTTCAAAACTTTATTTTATGAGGATTAGCTGGGAGTTACTGCTTTTCACTAAGTTAGTGCACTTCTATTTCTGGTGCTTTACAGAAGTTTTAAGATCTTTTTAGAGTTTCTTCTTGCTCAGATTGGTGTAATTTCCGATATTTATATGTTTCCCTAGTCTTAATTGCGACATTGTGCTCAAAGAAAGTGTCACTCATAGTCGTTGAATGTCACTCATAATTACACTGAAATTATGAAAATGTCACACAATCTGAACCGTTGCCAGCTATGTATCAGCTTCATCGCAGCCAATTCCACAGATACCTTCAGCTTCGCCATGCACTCACCCCATACATAGCCACCCTGTCGGACCTTCCCGAGTTCAGTCCACTGGAGGGTAAACTCCTCATGGGTGACCTAAGTAGCCACAAAGCCACCAGGATTTATCAGTCACTAATCTCCAATTAACCAGAAGTATTTGGTGCCCTCTGGGCAGCTTGGAAGGCAGACGTTGGGGCCTTGGAGAATGAAGACTAGACGAAAGGTTCTAGGCACACCTAGCATGGCTCAAATAGCAGCCAGACTCCGAGTGATTCAGCTCAAATATCTGCATGGAGTATATTAGACAGACCATAAACTGTGGCAGATAGGAGTGATTGCTTCCCTGTCTTGTCTTAGATGTGGTACGGGAGATGGCACATTTACCCACACAGTGTGGAGCTGCGCTGAACTGAATCAATAGTGGAGCAGGGCGACGGCCTGTATGGATAGAGTTTTGTCATAGTAAATAGAGGATAATGTCGAAGGAGGGTCCTAGGGAAAGTTTTAAGACCTGCACAGGATTACATCCCCAATTCAGTACACAAAAATAACAAGCACAATCATGGGGTCTGGAGAGAACACACAAAATTGTTATTTTAGAATGTTGTCTTGCCAGATCTCAATGGACCCGAAACTCGCCCTCCTACACATCTCCGAAGATCGGGGTTGCGATAGATATAAATGATCCCTCTTGGTATTAGACGTGACTAGCTGAACGGGATATAGTACTACAGTGAAAGGCTGTGACTCCCCCTTCAGTGGCCGTGTGGGAGACAGGGATGGACCAATGTATGGGCCTGGAAGTAGCAATTTTCAAAGCAAGGGGCTGCCCCCAGAAACACCCTTAGATGTGGCAGGCCTGGGCAGATTATAGGGGGATAGCATTGGAACCAGCCACCCTCTACACCACCTGAATTATTATAAAGTCCGGTCATTCAAGGATAAAGGTGGGTCGGGAGGGAGTGGGATGAACAATTCTATATTTGATTCTGTTGCTTGTTTCTTTGATAGTCTGCGGGAGGAGCATGGGATGGGTAAAGGTGAGCATGTATTTGTTTTTTGTATTTGCTTTATTACTGAACATTCTATGTTACAATTAGGCCTGTTGGGTCGTGTTGTGCAGCTCAACTTAAAAAACAATAAAATATGGTTTTAACAAAAGGAAGGTTTGGGTCTGGCAAAAGGTATGTACTTAGCTAGGTTGAAATGGCAGTTTAAAAATGCACACATACAGGCTGCAATGGCAGGCCTGAAACATGTTTAAATGCAACTCAGGTGGGTGGCACAATCAGTGCTGTAGACCCAGCAGTAGTACTTCATTTACAGGTCCCGGGCACAGGTAGTGCCACTTTACTAGGGACTTACAAGTAAATTAAATATGTCAATTGGGTATAACCAAATTCAACTTGTTTAAAGGAGAGAGCACAAGCACTTTGGCACTGGTTAGCAGTGGTAAAGTGTGCAGAGTTCTCAGGCCAGCAAAAATAAAGTCAGCAAGAAGGAGGGCTGAAGGCAAACAGTTACAGAGAAAACCACGTCAAGGATTTCAGGCCTGGGGACGTGGCATGAGTGCTGATCATGACAGCCGCGATCTAGTGTCTCTCCGTACGGTCATTGGACATCCGACTTAATCCTGCCACAAATCGATGAGAACCGCGCTTCCGAGTGCCGAGGTCCCATCGGATGCCTGCAGTGATGTGGTGCGTTTTGACGGTGCCGGGCACCTCCCCAGACGCTGACTTGAAGGAAGGCCTACACAGACTGCAGAACTCGGCTGCACAGTGAGTGCTGGGGCAGACGGCGTGGATGAGGAAGCAGCAGACCTTGCCCACAGAAACTCTGGGGGTGCGCGATACGCTGCAGAGAAACTCCTTCTCTCCCCTTCTTTTCCACCGGGGATGCCGCCGCTCTGTTGCCTAGGCCCATCGCCGAAGTGGGGCTCACACCACAGATAGGTGCTCTTTGGCATGAATCACTGTACCGGAGGGGGCGTGCCTGGGCCATGTGATGTCCCGGACATCTTCCATATGTAGGGAGCAACAACCACCAGTAAGGAGGTTGGCAGGCCCAGGGATGATTTCCGATATCGGAGGACTCGCGGCAGGCTTGGGGGGCCTTGCTGCCACAACGCTGTGTGACATTTCTCCCCCACCCGAGCACAAGAAGCAAGACGGAATCTGTCACTGGGGACCTCTTTTCATCAGGCAGGAGATGCAGTCCGGGGGAGGTCGCCAATACCCCATGGCCTGAGTAAATGAACAGTCAGTCTCAGTCTAGCCTCTGCCCCGTTGCCTCCAGTAACACACAAGTGATTTATGCAGCTACTGGGATGGTGGTATCTGCGATCCGTAGCAATCCGGGTGTTCTCTAAGGTATACCTCAGTGTTTGCTGGTGTCCTGGGATGCTCTATTTTATAGTTCAGTTTCTTCCTCACCATCCAATTCACGTACATTTGGGGATAGCGGATCAATGAAGAGTTGCCTAACTCCTATGCTGCATTACCTGGGATAATAATACTGCTGGTGAGACTTGGCTCAATCAAACTTCTCATGGCCTATTACATATTACATCCTCCTGTGTGCGAGTGGTTTGAGAAGATACTTCTGACATATCAGCCTTTGGTAACTGCCTACAGTGTTTCTATCTAGCACTAGACCACTCATTTATTGAGGTGTGAGACCTTGTTAGGGCTACACACAGGAGGTGGGTGTACTGGTGGCGAAAACAGCCGAGCCAGGTTTCGGTGCAGGTTAGACAGTTCACCCCCTCATCTCCGCTCATGAATATTTCTATTTGCCTCTCGGGCTCTGGTGGTGAGCCCCAAGACTCCATAGTCATCAGGGATTCAGGATCCTGACTGCTCGTGTCGCCTCCCACACTAGGTCTCAGTGGGAGTTAGACGGGTCACTTGTGGGGCCAAGAAATACACCATTGGGTTGCTGTGCCAAAGTCCACTTTCGCAATCATGGCTAAAGAAAAGTTTCCATTACTCATATCATTCAATTTCTTTATTGAATCTCGAGGTCAATATTCTGGCTAAAGCACTTGCGAATAAGTCGATACACCTCATCCCTGATTTCGTAAACCCTGATCAGGCAGGGTTTATGCCTCGTCACGCTACTCATCACAACATTCAGTGTTTGTATAACGTACTGGCGCTCACCGACATGTTGGTACAAGCCCTTGGTGAAAAGAATATTTAAAAGGTAACTGGGGTACCACGGCAAGCAGGGGCACATAAATGGGAGGCACTCAAAGCGATTATTTATGGGGAATGCTTGAGCAAGATGGGTGGTCTGCGTAGGCAGATGTAGGTGGAGCTTGGGGACATTGAGAGGCAGTTAGCGGGAGCCCAACGAACGGATGATTGAAGTGCGGATGCAGCATAGGCCATGGTTGATATTAGGAAACGTCTACTGGAAACGTGGGAGAGGCTGGATAAGTTCACATGACGAGAGTACGGGCAGAGAATACACAGGGAGGGCGATAGACCTGGTAAATTATTGGCATGGTTGCTAAAGAGGGAGACGGAGAAGCCCCCCGTTTTGACACTCAGATGCAGTGATGGGACCATAGTTAGCGTGCAGTGCCTCATTAATGAAGTACTGAGATTCCATTTAGGGGACATATATGGGGAAAATAAGGAAGGAAAACTTTGCAAAACAGTCAACTGCTGTGGCGCTGTCCCCACCAGGAACTTGCAGTTCTCAAAGCTTCCTTTGCACTGATGGGAGCAGAAAAAGAGGAGTCCTACTGGTCAGGAATCCTATCGGCATGGCACAATTGTGCTGCTGCTATCTCAATTCAGACATAGTTGTGTATCAGCCACCATATAGGCTGCCATCCAGGTAGGGAGAGATGGCCTGTGATGATAAGCCAGTCATTGTGCAGTCTCTAACGTTTTTCTGCACTCTTGGGCGATCTCTCTATTAGAGCAGCTGTTTTATGGGTATTGTGTTCTTGTTTAAGAAGGTGGTCTCGCAGTATGCTTGAGGGAAGCGGTTTGCAGGTGAGGGTGGGGTGGGGTGGGATCATGCACATTTCTCCTTACTTTTACTTTGCTGCCAGGAGTGCAGCTGTCAATAGCGCAGGAGGTACAATGGCACTGAGGCCCATGGATATGAGGTGCTATCTGCATTCCAGTTATGGCTGATTTTTACTATTCAACAAGGGACTTGGGCAGGTGGTGGAGTATTTTCCATTTACCTGCATCAAGGCCCATCGCACCCCTTGCTATGCCACAGCGTTCGTGCTGGTCAGAACAAACTAACATATGTGAGGCAAGATCATCCATGGGGGAAATGATTTCCCTTTACATTCCTCAATTCAGACACCATCAGAGCTCATTATCTCCTTGTTCGTCTTCCTTGCCACGATAGATACTAGATGAGCAATTATTCCTTTCACAGAACCTTACGAGCAAAGTAAAACATGTTCCAGTTGTCCTCATCCCTTCCAAGATGGCTGTCTTCCTCGCCCTCTGAAACTCAATAGAAAGAGGAAGTCTCATCTTTAAATACTCCTGTTTTTTTTGTTTCTGCGAAACCTTCAAGCAAGTTGCAGTTAAGTGAAATCAATGTCAGGTGAGATCTCGCTTTAGTGGACCCAGAACCGTTTCACTGCAGGCCTGGTATAGCAGACTCATCTCATTCTATGCAACATTAGCACAAGTTCAAGCACTGTTATTGCTGGCTCAAGGCATAAACATGACGATCTCGCTTTAGATTATCAAAATACTCTGCGCTAGCTTTCTGGCTGTATTCAAATCAGTCCTTTTGAGGAAGGGGACACGGCCAGGGGATCTCTTCCTTGGACAAGTTCAGGTCCCCACCAAACTGATGTTGGGTCGCAGCCACAGTCAAAGTCCTAACTATCTATCCAAAATTCAACACGGAATTTCCAATGAGGGGGTCGAATTTCACATTTTCTACATATCTGGAGAGCATCGATTTTGCCAACCTCTGGGTTTTGGAGGCCATGGAGGAGAGTTACAGGATTGTTTTCAATTCTACTACTCCAGAGTATTTTGGGCAAACTCCACTTCCATTAAATCCAATAAAGAGAAATGCTCTTCGGCAAAGAATTCAAGACCTGTATTCCAAAATTGCCAAAAGTCCAGTACCTCACCACCAGAGGGATTAAGGCGTCTGAATCAATACTGTTCTTGGTGCAGAAAGCCTTAGGGGACTTCAGACCAGTGATTGGCTTAAAGAATGTCAACTCACACATTTCCCTCGTACCATTCATGAACGAACAACTGAGGGTTGATGGAGTACCTGAACGATCAAGGGGTTGCAGAGTCCAGTCTCTTTGATTGGTGACACAGGAAATTTGCACTTGGACAGAGTCCAATTTTGAATGTCTAAGAGCAATTTATCTTTCCGCAAAGAGAGAGCTCTATAGTTGAAAAATTGAGCTGGGTCTTTCCGCCAATAAGTACAATATCTTGGAGGAGGGAAGTATTCCTGAAGTTGCAGAAGAGATTTGGATGTCTGACAGTGGACCTCTTTCCCACCAATGACAATGCTCCACTCCCACGCTTTTGCACAATTAATCCTTGTGCAGACGCGTGGACATTGGATTCAATGCACATGGCCAGTGGATCTGGTTTCTCAGATGGATTCAGGGGTGTGGAATTTAATAAAATATCTACTTGACCATAGGGCATAGTACTGTTTGAATACTTGCAATCCCCTTATGTTGCCACGTTTCTGCAGAACTACATACTAAGGCTGAAGATAATGGGTTTATTTATTTATATAAAAAGTTTTATAGTTAGAATGCCTTTTTGAGTCTGTGCAAACCTACTAACTTTCATGTTTTGATGGTTTTCAACAACTCTTCTCTAATCTTTTTCCATACTTAGAAATGTTGGAAATGTACTCCTGACAATGGCAGACGTGATAATTCTTCCAGAATTGTGAAAAAAGTGGTTAGAGATTACCATTGGGATTTGCAAATGAGGACCTACCTCGTTAATATTCATGAGGTAGGTCTATTTGCAACCCATTGGGATTTGCAAATGAAATTGAAATGAGTTTCATACATTTGAAATAACGATTTCCTTATTGGAATTCACAGAAAATCGCAATTAAAAACTCGCTGTTTCAAAATTTTGTACATGTGGCCCTAGGTGAATTGGGGTAATTTTTTAAGCCTGAACTGTTTTAAGGATATTTCCAGACACAATTGTGCTGAGATTTAAACTAAAAATTGTGCCCACGATTATTTCTTTAACTAATAGATCATGGGAGATAGTGCTGCCAGTAGTCTTCCCTACTCCCCAGTCCGAGGAGGAAGCTTCCTTGCAATTACTAGATGTAAGAGTTGTTTTAGCCTTATCTAGAGAGAACTGGTGTTTTCAAAAAGGTGGCTAGCCTTTTTGGAACCTCTGGCCCTGTAGGAAGTGGATTGAAGCCATCAAATTCTACTTTGAGCAGCTGGATTAAACAAACTGCCCTGTTGGAATGTGAGACTCAGGGCGAGAGGTTGGGAACCAGGTTCATTGAAGGTCTACAAGGGACATTTCTACCTCATGGGCATCTTCTAAGAGGGTGTCTATACTGGACATCTGCAATGAAGCCACATTGTCATCACCCCACACAATTATGAATCACTATAGGCTTGCAGTGGCGGGACCGTCGCCCCACTGCTTTCAAGAAGTGCGAGAAGAGGAAACATAACATGATAATAACTTTCAGTTATTATCATGTTATGTTTTCTTTGCGGGCAGGAGGGTGGACGGGGCTGCTCACGGAGCAGGCACGGTTGGAGTGCGCAATGACTGTTTGGTCGGCCCTCTCGGTCCGCCCAAAGCAGCCATGCGCACTTCCTTGTTCTCCATGCAGGCTGCATTACAGCCTGCACAGTGAACATGGCCACCCCTACATCCCCTGGCTGAGTGCTGTGTCACAGCGCTCAGACCAATCACAACGCTGCACTGCAGCACTGTGATTGGCTATGGGGAAGGAACCTGGCTGCTTTTTCCTGTTCCTGGAAGCGGACTCCGGAGAGCAGGAGCACAGAAGACGTGGGACCTGGCCTCGAGTTAAGTTTTTTTTGTGTATATTTTTAAACCCCGCCCGCGCGAAACCCCCTGGGACCCCTACAACCGCAACCCCCTCCCACATGACCCCGCCCCCCACCAGTGAGCCATGTCGGCCGCCCCTGTTGGCTTGCATTGGAGGATAATAAATCTGAAGAGTTTGCTGCAGCCGTATTGAATGCAAGCGTTAACCCATAATTACTATGAGTTCAAGTCTTCCTTGCCACAGTCAACGTTACTATCCCTTCCTATATAAGCTTCAATTATTTTAGAGGCGTGGCAAGGGTCAGGAGGATGTAAGGGTGGGACTTCCTTTTTCTATTGAGTTGAAGAGGAAATTGACCATCTTGGGGAGGGGGTGGGATATACACAGGCACCAGGAAGACTGTGTAGTACCTTCTCCATAGCTTGCTGAAAAACTGAGGCTGCTGATACCAGACCCAAATGTATCCTAACAAATCTAAAAGTACCAAAAGGTATAACAAAGGCTGTGAGATCTTTAGACGACTCATCCAACAAAATTTGATGGTAGGCTGAAGTCAAATCTATGGTGCTGAAAAAGTAAGCACCTCCCACCATTGTTAGAAGGTCCAAAATATTAGGGAGGGGATATTTATCTACCAATACGCACTTGTTGAGCTGCCTGAGATCCTCTCACAACCTCAAAGACCCATCAGTCTTCCTTGCAGCCACCACTGGAGCCAACCAGGAAGTCCCCTCAACTTCTGGTATAATGCCTTGATGTTTAAGCTTCTCCAATTCATCATGCATCTCTTCCTTTACTGCAAAAGGAATATTGCATACCTTACAGGAAACGGGAACAGAACCTGGTGTAAGCTTAATCCTGTGACAGTAACCCTTTAAACAAACTTGGAGAGAGGATGTAGCCTAACGGCTAGGGCGGTCGATCTCTAATCTGGGAATCCGGGTTCGAGTCTGGGCAAGGTTGCTCAACATCCTGTGATTATGGGCAAATCACTTACTCTCCCCGTGCTCAACAAAAAATGAATGTGTCCTTGTGTAATGCAACTGATGCTTATGTAAAGCGCTCTGATACCCGATACCTTTGGGTCAAATTTGCGCTATATAAAACTACAACAAAAAAAAACTTGCAAGGAGATATCATGGCCTACGAGTCTGACAGGTTGTATATACCTAAGAATGATGGGAGGATCACTATTGGAACCAACAAGACCCCTAGGTCTTTTTGATGCCACCAACTCAAAATACTGTCGCCTTTCTTTGAAACATAGATCTTGCCAGAGGTATAACGACCCTCGTATTCCACCAATCCTATAAAATACCCCCGCAATTCAATAGGATCACCTCCATAGGCATAGAGATTGATGTCTGGTTTGCATAGTAAGACCTTTCCCTGTAACTTTTCCTCATAAAATCTGTTGGCAACAATGGTAATTTTTGCACTTGAGTCAAATAAAACTTTAATTTTTCTCCTTTGACCATGATGAAATCCAAGGGCCCCTCCCTTCCAACCCGCAAAACAATTTGTCCACGCGGAAAATCATGAGAATTTTCACCCAAGTCACATTCAACTTCACTCACCCTTTGTTTAAGTCCTTTCATTCTACATGCAGCCGCAAACTGCCCCTTCTTTTTACAAAATGTGGAGACCGAATTAAGAGATGGACATGACTGGTCAATGGCTAGATAACCCACTCTATCACACCTAAAACATTTCCTTTCTCTCCAGCTTTGGGCTCTGGTAGCTTCCTTTCAATTTAGAATTGCTTTTGAATTAGTATTGCCACCTTTAGAATTAACATTACCTTTTGAAGTGTCGTTAGACCCTAAACTTACAGCAGAAACCTCCTTATTTAGGTCCGTCTAGATCACCTCCACGCACTTTAGAGAATGTTCAATCCGTTTCGCGACAAGCAAGACTTCGTCTAAACTAGGTTAATCTTTAAGCAACAGCTCCTCATGTACTGTTTCCATTTTAAAACCTAACATAAACTGGTCTCTGATCCTTTCATCAATTAAAGTACCAAATTTGCAGGTAGAAGCCAAACGTCTCACGTCTGTGACATAGTTTTCAGTTGACTCTCCTTCCCTTTGTAACCTTTTACCAAAATGATACCGTTCTAAAATGGTGCTAACTTTGGGTAAATAATGCACATCAAGTTTATGTTTGCAAATTTCATACTCATTAAGATCCACTACAATACTGTCAGGAACATCAGGAAGATGGTCAAAAACATCTTGGCCATCACATCCAAGACAGTGAAATGGCAGAGCAGGAACTGCTTTAGAGTTCGCAGGAGAGCCTCTGTAGAAGGGTAGTGTTGGAAAACGAGGCAGTATCTGTGAGGCCTGCACAAATAACATGTCACGTTTGTCCTTCACTGGGAACCAAACACCCTACTGTAGTCACCTGGCTCTCGGAGGGTAGCGTTGCAGAGCAGTCTAAGGCTTACTCAAGGGAAATGGTGTGGGCTAGTGATCGCCATTACAGGTGCGCAGAAATAACATTCAATAATTGAATGCCTAGTCTGTACTTTGCTTTATAAAATTAAGAGTACATTTATTAAACACACACACTACTCAATACTTTGCACCAATTTACAAATATACATAAGTTGTTGGAATTACTTTGTGACATTGTATAACATCTCCACCCCTCCCGCAAGGGGGGGGATCTAGTACCACCACTCCCATATATGCACATCATCTTGCCCCCTAATGCATTTAGTTGAACATAACTTTGAGCGTGGGCCCTGCGCACCGGCACCATCCCAGTGGCGACCCACCCCATTATCTCAACAAGCCTTGAAAATGGGTACCCCTGCCTTGGTGACATATAATCCTGACTAAACATTTCAGGACTACAGCAGAGAGCAGTGAGCAGTTGTTGTTCGTGAGCCGTGCGAGCAGGGCGCGGGCGGGACGCCATTGCCGTCGTCTTCACCTTCGCCTTCGCCTTCACCACTCGGAGCCCAGGCTTTGTCCCTGTTCTAGGGTGATCGCGGCTTGGCCCGTCCTGGTGGCAGTACAACGGGGGGAGGTGGAGAAGCGGAAAAGCGGCAGGCAGCAAGCTTTGAGCGAGTCTCCCGGACAACAGGTGCAGGGTTGTAGCGGGGAGGCTCACCGCGGGGCTCAATAGGTGGAATTGGCGGAACCAGCGTGCCGTGAGCGTTCTGCCTCTGGCTGCAGGCTCCCGACTTCTAGCACCCTGCCGGTCCCACCTGATACACCCGACGTACGGGATACAAATTCTCCCTTGCCCACGAGTGAGTGAGGGCGGGGGAGCATCCCCGAGCCTCTCGGAGTGGAGTGGTGCGGAGACAGCGTAACAACGGAGCTGCTGCATGAGCAACCCCCCCCCCCCCACCTGGCCTCAACATTGGTATCGGTGAGTGAACAGAGCCGCAAGGGGTGCTAGGGGCCACGGGTAACTGCATGAAATCATGAATCACGAGAACACCAAACACCAAACCGGTCCTATCGGTTATCCCACATTACAAGCTATTATCAGTCATTGTTAGCTATTATTAGCTCCATTACCACACTCCTACACCGCCACACAGCTACAAGTGCTTCATCTCTTCCTCCCTGCCCTCACCCTCACTCTCTCCCTGACGGCAGCTGTCCCTTATCTATAGGGCAGACAGGCTTGGGAGGCTCAGGTGGGTGAGCGCAACAGGAGCAGCAGGAGCAGAGACGTGTAGCAAAGTTGACCAGTCAACAGTGAGAGGTCACACTCTTCCCACAAGACCCTCTGACATCGGAGAGGCCAACCCAGGATTGCCATCGAATGAGACTGAGTTAAAGAACAGACCTGGGGCTGGTGGGCCACATATTGACAGATCGCAGGTCGTAGCAGGCGTGAGCGCGGAGGTACGCGCTGGGAAAACAACGCCGCTACAAATCAATCCAAAGGCTCCAGGCACATCGCATCTGATGGGAGGTGGCAGTTCGTAAGTGGGTTGAATGCTGGCGTGAGCGCGGAGACCCGCGCTGTGATAACAACGTCGCTCAACTCACAGGTCAGCTGCAATCCCATAAAAGTGAATTTAATCCCGGTGCTAAAGGTCATCATAGCGCTTTCTAAAAAACTATCAACGTGCCATCAAAGTATTTAATCAGGCACCATTTATCTCCTGCCAACCTGCCAGTACCATTTAAGCATCAGCTCTAATCCCAATAGAGTTGGATTATCAACTTAAGTCTGCCAACTAGACTGCCAGCCAGCCACCCAGCCGGATTGCCAGTCAGCCTGTCAGCCAGTCTGCCAGCCAGTCAGCCAGCCACTAGCCATCCAGCCATCCAGCCATCAACCAATTCCCGGTTCCTTTTCTCAAAGACAGGACAACTCAAAACTACATCCCCTCCGGCAGTGTGCCGGTAGTGTGCTTGTGCAGTACTAGCCTTATTTCCAGCAGTAGGAAATATGAGATCAGGGAAAGTAAGGAAGTACGCGACGGCTTACAGGCGGAGGAGATCCAAACAACCCGTCATGGAAGAGGAGTCCAACCTGGGCAGTCAAATACTGCATAGAACGTCTCAGGCGGAGACAGAAACAGTAAAAGTGGCAAAACCATTACTGACCCACGGCAGAGATAGACACATAGATAGCACTACGGACAGGTCACAAGCCATAAAATCCTCGAGCTTGCTGAACTATTTTAAAAAAGTCTCATCATCGAACAGCTCGTCTATCCAGCGACAGCCCCAGTCCCTGGAGTTAATGAGGCTCGGAGCTTCGGCTGAACCAGGGGATCTAAGTGCTTCCTCTTGGCAACCGCAACCGCTACCCTCCCATCCATGGTCATCTGAACCTATAAATTTGACCCTACCCTTAGGAGCCTTTACCTTTGGAGCATCACCCAGCGACCAGTCCACGGTTTGTCTGGGGGATGCAATGTTTAATCAAAGTCCTGATGCTAACCGGCAAGTTCAGTTGCCATTGTGTCAGTTGCCCTCCTTCTCTACATTGGTTACAGAGGGATCAGGCCAAGCACAGACCCAGTTGGTGGGCCCACAGCCCGAACCAAGCCTCACTCTTGATTTAACACAGCTGCCAGAAACCGATTTAACACTTAGCAAACAAAATTTGGTGGCGCTAATGGACCCTGTAAAAGTTTTTTTCTGGGCAACTAACCTACGCACAAATCCATGGGCAAAACACCAATGTATGTACAAACAGCAGTCATTCGCCTGACTCACCTCAAAATACAACTACCTTAAAGGAGCAGTTAGTTGCGCAAACCCCCGAGCATACTCCATCCCCCTCACAAGGAGCAATCATGGTATCACCCCAAAAACACTTAAGATCTCCCGACCCTAGCGAGCAGCTCTTAGCGGATCTATCACTCTTTTTTAAAGACACCCAAACCTCTCCCAACCCAACACCCACTAAAAAAACAGCACAAAACGGAGCACATATCGAATAGCGCCTGGCCACAACTTCTTCAGACAATCAAACAAATAGTCACCGCCCTAAACTACCATTCTGAAAAGCTGGAGGTCCAGGTTGACCTTTTAAACACCCTAGCGCTATTCACGTCAGGGATTGACAGCAAACGTGACAAATTGAATAACCTAATTGTGGGGGCGCAAGCATCCACAAAGCTTGTACAATCGGTTTGTTGTTGCTTACTAATTATCGACTCTCTCTCTTCGCTCCCTGAACTGCTATCTAGTATTATAAAGGAAGTTAAGTGTGTGAAGGGAGGTAATCCATCCATAAAACCCTGATCGCAATACCAAATCCAGTCGGCCATGTCTCATCACTCAGTCAATCCCTGGTCTATCACAAATGAAGAAACTGAGTTATCCGACGGAATAGCCCCCTGCTCAATCCACCACAATGGGCAGGTGAACAGCGGGCAAATACAAACCTTGTCGACAAGTGCAGATCAAATTAAACCAACAACTGAAAATGGCAGGGCTCCAAGTGAGCGCCCAGTAAACGCCGATCCTCCCGTTTGTATTGCTTTGCCCACTTGCGTAATCTGAACTTACGCACACCACTTACTCACATAGAAACTCCAACACTCCACTGGAGGTAAAAATTAGCTTTTAATAATATGGTAGGCAAAGGCAATAAATCACTGAAGCCAATGAATTCTTAAGCACCGAGTGAAAGGCAATAGACTATGAATATACCACACTATATACATAAATATGAAACTGTGAATACAGGTATATAAACAGTTAATGTACAAAGCACCTCACCAGATTAATTTGCAGCACCGGAGACTTCAACATCCCTGGCCAAGCACTGAACACCAAGTCGGGAACCCCGTAGACCGGCAGCTCAGGGAGTAATCTCTTCGGGCACCAAAGTTGTCCCGCGAGTGCGTCCACTCCAAGACTGAGTTCCTGAGCTCCACCCCACAGGCACCGCTTTTTATAGTTTAAATCAATATGTTCGAGAAGCCTCTAGCAGGCGCTCTCGCCCATCTATTTGCAGGTGCTGGCCTCATCTCTGCATCAGACCCACCCAGACAGACCTGGCCAGATTCTGTTTTGGGCAGGGCCGAGGCAAAAGACATTCCTTTCCCATTCTCCGGCCTTGGAGACTTGCACGGCCATCCTCCCTATGTCCTAGAGATAAGTATGGAATGCAGGAAAACACTCTGAAGGTACAACATAACCTCACGAGGCATCCTCACGAGATGCCTCGCACCTGCTTGCACTGGTTTACGTGAAAAACATGTTTATGTTACTGTTGAAATGTAACTCCAGGTCAAGGCAGCACAAAATGGAAGTGCGATGCAACAAAATGGAAGATCAGAGCATTACATGGAATCGAGGTCAACATGTGATTTAGCACGTGTAAAATGGCAAATGCAGTACACCGTTACAGGGCTAAAGGCTAGTTTAGTGCCTTCTAATGGGCTCATTCTGGAAGAACCCCCAGTCCTCCCTCCACCGTGCAGTAAGAGAGAACGTAAACGACAGCGCAAGAACAGAAACAAAATTAGGGCAAGCGTCAATACGGCCCACCGGAAGTTTTTTCCCTTTCTTGAGAAACCAGTAAACAACAAGCCTCAAAGCGAGACGAGCGCGCCATCACCCTCGGCGAAATCTCAAGAAGAAACACCAGGGTCTGACAACCAACAGTGCATGATGAGCGCCCCTGACTCCAGTGCACCAATTACGTAAAAACTCACTGACGAGCCCAGCACAGCAACAGAAATACAAGGGACGAAAACCATCGAAATCAACTATGCAAATCCAATGAGGCATATGTCAAAACAAGGAAAAACTAACCCAGCGTCGGGTTTAACTCCACTTGGAGTGGTCAACGATACACCTAGAATAACTCTTAAAAAAACAATTTACAACAAACATGTAAACTCAGCTAGTCTCATACAACATAAGTCCAAGGCCGCCCAACGGCAGACGCAACAGAAGCACGAATTGGATGTTGGCCATCTCTCCGATGAAACGATCAAGTCTGAGCATGCGAAGGAACGCGACCCTCAGCAACATCAGCTTTTATTGGTCCCAGAATACAAATCTAAGGGCCGTCAAGACATCCTCAATAGATCGAACATATTAAAACTGGTGATGGGCATTCCGGGGCTAGAAGGATTGGCCTCGGAGCACATTGAATCTGTAGAGTTCCTTCCCCCTGGAGGCAGCCAACCATCTGAGGCAATCCTGGTGTCCTTTAAGCCGGCCACCTGGGTGGGAGCCTTTCTGGACCACAAGACCACCCTGCGAAACTGGGGCATTAGAGCTTATCCATACACCACTCCCGGCTACCCTACCACCTTGCTAACTCAATCACCAGCACTCCAACATGTTGTGAGCACCAGACTGTCTGTTAACGCCAGATCATATTCGATCCTACAAAACGCATCAGGTCCACAAGATCAGTGTAAATTTTCACAAACGAAGGTTCCAGTCGGCGATTTCAGTCAAAGCTGGGAGTGGTTGCCCGCGATCTTGTCAAATAAAAGTAGAGAATGAATCCCAGTGGCAGGGCGAGCGGTTAAGATAAATAAACCTTTGGATGGACCAACGCGGCCAGTAGCCTTATCAACTATGGATGATCACCAAGGTCACACGAATTTTGTAACATGCTCCTGGAACATCAGTGGTCTTCACCACAAAATTGAGAATCAAGCAACACTCTCCTTCCTATGTAAGCATACAGCAATAGCCCTGCAGGAAACCTGGGCAGCCGATGGCCACCCTATCATTGGGTTTATTGAACTTTGGAATCCAGCCCTCAGGGTTAGCCCCCATGGCCATGCTAAAGGCGGCTTGTCAACCTATATATCAACCAACTTAAAAGGCACAATTAAACGACTTTCCATCAATGAAGACTGGATTCTAGGGGTTAAAATCGATCGATGTCGAAATCAGCGCTCATTGTTCCTCTTCAATGTATACATTAATCCAAGCTCTCGTACCAAAAAAGCCCATTTGGTTCGCCTTACAGAAATTATGAGCAACATAGCCGCTGAGCATCCAAATTCAGATTGTATCGCCACGGGTGACTTTAACATTAACCTTTTTCAGGGAATAACTGCCGACACCGATGAGCCTTGCTTGTTCAACATCATTGAGGCCATAACCCAAACCAGGCCGCCGAATCAAGCCCATAGCGAATTGGGTCAGCTCTGCGTAACGAGGCTGCATAGTGCGGGCTATCTGGTAATGAACGGGAGGACAGCAGGGGACACTCCACCAAATTGGTCCTGGTTAAACGACAGTAAATATTCCCACTTGGACTACTCTATCTGCAACGCTGACCTTCTACACTACCTAGATACCTTTAGTATTCTCCCACACACTGAAAGCGATCACAGGCCCCAGGTTTTTTCCCTCAACATAAGATCAGGGATGCATAAACTAGCACCCCCAACCTGTCAGGGAATATACTCTGAAAATCTAAAGCGTTTGAAGTGGAGTGATGACACTGGCCCAAAAATTTTACAAGTGTGTAAGGACTTTACAAACGGTAGTAACAACTCAGACGCCTCACCAACTGCTATATGGACGTCGCTCTGCTCCCACCTGACCGGATGTTTTCCAGCTAGAATGCAGGGTCACAGTCGAACTCAGACTTGCAAGTTTGCACCATCTTTAAATACAAAATCACTTAAAAAGACACGAAACAACGCGCTACAAGAAACAACGCGCTACGGCAACTAGTTTAATTCCCTGGCAACATTGAAATCTCAAATAGATCTCACAGAACTCAAAAGGCCTTCAGGTTGGCGATCACCAAGGACAAGCTCACATATGCAAATCAGTTCTGGTGCAAATTAGTGTGGGAGAGTAAGAAGAAAAACGCCAGGAAAGTTTGGGCCCTAATCAATCAATCAACCTCGAGTTCCTCAAATTTTGGAACCTCAAATATACAAGAAGCAGAATGGGCAATCTATCTTACAGATCATTTCAAGTCACAAGTCCATCAAGATCCAGCAGGACAAGAATTGCCTTCAGAATCGGGCCCCGGTCTTGGAATTAAAGGGCGCACTCCCATCGACCCAACACCACTCTCTGACGCGGCCCATCAGGTGACCGAAGACAGGGTTATCACAGCCGTGACAAAGGCTAGACAAGACGGAGCACCAGGCCCTAACGGCCTCCCACAAAACTTGTTCAAATCGGACATAACTTTTTGGTCTGGATTGTTAACTAATCTTTTCAATTATGCATTGAGAACCACAACAATCCCAGACTCGTGGCGGGGTGCAATCATTCATCCGATTTATAAGTCAGGCCCGCGAGATGTCCCTAACAACTATAGACTTATAGCCCTGTTGGACATTGAGGCGAAACACTACGCAGGGCTCCTTCTGGAAGACCTGCGGCAACGGGCAAACGATCACAACATGGTCCCAATGAACCAAACCGGGTTCACTGCCAGCTCGGGGACCATGACCAACTTACTAGGGGTGTCATCCATTGTCGACAAAGCCCTTTTAACATCTAGGTTTGCGTTTTGCTGCTTTGTCGATTTTAAAGCCGCATTTGACAGGGTCCTCAGGGAGGCCCTATGGGAAAAGCTGAGGAAGTGGGGAATCCCTGACAAATTACTGAATGCAATTATCCAACTGCACTCACGCACTTGGGTTCGAGTGAAGTTGGGGTCCGGCACGCATCGCTCGTGAAAAATTTTCACAACGAGAGGGGTTAAGCAGGGATGCGTGCTGGCCCCCCTCCTATTCAACCTGTTCATTGCTGACCTGTCTAGTACCGTGGACGGCGTAAATAGCCACTCGCCAAAAGTAGGAGCTACGGCCTTGAGCAACGTTTTATATGCCGACGATTTAGCCTTGTTTAGCCACACCAGGGTGGGGTTGCAAAGGCTGCTTGACACACTGCTGCAAAACACGATCAAGAACCAATTAGAAGTCAATCTGAAGAAGACTCAAGTTGTCCCATTCGGGAAGAAGCGATATACCGGTGGCAGATGGTCCTTTAACAACAGCCTCGCCATTGGCCAGTCGTACAAATACCTGGGGGTCCATCTGGACTCCAGGGGCAACCTTATAAAGCAGCGCAAATAGATTGTGGTCAAAGCAATTACGCTTGTGGTGTCATTGACTAAGCTTTCAAGAAACCTTTCAGGTCCCACGCTGTCCCCTCTCTTGGAAGTCTTGAAAGCGAAAATCGGCCTCACCCTGTCGTATGGAATAGGGATATTTAAGGGAAAACTGAACAGTGCTCTAAATCAGCACACAATCAAAATGTATAAAAAGGTTTTCCACTTGCCATACTCTGCATCCCCCCCACAGATCAGATTAGAGATTGGGTATTTCTTAACCTATGCCACAAATTACGACAATCCAATCCAGGCACTCTAGAGATCCTAGTTTGGCAAGAAATAACTGAAAAAAATCCAGGAGGATCATTTGGTCGACTTTTTAAGGACTACATCCAACAAATCTCAGCAGAAGGCCTCTGGGCCCTCAATCCTAGTGAGCCTGCATTTAAGCTTGCCATCAAAAAATGTGTAAGATCGCTATCACTCATTACTGACAAAGCACTATTTACAAAACGAAGCCATGCGTGGGCAGTTATCAATTCCTACAATCGACTGACCCCTGCCACTTACTTTTCCAGTCCTTATTCACTGTACTTAAAACGCAGTTTCATTACTATTAGAATGGGTGACTGGAGATTCTTGCAAAATATACCCCCCTGGCGTCGCGTGAAGGATACAAACTGTAGAGGGTGTGGCGAAGTAGCAGAAACGCTACTGCATGTGGTCTGCATCTGTCCCGCCCTCGACCTCCAACGCAGGGCTAAGCTGAGGGGGGAATGGGATCGGCTGGGTGTTCGGACCTGTAGGCAAGCTATTATTGCAGCACTGAGTCCAGATAATACAGACTTAAACATAAGACTGACAAATTTGATCCAGTATGCTTATCGCAATTTTAAACAAAATCAGCCTCCCACCACTCTACCTCTACCTGTCTTAAATTAAACAATGTATTTTAATTAACCTCAAAGTACTGGGCAAACAATGCTAACAATGGTTTAAATAGTAGTCCACGTGCATGGGGTTGTTTTATGTACGGACTCGCAGCCCAGGGGAGCAGTTTTAGCAATTGATTGCTTGTACCGTTTTTATTGTTATGAATAATGTGAACCTGAAATTCTCTTTTAAAGATATTTGTTTTATTTCTAAATAAAGATATTTTTGATCTGACTAAACATTTCATACTGACCATACCGTATCCACCTCTACCTCTTAAGTGGCTAACAGTCTGGGATGTTCTTCACCTAAGCGCAGCAGCAAGAATACATGTTTAAGGATCACTTTAGAATGACAGTACTCATCACATTCGTTGATCATTATAATGCAATGCAATTACAGCCCCTAAAGGCATCACAGATGACATCACAGGATTAAGCATATACAGCCAGACACCCTAGCAGGAATGTCTGGCAACATAACCCCTCATTCCTTATGACTTCACATTACACATGTGACTTACAGTCCCTCCAAGGAAATAACCTGGGTCAATCGACTTGGTAGAAATTACATTAGTATGGCACTTCTTGTGCGATTGCTCCGCTTTACCTCCAGGGAATGCCCTTCTCCAGACATCCCCAATTCAGCCCTTCATCCCTTGGTGCACTCCCTCAATACACTCCCAGCTGTAGAAGAAAAGTTCCAGCCCAGGAGGTGATTCAATACTGGCTGAGCCCTTGAGGGGTTATTTCTATTACGTCCCCAGAGACTTAGTGACTGCACTTTTCCTTGTGATGCTGGGGGAGACTGTGTTGCTCCTGCAGCTCCCCCTGCACCTGAGCACTCACTTGGTGGTGACCCCATACTCCTGGGGCCACCACAAACAGAGAAAAAGGCTGAATTCCCCTGCAAACCGGTCCAGGCCTGCAAGGCATTATGGGGCAATTCTGCCATTTCCACGAATATCAGATGAGCGGCTCTTCCGCTTTGCCAAAGAAAGCTGCTCAGGGTGCCCCACGCTGCGTTCTTCTACTGTTGGGGGGCCCGGTCCCAACTGGACCACCAGGTGAGTGTATGCGGCTCAGGGAGCCAACCCCCGGCTGCTCGCTGGTTTTCGGGGGGCCGGTCCCAAGCAGGCCCCTCGCAACTCCTCCCTTGGTTTCGGGGTCCGGGTCCCACCCATGACCCCCACCTGCTTATTCGTTGGAGGGAGGAAGCCCAGGGAGCCCACCGCCGGCTGCCCCAGCCAGCTCCCTGACTGGCCAGCACCCTCGCGTGCTGCCGCGGGAGCCAGCACTGCAGTTCTGGTCTGCCCTCTCCGGCGGGCAAGTAAGTCAGGAAATAAGTCGCTCCCGGTCCGGAAGCACTGTTGCGTTGCAAAAATATTATTGCCACAATTATTTTCCTTTCGGTCTTTTTATTCATGTTATTCCAATCATTTCCATTTTTCAATTCGGCGGGCAGACACGGAGGCCAGCCCTGGTCCAGCTTGACTCAGGGGAGTGCGACGGCACTCCCCCCTCCTTGCCGCTGCGGGGGAGTGCGACGGCACTCCCCCGCCCTCTCTCAGTAGTTCGGGCCCGGAGATGGGGTCCTGTGTCCTCTAGGCATTTCTCCAAGGGGAGCGCGATGGAGCTCCCTGGCTTGCCTTACTCCACGTCAGGGTCCGGAGTTAGGGCCTGGGCCTCTCCACCGCCTTCATGGGTAGCACGCCGGCACTCCCCGACTTGGGCTTCCACGGGGCTCAGAGATGGGGTCCTGGGCCCCTCTTCCCCCTTCCACATCTTCGGTGCCCGGAGATGGGATCCCGGGCCCCCAGAGACCTCTTCGCGGGGGGGGGGCGACGGCGCCCCCTGCCCCCCCTTGTTGCCGGGGGCCAGGGTGGGCTCCTTCACGCTCCCCAACTTTTGTCTTCATGGGGGGGGCAACAGCACCCCCGCCTCCAGCGGGGCCCGGAGTTGGGATCCAGGGCCCCTTTCACCACCTTCATGGGGAGCGCAACGGAGCTCCCCATCTTAGCTTCTGCTGGGGGCAGCCCCTGGGACCTGAGCCACCCCGGGGGAACATTCAAGACCGGCGGCGGAGCCCCACGCGCTTCGTCTTCGGTCTTCTTGGAGGTCAAAGGTCGCCTACCTTCTGGGGGGCATATCCCAGCCCCCAGGGTACCGATCTGTGCCATTTTTGTCTCCTCTTACTCCTTGTGGCACTCCCCAGCCACTGGGAGCACTCCCTTTCTTCCTCTTGGTCTCCATGGGGGTGAACTCAGCAGAGAGCGGTCTTCACTGGCTCCCTGCACCAGCCTTTCACCTGGCTCTCCTCCTGGGCCTCTCTTCTTCTTGCTCAGAGGCCCAGGCTTCAGCTCACTGGTCTTGGACTCCTCTACTGGCGCTATTCAGGATCCTGGGACAGTCAAGCGGTTCATTCTTCCAACTGCCCATGGCTCCAGGCTCCAGCACCCTCTGCCTCAGCAGACCACACCCCAGAGAGAGCTCCTCTACCTGTGCAAGTTCCTTTTAAGAATTGAGAAGGAGCTGGCAGGAAGTCTCTGTTTGCCCTATCACACAGCGACACATCACTTCTCTGTCCCTGCACCCTCCTTCCTGCCTAGGCCTCTGGGTTTGCTCAAAATGGTGTTGTCCAGTTGTTTCATGCCACATGGTCTTTGAAAGCCCCTTCCCCCCCTCGCTGCCTTCTCTCCAGAGCAGTATGGTGCCTGGCACCAGGTGTCAGCTGCTGATGGATGAACCTGTAGATCCACCCATCTTCTCTTCTTGGAGTGAAGGCACTCGCCCTTGGAATGCTTGTTGTGCAGGGCTGAGCCTCAGAGGCTACAGCTTGGGGGGAAGGTCAATAATTCAGCCTGGCAGGCCCTGATTATGAGCTGACTCAGAGAAATATGACAGCTCGGGATGACCCAAAAGCAGTACAGATATGGCTTTGGACTCTGCAGAATACTTCTTCTCACACAAGTTACAGTGGACTTTAGTGCGTGTCTGGAATTTGTAGGCCTTAGGAAAGTGAACTAGCCCATGGGCTCCACATCCCCAAAGGAAAATAATGGAGTGAAAAACAGTAAAATACACTGACTTTCCCTGGCATGTTTCTTCCCACTGTATAAAGCCTATTCCATTTCACCACCCAGTTCTGCATAAGTCCTGCAACACCATTCCATCTACACCTGGGCTGCGCATGCCCTTACACGTGTGCACACGCATCTACACATGTATCTGCATGTAACCAGCCCGGTGCCCCTTACTCCAGCTGCAGCGCAGCAGCCTAGAAAAGCCAGGGGAACACCAGTAAAATCCACATGCAGTCTCTTTCATCATGAGTTCACTGTCGGTGAGTTCCAAATTATGAGGCTCTCCCACAATAAAAGCTCAACAATTAGGTGCTCAAAAAGCGAAAAATCTGGACAGCTCAGATGGTCAGAACCACCTTCTAACAGGTAGGAACAGAGGTAGAAATGGTAGCAGTGCTCTTTAAGTAATAGAACAATGGCGTTGAGCTGTCCTTTTCTCCCCAGTCGCCCCCGGTGTTGAAAAGTGCCCTGAACTCTTTAATGATGTAACCAGGCCTTGAAGTTTTATGAAAGGAATTTATTAGATACAAGTCAGGAAGGACAGCTCATCCACCCAAAAGGCTCATTTTTTTTTTTCAAAAACCTTTATTCGAGCAAGCAAAGGAGAATACAAGAATGGGCCTACAACCTCACGGGCTGGCCGCTAATAGCAAGGCACAATGAAAGAAGCAGAAAATCACTCCCGTGATCAGGCGAAAATCAGTTACCAAGCATTACTCCAAACATAGTACAGAGCATATTAATTTTCTGTTTTATACATGAAAACAACGAACACTAAAAAGGCGAATGCACAGTAATCAAGGTCAGCCCAAATAACGGAGGGGATGGTACAAGGTCAGGGGGGGGGGGGGGGGGCTGTGAGCAGCGGGGAGATCCGGAAATTCACAGAGCAGTATGAAAAGGTTTCGGGAACGCCAGCCTAGGGAGATAGGGTAACATCAGTAGTGCCAACCACGGGAGGGGTACAGATATCCCCACGATATTCATTCCACTGGCCCCAAATCTTCGTCCACGCCCTGGGTCTGCCCCTGGCCACATATACGGTCTTCTCACGAAACATGGACCAGTCCATGTTATCCTCCCATTTCGAGACCTCAGGGGGTCTGGACGCGCCCCAGAGTTGCGCAATGTCCCGTTTTGCAATCATGTACCCCAAGGTAGCCCATCTGGTCTGGGCCACAGAGTAGTCGGTGGGTTCCCACACATTCAACAGACAGCGTCGTGGCTCCGGCCGCAAGGTAACACCAGTCACAGCAGTCATCACCGCAAGCACATCAGTCCAGTAGGCCGCCACCCCTGGGCACTCCCAAAGAATATGTAAAAAAGTAGCACTCGACCCACAACCACGCTTACATAACCCATCCGGGGAAAAGCCCATTGTTACCAGACGCGGACCAGTGACATATACCCGATGAAGGATTTTAAGTTGAACCAAACGGAGACGGGCAGGGATGGCTACCTCTTTCGGAGAAGAGAGCGCCGATTGCCAATCCTCGTCGTCCAATTCCAACCCATCGCCGACCCAAACCTCCCGCAATCGGATCAATAAGTCCGCTCGAGTATTGATCAGTTTCTTATAGATCAGGGAAATGGTGCTATCAGGCAGGTGGCCATCAAGGACACGATCCTCGAGGGGGGAAGACTCGGGCAGGGTCTCATCAGGAGTCAGGACTGAGGCGAGGGCGTGTCGGACCTGCAGATAGCGAAAAAATTCTCTACCATTCAAACCGTATTCCGCCTGAAGGGCCTGGAATGACTTCACACTACCTTTCGAACAGACATCACCCACCTTACATATCCCAATCATATCCCAGCGGTCAAAGCCCTTAGTAGACCAGAGACATCCCAAACGTTCAGAGGCATAAAGCGGCGTCGCCAGTGTCATTCGATCCTCCCATCCCAAACTCACGTTCGCGGCTCGCCACACGGTGACTGCAATCCTGGACGGGCCCACAAGATGGCGCCCGGCCGATCTAGAATAAAGCGCTCTATTAAAGTCCCCACCCGGCAGCTGCAGTCTATCCATCTCAAAGGCAGGATTACGACCCGGTGAAAACATCACGTGATAAATGGCAGACAACTGGGAAGCCCAATAATATCTCTTGATGTCGGGGAGCGCCATGCCCCCGTCATACCAAGGGATGGTGAGTTTCGCGAGGGCAATACGTGGACGCCCGTCCCAGATCAATCGCCTTTGAAGACTCTCAATCTCCTGGAAATAGGTCTTGGGGATGTCATCATAGAAATTCTGGAGTGCATAAAGGAACCGCGGCAAGGACATCATTTTAAATAGAGCCGCCCTGCCCAGAGGAGACAACGGGAGCGTACGCCAGAGGGCCACGTCCAGTCGCAATCTAAGCAACGGGGGAGGAGATTACGCTCAAATCGGAGTGAGGAGTCCAATGTAATGAAGATCCCTAAATACTTGAAGCCAGACTGGACCACCTGAATAGGAAGTCTGCTCGGCAACGGGGGCAAAACACCCGAAAGAACATATACGCAGGACTTGGCCCAATTAATAACGAGACCTGAGTTGGCACCGAATGAAGTAAGAACATCAAATAAAACAGTCAGAGATTTACGCGGAGAGGTGAGATATAAGAGAATGTCATCCGCGTAAAGTGTGACGCGGTCCTCAAAGTCCGGTGACCAACGGATCCCTTTAAGCGAGGGTTCCCATCGAAGCCATGCAGCCAACGGTTCCAGGGCAAGTGCAAAAAGCAGCGGAGACAAGGGGCAACCCTGACGGGTTCCCCTGCCAAGACCGAAAGGGGCCGAAACTCTACCGTTTACCACCACTTGTGCTAAGGGTTCAGCATACAATAACTTCACCCAACCGATAAACTCAGGCCCGAAACCGAATTTCTCAAGAGCCGCCCAAAGATAAGGCCATTCCACAGTGTCAAAAGCCATCGAGGCATCCAACGATGCCAAAATGGCCGGCTCCGTCAGAAGTCCCGCCCTCGCAATCGCACCGTGGAGACGACGTAGGTTGAGAGCCGTGTTGCGATGCGGGATAAATCCGGATTGATCCGGATGGACCAAGTCAGTAATGACCGTCAGGAGACGGGTCGCCAGGAGCTTAGCCAATACCTTGGGCTCAACATTCAGCAGGGATATGGGTCTATAAGATGAACAAAGGTCCCGCGGTTTACCCTCCTTGGGGATGACAACTATAGTGGCCAGACGCTGATCATAAGGGAGAATACCCCATTCCCGGGACTCCAGAAACATGGCACGAAGATAGGGCGCCACTCTGTCGGGACGTAGCTTGTACAGTTCAATTGGCAACCCGTTCGGGCCCAATGCTTTGCCCGAACGGAGTGAACGGACGGCAGTAGCTATCTCATCCATAGTAAAGGGGGCCTCCAACGCTACACGATCTAAATCGGAAACACAGGGCAAAGCTATATCGCGCAACAGAAGGCGAGAGTCAGCCACATCCCTCACAGACACAGGGGTATAAACCACATGAAAATACTCAGCAAAACATTCAACTATTCCAATCGGGTCCGTCACACTCGCACCACTCGATGACTGAATCAAGGGCACCACACGATTAGCTCTCTCCTTCTTATCCAACCATGCCAGTAACTTACCCGCTTTGTCCCCCACATCATACAAACGACCCTGTTGCTCCCGAAACATCAGTTTAGCAGCATCCGTGACCACAGACTTATAGGCAAATTGTTTCAGACCCAGGGCGTGGAGTTTCGCAGATGTGACACCCGATTCCAAAGCAGCATCCAGTGCAGAAATCTCTCCCTCAAGGTCCACCACCTCCCGATTCCTCGCCTTCTTAGCTTCAACAATAAGGGAGAGGGCCTGCCCACGAATCACCGTCTTAAAGGCCTCCCACAGGGACACCGCAGAGGAGACCGACCCCTCGTTATCCAGAAAATATGCGTCCAAGGACTTAATCAAAAGGCTGCGGGTCTCGGGGGAGGTAAGGTACCATGGGTTGATAGGAGCCACCCGGCCCACTGCCTCCACCCCAATCTCAAAACGGAGCCAGAGAGGAGAGTGGTCAGAGATGCCCCTGGGGAGGTGTACAATCTCACGCACCGCTGGCGACTGAGCCGCAGGCATCAGGAAATAATCCAGTCTAGACAGACTCCCATGGGCCCCAGAGTGGAAAGTGTATTGAAGCTGAGTAGGATGCATAAGCCTCCAGCAATCCACCAAGCCAAATGTGTCCAAAAACCCACCCAACCACTGTTGGGCCACAGGAGTATCCCTAGGGGGGTGGCGATCGTGTAGACCAGAGAACACAGAATTAAAATCACCAGCCATAAAGAGAGTACTATCAGGGAGGTCCAACAACACACGGCCCAAATCGGAAAAGGTAGAAGTCTGCAGGCCGGGGGGCACGTAAACAGTAAATAAGGAGAGGGTACGACCCTCATAGCGACCCACAAGGACAGCATATCGCCCCCGATCATCCAGAATCACATCATCAATAGCTAGGGGGAGGGAAGCCCGAACAAGGATACCCACACCCCTAGAGCCCGAGGTAAACCCCGAATGTGCAGCGAGGCGATAGCCCCACCTATTCATCGCATGACAAATATTGCCCACCAGATGAGTCTCCTGCAGGAAAACAATATCTGGAGATAAACGTCGTATACATTTCAACACCACACTCCGCTTGATACGATCCCCCAGACCGTTAACGTTCCACGAAACAAATCTCAACCCGCTACCCCCCATCCCACCCAGCAACGCCAAAACCCCCCACCAATGAGCATAACACAAGAAACATCATCAAAGACAGGATAGAGTCGCCTTGAGAACAAAACACACAAACAACGAACTTCCCAACCGCCCACCCCCCAACAAACAAGAGAACACCCCCCACCCTGCACCCCTGCAAAAAGCTAAAAAGCCACCCCAACCTGCAGTGTGCCTGTCGCCCAAGAACCCCTATTCTACACAAAGACCCCGGAGGAGGAAAGGCTCCGTTCCACCCGCCACCCCGAGCGAGACCGATAACGAGGAAAAACACACACAACAAATCGCTTAAACAGTAGAGGAACGTAGGCATACAATCCTGGAAAGAGTTACGCAAAACAAAGTCCCAGGCTTAGACGAAGTGTTCAGCTCTCGACACCACCTTCAGCACCGCCCGGGTGGGCAGCGGACTCAGTCTCAGGAGATCGGTCAGGCAGAGAGTCCAGCCAGTCATTCACAGCATCCAGCCGATCAAAGAAAAAAGTTCGGTCATTGTACTCAACTCGCAGCCTGGTCGGAAAAAGCATAGCGTAGCGCAACCCCATGTCCCTAAGACGCTTCTTGGCACCACGAAATCCCATCCGCTGCTTCTGGACCTGTTGGGAAAAGTCCGGCTAAAAGTTCACTGTGGCATTCTCAAAGGCCACCGGGCCCTTCACACGTGATGCTTGCAGGATAGCGTCCCGATCCCTATAGTGGAAAAGTTTCGCAACAATAGGCCTCGGCGGGGCACCCGGCTTACCCTGGCCCCCGGAACACGATGTGCACGCTCCACTGTGAAAAATTTACTCAGTCCAGAAGGAGAGAGGTGGTTTTGGATCAGGTCCTCAACTAGGAGATCAACTGAGTGGGGTTCTGGATTCTCCGGAACACCAACCACGCGAACATTACAGCGACGTGCCCTGTTCTCAAAGTCTTCCAAGCGCCGGGTCATGAAATCGTTCACCCTACGGAGATTGCCAATCTCCGTCTGTATCTCCGAGACGTCTTCCGTGAGGCTGGATGACTTGAGGTCCAATGATTTCACCTTCTCATTGGTTTTTGATAGATCGGCTCGAATTAAGTTCACATCAATGGCCACGGTGTCAATTTTGTGGGCCAGGGTTTCATATTGTTGGCCTATCGTCTCCCTCATGCCAGAAATGGCGCCCATGATGTCCTGCAGGGAAGGCTCCGTTGACGTGTCCACGATGTGGTCAGACGCGCTGGGACCGGGCAGGGCAGCTCCGGGGGACCCCTTCGAGTGGGTATAACGGTCCATGACGTTAGATTGGACCGGACCCCCGCGCAGAGGCGTCTTCGTCGTCTCCCGGTCCCCTCTGCCCGCCATTTTGGAGACTGCGTCACAAGGAGATTCACCAGGTCCGACGGACCGGTCACCAGAAAGTGAGGCCTCGGGACCAAAGGGCCGCAACAAGGGTACCACCTGGAGAGAGCCAGCCAAATAGGAGAGTAGGCCAGCCACAGGTCCGACCGCCGTCTCGTGCCCCGGACCTGGCCCTGGCCAGACTCCCTCGCCGATGTCTCAGTCTGAGGCAGAATCGAAACCGAAACTTAAGAGGGGGACCCTCAAGGCCAATCCCCCTACCGTTGTTGTTCAACTCCAAGACGGCCACTGAGCCCTACCCAGTCCCGGGCGCACCGCAAGGGCGGAGCTCAAAAGTTCGAAGCACCGTAACTCCGGCACCCGGTGTCGAAATAAAATTCCAAAAGGTCCAGGTAGATCAGCCCAACGTCCTCTACACAAATCCTCGTAAAAAGTCAGGATTAGTTCAGGATATTACGCCGGGAGTGGCGGGGGTCCGGGGAGCGCTGTGCTCACGCGGCCATCTCGGATGCCCGCCAAGCTCCTCCCAAAAGGCTCATTGTTGTCATGGAGAGGCAGAGGAGAGGCACATTACCACAGGTTGGTAACAACTAGAACCCTATGGGGTCTCTAGTGATCCCAGGGGTGCACCAGTCTCCAGCAAAAAGAAGCACTACGCTGATAACAGGGCTTTGTTCTAAGGGGAAAAAAATGAGCTGCAGTAAGTCGCTCTGTAATAGGACATCGCTTACATCTTTTGTCATTTATATCCTGGCTGGGAGGTATTAAAAGGGAAGGGACTCCAAATAGAGTTCTAAACCCCCACTCCCTCTTCTACTAATCACACTGTGGATACTTTTACACATTAGTAAGGCCTGACTGACCAGAATAGTGTGTTTGGCAATCATGTATTTGATTGCATTTTTTTAACAGGCAACAGAGCTTAACTGCAATTTTTAAATACGTCTAGACATATTTAAATATTGCCAATTTAATTCAATAATTGTGCGAAATTTTGAGGGGGGGGGGAATGATTTTTTTTCCGGGGGGGGGGGGCAATTAAAAAGTTTGAAGACCACTGAACTAGAACATGTTTTGCTTTATTTTTAAGGTTCTGTGAAAGGAGCAATGGCTCATCTAATCACTAGTGTGGCGAAGAAGGCTCGGGGTAAAGAAGATTACAGGTAAGTATTGGGAATTCACAGCTAGCACAAGATTGTGAGCGCTCTCCCCGGAACTCTGACAATCAACACCATCCCCTTCTCCCCTGTTACCATGAAATGGGTAGGTATTTTAACATCAGCAAACCCATCCCCGTCTCCCCTAGTACCCACTGTCACCATGAAAGAGGTAGGTATTTTACCATCAGCAAACCCAGCTTTGTTTGGAATTCTTTGACCCCTTCAGAGCAGAATACAACCTCGAGGCACTTCAAAATGACCTGACAATCATCTAATCTGGACAGCATAAATCTCCCTTCTTGACTGTCAGCTCCTAAAGAAATGTAGTCTGCATTGTGAGCTAAACACATTACGGCTGCTGTTGGCTCACTCACCATGGTTGGGTTTCTTAAAAGGTGCAGCAGTAGATTTCAGTACTAGGGAACGAAGCCTCAGTTGCGGGTCTCTAGACTGCAGTGACAGGTCTCTGGTGTGTTGTCGGTAACAGAATCAAAACTTCCGCGGCCTCGTTTCTCCTGGCAACACTAGCCCCGCCCTTTGACCTTTAATACCGGAAGAATAACATAATTACGTTTTAGGAACGCCCAGCAACCAAATGAAACATAATCAAGCAGCCGTCATCTTAGAATCAGTCAGAACGATTCCGTTCGAAATGCCGCAAAGGTGGTAGGGAAGCAGTTCATTAAAAAAAACTAGCCTGACCCTACAATGTCCGCCGATGAAACCCAATCCCTCCCACATATTTTTCATGGCTGTACCAAACTGGTCGGCACTCCCTGTATGGCGGCCATCTACAGTGTGTGCATTTTCATTTGGCTACAACAAATTCTACAGAAGAACATGAGTCGAGTGCCACCATTTTCAGATTCTAAAAAAGCTACAAGTATAAACTCACGGGAAACTTAAATAATTGTATGATCTTGTTATTCTAGAACGTTAACGAAGCTATAGTATAATTAAGGCGTTCAGTTCACCACTATCGATGCAAAAGTGAAATTCTACTTCTATATTTGTGGAATATCCCGATTTTTGTTGTTCAAACTGTGGTTGTTCTACAGGCAAACGAGAACTTCCAACAACCCCAACGCCAGAACGTTATGAGGATGGCCATTGAACACATTTAGTATGGGGAAGATGATGATTGATGGCCATCTTTCAATGGTGCCGATTGAATGTCATCAATGAGGGAAAAGACCGAAGAAGGCGCGCAATAACTAAAACAACAGAAGCGTAGTATGTGCGCTGCCCTCCAAATCGATTGCTTCAACTAATTAAAAACAATTAGAGTATAATATCTCACTAATGTAGCTGTGGATGCTCAGCCTTTTTAAAATGTATATTCAGCGTTTTCATTACAGTGATGTTATCAAAAGCGACGTGTTGAAACATCCTCGTAGGTCATTGGGGATTGTGGGACAAGAACAATTATTTTTTGTTTTGACTCATTTTCGGTTTGGGGTAGGTTGGTGTTGTTTCCGGTTTCTCTTCGCAGCTGGTTGGGCTTCTTTTTCGCACTGGAGCGATTGGCGGATGTGAATGGGTTTGGGTAGAACAGCTGGCAGTGGGGCTGAACGGGGAACTAATGAGATCTTCGGAGCGGCGCTGAAGGAACCGTAGCTCCGTAGTCACGCCGCGCAGTATAACGGACCAGGTACTACTACCCGTGATCGTGTCTTAATGTCAGGTCTGTTTACTTGCGATTGTAAGATTTCCTCCTCTAGCTTTGTAACAGCTGTGATGGTGACATCGCCGCCTTCCGCTTTCTTCCCCTTGTATTTCATTTTCGTGAATTTCGAATGGAAACTTGTAGAAATGGCGACATTCACTCTTGAGACTTAACGACCCAGTGCCTTTTTTGGTGTTATTTTGGGGTAGTTACTTCTAGGTGTTTAAAGATGCAGCAACATATTATAAAGTGGTTCCCTGAAATGAACAGGTCTCTTGTTGTAAGTGGGAAGATTCTTTATTCATCCATTATATGTACATTCTGTTGAGAAGCATATGCTGCTGAATTCCCCACCAGGAAGGAGCATTATATCTTCCTGCGTAATATCTCACCTGTTGCCTGTAAATCTCATTATATATCTCGTGCCCAATCCTTGTCTCACTCATTACTTTTGATGATTACCCAAGCTAATGTTGGCGTATATAACCCACCCATCTCAAATGTTAAAACGAAACACTAATCATGCTTTCCCATATCTAGTGGATCTGCCCTGAAGTCCATCAGAGGGAGTAGTTGTAGACAAGGAATTATTTTGTTCCAACGACTCTTCAGTAATATCAGTTGCTTTTTTTGACCCTGGATGACACTACTAAAAGTCACAAATGCTCTGTTTTTCTGTATCGCCTCAGACTGCTGAAGATAGGAACTGCCCTTTTACTTCTAATACATTAAAAAGTTTCTCTTAAATGGAAGGAGAATGAAAAACACAGGTAATAAGATTTCCAGTGCTGTATGTCTCTTGGAAGCCACCTTAGGCAGAAATGACTGAGTATGTTTGTCCAAAATCCCCTCTTCTAGAATTTTTCATAAAGAGTTGTTCACATATTAAAGCTCCAAGTTCGCTAGTCCTCCTAGCTGAAGCGACAGGCACTAAAATGCCACCTTTAATGGCAAGTATTTTAAATGAAAAAAAATCAGTGGTTCAAACTACATACCCTGGAGCGCTTTGAAGACTATTGGCAGGTTCCGCAGAGGAACAGTTGGTCTAGAAATAGCAAAACGTTTCATCTGTCTGACCACCAAATAAAAATCCTTGCTAGCACTAACCTATGGTTCTCCAACCACTTGATGACTGTCTACTGAGCCTTTAAAGTAATATTTTAAAATCAGTGATGGTACAATGTAAATGTAAATGTACAGGAATTTATATAGCGCAAATCACCAAGCGGTTTCTAAGCGCTTGCTTAGGGAACCCGTCCTGGTATTCCCCTGTGAGATAACCCCGGCAGGGTATCCGCAAGATGAAAGCCAGGCATCCCGCCGCGAGGGGGCGTTGTGGAGATTAAGCAAGCTATTGCCCAGAGTCGCAGAGTGTGAACCCGTGAATCGAATAGGCACCGGAGCGAGAATTGTCGAGTCCATGGACATTTTAGGACTCAAGACCCCGCCGAGCCGGGAATTGAACCCTGGTCCCGGGCTGACCTCTGCTTCCAGGTCTGCCTCCTCTAACCAGTGAGCCACACTTCTCCACTATGGCCATCAGGGCATGGAATCGACTGCCTTTATGCCCGCTATTGGGGCAGATGCATGGCCAAAAGTGAAGAAGTTATCCAGTTTTTCCGAGATCACCTGAATAGGTTAGAGACAAAGCTAAAATTAACAGAGTGCCTGGTCACACAGGCTCTGGATGCAGTCACTATGGCTCACCTGCACACTCAGCTCACAGAGTATAATGAAGTTGCAGCTAGGAAATTCAAATTCCACGGCAAATATGCAAGAGTGAGAGCTTATGGAGAGGGCGAGAGATCCGACCGGTCCTTAGCTTCTAAAATTGCCCGACCTTGGACTACTGAGAGTGTGGTGGGGATAGCGGACTGACAGGGGCGACAGAATCAAAATACCACATAGGTACTGAGTGCATTTCCGCAATACTACAAAGACTTTATGCCGCCCTGGGGGCAAGGACCCAGGCAATGGTGGGTGACTATATTCAAGACACATTGCTTGGCTGGCTGAGTGACGTCCATCGCCTTTTTCTGGTACAGCCATTTACTGCGGAGGAACTGAGGTAGGTGGTTGGTGCACTCCTCACTGGGGAATCGCCTTGTTCGGAGGGTTTGTCCGCCAAATTTTATAAACTTTATCTTGTTCTGATGGCCCCCTAAGATGTTAGCGGTCTTTGAGGAGGTGCAGACGAGTGGTCTTCTTCCACCATCTATGCAGGAGGCAATGATTATCTCTTTGTTCAAGCCTGATAAACCAGCGTATAAATGTGACTCCTATCAGCCTCTGTCGCTTAGAAATTGAGACACCAGAATTTTAGCAAAATTGGTGGCTAATCAACGGACGCTTCTCCTCTTAGGGCTCATGAGGTCTGATCAGGCCAAATTTGTTGCGGGATGCTCCACTTCCCATAATATACGCACCCTCTTCGCTATAATGCAAGATATTGACCCAGACCTAGATGCTGCTGCCATATTCTTGGATGCCTCGAAGGCTTTTTTGATTCCCAGGAGTGGGGTTATTTATTCACGGTGCTGGATAGGATGGCCATGCACCAGGGTTTGCTGTGTTGGATACAACTACTGTACACTGAGCCTGTAGCACTGATATGTATCAACAAAGCCTATTCGGTCCTTAAGAAAATAACTAGGGCCCGCAACAGGGATGGACCCTATCGCCACTCCTTTTTTCCCCTGGCACTGGAACAGCAAGCTACTAGACTTAAGGCACCATTACCTCATGTACGCTATGCTATACACAAGCATGCCTGTTTTGATTTCTCTGTAGGCATTTCTGATACCCAGGGCATTTAAGTGAACCAGCCCATGTTTGTCTTCTTGTCCAGGCCTCCTCGCTCCTGGTGCAGAGTGGGCATTTCATCGTTGATTCCTGTGCGGCATCTGCGGTATGCCGCGGGCTAGTTACAGTGTCCGTACTGCTTGCACTTGTACATGTAATTTATACGGAGTGCCTACCCCTGATGAAGCACTCATTGGTCTAAAATGCATTAAAACGAGACTTGTTTGACTTTTCGGTCCTTTTTGGAGGTATGGCAAGGAAACTACATGAAAAATGGGGTCTTGCGGCTATAACACGACCGACGCACAGCCACACTTTAAGTACCATCTTACCTCTCGGGGAGAGCAGCTAAGCCATTACACAGCTATATAGATTGCTATATGCCGACTTGGGTAGGACCTTTGACACTCTGCTATGCAGGTGGATGCAGAACTTGGGCCTAGAGCTCACTGGCGTGGAATGGGGCAAAAGTTTGGAACGTCCTACAGCAGTATCCAGAAATCCCAGGCTAAGTCTTGCATAGAGCAAATCTAACTTCCAAATGACTAAATGTAATGACTCGGAGTATGGATATGCAGTGCCCCAGGTGAGGGAAAGGGCTTGCTGACATCTGTCCCATTTTGAGCTTTTGAACTTCAGTGACGGATACACTAGAGGAAACTACTGTCAGGACAGCATTGTTGGTTCCAAAACATTGGCTTTTAGGCCTTTATTCTTAACCATAGAGTGTAACATGATTCCTAGATTCTTAGACCTAACCTTGACTTTGCCCAAAGGTGCACAGCTACAACTTGGAAATGCCTTTTAGGCCACACGCTCAGACGTGGTTGAAAATAGTTATGCAATGGGTCGAGCTTCATCTGCAAACACTGGTATTTGATAATTGCATGCAACTAAGTAACCGTGAGCATACTCAGCAAAAGGATAGGATAGGATGAGGATTTATAAAGCACACTAAAACCCGAAGTTGCTAAGGTGCTGGGCGGTAGAGAGAAAGAGAGGAGAAAGACGGGCTGCTGACTAAACTGAAAAAAGCCAAGTCTTCAGCTCTATTTTGAACACCGGAAGCGATTCTTCCTGGGAAATCGAGGAAGGTAGTGTAATCCAAAGTTGTGTGACCGCCACCGAGAAGGTCCCACCTGGCTTTGCGGACTCTGGGGATGATCAATTTTCTCTGGGAGGAAGATCTCAAAGCCCTCCCAGGCATGTACCATTTAAACATGGATTTAAGCTGCTGTGAACCTTTAATATGCAGGGCCTTTTAACCATGCACAGGGCTTTGAAAAAGATTTGCTTTCTTAATAGGGAGCCAGTGTAGAGGCGAAGCCCTTCCTTTGCTGAGTGCCGTTTAGGGATAATAAGGATCTGCCTGGCAGCCACGTTTGGGAGGGTTTCTTAGAGAAATTTCGGGACGCTCCCACCTCAGACGATTCTTGAGCAATAGATGAAGACTCTGCATCCCGTAGTCAAATGTGCTGTAATGTGTTGTCATTATTGCTCACGTTAATTTGTGATTTAGTTTCTTCCCATTATTGCATTATATCCTCCTGCTAACCGCTTGTGGATAGCCTTATCTCCCTATACAGTCACCCACTCAAATTCTCTACTTAAAGTTGTTTATCGTAAGTGCATCCCAAAAACTGTATTTGAGGACATTTATACCCTTTTTTTCTACTGTATCTTTCATGGTGTTAATGTATTTGATTTGTCATTGTTAAGCATAGATACTCTATATGCAGATAACATGGTCATGCATGTAAGGGAGCTTCAGAAAAGCCTTGATGTACTTTTCCTAGAAAACACGTGCTTTGGCTTGCTGTTGGGGGTTAATATCAACTGGGTAAAATCTCTATCCGCCCAGGCTTTGTGCCTAAATTTCCATTAAAGTGGTGTGAGGGCTCCCTAAAATACTTGGAGATATGGGTGCATAGAGACCCTGAGGAGGTGATCAGTGAAAACTACGGGGTCGCTATTGCTTGAATAACAGAGCAAATAACTCACTGGATATTCCTACCCTTCTCCCTGGCTGGTCGGGTACGCCGCAGGGAAATGGTTAATTTGCTGTAGATGTTGTTTCTCCTTAAACATATTCCACTGCCACTCAAAAAGGCCCTTTTTAGCTTCTTTTCGATCAGCAATGGATAGAGTGGTATGACCTGTAAGTAGTTTAGGATTAATTGGGAGACCCTTACGCTACCATTCTGTTTGGGTGGGTTTGCGCACCAAATCTCTAGCTCTACTATCTGTGCATGCAGGCGCACTTTGCCCATGGCTTGAACCGGCCAGCCCCATTCTTGCCTCATTTGGTGGTTGAGATGGATAGTATGTCCCTGACTCCTCCATCTTCCTTCTTGGGAGGATTGGTGCCTTTTACTCGAAGAGATGTTGAGTTATTTGGTCAAAGCGTGAGATAAGCTTAGCAAAAAGGTGGGACCAGGCTATGTTTATTCGTCTCCGCTTCCCCAGGAATGTCACCCTTTGCTGCCTAGTAATCTTGAATCTGATGCTCGTAGAAGCTTCTAGACTCTAAGCCTGCTAACCTTGGGAGACCTATATAGAAAGGGTTTGTTTTTCCCACTGGCAGAGTATAGGGAAGACTCGAGATGCACTGCGTTGTACACGATTCTCCACTTTCAGCTATGAAGTAGTTGTTGGCTGTCGTTTACACAGTTCCAGCAGGAGCCAGTTCGTCTAGCACCTCTGCAGATCTCTTGATCACGATGTCCACTAAATATCTAAGAACTCTGCTGTTTAATGCCTCTCCGAGTGGACGGTGGCTCCTGTGAGATAGCACGCATGGATTGGGAGCGGGAACTGATGCAGGAGCTGGGTAATGATCTCTGGACTTAGGTCTGCCCGTAAGACAGGCATGGTGTCCTCTAGTAGCCACTTACACATTATCTATTATAAATTCTTGCAAAAAGCATATTATGCACCAGTCTTTCTTCACAGGTTTGGTCTGCGAGAGGATGCAAATTTTGGCAGATGTGGTCAACTAGAGGCAGGGTTTCTTTACTCAGCCTGGTCATGTGGAGCAGTCTGAGTTTTGGACTGAAGGGATGGATACACTGTTGGAGATGTGGACTGCAGAGTACCGATGGCTCCCACTGTTGCGCTTTTGAGTGACTTGGATACCCCCATGCACGATTTACAGCGCTGGCCCTCTTACAGGCAAAGAGGCAGGTGGCATGCCGATGGGGCAGAGGGCAGCGCCCAAACATAAGCATTGGCTAAGAGATGCTTTATTGTAATAAGAAGCTTGAGCTTTACTCAGACTTACTACCAGATGTCCCTCGACCGTGTAGTATTTGGGCTCTGCGTAGAACATGCCTGATTGCCCATAATGTGGAAGTAGAGAACAAGGTCTCTGGCGCTATAGAGGCAGGTGAAGGGGCTGAGGGTGAGGCACATGATGGCGAATGGCAGTGATGCTTCGTGTAGCATGAGGGCAATACCTGTGGATGCATACAGGTTCGCCGGGGCCCTGATGTGGTTGGTGGCACAGGTGCTCAATGGATAGGCTAGTGGTAGATGTTGCTGGGAAGTGTGCGCTGCACATGATCACGCTGACTCTACTGACTAAGTTTGCTTGTGCCTTTTACAAAGTGGATTTACTTCTCCCCTCCCACCCCCCATGACTTTACATGTAGGATGCAATGTTTAAAACATTTCATACGCATCTCTTCAAGTTATGCTATTATGGGCAGTGTGTTACTGCTCTGCTGTAATGTAAACTTCATAACTTTTTTTCAAAAAGTAATAGCCACCAACTATTTTTAGAACCCATCCAACAAGAACTGCTGTATTGGAAAAAAAATTGTGCTCTACTGGTGACAGAGGTCTAGAGAAACACCATTCTCCAAAATTCCTTTAATGCTTGGAGTAGGACATCTGGAACCCTTAATTATCTCTGCTAAGTGTTCTGGTCCCTGTCTCCTTAGAAACCCACCCTTTCAATATAATACCTACAGAGCCAGCTTCTGAAGAGAGAGATTCCTCAGCAACCTGAGAGGATGGGGAGACAAAGGAATACTCCACGGTGGGCAAAAGGCCCATGGCCATGGAAGATGAAACCAAGAGCAACAGGTCCCAAATCGTTATTACCGCTATCGCCTCTGCTGCTACCCTCTGAACATTTATGAGCGGAGAAGAGATTAGCGAAATAGGTGTAAATGCCTATAGTAGATCAGGAGAGCAAGATAAAGACCGAGCCATCTACTCCACATGCCTCTGGAACCTTGTATCAAGAGAAAAGCCTCAGAAGCTGAGTGTTTTCTTGGGAGGCAGACAGGTGAAGAGTTCTCTGAATTTCTGGTCTATTTTGGCAAAAGAAACTTGAGGACTGAGTGAGAAGAGTCTGTGGTGACGTAAAGACTCGGCTTAATTTGTTTGCCACTACATTCTCCTTCCTAGTGATGTGAATTGCCTTCAAAGAAATACTGCTCTCTGCCCAACCCCCAGTCATCAATGCTACTAGATCCAGCGGTGGACTGCATTCCCACTTGTCTGTTTATAAATGACACTGCTGTCATGTTGTGTGTAAGAATGTTTGCATGAGGTTTGATAATATCCTTCTTGAAGTGTATCGGCACTTGAAAAATTGTGCATAATTCTCTCAAGTTCAAGGACTTCAGTCTATCCACCTTCACTAAGCCTTCTTGCTAACATTGTTGGTCCCCATCATCTGAAGCCGGCATCTGTTGTTATTACCATCTCTGGAGGAGACTGTAAGGGAAACCTCTTTCTCAAGGACCGTGGCTTTAGCCATCATTTTAGCTGCGTCTAGTAAAATCTGTTTAAGGAATCTACTGGGAAGAGGTAATGGGCCGCGGCCAGGGCGATGGACGCTGGGGATCACGGTTCGATCCCTGGCTCCGGCGGCAGGGGTCTGCCCAGCACCATGCGACTCTGGGCAGTAGCTCGCTTAATCTTCCCAACGGCCCCCAGCGCCGAGATACCCCTTCAGGGGTGATTCGTACGCTATACAAGAACAGGATTTACATTTACGTCTCTTTATCGTTTGAAGCCGGTCTCCAGTATTTTGCTATTTGCAACCAGAGTATTCTCATATGAAGTCCTACCCATCGTCCTAGGATTGCACAAGACTCCATGTGTCCCTTCACTTTCAGCCACAATTTTGCTTATGCTCTTGCTTGGAATAACAAAGAGATGAGCAATACTGTTAGTCTTGTCGCTCTTGTACACTCCTCTCATATCCATAATCAATATGAACTGTCCCGAAGTTTTGGGAACTAAAAACATGATTGAATACACTCCATTGCCTCTCTCCTCCCATGCCACAGAAATGAAAGCTCTTTTCACAATTGGGTCTTGGAGTGCTGCCCTAATGCCTCTTCTTGATTAAGTCTCGAAGATTTGGCATAGGAAGGATACCTGCCTCTAGTGGAGTTTCCAAAAACTCTATTTCGGATACTTCCCTCACTACCTAGTGAACCCAGGCATTGGATGTAGGTACCTCTCACACTGCTTGGAATGATCTTACTCTTTCTTGGAATTATATTACTCTTCCTCCCACTGGAACACTGGCTGGTTTCTTCTGAGAGTCCTGGCACACATCTCCTTTGAAACATGTCCCTCTCAATCTCCAAACCAACAAAGTCAGCCTCTGAAGAGGTAGTCACCCCCATGGCATAGTCGGGAATGCTGATTTATGGAGAGAGACCAGGACTTCCCTTTTTGATCTCCTTGATAACTTTGCCTATTTCCGTGCTATTTAAAACTGTTATTGCTGACCAGTCCCTTTTTGTCAGCTGGCGAAAAGAAGTCTTTTATGAGGAACAAATCCCCAAACCAGCTATACCAGCATTCTGGAGAAACAATAAGGAATGTTTCTTCCCTTTGAAGACCCTGTGTAATTTTCCATCGAAATCTGACCCAAATAATCTTCCATCAAAGCCACTGATTTTTGCACTGCGTTTATATTCAATTCTTTGTAGATATAGTTGCTCCTTCCCCCAACGCTTACACTCTTACTATATCAAAAGAATATCAAATAAAACTATACTTGCTACTCCATTGCCTCTAGACTCTTGACCGTCTTTAACAACTTTAAAGATCTTCTTAATGTCTGTGTGATCATTGACTATGTAGGGTCCATGTATATCACAGCACATCGCTAAATGAGCTACTGCGAATGAGTTTTTTGATTCATCAGAGCACAGCAGGAATAAAGTGCAAATTAACCTAGATCACTACTTCACTGTATCTTTGCTTTGCATTTTTTTAGCGCTGTGTGGTCATCCAATTTCAATAGATTAATCCTGGGACTCTACATTGTGGGACAATGATGCAGCAACATCAGCAGTTGAAGTGCATAAAAAAAAGTATGGGATCTGTGATCCTGAGAGAAGTAGGGGCGGGCTCAGGGACATGGCTAAAAAGTGCAACCTATTCTGCAACTATTTTGGTGGACTGTCACCTTCAGATGAATACATATTAAATAATATGCTCCCACCTTAAATGAAAATTAAATGACAGTTAAAGTACTCTGAGCGAAATGCACTCCTATATAATGACAGCTTAGTTGGTTAATGTGATCACTGCAGATGTGTTTGTGTGTAACCAGTCAGTTACAGAACTGGATCCTCATTGGCACAGTGAGAATAGTGACGTACTTAAAGTGCTACGAGACTCCACCCTCAAACTGCAAAAATATGTAAGTAATTATTTTTTAATTGTATTACACCGAGTAAGGTTAGGCTGCCCCAAAAAATTGAAAGCAAGTTAGTGTTTCAAATATAAGAACTCCTTTCAAAACATATTTTTAGTAATAAGGAATGAGATTGTACTTAGTGCTGCCTTTTCATAGGTTTCATTAGGACACACTCCAGATCTCCGCTTTTAACACCCCTACATTACAAGAAGAATACATATTTGCCAACACGAAGCCTCAAGTGACTCCACCAATGAAGCCCTTACACTGGCTCCAAAGCAGCATATAGATTTGCTGATTAGCCAGTTGTACAAATTCACATTTATGTCAGAGAGCAGGTTCCATGGCGAGAGGGCTTCTTTCTTCTTTTGCTCTTTTTCTGTTCCTCGGCTTTGCAGTACAGATCCCTTCCCTTTCAGCCAGAGGCACCTCAAGGCCTTCATTAACCATTCAGGAACGGTTGTCATCCCATTAAAACATTTTTTTTTTTATTAAATGATTGGAACTTTTTCCCAATAAATCTAACTCACTGAGCAACATAATTCGTGCAACAAAGATGTACCGCTCTTCCTCTTTCAAAGCACATACTCTATCCCTCGTCTTTTTACTACTATCTCTTTCCTTTCGCCCTTTTTCCTTTCACTTCTCTTTCACTCGTTCCACCTTTCATCTCTCCTCAGCAAAAGTATCAGCACGCTACTTTACACGCGCGGTGTACTCTCTTTGCTACAATACTTTTACCAAACGGTAACTCATTGTAAAGGCCAGCATTTGTAAAGCGCACAGCTACCTCCGGAGAGGTGTCCCGGCGCTGGGGGCCGTCTGGAAGATTACGCAAGCTATTGCCCAGAGTCACATGGTGCTGGGCTAACCTGCCGCCGGAGCCGAGGATCGAACTGTAAACCCTCTGGTCCGGAGCCAGGCACCCTGGCCGCTGCGCCACACCTCTTCCACACTCATTCTGCACATAGTTACTTGTACTATTGCTTGTTGCTGTAGGGCTCGAAAAATTCACTTGACCGCTCGTATTTGCAAGTTAGATTAATTCAGGACGAGCTATTTTTAGGTTCTACTCGCCCTTTCTGGCAAGTAGAAAGACAAACGGACATTTGACCTCTGCCTCTGAAAGCACAGGGTCAGACTGATTTGCATATAGCCATGTCTGAACTGGGGTGGCAGAGAGGGCTAAAGAACGGTGATGGATTAAACCCAGATCTTTTGACTGGGTGTGAGTGTTTGATTGGTTCAGATGCTCTGTCCATCACCACCCCCTTTTGTACCGCTTTGGCCGCCATAAGTGTGGCAGGGTGTGCTCAGACGTGAGTCCCTTGTTCACTTTGCCACTGGATTCAAGCAAGCCGGGCTGAAGGAGGCTGCAATGCCAGAAACCGGTCCTCGGAAGCTTGTTTCCGGTCCAGGGAAGGCATGGCTTGGCAGTTCGGGCTGGACTTTTCCCATGAGGCACAGGGTCAGACTGATTTGCATATAGCCATGTCTGAACTGGGGTGGCAGAGTGGGCTAAAGAACGGTGATGGATTAAACCCAGATCTTTTGACTGGGTGTGAGTGTTTGATTGGTTCAGATGCTCCGTCCATCACCACCCCCTTTTGTACAGCCTTTGTTGAGCCATAGTAGTTTTCCTCCCCTTCCTTGTATATGCTCATACATTTACTTGGTCTCAGTCCGGCACTCTGTCCACTACAGTGGTTTCCGTCTCCCAGTCTGTGCTGGGTATTACTCTAGTGTCAGATAGTGAGGCAATTGCTTACTATTTGTTCTCGCCCTTTCTTTCTCCCCTCAGTCTTATTTAGTCAAATGTGCACCAGCTCTTGGCATACGCTTTCGAACTATCACCTGCACTATCACTCTGGAGTTTGATTGCACAATAATGAATTGATCAGTAAGCAATTCTGGCTGATGTCTGTCGGGCATTGACTTGCTATGTTCTTGGAATTGTCTGAAAACACCAAAAACATTATAAGAACAAGCAAACCGAAAAAAGCAAAGCACAAAAATTGCTTGATTTTATTTATTTTCTGCTGAAGTTGTAAATAGGCAGGTAGAAAACAATGTGTTTCTCCAATTGATCTTAAGTCAGGGAGGAGAAATTAAGTAAAAGTTGGAAGATGAGATGAAAATGGCAAAATGGCCCATAGGTGTTAAAAAAATAGTATTGGGGAAGCCAACTAGGCATTGGACACGAAGCCTATTGGCTTTGACAGTGGCGATTTTTTTGCGGGGATTTAAATAGCAACATTGAATGTGTGTGTATCTTCAGCAACCACCTTGAGATGGGCTTCTGCATCATAAAATGCATTCAGAGATATCCACTGCAGATAAACTAATCCACAACAGCCATCTTTGAATGTTTTTTATGTTTTTACAATCCCATTCAAATATGGCCATTGTAGATATTCTCACATCCATTGCGACAATCTTTGAATAAGATTTGTTAAAATAAAACGTAGCACATTCAGAAATGCCTGACCAGCATGCACACATGTGAGCGGCCTTTGTGGAATGGTCAGAAAAACATTTTACGATGGCCACCCTCCAATATTGCAGCAGCAGAAATGTAAAATTAAAAACTACGGGGACAAGAGAATGCTCGGTTTAAAAGGAAGTTAAGATTGGGGTGAGAAGAATGGCAGCCGGGAGAGAGGGAGGAACACGAAATGATCCCTCCAGTGCACAACAAAAGATCAATGTCTGGCATCCACAGTGGAAGTACTCATCATTCAATCTAAACACTGACACCAAACTGCTCCTGGGTGGGCCAAGCACAAGACTATTGAGGAAAGCCATCAAATCAGGTACAGGGTAGTGAGACCGAAAACAAATCTATCCAGTCATGCGCAAGGGACTGACCCAAAACCTACTTAGTATATGCAGCACCACTGAAATTATGCAGCAGGGTCACCCCAAACTATGCGGCAAGGTCAACTAAATTATATGGCAAGAAAGTGACAGTAACTGGGCATAATGCAGCACATTTTGTGATAGTATTACCTTTTCAGTTAGCCATTTATAGGTCTCCCCTAAGCAGCGCGCATGCGCTGCTCTAGGAGGGCCTTTAGCCATCGGTCGCCACTTTTCAAGCACTGCACTCTTGCTTGTGGCGGCATCCACCTTGCAGGAGTGAGCAGCGGCGTGCCACAAGCACGAGTGCAGTGCTTGTAAAGTGAAGTCTGCTCGCGCACACGCGCACCACTCCCGGGCTTGTTTACATTTATTGTTTTCATGCACATCTATGCAGTCGGCTTCAACCCACAGAGCTATCTAGCCGGTCCTGTGGCGTCTTCTCCGAATCTTGGCTGGCAGCCAATCTCTCTGTATCACCGGTTTGTTATTAAGCCTCATGGTTTAAAGCGCATTATGGGCAACCGTCTCCTTGAGGGGCCATCAGTCGTTCCCTGGAAGTAATAAATGTCACTTAGGAAATCCATTTATTTTCCCTGAGAGGAGCAGCTCTCTGCGGTTTCGAAGAGTATTGCTTGGTTTTCTGGAGGTTTCTGGCAGGCTCTGTTGCTCACAAGCACCCCGGGTTACTTTACGTTAACTTCCAGGAGTTCTGCATTGAGCTGTGCCTTGGTAAATGATGCGCGCGTCCCATTCTTGGTGGTGCTTACGCTGGGCTGCTTGAGCCTTTAGGGTTTTACATCCAGGCTGCTTGTGTGCTTGGCTAGAGAATGGGTAATGTTTGTTTTGGTTGGAGTGCGTAACACGCAGCTGAATACCTCAAATTGACGACATCCTTTCACTACAGAATAACCATCACAGGGCGATCTTCCAAAACATGACAGAACAGCAATGAGCATACTGGAACCCAAAAGCAAATTGCGTACAGCCCACAGCCTTTCCTCAGCGACCAGCACCAGTGAGAAGATAGTCAACGTTCACTTGAAAAAAATGTAATCTTCAGTAGCATCAGTGGCAGGTGGTCTTTGAGGTTCTCGTGTTTTTACAGCCTTTATGGTACTCGTACTGTGCCAGTGAATGCTCTTGCAGTACTCCTAGTTGGTCAGTAGAGTTTATAGTGCTTTGAATCCCTGGTTTGTACGCTGGGCTGGTTGAGCCTTTAGGGTTTTACATCCAGGCTGCGCATGTGCTTGGCTAGAGAATGTGTAATGTTTGTTTTGGTTGTAGTGCGTAACGCATGGCAGAATACCTCAAATTGACGACATCCTTTCACAACAGAATAACCGTCACAGGGCAATCTTCCAAAACATGACAGAACAGCAATGAGCATAATGCACCCCAAAAGCAAATTGCATGCAACCCACAGACTTTCTTCAGCGACCAGCACCAGTGAGAAGATAGTCAACGTTCACTTGAAAAAAATGTAATCTTCAGTAGCATCAGTGGCAGGTGGCCTTTGAGGTTCTCGTGTTTTTACAGCCTTTATGGTACTCGTACTGTGCCAGTGAAGGCTCTTGCAGTACTCCTAGCTGGTCAGTAGAGTTTATAGTGCTTTGAATCCCTGGTTTGATGGCTGATCCTCACATTTGTGTGGTTGAGTCTATTGCCATTTTGCATCCACTTAGGTGGGGTCTGAGTGGCTTTACAACCTCAAGGTGCTCACACTTGCTACAAAGATTTTTTCTCTAGATCCGAGAATCAACATGGCGGGAATCCTGTTTGTAACTAGATTACTAGTGCGTGCACGTTCAGTGTTATGCACCCAGCCTTAGGTTGAGAACCATACACACGCGTTTCCCTATATTAGCCTCGTGCTGCCTCTTACCGTCTGCTATACTCCTTTGAAATATTGAGGTAATACAACCCATTAATATGTATTTTTGTGTTGTAATAGTACAACGGTGACTTGTTCCTTACATTTTACATTTAATGTGCTATGCTGCGGAGTTCTTTTCTTGGTGTGGTAAGTTGTGTGTTGGAAGTTTGCCGATCCTGGTGTTTAGAAGTGCATGTTTTTTGCAGTCAGCACCCAAAACTACACTTCATAATAACATGTTGACACTAAAAGTGCCTGAAGTGAGTGCTAAATGTCTTTACCACAATCCAGGATCAGAAACACAGGAACTTCACCCGAAATCGATGCGGGCAGGGGAAGACGATTATCTTGTGTCTACAGACTTACGAGGGCAGTGTTGCTTGAGGCAAAGAGACATAACATAAACCTCTGTTTGTGGAGTGTGCATTCTCCATCGAGGACCCTCTTGGCGCTATTCACAGATAACCAATGTTTCATGTTTGCCAACTCAATTAACTAATTACATCTACTGCTGAAGAATGAAAAGGTGGTGTTATCCGATGGGTTTGAACCACGATTTTGAGGTTTAACACAGATCCCGGCAGTGGCTGCAATAAGCCAACTGATATACCTCCAGCGGTAAGCGATTATTTATTATGAGAGACCGACTTTTTGGAAGTGGCTGAATATCATTTCTGTGGTGAATGGGAAGGGGGAAGAACAATTGTTCATGTACCGAGCATGACTTTTGGTGCATTGTGAGAGTGTCACCCATCGAGTTCACTGCAGCGGAGCTGCTGTGCATGTTTGACTGCCCTTAGCTACTGGCATGTTGCAATGTCCCCTTGTCCACGTAGTATAACAGTTAGAAGTTTACGTTTTTGCTCTGACCTTCACTTGTAATTGTGTGCCCATGACATCTGTGCGTACTGCAATATTTATGTGTAGTGTACTGCACAGTTATGTTCGTCACAAGAGGTCTGGTGTATGTTCCTTCCTCTAACTCACTAACTCACTCACTCACTAACTTGCTCTCTCACTAACTCTCTCACTACTAACTCACTTAAAAAAACAAATTCTAACTATCTCTCACGAACTCTCTCTCTCCAAACTAACTCTCTCTCTCTCATGGTCTCTCTCTCTCTCTCTCTCTCAATAACTAGCTCTCTAACTCTCTCTCTCTCTCTCTCTCTCTCACTAAATAACTCTCTCACTAATTAACTCTCTAACTCTCTCACTGAATAACTTTCTCACTAAGTCACTCACTCACTAACTTACTAACCCTCTCACTGTCTCACTAACTTACTAACCAACTCTATCATTAACAAACTAACTAACTCGCTAACTATCTCACTAACTGTTACACAGGTACTATTTCCCAAGCTTCAGCCTCCTGTTATTTATGCCCCCCATAACAAAAAAACATAAGCAAGCATTGGCACTCGCAGAAACAAGTTGCCAGCATTTAAAGAACAAAATTAGATCAAAACATTATTTATAGGTAATACATTTTTTAACATAGTCTTTTACTTGTACGTAATGCTTTCTTGGTCATATATAAGGTAGCAAAAATTCTTTAAACGCCATTCTACAAACTGTTTAGCACATCTTCAAAACATAGGCAAAGCCAATATCTCTGACTAAACACTTATAAGGTCCCAAAGGCGAGACCTATTGGCTATGCCAATGCTTGTTACATATGCTAACACTATCTGAGCAAAGGTTTCATCTCACTAGTACCAGTTTAACAGCCAAATTCAGCAATAAGCAACAGAAAGGTGATCAGTCAACCTTTGCAAATGATCTTCCACTTCGTAGCAACACAGGTAGCCGCATTTTTAGTAACGTTAGATCATCTGAGCTAAAACCTGTAGATGATGAAGAATATGATGGTGTATTGGCAAAATGCGCAAAAATCTATATTTAAACTGAAAACCCTGCAGATGCGAAATTTGCCTAGTTCTAGTGTCACAGGGTATGGAAAAACCAGGTCTTGCCAAAAGACAGCTAAAGCTGTGTGTAGCAGAGACCAAAAAGGAAGAAAGTGTACTGTGTAGGTTTAGAGAGAAGTCTTATCCTCCCTTCGAACAACTCGTTAAAGTTAAGATCCTTGGAAAACATGCTTAACCTGCTTACCTCACTGAAAGTAGATAATTAAAATAAATAGCAGTTCAAAGGAAAACATACATGTAGGTGGTGGAGCAGGTCGGTCACTGAAGGAGCCGTGTCTAGCTCTAGCCACTGGTTGTTGAATGGTTGTATGAAATTCCCTGCAGAAAGGACAATATTGTGGCAGAGGAGAGCCACAATCTGGTACAATTAAAGACAACACTGTCTGCAGTGGGTGCTATGTCTGAAGTCGCCTATATCTTCTCCTTCTTGTGTAGAGTAGCCCATGGGACTGAAGGCTGCTGCAAGAAATGAGTAACCCTTAGTCTGCAGCCCCACTAGAAACATTCTGTACTGGGCGAGACATAGGGATAGATCAAGATACCTGGAAATTACTTGGGCTGAAGTGCTGCCTGATGTCTCTGTAGCATTCAAAATGGATAGGAGGCAACACTAAGGGGCAGCAGAAGCTTGTGTGGGACTAGTTTGATCCAGACTGCCTACCAGACTGAGTCCAGTCCAAGAGATTTTACTTAGGATTTCGGTAAAAGAGCATCCGTAAAATAATATAGTATAAATACAAGTTACTCACCAAGATGCAAAAATCAAAAACGATATGTAGAAGATTCCATATTGTATTAAATGCTGATGTTAAATGTTTCATTTGGCCCAAGTCAAAGAAGTTATTAATCATTGAAGGTATTATGTGCCAAACCTAACATGGACACCGTGTGCAGGAGCTGCCCAAGGCAAGGTGTAACCTAGTCACGTAGTTCAGTCACAAAACTCCTCTACTTGGGAAACCGGATGCTACCAAAGCTGGGAGACTGGATAGAAATAATTGCAGCTTGTCCCATTTTTTCAACCCACGCTGGTTTCAAAAGAGATGTAGTCAAACCCCCACAATAAATGACATCCAGGCCGCATGCGAGCTCCCTGGCAGAGAAGTTATGCTTCTCCTGAGAGCAAGATTATATCAGTGGAGGAGAAAGTCAGGAACTTGGGCAGTATTCTGTCAAAGAGTGATGCTGTGAGACAAGCAACCGACTGCAATGTGAAACGGCTGGAACATCAATCGTAAGAAACCTGCCAGACCCAAAATTATTTAAACACGATTGAAGGAGAGTGCAGCATTTAGGATCTGTTCATTGGAACCCAAGGCAGAATCATTGGGGAATGGAATTGAAACTTCAAATATTGAGGCCTTGAGAGCTCACAAAATGGGAGGAAAAACCTGAAGAACAAAGTGGAGAAAAAATGTAAAGTCAAAATTGTCTCATGAAAGTACACCTTCTTGAGGCAACCACCAAAGGTATCAGAGGTGATAAACAAGGAGAGGGGACAGCACAGTGTTTGTACTCTGGGCATAAGGGATGCATGAGGGAGGGCAGACTGGCCTCTGTAGGGGATACTTTTTTACTGAAATCTGCTAGGAGCACATGGAACCGGCCATCTTTTATGTGGTATCCTCCCAGATCTTTGCCTTTTCCTGTTCAACTTGTTTTTGCTGACCATAGTGCCCTGCACACTTTACTACTGCTAACCAGTGGTTATGTCCTGTGCTCTTCTCTCTAAACATGTTAGAATTTGCATACCGCTAATGGGCTCATTCAGCTTTCTTGTAAGTCCCGAGTATGTGGTACCACATGTGCCCAGGGCCAGTAATATGAACGCCTCAAGTCAGCTGCAGCCCTTATTGTGGCACCGACTGAAGTTGCATTGTAAAACATGTCACCAGGCTGCTACTGCAGCCTCGGTTTGCAGTTTTAAACTGCCATTTCCACCCAGCAAAATAAACCTTATGCCAGGCCTAAACCTTCCTTTTGAATACATACCAGTCACGCCTAAGGTAGGCCCTAAATGCCCATAGGGCAGGTTGCATGGTATTTAAAAAGTAGGGCAAGTATATTTGGTTTTTATGTTATGTTATATTGCATTTGTAGCGCGCACTGTTACTCTAGAGTGTCCTGGCGCGAGGGAGAGCAAAGGTAGGAGCAGGAATCGAATTAGCAAATCATGCTGAACAGGTGTGTTTTTAGATGCTTCTTAAAGAGCTGAAACTCCGAGATGTGTTGGAGATCAGCAGGTAGCGTATTCCAAGCCTCAGCAGCCTTGACAGAGATAGACTTGCCCCCCAGTCGCACTCTGCGGAAGCGGGGAACGACCATCCGGCGTTGTACCGCTGAGCGCAGAGGGCGCTTTGGCACATAGAAGGCGAAATGCTTCCTAAGATAGATGGGGCCCAGACCGTGAAGAGCTCTATGGGCCAGAGTAATCACTTTAAACTGCACCCTCTGGGCTACCGGAAGCCAGTGTAATTCACGTAGATACTGTCACGCACTGGATCTCGCTGGGGCATTGAAGAGAAGCCTGGCTGCGCCGTTCTGAATAATTTGGAGCCTGCGCAGCAAATAACCCGGCAACCCAAGGAACAGCGCATTAGCGTAATCCAGTCTAGACAGGATCAAAGCGCGGGTGACCGTCTCTTTGGCTGCTCTCGGGAGAAAAGGAAACATTTTCCTAAGTGTTTTGAGAGTGCCAAAGCAGACCCCGTCAGTTTTTTTATATGGTTGCTAAATCGAAGGTCCTCGCTAAACCAGATACCCAGATTATTTGCTGGCCCTGCTTCGGACACTGGGCAGGGGAAGCCCGGAGGCCACACACAGGTTCTGAAGTCGTCCGGAAACTGGCCGTAGAGAAGGACCTCCGACTTATCCTCATTACATTTGAGGGAAGCCCGGGCCAGCCATTGAATTACTGAGGCTAGACACGTCTGAGCAGTATCAGTATTCAAGTCAGAGCCACCCCAGGTAAAGAGCAGCTGCGTATAATCTGCGTACGCAATCACTTTAGCGCCCAACTCTTCTGCCAGGTAGGCTAGCAGCGTCAAGTAGATATTAAAAAGGAGGGGGCCGAGGGTTGAACCCTGTGGCACCCTGGTAGCCAAATTCCTGACAGAGGAGGTGCAAGAGGCCATACAGACCTGTTGTGAGCGGGAATCCAGAAAAGATTTAATCCATTTCCAGACCAGGCCAGAAATCCCTACAGCAGAAAGCATGTCCAGGAGCCGCTGGTGGGGCACCGTGTCGAAGGTGGCAGAGAGGTCAAGTAAGATCAGGGCTGCCCTGCCGCCCGCATCTAGACACTCTCTGATGGTCTCAGACATCTCAACCAAGGCAGTCTCCGTACTGTAGGAAGATCTAAACCCTGACTGGGCTGGGTGGAGTGCTCCTGATGTTTCCATGAACGCCTCAAGCTGCCGGAAGACCACTTTCTCACATATTTTAGCGAATGCAGAAAGAAGAGAGATGGGCCGATAGTTAGCCGGCCGCAGAGGGTCCAGTGTCGGTTTCTTCAGGAGGGGGGGGGGGGGAGTAGTTTAGCACGCTTCCATTGAACAGAAACGTAGCCAGACCGAAGGGACAGATTAACCATATCCACTACTGCTGGACAAACTACTTCTGCTACACCAGCTAAGACCCGTGCTGGGCAGGGGTCAGCTAGAGAGCCAGACTTCAGAGACCTCAAGAGGGCCAGCACGTCAGCCTCAGTAGTGGGCAGAACTGAGGAGAACAGGGCAGGTCCTACTGGGAGGTTTGAAGAGGGTTCAGTAGAAGGAGTCTCAGTGTGCCTAGAAGCAGGGCCAACATTCTTGAATCTTAGCAATTTTATCAATGAAAAAAGAGGAGAGCTCCTCGCACAACTCGTTCGATACAGGTAGCGCGCTTTGTTTCCGCACAGGGGAAAGGAAACTCCGGACAATCGCAAAGATCTCCTTGCTATTATTCCGAGCCAACATAATCCTCCCAGCAAAGTAGTCACTCTTCGCCTTTCTAATAGCCGTGTAGTATTCTCTCTGGGCTAGTCGTAGGGTCGCCTTTGCTCTCATACAGTAGTTCTGACACCAGCAGAGCTCCAACCTCTTACAACCCTGTTTCAGATGCCTAAGAATGGAGGAATACTGTGGAAAAGTCAGCCCATAACTCTCCTGATGCCCAGGCTGCTGGCACAGGACGCCTCTTAGTTCCCATCTTGAACAATTACCAAATAAAGAGACGGGCGCTGGAAGCAGGAAAACAAGAACAGAGTTTTATTTCTCATGAGGAGAGCCTGTCATGTCGGTCACTCGCATAGTGTCTTCAGGAGGTGCTCTAACAAATTTCTCTGAGGCTTCGTCTTTTATACACAGGTTTATGGTGCACAAACATCCTTCATTACAATCAAGACATTGTGAGGTATGAAGATGACATCCCCGGTACCCCCCCCCCCCCGCCGCCCCCCCCCCCAGTTCCGGCCCATTTCAACACATGGCTACAGTAGTGGCCTTTACCCCTCATACAATAGGAGGGGGGCTATCACGCCGCTGAGTGTTCTGTCGATTCCTTTGGAATGTGTGCGCCTGATCGAATCTCAGGGGGTGGGGAGGTCATGATCAATAGTAGCTCCCTTTGAAGAGGGGCGAGTGCATACAGTAGTGGGCAATAAACTGTATCCTCAGGCTAAGGGATGACCAGCGGTCCGTGCAGACAATCAGGCTCAGAGGAAGGGGTCATCAAAGGAGGGGTATTCATGGAAGAAAAGGAGGTGTTGGTCAGGCGCGGGGTGTGATTCTCAGAGCCAGGGTCATGCGGAAGGGGAAGGGTTCATGACTTGTGCATGTGAGAGTGGGGGCGGTCGGGGTGCATGGGGGATGCTTGCAGGGTCAGGGAAGGGCGCTGATGATCGATCGCGAACAGGGAGACCATGGTACCTAAAATGGCTGTCGTATATATGTGCGCATGGGTCTATGCTGGCGGGATAACACAGTCAGTGTTTCGCAATATCCGTTCTGCTTACGACAAGAGGTACAGTGAACACAAATGAACGCCGCTTATGTGCATATACATTGCCAATTTCAACAGTCGCCGCTTTTTAACATACGCTAGTTCATTTGTGTTTACCCCAACTGATGGAGTGTACATATAGTCATGTGTGGCCAAATAAAATAGCGTTTGTCAATACTAGCAGATCGCATGTAACCATATACAGTCGATACGATTGGCGGAATGCAGTACATATGAATTTACATTTGTTGGATTATTCATACAAGGCTAGAGATCGGCATAGTACTTAGTCGGGGTCAATCAAGAAAAACATTCTGACGCATTATAGAATCAAGTTCTGACTTTCTCTCCGGTGACATCAACATACAGAAAAAGTGCTCTGATACCTTTGGGTTTTGTCAGCGCTTATAAGAGACTTTTGGAAAACTAAATACATGAGTGACCGATGAAACATTTTTTAAAGCAATAAAAAATTGGCTGAGGGAGGAATTCAGTCCGATACAAGCAATAAGTCAAGGCGTGGGTAGAAAGTTCAAAAAGGGGGGGGGGTCTTTGTCACAATGTCTTTTTAACAGAGTCCGTCTTCTTTTGTTGGCGCTGTTGAGCACCGGCGGTGGAGCTATAGGTCCAGCTCGTATTCATCCTTACGCGTTGCAGGGTGCAATCAGTCCTCTGCTATTAGATCACAGTCCTGTTTCCTAACTGATCTTCTTAGGGGTGCCTCATGCTGGGCACCAGCGTGTCTTTCTTTTTCCGTGGCAAAACCTTATTCTATCTAGATGCTGCTCCTCTTTTCTGAGTCAAAAGTTATGCGAAAAGGGCGATGTTGTTGAATAATCGAGGGAGGAGAGGGTGGAGTGGGATCAGATCTTTGAACACACCAAGGGACCAAAAGGAGCAAAGGACGTCGAGCAGGCAGGCCCATCAGTTGGGCTCGAAAAGGACGGGGACTTCAGGCACGAGTGGGTCAGCGAATCGAGGGCTTCAAGGCAGCCCTTCATTCCTTCATCTGCCGAGTTTGAGAGTGGTGCCTCGTCCCGCGTCTCATTGCTCTGCGACTCAATCTTTGGTCGAGGTCACACGTGCTTCATGATCTGTGGCCAGGCTGTGCGTCACGTCCAGCTCCTCTCCTCCAGTGATTGTATCTTTGAATGAGTACAAAACAAGTTTTAGAAAAACTGGCAGGAGAAGACATTTATACATCTCAATTCCGTCCCCAATCCTACGTAGGTGGGGGATAAGTACATCGATCACAGTCAGAAGTCATCACTTATGGAGTATGTAGGAGGGCATTTCTACTGAATTCGTAAGCCTATTTGGCGCTCAGTCGTGATGTACGTGGGGAGAAATCGGACTAGGTACTGACAATCTTACATTTCCCTTCGGGGTCGGCTAACTCTTGCAAGCAGGGGGTTATCATCATGAGAGGGGGGACAGAGGTGAAACATGCTTTACTTGGGGAGCGATAGTTAACCAAGGTCATCAATTACACTTCGGGGATAGCTGATATGGAGCTGGGGTCAATCGGGGGAAGCGGGGACGCTTTGGACATTCGCACTTGGGGTGGGGCAATCTGGGCATTGGGGATTGTATTTCTAACGAACTGAAAAACAGAAGACCATTAACGTTATAGTCCCCCTATAAAAGGCCAGATTAGGGGACATCAGTCGTCTTACCTGTCCTTTCTTTCATTACCAACTCTGGTTCTATTGTTTTGCAGAAAGGAGAGGTAGTAATATGGCAAGTTACAATCGTTTTAGTTCCTGTCAATTTTGCCGAGCACCTTTGTGTTCGAAGAGACCCAATTAGGTTCGTGCCGGTGGGGCACAACGTTCTTGCACAAGGGAGGAGGGAACAGGGGGACCCTGAGAGAGAGAGAGAGAGAGAGAGAGAGAGTCGCCCGCACTCTAAACGAACCAGTTGGTACACGTATGGCGTGGAGAGCGAGAGAGAGGGGAGAGAGAGAGAGAGAGAGAGAGAGAGAGAGAGAGAGAAACGTGTACAATAATGGTCCATTCAGTTCGCACACAACACAGAACAGCAGGGGTTAAGTAATACGGAAACACAGGCAGAGGGATGACGTAGATCCATACATTACGTACACACAAACTCAGACGGGGGAGACAGTACATGTATTATATACAAAAATCCAAGACAAAACATAGAACAGTTATTGGCCAAAATTATCTTTTCCTGTATGCTGTGCATCCTAAGCTCTTTTTACCTTTTTCTTCTCTTTTATTCGTCGGCTGCCTTCACTGGTGGCTTTGATTGTACACACTTACGCCTTTGGCAATTGGCCAAGAACTAACCTGATCGGGCTAAGGTGTTTCCAGCCTGAGGCAACAGTGGGTGTCAGTTGGGAGAACAATGGGGTAGCTTTGAGTTTCATGTCTATGAGGGTGCGAAGAAGGATGTAGTAGATTTTAAATGTAAACCTCACCTCAAAATATTCCTTAAACTTTCCCTATTTAGTTAATTGTAGGATGCTTATTCATTAGTGCACATCGTTTTAGTTGTACTATTCGGGGTGCCAAGCGAAGTTATATTTTGTAGTTTCCCTTCAGGCTGCCCTCCCAGGCGCTAAGTTCAGGGAGAGAAATAGTCATTGTTTGCATGTCCTGTGTAGGCACCATAATCAAATCCTTTTTTCCATCTCTTCGTCCGCTAGACCACTATTTTTTTTGTACTTTTTACTCGACGTTCCGATGTGACCTGCAGAAAGAGGGAAAAAGAAGGGGGGCGGGGGCAGTATTTAAACAGCATATTAGCGCGCATAAACCCAAAAAAAGGCTTTTACTTACTACATACTCGGCCTATCTCCACGGAAGGCAGTCTCTGTCACCTCGGCATTTAAGCCCAGGTGGACCGCTTAGTGTGGGAGAGATAATTATCGGAAGCCTGTGGATACCATAGGTCACCCAAGTGTGGTATTACGGATCGTGTGCAGGGTGGGGGTCAAGTGGCACTCCTTCGGGGTGACTTAGGGGTATTTTTAAAACAATTTTCCAGATACAGGTAGCATATAAAGTATAGGTTAAATACCAGGATCTTTTTAGCGGTTGCTTTAGGCTGTACAAAAATGCAAACCACATACAACCAAAAACCTGGACCGTTCAAATTTTGCAACATTCCTGAGTACTATATTTTTCAGCCCTTAACTAATGGAACTGAGCCATTCCACCTGTAATTTAGTTACATCGGAAATAGTAGTCATTTATTCGAAACTTTACCAATTTACGCGTGACAACTGCGTTTGCTTTTTCCAAAAATCTTTAATAAGAATGTCTGTGCACACATACGGGCCTACAACCCCGTGGGCCGGCCACGGAGCAGGCTGGAACAGTACATGTGGGGATACTTAGTAGTGGAAAACTTAATGTAGCCGGTGGTCGTTAATTTCATAAAAAGTGCGACAAGTGCAATAAAAATCATATCGAAACTTTAGTGTGAGCGAGTATCATAAGCATTGAAATTCGAACTTTCAATAATCATGATGCGCCAAAACTTAACAACAATTCATTGTCCGAATGTTCAATCGGTACCCATCTCATGTCAATTCATTGTCCTTCATTGTCCGAACACATAATCAGTACCTATCCCATATCAATTCATTGTCCGAACTGACAGTACACATCCTATATCAATCCATTGTCCGAACATATAATCAGTACACATCCTATATCAATCCATATGTTTAAAAACTACATACATATCCCATGACACCAAGGCTGAGCAATCGGGGCACAACAAGGAGTTGAAAGTTTTGTTTGTACCGGCGCCATTTTAGGTGCAGCCAGGCAGATCCAGGCATAGTCAAAATCTCCACCAACTCGTGGTTGGCCCAGAGCCTCTTTCGGCAGTCCAAAAGTTCCGTTAAAGGGCAACAGAAAGGATCGGCAGTATGGACCATCAGTCAAAAAGGGGGAGGGAGGCAACAATTTTTTTTTCTACCGGGTCATACTGGGTTTTCACCGGAACTGATCCGAACTCCAGTCTGCAGAATTTTAGTCATTCAAACTGAGGCTGGCGTCAGCATGGGAGCGCCGACGTCCCGCGGCTACATTTTCATCGTTCCGCGGGCAATCATGGCAGTCATTCCCCATCGGGGGTGTCTGCGGGGGTCGGGGACTCCCGCGGCTCCTATAAAATCTTCAAGGTCGAGGAGAACTTTTATGATGGTGGGACTCGTTTCTTAATCAACAAGCAGCCGGGCCATCTCTTCACCCCGGGCCCGCTCCAGCAGGATCGTCCGCCATTTTACGAGTGGGCGAACCCATGTCGGGTGAGTGGAGCGTTGGGGGTGCCGCTGGGGGCCTCCACCTGGGGAGGTGGGAGAGGCTCGTTCGCGCCGCCTCTCCCTCCCAGCGCAACCCACGCCGTTTTCCTCGGCGCTAATATACATGATGGCCGGACCAGGCGATGAGAGAGGGGGGGGGTCGGAGGCATAGGCAAGACATCCCCCCCCGGTGGCCTACAAGGCGCCGCTTCAGGGCCGACCGGGGAGCTTCTACCAAGCCGTGGCTCGACCAGGAGATGCGAGGGGGGGGGGGTCGGTGGCACGAGCAAGACATCCCCTCCCCCAGTGTTGTCGTAGCCATTATTAAAGAAGTGGGGACGGCCGGACCCCGTCGGCCTCGGCTCTTCTTCGGGCCCACCTTACTCGATGACCTCCGGCCGACGGCTGGCAGCAGGACCCGCCCTACATGTGCCGAAGATCTCGTCTTCCGGATGGGCGTAGCCGCGAACCTGCTGCATTTCGGGAGTTTCCAGAATGGGGGTAGGTATCTGTTGACTTGTATCTGTCTCATGTTACCGTTATTGGGGCGTGGCAGGCGGTGGGACAGACATGTTTGGAGCAGTGAGGGGCGGCGAAGCCTAGTTGCCTCGTGGCCGTCGTGATGTCAAGCTTGGCTTCTCTCACCATTTTCATGTTTCTTATTACGGGCTTATTCCTAACGTTTCTTATTTCTAGCGAAACCATGTATTTTATCGTGAGCTATTTCTAACGTTTTCTTATTTGTAGCGAAAATCAAAAACTCATCAGTGGCCTACTGACTTTACTCGATTCCTTTTTGTTTTACCTAACAATTTTTATATATTTTTTTTTTATTTGCTAGCACGATACAGCGGCTAATCCGCATTTTTCTTTATATTTGTCCTTTTTATTAGGGGTGCCCTCCGGGCTGAGCCGGATGACCTACCTCCAATAAATGGTCCGGGTGGAACTAGTTTACCAATCAGTGGGGAGTAGATAGGCATGACAGATTACAACGGGGGACAAAGGTCCGCATTACCTACCCTTCATTACTTGCAAAGACTAGACAGAATATTTCTATTCCACGTTATTTGCAAACAGAGAATACCTCAAAAGAACTATTCCTTGAACAATAAATGTCCAGACAATCAATCAATCAATGGGGAGAAAAACAGGCATGACGGATTACAACGGGGACAAAAGTCTGCATTACCTATCCTTCACTATCTGCAAAGGGGGCAGAATATTTCTATTCTTCCCTGTTTGTAGACAGGGAATATCTCAAAGAGCAATAATCGATAAAAATCGATAACAAACAATCAGTGGGGAGAAAGATAGGCATGACGGATTACAATGGGGGACAAACGTCTGCATTACCTATCCTTTACTATTTGTAAAGAGAGAGGAACGTTCCTATTCATCGCTGTTTGCAAATAGAAAATGTCTCAAAGAGAACCAATACTTCAAGTACAATCAATCAATCAATCAGATGGATAAAGCCATCCTACCAATCGGACATAAAGATGTCCTATTTAACCTTACCCGGACCGGACCGTGTGGGCAATTCTTCGCCTTCCTTTTTCCAGCGCCCAATCGTTCTCTTTCTCCATGTTTTTACCGCAGCATTCCTGTGGGATTCCAGTCAGGACAGTAGGTCACTTGAGAGAGGTCCGTTCGGAATCGGTGAAGTTCATTCAATCGGCAGCCGGACGAGGGCCCTCTCAAGGCAGGTATACTCCAATCGTTTAGATGTTCACCCTATCGTCTGGACCTCTCTTACCGGACCTTATGTCGCTGATGGACCCCGCGTTGGGACGCCAATTGTGGAAAAGTCAGCCCATAACGCTCCTGATGCCCAGGCTGCTGGCGCAGGACGCCTCTTAGTTCCCATCTTGAACAATTACCAAATAAAGAGACGGGCGCTGGAAGCAGGAAAACAAGAACAGCGTTTTATTTCTCGTGAGGAGAGCCTGTCCTGTCGGACACTCGCATAGTGTCTTCAGGAGGTGCTCTAACAAGTTTCTCTGAGGCTTCGTCTTTTATACACAGGTTTATGGTGCACAAACATCCTTCATTACAATCAAGACATTGTGAGGTATGAAGATGACATCCCCGGTACCCCCCCCCCCCCCCCCCCCCGTTCCGGCCCATTTCAACACATGGCTACAGTAGTGGCCTTTACCCCTCATACAATAGGAGGGGGGCTAGCACGCCGCTGAGTGTTCTGTCGATTCCTTTGGAATGTGTGCGCCTGATCGAATCTCAGGGGGTGGGGAGGTCATGATCAATAGTAGCTCCCTTTGAAGAGGGGCGAGTGCATACAGTAGTGGGCAATAAACTGTATCCTCAGGCTAAGGGATGACCAGCGGTCTGTGCAGACAATCAGGTGCAGAGGAAGGGGTCATCAAAGGAGGGGTATTCATGGAAGAAAAGGAGGTGTTGGTCAGGCGCGGGGTGTGATTCTCAGAGCCAGGGTCATGCGGAAGGGGAAGGGTTCATGACTTGTGCATGTGAGAGTGGGGGCGGTCGGGGTGCATGGGGGATGCTTGCAGGGTCAGGGAAGGGCGCTGATGATCGATCGCGAACAGGGAGACCATGGTACCTAAAATGGCTGTCGTATATATGTGCGCATGGGTCTATGCTGGCGGGATAACACAGTCAGTGTTTCGCAATATCCGTTCTGCTTACGACAAGAGGTACAGTGAACACAAATGAACGCCGCTTATGTGCATATACATTGCCAATTTCAACAAATACCACGGTTGGGAGGGAAGAGAACACCGGCTGTTACTCAGTTTAGCATTTGAGCAAGCTCTAACTCCCTGGCTGATCCAATGGTCAAAATTGGCCACAGCCCCCTCTAGATCTGTTGCAGAAGTAGGGTGGGACTGACGCAGGAACTCCGAAAATGCAGGGAGATTCACTTTCTTGGCTTGTGGTCCGGAGGGAAGTGTAGGACATCTGCCAGACCTGATGTCCTCCCACGAGAACCCGATCAAGAAGTGGTCAGTCCATGTTATAGGCTCAGGATCTAGAACTGATATGGGGAAGTTGGAGCAGACCAGATCAATAAGGTGGCCCCCAACATGGGAAGGGAGTAGCACGTGTTGAGTAAGCTAGGCGAGGTTCAGGGCATCCAAGAGAGCCCTGGCCTCCGGAATGGATGGGGTGTCCAGATGGATATTGAAATCTCCTAACAGGAGGTATTTAGGGTAGCGTAGGGCGCGCAGGACTATGACGTCCTCTAGTTGTTTTAAGAAAAGCTCCTGGAGGGCGATACACCAAAGTCCCCCCTAGCGTAAAATGGTGAGGGCGAAGTCGAGGGCCTCTCCCTCCGCCCAGTCTCTTATGACTTCGCTAGTGAAGAGCCATGAGTCCCTAAACACCACCGCTATCCCGCCCCCCCTATCAGCCCTGACAATTGTGTAGCCTCTAGGGATGGAAAGTTCCACTACCGGGGCACATGACTCATTGAGCCAAGTCTCAGTGATAAACAGAGCTTCTAGGGTGTCATCTGCTAGCAGCTCAAAAATGTCAGCCGCATGCTTGACCATAGAGCGCGCGTTAATGAGCGATGCCTGAATTCTCAAGTTGCCCGAGGTATGGGTAGCGGGAAGGGGCGCTGAAGTCAACAAACAAACGTCACACGCCGGGCATTTCCTGGGGGGGATTATCCAGGACAACCCCATGCCCGCTCGCCTCGCCGCTGGGGCCTCTGACAGCGAGCAGAGCGTCCCGCGAGTAAGTGAGCTTTCTGTTGGTAGTATCGGGCAATTGCCCAGCGTGCCAGGCGTTGGCTGCTGCCGGGGCGCAGACTGGCTTGCCTTTGGCGCGCCCGCTGCGCAACCAGACAGCCATCTGCCAGTAAATAGCTAAGCCCCACCCCCAGCTAGACTGCAGCGAACAGCACTACCAGGATCAGGGTCCTCGCCAAAGATGGCGCCCCGCCCTCCACTCAAACGTCACAGCAGCCACGGTGGACCGGGGCAGGGAAGCACACCACAGCACAGGTAAGAAGTGAAAACACAGCTACGCTATTCCCAGCTAAAATCAGATGATGTTAAAAGATTTTTTAAAAATGCTTACGAAGGAAAAAAAGAGAATGGCAGTATGATGGGCGACAGAAGAGCTAACAGACCCCCAACAAGGCTGGCAGTCTGCCCCCCATGCTCAAGCGGTACCTCGTAAGTGCTGCCACCAACCCACGCGTGCCGCCCCAACCCACGCGTGCCGCCCCAACCCACGCGTGCCGCCCCAACCCACGCGTGCCGCCCCGCAGTGAGCCCTCTTCCTTGTGAAATCTCGAGCCTATCAAGAGAGACGTTTCTTTTGTCAGAAAGCCATGCCACCTACTAGATTTGGATGCATCACACCAGTCCTAAAACAAAGTTTGCGCACCAAGCGAAGACCAGTCGGAGCCCGTCCATCAGAAAGGACATGGACATGACTTTTTCCCTCCAGGGACTATAATTTATGTTGAGTAGCTATGTCAGCACTTGAGCCAGCCAAAAAGCGTGATGCCAGTTCTTTATCACAGAAGGTCTAGTTACAACTCTCATACTACTATACTCTGGGCACCTTCTGCCCACCCCCGAAAACCCTAAAAAAAAGACTGCATTTGGGTTAGTCCGTCTAAAGTAGTCTTTGTGGACTTCATAGGGATATTTCTGGAGTGAGTATACTCATTTGGGGAGAGAGAAACATTTTAAATATGGTATCCTGCCCTTAATCATGATGGGTACACCACACCAGCTGTAAAAACCCAGCGTACTGACTTTTCTCTAGCAGTGTGTGCACCCAGTTTTCAAAGTCAATTGACTACTCTAGGCCATGGCTGCCTCCTCTCCTCCCTGAATGGGGAACAGACTTGACTTTGCCTTGGGACACCAATGCCAAAAGAAACATTTACAAAGTGCTAACAAATGTATAACATGCGTGAATGTGATGTGCTAATACTACTTGGATGCTGTAGTAACTCATCAGCATGTAGGAGCCCACAGTCCTGTACCCTCAGTACCTATCTTTGAAGTTATTATTATTGATTTTCTCCTTGAGCAAAAAAGCAATGTTATGTGCACGCTTGGCCACCATACTCCAGTCCATATCTCTTTTTAAGTCCTTTATTTCAGGTGGTTTTTCATTTCATTTCATCTTGCTACCATCAAACCCAAACTGTAAACCATTTTCATGTGGTAATTTTGGAAATTTTCGATAGACAGCCTCTTACCTGATTTCAACAGACCTTTAAGGAGAGGCAAATCCGTTTCATATGAAAACAGTTACCCGTTTGTTCACAGTCCCTTAGACAACTGTCTGTATCTGTTCTGTCAATTTGTAGCCATTTGCGTCCTGATGTAGATGGGTTTTACTCTATATTTGTAATTGCACTAGTCTAAGCCCTGCTCAGAAAACCTCCTCTCTCAGTCCCTGCATTATATCCTATCTCCCAGTTCACATTTTAAGTATGGATGAGGGCATCAAACTGGATACATACAACCAGTGGTTGTCTTTTTTTCCAATGTGAGGGGCAGCTGCAACAGGGCGCTCCTCTTGAGTGCTCCTGCCAGTGGGACAGTGTTCGCAGAGCACACCATTCACTGTCACCCAAGCCATTAGCTGTTCGTATAGGAGTCCTAGCTGTTTTAAGAATCTTGGGTGAATACTGCCTGGAGGGTAGCGAATAGATAGTTGCATTCCAATATTTCTTTGAAACCCATCAAAACCATTCCAACAAGATTGTCTAAATAACAGGTTAGCGCAAGGGCGTTTTCAAGTATTTATGTATTAATGACTGGTAAATAGAGTTACTGGTGCTTCTGGCGTCTCACAGAGAAGGATGGACTGGTCTAGGAAGAAGTCTGTAATCTTACAACACTGTTTTTTCCAACGATTGCCTCTTCCCGTTGCCGAGTCAGATTTCATCAGGGTGAGCTATTCGTAGAGCCTACTGGCCCATTTTGCCGAGGGAGCTCGAGCTGGCAGAAGAACAGGTGTAGTGTTCATTCAGAAAACGAAAGAGCAATAAAGCTGCCTTTAAATCTTGTTTTAATCCTGTCACATTTGCTGTGCGTTCAGAAACAGAGGTCAAATGTCTTTTTACAAATTGCTGCTTATTTTATCCTAGAAATTGGTGTTTACTTTTCTTTGACTGCAAAGTTAGAGGGTTTTGTAAAAGGAACTGTGTGACAGTCGTGAAACTAAAGGATGTCAGGTTTTCTAACCCAACATTGAAATAGCTTCTAAAGGAACAGTACTAATATTTCAAAATATATCAACAATTAGGAAAGCAAATTTTTTGTAATTCAGAAGTGTGATGGAAACACATTTTAATATTGTCTAATAAAATCAGAACGCTTTACTTAGGGATGTGCAAATGATAAATATTTTCAGAAACTTTATTCCTGCCCCCACCCCAAAGAAAGTGCTGTTAGTAAACTAAGAGGCACGACTGGGGTAATGTGTACCCCATATGTGGGGCAGATTCATTTTCTACATGGAATACAAGTTTAGTATGTTAAGTCAAACACGAGTTTTTTGAGTCAAACAGGAGTTATTTGTACAGAAGACATGGTGATCTTATATTAGAAGGTGCTCCCATATATGATAATGAAGCAAAAAGTGGCTCAGTGAAATAAAATATTTGCCCAGGAATACACAATTTGAGACCAGTTTATGGGTCAAGAGCGTTACAGTTTAGTGGAATAGATTATTCAAGTCACCAGACCTGCAGGACTCCTTACCATTTTATGATTTTTCGAAGCATGTATAAGAGTCCCAATAGTACTGACTTCAGTTATTTGCTGAATTCCCTCCGGTTCTGGGATAATGTACTCAGTAAAGAGACGCCTTTTTGCCTTCGTATGTCTCATGTTGTTGATGATCATTTGAACCAGTATGGGCACTGGTGAAGTGACCTTTCCCAGACTATCGAATTGAAGCATTCTGTAAAGGAAACAATTTGGCCTCACTAACTCTACTTCAAAGATTTTGCATTTAAAATAATGTGTTTTCTTTGTCTGTAGAGTTATGGAGTATGTCTTCCTGTCACAAGGAAGGTTGTACCCCCATAGCTCACGAGACATAAAGCTGTACTAAGTAGACTGTTACTTTCATGATGTGTTTCATTGTCCTCGCTGCCGCTTCATTAAATGTAATGATTATTGGAAATAATGTTTTTTTGTAAAATAAAAATAAAGTTGAAAAAAATGTCTTCCTAGCACAAGGAGCAAAAGCCTCCTCCCGCCATAGTGTCGCCTGCATTTATGTGTTACTTATTTGTGAGTCACATCATCCAAGGGCAGTTTTTGTCAGGGCCCTCGCACCCTTTCTACACTGCAGGTTTGCTGTGTTACACTCCTATTTTTTCCCTTGGCATTGATCTCTTCCTTACTTTGGATTCCTGGGCATGTTGATTCCTGTCCTTCCTCTTGGTTTCTGCTTCTACTGACCTACTGTAGGTGTGACTGTCTGAATCACACTCTGCATAACAATAGAGAGAAACTCATTCGCACTCTTCATTAGATACTAGTGTGATGCATAAACAGTGATACACATTTTTCGACACCTGTAATTAACTTTAATTGTGTTTCCAGTTCATCTGTAGTTTTGCTCCCTCTAATTTGACACTCATTAGCCTCTGTGTTAATTGGTGTTCATGTTTTCCGGTTTCTTCAGGCACTGGGAACATGACATGAAAGAGTCTAAAGGATAAAAATCAAAAGCATATTACCAATAGCGATATATGTATTGGATGTCTTTTTTGTTCAAATGTTTTTCATGTAAAATGTGTTTTTGATATATGTTGTACTGCACATTTATGTCTTATTTAAGTATGTTTGTTAAATTGTTTTGAGAACAAGGATGTATTGATATGACACAACATACGTATTTTCAGATTGAAAGAAATAACTAAGAATAAAAAATAGTGAAAATAAAAAGGTGTAAATAAATACACCGGTTCAAACTGCAATCAATGGGTTTGGCTATTTAGCAAAGACATTCAGCTTTCAAAAACGCGAGGCACAGGCTCATTCCTCTTTTACAAGTTATAACACGGCCCTGCTTGTGCCTTGCCCCCTTGGGCCTAACTCCTCTTTTACTGAAGAAGGCATAAGGGTTTTTAAAAAATATAACCTTTCTTTTACTTTTATTTCACTGATGTCACCGTGAAATATTTTCTGTTTCATAATACATAGGTTTAAAAAAAAAATCTTTCTTTTTTTCGTCTTGTGAGCGGACAACAAAACCTGAAAGAGGAAGATACTACGGAGAAGTGTAATATGCAGATCTATTACAGCAGTACAGCTTCAAAGAAATAAGTTACATTTTCTTTCACATTTCTCAGTGGAAATACTTTCCTTGTATTCCTGTTCCCTCCCCTGATATACTCTATTATTTGGCAACTTGGGCCCTCGCGACTCCTATCAGCAATCCTGACTTCTTCACCCATAGACATACACTTAGCAATGTAGTATTCCCTCCCATCTTCATACCTGGTGAATGTATCCCCATTCCCACATTACAACTGCTAGTACTTATTTGACCACTAGTCCTTCCTAAACCACTGCACCAGATACCACTGCTGCTTGACTTTTACTGGACTACAAAACACAGTTGTAATGTAACAGTAACTTTCCTTTGATACAAATGAACTTCGTTTACAACAACCTTTGTACTTTAGATGCTGTTGATGATACTACTCCTAGTAATGGAGAGCCAAGAACTTGTGCAGGACAGGTCTTTAGTGGATATGAATGGCAGGCTATTGTGGAAAGAGGTCACAGTTGCGAGCTGTAACTGAGTCCACACATTGGCCTAACCGAGCTTTCCACAAAAGTAAAAACAGATTTTTAAGGTATCCTTGGTTCACCATTTAGTAGGTAGGCTTGAGTAGCAAAATAATCCTCTAAAGACGCATGTGAGGTGTTCGTATGTAACAAAATTAACCAACAAAAAGATTCAAAATTGGAGTGCAAAGGATATTAAATAAAATCTACGCATTTGATAGGAAGCAGAGGAAACAGTGTTTCAAGTTCTAAGGGAGCAGCCAAAATGTTAATATGTGGAAATCAGACGGGGAGCAAATATGGACAGTCTGCAAGTGCACACCTGAATCTGAAGGGGTTTGCCAGGACAAACCTGCATTCCTATTTGGAAACATTTCTTCATGGTTCCCATGATTAACCTTTTCAGTGAATACATTTCACTTAGATGAAGAAGCTTCCAGATGAACTGTAGTCTTACAAGGTTGGGCCTTTGTTATAATGGTTTTGCAGGATCCCATCCAAAGAGTTCCTATAGTCACCTGAAAACCACAAGGATGGTTCTGGCTCCAGAAAAATAAACGTTTTCCTAAACAAAATTCCAGATTCCCTCTATGTTGGGTGGGGGAGGCAATAGGCAAATAGATGTTGCAGGTGTCTTCAGGACCTGTTTCAATATACCCATCCCATTTAAGTTTCATTATAGGGGATTAACTCCTTGCTCATCATATTCCACCAGTTAACTGGTATTAAAAGTTGGCAGAATTAATTTGGAGATTTTTTATTCCAGGTATCTCAGAATATGGAAGAAAACTCCACAAAAAGGTTCCTCCGTCCCCACAAACCAGTTCGCTAATATTTTGGGAATGTGTTCAGGGTACTGTCTTCCACAGCCCTTTGACAGAAGATAGTCTGGATGGCTCTCCTTGCATTTGCGCCAGCGGGGAAGCAGAAAATGCTATTCTTCTCGGAAGGGCAGTGATTACCTTCTTCTGTTTTTTGAACTCCTTCCCAGTCTTTAACTGAGGCCCAGTGTACCCAAAATTACTTTCTATAGACCAGCATATAAATGAATGGCTCCCCTTAACGAATCCGTAGCTGTTTTCCTAAGTCCTATTTTCAGTGTTCTATGCCTAGTGCTGCAATTTATATTCTGTGAATCTTGCCTCATAGACTTGGAGGTGTGGGTTTGAGCCTAAATTCATACATTTGTAAAAACAGATAATTAAACAAATAGCATCTTTTTTCTTTTAGCCACTTGACCGTGATGGGGAAGAACAAGTACAGGGCCTTATGAATGGTACGATCTTGGCTTATACACGAAAGCTAGTGGGTCATGAGAGCTCCAGTGAATTCACTGGAAAACCAAGCAGAACCTTGAAATCTGAGGAAAGAGTATCAGATTTCAAAATTGCCATGGGTAAAACTATGGAATGCTTTGGGTGCATCTGAATTGGTAACCCAAAGAAATAGAGCTGGATGCATAAATCTAACTCAGCCACTTTCTTAGCAATATTATTCCTAGATGCGTTCAGCAAGATGCATTTCAAGGTTTCGTTCAACAGCATTCAGGTTTGGTTTGAGTCCTGTCGTTTTTTTGCAGATCACAAATAATTTAGCAGACATGGAATTTAATCTGTTAGTTTGATGAACACAAAACCACTTGAAAAAGTGCTGGTTGTGGCAGAATTACTTTACAACACAGCCACACAACACTGCAGATATGCAGCGGGACAAGTGTAGGCCTGTAATACGACTGACTTCTAATGAGCTAGTATTTGATATCTCCCTGTGTTAGCCTGATGACCTGACAATGTCAAGCCAACCCCTTGTAGGCGGGGTGGAAACCATTTTTTACAAAGCAGATTGTGGCTGAACGCCAATCACAACCGAGGTCTGATCGAGAGGTGTGCTTATAAGCGAATACTGTAGGCAGATGGTCATCACGCAGTGGACGTTGAAATATGACTCATAAGTGAGCCTTCTTCATGACAGATGCATCCATACACATCATACTACCTTTTTCCTTTTGCCGATGTAGAACAACATAGCCAAAAAGCCTTTGCAAAACCAAAATAACAGGAATGCCATAGAAAGGCGAGCCCTATTGGCTTTGCCGGTGCTTGTTATCCTAGCTAGAAAGATGGTTAGAAAGTGATTGACACGTATTTCCAGAGGACGCCTAGAAGAAGAAGAAAACTTCAAATTTGTGATTTGACAGTTTTTCTAGTTATCCATATTTAATGTGTGAACAATACAGAACATAGGGAGAACTCCTTGATTTTAACGCTTTTCTGGCACTTCTCCGGGGAACATTCACACACACAAGAAAAATACTAAATATACACTTAAACCATCCTATGTTTTATTGTACCTATGGGCTCATAATGTAAGATTATAACATCTTGTGCCACACCTTTCGCCCATTCCCATAAACATCCCCCTCACTTGGTTCCTCATGACTTTGCCTTAGGTTTTTGCCTAGGCTAATTGTACTCTATGCTGTTTCTTCAGACAGCATCTTTTTTTTAATTCGCCTATTATTCAGTGGTGGCCGCAGTAGTGGCCCGTCCATTGGGGCTGAGGGGCCACACCCCTCCACTTTTCGTCCCTCATGAACTGTCAGGTTGAACAAAGGTCAGCCTGACACACTGTTCACTTTCAGGGTAGGCAGCCAGGAGCCAGACATGCACATTTAGCGCATGCTTCTGGCTGCCTGAGATGAACTTTGCTGGGCTGAGGAAGTCACAGCCCCTGTGGGATGACCTCCTCAGCTCAGCAAAGGTCTCTGAGGCCATCCCCTCATTGACGAGGGGTAGCGTCACTGATTGCCTTGTACCTGGGCACTTCAGTTTTAAGCCCTGAACCGCCCGGGGTCGAATGTCAATCAGTGACACTTCATCACAGAGTCGGGTGGGGTTAGCAGTCTCACTGATCCTATCTCACTTTGTGAGGATGTTGGGACAGCTGCCTTCCCTCAGCCAATGAGGGATGGCAGCAGTCCTAAGCCTCCTGGCGCCTTCGAGGCAGAGCTGGCTGCTGGTAAGTGTTTGTTTTTCTTTTAAACTGTTTGGTGCGTTCGTGCGTGTCCTGTCCGCCCCCCCTCCTTCCAAAACTCCCAGTATTCCCTATCACCCCAAGACATGTATACTCTACTACAAAAGATTGGTGACATGGTCCATCACCTGGTTGCCAGTCAGTAATTGAACCTTTGACTAAGTATGTTGACTTCTTCAATAAAATCGTTTGTGCCGTAAGGGGGGACTTGGTATAACAATTTACCCAACTTCGTTGTCAATGCTAACAGGAATCAATAGTGATATTAAGGGAAATGCTAGATACTTATACCATGCAGGTGACCACTGATTTTTTTGATTGCATATACACATTGAGCACAGAAGAAAAAACTCACCGAATGAACAAAACCGCTGTCATCCAAAATCTGGCCTACTATTGGCAGCCTTGAAGAGTAAATCAATTTAAAATAACACATACTCCCAACACTTTGTGTTAGCCCAGGGTAAGAAAAACACTGCATGTAATGTGCTGGCCTTTCCAGGGAGAGGCTGTATTGAATTAGGACCTGAATTTGCATTCTGAATTACGTATAATGATAGTGTCTTTAGCCATTCTCGCATAAGAGTCCTGGCTGATCTTTCAAAAGAACACACTAAAACCATCTAATTCCTGTGCTATTCAGCCCCCTCTAAGCAGAGATCACCTCTGTTCTGAAGTGCCACTTGAGATGGAAAGTTGTTTTCTACAAAAAAAGCAAGCCTCATTCCTGTGCCAGCCACCGGATCAAGGGAGCATGCAAAGCATTTGAATCTACAGCATGGCATAAGTCTAACCAAATGTCATACATTAATGTATGCAAAGTCTGATTATGTGGAGTAGACTGGCAGACACACATCAGTTGTATGGATTGTATACACTTAAATGAAATTTGTGCTCTATTCACAAAATTGTATAGTAACCAAACAGAGGAAATATTTTTTGACAAAGCAGCCAACACATGGCAGACCCCTGCAATAACATTGGTTAGATCCTAAGAATAATGAGTAGTTGCGAGGAAAAATAAATCCTTCAGATCGTTCTGTCTGAAAAATGGTTGAACATGGATATTCTTAGTGTTTTGTCAAGAGCTAGAAAACTAATCTTGTTTAGTAATTCTGAAGTCTTGCTGTTACCAAAACCAAACTGTCCACCACCCAGTGGGTGAATTGGTCTGGGTTTGTGGCCTCCTGTCTGTAGTTGGACTCTGTTACTCCTGTTTACACCTTTGTGGAGGCATACTTTAGCCTCCCTCTGCCAATCACAAAATGGAGACATGGATTTTTCGAATCTAATGATCATTAGCTTCCCTCCCACGACCAGACCATCCCGATCATCTAAACATCTGCCATGTCTGAATGAGGTGGCCCACTATCTGCTTTCAGAATGGTCATAAGAAGAAGCAGGATAGTCGTGAGGTTGTGGTAGGGCCTCAACTTGCCCTCCCTTAGGCTTTAGGGTCCTCGGACATCCGCCTAAAAGCCATGCAGGTGCGTCAGACTGCGAGGGAGAGCCTTGAAGACTCCATAAGCCTGAGAGTAGTGAACATAGTTCCCTTTACCCTCACACTTAGGGGTACTACAGTAATCACTAGGAATAACTTTTCTAGGGTGCATCAGTCATTACACTTGTCCCACAAGGGGGACACCTGAGGAGTCCCTTATTCCCACGCATGTCTGTGCCACTGAGAGACTCCCCAACATTTCCCTTTGCAAGAATAGCATATGTCAACCTCTGGTAAGATCCCAAGTATCCTCGCTTTGTTCATTCTCACCAGGACTTGTTCTGCATGTGCCCCTGAAGTGGTATTCCTCTGCTGTGAGATCCATGCGATGGTGCGGTAAGGCTGCCAGACAGAACAGGGAAAGGAGCATAGTTGTGTCTATACCCTAATGGTGATGTCTGCCACCTCCAGCCAAGACTTGGCCGCCCCTGTAAGTAAGGAGTAAAACCACTTGCGGCTGTGGTGAGATACTGGTGACATAGTATCTAGGATTATGCCTTTGTGGACATTGTGCTTCCTCGCAGGTCCAAATGAAAGCCTACAAGTGCTGAAACTGTAGGTAGTGCATTGACTACCAATTCTAAATGATAAGATTGATTGATTTTATTATTTATAAAGCGCATTCAAATGAAGTGAATATGGCCCTTTCAGATAGACGCAGTGTCTGGTCTATTGTGGGATGAAGAACATTGTATTTCATAGACTGTCTATACACCCTCCCGAGCATAGGAACGGATAAGGAAAAAGCTAGAAAATTAATTTACCTACAGTCTTTATTGTAAGAAATGGGGTTATTAGTTGAGATGGGTGGAAACCACACTCTGAACACAAATCTTGTTAGGGTAAACCACAAAAGTCACTGAAGTAACCTGTGCTTAACCCTCTGGTAGCTTGCAGGGACACTTCTGGAAGTGTGTTGTGTCCCTGTAGCTCAAACAGGTGGTCAGCCAACTCCCCCCTGGAGTTATTTTTATATACACCCATATGGCGCACACGATTTTACATACAGTAGTATTTGGTAATAATTTAGTCTTAGAACAACGTTTTTCTCTTAGTCTGGATCTTTACGAGTGCTGCATTTCCTTCCAAAATATTCTTCACAAAAGCCAACATATATCTCGTTATCACGAATTCTTTGGGGCTAAAGATACCAAAAAGATAATAAAAGATTGTCTAATCTCAAACGAACTGTAAATCACTAATATACCACCACCATTGACTTCAAAGTGCAACACTTTTCTCATGTGCACACAGTGCGCATAGTGTGAGCAAATATTCACCATTTTACTTCCACAATTGGTCATTACACTTATAAAAATTATTTAACCAAAGAATGTTTGATTTCTTCAGCATTACGTCCATCATTTGTTGTGACAGCACTTTTCGCCCTAAGTGGGATGGGTAGGCCCACGACGTGGGTACCTTGCTCGCTGTGCGACTGGATTCAAGCTAGCCTGGCAGATGAGGTGTCATATACCCAGAAACCGGTCCCAGGATGCTTGTTTCCGGTCCAGGGAGGACCTGGCTTGGCAGTACGAGCTGGACTATTGCCACGAGGAGCAGAGTCAAGACCGATTTGCATATGGCTGGGTTCAAACTGGGGTTGCATAGTGAACAAAAGAACAATGTACTTATCCCAGCTCTCTTGACCGGGGTAGAATGTTTGATTTCTTCAGCATTCTGTCCATCATTTGTTGCTGCAGCAGTTTTTGCCCTAACTGGGATGGGTATGCCCAGACGTGGGTCCCTTTCTCGCTGTGCCACTGAATTCAAGCCAGCCTGGCTGATATGGGGTGATATACCCTGAAACCGGTCTCAGGATGCTTGTTCGCGGTTCAGAGAGGCCACGGCTTGGCAGTTCGATCTGGACTGTTCCCATGAGGAGCAGGGTCAAGACTGATTTGTATATGGCTGGGTCCAAACTGAGGTGGCGTAGTGAGCAAAAGAACGATGCACATAACCCAGATCTCTTGACTGGGGTAGAATGTTTGATTTCTTCCGCATTCCATCCATCATTTGTTGCTGCATCAACTGAATGACACAGCGCTATTTTGAAAACATTTTTATTTACTGATCCAGTATGTCAGAGGCCACTGGTTGCCAGCGAATGGAAGCTGCAGGAATCTACAGAAATGTACACATATTTCAAAATAAATATTAAAAGGACTGCAAGGAGTAGACGAGAAACAGAGGAGTTGGTAAGAGAAGCAACGGGTGAAGGATTAAATAAAAATAAAAACAAAGTTGTGTAGAAGACAGTGAGTAAAGGCAGGGAAAAGCGGCACACTAAGGAGAGCACAACCCTTGCACTCTCATGGAGTAGAAGGCCTCCTAGGGAACCTACCAAAATCATTTTCAGCATTGCTATACCAATTAGAGCATCTACTCAAGTGTATACCACCAGTGAATGAATGCAAAAATAAATGTGTTTTGGGTTGCACTCATGTTGCTGCTCTCTGTACAGAAAAGGCAGAGACTTTGAAAAGCAACCATGTATGCTTTGACCCTAATTGTCATTGCATTGGGTTCTTCAGTGCAAGTGGTCTAGTTAACAAAAACATATCTGTTTTTAGCAGTGTATATCCATCTTGATTGGAGAAAAAAGCTAGTTGTACATTAAACACCTACGACATAACAGGAATGTAATCCCATTACAGAGTGAATACAAGTAGCTATTCAATACAATTCAAGTGTTACTTTTTGGACTGAGCATGTAGAAATTGTAATTGAAGTTTATCAATATTGCCTCCCCTTGGTTAGGTCTTACATCAACGGTTACACTCTTCAGGTACATTTTTGTTGCATTCTGGGAAATCTACAATCAATCCTTGTTGGTCCTGGCCCTTTCTGCCCAGTCACCCTAGATTTTACCCTTCCTTTGCTGAGCCTGTTTTTGTTGGCTTTTAGGACTCTGTGCACTTCTTCCCTACTAACCTGTGGTAAAGAGCGTGTGCTCGCCCTTGAAAACATAGTAAAGTCAGACCCTCCAGAATTTCGCAGTTTGCTGCGAAATCTGCAATTTTGTAAAAATGCCGCAGTTTTTACATAAGTGCCCGCGAAAATGAAGGAATGCAGGGAAAAGGTTTTTACATTTCGATGATAATTCTTCACTTGTGCAGGTAATCAGGGTTCACGTGAAATTATGAGGCGAAATATTTGTAGATGAGGGCACAAAGTGTACTGGTGGACTTCCATGATGCCATTTACATTTTGGTAGCACAGGATGTATAAATGTAAACAGAACTACCAGAGAAATGCGTATGTGGGGAAAGTTATGGAATAAGTTGGTTTAAGAAATTGGTGACACTTCACAACTTGTTAATGTAGAAAAAAAGGTACATCCAGTGATGAGAAAGCTTAGAGGGAAGATGATACAGAGTTGCCCCATCAACAAAATAACACTAGTTAAGAGTGTGAAATACAGATTTCACTAGTGTACAGGGCGCAAAATATCTAGATATTTTTTTCTACAGTGAAACACATATCTGTATTCAGCCACACTGAGAACTATGTTTATTCAAACAGTACTATACTTTGAAGATTTTTCACGGAAAGCCCGCCAGTTCTGGTAAGGTTTAATTCACCACATATCAAAATAAAATGATGAGATAATACACATTTACTAATTCGACATCCAAAACTGTATTGCTGCACAACCATAAAACGATGGTCCAAGCCATTCACTAGCAAGGTCTAAAGCAGGCTTCTCCAACAAGTAGCTCATGAGCTACCAGTAGCTCTACAGCTACATGTAAGTAGCTTACCTGTGTGCAATGCAACATACTAAATGAGAAGATTTGCTAGGCTGAATTAAAATGCACATACCAAAACTGAAAAGTATGTATTTGAAACGAAAATATGTGTATTTTCATAGCTCATGAGCTGATGTTTTGAGAAATGGTTCTATTTGCTAAATTTATTAATTGATTGATGTGTTCAATAACTCATTGGGCAGAATTATTATTAATATTATCTCTTGGTGCCAGGGGTATTGCAGCTATGTCTGGTATGTATTATACATGTAAAGGCATTCCAAATTGGCAAAGCCTTGTTACATTACTGCTGGAAACCCCTCATGAAGCACTGAGGCCGACAACTAACTGCTGGTAATCATGAATGGGGTGGCCACTAAAATAATCTTGTCTGATGTAGTCAGTATAAAAAACACTAATAATGTTAGCAGCTCGGTATGATTTTCATTGCACGGAAGTAGGTCTGCTTACAGAGAAGGTTAGAGACCCCTGGTCTAACGCAGCCCCCACCATGAATAAGGGTTCGGCCCGCTTTAAGGGGACGTGGGCCGACACTAATGTATGTCTGCAGCAGGTAGTGCGGATGTCGGATGGGTAGCTTGTAGTAAAGCATGGCCACACATGCATGCACATGGGGCTGGCTGGTTGGGCACCGCACAGCTGCCTGCACTTTCATGTCCAGGCGCTCCAGGGAATCCGAACGACGTTGGATCCCTTGCAGTGGACAGAACGGAGCAGAAGAGAGCCATTCCCAGAGGACGGGCCGCCAAGGGGATCGTCAAAGCTTCCGGTTCTGAAGCTAGCGGCTGCAGAGCATTATGAATACCTTATACATTAAGTGTCATGCCCGTGGCTCACTAGGGCACGGAATATGCAAAAAGTGTGACTTTGGTGCATACTGGCAAATGTAAAGGGTAGAAATGAGAACAAGCGTCTTAGATTACAGCTGCAAAAATCATATAAAAATTAATGGACGGGGACACATAATAAACATTATGGAAGACACATAATAAACATTGTGGGTGCCAGCAGCCGATCTCTCATTCCTAAGCAGGGAGATAACACGTACACCATCAATCCATGCATCACAAAACTTCTCCAGCAGTTATAAGAGGAACACAAGAGATTTATGAGCTGTTAACATGGGCCAAGCAAACATTCAACGTCGGCCCATATACTCATGTTATACTTCATGTTATAGCAAAGTTGTACTACAATAAATCACGGAAATAGGCTATTTTATTTTTTTCAAGTATATTTATTTCTTGCTAACTCTGTACGTAAAAGCTCAAATAGAAAGCCCTTTTTAATAAACCTTTCAAATTCAGAAGTTGCTTTAATATATGAAAGTATGGTTTGTCTCAACACATCAAGATCTTTTTTAAATACAGTCACATTGGACATGGAAGGTGAGGGGATAACATGGCTAACTAGAGCATGGACGTCAATTCACTAAAATGCTTGGGGTAGTGGAAGGGACATCACATGAAATGACATCACATCAGGGCCGATTTCAAAGTGGAATACTCTGCTAAAACAGTTTCCATTGTTTTAAAGCTGAAAATGAATGATTATGAGTAAAATATAGTGCCGCAACAATGCAGCTAAAATGTCATATTTGTGCCGTTAAATTTGCTAATCCATGCCGCAATGTCCTGGGGGGTCTGTAAAATTACCTTACACCTGATTGGTACATTTTAATTTACTTGTAAGTTTCTAATATTAGGGTACTGCATGCACCCAGGGCATCTAAATTAAATGCTACTAATGGACTGTAACACACATTATGCCACCAACTAAATTAGCTTTTGTCATGTGTCAGGCCTGCCACTGCAGCCTATAGTCCAGTTTTAAATTACCATTTCAACCTGGTAAAGTAAAACTTTTGGGCCTGGAAAAAGGTTTAATACTTATAAGTCACCCCAATACTATGCTATAAATGCTTAGAGGCCAAGATGCATGGTATTTAAAAAGTAGAACATGTGTGCTTACATTTTACATGTCCAGACATGGAAATACTTTTAAAATCATTTTTCACGGTTGCAAGGCCTATCCCTTCCATATACTAATGCCGGAATGCCTTTTTACGGTTAAGTGCTAACTGCAGATTGGGAGCAAATCGAGATATGCGGTTTACATTCAAATTAATTGTATTTTAAAATCCTCTTTAATGGTGAAGTCGGATTTTAAGTATAAAAAGTTTATATTTTCCTGTAGAAACCAAAGTTGCATTTCTGCCCGTGTGACTGGATGGTTCTCCTGTTATGATTTTGTGTATTGCTTCCAGGCATAGGCCCAAAGAATAGCTGCAAGGGGAGTGGTTCTTCCCGATAGGATGACTGGGGAGGAGCTGTACCCTGCCCTGATTACATTTCAAAGGGCCTTGCCTGCAGTCCACATAAAGGAACCTTGCAATTGACACCCTACATAGTTTGGACCAAACCCAGGGGAAGGGGAAAAAGAGCTGACCAGAACCAAGTCAAGAGCCTGGCTGATATGGGGTAATACCCCGAAATCGAACCAAGGATGCTTGTGTCCGGTCCAGGGAGGACTTGGCTTGGCAGTTCTATCCGGACTGTTCCCATGAGGAGCAGGATCAAGACTGATTTTGTATATGGCTGGGGACAAACTGGGGTGGTGTAGTGAGCAACAGAACAATGGATTTAACCCAGATATCTTGACTGGGACTGAATGTTCGAGTCATTCAGCTTTCCGTCCATCATTTGTTGCTGCAGCGTCATTCAGTTGGGAAACACATAAGCGGGTTGACTCTTACACATGCTCGCCTACTGATCGCCACAGCACCAGTAGCACCATGACTCATCGCATCTCAATGTGTTGCAGGTGCTGCACAGCATTGGCACAGTGAGGAGGTCTCAAAGGTGCAACCTATTGGCTTTGCCAGTTTAAAAATTGCTTCTTTAAAAACGCTTTGGTCAAAATTCTCATTTTGCATACTGTAGTGCTGCATATATACTATTAAACCGGCTAAGGCTAATCCAATAATGCGGTCTTTAATAAATCACTACAAAAAGGGGGAGTTTGGCCCAAATTGGGACAAGGGTCAGGCAGGGCCTGAAATGTATGTACATATAGGGAAACCTAACCCTCGTAATCATTCAATGCGTGTCTTAACTTGACGCTAGGATCAAACAATAATTTACTGATGTATGGTCTTTTTTTTATAAACTAGAAATGGAAAGAGTCCCTTCAACGGCCGTATACTTCAATTATGTAAATGCATCAATAAATATCAAAAAACCGTGACAGAAAAAAGGTTATACTAAACAGAAATCATTCAAAAATTGTATTTATTATTTCTCTTTTTTGTAAATATAAATTCATATAAATATTGTTATAAATCAGACAATTCTATAGAAAACACATCTATTGATTACACAAATTCATAAGAAACACAATAGAATCATAAAAATAAGCAACAAGTAAATATATATACCCCATGGTGCCAGACATACAAACCAACTTGCTCTCGTGCTACCAATCATACTACAGTCAAACCTCATACATTGATGGAAGAAGGAACTGGTTTACAATTAGCTAGATCACCAAGCTATAATTGTTCAAGGGCTCCAGAAAAGAAATAACGGCCCTTGTAGCAGGTCTACGCGGTCTTTTTTTTATTAAATTCTCCGCCTGAAGCACTAATTAGCAGCCAAGTGTTTGTAGCGCGTCTATGGCTTTTGGTTCTCGCTACAAAAACAAATATTTAAAAGCACTTGTTAGCAGGGCTTAAAAGCAGAATGAAAAACCATTTAGATATACCATTATTAACGACGAAACCGTTAGAATGAAAGGAAAGCGTACCTTCCACAAGCGGCAAGTGCACTTAATGCGGCGTTCGGCAGGGATGGGGCTCTATGTAAATCATGAGAACAGACTAAATCAAGCCTTGTTTCATTGTTAAGCAGCATGAACTGATGTATCAAACAAGTGTTGCCTTTTGTTTGTCTGTTGTTTTTGAATATTGCTTTATTCATGTGGTATCTGTATGTCTAAAAATGTTTTTGGGTGAGAAATCGAATGTACTTTGATTACATTGTGTCCTTTTATTATGACTTGTGGTAAGAAAATTTGGGCTTTCTTGAAAAGAAAAATTTAATAAAGATCAGACATCAGTAAATTGTTTGATCCTTGCGTCAAGTTAAGACACGTATTGAATGATTACGAGGGCTAGATTTCCCTATATGTCTTTAATAAATCAGCACCAGCATGCATAAATGAGGTTCACTTACTTTCACACATCAAAGCAGACCTATTGGCTTAGCCAATGCTTGTTTCTTTATCTTGCACAGAGGTACAAAGATACCTACCTACCATATGTGTAGAACAAAGAAGACTGCAGACCTAGAGTTTAACAGTCGCTACTGAGAAAAATTGTGAAAGCCAACCTTAAAGGGGATTTTTAATTGATATTAAATCCGATTGGTTGGACTTGCACCTGTATGAGTATTGAATATATTTGTAACGTTCCTGTACCCATTCTTTCCCTACTGGTTGTCCGTTTGAAACACTTTATGCTTTACATGTATGTATTTTCTTCATAAATTACATTCTAGCTAAGAAAATGTTTATCTATCAGTCTCGTCATACCTCCTTTCCTAAACAGTTTCTTGCTGCTGCTGTGTTGATAATATTTAAAAGTATTGCTCATTTCTTTTACAGTGAGCAGTTGTTGGCGTCTTCCACTCAAGGGAAGAGTTTAGTTAGGCATTAAGATGACCGCTGTTCAAGAAACCACAAAAAGTAAGTATTTTAATGATTAACGCGCTTGTGAATTGGGATATGTCTTATGTTTTCACTCCCTCTTCTACAAAATCATAATCACTGTTTTTAATCAGAATATCTGAATAGATATGGATGCATTGTTTAATAACAGTTATCACACATTATTTAACAAATAAAATTGTAATTATTATAACGTTTAGGTGTTCGCTACAGACATCATTTAGCTGTGTGTTGTTGTAGACATATTGTTGACAATGCTAGTACCCTCAGTGGGCTTTGGGTTGGCTTGTTATTCGTTGGGTTTTTCTTCGGTCTCATTCGCTTGCTTCTTATTCATTGGCTTCCCTTCCTTCTGTTTTGAATGTCCCTTTCCTTGAGCTTCTTCACCATCTTTTTGTTTTTTGAGGTCTTGTAACTTTCCTCTGCTTACATTCTGGGAACTACATTTTTTCTTCAGCTTTCTGTGAGCGCATGTGTGTTTTTTTTTAGCTCTGGTATGCTTTCTCAGTACAATACACGCTCCTGCGCTTTTTCTATTACTCTGTATCGCTCCCTTAATGTGCACACCTATGCAACTTTCTCTTTTGTCACTTTTAGGCACCACACCCTCTTTACTGATTGGCACCTTCTCCACTAACCCAGCATCTTGTCTGCATTTACTTCACATCTACCCCTCCCCCAACACCTCTGTCATTGATCCCCACTCTTCTTGTCTTTAGGGAGTGCTTGGCAGCTGCAAATATGCGAGGCAACTCCTTTCCAACCCCTTCCCCACAAGAAAAGTGCATTTTGTTGTTTGTAATTATGGAATCTTTATTTGTATGTACATGTTGTATGTGAAATAATATATGTTAAAGTAGTTAAAAAATCAAAGTTATTGTATGTTCTGAAAATTGTAAATTATTGCCAGGGTGAGTGAATGCTGGGCATGTCAACTTTACAGGTTGTTCAGTCTGGCTTGTGCCTTGATGTTAAGGTGAATCTTGTATGCTCCTCTGTGGTTTCTATAGGAATGGAAACATCTGAACTGCTACTACTCCGAATGAATAGCTGGTAAATAACAATGTTTTCTTCACATGACTGTTCTAGTGCGGACCTCTGCTCCAATCCGTGGCCCTGGAGATGGAATGGAAACAGAGAACCCTTCTAAAGCTGTAGAGACGAGTTCTCCAGTTCACACTCACCACAGTCCTCGAAGGAAAGCTGCACCACCCCCTTCACCTTCCCTCAGTCCCGGGGTGCTCCAGTTTGGGAAAATCCAAAGTGACAAGTCCGTTGAGATTGAAGCTGTAAGGATCGTAGTTCCCAAAGCTTCTATTATCCATACTGTTCCTGGGAAAAGCACATCTTCAGTGGAATATGCCAAGCATCATAAAGCGGAAACATTTGTCCAGGCAGATGGCGTAACTGATCCAAAGAAAGAATTGGCGGATCTGAAAATCACGCTGGAAAAACTCAAATATTCGGAAAAGCGATTATTACAAGATAAAGAAGGTCTGTGCAACCAACTTCGTATACAAACAGAGGTGAGATATTTTGGAAAGTACCTGTGCACATGCATTCATTCATTCATTCATTCATAGGATTTGAGTACAGAGGAGTTGATCTGACAGGCACTGGAGGCCAATTTTAGTTATACTTTGAACTGCAAACTGTCAAACCCAATACAGAGACCTAGAACCTTTTTTAGGTTGGCTGAGATTTTGGCCTTTATTCGATGAAGCAGGCATAACAGATATGTTTAGGGGGCTTTTATTAATGTTCCAGGGTCCCATGAATCCTGAAAGAAAGCAGGCAGTGCATTGCCTTCTTAAGGTCGTTGGACCACCGGTAGTTAACACTACTTTTCTGTTTGCAGAGCGTGGGAACCTTGAAGTGGTGTTGAGTAGCAGGTTTGGGTGGTAGAGATTAGGAAAATGAATCCTTGCGGACGAGTAGCTCTTAGAGCCACTCGTCAGTACGGTGCTGGTTCTCCACTCTTAAAGTGAGAGCGGTGAGCGCAGCATTAAGGTGGGTGGTGATGGAATGGTCAGAGGGTGATGGGGTAGGTGGCAGAAGGCTACATAATAATTCTTCAGTTCAGGTGGGGTGGGGGGGAGGCTTTTGCCACAGGTTGGTGGGGTGGCTGAAAGATGGCCGTTTCTTTTGTTATTTGTTTTTTTATTTGGGGAGTGTTAATTTGAGGGAGGGCAGGTACCCTCAATGGTGTACAAGTTAGGTGTCAGGAGGCGAGGTTTTTAAAACATTTTTTTGGTATGTTATATATCACACCCCTAATACTCGAAGTCCATAATACTTTATTTCCAAGAAATACATTCTTATAGAAATATACACACAATTCATAGAAAATAGACAATATTTTTAAAATAGCTTAAAACAACACTTCAATAATATAGATTTCACCGCCATGTACTTACAGTTTATAGAATTACAAACATATAAACATTAAAATGTCTCCATACCATGATTCAATATAGTTCGCAGCCCAAGATCTCGCATATATTTACAGCACTTTTAAAACACCCCTATTACTCCTTCTGCCCTGCTTATATGTTGGAAGCCGAGGCAGACGATTAGTTTAAATCATATACAGCCTTTAATTATAGATGTGTAACATATGAATAATGGGGATGTTTTTAACCTGCGGCTTCTGAGTCACATCATAGACAACTCGAGCTTCGCTCCCTGTGTCTGTTTGTTGTCACTAAGAACCTCTCTGTGAAAAAGATCCCCATTTTTCAAATGTACCCTACTATTGCTATTCTAAATATTTTCTACCGAGAGTTCTCAAATGATATCAGATAGGAAACAGAAGAATTGTGTCTGTTTTCACTTGGAACCCCAAACACTCTTCCCTTGTTCAGATCGGAGGGGGTTGATTGACGAGGCCCCTTTCCTCCTTCACTTGGACAACATGGGAGGAGTATTAGGGAACTATCACTTTGTAGGACGGTGGTGTCCTCGAAGGCCAGATCTTCCCTGCCCTACAATAATCCTGAACTGCTCATTCTCATTACCCCTGGAGAGTCTGTCGCCCAAAGGGAATATATCTTAGTTATCCGGTTGGTGGTCATCCGTGTTCTGTCATTCTTTGCCTAGGGGTTCAAGTGCCCTAACAAAATATTGGATTATCACAGATATGTCCCAGTCACCATCAAGTGCTCCAGAACCTAAGCAAAAGGCCCTGCACTAAACCATTGCAGTTACCTAGAGATATAAAGTAGGGGTCGGTCTTCCAGGATTCAAGCTCTGTTTAGAATGTGTTTGGTGATGAGAAGAGCAAGCACGCCGAAGGCTTAAGAAAAGGTGGGGATTTAATAAGGCGGATTCAAATAATTGCATTGCTAGGAGGAGGTGATGTTCGTTATGAGTTTCCCTAGAATGTTTCTGGAGCACTGTGGTGTAATTAGTATTTTTCAGTTTAGAACAGTGCTGATTAATTACGGACTTATTCTCTGTGTTTGATTCATGAATTTCTTCTTTAAAGCAAGTGTAGAGGTGGCCCCTTTTCACTGCTTCCAACTTACGTTATCTCCCGGTGTCCCAATGCTACTTTTATATATTTCAAGTTACAGTAAAAGACTTTTCATTTCCATTTAGATGTTACAAAATGCATTACTCAAGACCGTTCTAAGACTCAAAATCAAGTGTCTCCCAGTAAGGGACCTGTTGGATCTGTGTTAAGACAAACTGAGCGGAGTGCCATTCTTGGATAATACTCTGCATTCTTGTACACGTTTTCAGTATTCCGTAAATTCCATCTCGTGTTTGTGCTCATCATAAATACCCCTGGTCACCAAGAATATAGAAAGGACACTAGCACTGTAAAGATTGAGAATTAGGATGAATACAACACAGAGTAAATCCAAAATGTCTGCGATTTTATCATTGTTATAAATGCTGTCTGGCCCATGCACTGTCCTACAAGCCATAGGTCAGTTTAGTTAACCCCATGGCTGCGGCGGTAATTCCGCCGCAGCGCTAGGGGGGAGGGGGGCCGCGCGGTGCCGCCATGCTAATGACGGAACCACTCCGTCACGAGCCTCGGGCGCGCTGTACATGTGACGGAGTGGGTCCGTCACGGCCCGCCCGCTCAGTAGAACGCGCCGCGCAGGCGCGAAATGCGGCGGCAAGGCCGTGACGGAGCCACTCTGTCACCAGCACAGCGCGTCCGTGGCTGGTGACGCAGTGGTTCCATCACCACCATCGATGAAGTTAAAACACTGAAGCCCAGCTTAAGTTCTGGGGGACCCGGTCCAAGCCAAATTTCTGCATTACGGTTAAAGATAATACTATTATTATAGTTGTTCGTTAACAAAATCGTTGCATTTCCTGAAATCCTGTTATGAATCTGGTGCTCATGGTCCTATATGGGAGAAGGCTGAGCTTAAGGTAGGCTTCTTTTTAACATATAATTTTGTTTGATCTACATAGATAATTGTTTTAAGTTTTGAAAGTGATGACCTATTAAACAAATGTTTACTGCAATTACAGGTGAATCGTGAGTTGAAAAAGCTACTTGTTGCATCTGTGGGTGATGATCTGCAGTATCATTTTGAGCGCATGGCTCGAGAAAGAAATCAGATGATTCTAGAGAACGAGGCCCTCGGGAGGAATATGTCACAGCTCTCGGAACAACTGGAGCGAATGTCCATACAGTGTGACGTCTGGCGCAGCAAGTTTCTGGCCAGCAGGTGAGCTGTACCTCCAATTTTAGGTCAAACCTGGACAGTGCCTGCGCTGCTGTGAGGCATGCAGTATTGGAGTATGGTTTTGAAGCACCGCCCACTCCCCCTCCATATTTTTAATTGGCTTGTGTCATTGTCGTTCGTAAACGCTGGCTTCCGAGTCGTTATTAGGCTTGTTAGTAACTCCTTGGTACCGCCTTGTCTGCATTTGTTACCTCCCATAACGAATGGAACTTTTACTTGTCGTGTTACAGGGTTGGCTTTATCTTTGCTGTTAGCACTATTTTGTTTAATGATTTGCCCCTATACCAGCCACTACTTCGCAGCACACTACCCGCTTTTATTTCATTCACTAATAGTGATCCGCTTTAAGTATAGCGTCCGCTTTTTTTTCTTTATTTTAGCAGCGCGGTCCGCTTTAAGTATAGCAGACGCGCGTGCTTATTTTTTGTTTTTATTTGTTTACTAGCGCCCATGCAGCGGTTTCACATTCATGGAGGCTGCACCCCTTTCTTTAGACAAGCTGCATCTAAAGAAAGGTGCGCAGCCACTATTAAAGTGAAAGTGCAGCATTAGCGATTTTGCACACAAAAAAACATGTTTGTCAACTTCACAAAGAGATGCTATTTTTTGTCAAAGCGCCCCTTGCCGCGATTTTACTTTAATGTAGGCCACGCCCCTTTCTTTTGACGCGGCTTGTCTAAAGAAAGGGGCGTGACCTCCATGAATGTGAAAGCGCCGTATGGGTGGTAGTAATTTGCAGTTCAATAGGTCTCGCATTTGTGAGAGTTTAAGCTATTGCATTGCCAATAGCTCACAAACTCTCGTAAATGCGAGTCCTAATGCATTGCTAATGATTGTTCCTCTCTGTGATGATCAAGTTCACCTCTTCCATTGGATTTAAATTCTATTAGTGCATATTCGCCAAAGTAATAAAGCTCGTTCTGGCAAGTCTTTTTAGTATAAGCAGTAATGCGGCTCGTGACGCTTGAATGTCACTGCAGCTGGCCAATAATGAAGCCTAAGTGGGACAGAAGGTTACCAAAATTCTGTTTTTGAGAGGACCTGCAGAGTTGGACGCTGGAGATGAAGCATCCTGTATGGTGGAAGAAACTGTTTTAATGCTAATTCCTTTCTAAATGGAATCTATGACCAGTTTCCATAGTTTTCAGGTTAAGAATGGCAACTTGTCAGACTAATGCAGTTGCAAAAGGAAATGCTACAAATGACTTTGTTTCCTAGTCTTTTCGTAATTTGACTGTATTGTGTAAGTATTGTTGACACACTCCCTGTTACAAACCATTTAACATGGACTCTGCTCCTCAATATTGACATAATTTACTACTTTCAGGCTAACATGCCCTTCTTATGCTAGATAGTTAACCGGATACGGCGGAGAGCTGAAGTTTGGTGCCTCTTAGCTTCCCTTCCTCACACACTCAAGAAGGGCCGTATGACGCTTACTTGAAAGGATTTACATTTAAAAAAAATGTGTTTTATTAGTAACATTAATTAGTGAGCGGTCAGTGATATGTTCCATTGATTTTATTAACAGAGTGATGGCGGATGAGCTGACCAATGCCAGAACAATTCTACAGCGCCAGACAAGAGATGCGCAGGGGGCAATTCAAGATCTGTTGAGTGAACGTGAGCAATTTAGGAATGAGATGACTGAAACGCACAAGTAAGATTTTGTAATGTTTTACTATTGCCCAGCATATCATATTTTAGTCACTTATGTATGTTTAACTTGTAACACAGCTTCTTAACTTTCTTAAGTGGTGTTTATGATCTTTTCTCATCCTTTATTTCTCGTTTGGAGAATGTATAGGTTATGAAATGTGTAGGTGAATGTGATCTTTTAGGAAGTTATTTGTTGGGATGGCAATTCCCCCTACAAGCCTCAGTAGTGCGTACTCGATTCCCCAAGTTCCCCTTACAGCATATTTGTCGTTTGATTTTTCACCTCCGTGCACATATTATTGTGCGTCCCGTAGGCCTTCTGTGGTCTGGAGGGACAGACCAAGTCTACCCATCTTTTCTGAGAGTGTCTACTGTCTTATCACTGGGCTGAGAAGAACGGGTTGTCGTGACAACAACTTTTATAGTAGAAGGAACACACATTTGTCCCTGTTGCCTTCAGTGGGAGAGTTGCCTACTGGCCTCACCCATTTTAAAAGGTCTTCCAGTCAGACCCCTCACTTCATCCATATGGGACATGGGTTGTCCAGGTACATGTGCTGCATATCATTAAAGCAGAGTGAGTGGGATTGGAGTATGTATTTGTTGCTTTACTATGTGCAGGATCCTGTGTATGGCTGGCAGGACAGCTTGAGGATGAGACTGGCAGAGGGGGTGTTATTTGGTGCTAAACCAGACACCTTGCTAGGCCACTGTGAGTGGAGACGGAGAACAGGACCCTGTTTGAAATACAGCGACAGCCCAGCTCCTTCTAGTCGTATTTTTCACTAGAGTTGTGCTGCAGGCAGTTTTGTGTAGTCACCAGGTAAGGAAGGTCTTTCTCCTTTTGTAACATTATTGTACAGGCTCTGACAGGAAATACCGAGCTCTCCCTCACTGAAGTCAGTTCAGCGGCTGGAGAGATATTGTCTAACTGCTCAGGAGCCAAAATTCTGTCCTCTGCAGCGGTTTAGAGCCTCAAACTGTGGGTAGGTCCTCTCACTTGGGAACATCCATCATTCACCTCCAGTGGTCCCAAGGATCCAGGTGCATGGCCCTTTATGGAAATTGTAATCCGCCAATGAACTCCCACCTTCACACCCCTGGGTGTGCCCTGGATGCCCTTCTGGCTCCCCAGGGATTGATCCTGCATAGGCCCTGTATTGCTGGTGGGATTCTTTGTCCAGCATGACCCTGGTGAAAGGTCACAGAGAAATACGGAGGATCCCATGGCGAGAGTCCGCCCCCACTGGCATTCTTTTTTCCAGTGGCGCGTGGCTGCTCCCTGCAACCACTGAAAGCCTCTCTGGCAGCATTAAGTACAAGGAGGCAATCCCTCTATGCCCTCCATAGGTCACCTAAGAGTTGACTACCTGACTACCCTGGTTAATATTCACTATTTAGTCTTACCATCTTCTAGAACCTGAAGTCATACTTTCGGATGTTACTGTTTGATGTATGTAGAGTTTTAAGTATTTTTTAAAAAATGTAAATGAAAGTACTTGCTGGGCCTCAGTTTATTAACTGTTGCCAGTATGCTAATTGAGTTTTGAATTGGTAGCCTGCACTACTTCCTTATGCAAGACCTGGTTTTCTCGGCCTAATTTCCTCAAGGATCTAATGCTAAAGGGGTATACTTGGTGCTGCGTTTGCGCCCTTTAGTAATGCGTCCCCAGGACAACAGAGGCATAAGGCCCCAATTGGTACAGTTGTAGTAAAGCAACCCTGTCTGTCTTGGAACCAAATTATAATTTCTGAAGTGCCCAGTCTACAAGTTTGGTTGTGTATGTTACCAACCACCTTGTAGGAAGCTGGCTCTGTATATACTATACCAAAAAGAGTCCAGTGAGTCCTCAAAGGTATGGCAGAGGTTAAAGTAAATAATACCTTACTTTCAATTTAGTCGTAGCTAGGTTGAGCAGTTAGGCTTATCAGAGGGTAGTGTGAATGCATTTGGTGTACATATTCTTACAAGGCAGGAACACACACTCACTGACTCCAGGCCAATGTTTGTAGAAAAATATTACTTTAGTTACTTTTATTTCTAGGAACGAAGTTGAACTCGGCTATAGGCAAGTACACTTTTATGCTATACTTTCAAATTACTGGCAATAGGTTTGTATAGCATCAAACAATACTTTACATTTGCATGAAAGGTTTTTCAGTACAGAAAGAGATACTTTGAATGCAGGGTCACACTTAGTAAAATACAGTGAGAGGCCAATGCAATCCTATGGGAAAAAAACAGGTAAGTAAATAGTTTTGAGTTTCGGGCTCCAGGGGTTTTGGTCAACACTAGGCAAGGGTCGGACCAAGTTAGGTACTGTGCCACCAGCTGCTCTGGGGCGCCCGGATGCCGAAGTCACTGAGCCCAATGTTATCCTATGGAGGCTGGGGGCACCTCAAAGAGGCACCGGTTACAGGTAAGTACCTGCGGTTCAGGGACACATGCCCTGGGAGTTAAAATCCGCACTGGACGGGCCACCAAAGAGCACTGAGGCTGCACCACCAGCGGCGCAGGGGCGGCCGGGTGCAGAGGGCAAAGGAGGTGTCCTACGCTGCGTTGAAACCAATGGAGATCCTCAGTTGGGGAAAACAGCTGCAGTCTCTGTTCCAAAGTTTGGCTGGAAGAATCCCACGACTGGCGAGGGAAGTTGGATAGTGGGGGACTGCTGGGACACTGTTGGTTGGGCACTCCTGGGACGGGGGCTGCGGTGCAGGGGTGTCTTTAGGGGTCAGGAGCCCAACGCTAGATCCAAGGTCAGGATCGCCAGAGAGACTTCACTGGGTCGGTGGGCCACCTGGACTTGGTCTGTGGTTGTGTAGACCTGCACACCTGATAAACCGAGTTTACTACAATATTTTGAATTTTATAAGCAAAATTGTCGAGCTGCCTCGCTGGGGGGTACTGCCCGAACCCCTAAAATAAAATCGCACTGTCGAGGCCTGGGAACACCCAGGTCTGCGAGGCGCTCTGCTTGGTCCCTAAGGTTCCACCTGGACTTGGGCCATGAGCGTCGGGTGCAGAGTGGTGCAGGTGTTGTGGATCCGTCTGGAAGCGGAGTCCTTGTGTTGATTTCTTTGCTGGACAAATCTGGTGTCCACAGGAGACTAGAGTCTTTGTCACTGAAGGGGGAGACGGGCGGTAGGGCTTGGGCAAATTCAGTTTTCGTCGTCTTCTCCACTGCTGCACGGCTCTTCGGTTCTCCTTCTTCGTAGGTCGTCAAACCTGAGGAACAAGGTTCGGGGGAGCCCTTAAATACTGATTTTAAGGGCTTTACTGCGGTTAGAGGGCAGTAGCCAAGCCAAGGTCTACTATCCCTTAGGGTGACTACACCCTTTGGGTGCCCCCTCCCTATTCCCTAATTTTCCAATTTAAGATGAGTTTCTAAGAGAGGGGTTCACCTCAGCTCCTGGTGATCCTAGGGGTGTGCCAGGCTAAGGTGGACACTCCTACTCTGCTTACTAATGTTCCTGCCTGTCCTGCCCCCAAAAGTGGGGCTTGGACAGGGGGCGAGCATCTCCACTAGTTGCAGCTGCCCAAATCAGCACATCACAAGGTGAGAGCCTTTGAAGCTCATCGCCAAGTGTTGCTGTTCCTGCCGGGGGGAGGTGTGAAGTACCTCCACCCAGAGCAGGCTTTGTTTCTGACTTCCAAGAGTACAAAGGCTCTTACCTCATAAGGTCAGAAACCTGTCTGGTGGTGGCTGGCTGGCGAGGACCAGTCAGCCAATACACTAGAGGTTGGTCGTTTTTCAGAGGGCATCTCTAAGATGCCCCCTGAGGTCATTTTATAATAAATCCATCACTGGCATCAGTGTGGGTTTATTATGCTGAAAGGTTTGATGCCAAACTTCTCAGTCTTCAGTAAAGCCATTATGGAGCTGTGGGGTTTGTGTTGACAAACATCCAGCCCATGTGCTCAAAATGGCTTCACTGCACTTCTAATGTCCCAGAATGAGTTAAAACACTGCAGGGGCATATTGCTCATGCAGCTCACCTGGAGTATGGTGCACCTGACTTAGGGCTGTGAGGCTTGCTATAGAGATGACTGTCAGTCAGTCAATAATACTTTTATTTGATTTTGTTAAAAATCGTAAAAGATTGTAAAAGCTTGTTATACACAATGATTTAAAAATGGTGGTTTAAGAAGTGCAAAGAATAAAAACATTGTGCCTTCATTACTCAATCCTCACCATGAGTTGATATAAGAGATGACTGATCCATGCCACAGGCAGTGATGGTGGGCATGGCAAACAGCCATGTCGACTCTTCAGTTTGGTCTGCACCAAAACACGCAGCCTGAAATGGCAGTGTGTGGGTGTTAAGGTGAGGGGTCTCTGAGGGTGCACAATACATGCTGCAGCCTTCAGAGGCCCTCTCTGGTTACAAGGCCCTTGATACCAAGGATACATTTTACAAGGGACTTGCATGTGCCCCAGAGGTGTGCCAATTGTGGAAACAAAGGTACAGTTTTGGGAAAGAACACAGGTGCTGGGGCCTGATTAGCAAGGTCCCAGCACAGGCTCAATCAAGTTGGCATCAGGTATCTGGAACAAAGTTAGGGATAACCATGCAAAAAGGTTCACTTCCCTACACAACCCCCACCCCCTCACCTGCCCGAAGGAGGATGAGACTAGCCTTTCACAAGACAGTCTTCATTGTCTAAGAGAAATAATCTGGAAAGCCCATCTACATTGGCATGGGCAATCCATGGTCTGTGTTCCACTGTAAAGTCCATTTCCTGTAGAGAGATGGGCCACCTTAACAGTTTTGGGTTTTCACCTTTAATTTGCATTAGAGATCTGAGATGTCTGTGGTCACTTAGTATTAGGAAGTGAGTCCCAAACAGGTAGGATCTCAGCTTCTTCAGGGTTCAAACTTCAGCTAAGGCCTCCAACGCTGTTCCCTGGGGAGTAGTCTCTTGCTTCTAAAAGCAACAGGTTGTTCTTGGCTTTCATCATTGGTCTGGGATAGGACCACTCCTGTCCTAGCTCAAATGCATCTGGGTGCACAATGAACTTCTTGGAGTAGTCTGGAGCTTTGAGAATACGTGCTGAGCACATTTCCTCTTTCAGGGTGTCAAAAGCCTTTTGGCAACTAACTGTCCAGTTCACTTTCTTTGGAATCTTCTTGGAGGTAATTTCTGTGAGGGGACTCACAATGGAACAACACCCCTTCACAAACCTCCTGTAATACCCAGTCAAGCCCAGGAATGCCCTGACTTGGGTCTGGGTTGTTAGAGCTTCCCAGGTCAGAATTGTCTGGATCTTGTATTTTAAGTGTTGCACTTGGCCTCCACCTACAAGGTGGCCCAAGTACACAACACTACCCTGCCCTATCTGGCACTTGGCTGCCTTCATATTCTGATAGATACATCTGCCGTGTGGATTCCTCACCTTGTGAATATCCCCTTGCGTCAGCAACATTCGGAAATTCTTTTGTAGCTTCGCGCCGACATGGATCCGGACGTCACAGAGGCACGGCATCGCACGCGACCTCGCTGACGTCACCGGCGCCTATAACAGGCCCACGCCGGCGTGATGACATCAGTTCCCTTTTTTCCGCGTCGTCGACGCTAACGGTTTTCAGGGATCGTGTAGTAGCTTCCAGTAACTTTGTTACTATTTCTTCGTAATTGTGTCTTTCTTTCATTTTCTTCGAGATGTCGTCGAAGAAGACGGGATTTAAAGCCTGCGGTGAATGTGGCAAGACCATGTCAATCACCGACCCCCACGAATGCTGTGTATGGTGTTTGAGCTCGGACCACGATGTCGAGGACTGTTCCTGTTGTAAAAAGATGACTCCAAAGGCATTAAGAGAGAGGGAGACAAAGCTCCTTATGGCGAAACTCAAGAATAAAAAAGCTAAGAAGTCGTCAAAATCTCGATCTCGTGGGTCGAGTTCGAGATCGAGGTCTCGTTCGAGGTCACACTCGGAGTCATCGTCAGCTCACGCTTCGAAGTCTTCGAAGAAGAAACACAGAAGGAAGTCCCATGAGTCACGTCATCACTCTGGGAAGGACTCTAGCTCGAAACCAAAGTCACAGATCAAGCTCGTGTGTAAAGAAGTGGAGGTTTCGGAGTCGGAACATGAAGAGGCTGTGCATCCAGTTTCACCCGAGCCTCAGGAACAGGTCCAATCTCCGATTCCATCAAATCCTTCTGGTCAGGAGGATGAAGGTGAGGAGCAGGGGGATGGTGGAGCCGAAGTTCCGGCACCCGATGGTTCATCGACTCCGGCTCCGGCGCCCGAAGAAGAGGTCGACGTCGTATCGACTCCGCCTCCCCGGGAACATCCGAGAGGTCCGTATCCTGAGTTTCCGACTCCAGGTCAGGATCCTTCCCAGTTCCTGAACGCCATGTATGGTGTGTATTCGAGGGCAATGTTCCCGTCTGGTGCACCTGTTGGTCCCACGGGTCCTATGGCCTTTAACCTAGGGGTTCCGCAGGCGTATGCCCCTGCACCCTTCATGCCCTTTATGCCGGCTCTACCGCCGCATTGGCATTTTCCGACACCACCGGTGTCGTCGACGCCGAAGCGCACGACGCCGGCTCCATCGACGCCGATCCCATCGACGCCGATACCCGTGACTCCGAGGCAGGATTCTATCCGACCTCGTGTCGAGAAGCCTCGTCCGACGTCGGGCTCGACGCCGGCAGCGACCCCGTCGGAGTCGATTCCGAATCCTTTGACTTCGATTGTGAAAGAAAGGTCTCGGAGAAAGGCCCAGAGACTTTTAGAAGAGGAAAAGTATGGGTATTCTGACACTGAGGAAGGAGAATTACAGGATTCTGAGGATCCCTTTGATGAGTTAGGTGAAGCCAGTGGTCTTGAACTGTCACCTGAATGGGAGCTGGCTTCTGTATCGAATGCTCCATCTAAGGATGTGGTGCCTTACCACACTGTGATTAGGAAGGCAGCGAGTTTACTAAATATAACTCTGCCTACAGCTGATTATAAACCCAATATTTTAACTGAGGTACTTCATTCACCCTCATCTGTGATCGAGCCTATGTTACCATTCAATGAGGCGTTGTCTGAACCTGTCTATGAGGTCTGGAAAAAACCCTTGACTGCTCCAGCGGTTTCTAGAACGGTAGCAAGAAGATATAGAGCTGCACCGGATGACCCTGCATTTTTAACAACGCATCCTCTCCCTGAGAGTTTGGTAGTGCAGGCTGCCTGTTCTAAAAAATCTGCTGGCGCATTTCCACAGGTTCCTGGAGACAAGGAATCCAGGAAACAGGACCAAAATGCTAAAAAGGTTTTTTCTTCAGCCAGCATGGCATTGAAGTCAACCAATGCTACATGTTTGATGGGGAGATATATCCATGCGTTGATGGACTCTGTCAAACAACTCATTCCAAAGGTTCCTGAGGATGACAGGAAGGATTTTCAAGAAGTAATCTCGGACACCCAAGCGGCTGCGAGACAGGTCATCCAGAGTGGTTTAGACACTGCAGACTCGGTGGCAAGAGTCATGGGTTCCTCTGTGGCTACTAGGAGAGCTGCTTGGCTCAAATCTTCGGAGTTTTCGGCTGATGTCCAGTCTGCTTTAATGGACTTACCCTTTGATGGTTCAGGTCTGTTTGGAAAGAAGGCTGATACTGCCTTGGAACGTTTTAAGGACAGTAGGGCCACTGCAAAATCTTTAGGCCTTCAATCCAGAGGTACTACCGGAAGACGTTTCAGAGGATTTGGCCGATCTTCCTTTCGATCTTACAGATCATTCCAGCAGCAGCAGCCTCAGCAGCAGCAGCAGAACACGCTGTACAAGTCATACAGAGGCAGACAAAGACCCCGTCCTAGAGGTCGTCAAGCTTCCTCCTCCTCCTCCTCCTCTCCTTCCCAACCCCCGGCCAACGCAGCAAAGCAGCCCTAGATCCGCCATTCCGGATCATGTGGGCCCAGTAGGGGGTCGGCTTACTCATTCTGATAGATACATCTGGCCTGTAGAACCTTCCCCAGGTGGACCAGGTGATCTTGCCAGAAGGAGCTAAAGACAGCAATATCCTCAATATATGCTGCACTAAAGGTCTCCAACCCAGCAAGGACTTGATTCACCAACCTTAGGAAGGTGGCAGGGGCATCCTTTAAACCAAAGGGCATAACGGTGAACTGATAATGCCCATTAAGTGTGGGGAATGCTGTTTTCTCTTTGGATCCTGATTTAGGTCAAAGGTGCTAAGAAAGGTGGCTGCCCTAGCTTGTCTATCAGCTCATCAGCCCTGGTTATGGGGTGAGCATATGTCTTAGTGACAGCATTGAGACCTCTATAGTCCACACAGAACCTCATCTCTTTTTTACATCCTAAGACCACTGGGCTGGCACATAGACTTTCAGAGGCTCAATAATCCCTAACTCCACCATATTGCGTACTTCAGCTTTGATGCTCTCCTTAACGTGATCAGATTCCCAATATATCTTTGTTTTGGCAGCAAGCGTTCTCCAGTGATGACATCATGGGTACACCAGTGTGTCTGTCCAGGGGTTAAGGGAAGAGCTTAGCATACTCTTGCAGGACAGGCCTACAGTTGGCCTGCTGTTTGGCAGTGAGGGTTTCTGTGTAGATAACTCCATCAACTGACCCATCTTTTGGACTGAGAGAGGTCAGTGAGAGGTTCACTCTGTCCCCTGATCCTCATCTGTGACCAACAGCATGGACACATCTGCCCTGTCACAGAAACGTTTCTGGTGGTTCACATGCATCACCCTCTTGGGGTGCTTGCTAGTGCCCAGGTCAACAAAGTAGGTGACCTCACTTTTCTTCTCAAGTATAGGGTAAGGGCCTCACCATCTCTTCTGGAGGGCCCTTAGTGCTACATGCTCCAAAACCCACGCCTTTTACACTTCTTGGAATATCACCAGTGTAGCTTTTTGGTCATACCACAGCTTCTGGAGCTGTTGACTGGCTTAAAGATTTTTGGAAACTTTTTCCATGTATTCTGCCATCTTGGAACGGAGGCCTAGTACATAGTCCACCACATCATGTTTAGATTCCTAGAGAGGCCTCTCTTTCAACCTTATTTTACAAGAGCTTAGTGGTCCCCTCACACAATGGCCAAGCAAGAGTTTAAAGGGGTAAAACCCTACTTACTTCTTAGGCACTTCTCTATAAGCGAAAAGCAGGCATGGCAAGGGGAAATCCCATCTCCTTTTGAGTTTTTCAGGCAGTCCTATGATCATGCATTTCAATGTCTTATTGAATCTTTCAACAAAGCCATTGCTTTGTGGTTAATAAGGTGTAGTTACTTTGTAGTTTATACGAATTCCACATGTGATTCAGGTATGGAGACATGAAGTTGGAACCTCAGTCTGACACCACCTCCTTAGAGAACCCTACCCTGGTGAAGACACCAATGAGGGCTTTGGCTACTGCGGGAGCTGTAGCATCCCTAAGGGGATTTGCTTCAGGATACCCAGTAGCATGATCCACTACTACCAGTATGAATGTGTTTCCTGTGGCTGTGGGTGGCTCCAGTGGACCCACTATGTCTACACCAACACTTTCAAAGGGAACCCCAACCACTGGTAGTGGAATTAAGGGAGCCTTTTGGTGTCCACTTGTTTTGCCACTGGCCTGACAGGTGACACAGGAGCTGACACTCCCTCACTTTCTGGGACATCTGGGCCCAGTAGAAGTGACTGACAAGCCTTTCCCTTAATTTAGTCTGGCCAGGATGCCTAGCTAAGGCGATGTCATGGGCCAATGTGAGTAGGATCTCTGCACAGCTGAGGCACTACCACTCTCCTAGGCACCAGGTTTGGGGTCTCTGGCCTCAGTATACAGGAGTCCCTTCTCCCAGTAAGTTCTCTGGGAACCACCGACATCTCCCTTTTCCTGTGCAGGAGCTTGCTTTTGCAGGCTTTCAAGAGTGGGGCAGACCTGCTGTCCAAGGCACAACGCTTCCATAGAGAGCCCCCCTGGGCCCAGGAGCTCAGCCTGGTAAGGTCTCAGTTCCATGGACTCAGTTCTCTCTTGGGTTGACAAGCCCTCTCCCTGAGGAGAGGGGTCCTGAACGTTTTGCTGTTCAGAAGCTGGCCCCCCCATTCTTCTTTTTTTTTTTTTTTTTTTTTTTTTTTGAGAGTTTTATATAGCGCGAACTTGAACCGAACCGAATCAGTTATCAGAGCGCTTTACATAGCACCAGTTACGTTACATGAGGACACACTTTCTTTTTTTTTTTTTTTTTTTTTTTTTAGGCACGGGGAGATTAAGTGATTTGCCCAGAATCACAGGGGTTTTTTGGCGTCGTTACCGAGACTCGAACCAAGTTCCCGAGGTCGAGCGCCTTAGCCGTTAAAAGTTTGAGCCATCCTTTCCGGCTCCAACACTTCTTTTTCACCCTGTGCTTGGCTTTGTGCTCTGGTCTTTGCACACACCATCTCAGGGATGTGCATCATCACGGCTGCATGGGTTTTCAGCTCTATCTCAGCCCATGCCTAGGTCTCCAGGTATTTTCCAAGCAGACCGACAGCTGGAAGCTTTGGAGGGACCACTACCTGTTTCAAGCCAGTAACACCCCACCCCAGTCCAATTTCACCATAGCCATGGATGTGTCTGTAGTGACACTGTCAGCGTTGGTGACTAGATAGGTTGTTACAGTCGGGGTTTATCCTGGGGAAACCAGTGTATTTTTCACCTTAGTGGCACTGGCGTCTGTATCCCTCGGGGCTTCTACTAGAGTCCTATTACCCATGGGGTACTGTAGGTACTTTTTTAAGTTAGAGGGCCAGAAAGCTAAAGTGGCCAACTTTCCCTCCCCCTCAGAGACTAGAACAGCTTTAGCGTGAACCCTGATTTTCTCTGGGCACACTGTTGATCCCATCTGGAGATTTGCCACACCAGTGCTAACTAGAGGTGGACTAGGGGCATTCTTGATAGGACATGCAGAATCTCCAGTTTGGGTGTCCTACCTTCTTACATGTGCGATACCAAACCTTTAGGGGATCAACATTTTTACCCTTGTACCCACCAGTGGGCTGGGAAGTCTTCTGGGGCCCACCCTCCTGAGCAGGTTTTTGGGTGCCTTTAGAAAATCTTGGTTTTTATTTCTGGGTGTCTCCGGAATGAGAAATAATGTTGAAATAATGGGTAAAACGCCAATAAAACGTGTTGGGGGGGGGGGGGGAGAAAAAGTTACCAAGCATGATCATTAGTGCTGACCAACCAGATTGTCACTATATGCCTTCAAATATGTCATTAGTGCCTCTAGTCTGCTGCTATAGGGTGCTTGCGCAATCCACAAGCCTCCTCTCGCATAAGTGGCACAGCCTCTACCTGCCCCCACTTAAGTGTCACCTTGCACCAATGGGCTGTACCTAGTAATGTCTGCACCTTCCAGTACATGGCAATAAGTCTACAAGCAGCTAGTAATGCCAAATCTATGAATCGATTGACAGCTGTTGCGGTCTTTGTGCATTTGAACAGTCCCAGCAAAGAGCCTTCTACCGTGCACACCCCCACATGACCCATCACTTCTGTGATCGCAGCTGATATTGCTGCCCATAGTGTTGAAGCCTCTGGGCATCTCCAAAACTTGTGCACCATGTAAGCTCCTGCTTGCTGGCATTTAGGGCAGGAAGAGGGGGAACCAAATATTTACTGAAGCGCAGCTGGGGTGAAGTATGCCCAGCAGTGAAGGACATTGTGTTGGAAATACTGGAACTTTTAGTTCCTTGACAACCACATGGGATAGACTAATGCTGTCTCCCATTAATTCTGACTGAGTTACCTTCCTATATCCCTCTCCCAACTCGTACGAACTGGAGCTAGGGGGTCATGTGTGGTGGACGCTAAAACGATGAGCAGCCAAGTAATGTGTTTAGGACCACTACCTATTATATATAACTTATGTACTAAAGGGTGCTGTTTCGGGTTCTGTGACCGTGATGTCCCAGAGCCTCGCCAAAGCTGCCAAAAAATTGCCATAAGCCAGGAAATGACTTGCTGGGAGTGTGCTGTAAAAGGGTAAAAGCCCCCCATCCTGGAACAGTGCTCCCTGAGTGTCCACTCCTGCTACCTCCCAGGCCTCTGCTCCCATTCTACTCCGCATATCACTGATGGGAGTATTATTTATTTATTTACTTATTTGCTTGTATAGCGCAGGAATTCGACCCCCGAAGGGGTATCTCCGCGCTTGTGTTCTTACCATAAGCTAGGAGCCAGAGTCCAAAAAATAAATAGGAGGGATACGAGGATTAAATAGTCAGAAACAGATGTGTTTTTAAGAGTTTCCTGAAAGCTCTTAGATTGGAATTTTGTCTCAGGGTGAGGGGTAAGGTGTTCCAGAGAGTGGGACCCCTTTAAGAAAGTGCTCGACCACCCTGCCTTTCCTTCTTAATCCGCGGGGCTTGAAGTAACAGTTGGTTCCTAGAGCGCAGAGAGCGACTTGGCTCGTAAGGTTTAAATTTCTCGGTCAGGTATTTTGGGCCAGTGCCAAATAGGCATTTATGGATTATACAACATATTTTGAATTTAACCTGCTGGCGGATGGGCAGCCAGTGGAGTTTGTTCAGAAGAGGGCGCGAGGGGGATCTAGCAGGAGCATTAAGGACCAGTCTGGCTGCCGTATTCTGGGCTACCTGCATTCTGCCAAGTTGTTCCTCGTTGGCAGAGAGAAGAAGCCCATTGCAGTAATCTAGCCTGCTAATCACAAGCGTTTGAATCAGTGTTTTCCTGAGATCATCTGCTAGGTACGGGAATACACGCCTCAGAAGCCCAATGACCCTAAAGCAAGATCCTGTTACCTGAGTTACGTGATCTTTTAACAGCAGTGGCTGATCAAGGCATACCCCAAGATTTTTAACTACCTGTTTAGGGCAGGGGGCAGGTCCCAAATCCAGAGGCCACCAATCAGGTGACCAGAGGAGGGAAGCTTCTCCAAAAAGCATGACCTCCGTCTTGCCCACATTGCATTGTAGGCAATTAGAGGTCATCCAATCGGCTGCAGCTCTCATACCTGCAGCAAAAGTATGTTTGACTGCTGACGTCAGGGTCTGGAAAGGAAATAAGAGCTGGGTGTCGTCAGCATACGAAATGGGCGTGAACCCATATTTTCTCACAATGTCGGCCAAGGGGGCCATATACACGTTAAAAAGTGTAGGGCTTAGGCATGAGCCCTGAGGGAACCCCCTTGGTGAGTAATAAAACTCAATGGGATTTCAGGCGAGTACATAGTGATACTTGGCATGAGTCGCATACTACGATAAAAGCTCCGGTACTCTTTCCTCAACAGCCCAATAGCATCTGATGGAAGTGTCGCATGTGTCTTGATTCCAATTCATGCAGTTTTATTCCAGCAGTAGAAATTCCCTGTCTCTCTGTCACTCTTGCAGGTTTCTTTTCATCGCTTCGTTATCATTTTTACGACTTTCTCGTTTTTCTTCTGTCCCCCTTTTGTCTTTTTCTCTCGTTTGCTCTGAATCAAAGTTCTTTAAGGAAAAATAAGTACCACTCCCCAAAAATGATTCCTGAGGACCCACCTACAATCGCCATCAGATCAAACAATGCCAGAACCAAGGAAGAAAGGGAATTGGAAGCTGGCGCACTGCAAACAGAGAAGCAGTGAAAAGCGAAGTCGCTGGAGGATGGTCACGTTGAACATATGGCCATGAAAGTCTTTGGCAACCAGATAAAGCTGTGATACTAGATGAAAAAACGCGAAATACTGAAATCTCAATGCCAAAACACAGACATACGGTTTGCTTATTATTACTATATTTTTGTGTAACTGTTCTGCATGTGGCATTGACTCTGACCTGTTGCAATGCAACATTCCTAACCACCTCTTACACAACAAGGTAAAGACTTAACGGTAAACATGTTATGCTAAACAAGGGTACAACAGTCTTCAAATGTTGTTAAGCTGCCTACTAAACCAAATGATGGATTCAACCCAGATCTGTGACCGGGGTGAATGTTTGATCAATTCAACGTTCCGTCCATCATCTGTTGTTTTTGCATTTGTCGCCATAAGTGGGAAGGGTATACCCAGATGTGGGACCCGTCCTCGCTATGCTACCAGATTCAAGCTAGCCTGGCTGATGAGGGGTGTTTTCCCCGAAACCGGTCCCAGGATGCTTGTTTCTGGTCCAGGGAGGACATGGCCCAGCAGTTCGGGCTGGACTGTTCCATGAGGAGCAGGGTGAAGACGGATTTGCATATGGCTGGATCTAAACTGGTATGGCGTGGCGTGCAAAAAAAAAATGATGAATTTAACCCAGATCTCTGACTGGGGGTGAATGTTTGTTTGATTCAGCCTTCCGTCCATCATCTGTTGTTTTTGTACTAAACTACTCTGACATCTATATTTCCAGTTAAGTTAAAGGAAGCCACAGCAGGTTGTGTGGGGATCTTCCTGATACCGATTGGTGGTAATATCTATCATGCAGAGCTTCACTAAGTCTTGTGAAGAGACTTTACCTTATGCATAATACAGTCTTACCAATGCTTGCAAGGTAACTCCCTCAAACATTTAGTTTCAAACTCTGCGCTCTCCACTGGTTGGCACTGAATTTCCAAATCCAGTTCACTTGCCCTAGTGCTAAATTAATGGCTGTCTTAGCATGGATTGGCCCATCTTTCAACCGCAACCATTTAGACAAGCCAATAAGCTAGTATCTCAGAATGGGTGGTTGAGCATCTTCAAGGTTTGCACAGTGATACCAACACTCTCCTCTGACTGCCAACCAGTGTTGCCAGCAACCAATAAGTTCACAAGCTGCATTAACCATGTGCAACTTTCATGCTTTCTCCTAAGTCTCGCTGAGGCTTTTGCGTGTTCCAGTTTTATGATGCTGTACTTTGAATAGCTGCCTTGTTTAGTGACATTCAGAATATAGAGCGATATCATTGTTTGTTTTCTTTGGAAAATGACAGGTTTCATGATTAAACAATGCCCATTCATGCCTTCTTCCATTGTTCAACACAACAGACCCAGGAGACTGGGTATAAACATGAATACACAAAAGAATCCCCTGAAGGATAATATCAGATGTCCGGTGTACTTCTAGATGTAATAGAATCCAGTACAATATATTATTTACATAAAGAAAAGCACAAATAAAGAAATCATTATAAACAAAGGGTCAGAACCATTAAACCAATGAATCGTACTTTACTGCAGTAACACTTGGATCAGTATTTGAAAGTCCTAAAAATGGTGATCTGAGGTGCCACAGGAATCACCCAATATAGTATAGTCCTCCTTATAGAAAGAGAAAGTTGAGACAACTAGTATAGAATTCCTTAAAGTGAAGTTATTGTGGTGATCGTTACGTCAATGTTTCTGTTCCCAAACGCCTGAAAAGTGAATGGGCCCATCCTCTGGAGGAAGTGTAAAATTTTTGACAAATATCTAGGCCCTTGTCAGATAATAAAGCAATGAGTGTACCACAATGAAGGAGGAAGAGTGAGTCTGAAGCAGGTTAATAATACTTAAGAGCATGGCCAGTAAACCAGGCACTGATATAAAAATTAAGCATGGACGTGAAATGTAATATTGCTTTAGATTCGTGGTAACCAGAATGAATTGTGTACTGTATGTGTTTTTTAGAATGCTCTGATTGTGCAGCAGAGCCGGATGATGTCTCAATCAGACTGGTATGTTTGTTCTTCCGCAGACTGTTGGAACATCTGATACTTTCTCTCCAGTGGGGCAGGGAACAAACCTACCATCCTCACACTCAACCTTACAGTACTGCTGATTTAGCATCTGCAAATCATAATCTGGCTAAAGCAGTGAACTCTCACCTACTTGGAAGCATTGACTGCAGCACTGCAAAAGTTCCCCCTCGTACAACAGAATTTTGCAGCTCTCCAGCAGAGAAGATGGCTGAAAAGGTAAAACTCTTGAGTAAACTAACATTCATTATTCTGTTATGTACCTAGTATTTGTGTAATGTATGCCTGTTACTGGTGTAGCCTCACACTGCATGAGAGCTACCCACATGTTGCGCTGGCAAAGATTTCTGAGCTACCTTAAGGAAGGATATCACACTACTCCCAGGTTTGCTGCCCTCAAGAAATGGCAAAGCTCTGGTTCAGCTCCCCACCTGGTGATTTGTTGTTTGTACTGGCTAACATAGACATCATGGTTGAGGACAGGACAATTGGGGAAGACCGGTTTAAAGCAGAGGAACATCTCAAGTGTATTGTATTTGGCTGGGGTTGTCAGTGAGTGAGCTTTTAGTCCTGTAGTGGGTGTGAAGAAATCTAGACTGCATGGTGGAGGTATATTGTGCTTCCATACTGAAATGTTCAAAAGCAGTGCATGCATCTTGCATGTGTTGCATATTTGTTTACCAATCAAAAAGTGCAACCATATAAAGATGGGTGCATCCCTGTGTAGTGCCCTACACAGTGATGCACCCATCTTTATATGGTTGCACTTTTTGATTGATATTACTCAGACGTGAAAGGACAGACACATCACCTGAAGGAGCACCCGACCTTGACGCAAACTTTGCTTATTATTTATATAAACTATCATCGCAATTGGATCAAAACTAGTTGTGCACCCACCGAACTCATTAGTTGTGTCAAGTCTTGCATATTTGTTTACAGCAGAGCCAGTAGTTCAAATAAGCTTGTTTGCCCCAAAGGTGAGCACCCGTTGGGGGTCGAGAAGAATGTGCGGGTGATGGTGGTTGCCTGTAATCCCTTGATATGTTATTTAGGCGGTGATGTTTGTACCATGCACCCGGAGTGCTGGATTGTACATGTGCATCATTGACAATGTTTTCAGGGAATCCAAGTATATAAATGGGTGGAGTTGTAGAGTAAGGAGAATGGCGGTGTTGTTTCCGGAAGTGGAAAGTCAGAGCTTTTGTCAGTAGTTGAAAGGTTCGTGATGGTGCTTGCTTTAAGATACTGGTGTTAAAATAATGGCGAAAGCGTTCTTGGAGTGTATTCTTGGTGCTTGTTTGGAGCCTTGTTTTGAAGACTCTCGGAAAAGCAAGTAATACACGTATGAATGAATGCAAGTGACATTTATTAGGTGCATAGATTTCTCAGAAAGAAGTGTCCTGGCGCTGTGGGCAAACGGACTGAATGGTACAGCACATGATGGCCCAACTTAACAGAACTCTTTACTGATGATACTTAGAAAACAGGTGTTCGAGTTAGTCTTGATGTATTCTTCAAAAGAAAGCTTGAAGTCAAAAAAGATCCCCAGGTTCCTAGCATGTTGGAGAGGCGAGAGTTCCAAGGACCCCTGGGCATCATTCATTGGCCCATAATGCAGGGCTTCCCAAAATGACAACTTCAGTTTTAAATCAATGAATTGTGGTTAATCCAGAGTGCTACCTATCAGGAGCTAATTCCTCAGCCTTAAAATGTGTTTTGTATCATTAGCTTATGACTTGCCACTGAAACCAAACGAGTCAATGAGTCTGGCTAGTGGAGCAACTTCTAAATTAAAGAGCATGGAGCTCAAGGGTTGATCCTTGAGGTACACCTGTAAGAATGAATGTAACACGGAACCTATAGTTTACCATGGAAACTGATTGGCTATCCTGCAAGAATCAAGTAAACCGCTTGTAGAATGTGCCTGTGATACCAGAATTGGTTTATTGATAAAGTAAATAGAGAGATTGTATCAAAAGTCGCCGATATATCTAATAAAATCAGGGCTTCTACTTCTCTGTCGTCCAGAATAAGCCATACGATGTTTGTTGCTTTAACCTTTAAGGTCATCAAATAAAGCCAATTTTGCAGTTCCAAGAATTCGATTGGCAAAAATGGGAGGCCGCTCATTCGCACACTTGGGGCCGAAGATGTGGAATGATCTTCCATTGGCGCTAAAAACAGAGACTAACCTTTTTGCCTTCCGCAAAAAACTGAAAACCTTTTTGTTCTAGTCCGGTCACTGCTCCTTTCTTCTCCTCTTTCAGCAATTGCTTGTTTTCTTCTCTAGTCTGTCCCTGGCGCCGGGAAACCCATTACGGGTAGCTGAGCGCAATATAAATTTAATAATAAATAATAATAAATAACCGAAACAGTTTCCGTGCTCAGACCTTTTCAGAATGCAGATTGAGCAGGGGGGAGGAGGTGATGTCTTTTCAGAAAGCTCATTAATTGTTTGTTACTCCCTGTTCAGTTATCTTTGCAAATAACGGGAACAATGAAATGGAACAGTAGTTAGACATGTAACTCTGGTTAAGTGTAGGCTTTTTCTGTAGTGGGGTGACGGAGGCAGCTTTTCACGAAGTTGGTAGAATACCCAAGGAAAGTGAGGAGAAGCCAAAATGTTGGCAACCTGATCTGCCATTGTGAGGTCAAGAAGACCAAGATGGAGGGTCTAGGTCTCTGTGTGCAGGTCGATTCGGTAATTGTTCTTGCCAAGAACTAGTGGTCACATTGATGATATCGGTTTGTTAGAGAAACCTGATACATTTGTACATAATTTTAGGGAAGGGGCGTCATGGCTTCGGCAAATGGGTATGCCATGCTTTTATACAACCTCGCTGGTGGGGTTTTTAGAGTATGAGATGCACTCGTAAAAGTAGGTAGTGCAGTTTCGACTGAAAATCCAGTGCTAAAAGATTTAAAAGTGGGCGTACCGAGCGCAAATCATAGTCCACTAATAAAACCTCAGTAAATCTTATTTATAATTCAATTTTGTTAAGTATTGTGCTGAAATCCAGCCAAAGAAAGGTGTGTACTAAACCTGGTCACTTGCTTTTAGGGAGCGTAGCGTAGTGTTTTAGATATAGAACGAAGACTTTCCTAAATGATTTTCCACTTGTGAGGAGAAACTATTGTCAAGTGCCGTTAACAATGTGTCTGATCAGTGTTTTGCAGGAATTCAAGACCAGTTCCATGCACTGATCTATGTGTAATACAGAGTGTTTTAATGCACAACTTGAAGCTGTTGTTGTGTATGCAGAGGTTTGTGTGGTATCATTTGGAGGGGTATTCAAAATATGGTTGTTGTGTTTTAGACTTGTTTTTTGTACTCGTAATCTACAAAGTAAGCATGATGGAAAACTTGTGTTGACTGAAATCTACCACTTAGTCTTGTACTAGAGTGAAAAACATTTTGGCCATACATATTTGAATGTTAATGGTACCAAAAATGTTATTAATGTTAAGTGATCTGGAAATAGAAACATGGCGCCAAATTGTAGCAAAGCATACCATTTATGATGTTAAATTCAGGGGCCAGGTGTCCTAATGTTGACCATGAGTAGTGAGTGTTTTGGGGCGACTGAAAACGAGTGCCCCCCCCCCCCCGAAACACACATTGTAATGAGACTGCATTGAGTAATTTCTTGCAGTCTTTTTTTATACATTTTTCCAGATCAAAATTTTTGTCAAACTATAGTGTCATGAGACAACATTGGTCATTTTCTCTCTTTTTTTCGTGATGATGAAAAAAATAGCTGCTAGCCCACTTGAACCAGGGTAACATAGCCCTAAGTAAGTATCTATTAATCTGGGAGATTACGCTTTAGGGGATATTGTATCTAGAATTGTATTGAAGGTGTTTTCACTTGAAATTTTAGGCTTTTTACTCTGTGGTGTAAAATGGGATCTGAATATGATCGTTTGTGCCAGTGCACTTTATAAACCTTCACAAATACTTGTTCCCCAGTCTTGATAACACCCCCTCTGGTGTGTGTCAGCTGCCTTTGCAAAAACGGCAATCATATTCTTGATTAGTCCTCTCAATATAATCGCTATTAATGGTGCAAGATCTATGCTGCTGGATCCGCTGAGCTTTAATCTATGAAAGGCGGACTTAAATCAACGAGATTGTGTGCTGAGCTTGGTGCCCCTGTTGACTTAATGTTGGTCCCATCGTTTCCAGCATTGTCAGACGGCCGCTTGGAAGGTAAATCCTTACATTCTATACTGATGCAAGTAGCTACTTTGTATCACAACACTGAGTTGCTCTATAATTGTGTACCTGGTCACCAGTTTACGTTTTTCAGCCCGGTTCAGTTCTTTCCGCTTCAGTCTTTGTTTCTTGCTGTCCAGGGCTTGACCAGACTTTGGCTGTTTTCTAGTAGTATACAGTGCTGAACTTGGGACAAATCAATGATTTCAGAATGGCCTGAGCCCCTAGATGACTGAGTGGGAACTCCCTTGGCAATACATTTAACATATCTGTACAGTCTATAATGTAAGTGATGGATTTTCTTTGCAAAGGAAAGAGCCTATCCACTTTTCTCATTTTAGTTAAGGATGTAAGATACTGGGAAGTGTCAAATTGTACCACCTGGGGGCTTTGCATTCTGCGTGGTTGCTGTTATGACAAGCTACTTGTTCCACAAGCCAGACACATATGTATTTCTCATACCTAAGAAACTGCAAGATGAGTTTAGTTTATTGCTGATTCAAGGCACAGGAGCAGCACAGCAAATGGTTTATGGCTGTTTATCCTTGTCGTTCCTGCTGTCACCTTCCCAGCTGCTTGGAAATTTACCGTGCCAGCCGGCAGGAGTCAGAAGAAACTTCTGAAGAAGAACACACCAGTCTAAAGGCATTAACCTTAGACTGGATACATTTAAGCTGTCAGTGTTTGCAGATGGTCTTTAGTACCACTGGAAATCCAATGTCAGTCACTGATGGAGCTCTTGCTGTAGCTGATGAGCTTCCAGAGAGTTGTGTGCTTCCAAGTTATCCAAAGGGCTGATTGGGGAGGAGGCGATGAACTCATGATACAACTCCAAACATGCACACCCTTCGAGTGGTTGACAGAGGGCATTGAATATACGAGTGTCAGCCCGATCTCGAATCTTCATATAGGTGCCTTTAAAAGCTATTCTGATCTGTTACAAGAGATTGAGGCAGGGATTTAGTTATGGTGCAACCACGCACTTTCCTAGTTGGTGCAGATCCCTGCTATGAAAATGATTTACTTTTTTACATAATATATAAGATAAGGTAAAAAAATATCTTGTATATCTTTCAGGCCCTCTCCCAACTCTTAACCAGAGAGAAATCTGTCAGCCTCAGGAAATCTATAACTCTTTCATAATTCCCAAAAAGAAACCTGAGAATGGGCTGGGAGCAATGTACTTAACACTCCAGACATGGTGCTCAGGGACCACCACACTGTATCTACTTCTACCAATCATCCCAGCTGAGGCGCATGGTTAAATGACTAAAAAGTGAGATGGGCAAGATCTGATGCTTTATTGTCCAGAATTTAGTCAGACAGCCATCGGGAGAGGTTCTCTGAGAATCCAAAAGCCAACCGGGAAGAAATCTGTATATATCTCGGGACACTCGACCTACACTAGTAGTTTGGGACCAACTGATACACGAAGCGAGTCTGACCTACCACCCTCTTCTTTCATCTAGCACTTCGCCAATGAGGATTTTTCCCCTGGGAGAATTAGGACGTACTTTGAATCTTGGAGAGAACCTTATTTTAGGCTTTTGGATCTCTTCTACAAGAGTTGCTGTTAAATCTCTTTCAGAGGGCCTCGAGGCAAGCACAGATCGAACAGCAGGAGTTGTGGCCTTTTACTCCAGCTGTGCTGAGGCCCGACCTACTATGGATCCTCAGTAACTGGTCTACCCCTTTCAGCACTTGCTGTCAATGGTACTATGTATCAAGCAGTCTTAGGCTCTTTGGGGGAGAAGCGGTAGGTGTGAGGCATACTCTGGTGCAAGACTCAAAGTACAAACCGAAATCGCAATAAGGTGATTATCCAGTCAAATACTTGCCTTTGTGGAAAGAAAGTAGTATTTTAATATATGCACACAATGCATAGTGGCATCTCGCTAAATAAGTCTCTTAAGGCCAGAGTGCTAGCGTTGTCATGTATAGTATCTTAGAGCCCCCCTTTCCCTTTCTAGTGAGCGAGTCTGGCTATTGTCCATTTGCTACTGGAGGCGACTTTTAGATGTGGCCCACTCTACTCTACTCCTCACGCGTCAAAGTTTGGCCTTGGGATTCAACTTTAGCAGAGCTGTGCGCTAAATTTGTGCATGACCCCAAATGGTCTGCCTGCCTCGACATCTGGCAAGTGCAGGAGGATAGGGGCGCGTCTCTGCATGCTCCGGTCTCCAGATGCTGACTTCGTCCTCTCGCGGTCTTTCATTGATGATTTGGTGGGCCTCCACAACCTCCGAATAGATTGCTTCATCGTTGCATATCTTTTTCTGTAGCTCCTCGTAATTGTTAAGTGTTCACAGCAGACTGGGCACAGCAATCCAATGCAGCATCCCTGTCTCCTCCGTGGCCCTCTCCTGGCACTCTGGATTCTCTGATTTCCTCCTCAGAAGGGCAGCAGCGTTTACTTTGCGGTGGCCCACACCTGACATACGAGGGTTCCGGCTGGCTTTACACAAGGACAACGGCCCTTACTTCACTGTGGCCCGCCACTGGACATACAGGGGTCACCTACTGGCTCTGCACCAGGATGAATTCACTTACTTCATAGTAGCTTCCCCCTTGCACACGAGGGTCACAGCCTTTGTCCATACAGAGGTCCCGGTCGGACTGGTTGACTCACACTTCGCTCACTGGGATCACTCAACAGGATCCCAACTGAGCCTCCTTCTCTCCAGGCACTTTCTCCTCCTCAATGGGTCCATTGGTCTTGGCAGACAGAAAGCCGGTGCTCCAGGCTCAGGACAAGTGTTCTTGACTCATGGGTGATTGCCCCTCGTCCAGGAGGGACAAGCAGACTTTGGTGTCTCCAATTCTGATTAATCCACAATACAGGCCAAGGAAATAATTTGGGATTACACATGGCTGTCTGCTTTCACTCCAGTATGCCTTATAAAGGTATAAAGGCCTAAGTATTCCTCTCTTTCATGATTCCCTGGTCTTACGGTGCTTACCTTATCAGACACACCATTCCCCTGACAATAAACCCAGGCCCTACTGACCAGTAAATCTTTCTGGAATCAGAGATCTTAGAATCATAGATCTTAGATGTGCGCAGATGATGTTCTGCTCACCTTTCTCCTGTGTATGTTCCCACCCCAGCCCTCAGGAATGTCAGCAATCCACATCTCCGGTCTGGGGTTGCAGTCCTTGCCTCCACTAGCCTTTACAGGCCTTCTGCTTCCAAAATGGAATCTCAAGGCATTCATGTTATGCACCAAGCACATATACATCCCAGCATGCATACGCAAGTCTCACACACTCGATGGCACTAGTCACATTCACCATGTAGACCAAGGAAGGGTACTCGCAGATCTTGGGAATGTATCATGCCTAGCACAAATACATCCCAGCACACACAAGCGCAAGTAGCACACGCTGTCCGATGCTACACACATTTATCATGTAGGCCAAGGTTGAGTTAAGTACACAGCTGCAGAACTTTATTTGAGTGGGCCACTAGGTACCACTCCAGCGACACATTTAAAAAGACCTGTTCACAATACTGATCACTATTAAACACAAAACAGGTATGCTGCCACCACCACGCTTGTGTCACTTACAAAGAGTCCGGGCTGGTGGCCGCTCCTTTTGCTATAGAGCTGCCACTTTATGGAACACACTTCCTGTGCAGATTCGGGGGCTTAATAACTACTTGGAATTTAGGAAGGCCATTAAGACTTTTCTTTTCCCCATTAACTAGCTGGTGTTACTCTGCTATTTGTCAGTTTTCCTTCTAGCGCCGGGACGCCCCTTTGCTGGGGCAGCTGTTGCGCTCTATAAGACACCTTAATATAACATATCATAACTTAACTCCAGGCAGTGGCCCTATACTGCTATGAGGGTAGCGCTTGGTGCACCCCTCCCAGTCTAACAAGAATGCATTACCATGAGACAGGTTGAGCTCATGGCGCATCTGCATGATCTGTGTTTGCCCATGATCAAAAAACACTACCAGGCATCCAGATATCAATGCTGCTGGGGCACTGAAGGCACAAGTGCACGTCCATCACCATGCAGGTGACTTTTCCATCCCAACAGTCACTATTAGGTCCTTTGAGGATATCAAGATTTCTATTAGGTTGTAGAGATGGAATTCTTCATTACCTAGGACGGAGGCACTGGATATTGCAGCAGCAGCTGATAACAGTAGTGAAAAGGGAACGCTTGCCTTATCAGCGATTCCACCAAATGTTATCCTGTCCGCGCCACCGCCTAGTGTCCAGAATAAAGATGTTTCTAAACACATGCCATACCGACAACAAATTCCCATGCCATGTACATCTGTAAAAGAGAATTAGGCTTAATCCTGGATGATCACCAGTGGCAGGAAATCTACCTTGGAGCAAATAACCATGCTAGGCGTGTCCAAGAGAAATAAGCAGTTTATAAACTCCTTTCTCAATTGCATACACCAGCTCAGCAACGCTACAGCGGTCAGAAAAAACAAAAGCTAAGTGGTGGTGTGGTGAGACAAATACACTTCTGGATATCATCTGGAAAGGCACAACAGGTGATTAAGAAAGCATCATAGACCTATATTTGATGGAAACGAACCCATTTTCGGCTTCTTCTGGTGATTTTTTTCTCAGTTGTGCAAGACTGTAGCAGTCCGAGTGTCAGACCTCCAGTTTGACGGTTCTTCCTCTGGTGAGACACATTTTTTCATTTCATGTTTGCATTCAGTATAATTGTCAGAGGTTTCTGGGACTCTTTACTACTTGAATTTACATTAGGCCCCTTACTAAACATAAAAATAGAACCTCCCATCTTCACTCCTGTGAAAGTTGGCATTATTTCTACTATTCACAAAGTAAGGTATTACCACCATATTCTTGCTAATGCAATAATGGACTTGACTCATGGACCTTCGTTTTTTGATCTACCTTATATTCTCTCTCACTGAAGATCTGGTTCACACCAAACTCAATTGGCGGCGTGCTTATTGAATGGAACTTTTCATATGCCCCATGATCCTTAGTGGATGTTATGCTGTGTATGTATACATACAATATCACAGTTTAGAGACGTCTTCTTGATCGGAGCAGCCTTGATTCTGATCTTCAGTACTGTTTTGTGTTGCCATTTAATGTAGTCGCTCTGCATGGTGTGGGGCTTTTTCCAGGATTCTGAAGTTGGTTTAACAGCGCCAAAGGGGTGGCTGTCTTCCTCGTTTGTTAGGATTCTGGGTACTTGGCTAGAACTGGAACCTTGCACCTACAGGCATCTTGGGAAGTGGTGTGAAGAGTAAATCAAATACACTAAATAACCATTGTTACACACACATAAATGTGAGAGTCCAGTCAAGCTATATTACGTAACAGTTAATCAAGAGCCGTCCTTGCAGACTCAAGTCTCTATCCGTACCTGGTCAAGTGTTGTTGCAGAAAATCCGGTTGAGGCTGCCTAGGAAAATCTACTATGAAAGTGAAACAGTACCCTGTGTAATTCATTACTCTGCCTCTCACAAATGTATGGTCCTGTTGGGTTAGTTCAAGGAATGTCCGTCATCTTGATTTGTAGTGGGTCAGCAGTCTCTTTTAAGCATGATAGGGACGCCAATAGACTTTGGAATAGTGTGGCTTCAGCCCTGGAGGTGCTGGACTCACACGGCCAGTGGTCCTGTGGTGTGCTGTGCAGACCAGTGCTCATGGCATTAGAGAGGGGACGCCAGAGTCGACCCATAGATGCCAAAAGGGGTTAGGATTGGCTCCAACCCCAACACAAGATTTGTAATTAAAGTTTTATGATCCAGGGTATGTTTTCCTCCCAGCATACTCTTAATCTCAACTGTTCTGGTTAAAAAGCTTGTAAAGAGCTGCGTCCTCGCTCCCCTCGTTACTCTGGGCTGTGCCTGTTGCTCCCTATAGCCCATGCCTGGGCGGTGTCCACACTAATCTGCTGGCCCTTGTGTACATATTCTGTAATGTAATATCCCTGAATTATTTCGTCTAAGAAGCTTATGCCATAGCCTTGAAGAGAGGGGGGTAGGAGGGTTGACATCTGTGAGCCATTCAGGAACTGCACGGACAGGGATACATTCCAATTGTAATTTCTTAATTGTGAGTCTCAAAGCCTTTCTTTCCATCTGAATTGTAATGTACTGTTGGGCGTCCGTCCTCGCTCTATTAAGTCAAAAGCTTTTATTAGTGTGCACGTGTACTAAAAATGTGTTTTTTTGTTTCAGATGCTCAGAATATTGCATCCAGTTAATTGTCCAGAAGAATCAACGGCGCTATCATTTTCTGAATCTTTGCCGTCGCCCTTCTTTCCCGCCAAAAAGAATATCGGCCGTTTCCACCCTTACACCAGATATGAAAACATCACCTTCAATTGCTGCAACCACTGTAGTGGGGAACTAATCGCCCTTTAGGGGTCGTGACCGTCTGACCTTGACAGTAGTCCAGTATTAAAAGACCACTGTGATCTTATGGTCGGTCTCGTGTATGTTCCACGTTGACCAATTGTGAGGTCATTTTAGCTAATACAAACCAGTATTTTCGAATTTGCTGTGGTACCAAAAATAAACACTATTTACACACAAACTTCAGACCTATATTGCAGAGTAAACTTCACACTTATAATCTGAATTATAGTTACATGTGAGGGCATGCAGGCACATGCTTGAAACATTCTTAGCGATGCTTATTGGTCAGTTAATGAACTTATGTACATTATATTGTCCTCAACAGTCATGGGCAACTTACAAGTGTCCATGACTTATAGAAATATCAAAGTTGATGCGTGTGATCCACTACATGATTAGTATATATTTTTCAGCATTTGCCTCCATGAATGTATGTTTATATCATTTCATAATTCAAATCTAAGGGTAGAGTCTGCTTATATGTTACAGCATATCTGCCTATTTTTCCAGCATATCTGTCTATATTGAACCACATATCTGCCTATATTTTGCAACATATCTGCCTGTATTTTACAACATATCTGCCTATATTTTCAGCAATTCCTTTTTTAAATGTTGTCAAAACTTCGGAAAGTGTATTTAGCGGCCTATCATTCACATGCTGGTCTCGGCCACTAGACCGTTAATACAAACCTCTCAAACAGCCTTCAGAGGCCTCTTGGTCGCCATGTTACAGGTGTAGCGTGGACCTCAGGCTTTGCCTTTACTCATGGTATGTTAATCACAATCGGAAGGCTGCCTCAGGCCAATTATGGTGTCACCAAGTCACCCTCATAGGGCTGCCCCATGCAGGAGGCTGAACTAGAAGTTTGGTTTGAAGCAAACAGGCGGATTTGATGCAATTCAGGATACGATCCCTTGTAAATACGGTTAGTATATGATTTGTTTTCAGCAGTCGTATATTTACAACTAATTGGCTGCTAATGACATTGACATTCGTTTGAATTGCACACAAAAAATCATACATGTGTTTGCTCTGACATCTTAAATCAATGTTTTAGTTTCGATTGCACATAAGGTCAGTGTCACTCAAGTGACAATAAAAAAAAGTTTCACATAAAATGATCACATACTAAAAACTATAAATGCTCTGTACATACAATATAACCAGGGGAAATAAGTGTAGACAAAATAATTTGTCTTTGTGAATAGACACCACTTCTTAATACATCACCGGTTAGTTATGTATCCATTAAACATGTAGAAGACAGCCAGTGTGTTGTAAATTGTGGCATCAACAAATTATTTTGTCTACAAACATTTCCCATGTATATATTGTATGTGCAGAGCTTTTTAATGTTTTTGATATGTGATGATTTTATGTGAACTATTTGATCCAAAGTGATCAATAGAGTATAATATATTTAAATCAATGTTTTTTTTTCTCTAAATCCGGCGTGGTTGATAGAGATATATATATATATATATATATATATATATATATATATATATATATATATATATATATATATATATATATATATATATATATATATATATACATATACAGTTTTGTTAGAACATTTATGGTGGTTGATTGAATGAGATTGAGAAGTGAGCTTTTTGATATACAGGAACCCAGAGGAACCTTGTTTTCCTGTTCTAATACATCCTTTCAGATGACACGTGTGGGAGTGGAAAACACCTGGTGGAAAATAGTTACCACTGCTATTCGGTAGGAGTTCTTTCTCTAGACGTTTGTGGTGATTTTGAAGGTTCGGAGTGGTTATTATTATTATTATTATTTGGGCGGGCAGGTGGCGGCTGTTATTCAGCACGTTCTGTGACCTGCTGACGAAGTAAAAGTGAGCTGTAATTTCGATATTGCATACGTCTGCATTCCACACCTTGCTCTAAATAAGGACCCGCAATAAAAGATATGACCCGTCATAAGTAACGTTATTTACCTGCGTCACCATGTCTGTAAAGTAGTAAATAGTATTCAATTGGCAGTGTGAGGAAGTAGTACAAACCAGTGCGACTGATAGCTAAATTCATTTATAAAATTATCTCTCCGCTAAGTTACACGAATAAACCATTAGTTAACTCCAGCAATAATGTGTTGTAAAACATATCGTGTTTTCCTATTTAAAGATCTTTTTAAACAGCAATAAATCTCTTCTTTGTTTTATAGCGTGTGCAGTTTCTTGCATTCTTGAGTGAAGTGCGGAGACAACTGTGCTTTATGGTCTGCTTTCGTTTGTACCTTTTGAAAGATGCTGGAATGCATACTTAAACGAACAGAGATGTTTGATGTGTGGTTTTCGCCTCCGAGATTTGATTGACCCTAAGTCATTGTGATTTGTTGTTCTATGCTGAGTGAAAAGCGCATGCGCAGGAAGCTGCTGGCTTCTGTTATCCAAAGCAGTTGGAATTAACCTTCCTGTGAAAGCTTCGGGATGCAGGATCGAGGTCGAGGAATGTGTCTGGCTGCCAAAACGCCGCAGCGCTACTTTTATTTGTACCCTTCTGCTTTTAAATTTAGTGGGGTGTTAAATATCCAAATTGAAGGCAATAATCCGGAAATGTCTTGTAGATATCCCTTATGGCCGCATGTATCTTCCTTAGAAAATACAAGTGGTTGGTATCTGAGCATGGTTTGAGCTTCTGCATGAGGCCACGTTAAACATGCGTATTGGCAAATCCAATGTGTTCCTATTTGGGGGCTGTAGTCTTTACCAAAGCCTTTTGGTAATCGGCAAGATGCTGTGCAGAACGGCCAAAAGTACATTTTATAAGTGTGCGCATGCTTCATTACAAACGCACACTTACAAAATGATGCAGGTGCAATTGTTTTTTTTAAAAAAAAAGTACAGATCCAAAAGGGATTTGAAAATAAAAATAAATGAAAAAGAACAAGAGCCAAAGCAGAGGTGCCCAGCAGCAATTTGCTTACTGGTTCTCTCTCCTTCCACCCCCTCCCCCAAATCTTTTTTTTTTTCTTAAACATGTTGGGCAATGGAGGAGTGGGAGGTGGAAGCAACAGGGAGTGGGAAGTGGGAGGAGAAAAGCAGCACATGAGGGAGAGCTAAGCAAGGTTGAGGGAGAAGCATATGGACTAAAAAGCAACAGTGAATGTGGGGGAGGGAGTTTAATGGGTGGTGAAGCACACAAGACAGTTTGCAACATAAGGCAGACAGCAACACAGCACAAAGGAAGAAATACACAACAGAGAGAGCTGGAAAACACATGCATTCCCAAGGAGAGCTTAGGCAAAAAGAAGAAAAGTAGTTCCCTGACCTTGAGCAGTGGAAGGATAGAAGTCAGCCAATCGGAGAGATAGTGAAGAGATTATGCTCCAGGGGAAGCACAGACTCAGTAAAGCCAACCAGTGGTGAGCAATGGGTGGGCTGTAAAGCCCTGTAAAATGTTGGTACATCCACAATGTCTTTTGCAACCAGACAGTGTGTGCTGCCTGGTAGGCTTGACCTAGCAAGCATTTCGGAAAGCCAATCGGTCTGGCGTTGGCTGCCAGCCTTTTGACTTGTGAATGCTTGTTTTCTTTCGTAATGGTTTTAAAAAAACGTTATTGTTGGGGAATCTGTTGGGCTGTCAACAATCTACAAAAACATTGGCTAAAAGCAAAAAGTAAATATTGCCAGAACAGTCCCTGGAACATCAGTGAACTACTTTGTGTGTGGATGTGCTCCTTATGTAGGGGGTAAATGTCTCACTCACAGCGATGTTAGCTAGTTGTTGAAGTAGGCTAATCTTTAACCCATGGTGGATGCTGTAGTGGGCGGAAGAAAAATACGATTAACACAATAAAAGACCAGTGAATGAAAAGGGCTTGCTGAAAGGCTCTACAAGTAAGTATCTTTTTACATATAATTTTAGTAGAATCAAAAGGTCTTGTTAAACACCACATCTAAAAAAAAAGTGTCAGAATGGCAGGGTCCCTGAATCCAGCAGTACTCTTTGATAAGATAGTCTTTTAGTCATGTTTTCTTTTCAAAAAGACCTGTATACAGTGAAAAAGGACATTTGTGTCCAGTAATATGCTTTCCCAATCGGTTGTTTGATTTCTTTGCTAGTAAGAGGGTAGGCACTCCAAGCAAATACAACTAGATTAAAAAAAAAAGTTCTCCCAATCATGCTGGTGTGTTTTCAAATTAAAAAACCTTGTAACAGTAAACACGTAACTGTCCCTTTAGGTATTACTGACGTTGAATGATAGAAGTAGTATTTTCTTTGTACTTTTTTTTTTTCTTACAGATGTGCAACATTGAGCTCAAGAATTGATATTGTCAAGTTCTCAAATTGGGCAACTTGTCTTTAATCCAAATTGATTTCAACCAGGGTTTGAGGATGGATCTGAATGGTCATCCCAACTTTGCCCACCAATGCCACATTTGAACTGTTACAGCTCTTGAGTGCGTATTCAGATTTCAATGCCTGGAAGCATTATCTCATAATCTCAATAAACCTTTTTTCCACCTACAGGATTGTATTTTATCTTTTGAAGCTGCTTAATGCGTGTAAGCTTGGAGTAGGGTGGTATGTGAAGGTTCCTTTTTGTCTAACTCCGGTAGGGTGCACGTTTAGATATTTGGTAAGGACACTGCAGTCCGTATTCGCAGTCCAGGTCTGTTTAATGATGCTCTCTTCAAAATGCTCTGACTTTCATCATAAAGTTCAATTTCTTATATATTTTTTTGAAATTTTCAAATGAAGGTAAACACACTGTAAACTTTTCAAAAGAACAATAAAACAGGCTTGTGATTTAAAAGATGTGTGCATCACATTTTCTCATCTACCTCGCATGTACTGCTTCTCATTTACTACTTTAAGGTAAACGCCAATAGTTAATCTTAAAGAAATGTGTCTGTCTCCCCCATTTCTCATCTCACAGTCAGTAAACACTATGAGCCCTCCATGAGTTCCTGAAATGTATGTGTACAATGTTTATGGCAATCCAATAGCAATAAACATAACATTAACCTGGAGATAAATCTGGCCCTACTAATTGTTCCCGTCTATTTTCTGCATTACGTAGAGATTGATTATCCACAACAACCGATCAGTTATCACATATGGACTTATTGCACACCATTCCATTTTTCTCCATCCTTATTGCATTGTCCTTATGTGGTCTTGTGCTGCCAGTATTCTGCCGTGGTTGCTTCACTCTGGCTTCTCTTTTGGGGTGCTTGTAGAGGCTGGTGGTCCCATTGTGATCCATCATCTTCTGGTGCAGGTAATGGGTTTCACATGTCTGTCCTTGTTAATAGGATTGCCCTCCTCCTAATTTCTTTGGCCAAAGCCCATTTTAATACATCGCTCTCCCAAGTCAGTACTGCAAGGCTTCCGGTTTGGGACAGTGTATGACTATTCATCGTTTTGCCAAAATCAAGCCCAAAGCTGCAAACTTATGTTGTATTCGCAGCCCCTTCGGTTTCGGCACAACAGCCAGCAAATGACGCTTGATCGCTGTCTCGGTTTATATCTGTTACGAATTTCAGACTCCTTACTTGTCTCCAGTAGACCATCAAGGCCTCACATGTCTTTGTAAAAGTGGCTATCCCCGCTCCACACCTTTGGAACCTGGAGGATCTCAGGGTATATATTTTTCTTTATCTTCAAGGAGGTCAGATATGTTCTTGTATGAAATTGCAATTAATTAGTTCAACTGGCATTGCTAGATATCTTTTTCTCCTGGGCACCTTCATCTGTTAGTGATTTCTGCAGATCTGATTCCCACAACTTCCGAGTTCATATTGCTATTTTGTTTGTATCCTTTTTAATGCTTTATGGTTATGTGAACTAATCTACGGCCCTGCCCCATCTCTACCATCGCTTCTGATTTTGTTGAAATGGGAATTCCACCTACCCTTTTCTGGCTGTCCTATGCACTTTTCTGGCTGTCCTATACACTTTTCTGGCTGTCCTAGCAAGTTTTGCATATTGGAGAGATTGCCTCCTGCCTCACCTCCAATGCCTCCTGTGCATGTATAAAATATATAAACTCTTCCCCTGGGTATAATTCCTCGAGTGTTAGACTTTCACCTTCCCTCCAAAGGGCTATTGAAATGCTTTGGCTCATATGCAAACTGCTGCAGCCACCACCTTTCCGGCAAGAAGGTGAAGAGGAGGTGTCCTAGGACTCCTTATTACTGCTCTTTCCCATGCAGATACAGTCTGGCGAACCACATTAGGGTATTGCTTGGGTATATTCACCCCTTGCATCAGGAGCACGAGCCAAGATTCATCCCAAAGGGTCCGACACTTAAGCCTTTTTCCCAGTTGTTAGCATCCTTTCACCATATTGCAGCATGTTACAGTTGTACAGCTACATAATAAACTCCAGGTCTGTTAATTCAAGGTTACTCTTTTTGCTACAAATTTTTAAGAAGTACAGTTGGACCGTGCTCCTTTTGCTCGTCCACACCAATGAAATCCATAGGCATTCTAGCTCTTTAAATGTTGACCGTGGGATCAGACACAAGGTGTTTCCCAGCGTATATAAAAATCTAGGGAAGAACACTATTTTTAGTCTTGCCTACACAGAGCATGCACTGTGCTGCAAGACATATTGTTGTATTTCAGTGGGTTTACAACCTGCCTCAGCATTCCATTAGTAGTTTTCATTGTCACTCCCATTTGCAATCTTTCAATTGCTTAGCATCCATAGGCTTCCCTTCATTTCTTGTGTTGGCTCCTCCATGGAGCATGGACCAAGTACACATGTTCTTTCTTGTTTTGTTTAGCTGATCACTTTTTTAAATTTCATAAGCATTTCGGTATTATTCCTGAACGGGCAATGTGCTTGCCTATGTTGCGTTCACCCTATATGCGAACTCTGTACTGTACGCCACTCTACACCACTCCACACAATGCTACTCTATGCCATTCCACTCTCACTCTAATCTTCACTCCTCCACTCTTCCCCACTTCATTCTATGCCATTCTATTCCACTTTAGGCAACTCTTCTCTGGCACTCCATTCCTGTATATGTCACTCCACACAATGCTATTCTATGCCACTCCACGCCACACCATTTCACTGTATACCACTCCACGCCACTCCTTTATACGCCACTCTACGTTCCGCCCGTCTACTCTACATCCCTCAACGCCACTCTATTCCACCCCTCTCTTTGCCATCATACTTTATGCCACTCCACTCTATTCTATGCCACTCTACTTTGCCACTCACTCCACACAGTGCCACTCTGCTTCACGCCACTCCTCGCCACTCCTCTCTGTTCCACTCTACTCCAATCTCCTCTACACCATGCCACTAGCTTTTAGCCATGGTGAACAACATCCACCCTGCTGTTCAACATGGCTAAAAGACAATGGTAAGGCCAATAGCTGTCACATAGATGAGGCTTATTGGCTTTGTCAATGTGTGTTGTTATTGTAGTTCTCCCCCTGACCAAGATCTAAGCCCCATGCTATGTGAGTACTCTTTTTCTGTGGTATGTGGGAGGAAACAACCTTTACCATGCTATGTTTGGCACACATTGCCTTTGCCCTACATGCCTTTACAGTTTATGCCTTTAAACACAGGCTAAGTAGTAGCAAGTATGGTGCAAGTTTCGGGTAAATGTGCACATTTGTATGATATTCACTTAGGTAAGAGTAATTAGGAATATTTCACACCCAGGCAAGAAGTAGCAGGCCAACACAACAGAGTAAGTTGCAAAGTGGCAGACCCTCCTGTAGCACGGCAATCAGCAGGGAGCAGGTCAACACAGCAGAGCAAGTAGCAAAGTGGTAGCCCCTCCTATAGCACAGGACATCTTCTTCCAGCCAGAATGTCCTTGGATCCAGTAGAGTTCTGATTTGGTGGTGTCAGAGGTCCAGTGCTTATACCCAAATTGGGCTTTGAAGTGGGGCAGACATCAAAGAGGCCTTAGAAGATCACCAGATCCCTGCCCTGGCTTGCTTCCTGTTTTCAGAAGTCTGAGACACAAAAGACTTTTGCCACTCTGCTGGTGCTGCTGGACTATGCAATCTGTGAGTCCTACCATTGCCTGAGGTGCCCCCTCCAGTCCTGGGAATCAGAAATGGGTTCTGCATCTGATTTCTGCAAAAATCGATACATTGCCTTGACTGCGTGAGAATTTCTGCCGCATCGGCCTTCAACGCTAATGCAGAGGCTGCTTGCTGATGGGAAATCCTCAGCCTGCACGGCTCAATGATGAGGCTCGGCGCAGCTCAACGGCCACACAGTGCATTCAATTCAACGGAGCTCAACAACGACTCGGAGACCCCCTTTCCGTGGGTCGAGAATTACACAGTAGACTGTTGATGTTGACAAAAGCTCCATCCAAGGTATTTTTTCAGCTGGACCTATCTGGGTCCTGTAGCAGGCATGCCGTTGATCGCGGGCAGCTTGAACTGTGGATTTGTACTGGTACCTCGCAACCTCAAGTAACCTTTTGCCAGCTAGTGACTTGTAAGCACTGTTTTTACATCCAATCTTTAAAACTTCATAGGTCAAGTTCTACTTACTGGATTTTTGTTGGTTTGGTCTTGTTTTAATCAGATAAATATTCTCTATTTTTCTAAACTGTGGAGTCTTTTTGTTGTGTTTTCGCTGTGTTACTCTAATGTAAGTGTTGCACAAATACTTTACACATTGCCTCTTAAGTTAAGGCTGACTGCTCTGTGCCAAGCCACCAGAGGGAGAGCACAGGTTAATTTAGGATGTGTATCTGACTTACCCTGTTTAGAGTGGTGGTCCCTACTTCAACAGAGTGCATACCTCTGCCAACTAGAGACCACATTTTTAACATTGGTGATCAGCGGTGAGGATAGGACTTGTAGCTGTGCAGTACCTTACAGTAATTAGGTGTGCACTACTAATTGCATTTAGACCAATTTGAATCATTACCTGCTTAGACAGGAAATCATGGACAAGGTGAAGCCGGAGTCTAAGCGCTCATTTAATGGCATCACTTTTTTCACCAGACCCGACTTTTGCCACACTACTGTTGAGAGAAGGTGGAGGCTTAGGCAATTAATCGCCCCCTTCCAGGCCCTAGGGTCAGAGGCTTATCTACTATACCCCGCCAGGCTCCAGGTGATCGCAAAGGGGCAGGTCAAAATGTTCTCGTCTGAGATTAATGCACAACAGCACATGGAGGAGTTAAAGGGGCAGAAGGGTGGCTAAACTGTCTAGACTGAAGCACAGGGCAAGGGACCTTTGGATACATCGGGGGCCCCTTTTTCTTTTTTTCTCAGGCCAGGGCTTAAGGTGTTGGTGGTGGGTCGGTATAGGGGGCAGGGTGTATCCACAGCGAGGCTTAACGGACAGGAGGTAGAGGGATGCGATCGCTGCAATCCAAAAGCGGTCACTCATAGGTCATGCTTGACCTATGTGCCTGTAAGGATGGGGGAGGGGGGCTCTGGGGGGAAGGATGCTGGGAGGGGCAGGAGTGGGGGGGCTGGAGGAAGGGGAGACTTAAAGGGGGGAACGCTAGGCACATACAGCACAAGTATCACTTTTTTTCGAAGTACGGATGGGTACGGCAGGACAGCTATACGATACATTCTAATGAGCATCCGGATTGCATCAATAAACGTATGTGGTCTCAACGATGGCAATAAAAGGCAGCGGGTGGCAGCGCTCCTTAGGTCAATGCATTTAGATATAGCATATCTACAAGAGAATATAAATAAGTAGAAGGGAGGTCTCCTCTCAGATCCAATCAGGGACGAGGAGAAAGCAACAAGAAAAACAAAGGAATAGTCCCTGGAAAGCCTAGATTTTTAGGCAGAAGAAAGGAATATTTTCTTTTTAGGTGATATGGACAAGGAATGAAGGGGAGTGAGCCGGCAATAAGCCTATAGATGCCATAACCACATGAAAAATAAATCACAATAACTGAGGGAAAAGGTACAAAAACAATTCATAACACAAGTTTTGAGAAATTGTACAATATTTAATTCACGAAATACAAAAAAATAAATATATGGTGCCAGTAAAATACAGTTTAAAAATGTACTAAAATGTACACGGATACACAAATGAATTAAAAAAACATGAACACAAGTTGTCGTCGCAGCGTTTCGGTGTCTAAGATGTAACCTTCATCAGGACAGGGTTCTAGAAGAAGAAACATTCTATTAAACATGGCTGTGTTTCTTTTTTTATATAAAGTGAGGACATGATCCAACATGAAAAATCACATTTTTACACTAATCAATAGCAGCCATTGTTTCAACATACTGGTTTAACAAAGACGGGCACATTTTTTCTCCTCTTTTATTAAGCATGTGGTATGGACTAGTGGAATGGGTGCAAGTTCGCTGTGACTTGTCTACATTATCCATATGGGTGATAGAAAGAACAGGGGGAACTGGGGTGGATCTTGGTACATTGTTATATCTTTACTGTACCATGTCGACCAGTCTTGTTAGTACTGGTTCTTCTGGGGATTTGTAATCCCATGCATGCATCGGGGCCAGAAACCAAGTAGTGGATTTCAACAGGTACCTTAAGATGGAGAGGTATACATCCTCTCTGTATGATTCAGTGTTACTATCGTAACTTCACACCAGGTGGTGGCACATTCCTTTGGATGATGGGATGGTTCTACACAGGTAGAGAATTTTTTAATGAAAACAATTAGTATTTAAATCAAGCAGTTATTGAATTGTTGCTTCAATGTAATCATAAGATGTGGATTTACCTTAACAAGGAGTCTGTTGGTGTATGCTTGAATTAAAAACACCGCTGAAAAGGTTCAATTTATTCTATATCGTATTACCTTAATCAATTGGTAATATTCTGTAATGGGGCTGTTTTCTCCTAAATTTTAGAAAAACCATATAGACATCATGTAATGTGTCTGTTTAATACATGTGTTCATATTGATAGGAGTGCTGTAAATAATCTAGTTACCTCAAGATTAAGAAGCAGAGATGGAGAGTGGAGGTAGCCACCGATGATAAGCGGCTTACTGTTGATGTCTGAAATGAGGAGTGATTGACATACTTTTAGCCTATTGTATTATTTTAAGCATTCCTAAATATGAGGTCCTGGTTGCTAGTAACTTACCAAACCAAGTAGGTTTAGTTGAATTCCTGCTGGTAGGGATATGTTGGTCCCTTTTGTGTTAGGTTATCGCAGCGTTAAATTGATGCGACGCAATCAGGTAGGTTTAATCACCAAACTAGGAAAAAAGATGCATAATGTGCATTTATCCTGTTTCTATGCATACTTCTGATGACAATAGAATCTATGCGTTCAGGTTAATTTAAGCACTTTTTCTGTTTAGAAACTTTCAGTTTTACTTGTATTTAACAAAAATATTTTGTAAAATTCGGTCATTATTTATCTAAGTGTGTCACTGTTTGCTAATTGTATCTTACGTAAGAGAACCTGCCTAGTGGACACTAACTAGATTATGAAGCCCGCTGGAAACGAGCTTTTCCTGATTCTTTATACTGCCTTTTTAAACAATTCATTATTATAATGCCAAGTTGTAGACCAGGCAAGACAGTTAGTAGCCTTATATAGAATAGGAAAAATGAGCAGCATGTTATAATATACAATTAGCAAACAGTGACAAACTTAGATAAATAATGACCGAATTTTACAAAATATTTTTGTTAAATACAAGTAAAACTGAAAGTTTCTAAACAGAAAAAGTGCTTAAATTAACCTGAACGCATAGATTCTATTGTCATCAGAAGTATGCATAGAAACAGGATAAATGCACATTATGCATCTTTTTTCCTAGTTTGGTGATTAAACCTACCTGATTGCGTCGCATCAATTTAACGCTGCGATAACCTAACACAAAAGGGACCAACATATCCCTACCAGCAGGAATTCAACTAAACCTACTTGGTTTGGTAAGTTACTAGCAACCAGGACCTCATATTTAGGAATGCTTAAAATAATACAATAGGCTAAAAGTATGTCAATCACTCCTCATTTCAGACATCAACAGTAAGCCGCTTATCATCGGTGGCTACCTCCACTCTCCATCTCTGCTTCTTAATCTTGAGGTAACTAGATTATTTACAGCACTCTTATCAATATGAACACATGTATTAAACAGAAACATTACATGATGTCTATATGGTTTTTCTAAAATTTAGGAGAAAACAGCCCCATTACAGAATATTACCAATTGATTAAGGTAATACGATATAGAATAAATTGAACCTTTTCAGCGGTGTTTTTAATTCAAGCATACACCAACAGACTCCTTGTTAAGGTAAATCCACATCTTATGATTACATTGAAGCAACAATTCAATAACTGCTTGATTTAAATACTAATTGTTTTCATTAAAAAATTCTCTACCTGTGTAGAACCATCCCATCATCCAAAGGAATGTGCCACCACCTGGTGTGAAGTTACGATAGTAACACTGAATCATACAGAGAGGATGTATACCTCTCCATCTTAAGGTACCTGTTGAAATCCACTACTTGGTTTCTGGCCCCGATGCATGCATGGGATTACAAATCCCCAGAAGAACCAGTACTAACAAGACTGGTCGACATGGTACAGTAAAGATATAACAATGTACCAAGATCCACCCCAGTTCCCCCTGTTCTTTCTATCGCCCATATGGATAATGTAGACAAGTCACAGCGAACTTGCACCCATTCCACTAGTCCATACCACATGCTTAATAAAAGAGGAGAAAAAATGTGCCCGTCTTTGTTAAACCAGTATGTTGAAACAATGGCTGCTATTGATTAGTGTAAAAATGTGATTTTTCATGTTGGATCATGTCCTCACTTTATATAAAAAAAGAAACACAGCCATGTTTAATAGAATGTTTCTTCTTCTAGAACCCTGTCCTGATGAAGGTTACATCTTAGACACCGAAACGCTGCGTCGACAACTTGTGTTCATGTTTTTTTAACTCATTTGTGTATCCGTGTACATTTTAGTACATTTTTAAACTGTATTTTACTGGCACCATATATATTTATTTTTTTGTATTTAGTGAATTAAATATTGTACAATTTCTCAAAACTTGTGTTATGAATTGTTTTTGTACCTTTTCCCTCAGTTATTGTGATTTATTTTTCATGTGGTTATGGCATCTATAGGCTTATTGCCGGCTCACTCCCCTTCATTCCTTGTCCATATCACCTAAAAAGAAAATATCTACAAGAGACACACATAGAGGGGACGAAAGGCTACCTCCTGGAGCAGATGGGACTCTCGGTATTGGCGCATACAAAGCAAGGGACCAGAACTCTGGGGTTGCTGTGCTCGCCAAAAGGGGGGACACAATAGTTAAAAGGAAGAAGGAGGATCAATGGGGGAGGTGGGTATTACTAGAATGCACTACTAAGGGCGAGACATTCACTTTAGCATCAATCTATGGGTCGACTAAAGATGACCCAGATATCTTCGAATTCCTGGACTCAGAACTACCCTTATGGCCAGAACCTATCATTTGTTGTTGGGACTTCAATATTAATGGGCTGACTGGTTTGGGTACAGCGGAGGGCCAGACATATATAGGCCGTAAGAAAAAGACCTGTCGTGCAATAGTCAACTTGGCATATCATAACTCTTTAACAGACCTTTGGGTCCCGGTTCAATCCGGTAGGCTCTGGTAGTACATTCTATTCAGCACCACATAGGATCTCAGTGAGATTGGATTATTTTCTAGTATCAAACTCACTAGTTGCAAGGGCTCGGATAGAGAAACAACCACGAATAATATCAGATCACAATCCTCTAATAATTACGCTTAAAATAGAGAGGGTCGCTAATAAGGAGAACAACTGGACTTTCGAGAGGGCATTATTAAAGGATGAGGAATATGTTAACCACATGAAGGAGTGCATTAGAATATACTGGTAGATCAACAGAGGAAGTACTTCCCTGGTATCGCCTGGGATGCTTTTAAAGCAGGAGTACGAGGCGACACTCTGAGCTATACACTATATAAGAAAAAGAAGGAAAAGGAAAGGGTCGTAAAGATTATAAAAATGTTGGCAGAGACAGAGGAGGAGCTGAATGTAGCTAAACAGCTGAAAACGCCCCTGGAGGAAATTCTTTTTAAAATTGCAGTTGGAAAAACTGAAGCAAGTGAGAGTATTGCAAGCAAAGCAGCAGCCAGTTTTTTGGTCAAAAGGGAAAGGTGCAATGAACTCTGTGAGAGAGTAGGGCACATTTTGGCGAATCGCACAAGGCAGAAAATGGCGGCAGGGGAAATAAAGGCGATTTTAGATGATAAAGGAGATGTAGTTACAGACTCTGGGGCAATACGGGAGGATTTTAGACTCTTTCATGGGGCACTGTATAATCAAAATCAGATCAGCGATGTAGCACCCATTCAGGAATACCTAAAGGACATTCTACACCCGGTTCTCCCTGAGGAAGAGAAGGCAGTTTTGGATCTCCCTATAAGTCTAGATCAGATGACTACCGCATTAAAAAAACCTCCCTTCGGGTAAGGCGCAGGCCCGGACCAGAGACCGGCCGAATTCTATAAAGGCTACAATGTTACAAGTGCAACAAGGAGTTTCCACACCAAGCTCTGGGAGGGGGCAATATAGTAGTTATCTTGAAAAAGGGCAAACCACCATCAGAACCAGGATCTTATAGGCCCATAACACTCATGAACGCTGATGCGAAAATCTTCTCTAAAGTACTGGCTATGAGGTTAGGCAGGGTGATAGAGAGTTTGGTTAGCCCCACGCAGCATGGTTATATACCAGGAAAGAGAACCACACAACATATAAGGCAAATGTTTACCCTATTTGATGCAGCGGAGGTCTCAGGGGACCCTATGGCTGTCCTGCTACTTGATGCAGAAAAGGCATTCGACAGGGTCTCCTGGGACTACCTCTGGATGGCCATGAGATTGAGGGGTATAGGGGATTGATATATAGGGGCTATACATGCTCTATATAGGGATCCTACAGCGGACTCAAAATTAACGAAGGATATACTGCCCCGCTGCAGATCAAGCGAGGGACGAGGCAAGGGTGCCCTTCTTCGCCCCTTCTATTCGCCTTGTATATGGACCCGCTGCTACGCAGACTGGAACATAACAACAGGATCTCCCCTTTAGTTATGCATGGCCAGGAGTTTAAAACCTTTGCTTTCGCAGATGACGTCGCAATTGCTACATCAGCACCAGTCACTGCTATTGAAGAGGCAGAAGCCCAGAGAATCGGGCTAGTCTCGGGGTATGCGCTCAACAGGGCAAAAACTCAGATAATCAAAAATGCTGTCACAAGTTGCGAGGATGATAGGGTGGTAAGGTCGGCTATATATTTAGGGATTAGGATTTGAGCAGATTTAAGCAACTCAGTAGACCAGAATATTGAGCAACTAATCGATAACGTCAAAGGGGACCTTAACAGGATACATAGTCTCCAGCTGTCATTAGTGGGCTGTACGAATTTCATAAAGATGATCATCTTGTCTAAATTCCTCTACTTATTCAGGGCGATTCCACTTTTTTTTTTAGGCCAAATGGTTTAGGGTATTAGAACATATTTTGAACAGATTTATATGGGCCCATGGCAAAACAAGGAGGGCATATCGGTACATTACTCTTCCCAGGGAAAGCGGGGGATGGGGGGGCTCCGGATTTTAGAATGTACTACTGGGCGGCTGCACTTCAGTACATGCAGGGGCTAGCTACTAGGAGGAGCAGAGAGGGATTCGGAAGATAGACCCAGATACATTAATGTATATTCTATGGTGATGGGGATAGAAGCAGGGAATTGCTTTCTTAACTGCATAGATTACAGCTATTATAAAAGAACCAAGTTCAAGACAATGCAAGCGGCATATAAGATATGGGCAGCCTTCTCAAAAAAGTTTGGACTCTGAAGTTTTAACAGCTATACCCGTATGCTCAAGAATGCATCCCTTCCAGGGGAGATATTTAGGGATTCAGTGATGGTGGACTGGGGGCAGCATGGAATCCAGAAACTAGGCGACCTTATGGGCCCCAGCGGAATACTTCAGTTCTCTGAAGTACAAGCAATGTATGGCATTGATAGAAGGAGCTTCTTTAAATATCTGCAGGTACGAAGTTTCATCTCTAACAAACATGGTGGGCCCTTGGGGTTTAGGAACAACAACATTTTGGATATTATTGAAAGCGGGGGAGATTGCACGATTCGCAGATTTTATACAGAGCTTATCGCAGTTAAGCCCGATGATTTAGGGAAGTTTGGCACTAAATGGGCAAAGAAATTGGGTACCGATCAAGATTATTTTCAGGCTTCACTGGATCTGGGACGGACAACACTCTGCTCGGCCACATTACAAGCACAGCATTACAAGACAATATATTCTTTATATCATACACCTGCAAGAATAGCCCAGTGTGGGGGGGGGGGGCACCTCAGGCATTACTTGCCCTCCCTGTGATTCTGCAGAGGCAGATCTAATCCATATCTTTGCTACCTGCCCGCAGTTGTACACACTTCATTGAGCAGTCGATCCGTTTCTTGATAGGTCTGGGGATTAAAACTACCCTCTCATCAGTTTTGATCATCCTCGGGATTAATGTAGATTCTGAGGGTCCCCATGAGGAGTTCTTATTTATGGCTATGTCGGTGCTGCGCATGTGTATTGCTAAGGCATGGTTAGACAAAGTGCCCCCTTCGCTACATCATTGGTTAGCCAGGCTGCTTGCTGCCTATAATCTAGAGAATGGAATCTATGCAAGGAAGGGCAGAAAGGGCAAAACACTTGGGAGGAGAATTTGGAGACCCATTGAGCAGTGGAAAGGGATTTAAAAATGCACTCTAGGAATGGTGTTTTCTCCTCCTCCTCTTATATGCTCTTCCTATTGGTGTTATTTTTTTTTCTTCTTCTTTCTCCATCTTTTTTATTCTCTTCCTATTTGGGTTTTTCTCATCCGTAAATGTTGCAATGTTTAACTGTTCGGGAGGAATGTATATAATGTATGGCAATTTGGTCTGTGCTGTAACACACAAAAAATACAAAATCTTAATTAAAATATTAAAAAAAATAAAAATAGACCAATTTGAATCAATTGTCTCTGATCCCAATTGGCCTTTCTTTCCCTACTCTCTCCTACTGGCATTTTTATTTTTTCAATTCTCCCTAATTGTCATTTTTGCTTTTGATTCCAAATCAGGTTCTCTGATTGGTGGTTCTTTATCTGCACCTGCAAGAATGGGGTTTGAGCTGGCCAGAATTGAGGGTTACACTGTGGCCCAGCTCAAGGACGTCTGCAAGGATTGGGCTTCCTGTAAAGAGCTCCACCAAGAAGGTGGAGCTGCAAAAGTCAACGAGAGCCTGGTCTGGAGCCCATGCTGCATTAAATAAGACCCCCAGAGGAGGGTAAGGATGATGAGAATGATTTGAACCAGGGTCTAAGATTGCCTGTGACTGCTGTCTATGGTGGAGGAGGGCAACTCACTTCCAGGGACGAGGGGCCCCTCCAGAGCAGGAAGCAGTGTATCATCCAAAGGCCTGTTGCTGGCTAAGCTCAAATTGGAGAAGAAGAATACCTTAACGAAGAAAATCCTTGCCCTGGAAATGGGGGAGAAAAAACTGGCTTGTGAGGGGGTAAAAAGCTGATGTTGGCTCAGGAGCTGAGCCTAAGAAAGTTGGACATCAAAGCCACGCAGGTGGAGTCCAGCAGTGATGGTGGCAGCATTCGTCGGTGCCCTCTGACAGGAGGGTTCACATTCGCAAAGGTCTGGTGTCTGATTTTTTGATGGAAGAGGACAAAGACAGATTTTTTGAGGCCTACGAAAATTGCCCTGCACATGCACAAGGTCCCAGAGGGAGATTGGGGAGCTAGATTATGGAGGCATATCCCTAGTGAGGGGAGGGACCCTAGGAGGAGGTAACAGGATGAGCTAATCCTACCCCCCCACCCCCCAATGAAGGAGGCCCTAATCGGAAAGTTTGGTCTGACCCCAGAGAAATATAAATTACCAACGAAGGGAGGTAGAGAAAAGAGATAGGATTCCTTCTCCACAGGCACTGATAAATAAACAAGGAGAATCCTACTACCAGTGTGCACCACAGTGATGGGGAACACTCAGTGTTGTGTAAAATACCCCTCACACACCAACAGGCCCCTTGGTGTCATGCTTCATCATCGGGGTCTTCGCACCCCGCTAAGGGGATGCGGCACGCTACGACCTGCGACTACGCGGGAGCGTTGACAAGTAATGACTATGTGTGGTGTGTGTTGAGTGCACGTGAGGGGATTAATGTGAGTGAAGGGTGTGGTGAAAATTAAAAAGGACCTGGCTAGTGGGTGTAGCGAAAAAACTTTATTCCATACCCCTAGCTGGTGCTGTTAAAAGGTGTGCAAAAGACGAGGTTCAGAGTCTTAATTAGGGACTAGACCTCTGGTGTGCGTCGACATGTTTCGGAACTGGTGTTCCTTCTTCAGGACGGGGCACAACTTCCCAACCCTACTCACGTATTTCTATTAAAAAGTGTGATTCTACTTATTAAAAAGTGATAATGATCTCACGGAGGCTATCAATGTGCCTACAGCGGTATCTTCGGTTCATGCAATTGCATGCCCTGAAAAAAAGGAAAAATTCACCTTTAGTTTGGTTGTCACATAAGACTCGCTCAGACAGGTGCAGTCACCTGGAGCCCCAAACAGTCAAATTGACCTGTAAAAAAGAGAGACATACAAAACACACAACATAAAAGACACACTAGAAGGTTTTTTGTACATGTTTTTCATTTGGACATACTCATTGTCACTGTTGTGAATTGCGTCATGAGCATATCCAGAAACATCAGGGTAGGTAGGTGGATCCACAATCTGTGAGGGTAAAGAAGTGGTTTCAGTACTGTTACTCCTATTACTCACTGTTGGACTCCACACTAGATCTGGATATCAGAGAGTTGTTCTTGTGTTTCATATGCATACTCACAAAATCCGCCTAAATTAGCCTCCTTCTACCACCCTGTGCTGCTCCGCCGTAAATGCGAATGCACGCACCATGGTGGTATATATTGGGGATTCAGGCGGTCTCTCATTCGTTAATTAGCGGAAATCGGATGATGTCCTAAAAAGGTACATCCGTATGCCCGCCTATCATGTCCCTTTGTGCGTTCTCTATGGGGCATGTGTCCTTTCGTTATTGGTTTATTACCGGGTTTCTCAGAAGACCAAATAAGGAGTGTCCGCTTCCCTGCCTATGGCATGCCCAGACTGCAGTTGGTGTCGATCACAGCCCCACTGCGCATGCCTCGTTGTTGAAAAAGTTTCAGAACAGGACGCGCATGCGCTATGGTGCCCTTGGTTTGCTGGTAACAGGCGCATGCGCGAAAGCATCACACTGGTCGTGCGGTAAAGAGGAAATGCTTTCGTTTTTCACCATATCGGGAAGCTGTTTTTACCCCCATTCTTGGTCATCCAATGTTTTCTGAAAGGCGCGCGCATGGGTGTTGCATGTTTTTTAAGCCCTGATGTTCTAGTCAAATGCGCACGTGCAGATGTGTCATTCGCACTAATCTCGTGCGATATATCTGGATGGATGTTGCTTTGTTATATATTTTTACTGTGTGTCAGGGCAGAAAAACATGGAATAAAAGGGCATGTGCCAAAGAGTATTAATATTAATACCGTGTTGGTCCATTAGTGTGCGTATTCCTTTACCATGACTATTTACACCATATCCAGAGCAGAAGACAATATCAGGATTAGGTTGGTTCTTATTCCCCTCAACCTACATCAATTGTGGAATGGAAAGATGTTAAATTATAGTCCAGTAATTTGGCTCCACGGAATGTCATCATTAAGTCCTGTGACATGGGTTCCCAAGCGAAACACCCACCGTTGTTCTTTCTGGAACAGGCCTGTGTCAGATGGTAGACGTTCGATGACCGTCCAGCGTAAATCATTGATACAGTGCTGAAATTCCAAAAAATGTGACGCCATCTTGGTGGTAGTTTTTTTGCAACGTATGTTGCTTTTATGTTCGCCTATCCTTACTTTGACAGGTCGAGTGGTCATGCCTATATATTCCAGACTGCATGGGCACGTTATCATGTATACCACGTTCTTCGTGTTACAGTTAGAGAACTGGCGTTGTTCCCATGATGTGCCATTCCTAAAGGTTAGGGTTTTACTTTTTTGGGTTTGATGACAGCAACTGCAATTGCCGCAGGGGAAATGTCCTTGAACCCCAGTCACATTCTGTCTTCCTGTGGTATTTAGTCGTGGTCTGGTATGTACAAGCATGTCTTTGATGTTCTTGCCCCTGCGGTGTGCAAGCATTGGTTTTTCGAAACCCAGGTCTCCACAGTTCAGTATTCCCCAGTGTTTGTTTATGACTTTTGATACCTGGTTTGATATGGACGTATATGTCGTTACGCAAATCGGTCTTTTGTTAGATCCCTTATCTTTAGGATTGTCTTCTAGAAGTGCCTCCCTGTGGTTGTTCCTTGCACGCTTCATCGCTTTTTCAATGGTTTTGGCAGGGTATTGTCTCTGTATCAGTTTGGTTTTCAAATCTTTTGCCTGTTTGTTGAATTGGTGCAGTTCTGTGCAGTTTCTTCGGAGTCGCAGGAACTGACCATACGGTAGATTCTCCCTAAGGTGTCTGGGATGGAAACTGTCGTATCGTAACAAACAGTTTCTGGAGGTGGGTTTGAAGTGGGTGGTACTTTTCAGCCTTCCTTCCTCCGTGTATATATTCAAATCCAGGAAGACCATTGATGTGTTGGAGACAGTACTAGTGAATTTTAGGTACTCGTTTTGGTTGTTGAGCCAAGTTACGAAGCTGGTGGCACTATTTGTATCCCCATTCCATATGATGAAAATGTCATCTATGTACCGTTTCCAGGTGTCAATCTGGGAACGGTACGGGTTACCTTCATGTAGGATCTTATACTGTTCCAAGTGGTGGACGTATAGTCCAGCTAGACTTGGAGCGAAGGTGCTACCCATACTTGTTCCATGGGTCTGTAGGTATAGGGTATCCTTGTATTTGAAAAAATTGTCTTTCAAAGCCATGGCGATGCATTCTAGGACTAGATTTCTTGGTGTCTGGTATTTCCATGCATTACTGTAGAGGACTTCCTCTATGATCTGTAGTGTCTCTTCATGAGGCAAGCTCGTATATAAGCTCTCCACATCGAGGCTGAGCAGGAGCTGTGTGGATGGATCAAATTCCTTTTGTTCCAGTAGCTGTAATACCGCTTTGGTGTCTTTCAAATACGTATTCGTGGATTGTACCATTGGTCTGAGGAAAGCGTCAGAGAATTTTGACAAGGGCTCCAGAATTGACCCGATCCCGGAAACAATTGGTCTGCCCGGTGGACTTTCGATGTTTTTGTGTATCTTCGGGATACAGTAGAAGTATGGTATTTTTGGAGTTGGCTGTTGAAGGAAATCCGCTTCCTTTTTGCTGAGCCAGTCATGGGCTAGGCCTTCCTCTACCATGCCGCCGATCCGGATCCGAAGTCCTTCCGTTGGGTCTCTTTCCAACATTTTGTAGTTCCGTTCATCAGATAGTAAACGTAGGCACTCCTTGTCATATGCCTCCGAGGTTTGCAATACTATTGCTCCTCCTTTGTCTGCTGGTTTTATAACGAGCTCATTGTTGGTTGACAGTTCTCTGAGGGCTTGTTGTTCATCACCACTTGTGTTATAGAAGACGTTGTTCCCTTTTGTATTCAGTTGGTTGACCTCCGTAGTCACTGCCTTTTCAAAGGTTAGGATTTCCACGGGAATTGTAGAATCTGGTGGGCTGAAGGTAGATTTCAACTTCAATCCTGTGTCTGTTTTGTCTTCTGGTAAGGGCTTGTCTTTGAAAAAGGCCTGTAGTTTCAGTTTCCTGAAAAAGTCCTGTAACTCCTTATTGAGTTTGAAGATATCTGGTTTTTGAGTTGGTACAAAACCCAAGCCTTTGTTTAAAACAGTCTTCTGTGTTGCTGTTAAAGTCATGGGTGTGAGATTCACAACTAAGTCCCTCTCTTGCTGGTTGACGGTTGGTTGGGAAGCGATCCCGTCATGCTCCTGGTTGTCCGGGCGTTGGGCTGTTCCTGATCTTCCCAAGCGACTGTGTTGCCTTTCCGGTTCCTGCCTCGTGTGTTCTGGCGTGCCCCTAAAAAAGGTTGTTGTGGCCCTCCATATTGCTGTTGTTGGTTATAGTAACCATCACTGTATTCTTGATTCCATACTAGTCCAAACTGAAAGGGGTTGAATTGTGGTGGGCCCATGAATTGTGGAAATTGATTTTGTGGTTGGTACCCACGCCATCCCCTTTGTCTAGGGAACTGCTGTCTCCTTTGTCTCCAACCTCCTCTGCGTTGTCTGTTTCCTCGATTTCCGCTTCCCAACCAACCGTCAACCAGCAAGAGAGGGACTTAGTTGTGAATCTCACACCCATGACTTTAACAACAACACAGAAGACTGTTTTAAACAAAGGCTTGGGTTTTGTACCAACTCAAAAACCAGATATCTTCAAACTCAATAAGGAGTTACAGGACTTTTTCAGGAAACTGAAACTACAGGCCTTTTTCAAAGACAAGCCCTTACCAGAAGACAAAACAGACACAGGATTGAAGTTGAAATCTACCTTCAGCCCACCAGATTCTACAATTCCCGTGGAAATCCTAACCTTTGAAAAGGCAGTGACTACGGAGGTCAACCAACTGAATACAAAAGGGAACAACGTCTTCTATAACACAAGTGGTGATGAACAACAAGCCCTCAGAGAACTGTCAACCAACAATGAGCTCGTTATAAAACCAGCAGACAAAGGGGGAGCAATAGTATTGCAAACCTCGGAGGCATATGACAAGGAGTGCCTACGTTTACTATCTGATGAACGGAACTACAAAATGTTGGAAAGAGACCCAACGGAAGGACTTCGGATACGGATCGGCGGCATGGTAGAGGAAGGCCTAGCCCATGACTGGCTCAGCAAAAAGGAAGCGGATTTCCTTCAACAGCCAACTCCAAAAATACCATACTTCTACTGTATCCCGAAGATACACAAAAACATCGAAAGTCCACCGGGCAGACCAATTGTTTCCGGGATCGGGTCAATTCTGGAGCCCTTGTCAAAATTCTCTGACGCTTTCCTCAGACCAATGGTACAATCCACGAATACGTATTTGAAAGACACCAAAGCGGTATTACAGCTACTGGAACAAAAGGAATTTGATCCATCCACACAGCTCCTGCTCAGCCTCGATGTGGAGAGCTTATATACGAGCTTGCCTCATGAAGAGACACTACAGATCATAGAGGAAGTCCTCTACAGTAATGCATGGAAATACCAGACACCAAGAAATCTAGTCCTAGAATGCATCGCCATGGCTTTGAAAGACAATTTTTTCAAATACAAGGATACCCTATACCTACAGACCCATGGAACAAGTATGGGTAGCACCTTCGCTCCAAGTCTAGCTGGACTATACGTCCACCACTTGGAACAGTATAAGATCCTACATGAAGGTAACCCGTACCGTTCCCAGATTGACACCTGGAAACGGTACATAGATGACATTTTCATCATATGGAATGGGGATATAAATAGTGCCACCAGCTTCGTAACTTGGCTCAACAACCAAAACGAGTACCTAAAATTCACTAGTACTGTCTCCAACACATCAATGGTCTTCCTGGATTTGAATATATACACGGAGGAAGGAAGGCTGAAAAGTACCACCCACTTCAAACCCACCTCCAGAAACTGTTTGTTACGATACGACAGTTTCCATCCCAGACACCTTAGGGAGAATCTACCGTATGGTCAGTTCCTGCGACTCCGAAGAAACTGCACAGAACTGCACCAATTCAACAAACAGGCAAAAGATTTGAAAACCAAACTGATACAGAGACAATACCCTGCCAAAACCATTGAAAAAGCGATGAAGCGTGCAAGGAACAACCACAGGGAGGCACTTCTAGAAGACAATCCTAAAGATAAGGGATCTAACAAAAGACCGATTTGCGTAACGACATATACGTCCATATCAAACCAGGTATCAAAAGTCATAAACAAACACTGGGGAATACTGAACTGTGGAGACCTGGGTTCCGAAAAACCAATGCTTGCACACCGCAGGGGCAAGAACATCAAAGACATGCTTGTACATACCAGACCACGACTAAATACCACAGGAAGACAGAATGTGACTGGGGTTCAAGGACATTTCCCCTGCGGCAATTGCAGTTGCTGTCATCAAACCCAAAAAAGTAAAACCCTAACCTTTAGGAATGGCACATCATGGGAACAACGCCAGTTCTCTAACTGTAACACGAAGAACGTGGTATACATGATAACGTGCCCATGCAGTCTGGAATATATAGGCATGACCACTCGACCTGTCAAAGTAAGGATAGGCGAACATAAAAGCAACATACGTTGCAAAAAAACTACCACCAAGATGGCGTCACATTTTTTGGCATTTCAGCACTGTATCAATGATTTACGCTGGACGGTCATCGAACGTCTACCATCTGACACAGGCCTGTTCCAGAAAGAACAACGGTGGGTGTTTCGCTTGGGAACCCATGTCACAGGACTTAATGATGACATTCCGTGGAGCCAAATTACTGGACTATAATTTAACATCTTTCCATTCCACAATTGATGTAGGTTGAGGGGAATAAGAACCAACCTAATCCTGATATTGTCTTCTGCTCTGGATATGGTGTAAATAGTCATGGTAAAGGAATACGCACACTAATGGACCAACACGGTATTAATATTAATACTCTTTGGCACATGCCCTTTTATTCCATGTTTTTCCGCCCTGACACACAGTAAAAATATATAACAAAGCAACATCCATCCAGATATATCGCACGAGATTAGTGCGAATGACACATCTGCACGTGCGCATTTGACTAGAACATCAGGGCTTAAAAAACATGCAACACGCATGCGTGCGCCTTTCAGAAAACATTGGATGACCAAGAATGGGGGTAAAAACAGCTTCCCGATATGGTGAAAAACGAAAGCATTTCCTCTTTACCGCACGACCAGTGTGATGCTTTCGCGCATGCGCCTGTTACCAGCAAACCAAGGGCACCATAGCGCATGCGCGTCCTGTTCTGAAACTTTTTCAACAACGAGGCATGCGCAGTGGGGCTGTGATCGACACCAACTGCAGTCTGGGCATGCCATAGGCAGGGAAGCGGACACTCCTTATTTGGTCTTCTGAGAAACCCGGTAATAAACCAATAACGAAAGGACACATGCCCCATAGAGAACGCACAAAGGGACATGATAGGCGGGCATACGGATGTACCTTTTTAGGACATCATCCGATTTCCGCTAATTAACGAATGAGAGACCGCCTGAATCCCCAATATATACCACCATGGTGCGTGCATTCGCATTTACGGCGGAGCAGCACAGGGTGGTAGAAGGAGGCTAATTTAGGCGGATTTTGTGAGTATGCATATGAAACACAAGAACAACTCTCTGATATCCAGATCTAGTGTGGAGTCCAACAGTGAGTAATAGGAGTAACAGTACTGAAACCACTTCTTTACCCTCACAGATTGTGGATCCACCTACCTACCCTGATGTTTCTGGATATGCTCATGACGCAATTCACAACAGTGACAATGAGTATGTCCAAATGAAAAACATGTACAAAAAACCTTCTAGTGTGTCTTTTATGTTGTGTGTTTTGTATGTCTCTCTTTTTTACAGGTCAATTTGACTGTTTGGGGCTCCAGGTGACTGCACCTGTCTGAGCGAGTCTTATGTGACAACCAAACTAAAGGTGAATTTTTCCTTTTTTTCAGGGCATGCAATTGCATGAACCGAAGATACCGCTGTAGGCACATTGATAGCCTCCGTGAGATCATTATCACTTTTTAATAAGTAGAATCACACTTTTTAATAGAAATACGTGAGTAGGGTTGGGAAGTTGTGCCCCGTCCTGAAGAAGGAACACCAGTTCCGAAACATGTCGACGCACACCAGAGGTCTAGTCCCTAATTAAGACTCTGAACCTCGTCTTTTGCACACCTTTTAACAGCACCAGCTAGGGGTATGGAATAAAGTTTTTTCGCTACACCCACTAGCCAGGTACTTTTTAATTTTCACCACACCCTTCACTCGCATTAATCCCCTCACGTGCACTCAACACACACCACACATAGTCATTACTTGTCAACGCTCCCGCGTAGTCGCAGGTCGTAGCGTGCCGCATCCCCTTAGCGGGGTGCGAAGACCCCGATGATGAAGCATGACACCAAGGGGCCTGTTGGTGTGTGAGGGGTATTTTACACAACACTGAGTGTTCCCCATCACTGTGGTGCACACTGGTAGTAGGATTCTCCTTGTTTATTTCCCAGAGAAATATAGACCGAAATTCAGGGATATTTAGAAGATTTCACAACAGTCCTGGGTGGATATGTGGATTCTTTTTGCAAGGCACTGGATTGTTGGGTGAAGGGTAGTATATTACCATGGGCTGTATCATTTGTTCGCAACAGAGCATTTGTTCAGTCTTTGTTTTCCAGATCTGCGTCAACACCTTTTTTAAAAATTGTTTTTATTAGGTACATGACATATAACAGTATTGTATATATGAATAAATGCATACAATGTTTGTGCTTCTTCGCACAGTTGCCTCCTCTGGTGTCCATACTAATTTGTTAGTTACTTTTGGTTCAAAAGTTAATATTGGCACAACCTATTATCAACTGCTGTCTAGCGTGGGTTCGCCAGGTGGTACGGGAGCCCCTCTGACTTGTGCTATTGTGCGCATAATTGCTTCCCAATATACCATTATCTCTGGGCATTCCCATATCGTATGATAAAATGTGCCTATTGGTGCCAACACCTTGTTGATAGTAAGATCACTGACCCCAGAGATCTTGATAAGGAGGCGGACCTCTGGGTTAGCACCAGGGTCCACAACAAGATATCTACGGGATCACCACAAGGGTGGGGAGGATCCCAACAGAAGTGGGAGGGACAAAAAGAACAAGGAGTTCTCTAAAGGGCCCCAAAGCAGTTCTGAGGGTCAGGGTTTCCACGCCCTGCTGAGAAGAAATGGTTCCCTGCTAGTAAGCTTGCATGGAAGGCTCAAGTGAAGTGCTATGAATGCCAGTAGAAAGGGCACTACAAAGGGGATGCCAAGTGTCCCAAGTGAGATAAATGTAACTGCCCGCCTCAATTTTGTCAATGTAAACCAAATATAATATAAATTCTAAATGATTTTGGGCATGTGCGCGTGCTACCGTTGTGATGAGAGAGATCAGACCCCGGTCACTCCCTGTGTGCTAATAAAAAATTAAAAGAAGGCTATGGATCCCCACAGCCTACAAGCGGAGCACAGCATAATAGACGACGCTGGTCGTCTCAATTGATTGCTCTTAAGAAATTAATGTTCCTCACTCAAAAGCTCAAAAGGCTCTTGTTTATAATCACACCATTGTTCATGTCATATTAATAACATCTTCATTTGAAACGTGATTCATGATTTATATTTCAAAGCAAAGCAACATATTACATTGCACTATGTATTTCAGTGTCAAATTTTTTCATAAATTAAACATGGTAATCAATCACGCGGACAGGGGACTCTTGGCGAACCACCAGCATTACCTTTACCTCGGAGGCGGCTGAATTAGCGCAGGAAGCAGCCTGGTCTCTGTGTGATCAACCCAGCATTTTCATCTTCAGCTAGCGGTACCCGCTGCGCGGGTCCCGCGTCGCGTGTGAGGCGAAAGGGAAACTTTTTTGCATCTTTGGGCGTGGAGCGACCTGAAGCTCCAAGACACTGCAGGGCTGCGAGCAGGCGGGGAGGCGCAGGACTACCTGTCCCAGGAGCGCCCGCCCGCCCTAACCCACACCACCTGGCCAGCTCTCCCTGCAGGCTCCTCCCCCTTCTCACCGACGGAAAAGCGAGCTGCACCGGTCCACTGGTGGGACTCTTGGCGAACCACCAGCATTACCTTTACCTCGGAGGCGGCTGAATTAGCGCAGGAAGCAGCCTGGTCTCTGTCTGATCAACCCAGCATTTTCATCTTCAGCTACCGGTACCCGCTGCGCGGGTCCCGCGTCGCGTGTGAGGCGAAAGGGAAACTTTTTTGCATCTTTGGGCGTGGAGCGACCTGAAGCTCCAAGACACTGCAGGGCTGCGAGCAGGCGGGGAGGCGCAGGACTACCTGTCCCAGGAGCGCCCGCCCGCCCTAACCCACACCACCTGGCCAGCTCTCCCTGCAGGCTCCTCCCCCTTTACGTCAGTCATCTAATAACACCCAGGACAAACCCGCTGCGCGGGAGCGCGCGGGAAGGCGCCGGGAGAAGCCCGGGACAAGGGCGGGACCGTCTGTGGCCGTCCGGGGCCGCAGGAGGCCGGGCTGGGCCCACCCCCCTTAGTTGGTGTATTGGATTCCTGGATATACTTCTGGTTACAATCCCCGGACGAACATAACTTTGTACTTGGATAATGCCGTCTCCTGCAAAGGAGAGTACCCCACTAAAGCCGGGAGGAGGTAAAAGCAGAACCCTTGAGAATTATTTCACGCGAGGGGTGGGGGAGGGGGATAAAGAGTGTAACCTGTCTCGATTAAGGGCTGAAAGGAGACGCTCCATAGACAACTTGAAAAACACCCCCCTTGGAGATCAATCCATTATGCCCAGGGAGGAGCTGTCTTTTACAGACGATGTTCCACTTCTGTTGAGGGGATGTATGAACACGCCTCCAGTTGAAGCTATGAGTATAGCCCCAGTTCCCAGTCCCAGCCCCACTAGGGTGACCATTGATTTAGTTTCCCAAGCACCCCTAGGCCCAAACGCTAGTAAAGTTCAATCCACACCTGCCATTGCGCAAGGAGTACTTGGGCCTCCCCCTAATAAACGTAGAAGAAAGTCGAAGGGTGTGCAGGGAAGGAATAAGCCAAAAAACACGCGCTTGGACTTTGGGAAATCTTCCATCAAACCCCCTGTGCTAGTATCAAAGTTACCGGTTGACCCACACCCCAAATCTACTGCCCAAGATAATTTAGCGCCCGCTTCAACAATAAACGTGGGAACTAATATTGCCAATCTTCCCCTCTCTGTTGTGCCGCTTGGGAACCTGGAATTCTTGCTAAGGTCTCTATTATTACCGATTAGCGAGAGTATAAAAAAGATCGAGATCAGACTAACCATACTGGAGACCACATTAGGTAGTCTGAAAATCCCGGCTGATCATCAGAAAAAGAACTCAGAACCTACTCCCATTACCTCAGCCCCCCATCAGCCCGTAAATAGGGCTGCAAATACAGTCCCCTCACAAGCCGCAAATACGGTGGTCTTGCAAAATAACCCTGTATCAACTAGGCCCCCTAATTTTAACATCCCTATCCCCCCGTCAGGCCCAGCCAATTCGGCACAGCAGGCAGACAGCACCACAATGATTCCCTTAATGAAACTTCCGTCGAGACCACGTAGGCCCAACCTACCCCCTGAGACCAATGACTTTACTGTAGTCTTGGCAGGTGTTCCCCCACTCGAAGTAGGTGAAACTGAGGATTTTTGTGCCCTGAAAAGTAGGGTCATTAAGTGGCTCAACATAAATAGACCCCTCCCGTTACACCTCAATAATGAAATTATAATGGTAAGAAGGGTGCCATGGGTGGGAAGAACCCAAAAATCCATTATTGGGGACTGTATACTTGTGAGTTTTAGGGACACAGACACAGTGTCCTTTATATGTCAAGGGAAAAATAGATCTAGGGAATCCACTATTCAAACCCTTCGGGTGTCTTTCTTCTTCCCTATCACTCCAGTCCCACTGAAGCCGCCACAAATGCAAAACAACTGGGAGAGGGCGGGCAGGAGGGGGAGACACCAGGATTCTAACTACAGACTTTCATTTGGCCGACCAGAACCACCTATTCACATCTATAATCGGTTCAATTGTCTGAATGATTTAGAGGGGGTGGATTGACAGATGGACAATGCCCCCCAGGGTCATAGGGAAAAGAGTGTCCTGGTGGATGTGTTGGGAGGGGGTAGCTCTTATGTTCAGCAAACTGTAATGATTGGTGTTGGGAAACCAGGGCGCATTGAATCCAAGGTTATAGCCACAGAATGTACAGGAGGGGGATATGGGCTGGCTATGCAGGGGCCAACGCAGGAGATTGTTTCAAACCCCCAGGAGGGGTCAGAAGAGAGGGGGGAGGGAATGCGATTAATTTCCTGGAACGTAGCGGGGATAGCGGGTAAATTCACCAATAAGGAATGGGTCGATTTCATTAGGAAATTTCATGTTATATGTCTTCAGGAGACATGGGCCCTGGTGAGCAATTACCATCTACAGGGATACAAGTGCTTTTTTGTTCCTGCCCAAAAATCTAGATCCGGGAGAGCAATGGGCGGGTTGTCCATTTACATAGATTTAGACCTCCCAGGTACCTGGTCTTCTCCAGACTGGAACTCGCATGGGATCCAGGTAGCTCGGTTCCGTGGAAAGGGGCTAAGACTTTCTATTTTTAACATCTATAACACTGTGTTAGCAAACACCCAAACCCAGCTACTAGCTGAATTAGACCAGAGGCTGGAACAAGAAATAACATCCCAAAATAAGGGGCAGTCTTATGGGCTGCTATTAATGGGAGATTTTAACTGCCATCTCTGTCCGGCATTGGTTACGGCAAACTCAGATTGGTCACAATGCCCATTGGAAAAGGGCCCGCATTTCTCTCACACACCCACTGGGTCGGCTCTGGGTCTACTTCGGTTGAAGTATGACTTAGAACACACTATTACCATGATTGACCCACAGTTGGATGGCACACTTCCTCCGACTTTTAAGGGCAGGGGCTGCTCATCCATTATAGATTATAATCTGGCCTCAAGATCCCTGATAAACAAAATAGTTGGGGCAGGGATAGAATGGAGCAGTTTTAGCGACCACAACCCTCTCGTTTTGGTGCTCTTATACAGGGTGGGTGTTGGAACTAGACCCCGTGGTATAATTGAGGAGAGGGTTACAGACCAAGGTAGGCGATTGAAATGGTCCAAAATAGATGGGGCAAAGTTTTTCAAAACCCTGGGTGAAAAGGGCCTACCGGCCATTAACGATTGTCTAGACTTGGAAGTCCAGGGACCAAGGTTACTGGAAGCATTCGAGCAGATTGCTAACCTGAATGATGGCCTACTTAAGTCCAGTGCGCCCCCTCGTAACCCGGTCAATCCGCGGTGGTTTGACAAAGATTGCTCTAAGGCACTAAGGGAGTTGAAATGCTGCCTAAAGCTAAAACCGAGGGACCCCCAAAAAATTAGGGCATGTAGAGAGAAATATAATAAAGAAAATAAAAGGAGGAAACTTGCCCTGCAGGCAGAAGCTTGGGCAGACCTAAGAGAGGCAGGGGAAAGAAAGGATCTGGAGGGCTTCTGGAGAATTATTAACAGACCGACTTTTCAAGAAAAAGATTCTCCGGACATAGGGGCTAACATCCTTCCGGAACAGTGGACCGCACATTTCAGAGGTTTATATAATTATGAGTCCGGTCCCTCTGTAGAGCAACCGGTAGCCTTAAATCAGGTTTCTCCGGTAGTATTTACTCTTAAAGAGATCACTGTAGGGATGGAGGATCTGACTAAAAATAAAGCTCCGGGTCCGGATGGGATCCCCCCTGACCTATTTCTCAGTAACATAGATTTATGGGCCCCTCTGATGACCAGGGTCATAAATACTGCCATCTCTTGTGACCTGCCACCATCTTGGTCAAAAGCAATTATTGTGCCAATTTTTAAAAAGGGCAACAGGGACGACCCTAAGTGCTATCGGCCGATTTCCCTGATTGACGTATCGGCCAAACTTTTGGGTAGGGCAATCCTCAATAGACTGTCCGAGTGGACCGATGAGAATAACACCTTCTCGGACACTCAATACGGGTTTAGGACAGGGAGGTCTACCAGCGACCAATGCCTGAACCTTTATATGCTGACTGCCAAATACACTTTGGCAAGTGATGAACCTATTTACATGGGTTTCATGGATTTGGCAGCAGCATTTGACCACGTCAACAGAGGAAAGCTATGGGACATGATGTCAAGTATGGGGATTGATAGTGGTTTAATCTCCATACTAAGGGAATTACATAGCGATACCACGGCCAGGGTTCGGTTTAACAGGGAGGGAGGTTTGTCTGACCCCTTTCCATGTAAGAGTGGAGTCAGACAAGGTTGCATCCTTGCCCCTTTTTTGTTTTCCCTCTACATTAACAATTTGGAGCAGTTTCTTTTGGGTTTAAAGGCAGACTCCCCCAGGGTGGGGCAGAGGCACATCCCTGTCTTGCTTTACGCGGACGACGCGGTTCTGCTCGCGCGCACCCCACGCAGTCTACAAATCCTGATTGATGGGTTTGTTAATTTTATGAGCACCCTGGATCTATCTGTCAACCTGGGTAAATCTTATGTACTCCTGGCCGGCAAAAAACCTTCCTCTAGATTTATTTATACAATAGGTACCCATATTTTAGAGGAGGTCAAAACGTTTACTTATCTCGGAGTGACTTTTGATGGTGCTTTACAGTTTAACTCCTTGGTGACGGAACGTTGTTGCAAAATGATTGCCTCAAACGGGGCAATAGCAGGATACGGCAGGAGGTTAGGTAGATGGAGCCCGGAACAGGTGGTGAATTTGTATTGCTCCGTATCATGCTCCAAAGTAATCTACGGGGCAGAAGTATGGGGCTTTGTGAACACCACTAGAATTCAACAGGAAGAAAACAAATATTTGAAATCTATCCTGAGGGTACCACCCAGCACCGCTGGATTTATAGCCCACAGGGAGCTAGGGAGGCCATACCTGGATGACCTGTTAAAAATTAGGCCAATTGTGGCTTGGTTAAAAATATGGGCTAACCCAGAGGCGCATCTAAGCAGAGAAATTTTATTGGACTGCTTGGATAGGACCAATTGTATGCGTATCCCTTGGCTCAAATACGTGAAAAATACCCTCGAAGATCTAGGTTTTGGTAACCTCTTCACGAACCCCACAACAATTCTAGCCCAGCATAAGAAACAAGTAGGGGAAATTTTCCTAGAGCGGAAAATCCATTACAGAGCTGAGGCAGAAACACTCAAAAAGACTGTGAGGGCGCATAATCTGGTGAAGAGTGTGGAGGGTATGGAGCCTTTTCTGTATCTCATGCACAATGCACAGGATAGATTTCTTATGTGCCGTTTTAGACTGAATCTACTTCCCTTTATGTTGGCTTCCCCAGCAGGTTTCTCTACATCAATTGAGCAGAAGGGACCCTGCGGCTGCGACAACAGGTCTCCGCAGGACTCCCTTCACTTTGTTTTGCTCTGTCCCTACTTTTCTATGCCCAGGCGCAGTTTTCTTGTAAATATTTTAAAAAATGCCCATCAGGAACATGCTAGGGATGCGCTGGTCTTTTTGCAAAAAGCCTCCGATCCCCTTACCCTGTGTTGTATCATGAATTTTATTAAGGTTGCGGTCCGATTAAGGATGACCAGGGGTTAGGTATGAAAGAATCTGGATCATCTATTGTATGCTTATGGATTTGTATATTGACATTTTTTTTACCTATGCTGATTATGTACAAGGATCTTGATCAATGTTTAATAACCTTTTATTAATGTATATATGTTTGTGCTTTTATGGTGTTTTTTAATCACCGAATAAAGATTCTTAAATGAAAAAAATGACTTACAGATTCCTCAGAAACCACCTAAAAAATAATTAATCTAATGATTAACAATCAGAAGCCTTTTCTGCAAAAGTTCATAATTGCATTTTTGAGACTGTGATCATTTTCTGCTCAAAGGACAGGTCTCCAAAGTTGTGTTTCACATCAGCCAACAGTGGGGCAACCAGCTTTTTATATTTTTATCAGGGGGAGACTGGCTTGTGCCGTGTTGCTGGATATCAGTGGTCTACTTGGTTGGCAATACCAAATTCTTGATTGACTGTGTCTTGAAAGCACAGCGGTAGATAAAGGCTGACATAAAATGTATTCATCTTTCTACTTGTTTCATATGTGGAAAGGTGTGTTCAAGTGTCTGTGATTGGAAATTGACTTAAGTTGAATTTATGAGGCCTCTAATGACAGTATCCTCACGTCTGCAAATAGCCAGCATAGCCCACAGGCTATAAAAGGGAGGGAGGGAAAGGGAGGCAGACAGAGGGAGAGCGAGGGAGGGAAAGGGAGGGAGAGCGAGGGAGGGAGGAAAAGGGAGACAGAGAAAGGGAGACAGACAGAGGGAGGGAGACAGACAGAGGGAGGAATACAGACCGAGGGAGGGAGACAGACAGAGGGAGACAGACAGAGGGAGGGAGACAGACAGAGGGAGGGAGACAGACAGAGGGAGGGAGACAGACAGAGGGAGGGAGACAAACAGAGGGAGGGAGACAAACAGAGGGAGGGAGAGGGTGACAGAGGGAGACAGACAGATGGAGACAGACAGAGGGAGGAGGGAGGCAGAGGGAGGAGGGAGGCAGAGGGAGAGGGAGAAAGAAGGAGGAGGGAGACAGAGAGGAGGGAGACAGAGGAAGGAGGGAGACAGAGGAAGGAGGGAGACAGAGGAAGGAGGGAGATAGAGGAAGGGAGACAAAGAGAGGGAGACAGGGAGACAAAGAGGGAGATTGAGACAAAGAGAGGGAGTCAGACAGAGGGAGACAGAGAGGGAGAGGGAGGGAAACAGAGGGAGACAGACAAAGGGAGACAAAGAGAGGGAGAGGCAGGGAGACAGAGAAAGGGAGAGGGAGACAGGGAAAGGGAGAGGGAGGGAGACAGAGGGTGACGGACAGAGGGAGGGAGGATGGAGGAGTCAGGAGACAGAGGGTGACAGACCCAGGGAGGGAGGTGACAGACAGAGGGAGGTAGGAGGGTGACAGACAGAGGGAGGTAGGAGGGTGACGGACAGAGGGAGGGAGGATGGAGGAGTCAGGAGACAGAGGGTGACAGACCGAGGGAGGGAGGTGACAGACAGAGGGAGGTAGGAGGGTGACAGACAGAGGGAGGTAGGAGGGTGACAGAGGGATGGAGGAGGGGGGCGACAGAGGGAGGAGGGCGACACTGTGAGGAGGGCAACTGAGTGAGGGAGACAGAGTGGGAGAGGTAAGGAGAGAGGGAGGGAGAGGGAAGGAGAGAGAGAGAGGGAGACAGAGGGAGAAGGAAAGAGAGAGAGGGAAAGAGAGAGAGGGAGACAAAGGGAGAGGGAAGGAGAGAGAGAGAGAGAGAGACAGAGGGAGAGGGAAGGAGAGAGAGAGGGAGACAGAGGGAGAAGGAAAGAGAGAGAGAGGGAGACAGAGGGAGAGGGAAAGAGAGAGAGAGGGAGACAGAGGGAAGGAGAGAGAGGGGGAGAAAGGGAGAGGGAAGGAGAGAGAGAGAGAGGGAGACAGAGGGAGAGAGAGAGAGAGGGAGACAGAGGGAGAGAGAGAGAGAGGGAGAGGGAAAGAGAGAGAGAGGGAGACAGAGGGAAGGAGAGAGAGAGAGAAGGAGACAGAGGGAGAGGGAAGGAGAGAGGGAAGGAGAGAGAGAGAGAGAGAGAGAGAGAGGGATACAGAGGGAGAGGGAAGGAGAGAGAGAGAGAGAGAGAGACGGAGACAGAGGGAGAGGGAAGGAGAGAGAGAGAGAGAGACAGAGAGAGGGAGTGAGACAGTCTGAGTGAGACAGAGGGAGAAATAGGGATAGATGGAGGTTGAGGGAGAGAGAGATGTGTGTATGCCGGGTCTGGTGGCTCGGTGGACGAAGGCGTCCGCTGCAGGGACCTGTGTTCAACCTCATGGTCACAGTTTTCTTGGTGCTCTAGCCCCGCCCCCTCCCCCACTGACCCCGCCCCCAACGGTGCGGCCCTCGGACACAAACCACACTGTAAATTTGGCCCCCGAGAGAAAGTTTGTGAGTACCCATGGTTTAGCCCATCGTCAGTAGAGAGCATATAGGTATTTTAGAACATGAAAAAAGTCTTTGGAACATCCTCCTGCCATATTTTATTTCTTTTTTTTTTTTTTGAAAACTTTATTTTTATTGCAGAATTAGATAATGTACGTCCATCTGTTCTGGGTAACCCGCTAGCAAAAATAGATAAACGCTTGCTTTCAGTACAACGTATACATATCACAGCCATTCAGCCCACATCCCGGAGGTCGGGCGGCGTTAGTAATTCAATGACATAATTGGTGTTTCTTGCGGGGGACCTTAATCTCTGCCACTTGTATCATCTAGTATCTGCTTTACTGTAATTCCATGTCCTTCATCCCTTCCAGGTAACTAAACCTATGATCCAGGTGGTATGTATTTTCAGGTTCTGTCAGTGTAGTGCCCAGTCCCAGCGTCAAACCCCTATTCCTCTTCTGTTAACCTCGTTGTAGTGCCCGGTCTTCCTAGCCGCTCCTCATAAGGCATCGCCAGACTAAGTTCTTCATCTTAAGGACCACCCATTGAATTCTAAAATGTCCATCCCTTCTGCAATAGCAGTAGATGTCTGCAATACCCCTATTAAACCCACCCCCCTGAACTGCAGTTAGTGTGGGCCTTCTCTCAGTCACTTAGCACCTAAAAAGGAGGGAACCTGTAGGATCACAATTATCTTCTTGTATTGTACATGGAACAACTCACATACCTCACTTGCTTTAGTCTCCGGCTGGGTATAGGTTGTCACTTAACACTCACTAGTTCTGCCCATGCGCGCGCTTCTTCTAGACTCCTCTCATTAGCTGTACGGGCTGCCTGGCGCAATCTGATCCTGCTCTCACTATGGGCCCACCTATGGAGTTCGTTCGCCCACCGCTTACTAGAGGGACCTTCCTTCGACTTCCAATGCCAGGTTATTTCCCTCTGGGCCAGGATGAGGCCCAAATCAATGAACTTACTAGTGATCTTAGTCGTTTTAGTGTGAGGAAACCAAAGCAACAAACAAGTCGCCATAGTATATTCCACTTGCCGCTCCGTGACCTCATTAAGAAGCGTCCCTACCTCGGACCAATAGGACCCCCGTTTCGGACAACCCCACATCATGTGGTCTAGTTCCACATCAGGCGCTAGGCATCTAGGGCACGCTGCGTCCTGCACGTGGAAATATTTCCGGAACTTCCCCGGAGTGAGGTAAGCTCTATGTATTATAAAAAAGTGTACCTGTTGAAACCGTGCATTCCTACACCCTTTCCAAGTCCTCGTCAGGATACGACCCCAAGCTGTATCCGGAATGGGCTTCCCTACACTCGCTTCCCACTTCTGTTGGAGAGTCGTCAGGGGCTCCAGACCTTCACACAGCATTCGGGAATGTAGGCAGGTAACCGCCTTGACCGTTCCCGCCGCCATTACCACATATTGGCAAGCCATTGTGGTTTGCGGTTCTGACTGCCCCGTCTTCCAATGTTTCCGCATTGCTGTAGTAACAGCCATATGCAAAAGGAAACTTCCGTCAGGAAGGCCAAATTGGTCTTGCAGCGCCCGGTATGGCAACAACTCGCCATCGGCATATAAGTCGCCCACCATTTGTAACCCCAGCTCCTCCCATTCCAGTAGCCAGGACCAGTCCCCCCCCCTGTGGCAGTGCTGTCAGCATGCCAAGAGGGATTTCGGGTGCATATGGGTGTGCCACTCTTGCCCTCTTTTGACTTTTATTCCAGCATAACCTCAGGGTCTTCTCTTCCAGGGTTAAATCCCGGACTACCAGGTGCTGCTGCATAACTATATAGGAGAGGACATGCCTCTGTATCCCCACTCCACGAGCTTGTTCCGGGCCCCTAAATTCCCGTGCTACATTCTATGTAAGGATCTGCAGCTGCACCGCCAGATAATAAAGTTCGAAGTTAGGAACCGCTAGTCCCCCCTCCGATTTCGGCCTAAACAACGTATCCAGTGCCACCCGTCTCCGTCCCGTCCCCCATAAAAAATCAATGGTAAGCGTCCGTAGTTCCCGAAAATACCGAGGTGGCACCCACAGCGGGAGTGTACGGAAGTAATAAAGCAGACGTGGCAATGCCACCATTTTGAGCAGTGCAACTCTCCCTAGTACAGAGAGGGGCAGGGTTGCCCAAAACGCCATATTGCCCCTCAGTGCCCTTATGCAGCGCCCTATATTCCCTTCCAGCATATCTTCCGCCGTGTGGTATGTCCGAACTCCCAAGTAGGTGAAGCACGAACGCTCCCACACCAAATCAGCGGCTAGTTGCGACTGGGGCATATCCGCCCTTAAGGGGAAGACACACGTTTTAGCCCAATTCACACGGAGTCCCGATAGTTTCCCAAAGTCCGATAACATGCTCACCGCACCCTTCAGTGCGACCGTCGTGTCCGCCAGGAACAGCAGTAAATCATCCGCATACAGCGATATGTAGTGCGTAAGTCCACCACTAACCAGGCCATCATACGCTATCCCCGACCTGGCGTTGACCGCTAGAGGTTCTATCGCTAGCGCGAACAGCAGGGGCGAGAGCGAGCACCCCTGTCTCGTGCCTCTCTGCACCGGGTATGCCGGTGATACGACAGAGCCCAGATGCACCCTAGCAGCAGCGGAGGAGTACAAGACCTTCGTCCAGCGACTAAATCGCTCACCTAATCCAAATTTTCCCAGCACCTTATCTAGATACTCCCATTCGAGGCAGTCAAACGCCTTTTCTATGTCCACTGATAACACAGCTGGCGTCGCCTCATCCCCGAGGTCAGTACTCAATACTCCTATAAGGCGACGGATATTATGCGAGGTGTTCCTAGTCGGTATGAACCCCGCCTGATCCTCGTGAACCAAAGCAGTCATGTGGGGCATTAGTCTTGTAGGTAAAATGCGACTCAGTATTTTGTAGTCCAGCGTTAGCATAGACAGCGGTCTATAGGAGGTCACATCATCACCCTCCCTCCCGGGTTTCAACAAGGGGACGACCAGCGCCACCCTCATGGATTCGGGCAGGTGGCCCAGCTCCATCGCCTCATTATATACCTCCTGCAGTTGGGGCGCCAGGAATTCAAGGTACGTCATATAAAATTCTGTGGGGAGACCATCCACCCCCGGAGTCTTGTTCCTGGCCATGTGTTTGATTGCCCCCCCTGATTTCAGCTATAGTGATAGCTTGACCCAGGGTTTTGGCGTCCTCCTCCTCTAGCTGTGGTAGCGGAATCCCCGTCAGGTAGTTCTCAATATCTAGCGTATCCGCCTCCAGGTGACTCTGGTATATTGTTGTGTAGTATCTTAGGAAGCGCGAGATGATCTCAGACTGAGAATAGAGCATACTCCCTGAGTCCGATCGGACACTCAGGACTGGGGACCCCCCTGTCCTTGGGTTCGCCATTCTTGCCAGGAGCGTGCCTACCTTATCCCCCTCAGCATGTACATTTGCCCTAAACTGCTTATAATCGTAACTACGCAACCTTTCTGTCTCAGTGGCCATGAGCTCCCTAGCTGCCAGAAGCCGGTCCTGCAACTCCCTCTGTTCCGGTCTCTGTTTCTCAACCTCCCGCAGTGCCTCCTCTGCTTTCTTTTTTTTTTTTTTTATATATTTTTATTGATTATAACACAAGAGTAAAAATTTACATATCGGGTGTCATTTGGTGGTACATAGTACAGCGGTGAACGGGCGAATGAATTGAGGAAATACAGTACAATTAAAGGCATCTGAAAAATATCAATACCAGCTTAGAGCCGAGGCAAAACAATACGATACAGATAACCATAAGCAAACCTTATCAGAACCCGTCCACCAGGGATACAGGATATGCAGATTGGACATTCGACACCCGGATATGAGAGACAAAAAGATCAGGAGAAGATGCCACATCTCTTGTGAAGAAGGGAAAAGGGAAATAGAAAGGTCATAGAACAAAATAAAGGAAAAAAAAAAAAAACTCAACCCCCCACCCTACACCCCTGCGGATGGCTATGACCTAACCCCACTAGCAGCGTGCCTGTCGCCCCCTAAACTACACCCCAGGGAAGGGAAAAGATGGAGGAGGAGATGTATTACAAGACGATACAGGCTCCCGGACTCCCCTCCCCCCCGCCAAAAGCAGACATCCCCTACCGCGGTATTAAGCAAGTTATAACAGACTAATAAGCAAACCAATAGGGGAGCCACCGACAGAGAAAAGACCGTCCCGCCCAGCCCCTGGCACCACAGAGACAGCAAATCCCTTTTCGATCATAGCAGTCACACCAAACCCAGACAATAAAAATTCCCATCTGGCCCTCACTCCCACAGATACAACCCAGCTGAGCCAAAAGAAAGTCATCGTATCGAATTCAAGTCAAAGTCAGCCCTGGCCCTTACGATCCATTGCACAAACCCCATCCAGTAGAACCAATATAGTAGCAAAAGAGTCAAAGTGTTGTTGAAAAAGGAGATCAATATAGCCAGAAAGAGTCAAAAAGGTTAAGTCTCGAAGTCTATCAGATACACGAAAGTCAATCCAAAAAATATTAGTGGAGGTCTCCAGAAGAGAAGGAAGAAGTGAGTCCTGTGCCGGCGATGACATTGCCGATCTTGCTAGGTGTTCAGGGGCTCCAGTAACGTACCGCTGTAATCGTGCGGGCACATTCGGCACCAGTCTCAGCTCATATTCGGGGTTCTCCTCTCGAGGTAGATGAAGCTTCGCTGGAGTAAGCGTATGCTGCAGGTCTAACACAAGGCTGGAGTCTGGTCTCAAACAAACAATCTCGAGGCGTGCAGTCAAATTGTGGAGAGCAGCCTCCATTTGCAGGCAAAGAGCCCCGATGGCGGCCATTACGGTCCCCAGGGTCGGTCCACACATTGTCCGATCCATCTCCGCGTGGGCGATAGCAAAGCAGATCTTCAGCCCCGGAGGCCGGCTACTCCGGGGAAACCAACAGGCGCGGAGTGGACGGAAGCGACTGGCGACTCACAGGCTTGGCAACCTTTACACCACTGCCGAGAGCGGGGGCCCCACCCGCGGACCCCGAGGGCTGCAGCAGGGTCCCGGGACCTGGCCCCCCACCCACCGCGGCAACCACGTCACGTCGCTGTTCGTCCAGTATTCGCAGGGACCAAGGACCACCACCAGGATAAAGAATATGTTCCACTCCGATGAGACCGGACTCTGCCGGGCACCCGCGGCCGATGTTGTTCAACTGAAGCCCGGCTGGGTCAGTACTCAAGGCCCCGGCTTACACACTGGAGGAGGCCCAAAAATGAAAGACGGTGTAACTTCGTCATTAAAGGCGATAAAAACTCCGGGATTGCCCCCCTGGGCTCAGCAACGATTCAGACACACGGGAGTCTGGCGGGAGGTCAGGATGAAGTTCAGGATAAGTCCGCCAGCGACGGAGGTCGACGGAGCCGGGAGCTTATGCGGCCATCTTGGTTGCTTGCGTAGCTCCTCCTCCTCTGCTTTCTTGATATCATTTAACACCACTGTCCTTTCTCCCACATGTTTACTGATACATAACCCTCTCATCACCACTTTAAATGCATTCCATTCCATTCCTCTAGCAGAGGCCGAGTTCTTATTTACAGCAAAATACTGTGCAATACCCTCCTGGATATCGGCTCTAAAGGCTTGGTCTTCTAGAGTGTCTGGGCGTAATCGCCAGGGGGGAACCTCCGCCCTCACGCGCTGCCATTTAAAGGATACTAACTGTGGGTTATGATCTGAGATCGTCCTCGCCAAGTACTCTGAGTGTGTCGCCAAGGGGGCCAGTGTTTGGGTGCATAAGATAGTGTCAATTCTAACGTGCAGTTCGTGAAGAGCAGAAAAGAAGGAATAATCCCTATCCTCAGGGTGCTGCACTCTCCATATGTCAGTCAGCCCCCATCCGCTCTGCCACTCCGCTCTCTTCTTCACTATCTTGCGAACCTGGGAGTCCCCCAACGGGGGTGCGACCTATCTAGTGCTACATCTGTAAGTGAATTAAAGTCTCCACCCAGAATCACTTGGCCTGATAGAAGATGTGCCAGTTTCCCGGAAATGACGTCAAAAAATCGGGGTTGGTCTGTGTTCGGTGCGTATATGCTACATAATACCACCTCTCTGTCATACAATCTCCCTGCTACCGCTACATACCTACCCTCAGGATCTATCACAGTATGCGCGGCCTTGAACGGAATCCCCGCCCGCACCCATACTAACACCCCCCTGGCAAACGCAGAGTAAGCAGTGTCAAACACCTGACCTCTCCACCTCCTCTGTAGCGCAACACATTCTTGTTTAGTGAGATGGGTCTCCTGAAGCAACGCTATCTGGACTCCCCTCCTTATCAAATATGCATGTACCTTGTGACGCCTTGACATAGTATGTAATCCACGTACGTTCCATGTAATACATTTCAACTCAGGTAATGGTCCCATTACAGCTTCCCCCGTCTACTTCCTCCCTCAGGGTTCGTATACCCACACCAGCGCTGCCAAACCCCAAACACAAAACACCCCGAAAAACTTCCATGACCCTCCCCCCCAGAACAGGTCCCAATAACTCATTATCAGTCCCCATCCAAACTACCCTAACAAATCACACAGTACTATCCTGCAGTAGCCACTAAAGGCCGCCTTAAGGGCAATGGGGTTGTGGTCCGACCCCGGCGGGTGGCAGCTCCCGCGCCAGCCCCCAGCCCTCAACATCCCGCAATAATAAGGCACAGTAATAAAGTTCACAATTGTTACCAGGCCTTCCAATATCACCACGCTCAGTTCTTTGGCCATGAGACTGAAACAGAGAGAAGCAACCTACAAATCATCAGCCGATCTGGGCGTCACCTCCGGGCCTTTGGTACTATCATCTTCCGACACCTCCGTGCCAGAGCGTCCCCTGTCTTCTTCAGATTCCGTCCCCTTGGCCGAGTCCTCTTGCTGCGAACCAGTTATCGCCGCTGTAGCCGCCAAAGCTCCCTGTTTATCTGCCGCTATCTGTGCACGTTGCAACTCCTTTTGTAGTCTGTTTTTCTTGTGGAGGCGCTGTGATTGGCGAATCCGCGGCGGCTTGGGCATTCCACCTTCACCCTTAGTTCTACGATCTGTGCCTGCCCTGTACCTTTCTAGCCAAGACCAAGCGTCCTCAGGCGTCAGGAAAAACTGCGTTGACCCATCCAGTATCACCCTCAGTTTGGCTGGGAAGAGCAGCGAATATTGTATGCCTTCATCCCTAAGCTCTTTCTTAACAGACAAGTATGAGGCTCTACGCCTTTGTATCTCTTGGGTATAATCCGGGAAGATCGTCACAGCGCTATTGTCTACCTGGAAAGGACCTGTTGAGCGTGCATTTTGGATCAGTAGATCCCTGTCTTTATAGTGGAGGACTCTGGCCGCCACGGGGCGGGGAGGGCGGCCCGGCGCGGGCGGCTTGGCTGGGACCCTATGTGCTCTCTCGAGTGTAAAGAAAGGAGAGAGGCCCATTGGGGCGACGGTAGTCTTGAACCAGTTCTCCATATAAGCAACCATGTCTGTCCCCTAAATATTTTCGGGTAGGCCTACAACCCGGACGTTGTTGCGCCGATTACGACTTTCAGCATCCTCAGCCTTCTTTTCCAGTGTCTCGAGTCTCCTCAGTGCATCTTCCAATTTACGTTCTACCGTGACCATCGCTGGTTTGAGGTCCTGAAGGATCAATTCAGAGTCCTTGACTCTATCCACTAATTTCGAATGATCCGCTCTCAAAAGCCCCAGCCCCGTTGCAACTTGTTATGTCCTGATGGAGGGACTCCTTTGTTGCCGTTATGGCGTCTAGGATTTGATCAAGACGTTTGTTCAGCCTCTGTTCCGTGGATGTTGTCTCAGCGTCCTCTCCGTGGGCCCCCGCGGGGTCCAATGGGACATCCTCCTGCCATGCCTTATGTTTGCCTACAGGAAGGTTCCATAGAAGGGGGTTGGCTTCAGTCCTTTTGAACTTCTATATGGACTCCATGTGAGAGGACCTCTCAGCTTAGTTAAGGGAGGCTGGGAGCAAGCTCCTACGAAGCCACCCTAGGAAATAGCTACATGCTGGTATTCCGCAATCAGACAGCCCACTTCTGGAAGCTCGCACAAGAGAACCTGGAAGCTAGCCATCTGGACATAAAGCGCTGGTGTGGCCAGAATACTGCTCTGGTTGAGTTTTATTCTGGTCATAAAGTGTGGGTGATTGAGCCCTGTGCTCTACAAGACCGCTGGTCTGGGACCTATGAGGTAAAGGAGCGTAAGAGTGATGTCACCTACCTGGTTGACCATCAAACTCCTAGGAACCCTTTGATGCGAACCACCTCAAGCCCCACTTTGAGAGGTCTAAGATAACCAGGCTATTGGTTACTGATGATTGGATGGACGTGGAGAGTGAACCTCTCCTGACCTCCTATCTTCCAAGGAGCAGGATGGGTCAGTGGAGGGTGTCCGCCTCCCTCCTCCACACTGACCCTAGATCAACAGAGAGATTGCCGCTGGTTGCTGGGGCAGTTTGCCTCTTAATTCTCCCTTACCCCTGGACTCGTGCCCATGATATTGATACTGGGGATTGCACACCTGTAAAGAACAAATTGTATAGGTTGTCTGATAACGTGAGGGCTAGTATCGAGGAGGAGGTCTCGAAGATGCTGGTGTTAGGGGTTATTGACCCCTCAAACAGCCCAGTGGTGTTGGTTCCCAAGGCTGCCCCTCCAGGTGTCACACATGAACTCCGGTCCTGTGTAGACTACCGTGGGCTCAATGCAGTCACCAGGACTGACGCACACCCCATCTCCAGAGCCGAGGAGCTAATTGATCATCTTGGAGCTGCAAAGTTCCTCAGCGTGTTTGACTTAACGTCGGGGTATTGGCAGATTGCCTTGACCGAAGCGGCTAAAGTGAGGTCTGCGTTCTCAACTCCAGAAGGGCATTTCCAGTTCTGTGTTATGCATTTTGGTTTGAAAAACGCCCTTGCCACCTTCCAGAGGCTGGTCAATCAAGTCCTTGCTGGGTTGGAGAACTTCAGTGCTGCCTACCCAGACAATGTTGCGGTCTTCAGCTCTAGTTGAGAGGACCATTTGAACCACCTCCAGGAAGTATTTCAGTAAGTGTCAGATAGAGCAGGGTTCTGTGGTTTACCTGGACACCAAGTAGGAGGCAGCAAGGTGCATCCCCGGCAGCCCAAAACTGACACCATTGTTGCTTGGGAGCCCCACAAGACCCAGACAGAGGTGAGACCCTTTTTAGGCCTCACTGGTTATTACAAGAGATTTATTAAAGGATATGGCACCATTGTTGCCACCTTCACATAGCAGGCTTCCAAGAAGCATCCATGTCAGGTGATCTGGACAGAGGCATGCCAGAAAGCTTTTGACACCCTGAAAGAAGCCATGTGCACAGCACTCGTGCTAAAGGCCTCCGATTTCTCCAAGGAATTTGTTGCTCAGAAGGACACCTTTAGAGCATGGCATAGGGACTGTGCTATCAGCTAAATTAAGAGTGCCTGGATTTGCCTGTAGCCTTCATCAGTAGGAGGCTACTTCCTTTTGAACAGAAGTGATGCACAATTGAAAGGGAAGCCTTTGTTTTGTGTGGGTGCTGAAGAAGCTAAGGCCGTACCTGTTTAGCACTCACTTCCGAGTTTAGACAGACCACTGGTCCCTCAGATGGTTAATACAGATGAGGGCAGAGAATCCCAAACTGTTGAGGTGATCCTTGTCCATACAGGAAATGGACTTTACAGTGGAACACCGTCCAGACACAGACCACGCCAGAGCTGAGGGTCTCTCCAGGTTCTTCCGCCTTAGTGAAGAGAACTCCCAAGGGGTTGGGTAGCTCTCACCACTTTCAGCTGGGGGAACTTGTTAAACCTGGCATCCTTGGCGCGGTTTCCCTAGACTTTTTGCCTCCTGGCCTCTTGTTTTGCTAACTTAAGTTTTTCTGGCTTTAGGTTCTGGGCACTTCACCACTGCTAGCCAGTGCTAAAGTGCATAAGCTCTGCATTTTAAAAAACAACTTTCCTAAATAAATTTGTTTTTATATTGTGAGTTCAGAGACCCCAAACTCCAATTTTCTATTTGCTCCTAACGGCAAATAACACTTAAAATATGTTTTAAGGCAATCCCCATGATAATCTACGGGAGGGATAGCCCTTGAAGTAGCTTTTAAATACACTGTACCTTGCCCATATGGCTGCCTAGGGCCTACCTTAGGGGTGATTTATATGTCATAAAAGAGAAGGTTTGGGCCTGGCAAGTAAGTTAGCGTTGTCACAGAAGGGAGCCTTCGCAGGTCCCCCCAACAAGATGCATAGTCAAAAGTATAATTATCCAATATTTCAACCATTTAATTACATTTTTATTCCAATAGTATTCCCTATTTTATCCAATAATTTTCCTTGATTCCATTTCCATCCATGTTTTTTGACAACAGTTTCACAAGTGCCTCTTCAGGCTTTTCTTAGCAACACTAGAGGGCTAAGCATTCCTCGTGGCTCTTCCTTTTAACATGATATCCAATGCATTTTGGGATAATTCCCTTCATCAGGGGTAACTACGATGTAAAAAAACACCCATCAGTACTATTACTTGCACATGAGCTAAAATAACATTCTACTGAAACATCATTAATACAGAATTACATCATCCTTTGTATTACATACTGTTTTGAAAATAAAAACTACTAACTACATTACCCATAATCTCTCTTTCATGACACTCACCACCACCATCATCATTTGAATAGCAATCAATCAAAAATGTGCATGTTAGCTCCCCCCTGTGAGCCTAACACTTCGAAGTAAATCCAATGATACAGTCACTAAATCTGTGTGTAAAGAATGCATGTAACTCCTGCATGCAACCCATGAAAACTAAAAGAACCATCCATGCTTGCCAGAAGTCAAATGAAATAAAAATTTGACACTTTTCACCTCGTGTGCCCACAAAGATTCACCTGTGCCTCATGAGGGAACCCATATGTGTAATCTCTGGGCAAGACTGGTCTGCTCCCCTCTGATGGCCTCAGTGTCGAGGCAGCAGTACCCCCTTCCTTCACCAGACTCACTTGGGCAAACTTGATGCACCTGATTCACTGACACCTCAGCATCAGGTGAGCTGTCTCCCCTCTCCAAAGCTGTCACTTCACGTCCGGGTAGGCTCCAAACAACACTCTGATAATTATTTTCCCAGTTGCTATGTCCACAGCACCTCAGTTCCTAGTTATGGCGGAGAACCTGGGTCTTCAGGATTCCCCTGTTCACCCGGCACCATCTCCTTTTCTTGACTGGGTCACTGCTGATTAACCATTTTGTCCCTCAACCATGCTCAGCACCATAAACTAGTGTGCTTTCCTAGCTTAGGAGATGCAACTACGCCCTTCTAACATGTTCGTGTCTGATACATACACACAGCGGCCCACCTATGAAAAATCTTGAAACAAGCTTCCTCTATGTATTATCCAAGTAATCTGTCAGAATATGTACCGTCATCTGCTGTTTCAATATTGTGGAGTTTAATCCAGATTGCAATTCTGCATTGGAGAAATGTAGCCCAACATACAAATGTTATTTTTTCTACATGGGGAAAATTGTTCCTTCGATAAACCCCTTTCTCTGTGTCCCCCTTGTAATTTGACCCTTTGCTGCAGTAAATCTTAGGCCACAAGGAGTCTGAGAGGATGGGGCGTGCCCTGAAAGGCCAAGATGACGGACGTACCGTAGCAGAGTTCCACTCAGCTATCCCTGGATCCAGTGCTTTAAATGGAAAAAAATAAGTGCAGGTACTTATTAGATTGAGTTAGGGGAGGGGTTAGAGGTGGGGCCTGGACATGATGATAGAAAACACTTCTATTGAGTATTAATTTTGCCCTAGACAGTTGTCTCAAACTTTTCCATATGTGCAAATCAACAGGTACATATGCTAATAAAGGGTGGTGTGAAGTACTTCTGGAAACAATGCAAAGAGCTTCTAAACCCTAAATGCAGCCAAGCCATCAACAGTACTATCAATGTGCACCAGGACGAGCGAGATTGGGCATAGCATCATTAATAACAAGCATTAGGCGTATTTCTTTTCAAATACCTCCTGAGTGTCCTGGTTTTCTTCCTCTCTGATTTAGTTCCTCTCTTACACACAAACATACACATAACCAGGCAAACACACACAAACCAGAAGACAAATACTCTCTATCAAACTTCACATCTCTAATCTCTCGATCCCTCCCCCTCACTTCTCTCCCATTTGTATCCATTTCTGTCACTGCCCCACTCTCTTTACCCCAAAGGTATCCTATAATCCTTCACTATCACTCTTTCTATTTCTAATCTGCCATCTCTGTGCCTCTGTTACTCTTTCCATAGCCATCTCGATCTCTTCCCCATCTGGGTCTGCACTTACCCCTTCTGTCTCTATTTTCCCCCCCTTTAAACTGTCCGCTGCTCACTCTATCTCTGCCCCCTCACTCTTCACCTTCTTTCATCCCATTCTCCTTCTCTTCCCTCGGTAGAAGGCTCCACGGCCAGAGAGTTTGCAGTGGCAGACAGTGAGAACTGCAGGTTCGAGAGCATGCGCAGAGTGCTACCAATGTGCAAAACACTAATAACAAGACGACCCAGCATGGAGGCCCGGCAGGGGGCGGTTAATGACAATATGAGTTTCCATCTAGGAGCTAACGCCCACTTGCCCCTGCGGCAGCTACTCAGCAGGCAGTTCAGCTGAAGGAGACAGACAGACGCCAAAACGGCAAACATGCTGCCAAATAAACGGGACACAGCTGTCCCTCAGGCATCGGCCTAATCTCTCATTGGCACTGGAAAAGTGCCGGTACTCAGCTTGATAAAAACAAGAAGTGCCGGTACTCAGTACCTGTGAGTACCAGCCCATTTAAAGCACTGCCTAGATCTGCTATGCATCAAGAGGCCCTGCTGCCATCGGCCTCGCGCCTGGGCTACATGTGCTGCTAGGAGTGGAGACAGTGCTGCGGGAGGAGAGGTGAAGCGCCAGATGGGCGTGGGGGTCCTGTCGTAGTGGCCTAACACGCCTCAACAAGTTACCTGTGTCTGTGAGCCACGGGCCCTGTGCTGGGCGGGAAAGTGCATAGTGCCTTGAGGGAACCCCATGGCCCAGACTGGGGTTTGGGGGCTGGTGCTAGCTCCCGGGGATGGGGGAGGGGGATAGTGGTGTTGGCCTGCCTGCTGTGTCGATGGCCATGCCCGCTTTGCCGATGGTGCGGGGCGATAGCCGGCACCTGATAAGAGCTCCGTGTTCATGCTGCGGGCTAGCGGCCATGGGTGATTCCTGAGTGGCGAGCCCCCGCAGGCTTGAAGATGGAGCCTAACTGCCTCCTAGGGTGTGCAGAGAGTAGTCACAGAGAATTGATTCTGCCCCTCAGGCCCGGTGAGGAGAGAAGTGAAACATCATGTGCTTGCCCGCCCTGAGGGCGGCACCTTACCTAAACAGGCCCAGCTCCCGGAATTTTTATTTGGGTGGGCCAAGGGTGCATTCGGGCGTGCCACTGTGGGCCCAATTTGTCGCTTCTGGAGGTAGCCTAAAAGCCCTAGATTACATCATACTTACTTGCACACATGATGCAACTGATCGATTCTGTGTGTATACAGAGCATGTGGAGAGTTATTTGCAAGTAAAAGCAATGTCGACCTAAGTGCAAACCCTCAAATTCCAGTAGTTATGTAATAACTACAAATTACTTGTGAAGATCCTGGCCATACGACTAGCCCCACTGGTACCACAACTGGTCCACCCTAACCAGAAAGGATTTCTGGTCAGGCCAGAAGCATCTCCCTAAACCTACGTTGATTTTTCAGATATTTGAGTAAGCCCCACACACCTGGCCACGGTCATGATGCATGGTACTTGATCTTGAGAAGGGCTTCAACTCGCTAGAGAGGCCCTATCTCTTTAAAGTGCTTTCACGATATAATAATAATCCACATTTGTAAAGCGCGAACCATCACCCGTTAGGGTCTCTAGGAGCTGGGGGCCGTCGGGAAGATTAAGCAAGCTATTGCCCAGAGTCACCTGGTGCTGGGCTAATCTGCCCCCGGCCATCGAACCGTGATCCCCAGATTCTGGAGTCAATCACCCTGGCCGAGCATGGGAACGGGAATTGTTCACTTGATCAAACTTCTCTACACTGACCCCACAGATGGGGTGAAAATGGATCGCCTTATCTCTGAACCTATGCCGATTCAGAGAGGTACACACCAAGGATGTCCGCTGTCCCCGCTACTATTCTCCCTGGCAATGGAGCCAGTAGCCCACGGCAGCAGTGGGGCATTCCACACAGTGATGGACTCAACTCTTTTTGTTTACGCAGTTGAGATGCTTTTGCACAATAAGGACATTCACGCAGTCCCTGCAACCATAGCACAGCTCCTCACCAGGTTTGCAGAGGTGTCGGGCCTTAGAGTTAACTGAGCTAAATGTTGTTATTAATGTTGCAGGGCAGGGTCTGGTGTGGTAGCATTACACCAGACCCTGCCCTGCAGATTAACCTGTTTACTGTGGCAAACATTCCGCCGCAGTGCGGGCGTTCTGATGAGTGGGCGTGGCTGGGTCGGTCAATGGTCATTCGCAGCACCAGGGAGGTAGTGCTCGAGTCGGAGCACGGAACGGGTTAAGGGGGGCGGCTGGCCTGGCAGCTCAACACATTCTGTTATCTGGGAATCCAAATTTATCAAGCATCAGCAGATCTCATGGATGGGAATCTGACCCAGGTACTGACAACACTAAATGCACAAATGTTTTTCTGGCATATGCTGCCACTGACCTTGTCGGGCCGAATAGCCCTTAAAAAGATGGTCATGCTGCCGTGCCTGTTCTACTATTTTGTTGATTTACATCTATATATCACAAAGCCATTTTTCCACACTCTGGAACGGTTGACAGGCGACTTTATATTACATGTGGAAATATGCAGGGTAGCTCTCGCCAGGCTCTATCAACAGATCAGAAAGGACTGGGAGTACAGAATTTTCAACAGTACTACCTGGCTTTGCAGCTGCAATGGGTGGACCATTGGTTCACTTGTTGCCAACTGGAGGACACCACCACTCCACGTGCAACTTTTTTATTTTAAGAACTTTATGTATAAATTTTCTACAAAACTTGAGCAGTCATATACAGAATCCTTCGAGCAATATCCAATGACATAGTTGCAGTTCACGCATGAGAGTGCCAAGCACTTAGCAGAGTAAAATACACAGGATACTTTTCATGGCCCAGCAGTGGATTCAGCAACATATAAAAATTAGGGTTAGGGTTGACACAAGCACCAGGATTTACATACTATTATCCCCATCAGACTCACTAGACGGCTTGCAGCCTGACCCTGTTGGATTCAACAATTCCCTACACAACTCTCTCACGTGGGACCTTCAGAACATCCTGCACCTATTCCATCCTCTCACCAGGGAGCCGCTGCCTCACCCTCTACTACTGCAAGTCGCTGCTTCCGTAGGGGAGTCTTCCTAACCCAATCATGTTCATTTGTCACAACGCTTCTCCTGATATGGGTGGCGGGTGGCGGGTGCAGGCATGTTTTAGTAACTTCAGCTTTGAACAGTTGATTGTTACAGATTCTACCATTATATGTGGTAGCTCCATTACAGTCAACCTGCCTAGGCAGCACAGTATCTAATTGCTTAGGGATGTTTACACACAACACACTCTGAGTTGTCTGATGTAATTATGTTCAGTGATACGGTAATCATTCTGATGTATTACGAACGTGCAAACTGTAATGTATGCTGATACATGTAACTGTAAATGTTTGAAAACCCACGTCAATAAAAAGATTTTTTTTTTTTAAAAGGAATTTGAGAAACGTATCAGTTTGTGGGTGTTCACAAACTCTGAAGCAATCAATGCCTTTAACCTCCTGCTTCCAGTGCTTAATTTAAGTGCCAGGGCTCTCCTCAGGAGGCCACTGCAGCTTGCACCACACGCCAATGCTAATACCAACAGAACTACTAACTATCACACTCTTACAAGTGTAACAATTCCGACTTTAATAGTCATTTTTAATGTCTACCAAATAAATAATTGACTGTTTTTGTGGTCATCTCAGACAGCAGGCTACCTTGTGGCACACTGCCACAAGTTCTGGTGTTGACAAATCAAGTGCCGGTGCCGAGCACCAGAAACCACTGGCTCAAATTAAGCACTTGCTTCTTCCCACCCTCGTGTGCACATCTGTCCATATTCACGAGAGTACGCAGCAGTAGAACTATTTACACCCGAAATATATTCCTTTGTGGACAGCTGTCAAGCGTAAATGTGTCCATTTTCGCACATAAAGGGCTTTGTCAATCAGGCCCATACTATTCTAATGTCCTAGGAGCACAACATTGAGCATAGTGGTTATTTTAATTTTAGATGCAAGAAAAATATCCAATGAAACGTGTCCCTATGTTGCTTCCTCATGTTTGAGGGTTTTAGCCTCATTCCCACAACGGACATCTTTCGAAATACTGTCAGTCTGAAAAGTCTGAAAAAGGTACCCTTTGTTGACATTAACTGTTGATGCTGTGTGGGAGAAACAAGTTTCCAATAGTTCATATCCTGCAACAATTAAATATACCAACCAAGAAGAACCAGAAATCAAAAGTCAAATGACACATGGCGACTATGCACTCATTTTGTTTATTAACCATATCCACACAAAACAAGATTTTGCAATGATGTACAACCAGTCACTAGGTCTTTGGACACACAATAGATGCACAGATGTAAACACGTTTTTTGCATTTGGTCCAAATATATTGCACTTTTGAGTATTCAAATATATAATTAAAATTTTAAAAACACAATACCTTATCTGTCATTTGAAAAGTGTTCATCAGACAAAAATCTTTGTTTTTCTTGTGATACACGTTTTACTATGGTAAGTATACACAATCGTTTTAAATATCTTTCAAAAATATTGTATACAAAAATAAAAGGTCATTAGCCTTGACCTCAGGATTTAAAAATACTTTAAACTTTAACAATTAACCGATTAGCATGCACAACTACTATAAATAATGTTAATATTTCTCTCTTACACACACGCGCACACACACTTTTGCTGTCATTTAATTTTTAATTTAATTTTTTTAGCTATCTACTTTTTCTGTCATGAAATACTGCTACCGTGGAACTCCTCTCTAGGTTTGAAAGACTATTCCTTTTGTTTGATTACTTTAAATTATATGTTATCTGCTCCCTATTCTTTTCAGCTGTCAAAATTTTCGCCATGGAATTTTCCAATGTACTGTATGTTCACACTCATTTTATTACATACTGGTACGGATTAACAACAAACACCCTTCTCCATAAATGAATACTTACCCACCACTTTCACCCCACACAGTGTTAGTGAGAGGGCGAATGACTATGAAGTTGCTGTTTCAGCACTCTTGTTTGCACCTCATTTTTTGCGATCACAGGGAATAGAAGGTGCCAGGTGAAAAGGGAGAGAGCAGAAATATACGAGGCAGGTTGCAACTTAGAGACAGATTAGGCAAAAAGCCAATAAATATAATACATGCTAACGTGAAATGTTTCTTTGGCCTTAAAACTAAAGCCCGTTGTTGTACATTATAATATGCTGCTCTGCACCTGATTAAATACTCTTGAGACTACACATGAGCCATGGGCGTTTTAGTCATTAAATAATAAACGCTCAGACTGCTTAATTTCTATGAAAAAGTACCAGTGTCAAACATTTTTGTTTGAGGATTGTTGCACTCCACTAGCACCAATTACATTTTGCCTTTTGCTTCAAGTAATTTTAACACAGTGTTTCCCATTCATGCTGAGATCTCAGCTTGTTCCATGTCAGTGGGGAGTAGTTTGTCAAGATCTGGAAAGCAGTTGATAGGCTACCGACGTGGGTCAACTTGAGAGATGTGATTTATTTTGGCAGGCTACTTTCATGTTCCTGAAGAGAACAGTGTGATTGGAGCAGCAGGCCCTTGCACATTTGCACATTTTGTTGTTGTCTCGACAGGTGTTGTGGCTGTTCCTGGAAAATGGAGAGGACTTATCTGCCCGTATGGTCAGTGGTTGCACTGCAACCCTCTGCTTTGAGTGTCAATGACAGTGTCTGTTCCAGACAACATTTGGGCATCACTCAGACGCACAATGCGATCTACCTAACCCCAGTGATTCAAGTGAGAAAATGGTAGCCGTTTCTTCTTGCTTGTGGGTGGGTAGGGCTCGGCAGAGGTGTTGCTTAGAACCTCCCTGCAGGTTACACTAGAAAATGCATTTTCCTGCTGTTTCTTGCATAAGTGCTTTAACGTACGTAGCACAGTAGACTTTTCACCATTACGTGCATAAAATTAAACACCAGTAAAAAATTGAAGTCCCAGGTCTCCAAAATTAATCTTGCTGTTGATTCTAGCAAACTCTGGCACAAATTAATTATTTGGTTCACATCTGTTAGATTTATGCAGTCACTGTTTACCGCATCTGAATTTGATATCAGAAAAGATGTGTCAAGGAACTGTGAATTATAACACCATGCATAATTACAAATCGGTTTTGGTTTTGAGTAGTCAGATCAGACATTAGACCGAAGAGTTAAAAAAAACTTAAACTTGCTTATGGCACAGGCCACTAGCACTAAAACATTTGTCATGTATTTAACAGGGTAACCCATTTGCGTACGCTTGAATACACATCTTCCCTAATCACATTTGTTTTAGTAATGTATATGACTCACCGTATTATCTTTGTGTAACAGATATCAATAATATTGTTTATACTGTAACGTGCAATTTATCCAGATTTCACTATTCTGATCTGAGAAAGCAGTAAGTGTAGTCAAAATATATATATATATGATCCCCTTTGAACTTCAGTCATCAGCACTTGCTGTAATATGTAAGGATCATGCATGACACTATTTTCCTTAATGAGTATTCCCAAAGGCCTAGCTGGACATGCCTTTCTAGCATATTCGGTCAAATGATTGGCTAAATTTTATAAGCACTGACAAAGTTTTGCAACATTCGCTCTACTATGTTTGGAATTGGTTCTCCAAGATGTCTTCAAGGTAAGTTAGTATACTCATTTGATCTGTTTTTCACTTACAAATGAAGCTTTCTCAGGAGAAGTCCATCATTTTTCTAGTGCTTTTTCTGCAATCTCAGAAAGAGAAAATTAGTCTGCCAGTATCTATATCCAACATTACAGACCAAATCCTTTCATTTGTTTTAAAACATGCAGCCTTAAAAATGAAAAATAACCAATTAACTACATGATCTTGGAGCATGGAAAGTGTGGATGCAGGATTCCCTTCATGTTCAAATGTAAGAGGGAATCACTTGAAATTTTCAGTGCAGTAGTGTACATTTGAATTTCATTCATGTTTCAACAGATAATGTTCTCTTTATATACTAGACCTCTTAATCATCCTTTTAAGTGATTAGGCCAACAACCTTTCCAGTGGTTATCATTATCAAACAGATCACCCAGCACTTTCTGTCTTCACCGTGATCACCTAATCTCTTTCTTGTGGCTTGAGTACTCCTATCTTTTACATTAAAAGGCAAATTCCTTTGCCTTATACTACAAAGTTTTTTTACCAAATATTTTAGACATTTAATCCTAGGCTTAGAAATGCAAAAAAATATGCATATGGTTGGAGTCGTGATTTGGTTTTCATATCTTTTAAGAGTCAGGGCTTAAGGAACAGCTTAATTACCAGAATAAGGCTGGGCCTACATAAACTCCTCTTTTCAAAGACCTTCCCCACTCAATGGTCTGTTAGCTTGAACCCAGAAAATTATTGTGATTAACGGAAAACTAAGCAGTTTACACCCAGTCATTTCTCATATGATGTAATGGATTACCTACAGTTTTACTTTTAGACGGTAATTATATTGTGCTGTGAGAAAAGTCCTTGAAGTGTTATTTAATATATATGGCGAGCCTGTCATTATGGTCAACTATAAGTCTGGATAAAACAAATTTTCTATTGCTAATAAATTTGCCCCAGTTCGACAAATCTGCACAAAAAATAACCTTACACTGATGATCAATCCTGGAAAGCTTTGTAAGCAAATTGGTCGGTGGCAGGCAGACAAAAGTAGTAACACCCACTCAAATAGCCTTGAAAGGTTTGCTGATGTGCTAGGCAAACAACTCTGAATATCTAGATTTATACCACACTTGGAATAGTAGATTGCATTTGGTCTAATTTGCTTTCTGGGATTGCTTTGGTCTAAATTCCTATAGTGTTTTAAAAGAAAATGTATGTATATTCGGGAATCAGTTCATCCACTTAACTTTCAACTGAAAATGAAATATGATTGGTTGAAACTCCTTTTCTCCCATTGGTGTTTTTGGTGGATTATGAATCCGCTATTGACATGACTCTCTAGTCCGGTGAAAATGGAATACATATAATTTGTGAATCTGTCCAGACTCCTTCATATTGGATGCCCAAAAAGACACAATGAGGTCCTGAAGAGAAGGAAAGACACTAAAAAGAAATATAGGAACAAAAGGAAGCTGGCCACATGCGTGTCAGATGTCTATTACCTGCCCCCAAAGACCAATAGATATATGTACTCCAGGAAGGTTCAGCAGAGGACTTGGCCGAAAGCCATGACCTTCCCTCAGAGCCCACCAGGCTTGGCTTTGCACACAGGGGAGATGTGTAGCAAAATACAAGAACGTGTCCAAGTATAACATAAGAATACTAAACACATTCAGTGATAAACCCTTTTTAAGTGGTAGTTATTGATCTCTGATAAAATGAGTAACTCGCTAACACTATGAAAATAAACAACATAACAGTTCATCAGAAGAACAAGTTGTAATTCTGATGCAAAACTGCTGACGTTTCCTAGTTAACATTAGCTACACAACCATAAAAACACCCAGTGCAGCTTACATGATCTAACACTTGACATCCCCAATGACAACATCAACAATGAAATCCATGGGGGAGGAGCTACGCTGGCAAACAAGATGGCTGCTTAGGCTCCCGGCTCTGCCGACCTCCGTATCCTGCCGGATGATCCTGTCCATTATCCTGTTTTAACGCCCTACCTCCGTGTAGATGAACTGTTCCGCACTCCGATGGTATAATCTTGAAATTTTGATCGGCTTGTTTGACGGAGTTGCGTCGAGTCTAAGTTTGTGGCCTAGTCCAGCGGGGAAGCCGGGGCCTCGAGTATTTGCATAGCCGGGTTGCAGTTCAACAACATCGGCCGAGTGATTCAAGCAGGGTCCGGTCCACCGAAGTGGAGGTTTCTTTTTCGCCCTGGATTTGTTGGCGGTCGTCTGACTACTTACCAATGAGGGAGGAGTGACTTGTGCGATATCGACTGTGGGTGGTGGTCCCCATCCCGCGGACCCGGGTTTTTGCTCCCGCCTGGGTTCAGGGGGTCGGGGGCTTGCCTGCGGTGTCGACGAGCGGATTACTGCCGCATATAACAAAGTCACCCTCCGACACTGCCCGTTCATGGTCCTGTTTGTTCCCCCGGGGGTACCGGAGTCACCGGGGGAGGTGATCACGATTGGTACCGGGCCGGAGATGACGGACCGAACGGAGCATGAGCTATCGCTGAAGTCAGTATTGACAGCGCTCGGGGCGTTTCATTCGTATATGGATGCCCTGATACAAAAAATGAATACGGGCCTATCTGAGATGGTGTTTGGGGAACCGGACCCTGCTTCACTGCAGGAACAACAACCGGCTGCGATTCAAGCAACGGCCATTTTGATTCTGTGCGAGGACTCCGTGAGGAAACAAGTGTCGAAACCCTTGGGTGATGCTCCTGAGAACTGTATTCCTGAAGTTATGAGCACATCGCTAAGCCCTCCATCATTGTTAACTCTGGATGTATCGATTGACGTTCCCCTCCCGGAGCCTTTTGTTGTTGACTATTCTTCCACTTTGTTTTCATACTTTCCTGTCTTGGTGACCGGACGATTGCCGGAAAAACTACATTGAGACTATCCTTCCAGGAGGGAGCTCTTTTGTGCTACTGCAGTACTCGTGGACTCACTGACTTCGAGTAGTAATGGACTGATTCCTGTTGGATTCCTTTTCCACTTTGATTCTCTCGTTGGCATATTAGTCTTACTGGGAGGGGTTCATGTGATGGTTCGGAGGGGTCAAGGCTGAGATGGATTGACCGGGGCGGTTGGTTTGGCTCAAATGGGTGTTTGATCTGTAACTGTTGGACTTACGTGAGGGTGGGCGGTGTATTATGGCTCCCCCCAATTTTCTTCTACTATGGTCTCTGATACATTGTATTTTACTATAGGGGGTGCAACCTCTCTGGCAGGGGGGAAAAGGGGCTGGGAGCCTATACGTATATGCCCTCCCCCATGTTTTTCTCTTTTCCATCTTTGGAACCTAGTTAGTTGGGGCGACAGGCACGCTGCTAGTTGGGGTTAGGCGAAAGCCATATGCAGGGGTGCAGGGTGGGGGGGATGGGTTTATTATTTTCTTGGTGTGTCCTTTTTCTGTTTCTCTTTCCTTAGTCTTTCCTTTTTTTAAATTCTAATGTCCGGTGGCCTCGCTTCTTTTATTATCCTGATTATACAGAGTGGGCGGGATTGGATGGCTTGTGCTTAAACTGTTTTTTGATTGTATTGTTGCAATATCTTTTTTAGACCTATCAACGCAGGCGCATCAGGAATCCTTCTGTTGCTCCAAGTCTATCCTGTCAAACTATCTGTCCAATCCATTATTGTGTATGAATGTATGGCACCGGATGTGTCTATTTCTTTTTCTTCTTTGTTTTAAAAATAATAAAAAGATTTTTTTTAAAACCAATGAAATCCATATTTTTATGTCAGGACCAGATGCGTGGATTATGCATAACTCTCTTCACTTTATTTCACAGCAGCCTTTACGAAAGAACATCACAGAACTACTATTGCCATGAACCTTTGGAATAGGAAAAAAAAATGAACCTAAAACAGTGTGCGCCACTAGTCAATCAAGTCCAGAAAACAGCCAATCAGGACTCCACATGGCGTAATATACATCATCACCATATCCCCACAGTCCTCTTTCTTTGCTGCTCTCAGTCAAATTGAGTAGATTCTTTCTTTACCTCTATATTTGCGTTAACCCTTTGTTAAAAAAAGGTCTTTGATATTTGTTTTTGTTTATTCAGTGCCGTTATTGGTCATAATGCTTTATTGCTGAACAAGCCACCTCCTCCACGACCTCCTGCGGTTGTCCGATTGGATGGTGCTGCTGAACCTGAACGGTACTTATCTAGCCATCATGATCTTTCCATGCACTGCTGGTTTCTTAGGTTTTGCTGGCACGGCCAGACAAACAAGTTTGCCACCCAGCCTTTCAGACTTTTTTCAGCACCATGGTGCTTCACAATGGTTCTCAAACCGGTTGTGGAGTACCTTCGGATCAAGGGATTCACCTTATCGTCTATTTGGATGACATGCTTCTCATGCTTCAATGGTCACGCCAATTGTCTCTTCAATTTGCTGCAGGATCTGGGGTTTCTCATCAACGACAAGAAATCTCTGTTGGGTCCCTTTCAATCAGTCACTTTCCTGTGTTTTGTACAGACTCGTTCAGAGCCACTCTGAGCCTTCCCCATGCAAGATATCCAAAATATGACACAAGCTGCGCAAGTCCCTGGCAAAGACTCATGTTTCCCTGCGACAAATCACCCGCGTAGTCAGCCTCCTTGCCTCTTTCATCCAGGTGATATTCCCAGACCTGTTCCATTACCGCCCCCTTCAACGGTTAGAGGTTGCCCATCAGTGCAAGGACTACAGATACCCACAACGAGTAGCCCTCTCACAAGAAGCTAAAAAGGAGATAGGCAGTGTGCTTGCTCACATGGAGGCCTGGAATGGCAGGGCGATCTTCGGGTTTTCCCCGGATATTGTCATCAAAGCAGACGCCAGCAGATCAGGATGAGGCACTCGGTGTGGAGATTTCTATACAGGAGGCGTTTGGTCATCTCTGGAACAGAAACTGCATATCAACTGCCTGGAGCTTCTAGCTGGCTCCTTTGCCGGCCAGTGTTGGACCAAGGACACAATTCAGTCATGAGTCCTTCCCAAGATGGACAATGTATCTGCGGTGTGTTACATCAACCACTTGGCAGGCATGCGGTCAAAGGCACTGTCAGATCTGGTGACCAGCTTTTGGCAATACTGCCTTCAGCACCAGGTGTCGGTCACGGCTGAGTACTTACATACCCCAGAATTAGGTGGCAAACAGGCACTCCGGCAATTTGTGAGACTCCAGCCTTTGGAAACTGCACCCGGATGTCTTTGAGTCCTTCCAGAGGATTTGGGGGCTGTTCTCTATCAATCTGTTTGACTCCTGATTGGACAATCAGTTACCTCATTTTTTCAGTTGGTGGCCAAACACAATGGCGGTAGCCAGGGCAGCCTTCCTGCAGGACTGGAATCCGGAAAAGGACTACGCATTTCCCCCCTTTGCAATGATCACCTGGGCATCTGCCCTCATACGCCATCAGGGAGTGGATGTGGTCATGATTAGCCCGAGTTGGAGGTCTCAAGTATGGTTTCTGGTTCTTCTGGAACTTGTCTTGCGATTTTCCGCTGCTGAAGGGCTCCCTTACCTTGATAGCATGACGGAATTCAGGGGCCGATGGTCGTCCCCAGACCTTATGCAAGAAGCTGAGGACCTTCTCGCAAATCCATGGTTGGAAGCACCGTCAAAGGATACTGATCCGCTTGGCGAGACGGATTAGTTGGTGTGTGTGACGGGGTTGCGATCCTGTGGGGGCCGATGTTGTCCAGGTGTTGAATTTTCTCTAAACTCACAAAAAGAGAAGGAACTATGCCCATTACTGTGCAAACACAGCCAACTGGAAACCTGGAAAATATCCCCTTGGTGATTGTATATTTCAAATGAGTGGGAGAAGGATAGAAAAGGTGAAAATCAGTTATAAACCAGAATCTGAAAGCAAACCTTCAGGAGTGTTAAAGACTGCCCTCACCCACTAAATAGTGGCATGCTTCATCATTGGGCCGCTACAATTACCCTGGTGCAGACCAAAACTCAGGGTGGAGCTCTGATTGTTTTGAGAAAGAAGAGAAAGAAAATGAGATAGTCCTCCAAAATGAGAGATCCCAAAAATGCAGAGAAAAGAAAATACTGGAACTGTCTTAGTGGTAACCTTTATACTCACTTTATTCATGGTCCCACTTGACAGGGTTAAAAATAATGGTTGGTTGTGTAGGAGAAGTTACCTCTCCAACACCCCTTCTGCTCCTACCGACATATTTCAGCCAATCATCCTAGCGGGCCTCTGGCCTTCCTTAGGGTCCTGATCCCTCTAGGTATGCTTTGAGAATTTCAATACTTTGGCTATAGTCAACGCTTTAAACAATACATTTTTGCCTTACTTGGTTCATGCAGAGTAACCAGACTCGTCTTTCTTACCCGAGTTGCATTAGTACTTCTCTCAACTCGGGCCGGAGTGGGAACACCGCCCTGTACTCACACATTCATCAAGGGTTCGGCTTCTCCCGAAGCCACACTCAACCCTCCGACGTTGAATTTTCTCTCCTCCCAAGGCGGCTTGGCTTATCGTTCCGTGAACACCTTTCACTCAGCCATCTCTGCTGGTCTAGTGCCAGTTGACAGCTCCCTGGTTGGAGAACATTCTCTTGTATGCCCCCTTCTTAGAAGCATGAGGCTGTCTTTTCCCCCGGAACCATGATACTCGGTTCTCTGGGACGTTAACCAGGTTCTCAACCTGTTTCTGTCCTGGCAACCAAATACCTTCCTATCCAAGAAGGAGTTGTTGGCGAAGTTAGTGATGCTTCTCTGCCTTATCTCATGTGGACGGGTATCCGACGTGTGAGCCCTAGAAATCATGGGCAGAACCTCTGGAGTTTCCTTCACAGTCAGCAGACGCACTAAGTGCCATATCGGAGGGATTTCTTATCTGGCTTTCCCTGAGGCTAAGTGTGATGTGGTGCTTCAAGGCGTATGAGGAGATGACGGAAGAGTTTAGACCTCCGGGTGAGTGTTAACTTCTCATATAACTACGCAAACCCCACAAGGCAGTCTCCTCCCCTATGATAGCCCGTTAGCTAAGGGGGGTGATGGAGGAGGCAGGCATTGTTTTATAAATGTTTGGTGCTCACTCTTCCCGTGGAACCATGCCTTCTAAGGCCTTTAGTCTGGGTGCAAGGTTGGAAGACATGAATGTGGCAGACTGGTTCCACCTACAAAAGGTTCTATTGCAAGCCTGTTTTTGATGTGGCTCAGTTGGTGGTAGACAAGCTTTGAACATATATAAACCTCGCATCTGGTCCTCAACATACAATGGAAAATTTCCTAGCTGTTGTATCCGAAAGTTTCAATTCTATTAAGGACTCTGAGGAGAGGATTATCCTACCCCGGAGTGTTGCATTCCGACTCGCTCCCCCTGGCTGCTAGGTACCTAGGGTTTTTACATAAAAGCAAAAAAGAGAAAGAGTTCGCCAAAGTGAAGAATGGGAGAGGCAAAGGTTGTCTGACTATGATTGCACCTTGTTTTTCTGCTTATCTGTATCAATATTCTGCTTGACTGGCTATTAACATTGTTTTTCCATCAAAATCGACCGGCGGGTAATCACTCCTGTTTATATTCCCTAGGCTCGTACTCCGTCAGACAGGATGCTTAAATCTGGAAGGTCGCTTGGCTCACGCTTCAAAAGAGGACAGTGGGGATATGGTGATGATGTATATTACGGCATGTGAGTCCTGATTGGCTGTGTTCTGGACTTGATTGACTATTGGTGCACACTGTTATGATCTTCTTTTTGTTTACTATTCCCAAAGGTTCATGGGAATAGTAGTTCTGTGATGTTCTTTTGTAAAGGCTTCAGTGAAATAAAATAAAGAGAGATATGTATAATTCTTGCCTCAGAGTCCTTCATAGATTTGAAACTTTCCGTTACTACAGCTAGGACATTTTTTATTCTCACTAATGGCAACTTCCATCACATCACAGACTCTGAAAGCAATTACACTTTTACAAATATGCAGACTGACTGGAATACAGCCCATGTCCTGGGCATGATACGTGTAATTTACATCTGCATATGGATTACCTGTGATTGAAACTGCGGTAGCCTTTCATCTCTATGAAATGAAAAATGTACAGCTACATCAGTTTGAGGTATTTCAGTGGTTTTTAGGCAGCTGGATCATTTACTAAAATGCCAGTTGAACTGATATTTTTAAAGCATTTGTATATGGTTTAAATATTCTTTGTTGGTTCTTGATCTTAATTGAGAACCACCACTTTCCCGAATGACAGTTTTGTCATTTAACATAATAAATATATAATGGACAAAAGAATATATATGGACACACTAGAATCTAGGCAAGAACCAACTGAGGCAAATCCAAATTATTGAAAGATACTGGGCCTCATTTATGAAAAGCGTTGCATCACTGGGGAACAACTGTGATGCAACACTTTTCATTTTGCCGTCCTTGCGACACCGTGGATGCGCCGTATTTACAGTGCGGTGCTGCATGTCCCAAGGATTGCACAGAAAAATTAGAAACCCTGACGTATCTGGTGGCGCAGTAATGCGCATTGCTGGAGTGTGTCTGTAACCTGACGCAACTCCAACAATGTGTCACAACACATGGGGCGAGTCCCATGAAAAAGGCCCCACACAACTCCTTACACCTGCTTGAAGCTGGCGTACGGATTTGACGTAGTCAAGTCGAAGAAGTGTCGCAGTGAGATCTCAAATTTTACTGCACTTCTGCTGGGCGTTTTTTTACCGGGGAATGCCCACCCTGCATACATTATACTTGACGTAGGTATAATGTGTAACCCTGGGCACAATACTCCACTATGCCAATGGAGTATTGGCATAGTATGGGGAGTTTTGCCAACACGGCGCTCCGCTGGGAATGCAAAGTTTAGCAAAAAACTCTGACTTTGTGGCGTAGCGGAGTTTGCCGTGCTACCCACCCTGCTTTCTGGCTTACCTGGTCACGTCTCTCCTCCTGGCAGTCTCCACTTCTCTCCACTCCAGGCTCGTCCGACTCCCTAGACGCTCTACGTCACTCTTGGGAAGACTGCGCATGCGCAGCTCTTGTGAAAACTGCGCAGCGCACGGAAGCACCGGCCTGACCAGGTGAGTCTGCAGCAGCCTCGGGGTGGGTGGCAGCAGGGGGCAGTGCGGAGCGGAATTCTGCAAAGTGGCACTCAGCCAACTCAGCCCACCCTTAATAATGAGGCGCAGGCTTTGTAAATAAGGTGCAGTGTGGCGCTTTGATTACGCCACCACAGGGTCACTGAAAAGTGACGCAACAGTGGTGCAAGGCATTCATAAATAAGGCCCATTGAGACTTTCAAAATATTATTTTTCTAGGTTTGCATGGCTCAAATAAACATAGTAATTGAAAAGCGTAGACAGGATCCACTGGAACATCGCAAATAGATCAAGGTAGTCAAGGCACTGGAAAAATATTTTATGCAAACAAAACTCTTTCTCGTATGTGCTGCTGCTTTGGGTTTGCGATATGGTCTATAAGTGTGAAGAAATAAAGGGGCATATTTACAATGCCCCTGCTGCACTTTTACACTGCCGGAGCGTCACTTCTGTGATGCTCCCGAGGCTGGTCCATATTTACAAGGCAACCCAAACCCACCCAGCATGGCTTTTCATGGCCTTGTAAATATGGTCAGCGTGAAAGGGGCATTTCATTGATGTTGCTGTGGGTGTTTCCACGCAACACCCATGGTTTATAACACTGCCCCAGATTTGCAACATAGCGTCAATCTGGGTCAGTGCCAAAACTAACCCCTTGTCAAAGCAGGCGTTAGAAGGAGAAATGTTTACATTTCTCCTTGTTTTTTCCTCTTTTCACGTGTACGGCATTCTGCAGCACACATAGAACAAGGAAATCGCCTCCTTTGATTGTTTTTGTACAGTGAGGTATCCCTTCCTGCATAAAATCAATCATGCCAACAGCACAGACACCCTTGCACTATGGTGCAAGGGTACCTGCATTGGTGTTTGGCTGCAATTTGTGCGCAGGCAAGAAGGACAGGAATGCTCTGTATCTTGTAGATCTCGGGCTGGACTGTTCTCATGGGGCACAGGGTCAAGACTGATTTGCATATGGCTGGGTTCAAACTGGAATGGCGAGCCAAAAAACGATGGATTTAGGCCCAGATCTTTGTACTGTGGTGAATGTATGACATTGTTTTGCATTCTGTCCATCAACTGTTTTTTTTGTATCTTGTAGATATGGCTCATTCCTGCCCTTTTCTTTTGACGTATGGCAGCACAGCTAGAAGGCTTGCGGCGCTGCCACACACCAAAATATTTTACGTATATTTGTTCCAAAGTATCCTAATGAAATGAAATTATTGATTTTGGAAGATCTAATGTGGAGCAGCTGAATATAGAAATTCAATTACAATTAGTGTTCATTTATATTCAAAAAATGGGATTGAACATATTACAAACTCTTAGACCGACTTTGACTTCGGATACTAACTTTCTTATTTTTATATTTTAAAACTGACGAAATTGCGAGCCTACAGGTTACCACTGGCCTTGAAGATACTGCTAAGCTTTAATTCGCTTCGTTCACAGCCAGAACTAAAACAGTTTGGTTTTCTGCATTTGTGAATTTGGGGGGCTTGTGCATGTTTTAGCTTACCTATATTTTGTTTACGAAGTACATATTGCTTTTATAATGAAACTTTCAGACTGAAACTATATTTATAAAACTAAAATTCAAAACCGGCTAACTCCTCACTCACAACACAGTGATGTTAAAATTATGACATTTGCTTGTGTGGGGGTGTTGATTTGGTGATCCAGTTTCATAGCATTTTCAAATTAAGAACCTTGGGGAGTGACATAAATATTTTATTTGTGGAAACTGCAAATGCATTCCTTCATAGGAATAGGACAGCTCGCAGTAAGAAGTGTTGGTTCCCTTTCAAGGAGATTTAAAAAGAATGAATATTATGAGCATACAGGATACACAAATATTCTCCAAACAGCAAAATCATTTTAAATAAAATGGTCTTTGAGCCTTAAGGATTTAGTGTCGGAAATTGAGTACAGCAAATTCTGAATTTGTCTTGCTCGCCTTGCTTCCATCACCATCTTCCGAGATAGTTCTTTGGCTGCCTGTTGCTCTGCACGTTTCTGTAACCTTTTTCTCCTGAGCCACCTGAAAAAATAAAAAATAACACATGAGCACATCCTACAATATAATTAGAAATATTCTGTTGCTATTATCTGGGATAAGGCAATTGTGTCTCAATTTTATGAAAAAATAACTCTAGATGGCTACTGACTAGAAATTTCCTAGCTGCATCATGTTGCGAAAAAAAAACCTTTCTTGAAGGGTCTTTTTATAAAATCAGGCACAAAGTATACACAACTGGAAGAAAGCAATCCTTTCCCAGCTAAAAAACCTCTTGCAAAAAGGCCAAATTTTGGAGGGTCCTCCGCCTCCAGGCAGGAGCTGTTATATCAAGGCTCGGTGGACTCTGAGCTCTTTCGAGCAGGAAGCATGTTAAGACCCAATGTGCCAGTAAAGCGATCCTAAGCAAAGCCTCTGGAAATTTTTCTGGCTGAGGGCCTTCACAGCCCTCTGGGAAACCAGTGAGGTACAAGTTATTCTGTCTGGAACGGCCTGCCGCATCTTCAATTCTGACCGCTTTTCTTATGTGGTGTTTTGTAACTTCTGTACCGTCTTGTGCAGAGTTTTATCCATGTCTTATAGTGAGGATATATAGTTTTCTGCCATTTTTACCCTCCCAGATGTATTGCATAGGTCTTTTCCTGGGGTGGCCACATCTGTGCCCAACCTTACAATTTTTTCTTTGAGGGACAAACAGCTGGAATGAATGGCCTGAAAAATCATCTCGGTATTTGAGCAGACTCCTTCCGCATTTGTCTTATTGCCAGGTATTTTTGGGTTGACAACAGTGGCAGCAACACTAGTGGGTTCCATGTTGGGCTGAATGGGTTTAGCAAATGTATTAATTTTATCCTTAATCATCTTGAGGGGCAGCACTGCAGAATAGTCACGCTTGCATCCGGAAAGTCTGGATCTCGATATGTCCACCAGACAGACTCACCAGTTGCCTAAAAAAAATGGGGCTTCCCACAGTGTGCTTAAAGGTCTTATTCTGTAGCAGGCAAATTCGCAGCCCCATCAGGGTAGTAGCGCAGTCGAGGAAAAGGTGGTTCACCCTCTGACCGTTCCATGGGAGCTCGCAGTCCAGTCCAGGTAACCCCCTATAGATAGTAGTCAATGTCAGCTATTCTATATACGAGACAGAGCTCCATCTGATCTTCAGTCCTCTTCTTTCCCGGGCATCGGCCAAATGTTTAGTCCCTGTCATGGGATCCAGCATTTATAGGTTCTGCCAGCATTCCTTGTTTAGTCCCCCTCAGGTCTCCAGTATTCTCCCTACTGGGATCAATGTTTATTCGAGGGGGGAGCGGGAGGCAGTGTCCCACCTCCAGTATTGCCTGCCTGAAGCAGCTTCTGCCACCCCGCACTGCACAATCATGTCCCCTCATAAAAGTCCATAGCTCTGATACCTATCTGTGACAGCGGAGAAGGAGCCACCCAGCTTTGAATGGCCACATCCTAGACACGGAGGCAGAAAGTAGAGAGACATGGCACAAACCTTTTGGGCTGGTTGGCGGAAGTCTGAATGTCCCTGGAGGGTCGGGGGCCTTGGGGGATTTTGCTGGTCATCTGCGCCTCACTGCTAAAGCAGCCCACCACAGTGCACCCGCCATCTTGCTTGGTCCGGACTCCTCGTTCCTTTGACGAAAAACCCCATAGGAGGGGTCCCAGTGGTCCTAAATGCATATCTCACTAATGCGGGTGTCGTGGGCAGTTTTAGACCATGAGCAGCAGCCATTGTCATGTGCAGAAGAAGGATGATAAAGGACGTTATGGCATTCGTCCGGAAGATCTGAGGAAATACAACCACCTCTTTGCACTGCTGTCCATGCCCTCCAATGTTACCACATTTAAAACTAAATGATCTGCATAGCGTCCCAAACTATGTACATGTCCAATGTTTTGACAGTGGGCGAGTTCCAATAGGCAACTTGGAATAAAGAATGCACAGCTATTTTGACTATTCGTCACAAATTAATTCATTTTAAACAAATGTATTTCCTTTTATACTCTAGAGTTTATTTTTCTTGTTTTTAAAAGTTATTCATTGAATGTTCACAAAAATATATACAACATAACATTTCATAGTTTACATTTCCATAATTGATATAACAAAATTAACCGCGTAAATAGCATATGTTATACAATGTGAGCATTTGAAATCGGCGCCCAATGCATTTCGGGATGACTGTCCCTTCATCAGGGGAAAACAATCAGACGTCTCCTTCCGTGACTGGCCACCATGCGCCAAAATCTGCAGTAACCCTGTTCTCAATATCCGGGACCCTGGAGACAACCACCCCACTGTGTTCTCTGTGAAACCGCTCTCGTCTAACTTCACGTGTCCTTGCATCTCCGTGTCCAATGTTAGAAATCGGGGTCTCTAGTTGGCAAGGGTTTGCACCTTTGTCCAAGTAGGGACCCTTCCTTCTAGTCAGGATAAGGGAGTTACACTCCTAAAATAACCCCAGATAACCCCCTTGGTAGTTTGGCACGAGCAGTCAGGCTTATCTTAGAGGAAGTGTGTAAAGCATTTGCACATAACCAACAGTAATACAGTGAAAACACTTCAAACAGACATTACACAAGTTTTAGAAAAATATTCAATATTATATATATATATATATATATTCCAACCTCGCTCCAATAGAACAGGTAAGAGCCGCACCTATTATGGTGTAGAAAAGCTTTATTTTGAACTGGCGTTTTCCTAATATATTTCGATCACCTTGACCTTCATCAGAGGACAGCCATGACATGACAAAACTACAAAGCGCACCAACCTTTCGCTTACAGCGTATTCAAAGTTTTTATGCCCCCTGGTGAACACCTTGATGGTCAGGGCTCGGGCATGCTGGTATGTGTAGAGCACTGGAGTCTCTCCGATCTTTCCCTTTGGTGGGCGATGTCTGTCGCATTTGCTTCACCATAGTCCCCAAGCAGTCAGCCTTTCATGCTGCTGGGGTCCGTGCCAAAGTCCCGTCCTTGGCGGCAGCCCGCTGCCCTTTTTGCTTGTGCAGTCATCAAAATATATATATATAACAAGACCAAAACGATAAAAATCCACAACACAGTACTTAGAAATCTTCAGTCATCAAAATAGGCTTGAAATATAGTTCCTTGAAGACGATAGCTCCGTCTGGGGTTATCACGGCGTCATAAACAACAAGGGACTGACTAGTAAATCAAATCAGCCAATCATGGAAACACAATTCCATAACAACAATTTACAACAGGAGCACTTGCACTTCAACACTTAACAGCAGTGAGAAAGTGCGCAGAGACACTAAACCAGAAAACACAGATTCAAAACTGGGAGGTCAGAATCAAAAAGCCTGGGGAAACACACCAACAGATGCCAAGTCTAACATCTAACAATACTTAAAAGCAAGAAACTAAGGGCCTGATTAGGACTCTTGTATTCTTGTGACCTCCAGACTCGCGGTGGCCTGCTTAAAGTATTACGACTTAAAAAGTTGTTGAGGGAGAGGCCCACCGGCTGCACCAGGGAACAGTCATTCCCTGGCGGTGGTGGAGGTGAGCCACAATGTAACATTCCCAGTGTGACTAGCGCCGTCCAGCTGAGCATATTACGAGTTCCTGCACTGCCAACCATTTAATGGCAGGATAACCGCCATAAAAAGGCTCTCAGTGGAGGAACAAATGGGGCCCTACAGGGCCCCCATACCCCCCCCCCCCACCATGGGGATACATTCAGTGGGACACAACATGTGTCCCCCTGTCTGTATTCCCCCAAGGTTCTAGGACGGCATGGAAGGTGACATCAATGCCGTGCTGGAACTATTTTGCAATGCCTGTTTTTTAGGCACCGCTATGGGAAAGGCAAGGACCGTCTGCCATACACAAGTTCAACTCGTACTATGCAGGCGGTCCTTGCCTGGGTTTGGTGCAGCTGTGCAGGCGGAGACCCGGCGCAACTGCGCCAAACTCGTAATCAGGTCCCAAGACTTCATCCACTTGGCCACAAGTGACACTCTTATCCAACAATACTGAAGATGGTTTTAGGCGCAGCAGACGCCAGAGGCAAACTAACTTATTTCAGTCATCTTGCCAATATACAATGCATTCTGCCTAATACTAACAGCCTTCTTAATGGATGTATAAAATATTACATTATTTCGAGGACAAATGACCAAAACTAGATGTACTTCTCCACTGATAGCAAAATGAAAACAACATTTAAGTAAAATGACACAAGTTGAGATGTATATTTCCTGACTGCACCTAGAGTTTTTGAAAAAAGGCACTGAGCGGGATGTAAAACTGCTGGGCATCATCAGGTAGTTGTGGTGTGCTCTTCCTTAATAGAGCAGTGACAGTTTTCCATGTTACTAGGCTACATTGACCTTCTTTAGTCTTATCCTTCCATTAAAAAAGGTTTAAGAAAGAGTTTTTTTTCTTCACTCTTCTGCTTGCGATAGGCTGTCACCATTACCTTGTTTTGTTTAAAAAATGCTTTCAAAAAGTTGATTGCATGTAGTTTCCATGAATGGACAGATCAATTCAGTGCTTTTGACTATGAATGTAGATCCCAAGAAGAAAACATAATACATAACTTGAATCCCCAGATGTGCTCTCCCTTAGTCTGCAATACAGCTTAAAGATCCTAACCACACACTGCTTTTACATGAAGAAAGTATATTTATTGGCCTGGATTAGCCATTGCTGAAAAAGAAGTGCTTGAGCTGGAACAAGTAGAATGAGCAGAACTATCAGCAAATTCTACAGTTTCGAAATAAAGTGTTACCCATCTTATTCAGCCAACCTGTCCAGTTTACCCTTTGCTCCTAAATCCTAGCAACAAAATAAGGGTTGAGATTTCGACTCCCTCTGGCTATAATTTACATTGTTATCGATAACTGTTCTACATTTGGACTGTTAGGTTCATACGTACACTGAAGCAGGTTTTACCTGCAGGGACAAAAGGGGGTGGTGATGGACGGAGCATCAGAACCAATCAAACACTCACACCCAGTCAAACGATCTGGGTTTGATCCATCACCGTTTTTTAGCCCACTCTGCCACCCCAGTTCAGACATGGCTATATGCAAATCAGTCTGACCCTGTGCCTCATGGGAACAGTCCAGCCCGAACTGCCAAGCCATGCCTTCCCTGGACCGGAAACAAGCTTCCGAGGACCGGTTTCTGGCATTCCAGCCGTCTTCAGCCCGGCTTGCTTGAATCCAGTGGCAAAGTGAGCAAGGGACTCACGTCTGAGCATACCCTGCCACACTTATGGCAGCCAAAAGCGGTACAAAAGGGGGTGGTGATGGACGGAGCATCCGAACCAATCAAACACTGCAGGGACCACTTTACTAAAGTTATGTTATAACAAAACCACCACTGCTTCAATAAACATATAATTTACAATTTGCAATAAGAAAAAGCAACTTACTGTTTGAATGCTTGTTCACACTCTTCTTTTCCATGCATGCTGTCTGCTTCTTCTTCTTGCCTTTTTAATTCTTCCATCTGCTTTTCTCTCAGCTGCTCCGTCTGTTTTTTCCTGAGCCATACTTCATAAGCTCCGTCTGGATCTCTTTCCCCATTCTGTTAACACAAATATGTTTAAGAAACTTTCTTACACAAAGGGCAATAGTTTCAAAATTCATTTTCCAAAATTTTCGGAAACGACTTCACTCCAATACATTTTCTAATTCATCCAATGGGTAGCTAAATCTCCTACTGCCCAGCTTGAACACTGTCATTAGCTTAATGAACGTTATCTTCCTGAAGGGTAAACAAATCGTAAACATCCTAATTTCAACTGGTGGCCTTTGTTAGTTATATAGTGTAGCTTCACATCTCAGACAAATTTGCTTCTTAACATATGTACAAATTGCCTAATTAAAATACAGATTTGATAGAACCAGGCTCTTACTGAGAGAAGGGGGAAAGAAGTGCAATAGAAATCTATATTATCAAGAAGACAGGACATTAAAATCAACACTAACATTGAAGGTTTAAAAGAGGGTGACATAGCACCATGTAATATGTGGAGGTGGAAGTGAAAGTGTGTCAAGGACGAAGTCAACAGCTTCATGATGCTCATAAGTGATGTCATCAGTGATGTCACTGACCATGTCATGAATGATGTAATATGTGACATCATCAGCAGTGCATTGCCGGTGCGCGAGTTATAGTTAGCTGAACTAACTATAACAGGGGAATTTCTATGGTTTTGTACGAGAGAAATGTCCAACTTACTATAACGTCCCTGAAACCTATGATTTTTTCAGTGAATTTCTAAGGTTTTTTAAATGTTAATTTCTAACTATAATGTGCCTACAACCTGTTTTTTTTCGGTGAATTTCAAAGGTTTTTTAAATGTAATTTCGAATTATAATGTTCATTAAACCTATGGCTTTTTCCGTAATTTAAAAAAAAAATTAAGTGATATTTTGTAACTTTAATATCCCACAAATAGTTTTTGTAATTTTTTTTTTGTTATTAAAATAATATAATGTCTTCTCTTTTCTTCAAATCTTAAAATATATATATTATTTTTTTGGGGGAGACAAAAGTGTAGTCGCGCACCCATCGTGTACCTATCTCTGTAGGTGTGCGGATTCAAACCGCGCATATTGGTAAAGTCGTGAAGGATGCGCGTTTCAGCCAGCACACGCCGCTTACAGGGAAGGAACTACAACGCTACATGTCTCAGGTCTTCTCTGTAGTGATCTGCTGATGACAGGTCTAGTTGTCAGCATGCCAAAGACACTCCACCACGGCTGGTTTACACCCACACCACACCCATGCAGCACAAGCGTCCCAGGACATGTGACCCTGCTAATAAAAAGGGCCAGGCACACGTGCTCGAGGCCATTCCCATTCTCTATCTAGGTGTGTCGGTGTGGTTATTATGTATGCATGAGGGCCTAGAGACCTACCACATCACATTCCCTACTGCCGGAGGTAACATGATGACGTCCGCACCACAATATTTAATCATAAAGGGCTCATGACTTGAGGTGCACAGAGTTGGTGGCAGCCAAGGCACTTTGGCCAACACGGGCCTACCGCAACGTGGCGATGACTTGAGGGGCATAGAGTTGGTGGCAGCCGAGGCATTTTGGCCGACACGGGCCTCCCACCACATGGCGATGACTTGAGCTGCACTGAGTTAGTGCCACCAGAGCTGAGCGGGTGTGCAGCCTGCGATGATGCGTAGGCCTCGGTACACCATCCTGGCAATCAAGACATGATTTGAATTGTGAACTCGGCTGGAGTGCGTGTACGCCAAAGGCAGCTGGATGTACAGACATGACTCCTCGGCGCGGTGCAGCAGGATGCGCTGGGGCCTGTGTCGCGGAATCCAGCGACGGCTGAGGAGGTTGTTCCGGCACGTGGTGGGCCCTCTTGGAGACACGCCGGTGGCGACAGGTGAGCAGTGAGGTCTGGGAGCGCAGGGTCGGGCATTCCTACGAAGGTTACAACCACACAAACTTCTGTTACAGTAATTTTGTGCAGCATTGATCATACCTGTAAGCATTCCGGTTTGTCCAAGTGCAATACAGTGTACCATATTACGTTTGTGACCATACTAACGCTTGACCATTGTCTTCATTTATCTAACAGGTTTCTGAATACAGAGTATTGGGATTTCCAGGACCATCTACAGTTATTTCGATCCACAAGTTGCCCTGATGATGTTCCCCGTTGGGAATGTCACTCATAGTTTGATGTTTTTAATTCATGTTTTTCTGATAAAGTACTGTTTTTCCACTACTGTTGACTACTAGACTTCATGACCTGGCGTACCCCCATTTCAGTAACTACAATCTTGGATCTGGGGCACAGAGGCGTCAAGCAACGGCTAGGGTTGGGGTTGGTTGTGCAGGAATACTTCGAATTGGGATGAGCGGGTGGTGCGGATACAGAGGCCCTACGTTGCTTTTGTGGACATGCATCCAAGACGTGTGAGGAAGTTAGGTAGGGCTGGCAGTGAGACTCCTCCGACTTTGGCAGTTGTTAGTTGGAAGGTACCAGAGGCCAACAGGTGCAGCACAGCCAGCAGCTTTGTCTGCGGAAGGATGTTGATTGTCCGTTGTGTTGGTACCGTCAGCCTGTAAGCAATGTGGCAGTGTGCACCAACTTGAGATTGGGTCGATAATTCTTTCGCCACTTTTGCAGCGCTAAAGTGCAGATAACTCGGCGATAAGTCCCCACTGTTGGTTTATAGGGTGACTCTAAAACTAGCCCTTGTGTTTATTAGGACTTTGTTGTAGCTACATGCGAATCACAAGAAAAAAGATCAAAAAACAAGAAAAGTGGGCAGGGTACAAACACCCATATCCCCTAGGCCTGCTCAGGAGATCCCACAAAAACCCCCAGGCCCAAAAATTATTATTATGATTTATATTTTTTTAAAGCGGCTGAGTGCGCGAATCGAACGAAAACATTAAAAAAAAATTATAGGGCGTAGTCTCAAGGGGCCGATTCACAGAACTAACTTAAGACAAAATCCTAATACTACTACTTTGGTATTCACAGAATGCACTTACTACTTTTGGTATTCACAGAATGGATTTACGACTACTAACTTTACGCCCGCACTCAGGCCGGAGCTTCCGGCCCGGAGGTGGAGATTTCGTCCATGGCTAAATCCCCACATCCGAGCCGGAAGCTCCGCCTCCAAGCGGAAGCTCTACCTCCAGCCTGCAAGCTCCGCCTCTGGGCCAGAAGCTCCACCTCCGGGCCAAAAGCTCCGACTCCGGGGCCGGAATCTCGGTCATGTAGCTGTGTCGTCACCCCCTGTAAGCGGAAGCCGAGTAGGATGGTCCAACGTACGCCACTCCAGCGTAGGAGTGTGAATAAATAAGGCCGGGGCTCTGGGCATGGTTCACTTCTGGAAGGTCAACGCGTCTGCCAGAGCGTCGGCCCTCATCCTGCCACGAGGACGCCGCCGTGACCGCCGGCCTCCTTGACACAGGCCCCCTGCGAACCCAGCGGCACAGAGTTATGTCTGTACAGACTACTGCCTTCGATGTACACTGCGGACGGCAGGGCTCACAATTCAGATCGACTCGCGATTGCAGATGACGCAGTCCAGTAGGCAACAGACATTGCTACAAGTGCGGACCGCCCGGACCTCGCAACATCGCTGGCTGTGCACACGCGGAGTGCTTCAGGTGCCACTAACTGTGCAGCTCAACTCAATGCCACGTGCCTGTGGGCCCTTGCTGACCACTGCTTTGGGCCCACACTGCGGTCAGCAGGGCTCACAATTCAAATTCCGTCTTGATTAATTAATTTTAGAGCACAGTAGGCAACTAACTATAAAGTCCCCGAAACATATATATTTCAACAATGTATTACATATATATTTCATCTTTAGTTCCATACACCTACACTTCGGTCCGCAGGGCTCACAATTCAAATTCAGTCTTGATTTATTAATTGCAGAGTAAATTGTACTCTATGTCCTCGGATTTTGTCAAGAGGAAGTGAACAAAAGCATACCTCGATGTCTGTGTGGACTTCTTCATTCGATCTACACTGCGGACAACTGGGCTCACAAATCAGATCCAATCGCGATAGCAGATGACAGAGTCCAGTAGGCAACAGACATTGCTCCCAGTGCGGCCCGTCTGCACCACGCATCATCGCTGGCTGCGCACAAGCTGAATGCTTCTGATGCCACTAACTCAGTGCACCACAAGTCACCGCCACATGCCCTTATTGAGGGAGAGTTAATTAGGTAAAAGACATTGCTCCTAGTGCGGCCTGTCCGAACCACGTATCATCGCTGGCTGCGCACACGTTAAGCGCCACTGTTGCCACTAACTCAGTGCACAACAAGTCAACACCACGTGGTTGTGGGCTCTTGCTGAAAGCTGCCTCCGGCCTACATTGCGGTCAGCAGGTCTGACACAAATCCAATCCAATACTGTCTTCAAGGACATACCATCATCGCTGGCTGCGCACATACTGAGCTCTTCAGGTGCCACTAACTCTGTACATAACAACTCATGGACCCTTTATGATTCGTGCTGTAGACACCGGGTGCAAAAATGTCAACTCAGGCAGCAGGAATATTCTGAAGGTATATTAACAATTTTTTCACATGAGCACCCTCATCTCTGGTGCCCCTACCTCACTGCACCACAACTCATGGACCCATTATGATATAATCTTTTGTGTATGATTTCAGATCTGCTGCCCCTACCTTAGTGCACCACAAGTCATGGACCCTTTACGATAGAATCTTTTGTGTGTTATTTCAGATCTGGTGCCCCTACCTTAGTGCACCACAAGTCATGGACCCTTTATGATTGAATCTCTGTGTGTGATCCGATGACCACTGTTATAGTTGTTTCCAGCACCAACCATTCCCTGAGGGCTGGCTTACACTCACCCCACACGCATTCAGCACAGACGTCACAGGACATGTGACCCTGGTAATAAAAAGGGGCCGAGCGCACGTGCCCGTAGCCAGTTCCACAATCTTTCTATCTGTGTCAGTGTGATCATTATGTATGCATGATGGCCCTGGGTCCTACCACATTACATTGTGCTGTTGACTGCGCATGCAACCATGTACCTCTGGCAGTGGGGAAGACCTCAGTTATGTAACTTTGTCTGGGTCATTCTATGAGTACATGGGTAGAGACTGGATGATTAGAGTACTGCAAGGAGAGTGTATAGTGAATTTATAAGATCTTGGGGATTGTCGGAGTGATTGGATAAGTACATATGTTGGCAGAGCCTATCCCCCGAGCACGAGCTTGGCTCTAATTGGCTGCCAACCAGTGGCAACCCCAGCGGAGCATCAGGATTTCAAACCAAGCCTTGGGAGAGCCGACACTACACACGGTGCGTGAGTAGGCACCACGCCGGTTCCTGAGGCGACCGCCTTCTTTGCTACGGGATCCCAACAGTCTTTGCTTTAGTACCCTGGGTTCCAGCCCACTAAAATCTGGACCACTGGCTAGCGGGAATATCGCACGGATGCCTCTAAAACCAAGTCCAGGAGCTTGGAATTCTCATTGTGGTATACTGCATTCTCGTTCAGTGGATACCCTCCCAGGTCGTTGATCTCTGGATCAAGGAATTCTGACTGTTGGATCCCCGGAGTCCCTTCCACTGGATCCCCTAAAGCAAGCTGCTGGGTCCGTGGAGTACCAGTAATAAAAGGCCCAGAATCCTGTTTGAAAGATATTCCCAGCTCCACAGCTGGATCATTGACATACAGCGGATAGAATCTACGGAATTCTGTGAGCGTAAGCAGAGTGGGCAGAGCCGCATACATCAGTCAGGGGCGCAACTAGAGCCAAATTTCGGGGGAGGCTGATAAAAATTTCGGGGTGGGGGGGCTAATGCTTCCAGTCATAGGCAGAGTGAAGATGAAGGAGTGAAAACACAACAAAGCCTCATTAACAGGTAAATAGGTAAATGGTATTTTAAAGACCTGTGAAGTACTCGGGTGCCGCACTGAGAGCCGCGCAGCCAGCGCGTTCACACTAGGGGGCCGCGCTGAGAGCAGCTTAGTCAGTGCGTTCACACTAGGGGGTCGCGCTGAGCCGCGTACCCAGCGTGTTTACACTAGAGCGCCGTGCTGAGCACCCCGTTAGGATCCACTCTAAACTCTTTTAAAAAACGGTCCACTTCCATTCATTTATATTCGCCCCGAGGACCCCATCCCCCAGGGCATGCTCAATTCTTGAATGTTTTTATTAATAATTAGGAAGGGGGGCCGCATGGCTCCCCTTCCCTCGTCCACTTCTCGCCCCGTGGACCCCATCCCCCGAGGCCTGGCCTCTTCGCTGGGGACTGTGGGGGGAACCCCAATGCCCCCACGGTTCCACCGGCTCCTCGCCTCCTGCAGGAGCCGGCATTGCTTTTCCACACGGGGAGCTCCTAACATGCAGCTCCCCTTGTGGAAAAGCAATCTGGTCTGCTTCGTTAAAGCAAGAGCAGGTTTTCCTGCTCTCGCTTCAATGAAGCAAAGCAGGGTTTGCTATGACAGGGCGGGAGCCATGCTCTCGCCCTGACATAGCAAACAGCAATGTCCCGGGGGTGGGTACCCCGGGACATTGCATGAGCCGGCCCTGGGGGCTGGTGGTCCCCAGGGCCATCAAGGGTTCCAGGAGGGGGGTCGCACAGCCCCCTCCCTCTATTTTCAAAGCCCCAGGGAGGTGGTGGTCCCTGGGGCTTCGGGGGGCCCGCGAGGCCCCCCTCTGCATATTTAATTAAAGCCCTGGGGGTGGCAGTCCCCGGGGCGTAGGAGGGCCTCGGAGGCCCCCCACTAATTGCAAAACAAGCCCCAGGGAGGTGACGGTCCCCGGGGCTGCGGGGGCCTGCTGGCCCCCGCAATATAAATATAGGATTGCCTCCGGACCTGGTCCACCCTTTGGCTCATTAAAATGAAGTGGGGGAGCCCCTGCTTCATTAAAAAAAATGTAGCCCGGATTCGCGCACCCAGCGTGCATTCGGATGTTTTAAAAAATATATATATTTTTTTGGGGCCTCGGTTTCCTTGTGGGATTCCCTGAGGAGGCCTAGGGGGTCAGGGTGTTTCTATCCTGCCCCCTTTTCTTCTTTTTTAATCTCTATTCTATTGTTTAATCTCTATTCTATTGTTTTCTTACCGAGCCACAAGATGGCTGCCAACACTTCCTGGTTTGGAGTGTTGGCAGCTAAGCACAGTGAAGCTCATGGTCGGGAGGGTTCGCGAACCCACCGATGCCCCAGATAACAAAACTTTTATTTTTAGAATTTCTCAGCAACTACTGAACGGATTTACACCATTTTAAAAAAAAGGTCGGTTTCTGAACCAAGTGCTACCTTTTTGCCAAATTTGGTGTAATTCCGTTCAGCAGTTCGGGCTGTAGCCTTGGCTAAAGTTTCCTATGGGAAATTGATTTTCAGACTTTTATTTTTGGAATTTCTCAACAACTTCTGAACGGATTTACACCATTTAAAAAACAGTTCGCTTTCTGAACAAAGCGCTACCTTTTTGCCAAATTTGGTGTAATTCCGTTCAGCAGTTCGCGCTGTAGCTTGTGATAAAATTTCTATAGAAATTAACATGGATAAAACACTTTTTGAGACCCCCTTTTTTTCTCAGCCCCTGGTTGACGAATCACCCCCCAAACTTCCAGGATAGGAGCTAACCTGGATAGACCTTTTTTTTGGGAGAATTACGCGAAGATTCGTCAAACAAAGCAAAGTTATTAGCAAATCAAAAAATACTTTTCCTATGGAAATTAGGGTCTAACTATAACTACCTGGTGACCGCCAGTAGGTAATATATTGTTTAATATATTGTATATATATATATATTGTATATATATATATACATTCCTGACAAACTCCAATTCTTTTTAATTGATTGTGTCGAGCCATCGAGGAAGGGAGGTGACCGTGAGGCCAAACTCCGCCTCCTCGAGACGAGATACATCTTGGAGCTTAACACCAAGAATCCTAATGGTCTCAATGACAGGGAGGACCTTTATACCTGCCTTTAGGATTTAGGAGTTTGTCCATAAGACCTGTCCGGATGAATGTGATATTCGTTGTTCTGGGTTTGCTGTTTCCAAATTTCTGTATTTGTATATATTGATGAATTTATTCCTCTTCAATTTGTAAATATATTGGTACGAATTTTAACATTAGATAATTTTCAATCATATTGTTTGCACTTTATTGCTATATTTGCACTATCTCTTCATGCACTTTTCTTGTCTGTTAGACACTTATTGTGACTTGCCCACTTGGGCTCTATTCTGACATCTATTGTCATATGGCTTTGGATTAACGCTGCTAACTCATATACTGAGCCATTTGCTTTTGGGCATAACATGATTATGAGATAATACCCATAGTGTACATAGATGATATTAATTGTCGTGTATATACTTCTGTTGGTTTTTCATCATGTTTTTTTTGCCCTACAAATATGCTCCTTTATCTAGGAAATCAGTTTACATGATTTCACGGATTGTGCTATTCTCATTGAAAAAAAATTAATTGTTTTATTTTTTGCATTCTTTGAGTATTTGCACGTGGGTAGCGTTTCATTATATAGTATTCTTTCCATGCCTATGATTTATTTGATTGCACTGTCACTTTAAAAGCTTTGCTAACCATGTGTAGTTTGTCATGTGATCAAGCCTCCCTGGAGGCGAAACGCGTCATGGCGGCAGCGCTGGCTTCACGTAATTAAAACCACCTTGCACCAGCACTTTTGGGTCGACTCTTTGTTGCTGGATACTGTTGGCAAACTGCTCTTTTGCCAAAGCGACAACTTTCGGAATCTGTTGTACCTATGCTTTCCAGGTACGAGTAAGACCCTTTCTCAACGAGGGCAACGCGGCAGGAAACTGCAGTTCCGGTTCATTCTGGGACCTTTTTACAATCTCCGGCGAGGAGAAAGCCGCAACGCCCCTGCCTTACGGTGAATGTGTTTCAGCGGGTTGGTGACCAGAGTCTGTGTTCTTATTGGCTAAAGGACCGGAGCTGAGTTTTTGAAACCCCGGAAAACACTCAGGAATCAGCAGAGAGAAGTGTGCGCGACAACTGGTAGGACATTTATTTCTTATTACCAAGTTGCCGTTTTAGTGCCTTTTTCATACGTTAGCCACAACTCACAGCGCTTTACACAATGGCCGCCGACAGACTACGCAATCGAGCACAGGCAGCTGAATCCATGTTTTTAGATTCCCCGGCTGGGGGGTCATCAAGTACCACACCTTCTTTACAGGAAACGGGAACAGCTACAACCAGAGACCTTTTAAAAAAACTAGAGCGTTTGATGCGTGCAGAGCAGTCTAAATGGTGGGAGCATCGGTCTCTCTCCCGTTAGCTGGAGGTGGGTCGTGTGCCCAGAGGATTGAGAAGCACCATTGCTCCCAGCTATGAAGACCCAGACCCTGCAATGTTAGCGGAATGGGCAGAGGCTAACCTTGATTGCTCCAGAGTATATTTGCGTATTTTGGTTAAATACGCTGAGAGTGACCGCATCAAGCTTCAGATAAAAATCGATACCCTAGAGGATGAAATCTCCAAAATAGAAGTCACTGACGCTATCCACAAAATGCGAGCTGATATGATGATTCGCCTGGCTAAGGAGGAATAAATAATAAAAAAAAGGAAGACAATCAAGTTTGAAAGAGACAGAGTCGATTATGTGAATGGACAGGATTTTACCTTTGCGAAAAAATATGACGCAGTAAAAGCTAAAGCGCGTTCCAATATGACTAACCAACAAACAAGAGAGGATATTTTGCTACCAGCAACCTCTTTTTCCAGCTTAAGTTCAGCAGTGGAAAGTGATCTTGAGGCAGACCCCAGCCGTGAAGCGACTTTGGGGTTTACCAAGCTCTCCTTGGCACAGGAGGTGGATTGCCTGTGTCAGGATCGACGCAAAACCTTACGATCACACAAAGCCCGCGCTCCAAAAAACAGCGGGCAAACCACAAACGCTGGCAACGCCGGAAATGCCGCATCAGGAACATCAAACGGCAAAAATCAGGGCAAACAAAGCCATTGGAAGCGCAACCAAAGGAGAAATCGCAAAACTAAACAAAATCAGTAATTAATCTCACAGACTTGAAGCTTACTCCTGCTGAAACTGCCGTATTAAATTTAGGACTATCATATTGCCCACCATGCAACATGAACTATGCTGATACTCGCATGGATCTTTATAGATTCACAAGAAAATTGAAACTTAAAAAATTCTTTGAATTACATCCAAAGAAAACTAATCTGCCAGAAACAGCATCTAGTTCGACTTTTTCCAGCAGCCAAAGCCAGGTGACCTTCAATACCATTTGGGATTTACAACAACAATCTTCTTCAGGTAATCTGAGGGAAGTTCCACTAGAACATACTGGACAACGGATTACACCTTTTAAGCCCAAATCTATCTTTCAGCCAATCATGGCTCATGACAATTTGGATTCCTTTCAGGAGATTGTAGTGCGAGATATAAAACATCTATATACCGCAATCAACAAGAAGAAATTCTACATCTCCAAACAAAATCGATGCTACAATCAATTGGTCACAAAACTTAAATTGGACCATAATATCATTGTAAAGCAGGCCGATAAGGGCGGAAACGTGGTCCTTTGGCCAAGAAACATGTACCTCCAACAAGTGGAATTACAACTAAATGATACGTCATGTTACCGCAGGAGTAATGTCCAGATTGTCAAAAATACATGGATTGAGCAACATCAGAAGCTTCAAATATGGCGAAGCGCAGGGCTTTTATCACATGAGGAGTTCAAATACCTCAAAAAAAAAAAAAAAAAAAAAAAAAAGAAGAACATCCTGTAATCCCTTCCTTCTACCTGCTTCCCAAAGTTCATAAGGACAGTGTTATACCACCAGGACGTCCCATCATTTCAGCAATAGATAGCTCTTTGGAACATGTTTCTAAATACATTGACTTTTTTTTACAGAACCATGTCAGGAACCTTAGATCATATGTTAGGGATTCCTTTGATTTTCTAAGCAAAATTGCAGAATTTGATTGTGAAGACAACATGGTGCTAATGACTTTGGATGTTTCATCCCTTTATACTTCGATCAGGCATGGGGATGGTCTCAAGGCCTTGGACTATTATCTTAACAAGGATTTGCCTCAACCAACAGCACATAATAAAATGCTAGTCGATATGACTAAAATGTGCCTTGAACAGAACTTTTTCATTTTCAATGGCGCAATATACCATCAGATAAGGGGTGTTGCGATGGGGGCCTGCTTCTCACCCAGCTACGCGTGTTTACACGTAGGGCTGTGGGAGGAGCAGGTCCTCGCCTGTCAGCACCAAGAGTTTATTTCCAATAACATTGTCTTATATTTGCGTTACATCGATGATGTCTTTATTATTTGGAGAGGTAACCAGAATAGCGCCAGGGCCTTTGTTGATTTGATTAATTTGAACAACGTTAATCTTAATTTCACTGTAAACTTAAGTTCTGAATCGATTGGTTTTTTGGATGTGGAGATATTTGTGAAGGATTCCACCCTGAGTACACGACTCTACCGAAAGCCCAGTGCAGGTAACACTATACTGCACTCCAACAGCCAACATCCTGCTCACCTGATTCGGAGCATTCCCTTTGGGGAGATGCTCCGAATCAGGAGGATTTGTAGCTCGGATGCCGAATGTGCGGCTGCACAGGAGGCATGTAGAATACGTTTCTTGGCCAGGGGTTATTCCTCGGAAAATATTATGAAAGCGGTCAGGTGCTCCAATTCAATAAGCAGACAAGAGACATTGATCTCTAAATCTAGGAACACAAATTTGGAGATTCCTGTGATAGGAGATGGACAAATGAGTTCTCCACGACTCATTTTGACATTTAATCGTCAACATGGGGCTTTACGTAAAATCGTAAATAATAACTGGAATTTGGTCCGTAGTGACCCAGTAATTGGTCACAAATTAGACACCAAACCTATTTTGACTTTTAGAAAGTCCCCCTCAATGTCCAAAACCTTGGTCAGTAACACTCTGGAACCCAAGATCTCTGCAACCTAGGGAGCACCAAAGAAGGGCTTTAAGATTTGCCCACAATGCAAAGCCTGTCGATATGGCTCCAACAGGACCCACTTCCAAAGCCCCTTTCAGCAACATCCCACTGCTATCCTTAAATGACTCAACTGTAAAACCGAGTACGCCATTTATGTGTTGGAGTGTCCGTGTGGACTCCAATATGTGGGCAGCACTAAGCTGCCCGCCCACAAACGAATACTCCAACACATACGTGCAATAACTGGGCATGATCAGAACTATCCGGTTGCCAGGCATTTTCAGGAGAAACATCTAGGCATTCATGACAAACTCCAATTCTTTTTAATTGATTGTGTCGAGCCATCGAGGAGGGGAGGTGACCGTGAGGCCAAACTCCGCCTCCTCGAGACGAGATACATCTTGGAGATTAACACCAAGAATCCTAATGGTCTCAATGACAGGGAGGACCTTTATACCTGCCTTTAGGATTTAGGAGTTTGTCCATAAGACCTGTCCGGATGAATGTGATATTCGTTGTTCTGGGTTTGTAAATATATTGGTACGAATTTTAACATTAGATAATTTTCAATCATATTGTTTGCACTTTATTGCTATATTTGCACTATCTCTTCATGCACTTTTCTTGTCTGTTAGACACTTATTGTGACTTGCCCACTTGGGCTCTATTCTGACATCTATTGTCATATGGCTTTGGATTAACGCTGCTAACTCATATACTGAGCCATTTGCTTTTGGGCATAACATGATTATGAGATAATACCCATAGTGTACATAGATGATTTTAATTGTCGTGTATATACTTCTGTTGGTTTTTCATCATGTTTTTTTTGCCCTACAAATATGCTCCTTTATCTAGGAAATCAGTTTACATGATTTCACGGATTGTGCTATTCTCATTGAAAAAAATTAATTGTTTTATTTTTTGCATTCTTTGAGTATTTGCACGTGGGTAGCGTTTCATTATATAGTATTTTTTCCATCCCTATGATTTATTTGATTGCACTGTCACTTTAAAAGCTTTGCTAACCATGTGTAGTTTGTCATGTGATCAAGCCTCCCTGGAGGCGAAACGCGTCATGGCGGCAGCGCTGGCTTCACGTAATTAAAACCACCTTGCACCAGCACTTTTGGGTCGACTCTTTGTTGCTGGACACTGTTGGCAAACTGCTCTTTTGCCAAAGCGACAACTTTCGGAATATATATATATATATATATATATATATATATATATATATATATATATATATATATATATTACCTACTGGCGGTCGCCAGTAGGTATATATAGTTAGGATTTTTTCCCTATGGGATTTTTGAAAATTCTATGTCTAATAACTTTGGCGTTTGTGGACGGAATTGGCTGAAATTTTCTGGAAAATGGAACATTTTGTTTCTGAGCAGCCCCTGAAAATTGGGGGGGGGTTCGTCCAGGGGGGGTCGAGAAAAAAGGGGGGTCCCAAAACGTGTTTTTAACATTGAGTTTTCCATAGGGCGGTTGGCCTCACTTTTAGCCTGAACGGCTGAATGGATTTGCACGAAACTTGGCAAAATTGTAGGGACTGGTAGCCCGATGTGCCTTTTGTAGGTCTCAATATATGTGCTCCAGTGGATTTTGAGAAATTAACGTTTAAAAAAAGATATATATCTGTAACAGCGGACCGGGCAGCGCTCCAGTTCGCGTACTTTTCGCGCAACGGAGCTTTGTGAAGCGAAGCTGATTGGTTCTCCGGCGTCTGTCAACATTCCAAACAGTCCGTAGCGGCCGCCATCTTGTCTCTCGGTAGGATCGAGAGACAAGAGGAGGCCAAAGCGAAGGGGCAAATGACCATAAGGGGGCATAGTAGATCCTCACTGACCCTCTAGGTTTGATGTGGAGGTTTTAAAAGGGTCCCGCGGGGCAAAAAAAAATAATAATAATAATAATCGAACGGCTGAATGGATTTGCACGAAACTTGGTAAAATATTAGGGACTGGTAGCCCGATGTGCCTTTGTTAGGTCTCAATATATGTGCTCCAGTGGATTTTGAGAAATTAACGTTCAAAAAAAGATATATATCTGTAACAGCGCTCCGCTTCGCGTAACGGAGGTTTGCGAAGCTGATTGGTTCTCCGGCGTCTGTAAACATTGCAAACAGTCCGTAGCGGCCGCCATCTTGTCTCTCGGTAGGATCGAGAGACAAGAGGAGGCCAAAGCGAAGGGGCAAATGACCATAAGGGGGCATAGTAGATCCTCCTTGACCTCTTAGGTTTGATGTGGAGGTTTTAAAAGGGCCCCGCGGGGCAAAAAAATAATAATAATAATAATCGAACGGCTGAATGGATTTGCACGAAACTTGGCAAAATTGTAGGGACTGGTAGCTCGATGTGCCTTTGCTAGGTCTCAATATATGTGCTTCAGTGGATTTTGAGAAATTAACGTTCAAAAACAAGATATATATCTGTAACAGCGCTCCGCTTCACGGAGATAAAATTATATCTGTATTACCTAGCTGTTGCTAACACCAGTTAGCGACGGCTAGTAGGAGATAGCGACCATCTTGGGCCCCACTTTGCATGTGAGTGATATTTATCACTAATGACATGCAAAGTGGGCATGCCAAGATGTTAGCGACTGGAAACAGTCGCTAACATCGCTATCTCCTATTATCAACTTTTGGAAATATTCGAGATAAGCGCGAATATCTCCAAAAGCTAGCACCTGCCCTGAGCAGTTCTTAGCCATGTTATCCAATGGGAGGTGGATAACATGGCTAAGAGCATTAGCTCGGTAATGCATGAATATCGCTGAGTTTTCAGCGATATTAATGCATTGCGGTCGTTTATTATCGTATTTGCGATAAACCTTGATAATAGCAAGGTTTATCTGCGATAATTTCTGACGATGCTTAGCGGTAAAAAAATCGTTGCTAAGCATCGTTAGGGATAAATATCGCTTAACTTTGGTAATATGCCCCAACGTCTGTTAACGTTCGATTCGAAGGAAATCAGGAAGTGTTGAAAAACATTGTCTGCGCCATCTTGTCTTTTTTCAAATGCCACACTTTTGTCGTGCACGGTAGCCATTTTAGATGCCTTGACCAGACCCACTCTGTGCACGCTGTCGATCCTTAGCATGGCTCCCCACCCTCGCAAGCATCTCCCCCAGGCAGTGGTCACCCCCGCTTTCTGTCTTATGCATGGGTAATAAACCTCCCCCCATCTGCGCTGCTCTTCCCTGAGAATCACACCCTGTGCCCGCCCGACACCTCCCTTTCGCCCTATTCACTACCGCACCCTCTGACACTCCTTTTCCTCTGTGTCCGATTGTCCAGGCTGGTCCTAGGGTATCAGCTAGCCCTGCAGATGTAGTTTATGGCCCCAGCTGTAAAGAATCACCCCTCTTCAAAGGAGTTATAGTAGATCAAGGCCCACACTCGATGAGATTCGTCACAGCAGAAGCGTTCCTATTATCTGAAAACCATCCTGTATTGTGATTGGGGAGGGGACCGAGCCTGAAGCGGAAGATTCCAGGGATGACTCTTTGTACATCAAAGTTTTTACAATTATGTGTCACATTAAAAATATATAGGACTCCGACAAAGTAGTAAGATTATAAAACTTTAATAATTTATAAATATATACAAGAAAACAAAAATAGTAATAACATATAAACATTTTTAGGGAAAAACAACGAAGTAGCGGTCGGCTGTGCGAATAGTCCCAACGCAGCACAACGTCCAGATTTCCGGCGTGGGGCGTCGCGGGGGGTGGGTCATCAGTAGCAAACTGTTGTGCGAATAGTTCCAAGGCAGCAGAACGATGGCACCAACGTGATGTCCAGTAAGTTGCCGCACTGGTTTTGGTATCCTACAATGCTGCTCCGAATAACGGCGTGGGGCGCCCCGGGGGAGGCGGCGTGAACGGGCCTCTCCAGGTGGAGTGTCATCTGTTGTAGTGGGGCGCCCCTTTACCGTTTCAGTTGCCATTCCGTCCGTTTTTGGTCCACTGTGTCAAAAGCCGCAATTCAGCTGAGTTGCGCCCACTCTTGCGGTGCAGCGATAGGCGGCTGTCACAGGACTCTCAAAATGGCGGCAGGCTCTTTCCTTTTTGGGCCTGGTCCACTGAAATGGCCCTGGGACACCTTGGAAATCGGACGCTTGTCTGCTAGGTCTTGGACCCCATTCTCGAAAGCGTCCCCTCCGCCTTGAGGATTTATCAAAAGTTTTGGGGGCCCCCGACTCCTGTAGGCTTCTGGTGGGGAGCGGTTGCCATGATTGCTCGCGGAATGACCACGACGGAGCTACGAGATGGTGGTGCTCTCATGCTGACGCCAGCTTCAGTCTGAAACATCCAGAAACAAGGTGGGGCTTTCATCGTTTGGGAAAAAAAAAAAGTTTTCATCCAATGAAAAGTGTTGTTTTTAGGTCATATGATCAAGCCTTCCATCATTAGGAAACCAAAAGTAAAATGAACCAATGAAAAGTTTTATAAACAAGTCACATGACCTGTTATGCGGCATAGAGTATAAAATGCGGAGAAAATACGTTGGCACGTGAGGCGGCGTCAGTAGCGGACCGATGTGCGAATAGGCCGAAGGCAACACAACGCGCCAAGATCCGGATGGCACCGAGGTGGTGTCCAGCAAGTTGCAGCACTGGTGTGGCCATCCTACAATGCTGAAAGTCGGCGTGGGGCGCCCCGTTGGCCTGTGAGTTTGCGTCAGTAGCGGACCGATGTGCGAATAGGCCGAAGGCAGCACAACGCGCCAAGATCCGGATGGCACCGAGGTGGTGTCTAGTAAGTTGCCGCACTGGTGTGGCCATCCTACAATGTTGAAAGTCGGCGTGGGGCGCCCCGTTGGCCTGTGAGATGGCGGCAGTAGCGGACCGATGTGCGAATGGGGCCAAAGGCAGCGCAACAATATTTTCGGAATAGAAGACACCACAAGGCGCTGAGATGCCAAGATCCGGATGGCACCGAGGTGGTGTCTAGCAAGTTGTGGCACTGGTGTGGCCATCCTACAATGGTAAAAGTCGGCGTGGGGCGCCCTGTTGGCCTGTGAGATGGTGTCAGTAGCGGACTGATGTGCGAATGGGGCCAAAGGCAGCGCAACAATATTTTCTGACTGACACCACAAGGCGCTGAGATGCCAAGATCCGGATGGCACCGAGGTGATGTCTAAGTTGCGGACCGATGTGCGAATGGGGTCAAAGGCAGCGCAACAATATTTTCTGTATGGAAGATACCACTAGGCGTTGAGATGCCAAGATCCGGATGGCACCGAGGTGATGTCTAGCAAGTTGCTGTACTGGTGTGGTCATCCTACAATGCTGAAACTCGGCGTGGGGCGCCCTATTAGCCTGTGAGATGGCGTCAGTAGCGGACCGATGTGTGAATGGGGCAAAGGTAGCGCAAGAATATTTTCTGAATAGAAGACACCACAAGGCGCTGAGATGCCAAGATCCGGATGGCACCGAGGTGGTGTCTAGTAAGGTGCACTGGTGTGGTCATCCTACAATGCTGAAACTCGGCGTGGGGCGCCCGATTAGTCTGTGAGATGGCGTCAGTAGCGGACCAATGTGCGAATAGGCCGAAGGCAGCACAACGCGCCAAGATCCGGATGTCACCGTGGTGGTTTCATAGTTGAGAGGCACTTCATCTGCAGTGGGGCGCCGAGATCCGGATGGCACCGAGGTGATGTCTAGCAAGTTGCTGTACTGGTGTGGCCATCCTACAATGCTGATAGTCGGCGTGGGGCGCCCCGTTGGCCTGTGAGATGGCGTCAGTAGCGGACCGATGTGCGAATGGGGCCAAAGGCAGCACAACAATATATTCTGAATTGAAGACACCATAAGGCGCTGAGATGCCAAGTTCCAGATGGCACCGAGGTGGTGTCTAGCAAGTTGTGGCACTGGTGTGGCCATCCTACAATGGTAAAAGTCGGCGTGGGGCGCCCTGTTGGCCTGTGAGATGGTGTCAGTAGTGGACCGATGTGCGAATGGGGCCAAAGGCAGCGCAACAATATTTTCTGACTGACACCACAAGGCGCTGAGATGCCAAGATCCGGATGGCACCGAGATGATGTCTAGCAAGTTGCTGTACTGGTGTGGCCATCCTACAATGGTAAAAGTCGGCGTGGGGCGCCCTGTTGGCCTGTGAGATGGTGTCAGTTGCGGACCGATGTGCGAATGGGGCCAAAGGCAGCGCAACAATATTTTCTGTATGGAAGATACCACTAGGCGTTGAGATGCCAAGATCCGGATGGCACCGAGGTGATGTCTAGCAAGTTGCTGTACTGGTGTGGTCATCCTACAATGCTGAAACTCGGCGTGGGGCGCCCCATTAGCCTGTGAGATGGCGTCAGTAGCGGACCGATGTGTGAATGGGGCAAAGGTAGCGCAAGAATATTTTCTGAAGAGGAGACACTACAAGGGGCTGAGATTCGGTTACCACCGAGGTGATGTCTAGCAAGTTGCCGCACTGGTGTGGCCATCCTACAATACTGCTCCGAATAACGGCGTGGGGTGCCCGAAGGGGGGGGGGGGGCGACGTGAACGGGCCTTCCCAGGTGGAGGCTCGCCTGCTGTAGTGGGGCGCCCCTTTACCGTTTCAGTTGCCATTCAGCTGAGTTTCGGCTGCTCTTGATGCTACAGCGACAGGCGGCTGCAACAGGACTCTCAAAATGGCGGCCTGTTCTTTGGATTTGGGCCTGGTCCACTAAAATGGCCCTGGGACACCTTAGAACTCGGACGCTCGATTTTTTTTTCCTTTCCTGTACATGCAAAAAAAGGTAAATGTCCGGTACGTTACACGCTTCATCTGCCACGATGAACTCTCCAGAGGAACCGAAAAAAAATATAGTTATGGTAACTATACCATGCATCGTCATATGGAGAGGTGGCACCAATTAATTATAGTGCTGCATAAAAGAGAGATTTGGAGGAGAACCCCTGACCTGCTAGTACATTCATCAAAGAAGTGGCACTGACAGCATCAGAGGCAAGGGAAACGGTCCCAAATATTTAGAAGAACTTTGGAAAGATTAAAATGACATGTTTAGATTGTGGCAAATTAATTTCATGTGGACAGATGAGTGTTACTCTAATAAATACAGCATATGAACATCATCATAGTCGATGGTTGGTAGAGACATTTTGACTATATCCTGGACCTGCCCGTCCTCGCCCAAAATGGCGCCGGAATAAATGGGACTCGTAACTCCTTGTTGTGTACTGGTTGCAGAACCTTGAAATCACGAGATACGTATGCAGTTTTGAAGCACATGGCGGGCGGGGACGAGAATTGATTGAATATTTCGACATCCCTATTGATATTAAGTTCTGATGTGTTATTGATTACTGTACTATTGAAAGTTCGAATTAACGTCACCCATGGTACTTGCCCGCAAATGTATATCTAGATAATTTTATTGTAACTGGCCCTGTCGTATTTTAATTATAAAATGTACGTCCACCGATTCCGTAACTGTTAGACACCTTAGTTCTTGCAACCTAATGGCCCGCCCGTTACGTTCCTCTACAGTGTAAATGTCTACTCATCATATACGATTACAGTTTGCTCCGTGGCCGGCCCACGTGGTTATAGGCTCGTATTTGTATAATGAAATTTTCACAATAAAGGTTTTTAAAAGAAAACATGGTAGTAGTATATACATTGGTAAAGTTTTTAATAATAGTCACTGTTTTAGAATCATTAAAAGGCAAGTGAAATAAAGCAGACCAATTACATGAAGGGTAAAAGGTATAATACGAAGGAACGCAGTAAAGATAAATGGTCAAGGGCTGTTGTGTTTTCTACTCCTGCAACATAAAGTGATCGATAAGAATCTCATATTCAGGCGTATCGGCGACTAAGACAGCAGGTCGACCCTCTTTTGCTCAACGGCTCCGTCATGGGACGAAGAAACGCTCTTTTTCTCGAAAAAAGAATATATTTTACTTGCAGGACAGTTGTAAATTTTCCGGGAAAGTACATTAGCCTGGAACATTATAACATATATTTAAGAAAAAATAATGTTCGGAAGTAATAAAAAGCTTAATTTTTAGGTCATATGACCAAGCCTTTCATCATTAGAATAAGAAAAGTAAAATGAACCAATGAAAAGTTTTATTAACAAGTCACATGACTTGTTATGCTTACGTTACGCGCTGCGCGCCCCGGATGACTTCCGGATGCGCTAACGCGGCGCGTCATATGACGCATTACGCGACAACGCAGGTTCAGAATATAGTCAAAATGTCTCCACCAACCAGCGGTCGGAACACAACCCCTTTCAGCAGGCTAAATAGTTCTGTTAAATGACAACAGAAGGGACAGGCAACAAGAACCATCAGTCAAAGAGGGGAGGGCTAGTTCTTCTCTACCGGGTTACATTGGGGCGCTACCGGAACTGATCGAATTGGTAGTCTACAGTGTTTCTGGATGTTTCAGACTGAAGCTGGGGTTAGCATGAGAGCAGCACCATTTCGTAGCTCCGTCGTGGCCATTCCGCAACCAATCATGGCAGCCGCTCTTTATCGTTATTTTGGGCGGGGTGGGTGGCGGAGCCGAGCTGTTTTGCAGCCATCATTGTGTGGAGTTCAGTTCATCTCACTAGTTTTGTATTTGTCATGAGGGGTTGTTCCTAATGTTTCTATTTTAGCGAGGTCAAAAAGAGATCCCATTAGTGGCCTACTGATTTTGCTCGATTCCTTTTCTTTTTTTTTTTACACGATTTTTCGTTATCTGCAAAGACTAAACAGAGTATTGCGACTCTGTGTTTGTTTGTAAATAGAGAATGAGCCAAAGAGAACCAATTCTAAAACAGTAAATACTTGGATAACAATCAATCAAATGGAGAGAGAAGCAGGCACGACGTATTACAACGGGGGCAAAGGCCTGCGTTAACTACTCTTCACTATGTGCAAAGAGAGAGTACTCCTAATAGAAATGAGGGGGGGGGGCACCATTCAAAGCAGATCAGTGTGCATAAACACGAAAATGTTTTCACTTACCACGTACTTGACATTCGACAGCTTATGATATTTGCTATTAAAAAACCATTGAAATTCACTGAAAAAACCATAGGTTATAGACCATATATAGTTAGGAATTAGCATTTACAAAACCTTGAAAATTCACTGAAAAAACCATAGGTTATAGACCATATATAGTTAGGAATTAGCATTTAAAAAACCTTATTTTACTCACACAAAACCATTGAAATTCCATATATAGTTAGTTGCACTAACTATATATCGCGCACCCGCAATCCACTGCTGATCATGTCACATATTACATCATTCATGACATGGTCAGTGACATCACTGATGACATCACTGATGACATCTCAAATGACATCACTGATGACATCACTGATGACATCTCAAATGACATCACTGATGACATCACTGATGACATCTCAAATGACATCACTGATGACATCACTGATGACATCTCATTTGACATTACTGATCACATCACTGATGACATCATTCATGTGATAATACGATGAACCTCTTCAGACTCTAATATAACCTTAGATACACTCAGTGTAAACAGACACTCATAGACTGTCACTCATCCATGGAGTTACTCAGACACTTAGTCAGTCATGCAAAGAATCAATCACACCTCCATTTCCTCAACTATACAGTTATACACACCTTACTTATTCAAACATATACTAAAACATATTTACTCACTTATACAATCCTGGATACAAGTTCACAATGATCCATACAGCCACTCACACATTCACTGGCTCTTATGCACAGTTATTTATATATGTCAACTCTCACATGTACTGTGTTTTACATATGTACTTACTTTGACATGTAGCACTGAGATATCCATTCACTCACCAATACACTCATGCACACAGTCAACCGCCCATACAGCTGTTTCCACATGCACTTTTGAACCCATACATCTAGTCAATCAACTGCTCACACATCTATGCAGAGAGTCATACACCTCCCAGCCACCCACACACACACTCAGTCTCCCATACAAATGCTTGGGCAACCAATCAATAACCCATACAGTTAATCATATAGCTAATGATCAACACATGCAGCAGTTTACAGAACAACAGACATAATGATGCACAAATTAAGACAGTTTAGTCACTAACCCATGCACTCAGTGAGACACATTTAATCAGTCACTCATACAGTCAGCCATGCCCCTACTAAATCCTTCATCAAGACACTTATACATCCACTCATTCTTCAATATGTAAGACATATTTTAACTTTACAGAATTATACAGTCACTGGATGTAGTCATCAGTGATGTCATTTGAGATGTCATCAGTGATGTCATCAGTGATGTCATTTGAGATGTCATCAGTGATGTAATCAGTGATGTCACTGACCATGTCATGAATGATGTAATATGTGACATGATCAGCAGTGGATTGCGGGTGCGCGATATATAGTTAGTGCAACTAACTATATATGGAATTTCAATGGTTTTGTGTGAGTAAAATAAGGTTTTTTAAATGCTAATTCCTAACTATATATGGTCTATAACCTATGTTTTTTTCAGTGAATATATATATATATATATATATATATATATATATATATATATATATATATATATTACATCCCGTGAACAAGCCTTATGCTAAGGCGAAACGCGTTGGGCATGGTGAAAATCTGTGAATAAAATCTCCAGAATTTCTGTCAGCAAGTGAGTGCGCTTCATTCTTTTTTACCGTGAGGTAACATGCCAGTGATGATGTACACATATATATATATATATATATATATATATATATATATATATATATATATATATATATATATATATATATATATATATATTTATATATATATTACCTACTGGCGGTCGCCAGTAGGTATATATAGTTAGGATTTTTTCTCTATGGGATTTTTGAAAATTCTATGTCTAATAACTTTGGCGTTTGTGGACGGAATTGGCTGAAATTTTCAGGAAAATGGCACATTTAGTTTCTGAGCAGCCCCTGAAAATTTTGGGGGGGTTCGTCAAGGGGGGGCCGAGAAAAAAGGGGGGTCCCAAAACGCGTTTTTCCCATGTTAATTTCCATAGGGCGGTTGGCCTCACTTTTAGCCCGAACGGCTGAATGGATTTGCACGAAACTTGGCAAAATTGTAGGGACTGGTAGCCCGATGTGCCTTTTGTAGGTCTCAATATATGTGCTCCAGTGGATTTTGAGAAATTAACGTTTAAAAAAAATAAAAATAAAAATATCTGTAACAGCGGACCGGGCAGCGTCCTAGGACGCGTACTTTTCGCGCAACGGAGCTTTGTGAAGCGAAGCTGATTGGTTCTCCGGCGTCTGTCAACATTCCAAACAGTCCGTAGCGGCCGCCATCTTGTCTCTCGGTAGGATCGAGAGACAAGAGGAGGCCAAAGCGAAGGGGCAAATGACCATAAGGGGGAATAGTAGATCCTCGCTGACCCCCTAGGTTTGATGTGGAGGTTTTAAAAGGGCCCCGCGGGGCAAAAAAAAATAAAATAATAATAATCGAACGGCTGAATGGATTTGCACGAAACTTGGCAAAATTGTAGGGACTGGTAGCCCGATGTGCCTTTGCTAGGTCTCAATATATGTGCTCCAGTGGATTTTGGGAAATTAACGTTCAAAAAAAGATATATATCTGTAACAGCGCTCCGCTTCGCGTACTTTTCGCGTTACGGAGGTTTGCGAAGCTGATTGGTTTTTCGGCGTCTGTAAACATTCTAAACAGTCCGTAGCGGCCGCCATCTTGTCTCTCGGTAGGATCGAGAGACAAGAGGAGGCCAAAGCGAAGGGGCAAATGACCATAAGGGGGCATAGTAGATCGTCCCTGACCCCCTAGGTTTGATGTGGAGGCTTTGAAGGGGTCTCGCAGGGCAAAAAAAAATATACAGTTTTTTAGTTTTTTTGCGTGGAGTGCGCCCGGTTCGCGAACCGGGAAGCGTTCTGGGGAGCGTACTTTCTTGAAAATTAGTGAAAAAAGTTAGAGTAAAATAATAATTGTGAGTGATCAGATGTAGGGTAGCTCTGAGAAGAGCTTTTGGGTTTATGGTACATTTAGGTACTTATAAGTAGGTACCAATGCACATTCTTAAATTCAGAGTGAAAACTCTGTTGCCCTCATCTGAGAAGTGAACTCCATCTCCTCTGTAGATATCTTGCATGTAGTAACGCAAGTTATTGTTGTACAGGGAGCCCATTCCATGGTCTCTCATGTAAGCTGAAACAGATTTGTTTACATGCTTCCTCGACTTCTCAATTTGTGGACAAAATTGGTTCGACCACCTCCATTTCTGTCTTTGGCATATATTTGAATATACCAAGGCAGTCTGAGGAAAAAGTGCCATCAATTGCTCAAAGGTGTCCTTTAAAAGCATTTCCAGACCTACCCCAGTCAAAGTGCCCAAATCATTACCTCCACAGTGCACAATTAACAGGTCAGGTTTTGGCAAATGCATAAAGGTTTTCACCAATGGTATCAATTGGTGACATTTTAATCCTCTGTGGCCAAACCACTTAATTTCCACATCTTGTAAATTGAGGTTAGGTAAATTCCTGTTTTCAGCGTACCTTTGAGCCCAATATATGTAACTATGTCCAACAATCCAGACAGAAAACATGGTGAGAGAAGGTTCTGCTGCAGTCAGATGAAGTGTGGCAATGAAATGGCAGTTGAAAAAATGAAAAAAACTGAGGAGTTTCTGTGTTAATGAAGCAGTAAGAGTGATTGGTGGATTTTGATTGCTGAAAACAGAAAGTTAGTGTGCATGGATGAGTTCGTTGAAAGATGTATTTTGAGTGGCGAAGAAAAAATCATTAAATGAAAGAATGCTCTGGATATGCAGGTGCACTGAGAGTTCAGAGTTCAATTGCAACATTGTTGTGTGAGAGGTCTTGCAAGAGGTGGTTGCTATGCAGAAAAAGCAGAGAGGGGGCAGAGGGGGGAAGGGTTTTGCTTTGAAAAAAAGTGAGGGAAGGGTTTTGATTGGGTGACATGAGAGATATGTGTGAGGAATTACAGCATTTCTGTGCTTTTGATAGCTGCAGACTCTGGAGTGCATACCTTTTGCTCTGCTGAAGACAAATTGGTGTGTTTCTGAGACTGTTTTGAAACTCAAAGTATTTGCTAAGGTGAGAAAAGATTTCTTTAATTTAGATAGAAAATAGTGTGCTTTAAGGAGAAAATTATGAAGAAAGTTGTGTTTTTCAAATGTTGCTTTGTCTCAAGTGTTTCACAAATAGATTTTGTTTCTTTGAGAAATTGTAATTGGAGAAGATGTGAAGTATTAGTACTGACAGGGCTTTTATGTGCATAGGAGCTGTGGAGTGTTTTCAAATTATGACTTGTAAATCGTTTTTGAGAAAAAGCAATGGTTTTAATATTGATGAGAAGGACATAATGGTGTCTGCTTCTTTATAAGGTAATTGAGAGTCTCTGATGTTATTTTTCCCATTTCAATGTAAGAAGTTTGTCTGTGGAGCAAATTGCTTGTAAATATGCTCCCACCTGTGCATGGCAAATTTAGATTTTGAATGTTTCCGTTACATAGGCATGTTAAAGGTGACTGAAACATGCTGCAAAGGCAATCAAAAAATGCTTTTATGTGTCTTAAGGACATTTTAAGTCATTTCCCCATGTGCAGTGTTTTCAAATTATGAGTTGAAAATCGTTTTTGAGGTAAAGGAATGTTTTCAAAATTTATGTGCGCCATATGACCCCAAATTTCTTTTTCAGGGGTGCAGCAGGGTGTTCTTGAGACACCCCTGCACCGTCGGAAAAATTCGTAATTTGCGATGAGGTAATTGCTAATCGCAAATTGCACCTTCATTCCTATGGGCCTCCTGCTGCATGGAAATGAATGGGTAATTTGTAATTAGCAAATAGGTCATCGCAAACTAGGAATGGTAAAGAATCGCTATTTATTCCTTAAAGTTCGCTATTTAGGAAATGCAAAAAACTTTGATGATACATATGGCGGTTTATCTCTAACAAGATAAGAAGCATAGGGATAGATTTATGATGACTGGCGCATCACCAGGGATGTGTTAGTCATTCTGTGCCGCTGTTCCGTCACCTATGGTGTGCTGCATTTACAATGCGGCGCATCATGGGGCAAAAACAGCACAGATGCGTGACGTATTTGTGCCGTAAAGTTGGCGCATTGCTGGAGTTGTATCGCAAGTGTGATGAAGCTCCAGTAAGGTTGAGGGGTGCCCCTGTCGCAGGGTTTCTGTTCTGACACAGAACTGTGGACAGAGGATTGGAACCTCGGCGAATTAGGGTGTCCCAAAACTCACCTTAGTAATCAAAACCCCTTAGCAAGCTAGGTACAGTGTCACATTGGATATAACAAACTCTCAATGTTTAGACAATCCAGAATATGAACTTATAGTACCTCAGGATACGTGGAACTCATGAACAGTCGGTCGTTATATATTTCTTAGAAACGAGAACATGGAGTTAAGAAGAACACATGTGTATTTGAAATGTTTATTTACTAATGCCGTCTTCTCAGGCGTAGTATCTTAGATTATACAAGTACACATATTATCAGTAGCAAAATTACCAGCATAGTCAATAGTACATAAAAAGCGAATGGTGATAGTATGTTAACATGCTGTAAATGAATAAGAGTTAGCAACACTTATAAGCAGCCGCGGGCCGTGGAGGGAGTTACGGTGGGCAGGGAGGCGGGGAGGGGGAGGGGCAGGGTGGAGAGGGCTCCACCCTGCCCCTCCCCCTCCCCGCATCCCTGCCCCACCGTAACTCCCTCCACGGCCCGCGGCTGCTTATATCTCACCCTCCCTAATACACATAATATATTATTTGCTAAGAAGGTCTCTTTGTGTTGGTTTAGGGCGTGCCGATACTTTAGTGTCTTAGATTTGAAGGAATCACATCAGCATAGAAAAGATAATCCATATGCCGTGCTTAATATCGCCAACGGCATTGTGCCATAATATTCTAGCATGCGATTGCGGAACAGTGTCAGCAGCTGCAGGGCGGGAGCTTGCACAGGAGGGACATCCATATTTAAAAATGTAAAAAAGCACAAGAGCGTCCGCTGGTAATGGAAGTAAAAATGGGAATCCACGAAGCAGAGTGGAAAAAATAGAATGTAAGAAAGCAGGGATGACTCCAAAGATTTTCTCAAATGAAGTCACGAGACCACTGGTAACAATTTTAAAAAAGTGCGCCAGGCCCTTTGTGGAGGACGCGTTAGAGATAGTCCGAACCATCTTGCTGAAATGGAAAGGCGAATCTGTATTTAAAAGGGTCTGCACCTCTGTACGGGTGTTCGCTGTGTGAAGCACGAAAGTTTCACGGGCCGAACTCAAGGCCACCTCTCTCTGAGACAAAATAGCTCTTATTCTTGCCATGCCGTTGAAATGTGCTGCCAAGGTTGGTATTTGTGGCCAGATTGAAAACTCCCTATGTTCATGTGTGGGAGGAAATAGAACATTTCTGCAGCAAATAACCCGTTCATTTACTGTTACGATAAAATGAATACTTTTAATTAACCCAGAACAATCTTCATTATTGAGCATCAAATAACTACCATTTTCCAAGAACTTGAACGTGGGGATGATAGCAGGAACTGGTGTGCCTTGCAACACGCAAGCCATATTTGGTCGGTGTTTGTTGCATGAACCGTGTAACTGTATGTGCCTACACATTAGTGAATGATCTGGCGTCTCAGTGCATTCCTCTCCATTCAGATAAAGTTCTTGATCATCTTTGAAAATCTGTATGTGTATGGAAGCGACCAGACTTCATGAAGAAAACCACTACCTAAAGGTTAATAACGACCTATTGGTATATATTTCATACAATTTGAAAACTTATATAAAGCAAAAGGCAGCGTTATTAAACCGTGGATAAGGCACGTTGCCAAAGCAGTCAACCTTTTGGATTTATACTGGAAATGTTAAAGGAAGAATTACGGAGTAGGGCCTGTAAATCTTTAATAGACAACGAGTAAAATTACTCCAACCATCATATTCCTCTAACTCCGGGATAGTAGGGGTGTTTAATTTTTTAGAAGTAGCCAATCCAAAGCATTTGGTCTGGGAAATTGTTTCATTCACAAACCACATATGTTTTGGGATGAGACATGCACGGTGGAAAGCCTCAGTGCCTTGTACCTGCCAGGTTCGTGAACCCCAAACTGATGTAGATCCTGGATATTTTTACTCTGTATTACGTTAGCATGGTCTCATTACTGGTTTAAACGCCATTTTTCCTTTTTTGTAACTTCTGCACACGACACTTAGTTGTTGCTTTAGCTTTCAGCCTACCTGCGTCAAGATCTATGCCTGCTTCAAGCAGGCGCAGGGTTTTGATGTAGCTTTGTCCTATCTGATTGTAAATGCGGCACACCGTGGGTGGCAGAGCAGCGGTGCACGTTAACTGGTGCATCCCTGGGGATGTGCTAGTTAATATAAATCTGCCCCTTTACATTTAATTATGTGCAGGGTACACAGAGTAGGTGAGGTTTATCCAAGGTTAAGAAGAGATGAGTCCTGTTCAGTGAAAAATTGGAGATAGGCTTCAGTATATTATATACTTAAGTAGTGTGTTAAGTTTTTGATGACTGTTATTAATTTACTGTTGGGTAATAGTGGTTAATAACATTTTTTATTATATTTTACCACAGATTCAACTGCAGATTATTTCAAGATTTTAGGATGCCTAGCAAAGAAAGAGTAAGAAAGGCTGCAAAACGTCAAAGACAGCAGGACCATGGAATAATGCAGCAGTCCTCTAACAAAAAGATTTGTCAAGTCACCAAGAAAGCACCGGGTAAGAGTCGAAAAACAGTCATAAGAAATATGTGTAGTAAAAAAAATATTACTACAGAAAATGTTTCAGTCCAGAAAAGGAGAAAGAATTCAAATGGTAAGGAAAGGCCAATGAGAAATGTTACTGCTAGAGTAAGAGATAACTCTATGCATGAAAGTAGAAGGAAACAACAGTTTAGGGATATTCGTAAACGAATGTTCCGCAACAGGATAATTGGGAATTTGTTAAAAAATATTAAGAAAGGTCAGCAGAAAGTGGTTTTTTATAAGAGAAAAAAAATAGTTGAGAAAGTTATTGATCAGGCATTTGAAATTAAACGTAAGTTATTTATTTTGACAATCAATAGAATTAGGAAGCTAAACAAGGTAATTTATGATTTCAAAAGAAATAGTAGATGGAAGAGAATAGTTAATCGTAGTAATTTTTGTGAAGTTTTTTCTGGAGAATGGATGCATAGTTCAAGCTCTGAGGCATTTTTTAATGAGGAGAGTTATTTCCAGGATAATGATTTGGTGCATGCAGTTGACACCAGTGGTCGAGCTTATGAAGTGAAAGATGGTTGTCCTGTTGAAAAAGAAAAACTTGTGAGAACAGAGATAGAAGAGGTGTTAGGTAATGAGGTTTTAGGGAGACGTCCTAAGGGTCCTGTGTACACCTGGAAGTGTAGTAGTATTTGCAGTGTACGACAGGATTCCATCAATTTGCTTTGTGATTTTATACGGTCATTTAGTAAGAAAAGTTTGAAGCAGAAAATGAAGTTGTTGCAAGAATTAGATCCTTGCAGAGTGAGAGAAGTGATAGGTTTGCATGGTCATTCACTGGCTTGTCTTTCCAGGAGAGTATGCCAGAGTGTTTTTCATCATTTCAGGATGCTAGCAGTGCATCATAATAAAGTGAGGAAATTAGTTAGAATGTTGTATTATGCTAAGAGTCCAGCAATTATGCTTAAACAATTATGCGCTGCTCTTTTGCATGGTTCTGAAATAGATGTGAAGAATATATGTGAAGAAATTGAGTTTTGTTACTTTGGAAGTAAAGAGGAGAATGTTGAAATTGACCAAGAAGAAGAGAGTAATGTGGAAGATGGTGTACAGGTTTCCAGTACAGATAATTTCCAGAGGGAAATTGCGACGTTTGAGGTGAAATCAAGTGAGAGGCCAAATTTCACTTGTGTGTGTTGTCGACGCACTTATTATAAGAATCAGACTAAGTTAGTGGATTTATATGGAAAAAGTGAAAGGGAAAATAATAGTGAATGGAAGGATTTTACAACATACTTGATGGTAGAAAATTGTTTTGATTTGGGATTGGATCAACGTGTGTGTACTTATTGTTGTAACAAATTAAATCAAAACCAGATGCCTGCTAGAGCAGTTCATAATAATCTGGAATTGGTTGAGATTCCTTCTGAATTGAAGGATTTAAATACTTATGAATCTATTTTGATTCAAAGTATCCATCCCTTTCAGGCTATTGTAAGAATGGAGCCAAAGACAGGGAAATTGCCTCCATCAGATTTACAGAGAGGATTAAAGGGAAGAGTTGTTTATTTGCCTCTAGATTTGAAGAAAAACATTAACACAATTGGAGTAGAAAAAGTGGAAGAGGAACCTCTTGTTATCTTAGTTAATGGGGTTCCGACAAAGAATAAGAAAATATGGCAAGATTTAGTAGATGTTAGGAAAGTCAAAAGGGCAACATTGTATTTGAAAAAATATAATAAATACTATTAAAATGTATATGTTGCAGAAGAGGAAGTAAGTGAGGAAGAGGATAGCGATTTGTGTGCTGGTCAAATTGAGAAAGTAGAACCCTGTACTAGTGAAGAAATATATGAACATTATAGTGTTCATCCTTTGCATTCCAAGGAAGTCATGGGGAATGCTATTGAGTTGTTTCAAATGAAACAAGCGAAAGGGAGTCCCATTAGTGTTTGGGAGGAAAGTTTGGAAGCTTGGTGTTTCCCACAGCTTTTTCCAACAGGTCAGGGAGGAAGATATGATGAGCGACCTCATCAAATTCCTGCTTCTGAATACCGGACTTTGCGATTGTATGCAGGAGATCCTAGGTTTCGACAATGCATTCCTTATTTGTTTCATCTCCTGTTTGAAAGCGATCTGTCTGGACTGTCATATGCAGTGAACCACATCTTGAAAAGTGGTATACACATGCAAAACATCTCGGCAAGTGACTTTATGGATAAAGTCAATGTCCAAGACAGTATTTTGGATTCTCACCTGATTAATCTCATGGCGTGTCAGCGTGGTACTAATGAGTACTGGTACCGTCGTCATGGTGATTTAAAATGTATGCTGAGGAACTTAGGAACTCCCACATGGTTCCTCACTTTGAGCTGTGCTGAGTATGGCTGGGAAGACTTACTTGAATTTCTACGAGAGGCAAATGCTAACGTAGAAAACATCGAATTCAAGACACCCGGAGAACTGTGCTCTTTGGATCCAGTCAATGTATGTAGGTACTTCAATCATAGATTTGAAGGTATGATGTCTTTCATCATGAATAAGAAGAATCCACCTCTTGGAGAGGTGTTGGATTTCTTCTGGAGGAAGGAGTACCAAGCAAGAGGTGCTCCTCATATACATATGTTGCTGTGGATCAAGGATGCACCTAAATTTGGAACGGATGCAGACGACTCAGTGATGAGTTTCATAGAACAGTATTCTACGTGTGCTGTTCCAAACGCAAAGGAGAAAAAAAGCCTAAGAGAAAAAGTTCTACGTTTCCAAAGCCATCGATGTGGAAAGTACTGTCGTCGTAAATTCCGGAACAAAGACAAGTTCTACACCAAATGTCGGTTCGGCTTTCCACGATCGGTGATTTCTAAAGGAAGAGTGAACAGTTTGATGTCTTCGCTGCGACATAATGTGATGAAGAAATCACCTAAAAACACATACAATTTGAAGAGGAACGAAGAGTCTAAGTACATCAACGACTACAACCCGGTGATTTTGTCCATGTGGAATGCTAACATGGATATACAGTTTGTGGCTGATAACTGTATGGCTGTGGCTCGGTATGTGACATCTTACATCACCAAAAAAGAGAAGACAGAATTGAAGGATATGTGGGAGGACATTTCCCATGAAAAGAGCCTCAGCAAGAAGTTGTACAGTTTCAGTCTGAAGATGTTGTCGCATCGAGAAATCGGAGCTTACGAATGTTCTGACCGGTTGTCTTCAGCAAGTCTCTATGCCAAGTCCAGGAGTATCGTTTGGGCGAGTGTTGGTCTTGCTGCAACGCGTAATCGAGTTCTGAAACCTGTGCGGGAAATTGAGTATTTGGCGGAAAAGGAGCCAAACAGTACCGACATTTTGAAGAGCAACATGTTGGATACATATTATCCAAATCGAAGCAGTCACCTCGAGAATGTTTGTCTGTATGAGGTTCTGCAAAATTACATATTCAAGAGGAACATCAAAGAAGATACTGAGAAAGGAGTGTATGCTGTAATAGGAAGTGAGGGATGTCTGGTCAAGCAAAGAAAATGCCACTTGATAAACCATCGAAAATTGAGTGGCGAATCTCCTGAAAAAAAGGAGTTTTTCTATTTAGCACTTTTGCAACTTTTTAAGCCTTGGCGTGCAGAAGAGGAACTGCTTGGAGATTTCCTTTGTTACGAAGACTCATTCAATGCTGCCAAGGAGACCATAGAATGTCCTGCTTTTCCCAAATATGTAGAAATGTTGAATGTGGAAATTGAGCAGGAAGCAACGATTGCAGCCGAGATTGCCAGAGACAGTTCTCAGGACAGTCAGAGTTCTGCTTCATTGAGTCAGGATCCACTAGGAGGACCTCTTATCGAAAATGAAGCTGCCACTGCTATGAATGAAGTGGAAAGAGCCCAGTGATGTCACTGACCATGTCATGAATGATGTAATATGTGACATCATCAGCAGTGGATTGCGGGTGCGCGATATATAGTTAGTGCAACTAACTATATATGGAATTTCAATGGTTTTGTGTGAGTAAAATAAGGTTTTTTAAATGCTAATTCCTAACTATATATGGTCTATAACCTATGGTTTTTTCAGTGAATTTTCAAGGTTTTGTAAATGCTAATTCCTAACTATATATGGTCTATAACCTATGGTTTTTTCAGTGAATATATATATATATATATATATATAAATATATATATATATATTTGCATGTTGTTTTGCCTGTTTCATGTGACATATGGGAAAGTTTTGTGTTAGAGAGTGTTGTGTTAATCAAACCTCACACTTTATTTTGAAACTGCCTTTTGAAGGTTCCTTTGCCTCATTTTGTGATTAATCTCTTTACCAACTGTTTCTTCTTGCTTTGCTGAGTGCCTCATCTTGGGAGTGCTGAATGTCTTTTATTTTGGAGTGTAAAGCAAGGCAGGTCCTCTGTGCACATAAGTCTGCCCAGCCCTCCCTTATCCCTAGCAATGCCACCTTGGGGTCCATGGCCATGGGCTGGGGGTATGAAAAATGCCTTCCAAGGTAGTATGGATCCTGTGCCAGTACTGTACTATAATGAGGCATGTCCAAATCATATAGTAGAAATTTCCCACTGCAGAGTCACATTTAGGGTTTGGGGCCCTACCCATATCCCACAGTTGGTTGAGGCTATAATAAGTTCTATGAAAATAAAGGAACTGTACAAAATGTAAATTGAAGGGTATGACCAATACCCAGGCCAGATTCTTCACTTTAGAATATTCCTAGGCAGACTGGATCCGGAAACGTTTGTAGAAGCTCTCTGATGCCAGCAGATGTAGGGGACTCTGTTATGACAGCTGCTAAATGCACATTTAAAGACGCATGTAAAAGGCCTCCTCATGCCAGATGTAGTAGTTAAGTTAATACCCGTTGTAGTGCAGAAGAACAAGTTACTTACTGTTGGTAACGCTCTTTCTGGTATGGATTATCTATCCATAGATTCCTCATTGTCTGAATACTCCCCAGGCGTCAGACTGGATCCCGATACTTTTGAACAGTGAGCTGGAAGGTGGGGCCTTGCAGCTCCACATTCACGCTGTTCCGCTTCATAAATGATGTGCGGGGCTTATAGGCGCCACTTCTGTACACTTTAGTTGGCTGCATTTGAGACTGCCCGCACCCCCAGACTCAGAACCCCAAAAGCAAATCAGTAGACAGGGTGCAGAATCCTAGACTTGCAATCTTATTAAAGGATAGAGTCCAACCACAGGACATGGAGGTGAGGAATCTGCGGACAGACAGAGTATCTACCGTAAAGAGTGTTACCAAAGGGAAGCACCTTGTTCTTCTGATAAAGGCTTCTAGCCGCAGATTCCTCACCTTATAAACAGATACCAAAGCAATACCTATTTGGAAGTGGGTCTAAATATGAACTCCAACCAGAAAGTTTGCAGTAGTGAGCGGGCAAAATGTCCCTGTCAGCTAACCTGACTGTCCAGGCAATAATGGTTTGTGAACGTATGGAGGGATACCCATGTCATCGCCTGGCAAATGTCTAGGACTGGGACTCCATGTCTAGCAGCTTCAGCCCTGGTAGATAAAGCATGCAGACTTTCAAGAGGCTGCTTCTTTGCCAATGAGTAGCAGATCCTAATGCAGAGCAGGATCCAGTGGGAAATGGTTCTCTTCTGCACTGCCTTGCCTTTTTTCACTGCAGGGAACCTCACAAAGACCTGATCATCCACCCAATGGTCTTTGGTACAAACTTTATAGAAGCTCAGCACTCTCATGGGGTCCAAGTTATGAAGTCTCTCCTCCTTCTAAGAGAGGTGAGGAGGAGCTTAGAACGCCGGCAGGGTGAGGGTTTGACTGATGTGGAACTGCGTCACAACTATCGTCAGGAAGGATGCGTGTGTCGGCAGAACCAGTTTGTCTGGGAAGAAGGAAGTGTGTGGCTGATTGACACAAATAGCTCACTCACATGCCATGCCGAGGTGATGGCGATGAGGGACAAAGTCTTAATGGTAAGGAATTGTAAAGGACAGCTATGAAAACGCTTGAACAGAGTGCAGATAAGTCAGGACCAGATTAAGGTCCCACTGGGGCATGACAAAAGGAGAAGGAGGAACCATCTACTGTAGGCCTTTCAAAAATTGCATTATAGGTGGTGACTTAACCAATGAGGGCTGATCTGTCAAACTTAGGAAAGCCGAAAGGGAATGCCACCTTTAACTAGGCCCAAGGTAAATCCTTGCAGGGCAAAGGAACAAACAACAGAAAGCCAGATACCTTGGCCTGGAGGAGGTCAATCTGGTTTGCACTGTATCAAGCAGCAAATCGCTCCCAACAACCGGTCGTAGACAGTTTTCTATGAGGGACACCGCCTGCCAAGATGATTCAACCACCTCTGGAGGAAGGCCAAAGGTGTTCAGTTGCCACAGCTCAATCTTCACGCATGATGGCGATTACGATGGTTCAGATGCAAAACTCAGCTGTTGCTGCAACAGCTGGTCCTCCTGGAGGATAAGCCTAATTGGAAGACTAAGATGACTTGGGCCCAGTTGCTCCTGATCTTCTTGAGAAGCCTGGACAGGAGTGGTATCGGCGGAAAGGAGTTAAAGTTAAAAAAGAAGGGAGATACCCCTATGTTTAACAAAGGGATGGGGGTACATATATAAAAACTAAAAAACACACACGAGTTCCTATATCTTAATGTTTAAGAGGACAAAATACCTCGCTAGCGGGAAGTGTATTATGGAACAGATTATGCTTCAAGTCCTTTGACTACATAGACTGTGCCTTTTATTCAGAAAACTATATTCTATTCACTATGCCACAGTAGCGACCATCAATCCCTCAAAATATACTTCTATTTGGACCACAAACTATGTTAAAAAGGTTTATTTAAAAAATTAGCAATAAAAACAAAAATACATTACATAATCAATCCAATATCATTAATGGTTTGCCTCCCAATACTGGTTACAATCTTGTATCACACATAAAGTAAAAAAAAAGTCAACGCAGCGTTTCGGTGTTAATTCAATACTTTCACCTTCTTCAGGACAGAAACTGTTCATAAAATCTTTATATTAGGTGGATTATGTTTAATCAATTACAAAATCAGCAGAGTTTAAGCATCTTGCCACAGTTAATGTTTCCTTGATAAGGCCTCTTTTATTGGATAGGTTCTTTTCTTATCTCCGTCAGAGGCACCGTGTTGTTTTGGTGTGGGGTTTTGATAAAAACTTTCTTTTGTATAAAGGTTCTATTTTATATAGGAATACTATCAGTATATTCCATATTCGCCCAGCACGCTTATAAATTTGCATGTAATATACTGAAGCTTTTTAGCAGCAAGCCGAACCAGACGATACAATCAAAGTGGTTCGAAGATAAAATCTGTATGATAGACAGCAGCCTTCCTGCTCTGACAGTTCTCCAGAAAGGAGTACAGGAGTCCTGAGCCCCAGTCAAGATGAAGTGTGTCTATGAGCGAGAGCCGCCTATGAAACCCCAGTAAGCAGAAGTGCTGCCATTGCGTGTTCTCTATGGTAGAAAATAGATCTGACCAAGATTCTTCCCAATCTCTGAAGAGACCTTGCACCACCTCAAAACAAGGCATCAATGGCTGTGTTTGTCTGCTCTGGCACTAAGAGAGCCCATCAGATATTGAACCACCAGGAAAATGCCCTGGAGTTCCAACCATGTCCAGAGACACAAGGTCTCCTGACACAGAATCCACAACCCTACCCCACCCTGCTAGCTGCAATACCATGGTGGTGTTTTTCTGAGAATACCTGAACCAGCCTTCCCTTGAGTGAAAGAAAGAAAGTCTTTCAATTCCAGGTGAACCGCTCACAGTTCAGTCCAACATGATCATATGGAGCTGATTCCACTAATATCACCCCTCCCTGATGGTACCTCCGGGTGGAGAAGGGAGAGGGGTTCATGAGCCATCACTGCAGATCTTTGGCAGTTCTCTCTGATATCTGGACCAGGTTGGAGAGATTCCACTGATGCTGTGCCCACTGGGACTTCAGATCCCACTACAGAGCCCGCGTATGCCAAGGGGCATGTTTTATTTGCAGGATGCAGGAGGCCATGATACCCAGCAGTCTCAGAATCAGTCTCACCAATTCCAGGATAGAGGCTGAAATATTGGACTTATAGACCAAATATCCTGGCCTCGCTACTCCAGAGAATAAGCCTGGAGGTGGCAGACAACTGCCTAGGGTGATCCCGCCTTCAAAAGCCAGTCGTCGAGGTAGGGTAAGACTAGAACCCCTGACCTCCACATATGTGCTGCAACCACCACCATCACCTTGGTGAACACCCGATGGGTACTGGTAAGACCAAAGGGGAGCGCAGCAAACTGATAATGTGCTTGGCCTACTGTGAACTGCAGGTAACATCTGTGGGCAGACAGGACACAGATATGGAAGAAGGCATCCTACAAGTCCAGCACTACCGTCCAGTTTGTAGGGTCGAGGCTCAACAGCACCTGAGTCATAGTGAGTAGCTTGAATTGTTTTCTTTTTTAGGTCGAAGTTGAAGGGGCATTGGCCGAGGATAGGACAGAAACCTCCATCCTTCTTCAGCACCAGCAGGTAGTGGGAACAGCAGCCAGGACCAACTTCTGATTCTGGCACCCGATCAATAGCTCCTTTGACCAGAAGGGATAGTACTTCCTGTTGCAAGAGCGAAAGGTGGTCCTCCGTTCCTCCATCAGCCGATCAATGGAGGGAGGCAAAGGTGGCAGAGTCTGCTGGAAAGGTAGGGCATAGCCCTGCTGGGCAATCTGAAGCACCCATTTGTCTGAAGTGATTTCCCACCATTAGGGCAGGTGGTTCCAAATCCTGCCACCAACCAAGTGCCCATAATGGTATGAGGGCGAACTAAAAAGGATTTGATGTTGCCGCTGCTGGTGGGAGGCAGAGTGGGTTGACCTCTGGCTGTGGTTCCCACGAGGGTTGTGATAGCCGCGTCATCCACAAAAGGACTTTGATGCCTGCTGCCTGTGGTGGGTAGGGGGAAAAGGATGCAGCTGATTGCCCCTAGGGTAACCAGGAAAGGGGAGGAATGCAGCAGTCACTGGACTATGTTGGGCATCAAAGACCTAGTGGTGGCCCTATTGTTTTTTTAAGCGCTCAAGAGCCGCTTGTTCAAATCTGCACCGATGGTGAGGAGAAGAAGGAACTGAGGTCAGCACGCTGGGGTGGTGCCTATACATGTTAATTGCCCTCTGCTTCTAGCTCTTGATAGGGCTGGTGACTGCTGGAAAATGCAGAGAGATCTTACAGTGTTGGTGTCAGTCTTGATCGACTGCAGTCCATCGTCTACATGCTTACCTAAAAGCGCCTATCCATCATGGGGCATGTCCAAAGTCTTACTTTGGACCTCAGGTCTGAAAAACATTGATTTTGTCTCCCGACATGTGGTTAATAAAAAAAGTACTGATGTCCGACCACATCTGCCTATTATTACAACCGAGGATCCTCAAGGATTTGATTGCTCTCACATTGAGTGCCACCATGGCAGAGAATCTCTACCCTATTTTGTCTAAAGAAACGCCTTCCTTCACTTTTTGGTGGAGTGTAGCATGGCCATGAAAGATTCCTTGATTTACGCTGGGCAGCCTGCATCACCACAGAGTCAGCTCTGGGAGGACCAATCAGACAGGCAAGTGAATCATTAGGAACTGTATATTCCTTATCCCAATGGGATATAGCAGCTGAATCTGTAGCAGGAGTTTTCATTACTTTAAAACCATCATTCCAGATGAAGTCAACTATCCAGATAGCTTTGACAGACTTTTGCGAAGGCCCTTAAAATCATACAGACCAGAAGAAGATTGTCTGACTGTGATCTGTAAAGTCAAACCTCTTGGATGCGCTTTCCAAAAGTGCGTAAAAGCCACCAATATCACGTGGTGTTGAATCAGCTGCATGCGAACATCTAGTGGGGGACTAGTGCTATGTAATTGTCCAATTCTGAACCCATTTCCTGATCATCATGTACCACACCCTCTTCCCTTTCATCATCAGAATGGGTATCTTTGCCGGCTGGTGGGAGTGTTGTCTTTGATTGAGGAGTTTGTGATGGTTGTGATCTTGATCTTGGAAAATAAGGAATAGAGTGAGAAGTAGAAGTAGGAGGAGGCCATGCAACAGGTAACTGTTGCATGTTAATGTTAATAGGTATTTGTAAGCGCTCGTACGCCCGGGGGCTTCATGGCGCTGTAGGAAGGAGCTAGCGCAGGTTCACAGGGGAGGGGGAGCAGCTCAACAGTGCGCCTGAGTGAAAAGCCAGGTTTTCAAGGAATGTCTAAAACTGAGGATGTTGTCATTCAGTTTCAGATGGAGGGGAAGGGAGTTCCAAAAACCAGCTGCAAGAAGGTCAAAGCAGCTGCCTCCAAGACGCTTCCTCTTGTAAGATGGAACAGTCAGAAGAGATTTATGAATAGAACGGAGATTACGTGAGGGAGTATATCTCTTAAACATGTCTCTGATGAAAAGGGGGCCAGAGTCATGCAGAGATTTGAATACAATGCACCCTGTTTTAAACGCCACACGCTGCTCCACAGGCAGCCAGTGTAGCTGTTTCAGGCCGGATCTTACAGACCGCCTCTTCGAGAGGTTCAGGAGGAGTCTGGCGGCCTGATTCTGAACCAGCTGAAGGCGTTTGAGCTCTCCAGCTTGAATGCCAAGGTAAAGACTGTTGGAGAAGTCAAGTCTGGACAGAACCAGGGAGATGACTATCTGAGTGAGAGCGGCCGGGGAAAAGAAGCTGGCAATTTTCTTGATTTTCTTCAGCTGGAAGAAACTAGCTGAGACAACTGCTCCGACTTGTTTTTTAAGGGAGAGGTCTTCGCTAATGTGTATTCCCAGACTCTTGACCGAACATGACTTAGATGGAGGAGTTCCCATACAGGAAGGCCAGAAGCTGGGGTTCCAGCTGAGGGCGCTCAGTCCCGGCAAGACCAATTCGGTCTTGCCAGGGTTAAGCTTCAGATGACTGCAGTTCATCCATTTTAAAATGTGGGACATAGTGTTTTGAAATTCAACCACAGCATCCTTGGTGTTTAAAGGGAAAATCAACTGCAAATCGTCTGCATAGTTGAATATTGTTACTTTTGCCCTCCTAAGGGAGTGCAAAAGGGGGCGTAGATATAAATTAAAAAGCAGGGGTGATAACGAAGAGCCCTGCGGGACTCCACAAGTAGAAGATATGGTGGGGGCAGTGAAAGGTCCTAGTCTGACAGCCTGAGTGCGCCCAGTAATAAATGAGCGGATCCAGCTCAATGCCATGCCCATGAGACCTGCCTGCTCGACACGGTCGACCAAGATGTTATAGTCGACCGTGTCGAAAGCGGCTGAGAGGTCCAGCAGCACCAGAGCCTGATGTATTCCCTCATCCGCATTCCGTCTCAGAGTATTCTGCACCGAGAGGATGACCGCCTCGGTGGAATGACATGGGCGGAAACCAGCCTGATTCGGTGCAAAATACTCTGATTCTTCCAAAAACTTGGAGATGCTGTTACAGACATGAGCCTCCAAAAGTTTGGCACAGTAAGGCAGCAGGGATATGGGCCTATAATTTTGCAGGTCCTGCGGATTAGCGCCTACTTTTTTTAACAATGGAATAAGAAGGGCTTTTTTAAAATTTTCAGGGACTTTACCCTGAGAGAGCGTGCCATTCAGTAAAGAGAGTATACCCTCCGGAATACTGGCTCCCACTTCTTTCAGGATAAAAGGGGGGCAGATGTCATCAGGAGAACCTGATGTAACTTTGGCGAGGAGTTTGAGCAGCGTAGTGCTGTCAACAGGGGGAAGCGAACTCAAGGTCGCAGTGTTGTGAAAATTGTCAGTCAATAAAAGCGGGGACTGAGTAATAGGGATGCTTTGTTTGATAGCACTGATTTTATCCGAAAAAAAAGAATTTAGCGAGTTACACAGCTCCTGAGTAGGAGCTACCGGGAGAGACGTTCTATCACTAGCACTCAAGTTCTCAACGATGTTAAACAACTCTTTGGATTTGTTGTGAGCATTAAGGATCTTTTTGGAGAAGTAGTCAGTTTTATGTTCCTGAAGCAGTTTTTGGTAATCCTTTCGTGTCTTGCAATAGTTAACTCTGTCTATTTCTAAATAGTCTGTTCGCCACTTGCGCTCCATCTGACGAACTCCAAGTTTAAGACTTTTCAAAAGAGGTGTAAACCACCTATGAGCGTCATTGGGGCGAGAGCGGGGAAAGTTGGTGCAAGGAGCATAGACATCGGCTGCCTGAAGTAGCCACCTCGAAAATGCTGCTTCCATTTCTTCAGTGTCCTGATCTAAAAGAGGACAAGAAGATCTTAAAGTGCCAATAAAAGCCGAGGTATCAACATTCTTCCAGATTCTAGTTTTGCCTCCTGTCTGAATAGGAGGTTTCCTGTTATTTTCAAAGGTAAAGGTGAATTTGATCATGAAGTGATCCGACCAGATGCAAGGCAAGATGGAGTTAATGGCCAGAGGGATGTTCTGAGACCAAATTTGGTCGAGGCTATGACCTTTTATATGAGTAGGGAGGTGGATCTGCTGAGTGAGGTTCATATCTAGAAGGACATCTTTCAGTGCAGCTGCCTGGGTACCTAACTCCGCCGAGTCCAACCAAAGATTAAGATCACCTAGCAGCACTATTTTTTTATGTGAAATTATTAAGGGGGCAAGCTGTTCTGCTAAAGCAGCCGCAAAACTGGGCATATTTTGAGGGGGGCGGTAAATGAGGATCATAAGTAGAGTGCCGCAATTGTTATCCAGTTTGATAATCAGGTTATCTGAACATATAAGGTTCAAAGATGGTAGAAGGGAGACATTATGAGACTTGCGTATGATCACGGCGACCCCCCGCCCCTTTTGTCAGCGGGTCTATCCACATGCAGAATGTATTAATCTGAAGGGACCGCTGCCAAAATATCGGGTAGGGAGTCAGCATTCAGCCAAGTCTCAGTAAGGAATAAAATATCAGGCTGCTCAGTTTGAAGAAAAAGAAAAATGTCCAAATGGTGCTTAACCATGGACCTGGTGTTGAGGTATGAGCATTTGAGGATAGTTTTAGGGTTAGGAGGGGGTGGAAAACAATCGGGGAGGCTAGGCAGTGGAGTTTTAGCGATGGTAAACTCTGGTCTCAGGATACCATAGGTGGCAGCACGTTTTAAAACATAAGCAGGGAGGACGGGTCCCATGCTAGTAGAGGGTATAAGTGACAATAACTCAGTTGAGGAGTATTTCTGTATTTGACCAGGGGTTGTGGCCCCGAGCCCCGGACTGCCGCGGACGGGCGCAGACGGGCTTGACTTTGGCTCGACTTCGGCGCGCTTCCGGCGCGCCCGCTGCGCCAGCCCGCTGCGCCGTTTGGTTGGATGACACATGATATAGGGAGGAGGAGGGTGGGAGGCCGGCCCGACTTGAGCGCTGACCTCGCCTTCCTCACCCAAGATGGCGCCCACCGCCGAGTGAAATATCAAACAAAGCGGGTTGAGGCTCAAAATATAAGAGGTAAGGGTGTATAGAGTGTCAGTGTGCCTGCCAATTCAATTCCCCTTTCTAAAACAGCCCCCAGAATATAAATGCGGTAAAATTCTTAAAACGCTTAAAAGCGCTCCAAATTATTTTTTAAAAGGCTATAAGCAGTGCGCAAAGGTTCGTGCTTTCTCCTATCTCCTCAGCAGCTCGCAGCCCCAGTACCCTCGCTAGGGAGAGCTACTGTAGGGCAGGGAGCGCTGGGCAGGGCGCACCTAAATACTGTGGGAGGGCGGGAGGCCGGCCCGACTTGAGCGCTGACCTCGCCTTCCTCACCCAAGATGGCGCCCACCGCCGAGTGAAATATCAAACAAAGCGGGTTGAGGCTCAAAATATAAGAGGTAAGGGTGTATAGAGTGTCAGTGTGCCTGCCAATTCAATTCCCCTTTCTAAAACAGCCCCCAGAATATAAATGCGGTAAAATTCTTAAAACGCTTAAAAGCGCTCCAAATTATTTTTTAAAAGGCTATAAGCAGTGCGCAACGGTTCGTGCTTTCTCCTATCTCCTCAGCAGCTCGCAGCCCCAGTACCCTCGCTAGGTTGGTTGGTTTGGTGATTTGGTCTTTGAAGGTCGTGGAAACATTTTGTAATAATGAGCCAACATAAACCTTAGGTCTTTAATCAAAGGCATTTGGACTTGCCTGATCTCCTTGTGGTACTGTACTTCTTGCCCAACAAGCTCATATTCTGCAAGGTATTTACTGGGTCAAACTTTGCATGTTTCTCAGGCTTTGGCCTGAGAAGGAAAATATTTGCCTTTCATAAATTTCTCGTCCTGATTCTTGGCATGAAGATCCACAGGCCAAAGGAGCCATTGTCTTCTGAATGTAGTCTCATTTCCTACAAGGCCTGAAGAGGCCTTTTTTAAATGTTTCTAACTTGCTGTTCAGTACGATTGTAGTCAATTGATGTTAGACATTGTCTTCCAACAGAATACCGATTTTTCTGAAGTAAACTGATCAGAGCTCAGGTCAACTCCCTTCACCCAACATGCTGTAGAAAATCTGAGGTATGGTAGCCCCCCTCCCCCCCTCCCCAACACACTCATGGATGTGAAATTGCCTTCTGGGTGTATAAATGATATTACTGTGCATGTAGCTTTTCATTGAGGTGCAGTGCAACTGGGGATTGGGTGTTAATCTACAAAATTACATCATGCCATTGAAGTGGAGTTATCTCTAGTTCTTAAGTTGTGGACTTTCATTTGTGATGCGACTAGCACCGTGTCGATACCTCCTACAGTAGGGAATTCATCTTAGGGTCATTGGCTCCACAAGAGTAGGATGTGAATTCTGTTGTTTCTGTTTTGAGGATTGGACACCTTGCACACCTTGGCACTGTGACTGGGCTTCCTGCAAGCAGTTAATTCATTATGTAATGTAGATCCTCAGTAGTCCTTTTCAGACCCTTCAAAGAATTAAATGATGGAAGTTCTCAGTACGAGTCTGCAGAGATCTGAAGACCGAAGTGTTGGATTATCTCTGCACATAACTTTTCCTAATTCCTTGTGGTCGGCCACCATGCAGTTGTTGATCAATTGTTTCAGTTGTGTGTGAAAAACATTAATTTGCTATTGGCCTGTGCTAATTTGCTGATCAAAATTGTTCATAATCTGGGTTCGCCTGGAGAGTGAAGAAGACAATGGAAGCTGCTGCTGATACTTCCAATAAATAACAAGGGCAGTTTTGGGCAGCATCAAGAAGAGCTATGTACCTTATCTCTGATGAGTTTATGAAGAAGGAATCATTTAGTTAGGTTTCGTGGCTTAGTGAAATAATACACCCAATGTAGGAATCTGTTTATCGGTCATCGGTCCATATCCCAAAAGGTCCCTACAGTCTTTAAGCCTTTCGAGGTTGATAAAATGAGTACCGCGGAGTTCGACAACATTAAAAAGATGTTACCTATCAGTAGCACCTACAGATATTTTGTGAATGAATTTCGACAATTTAATTATGAAGCAATCATGCAAACAATACTACTGGTAAGCTTTCCAATGCCCCTTGAAAAGTCAACTGAAATATCAGAAATAAAATTGATCTCACTTACCCTGTTATTCATCTCTTCCATCTCTTTAGCCTCCTGTATTCTTTTCTCTTCAAAAAGCTGCTCTTTTTTCTTGTGAAGCCAAGCTCTGAATGCCGTTTCATTCTCTTTTCTTTTTTGCTCTTCTTCTTCTCTTTTGCGTGCTTCCATCTTTTGGAAAATCATTAAGATTCACTTTACTAACAGTACTCACTTATGGCTATACTGCGCACTACAGCAAACGTTACTTTCAATAATATTAGTTCACAAACTAGAATACTTATTTCGAAGGCCCTGATTACAAATTAGGTAGAATTCTATGCGGAGATTACCAGCGGCTGGTTTCACTGTTACTGGCCAATATCTCTGCATGGAATTCTGCCTATTATGAGTTAGACCCCTTGGCATCGGGAAAACTATGCAGACAGAGAATTAGCGTATGAAATTCCACATGGTAGTCTCTAGTCAGAGGGGCCTAATGCTCCCATTTGTCAACTGCTGTATGTAAATTGCAAATCGAAACAATGGCTTTCTTGTGCGGGAGGGTAAATGAAAGGGGTGGGGCAGGAAGGGAAGAGGAGACAAAGGAAAATAGATGTGACAGGTGGAGAGCATTGCATACTCCCACTTTGCCAAAGGAAAACGTACCTTGAATGGGGCGTAACCAAGCGCACAACATGGCAGATGCACTCTAGAGGAGCTCCGCTGAGCCCCCCTGTCCAATATGTTGATCTGGCATACCCACACGATTGAGTTGGCCTGCGGGCACTGCTGAAAACTTTCAGCTGACCGCAGTTGCCTGCCTGGTCCGCCGCACTGGAGGAAGCTCTGCGTGGCTGAGCCGTCTGTGTGGCGGGTGAGACAGAGATGCTCTGACCATAGAGCATTGACCTACCTGCAGCCTCTGAGTTGCGGCGATTTCCAGTGAGAGCAGAAGACTGCCATGCCTTTCGGCTACTCCACTCTGAGCCCCGGCAAAGAGTGAGACGTGGAGGCACTGACACTGTGGGCAGGCTTGATGGCTTAAGCAGCCAGTGGTGTAGAGGAGATGAGGTTCTGATGAGGGTCCAGCAGGCAATCTCAAGAGGGAGGCCGGTGGCTTTGCTTCGTATACCCAACACTGGGACTGGAGCCCTTAAACTTCTGGTTGCTGCTTTGGCTGTGTAGGCCCTGTTGAGCTCTGTGTCGAGGGAGGGCTCGGACATCCAGATAAGCAGCTCTTGGGGCCCATGGTCCGATCGCACTGCTGATGACCCAATATTCTTCAGGGGAGCGCTGTTGCAAGCCCCAAACCATCTTCCATGTGGGGGTAGCACAAGAGCCCTCTGAGGTCTTGTATCAGCCAACAGCTCCTCCTGCTAAGACACGTGGCCGGACCACCAGGAAACCACAAGCTATACACCACAACCATTGCCCCGGAGGTGCTGCTTTGCTATCTGCAGGTCCGAAGGGACGGTTGCGTGACATACTGTGTCAGAGAACTTGGGCCCAATACATCACCTAACACATCCACACATTGGGGTCCTTTTCTTTCAGATGCCCCCAGAGTATGCTGTGACCTAGGAGCATATGTTCAGGAGACTCTTTGTGCCAAGATGAGACACTGTGAACTGTAAAACTGACCTCACACATATACCTCCCATTGATACAGCTCCACAGACTCTAAGGGCCCCCGGGGCACTTATTCATAAGCATGGGGAAATTACAGGCAGTGGCGGCCCAGCAGCAGAATAAAATTGCTAATATTCCAGGACATCGATTGGCCCCCAGCAGGCTGATGGGCAATGTGAGCAGACAGCCATCCTCCCAGGATCAAATATCCTCGGGACAAATACTCCAAGCCATCTGCAACACCAAAAAATGTTGGGGTTTCAGATCGGAAGTGTAGGTGCTGAGGTGAGGCGCCTGCACCAAGACCGTAGGAAAATAGCAGACACAGTTACAGAGACGGAAACTAGAATTTTAAGTGCGGAATACACTATGCACACACTGACTGCAAAGGCTGTCCATCGGAAGTGGATGGTGGGCCATCTGGAATGGAGGGCTGAGGATTCTGAAGGAAGGTCAAGACGGGGCAATCTCCGAATCATGGGGATGCCCTAAAAGTATGAAGGAGCACATCCCTAACATTTCCTGGCTGCCTTGCTCAGGTTCTGGGTTGTGGGTTCACTGCTGACCTGATTTAAAAATGAGCCCCATGGTCTCTGAGGTCCGGGGTGGCACCAAGGTCCCTAATTACCTAATTCCTCGATTACGGTGACAGAGAGGCCATCTTCTGCCAGTCTCGGACTCAGCTAGAACGCACTCTGGAGGGGGCCCATGTCAGCATATACCTGGGCTATACATTGCAGGTGCAACAAGTGTGGAGATCTTTTGCAGCAAATAAGCAGAAGCTAAAAGCGATGTAGCTTAGATACATTCTCCTTTTCCCTGTGAAATTGTCTTGCATGCAAAGAAATCACATTCCTTTGAGACACCCCAAGAAGTTTGGGACTTGCTGGAGGTATGGCAACCAGGCGTTGGCAGTCTAGCGCAGGCATAGTCTCCTGCCCAGCAGGGCAGCACCTGGACCCCCCCGAAATTGGAAACGTCAGGGCTCATGGAGACGGGGACCCAGAGTCAACACAGTGGAGAACCCCAAGGTGGACAGTGCACCAAACCAGAATGGAAGGGACAACAAGGATGGCAGTGACGTATCATCAAGGCCACACTCTTCCAAGCCAGAGCACACTCAAAAAAACACTGGACTCGGACCTTTACCATTTTTATGGTTCCATTATGCCATAATCCTCATGGGTGATTTGAACTCATCATGGATGTTGATAAGGATGTGGGTGACACAGCATGAGACTCTGTCTGAGGCAACTTATAACCATTCTGCCTGGTCCCTGGATTGCAGGGAACAGCGAGCTCTAGTTTCCATAGATTTCAAGAAGTAGTTTGACTCTTTTTGCTGTGCCTTTTGGAGAGGATGAATTTTGGTCCAGTTTTCGGCTGATTCGTTTAACTACTGTACACAGAACCCTGGGAACACAAAAGGATTAATGGCACATTTTGCCGAAACCTTTCATATAAAGAGGGGCACCAGATCGGGGTGCTCCTAGTCACCTCTTCCATTTGCTTTAACAACAGAACACCTAGAGCAGTAGCTCTGCCGTGATGCACAATTGCACCGGTTCTTACAGCTATCTTTGAAAGAGGACAGGTTTCCATTATATGCTGACGATCTCCTGATTCATATTAGTGATCCCCCACAGTCTCTATCTCACTTAATGCTCATTTTGCTAATCTGTGGGGAAACTTTGAGCTTATCCATGGGCTGGGCAAAGTCTACTTATTTCCCAGTGACTGGTGATCATGCCGAGCTTAAGAAATCGATAGGCTTGCAGTGGCTTCAGACCATTTTAAGTATCTGGGCAAGCAATCGACTCTTGATAAGCAGCAGGCATGGGATTTAAATGTAATACCTTTGCTTGTATGTATTATATAAAACATGGGATACTGAAGCAGGGGCTTTATTTAAAATGATTTCTCTTCCCCGGCTACTTTACACCCTTCAGAACTTCGCATATGAAATACCACCCTCCTTTTTCCAAACATTACAAACAGCAATGTTACAGTTTCTTTGGGATTGTAAGCAACCTTGAACAGCATATAGGAAGTGTGTGTTATCACTATATGAAGGGAATTTGGTACTAGCAGGTGTCCAATTATATTATTAGGCGAGCCAAACCATCCCAGTGAATGACTGAATATTTTCAGACCGAGATGACTCTATAGCGGCGGCAGAGTTATAGTGCATACAGCCGCATGGACTTCTACACTTACTATATGGTGCACGCACCCGGACTACGGGGACAACCCTGGCCTACTGGCAATGTGCACAACGATGGCTCAAGTGGGACGGTTTTAGACAGCTGAAATGCCACTATGGGAAGGCACATGGTGAGATGGCAAAGATGGCTAGTTTTAGAGCATGGGACCTTATCGGCATCTCCCTGCTTGGATATGTCTGTGAAGGGAGCCAAATCCAACCTTTCTCCTATTTGGTGTGGATGTATAATATGCATCACATGCAATTCTATTGATATTTACAATTACATCACAGGTTGGAGGGACTCAGAGGTGTCCTCACAAAACACCCCGGCCATAATCCACTAAGCTCAATCATACTGTCAGCTATAAAGAGCAAGGGCATCTCCATATATTGGTAGCTAATACCCTACATTTGGTGGCGTTGAGAGACAGGTGGGTGCAAGATGTTGGTTCTATATATGATGCGGATTGGTTTAAGGCAAGAATGGCTCCATGGATACAGGCGATTTCTATGAGACTGCATCACATTCAGCTGAAATATCTATATAGAGCACACTTCAGCCCATCTAGTCCTAGCTCATGAAGTAGGGACTTGATCCTAATTGTCTTAGATGTAGAACTGAGTTGGGTAACCTTTATCATACAGTGTGGATATGTACGACTATTCAGGGATACTTGTCCTGTATCCACTTAATTCTCAAGGAGGTGGTGGCAGAGCGGTTTTAGCTGCTCCCAGAATGGCCCTTCTGGGACTAATGGAAGAATGGGGTGGCCCACAGGCTACCCGAACCCTAGCAGCAACTGGAGTTCTAGTCGTTAGGACATGATATAGCCAGTCACTGGCACTCTGCTAGAGCTCCCCCTATACAGGAATGGGCACATAGAATGCACTGGTGTGCCAGAGTGGAGGAATACATTTACAGATCCAGGAGCTGTCCCCAAAAACATATGAAAATATGGGGTATGTGGCTAAATTACCCCTCGTCAGCAAGGACCTAGGCGAAGTCACATGTATGTATTTAAATTGCTGATTGCTTTGATTGGGTGTGATGCTAAGCTGTAAATGATGCCATGTTTAATTTTGTTATGTCTTCTCACCATGTTTTCCTTTAAATCAACAAACAAAATGATAAGAAAAGAAAAGGTTTCTCAGTGACAACTTTTGGCTGCTGCGGCAGCAAAAGCCTAATGCGGTTTTACCAGGTGGAATTACTGGCAAGTAAAACCTGGTCCGGTGTTCTAGAACCTGGAAAAACTAGGTGAGGTAAAGATGGCTGTTAAAAGCTGTAAATGTGAATCTATAATGTTAAATAATGTACCTGCTAATTAACAGCACTTGAGTAGCTTTTTACAAAGTTCTTGACCACATATGCCCCACAAACCTCCACTTTAATTCTATGTTTACCTGTTAAGTTTAAAAAGCCTGCTCCAGATCTAAAGCAGGTACAACAGGTAAGTGCCGGGTATATTTAGAAAACAACTGACAAAGATGGTGGTAGGTCGCTATATCAAGGTTTAAATATCAATCAACAAAATACTGTATCCACAATCAACTACCACTATATCATCAAAGTAAGCAGATGTGGAATTATGAATAGCAAGTCTATACTTACCTTCATATAGTGGTAGTTAGTTTAAACTGTGGATGGACTATTCTAGTAGGTTGACTGTAATGTAGTGCCATACAACCACTAAGACCAACAAGAATTACTAAGGGAAGTAACTTTATAAAACTCTTGTATCTTAATCCTCCTCATTCTAAACTACTGGAAACTGTATACAAAGTAGACTACAATTCAGGTGACTGTGTCAGTGTATGCCAAAACCTATTTTCTAATGAACAAGTTGAAGTGACTAGTTTGACCTAACTGTGCATTTGAGAACGGATCTGGCATCCAGAAATTAAGGTTTGCAGTAAAACTTCAACCAGTTGAGGTGGCTAGCTAAAAGATTTGATTTTATAAAAAGAGTTACAATTTATCAGAGTGAAAAACATCTGGTCAGATATAAATGGTTACTGAGTTAAACCAATTGGATGGAATCTACATTTGATGTGAATGTGTTTTTGCTTAAAACGGAAGTAAGCCCCACACTTTGAATGCAATTTTATTCTCTTTTCTTTTTTGTTATTATGGTTCTCTCCCCTTTATCAGCTTTATTAGTGTTTCCTTTATCACTGTAAGCACTCATATGCTCCTATTACTCCTTTAGCTACACATGCCTCTTCCTTAGCCCTTTCCATTTAGTGCCTGTCCGCGCTCTAATCAGTGCTTTAAATGAGAACGAGCACTGACAGTGCTAACAGGTCTGGCTTACAAACGAAAGTCAGTGTTTAGTTATGGTGAGTTCAGATGTTCAGGTCAACATTAATGCACTCTGTCACCAATAACGATTATTATAGGTTTACTGAATAAAGAATCAAGATTTTAACCATAGATGTTCAACTCATATAAAGACTCTTTTCCACTGTAATACTTCTACATATCTGTAAAAGAATAAAAAAACTAAAAATAAACCCTTTCTGAGAAAACATCCTGAAATAAACAATCTTTAATATAAACATATATTTTTAATACAATCTTAATACAAAATTGAAGCATTCCTTCCCAATTCCCCAGGATTATCTGGGATAATGCTAGCCTCCCTGTCTTCAATAAAATCTCGATTCTTTATTCAGTAATCCTATATGTAAACCTATAAGAATCGTCTTTTTATGGCAAGACAGGAGTCTTTTATTATGCACGTTCAAAGCTTCGCAAAACACATTTTGCAACATGATCAACTTTCCTAACATAGAACTTCCTGAATGTCTCAGCCGCAGACTAATCTGCAGCCTTCAAGATCTATTCTATTCTACCCCCATCATGCATACCTTACTAGCCATCGAATCTCTTGCACGGTGAGTGGTAAACATGGACATGTCAACACTTGCCTCTTTCATAGTCACTTCCACCCATCTTGCAATAGTCACATTACTTACCGGTCTAAGTGGTTTAACATAAGATAATAAGAGTTGTTCCACTTGATCACCCCTCTTATCCAACATATGTGACTCATACTCTTTCATACAACGAACCACACAAAGGTTTGGAGTATCATAAACCTCGGAAAGAAAATGGATCCTTACATAATCTTTGTTCCTTTACAAACTTAAAAAAACACACAATCTGGCTGATACAAACGTCTAGACACCTCTAAAGCCTTATCATCTGAAACTATTCTAAATGAAATTAGACATAGAAGTGTTGCTAATTTCCATGACAATGCCCTTATCTCCAAACACCTATTGCCTGGTCAATCAGGAAATAACTTCAAAACCAAATCAACATCCCATAACGTCTTCTATTTTGCTAAAGGAGGTCTCTTAAAGCCGATAACCTTCATGACTCTGCATACTAAGGGGCTTCTCCCCACAGATACTCCTTGTACCAAAGAATGCCCCGCTGCCACCGCAGATCTATGACAGTCCACTGTTCTATAAGACATTCCTTTCTCAAATAAATTAGCCAAAAAGTTAGCCACTTCTACATCATCCGCCTCCACTGATTCCAAATCCTTTCCCATGCACCAAATTTACCTCCAAGGGCCCAAATACTTCTACAATCTTCCTTAAAATATCCTTGTTCAGCTTCCAGTCACTGTAATCTACTACATTGCTGGAATACCAATCTGCATCTACATTCATCTCCCCTGGAAAATATTCCACCTTCAAATCTATTTTGTGCTCTAAGCAGAATTCCCATATCTCTTTCACCAATTCTGTTAATCTCTTTGATCTGCTTCCTCCCAACTTGTTTACATACGTAACCGCTGTTACATTGTCCATATGCAGAAGAACTGAATTCCCTTTCAAATCTCTCTGAAAACATTGTAACGCTAACAAACCTTCCTGTATCTCCAAACTGTTTATGTGTTCTACTCTCTCGCTCAGGGATCAGACTCCACCTGTCTTCCTTGTTAAGCAAGATGCACCCCAACCTAAATTGCTTGCATCGCTCTCTAGTAAAAAATCCGACTGAGCGCCAAATATTGCCTTCCTGTTCCAAGCCTCTAAATTCTCCTTCCACCAAACTAATTCTTCCTTCGCCTCTTTGCTCAAAAGAACAACATCTCCGTACCAAAAACCTTCTGCCAACCTCAGTGCCTTCAATCGCTGAAGCGACCTGTAAAGTAGTGGACGTGGAAAAATCACCTGAATTGAAGACAACAAAAGACCGATCACTCGTGCCAACTATCTTTACTTTATAGATTTCCTCTTTGGCATAGAAATCACTTCTTGCTTTATCTTTCTTACCTTCTTCTCTGGCAAACGTAAACAACTCTCTTTTGTGTCCACCACAAATCCAAGAAAAGAAAACAAGTTACTTACCTGTAACTTTGGTTCCCCAGTATTGGTAACTTTCATAGATTCCCATGCTTTGTATCATTCCCCGTCGTCGGAATGGGAGTCTCGGTAATAAAAAATGGTAATCAGACATAATATCGAAAAAATATTATCGACAAGACATAATATCGAAGTTTTTATATCGAAGGTAGATAATATAGAAATATGAAAATATCGAATACAAAAATATCGTAATCAGTAAGTATAACAAAATATCGAAAGCAAGAATATCGTTAGACAAAATATCGACTATAGAAAATATCGTTTTATAGTGGGGGAAAAAAAGTTAAAGTAGTAAAAATATGTAATGTCATTAGAAAATAGTAATAATCAAAACATTTTAAATACTAAAATATAAATAAAATATAATTAATAAAATAATATTTAAAATAACATATCTAGTTTTAGGAGCGGGTTATTGGGTTTATAGGGGATAAGGGTGGGGAGTGTTTTAAAATATAATAAAAAAAAATTCAAAAATAAATAAAATATTAAGTAATTTATTATATTTATTAATAAAAATATTAATAAAAAACCAAATCTAGTTTTAGGAGCGGGTTATTGGGTTAATAGGGGATAAGGGTGGGAAGTGCTTTAAAATATATTTAAAAAAATATAAAAATAAAAATGATTATTAACTTATTTTATTATATTTATTAATAAAAATAGTAATAAAAAAACTTATATAGTTTTAGGAGCGGGTTATTGGGTTAATAGGGGATAAGGGTGGGGAGTGTTTTAAGATATAATTAAAAAATTATTATTACAATGTAATACATTTATTAAAAAAATATTAATAAAAAATAATATTTAGTTTTAGGAGTGGGTTATTGGGTAAATAGGGGATAAATGTGGGGAGTGTTTTTAAATATATGTAAAAAAAATATTAAAACATTTAAAACATTAAATATTAATATTATATTTGTAAATAAAAATATTATGAAATAAACATATCTAGTTTTAGGAGTGGGTTAATGGGTTAATAGGGGATAAGGGCGGGGAGTGTTTTAAAATATATCTATAAAAATTAATAAAATGTTATTACAATTAATAATTTTTTTGTAATATTTTAATAATAAATTATAAATAATCATATGTATTGATGATACAAGAATTTTTAAACATTTAAATATTTTTTTTAAAAATGTATCAATATTACATCAAAATCATTATGAGAGGGTAATTGTGTTTATAGGGGATAAGGGTGGTAGTGTCATATAAAACATTTACTAAAAATATCTTAACTAAATTATAGTAATTATAATATAATTAGTGTCCAGCACCTACTTCAATTTAATGTAGACTGGAGTAGGAATAGTAATTATTAATTAATTAGTGTCCAGCACCTACTTCAATTTTATGTAGACTGGAGTTGGAATAGTAATTATTAATTAATTAGTGTCCAGCACCTACTTCAAATTAATGTAGACTGGAGTTGGAATAGTAATTATTAATTAATTAGTGTCCAGCACCTACTTAAATTTAATGTAAACTGGAGTTAGAATAGTAATTATTAAATATTTAGTGTCCAGCACCTACTTCAATTTAATGTAGACTGGAGTTGGAATAGTAATTATTACTTAATTAGTGTCCAGCACCTACTTCAATTAAATGTAGACTGGAGTTGGAATAGTAATTATTAATTAATTAGTGTCCAGCACCTACTTCAATTTTATGTACACTGGAGTTGGAATAGTAAATATTAATTAATTAGTGTCCAGCACCTACTTCAATTTAATGTACACTGGAGTTGGAATAGTAATTATTAATTAATTAGTGTCCAGCACCTACTTAAATTTAATGTAAACTGGAGTTAGAATAGTAATTATTAAATAATTAGTGTCCAGCACCTACTTAAATTTAATGTAGACTGGAGTTGGAATAGTAATTATTACTTAATTAGTGTCCAGCACCTACTTCAATTAAATGTAGACTGGAGTTGGAATAGTAATTATTAATTAATTAGTGTCCAGCACCTACTTCAATTTTATGTAGACTGGAGTTGGAATAGTAATTATTAATTAATTAGTGTCCAGCACCTACTTCAATTTAATGTAGACTGGAGTTGGAATAGTAATTAATAATTAATTAGTGTCCAGCACCTACTTAAATTTAATGTAAACTGGAGTTAGAATAGTAATTATTAAATAATTAGTGTCCAGCACCTACTTCAATTTAATGTATACTGGAGTTGGAATAGTAATTATTACTTAATTAGTGTCCACCACCTACTTCAATTAAATGTAGACTGGAGTTGGAATAGTAATTATTAATTAATTAGTGTCCAGCACCTACTTCAATTTTATGTAGACTGGAGTTGGAATAGTAATTATTAATTAATTAGTGTCCAGCACCTACTTCAATTAAATGTAGACTGGAGTTGGAATAGTAATTATTAATTAATTAGTGTCCAGCACCTACTTCAATTTTATGTAGACTGGAGTTGGAATAGTAATTATTAATTATTTAGTGTCCAGCACCTACTTCAATTTAATGTAGACTGGATTTGGAATAGTAATTATTAATTAATTAGTGTCCAGCACCTACTTTTATTTAATGTACACTGGAGTGGGAATAGTAAGTAATGTTTTTTTAGTGTTTAGCAACTATTTCTATATTAAGTAGAGTGAAGTTGGAATAATTATGTTTATTAAATTAGTGTCCAGCATCAATTAAAATTTCATATAGATTGGAGTGGGAATAGTAAGTTAAATGTTATTAATATCTTCTACCTAATTGGATTTTGCCAATAATAATATTGTGAGATTATAGTAATAACAAAATAGAAAATGTTCAAGATGTTTGTAAATTTTTTTTTATTATATTTTGTATTTTTAGCAGAGATAACAATTTAAATCATAATTAATTCACTTCTATGAAACATTTATATTTCTGATAATAATTTCCAAACACAATTACAATAAAATTTACAGAAGAAGATAAAATAAAATGATTATATTTAATATGTAATATATATTTTTATAGTATTACATATTATATAGTACATAAAATAAAACATTAATAATAATATTAATAATATTATTAATACTTTTTTAAACACTTACATTTTTTACATTTCTGTTTCTTTGAAAAAGGGATATTTTTTGTAAACATAATTAGCACATTTAAACATTGTGTGACATTTTTTTTTTACATTTCTATACATTGTTGTCATAAATATTTTTTTCATAATATTTATTTTTTTACTTTTTATACATATTTGTAAATAATTTCATACTAGCAAAAAAGTAAACATTTTTAGCAAATATTAGCAATTTTTTTTTTTTTTTGAAAACCTTTATTTGCATTGATAAGATATACAGTCGTGGGCCCACAACCAAATTGGCCGGCTACAATTCAAGAAGCGATCAAAAGTCATAGTAATCAACACAAGACCAATCGGCAGGCAAGCGAACATATTTAAAACATTGTAAAGGAAAGGACACGCAACTTTAACGGCCCAGTCTCAGGAGCAATGAAGGTTCATTTTATAATAAGGGGACAAGGCTCGTGGCAGGTTCGTGTAGGAAACGGGAAACCCGATGTACAGGAGTACACCCTCGCCAGAATGAAAAGATGGGGGGGGGGAGGAAGTGAAAACACAAGGTCATCGCAATACAAAATAAATGCAGAATATACGAAAAGCATACAAGTATTATCGACATCTCATGTCTTCCACCCCATGATACGCTAACAAACGCGAAGGGAGCGGATAAATTGGACTAACTCAACCAACCCGCCATACGAGCCCGGGGAAAAAAGGGGGGGGTAGGGAAGGGGGGGGGGAGAGAAGGGGAGGGGGGAAGAGGGGGGAAAATAGGGGGGACACTGAGGGAAGGAATCCAATAAGGACAAGAACGGGAAGAAGGGAGGAAAAAGGAATAGGAAAAAGAAAATAATAGGAGAAACACTGCGTGCAAGAGAGGCGCCACTCCGGGCCACGCCACCCGCGGTTAATAACACAGAAGAAAGTAAAAGGCTGGTGAGAAGAAGGGTATGGAGTCGCAACGGAAAACATCAGAACTGATAAAAGTGGCATAGCGACAGACTCCAACCCACTCATGCCAGAGAAGCGAGGACAGAGGCGGCACCCCTATAAAGGGATAGAAAAGGGCCATAGAACCAAGAAAATAAACTTCTGAAAGACCCCGCCCACCCGTCCCACCCCGCACCCCTGCAGAAGGCTACGGCCTACCCTCCCAACAGCGTGCCTGTCGCCCTAATCCGAAACCCGAAATATAGTAGAAAAGAGAGAAGAATAAAAAGACAAAAAAGAAAGGAAAGGAAGGAACATAAAACAAAATAATACGAGAGGGAGGAGCCAGAGGATACAAACAAACACACTCGGCTGTGGCCCTTCCCCGACCATCAGATGAATAACTACCCGATCAACATTACATCTTCACATATATCAATAATCCGCGGGGGGGTGAAAGGAGGAATTTCGTGGTGTAAAGTCTCACAATGTCGAGAGTACCTGCGATAGTACAGCGAACAGGCAAACCAGCGATCTATCAATGTTGTGCTACTCACCCCCAGCCCTTCCTAACCACGAAACCAACCCAGTAAAGGACAACATGGTGCAGACCATCCAATACAGAGCAATCATAATAGTGACTGGGATTACGGCAGTAACGCAGAGCAGGGAGATTTGCCAAGTCAATGGGATACGAAAATTCAAAAGAACAAGTCAATTGTAGCAGCAACAACAGGATTGGCAAAAATAAGCAGGTGTCCAGTCTCGCAATTCGACAGTGTAAAGGCACCCCTCCAGGATATAGACATGAGTCCATCGAAGCGAAAGCAATCAGCAGTTCGCCACAGTTCCCAACTACCCGGGAAGGAGCAGGTCTCCACGTCGTGTGCAGGTCATCGAAGTCCGGGTGGTGAAAAATTGGAGGTTCAAAAGCCACCGGGCCATCAAGCGACCGAAGTACAGCGGCATCGACCCTCGCGCAGCCAGAGGGGGCAGGACAATGGAGGCAGCAGGCCGACAGAGGTGCATGAAGGAGCGTCGACCCAAAATGGCGGCGGGCCGGATGGAGTCGGTAGAGGCATCGGTAGCCAGGACAGCGTATAAGGACAACAAGGCATCCAGGACATCTCGGAGCGTGGGTTCACGAGCACACGCCCAGGCCCCAGTGCGATCTGGCCAGCAAAGTTCTGCGGTGCAAGGCAGAGCATCCCCCACGGTGTCGGTAGCCATCTTGTGAGTTTCGCCGCCCCGCACTCCACCGTGGGCCTCCAAACGGTTCCCAAATGTAGGACTTTACAAGACTCCGGGGGTTCCCAGCAACGGCCTCACTGGCACAGAAAGGGTAGACGCTCGATGGGGGGGGGGGGGGCCCGCAGGAATAGCGGCGGGCCCCACAAACGAAAGCCAAGCGAGGGGTCCAGGGCCGCCGGGCAGAACAAAGGCGAAGGGGCCCCCTCCACACAGTCAGCCCCGGCACGTCTCACCCCCCTCCAACCGCACGGTCCGCAATCGGGTCGATCCAGGAACTCCGGGGCATACGCACAACGGCTCCCACCAGTGGCTCTCTCTCTCGGCCGGGGCCGGCAGTCTCAGCACCGCCGGTCGGATCCCGCAGGCGAGGTCCCGGTCTCAAGCACCCGGAGGCCCCAATCTTCTCGCGGACAGAACTGCGGACCCACAGCACGCAGGAGCCTCCGGACCAGACGGTGAGTAGGGGTAAACCATCAGGTTTCAGTAGCTGTAAAGAAGCATCGTCACGGTACAGGATAAAGTACAGGATATTCGAGGTTGGCCGGAGGGCCGACGGAGCCGAGCTAAAAGGCGACCATCGCGCTCGCAGGCTAGGCTCCTCCCCGATATTAGCAATTTTTAAATGATTTCAGGTAATTGTCAAAATAATTTCTATTATATTTCTTACTTTGGACTATTTTATTACTTTTGGGTTCTTTATTTTGTAACCGGGTTAGGTCGTTTTGGGTCATTTGGATGAACAGCGGCTCGCGGTTGGGAGAGACTTCACGTCGCTTCAGGTAAGGTTTATTTTATATGTTTTATGTGTATTTTAATGTACTTTTGAGAGTAGTGTGCTTCTATTTAGTGTTCTTATATGTGAGTGAGTTGTGTTTTAGATTTTTATAACGATTATTTCCATGTGGTAGATACACTTACTTTTGCTTTGTTATAGGATTGTTTACAGAGTAACTTTATCTAAGTTTTAAGTTTATGTACTAGCCAAATAATGTTTTTACTAATGTTAGTACTCATTTATGTGTTGGTTAATATGGGTGGGAATGTCTGTTTTCTATGTTTTTGTTATAGGTGTTCGCTATATCGGAAGTTCCGTTTTTTTTTTTAAAGGAAGTGTTTGTTGGTTTTATTAACCACTGCTTTGCAAACACTTCTTTTAAGTTTTCGGTTTTCCTGGAGCGTTTCTTAAACTTTTTACTATTTTTCGGGTTTTTTATGGTTATTCGATGGCTCTTCACACCGTGGATTTGTTTTTTTTGGAACAGTTGTATTTTTGCATTTTATTTTGGGTTACATTTGCACTACCTGGATTACTTTGGTGGAGAAGGACGTTATTGGATTTAAAACATGATTGGTAAGTCATTTATTTTTGGTCTTTTGTGGGTGGGTAATGTGATTATTAATATTGCATTGTTTAATAGTTGGTATGTTTATTTAATGTGTGCATATATGTGATTAATATCTCTATATATTGCATACATTAAATACTTTTAAACATAAAGTTAGAATAGTTATGCATATTTAGGTGATAGTTTTAGGGATTGCTTTGGTGTTGTTATTTATTCAGAGTAGAGTTTTGGCAATGATGTTTAAGTATTCAATGCCTTTTGTACTAGGGTATAATTTCACTTGCTCTTCTAGGTATTTGTGCATTTGCTTATTTTGTTTTGATGTTTTTGGGATTAGTTCAGTTATGGATTGGTCCATTCTGAATTCCTGGTAGCTTTGTTCTTTCTGTAGGCACTTAATAAAATGTTCTAGAGTTGGTTTTGTTCTGCCAGTTGATTGCATAAAGGCATTGTGCCAACCTTCTACTGCGTTGTTAGTTTTAGATTCTCCATTTAAGGTGCTTCTGTAAACGTTCCACCAGGGTATTAGGAATTTGGGGTTTCTTCTGTGGCCAGATCTATGGAGTCTGCCTACCCAGGTGTCTTCAAAGTAGTCCAGAAATGGACTCAACTTAGCTTCATTTTGTTTGTAGAAGGGGCTGTCTATAAGAATGTTGTAGTGTTCTGCTACGTCTGTTTCGGGAACATAAGCCAGTGCTATGAGTTTTTTAATTTGGTATGCAAAAGATGAGTTAGTAGCATATTCTACACTTAAGGTCGTTTTTTGTAGATGTCTCCATAGACACTGGTTTAAATGATAGTAGCAGCCTTGAATGCAGGTATGGGGGTGGATTTTTAGGATAGTTGAAAGCATTGCTTGCTCAAAATCTAGAATAATTTTTTCTGGAGAATAATCATTAGTTTTTTGTTTAATTATATTTAATAATTCCATATATGTGGAACTATTTTTGTTTGGTAGTAGTGCATATAGTAGTGGTATGTTGCAGTTTTGGTAGAGGCCATGCACTGTGTATAATTGGAAAAATGGTTTGGGACAGATGTTAAAAGTCCCATCCATCATCCAATATTGGCTTTGCTGAAGTTTTACTAGATTCATATTGGTCCCAAAAATAATAAGTCTTTTGTCATTGTTTTCATTGTCATAAATTATAAATGGTTGCTTGTTTAAAGTTATAATTTGGTTGGCATTTAAATTGATATCATGATATGTTCTGGGAGCTGGTGTGGTAGTAGTAGTAGCTTTTTTAGTTCTTGCTATAGTTCTTTTTAGGGAAAGAATATTTGGCATTTGGGTTGTGGCAGTTTTAGGGATTTTAGGAATTGCTTCTTTTAAAATGACGGTTTGTTTTTGGGAACCTGTACTTGCCTCTTTTATATTTTCCAATGCTGTTCTAACTTCAATTTCGGTAACATTTGGTGGATGATTGTGTTCCCTAGTATACAGTACAGTAGCTTCTCTTGTTGTTGCCCTTCCATAACACTTGCTAGAATAATATTTACAACATTTCCAATTAACTTTCATGCCATATTGCTTTTCTTGTGTATAAGTGTAACCCATGTAGCACAGTAATAGCTTTCCTTTCTGGCTGGTTACAAATTCTGCTCCTTCTGTCATTTTGTTGTTTGTATATCTAGAAAATATATATATAATAGTTAATGTCAAGGAAAATGTGTTTATAATTTTAAGTAAGTGATTATTAGTAATGTATATACTTACGTGTTTTAGAAATCAGTGAAATATTTTGATATGCTTTATTCTTTCGTTGTGGATACTGTTTTCTGATGTTGTTAGAGCTGTTAGGAAAAACATAAAAAGACAATATTATTACTCAATTTTGTGTATATTTACAATGTTACAGCTAATTTCTAATACAAAAGTGGATCCTAATAAGTGTAGGATTTTAGTTTACATTGTCAAGATACTTACTTATTTTGTTTTAGGTAGGGTTTTCCTGTATAGTTGTATGTTCTTTTTGTGGAGAGTAGTTGGTAGTGTTATCTGAAAAAAAAAGGTACATATGTGTTACAACATTCACCATGTTTGTAGGTTTTCAACAACTTAGCAGTTAATTATGTTCTTTAATATACTTACTTAGTGAGTTGTATTTTTGGTATTCCTATTTCGGAGATCTGAATATTTCCAGTATATTTATCTGTAGTGTTAGCTGTGTAAAAAAATAGATAATAGCAACTAATTAGAACAAGTGCTAATGTTTGTCTGTTTGTACCACATTGATTTCAGTTTACAAATACTTACTTAGTAATATTTAATGTAGAAATAGGAATAGTGTTCTTTGTTCATTTGTAGTGTAGTTTTCAGTAGTAGAATCTGGAGGAAAAAAGTACATATGTGTGATAAATCTAATTGTTTGTTTGTGTTTAAGAATATTTTACAAGTAAATTAAAAGTGACAATTTACTTACTTACTTATTATTATCTGTATATTTTTGATCTTGTTCACAGTTGTTTTTAGTAGAATTTTCTCTAGTTGTAGTATCTATAAAAACATTTGTATATATAAATTATTAGCATGTTCAGTAGTAGTAATAGGAAAGGAGCACTGGGTATTTAGCAGGTAAGTAATGTAGTAGCAGCTATTTACTTAGTGTTTAATTTATGTACTTACTTGGAAGATTTGATTATATGTTGATAGTCGTGATGTTCTTGTAGGTGAGCTGCAATTCATCCAGAGATGTATCTCCTTCCGTGACTTTTAGCAAGTAGTTTGTGTTTTGGCTTTAATTGTTTATATAGAGGAGTGTCATTAGTAATTAGTTTCCTATTGGTTGTTTTAAAAAATCTGTGTCTTGATTGGTTAGTTAGTATTTTTGAACTTCAGTTGTGAGTATTATGTAATAGAAGGAAAAAGAAAGATAATTATATAATTATAAAAATAGCAGACAATAATTATCTATGTGTAGGTTATATAATAGATAATATAGAAAAGTTAAGAATATTTTATAAGAAAAATAAAAATGTATAATTAAGTAGTGTGTATTTATTTGCAAATAAAATAATAATATGTTAAATAAATGTGCAAATATATGTATATAAACTGTCGATATATCTGTAAAACCGATATTAATGTTGACGATATTTTTGATGTCGATATTTTATTTAATGTGTATGTATTTTTCAGAAATCGATATTTATGTATACCGATATCAAAGTAGTCGATATAAATGAAAATGATGTTTGTGTATATTGATATAAAGTATCCGATATATTTGTATATCTATAGTTAAGTATAGGAAGTCGATAATAGTGTAGTTGATATTTTTGTTCCGATATTAGTGTACTATGATATTCTGTATTTCGATAATTTGTCAGACATTCCTAAAAAATACCATAGTAGTAGGTACAAAAGAGAAAGGAAAGGCCTAGGCCTCATTCCCTTTTGTAACATATCAGCCTCTTTTTGTAAAAGAGACCAAATCCTAGGCATCAGCCAATCAGAAGAGCCTCACCCCTGGAACCTTCCTGAAGGAACCTCAGAGCCTCAGATTTTCGTAGCCGTTGTGTGCTAGACACCCTACTTGCTGAAGGCTGAGCTTTCCCCGGGGAGGTTACCAATACTGGGGAACCAAAGTTACAGGTAAGTAACTTGTTTTCTTGCCCCAGTATTGGAACTTTCATGAATGAATGAATGAATGAATGAATGAAAAGGATCTTATCTTGCGCAGACTTAGCCCCAAGGGCGTCATAGATTCCCATGCTTTGTATCAGAATAGCAAGCAGTAAACCATCATAAACACATTTTGTAAATAAGTACTGTATATCATCACAAATGAAATCACAAAATGTGTTACCACTGGAAGGTGGGATAGAAAGGAAAGCTCACCAATCACTGGAAGAGGTTCCTCAGGACAGCCTGGCGCACTGCTGCATCATCCTGCTGCAATGACTCTAAGCAGTAATGCTTAGTGAAAGTGTGCACGCTGCTCCAGGTAGCAACCCTGCAAATGTCTTTTATAGGTACCCCCGCAAAGAGGGCCGTTGAGGATGCCACTGATCTCGTTGAGTGAGCACGTATCCTGCCCACCAGAGGTTTTCCTGCTATGTTGTGGCAATGCAGAATAGCACTTGAAATCCATCTGGAGATCCCCTGTTTGGACAGAGGGAGACCTTTGCTTGGACCACCAAAGGCGATGAACAATTGCGAAGTCTTTCTAAATTCCTTGGTACGGTCCAAGTAGAATTTAAGACATCGTTGTCAATCCAGAGTGTGCAATGACTTCTCTGCTGGAGTGACTGGGTTTGGAAAAAATGTCTTTAGAATTACTGGTTCGTTCAAGTGAAAGTCTGTAGGAACTTTAGGAATGAATCTTGGGTTCGTCCGCAAGATGACCGTGTTCTTCTTGAACTGTAAAAACGGCCCCTGGATAGTAAGGGCCTGCAACTCTCCCACTCGCCTAGCCGATGTCAGGGCTAAGAGTAGGGCCAATTTGCATGACAAATATTTCAGGTCTGAGCGGTGAATTGGCTCAAATGGTCCCTTCATCAGTTGAGCCAGGACCAAGTTCAAATGCCAAGTTGGAGGAGGAGGTCTCACTGGTGGATAGACCCTGAACAGGCCTTTGAGGAATTGCTTGACAATTCTTGAAGACCACAATGAAGGACCAAAGTCAGCTCTCCTGAATCTGGAAATTGCCGCCAAATGGACCTTGATCGTAGAGTGGGTCAGATTAGACTTTGCTAGCGAGAGTAGATAAGGCAAGATCTGATGAGGTTGTGACGTAAAAGGATCAACCTTTTCCTTCTTACACCACATACAAAACCTTTTCCATTTTAATCTGTATGTCTTGTTTGTTGAAGGTGCTCTTGCCTGGGAAAGGATGTCCTTGATCTCCTTGGAAAGAGGGACATTCATGAATTCTCGCTGGTCAGGAGCCATGCAGTCAGGTGCAATGATCTTGGGTCTGGATGCCAAACCTGTCCTTCGGACATGGTCAGAAGATCCGGAACCTCCTCCAGCCGCAATGAAGGGACTAGCGACAGCAGATGTAGTTCTGTGTACCAAAATTGTCGCGGCCATGCAGGAGCTATCAGGATTATTTTGCATGGTTCCGTTTTCATCTTCCTGATGAGGCGTGGAATCAGGGGAATTGGCGGAAACGCATAGAGAAACCTCCCTGTCCAGGCTAACGACAGGGCATTGCCCAATGATCCTTGATGGTGGAACCTGCTGGCGTATGACCAGCATTTCTTGTTGGTTGGCGTTGCAAAAAGGTCCACCTCCGGTGTGCCCCATGTCTGAAATAGTCGATCCAGAACCTGCTGTTTTAGTTCCCACTCGTGACTGACTGAGGATAACCTGCTCAGTCTGTCGGCGCCTTCGTTCAGCACTCCTGGTAAGTGCTTCGCCTTTAGTGAAATTCTCTGAAGAATTGACCATTCCCATATCTGTTGAGCTTCCCGCGACAAGAGGAGTGATCTCGTTCCTCCCTCTTTGTTCACATAATGCATAGCTGTGGTGTTGTCCGTCCTGATGAGGACTTGCGAACCCTGGAGTCGCGGAAGAAAGGCTTGAAGAGCTAGCCTGATCGCTCTCAGCTCCAACAGATTGATATGCAGTTTTTGCTCGCGAGGAGACCAATGGCCGCTGACTTGCAGATCCTGCATCACTGCTCCCCATCCCTCCAATGACGCATCCGTCGTCAGTATTTGAGGAGATGGTACGCTTGCGAAGGATAGACCTTGGCACAAATTGTCGTGATGTGACCACCAAATCACTGCCTCCTTCATCTCTCGAGTGACAACCACCTTGTCCTCGAACGATCCATGCACTTGTTTCCATTGGAGGTCCAGTTGTTCCTGCAGGGGACGCATCCGCAGCCTGCAGTGTGGAATTAGGGGAATACATGATGACATCACCCCTAACAGCGACTTGTAGCTGCGTACAGAAAGACACCTTTTTCCCCGAAGGTTTCGTGCCAACCGTTGCAGCATCTCTATCCTCTCTTGAGTAGGAAACGCCCTCGAGAGCCTTGAATCTAACATTGCTCCTAGGAACCGTGCTCTTCTTGAGGGCAACAGCGTGGATTTCTCTCTGTTCAAAGTGAGTCCCAGATTCTTGAACAGATTGGTGCAAGCCTGCACAGCGTCCTGCGCTAACTTTCTGGACGGGGCCTTCAGTAACCAATCGTCCAGATAAGGGAAGACCTGGAAGTGGTTCTTTCGCAGAAAAGCTGCCACCGGTGCCAGCACCTTCGTGAAAATCCTTGGGGCAGAGCGAAGACCGAACGGCAGAACTCTGAACTGAAAATGGCTCTTGGCTACTGTGAAGCGTAGGAACCTTCTGTGTGCTGGGTGAATCGGGACATGGAAGTACGCGTCCTCCAGATCGAGCGTGGCCATGAAATCCCCCGGGCTGATCATCTTCAATATGTCCTGTAGGGATACCATCCGGAAGGATAGGGAGACGAGATAGGTATTTAGCTCCCTGAGGTCTAAGATGGGGCGCCACTTTTCCAGCGTCTTTCTCACCAGGAAGAACCTGGAATAGAAACCTTGGCCCCGCTGTTTGGAGGGGACCGGCTCTATCGCCCCTTTGCGGAGAATTTGTTGTACCTCGATCTTTAGGAGACGCAGATGTTTGGATGGAATGGCTGCCGGGGGCCTGGGTGGAGGGACTTCCATAAATTCCAAAGTATGTCCTCGCCTTATGATGTTGATCACCCAACGGTCCAATGTTATTTTGGACCAATTTTGAAGGAATTTTGACACCCTGCCTCCAACTGATGACTTCTTGGAGGAGGGAACAGTAGGCAGAGCCAGGAGGCCGCTATTGGCGCTTGGACGCGTCCCGTCCACGGGCAGCCTGCTTGCCCTTGTTGTAAGGCCTCGAGTAACCCGAAGATTGGCCCTGTCGTTGCTGGTATGACTGGCGGTTTTGTTGGTATCCTGAGCTGTTTGAAGAATAGCGTTGCTACTGTTGCTGGTATGAACCTCTATAACCACCTCCTCTGCCTCTCGAACCCCTGAAGGGAGATTTTCGATACTGGAGGGTACCTAGCGACCTGGCTGTTTCCGTGTCCTTTTTTATCCCTTGAAGAGTATCGTCTATTAATTTCCCAAATAATGCCTCGCCATCAAAGGGCAAATCAAGGACATTGTTCCGAATTTCCGGTCTAAACCAAGTCGCCATCAGCCACCCTTGGCGTCTTAACACTGCCGCTCCTGCTAACGCCCGAAAGGACGTTGTCGCGATGTCCATGGCACAGTCTATAATTTCCATAGAGACCGCCTCACCCTCCTGTAAAGTCTTCTTCGCTTCCGCCAGTGACTCCGGTGGAAGGAGTTCCAGATATGGGGCTACATCGCACCATAATTGGCGATCATATCGTCCTAATATCTCCAAAGCATTGGAGGCACGGATTAGTAGGCTAGCCATCGATGAAAACCGTTTGCCCGTGTTATCAAGTCGTCGCCCATCCTTATAAGGAGGGGCCGTTAATGGAGCAGAGGGGTTCCGCGACTTCCTCTGTGCTGCCTGTGAGATGACAGAGTCACGTTTTGGATGGCCCGTTAGCGCTACAGGTCCATCATCTGGTGCTTTATACTTTTTATCCAGACGCGGTAGTACAGGGACCACCGTCGCTGGGTTTTTCATAGCTTTCAAACCTTCATCCCACAAATGATCCACAATTGGAATCGATCTTGTTGTTTTGCGGTGTGTTTCTTTGAAGTCATATAAGAAACATTCCGTGGTTTCCGCGGGCATTGCCAGCTTAAATCTTCCCGCTGCACGTTCCATCAGCTGGTGAAAACTGCAGATGTCAGCAGGAGGTGAATCTACCAAGTCCTGATGAGGTGAAGCTTGGTCTGGGATGATGTAGTCATCATATTCATCCCTATCATGATCCGAGTCTTGGTTACCATCAGATGATTCATCATCATCATCCCCCTCGGCCGCTGAGGCTGAGATGGCGTCCGTGCCGGAAGTACCAAAGGGACTACAGATGAGGGGTTTCTGACTGGTGTCGAAGGAGCAGACCTACGTGGTGTTGGTCTTTCCGCTTTCGACTTGTAGTCCTGCAGCATCTTGTGTAGGTCATGCAGGAATGTTGTAGGTACTGAAACCATGTCCTGTGGCACATAGCCCTTAGAGTGGGCCACTTCATGATATTCTCTTTCTCCTTGGTCATACGCCCCATCCGAATCTGTCTCTTGACTCTTGATTAGTAGCTGAGACGGGCTACTGGCATAGTCATAAGCATCCTGTCCGTCTTCCTCAGATTCTCCTTGGTCCAACAACAAAGTTGGCGGTAAAGTGGTCACCTTTCCCGGGGATGTCATTTCCGGAGTGATCCTCGTTAAGGAAATCGTCACTCGTCTCTCCGTAGCCAGTATCGTCGATGGTTCCGTCGACGCCGGAGATATTCTCGTCGACGATATTGGAATCACAGATGTCGTCGTCGACGAGCCCGCCGACGTTGTAGATATTGTTGTCGCCGTCGATGCACTCGTCGACGACACCACCGTCGTCGATACCGTCGACGACGCCGTCGTCGTCACTGCCGTCGACGATGATGGTTTCTTCGTCGACGATGTTAATGAAGCCGTCGACGACGTCTTCGTCGACGATGTCGTCGTCGTACCTTTCGTCGACGCTGCCGTCGGCGCTACCTTTGACGACGACGACGAAGCTTTCGTCGACGATCCTCCCGCCGACGAGCCCGTCGATGGGACCAATTGAATTTTGGGTTACGTTTTCTTCGTCGACGGACCCACCGTCGACGATGTCTTCGTCGTAGAGGACTTAGAACTCCTCTCTGAAGAATGTGAGGAGGGTTTCTTGAAGGCTGGGTCTGTCTTCTCACCCTTAGGAGGCGAAACCAGTTCTGCCTTATCCTTCCCACTGCGGTGGGGGGGGCTTTCTGAACCCCGGCTATCAGACTCTCTGGGGGTCTTTTTTGAAGCCTTTGAGGGGCGCCCAACAGAGGAAGATGGGGAACCTCTACCCCTTTTCACTGACCTTTTTGAGGAAGTAAATGAAGACGATTCCTCCTCATCACTGGAAACTCCATGTTTCCTCTCCTTCTGCCTCTGTAGCCATGTAAGCAGTCTTCCAGCACGATCTCTCAAGGTCTTGGTGGAGAGAGTGCGGCAAAATTTGCAGTCTTCTGCCTTGTGACCCGGATAAAGGCAGTAAATGCAGTCCTTGTGTTTGTCCTCCACAAACAGCCTCTTCTTCCCACAGGTGGAACAGGGCTTGAAAAGAGCTTTCTTTTTCTCAACTTCAGACATCCTGATGAAAAGGAGAGATTTCTGAAGTAGAACTGAAGAAATCCTGAAGAAAAAACTGTAGAAATCTACTTGAAAGAGTTGAAAATAGAGCAGAGCTCAATGGAGACTCCCTAGCACAACGTGCAGTAGAAAATCTGAGGCTCTGAGGTTCCTTCAGGAAGGTTCCAGGGGTGAGGCTCTTCTGATTGGCTGATGCCTAGGATTTGGTCTCTTTTACAAAAAGAGGCTGATATGTTACAAAAGGGAATGAGGCCTAGGCCTTTCCTTTCTCTTTTGTACCTACTACTATGGTATTTTTTATTACCGAGACTCCCATTCCGACGACGGGGAATGATACAAAGCATGGGAATATATGAAAGTTCCAATACTGGGGCAATTGATGTTCTGTGAAGGAATGATCACAGACGTCTCCACATTTGTCACAAATCCTAGACCTTTTAACAGTTCTGTCATCACTTCCAATTCTTTCAAAATAATATCCACATCCTGATTCATCAGTAAAATATTGTCCAGATAAACTTTCAACCTCATTCCTCTTTCTCTTACAAAAACCTACTACTGGACACATCACCTTCGGGAAACATCAAGGTGCCACTGATAATCCGAACGGCAGGCACTGAAATTGAAACATCTGAGTCTTTCATCTGAACTGCAAGAACAGCTGACTGTTAGATAGAAATGGTGAAATAAGCGTCCTTCAAATCTATCTTCACGATCCAATCTAAATCTTGCAACAAATCTCTCAGAAAATATATCCCCTTCATTTTGAAATGTCGATATCTTACATACTAATTCAAATTCCGGAGATTTATCACTGGCCTCCACTCCTTGTCCTTTTTCCACCACAAACAAGGTACTCACAAAACCTTTCTCCTCTTCTTCCACTTGAATAATAGCATCCTTTTCTAACATCTGATCTACTTCTTTTTGAATTACTTTCTGCAATTCCACCTAAAATACCAACTCTTTTGGTTCCTCCATTTAAACTGGATCTGAATCGAATTCTATCAAATATCCTGTTATAGATTGCAGACCCCAAGCTCCTGAGGTTATTTTCTCCAATTGCTCTCTGTAAAATTTCAATCTTCCTTCTACCTTTGAAGGGGTAAAACCAAAGGTTTTCCTCGTAGTCACCTTGTCCTTGCCCTTGCCCATAGGTTTGTCCTCTTGAACGTACGCCACGCCTTGCCTGATTCCTTCCTCTCTGTGGATAGAACTGACCATTGCCTGGCTGTCATCGGTATACACCATTTCCTTGATATGGTGAATTTTGATATTGGGCTCTAAAATCTGCTCAGCCAGCAGTTTGCCTTCTCCTACCAGCCCTTCCATGAAAACTGTTATTTTGAAAAACCCTTTTCATAGAAAACTGTGCCGTATCAAGACTTGTAAAAGTCTTCACATATTTATATAAGGATCTAACCAGTCCCTCTACAAACAATAAACCTTTCGCTTCATCTGTTGACTCTCTTCTCACCAACTCACTCAATTTAGGGTTTATTCTCAATGATAAGGTTCTACGTCTTTCTGCTAGAAACCCTGCATTAGCATTGCCAATGAAGCAAATTGCTCTCTGGCACCATCCTCTTAAAAGTAATAAATCCATACCCAACTCTTTTAAAAAAGACTCGTCAACTGTGTCAAAATCCTAGCATTAGGTCTCAAAATATCAAGCAATTTGTCTTGACAAATCTTAAGTGACTTTTCCAAACCCTTCTTCGGATCTATTCCCATCTTGAACATGTAAGTGATTAGATCTGTGTCTAATTAGGTGTTTGAGTCACCTTCTCCTCAATCACTGGTCTTGAGAATTCGGCTTCCATTAGATTGCGTTCCTCTCTCTCCAGCGGTTGCCGCAATCTAGATTTAATATATTGAGACACATGCCGCATGGGTTCATCAATACTTACCTCTGGGGTGTCTTATCTCATGTGGCTCAAAAAGTTTATCCCCAAACGGATCTTTAATAGAAGACAATTCTTTACGCCCGGAGCCCAATACACTCTCCTCATTCTCATACTCATCTTTGTATTCCAAATCTAGGACATACTCATTTAGATTTACACTGGATCTTTCTCCTTGAGTCTCAAACTCATCAACATGAGTTTACTATAATTCGGCGCTTTGCTGACTTTTCCGTGTGTCGCCGTGGACACTTGAACCATGCGAGGTACTTGGGCCTCCTTTATTTCTTCTTAAATCTTCTAAAGGCCTTTTCTTCTGTAAACACTTACCATCAGGACCTCTATTTTCAGACTCATTGATACTGAGAAATATTCCTCTTCATCTATAACCTTCCTATCTCTTTTCCCTAAAATCTGTTTAAATGTCTCTTGGACTACTGCCTTAAACTCTTCACTCACCAACTTCCTTAATGTGTCATCTCTTGCCTCCTCACTCATCTGAGCATTATCCATGTTTGTTTGATTTTCTGTGTCAAAAGTATAATATTCCCCTAAAAAAAACTGCCACTTGAAACACCTCTATTTGTATTTCTTTTAAACCTTCCTCTTTTAAACAATAAACTCTGTGCTATATCCTTCTCCTTTTCTGTTAGACAAAAATGATCATACTCATGAATCAGTAATGAACATCTGAGAGGAAACGCTCCGTTGCTGAGAAACATCTCACCTCAACTGCCTCTGAAAAGAGGCCTTAATGTTGAGCATTACATCTTTTCCTTTCAGAAAGCGAACCGACCACACATAACGATGCGGTCCATGTACGCCTGCGCACCAGAGTGTGCCTCTCTTCTGTTATTTATTCCTTCATGTCCTGCCCAAGCGCGTGCAGAACCCGTTTTCAAACGTAAGGTAAGTAGCATCTAATTTCAATGTGAACTACCCACTCGCTTGACTAAATCACTCACAAATCACTCGCAAAATGTCCTTTAAAAAAATAACCTTATATGATTACTTGAATAATCCTTCGTACCCAACCAATAAATCTAAAAATGTCTTCCTACTCAAATAGATCAAATGTACGAACATAAAACCAACGCACAATCATGATACCCTTAAATTGGGTAATCCACACTCTTTCTCCGAGACTCAAACGAGCACTCATCGAAAACACTCAATATACTTAACTTGCTCAGAAGCAGCAACAAAAGAGGAAGAACATGGAGGACGCAGAGTCTTTGTATGAGTTGAACATTCTTTGTATTTGTGATGTCTTAAGTTCCATTCTGGGAGCTTTTAAGTTGTGTGTTGCTGCTCAGGAGGTGTTAATAAAAGATTATGCATATTGCTTTCCTCCTGTCTTGCCATAAAATCCTTGCACTCATGCATCCATTCATTCATCACCCACAATAAAGCACAGACACTGTTAGACCTTATTTTTGTCCCTTTCTGCCTCCCATTATTTTTTAAACCAATCCTTTTTGTGTGGCCTTAGGTCTCCGGGTGCCCCACCACTGCTAACCAGTGCTGTGGTACAGGTGCACCTTCTTAAAATGGTAGATAGAGGGGGTTCCTAAGATGGATGCCTGCTAGAGTTACCTCAGAGCTCTGGCCCATAGGATAACATTAGAGGGTTCCAGAACCTTCCAGTCCATTCTAGTGACCTGGGCCTAGGCTATATAAGGGAGGACACTGGGCGGCCATTTTGTCATGACTGGGCTGGCTGGAGTTCAGGCTACAGTGTGAGGGGGATTGCGACTCAGGCTAATCTGACTGCTTCAAGGGGCTGCAAGTTGGTTGTGGGAGCTGCCCTCCTTCCTGTGGATCTGGCCCTGCCTGTGAAGAGATTGCCAGAACCAAGCTTCAGTGTGGCCACTCTTAAAAAGAACTAATCTACTCCAGCATCTGGTGAGAGTGACCTGGCCTTGACCCTAGAAACGTGAGGGGGTGGTACTGAGGCAACGTGGAAGGGAAAAGACTTTTACCACAACTTGTAGTGAAGTGGAATCTGGGGTTGTGACTTGGGTCGCTGTATGGCCTGACTGGAGAGTGCAGATCCTGCTCGTGATGTTTAAAGCCTAATTTACTCAGAGCAGCCTTTGTCAGTGCCTGTGAGACTTCCCCCCTCCTTTCTCCCTTTCCCAACCTGCACGACCTGCTGGGGGCTGGGTATCAGGGCTGCCCGGTGTCATCGCGCCGTTGGTTTGTGTGAGGAGATTGCCTGGGTGAATTCTGCGCCAGGCAAGAGGTGAAGGAGGGCGCTACCAGCTTGAAGAGAGAGACGCGGGGCGGGGTCACTTGACAACCGGACTTCCGCCCGGCACGTCTCCTCTCTCCCCTAGCAAGCCGGAGGTTCCTACTGCGTCAGAGACTGCCGCGGCCTTGCGTACAGCCGGGCTGACACTCCGGTGGATCAGGGTAGTAGAGCGCGGAGGCCCGTGCGCTGTGAAGCCTCCCGGGAAGAGTGCCCTGTAGGTTAGCGGTGTCCTCTGCCACCTCAGGTGAAGTTCGGTCCTGAGCGGGAGGAGGAAAAGATCGTCCAGAAGACGCAGCTCTTGGACGGCTTGGAGCGGGCGCCGGAAGGGCGCTGAGGTATCAGGGAGGGGAGGGCTAAATGGGAGATTGTCCTGGAACGAGGGAGTGTAAGAACCAGACTTCTCCTCAAGCACTTCTTGACACTCCTCAGTTAGGGGAGCGGGTTACAACCTCACGCCCCTCTTTGAAAATAAGACCTGTCAAGTGTCAATTTCAGGCCCAGGAGTAAAGAAGAGACAGCACCTCTTTGCCCAAACTCGAATTGATGGAGAAACTGGTTAAAAATAGGATCGTATTTGACTATGGATGCTTCAAGTGAGGGTTTATATCTAGATAATACAATAACAGTTGATGTACTTACCGGTTTAATTTAACTGGAAACATGCTATATTTGTTCTAGCTGTGTTATTCCTGTCTGTTGTTTGCTAAGTCAAAAGTAAATGGAAACCAGGTGTCTAAATTACTGCAAAGAAATGTAATGAGCTAATCAGTTGATGTACTTTTTATCCTGAAAAGAAATGTCTAAAGTTCCAAATTCCTAAACAACGTGACTATCAACTTTCCTTTTTCTTACCAAAAAGAAATAAAGCCTTAATATTTTCTATTCAACTCAGATGGTGTGGTGTCATTTTTGGTGGGTTTGCACTGGGGTGTTGTAATGAGTGATACACAAGTACGTCAATTGCCTTCTGCATTGAATGTCTTCGCTCTGTGCCGTGCTACCCTAGATGGGCCGGTAGCCCCGGTTTCAACAGACACAACCTCAACAATCACATACAAGATAAACTAGAAGTATAAAAAAGAAAACATGCAGCTAACAAACATGTCATATGCTTGAAATAAAAAATAAAATTCTACATAGCAGAAAGTTCATCCTGCAATTTTATTGTAGATTGTACCAATATGGTTGCCACGTTTTGAGGCAACGTGGTACCCATCTTGGATCAGTAAAACAATGATACACTATGCACATTATAAATCCAAGATGGGTGCTCAGTAAAGATTGCAATGGAACCCATCGTGGAATGGTTTTGTAAATAGGGTACAATTGTTTTACCCATCCTAGAGAGCTGACATCTTCGAATGGTAAAACAATGATTCACTATGGACAATTTCAAGTTGGCCAGTCAGTTTAGAGAAAATAGCAACATGGGAAGATGTGCGCAGATTAAATGAGCAGCAAGCAGCCTGGTAGCACTGTCTGGGGGGCTGCAAGACACTCTAAAATACACCAAATAAAAAACGGATGAAAGAAATAAAAGAGAACCTATATAAGGAGAAAGTGCAAAACTAAAGGATGGCCCTGAAGGGTGCTGATTTTCAGATGGATATAGACTTGTGATAGGGAAAATGTTGTCACTTACTGAGCAATAGAGCCAATAGCTGAAGTGGGCTATTCCCACTGGCCCGTGCTTTTTGCTGGAATAGGCACAACCGGAATGTGAATGACACTCTAAATGATCAGCGGCAGAATGAAGCTGATCTATTGGCCCTGTATGTATATATAGTTAACGAATTTATTTGTTTTAAGGGTCTTGCGACCAACTAAACCTGTCAGGCACTCCTCACAGGGTCCAGCAAAGATTATTACAGTGCAAATCTTCTAACCCCAGGGTTTGTCAAAGGGGGTGCAGCACCAAAATACTTCACTACTAAGGTAAACTCTAAGACTCGTTGTTACAAAATATCTGTCTACAGGCTTTAACATGATGCAATAACAATCTACCATTACAAACGTGTAGGCTGTAACACATGCTTTTAACAATGCATGAGATAGCCGTAGAGCCTTTGTTTAACTTTTCATAATATACAGATCGGACCTTTGACATCTGACATCATTTTCCCCCTGTGATCCAGTTGGTTCTATGGACCTTAAAACTGGCTTCAAACCTTAACCAACACAAGCCTGCTATACAGAGCATAAGCTTTCCCTCAATGCATCAATAAAGCATATAGTCATCTGTGTCTTCTCCTAAAGTGGTTGCCATTCCTGCACGGCTGCGACTTGTTCAATTATAAATATTACACAGGGTCTATGTTACGGGGCCCCACCTTGTACGGAGGGGTCTGTCTGATACCGGACTGTGTAGACGGAAATGTGGTCCTGTGGGGACGTTCCTCCATGTTATCTGGGAGTGTCGATATATTGCTGAGTATTGGCGTAAGATTCACAAAACTATTCATGAGGTTTTGGGGGTCTCCTTGCTACCAGAAGTGAGGAGGTGCCTCCTTAACATATGGGAACCTACTGACCTTAACTCCGCACAGACACAGGGGGTTACATTGAGTTTCATGATAGCGAAAATAAATAATGCCCAGCAATGGGGATCAGAACAGCCTCCTACCCTTGAGATCTGGAAGAATAACTTACATTGGAGCATGTTGCGGGAAAAAACTGTTTTTATAGCAAGAGGCCGCCCTCGAAAGTGGGCTTCAATAAGGGGGCCCTGGAATATATATAGAGGAGAGATTTGTGTGCCACCCAGGAACGCTGTTTTTGATGTATCCCCATCCCCGTATGGATTCTGACGTGTATGTACTCCTATGTCCAGTACCCCCGTGGGTTATGTGTTGAATGCGACATTACTCCTCTGTACTGTGTATTTTGCTGATGCTTTGTTTTAATAAAAAGAATTAAAACAAAAAAAAAGCATACAGTCATAAAAGTATAAAAATGCCCCAAAGTTATAGTTGCAAAACAATATACAAAGGATTCTAACAGTGCAAACTTCTACACCCAGTGTTTGTCAAAGTGGCTACCAAACACCAAAACCCTTGTCTGCTTTGATAAATGGTGAGAATACATGTAAGAAAATATCTGTCCACTAGCTTTAGCACGGTAAAATAACAAAGCACCCTAAAAAAGCCTATTGGCTTTAGCATTTGTTGTTCACAATAAGCCAAGCTTACTGTGTTTTTCATAACATTTCATAATGAACAGATTATACGTGTAGTATCCGACAAAACGCTTTCCATTTAACCAATCAGACCGTATGATTTTATTGCTGGCTTGTCATGATAACCAATTCAGGCCTACTGTAGTTAGCATAACATTTCCCACCAGCAACTTTCAAATATACAATCTTAAAATTAAATTACAAAAGTGTACAAAAGTACAGTTGAGCTCCTTGGAGGATCGATCAAGGTTATCACAGTACAAGTTTAGCCGAGGTTTTGTCAGAGGGATAACCAACATTAAATCCCTTGCCTCCTATGGCAATCTATTATAAGCCATCCTCTCTACAGGCTTTATCAAAGTGCATTAACAACCTACCCTTGAAAGTTTTAAAAAAATGCAACATCCAACAGGTATACAGTCATGCACTTGCAAATATGTACAAAACTATAGTTAGCAAAACGATATGAATCTCCTTCTAAGAGGGTGTAACATGGATTCTCATAGGGCGAATCATATAACCCCAGGGTCTGTCAGAGGGGATAAGCAACACAAGAACCCTTGCCTTTTATTTTCTGTTTTTTAAACATATTTTATTGACAGGTTGCATTAAATCCACAGTACAGCAGTACACAATTGAGTGGGACATGGCAATCTCCGTATAGGAGTTGGTAGCAAAATTATACATTTCAATAAGAACCATCTCGTCTACAGTCAGGTAATGAAGTCATCTAACCATAACCTACTACCCAAACACCCCAACACTCCCCAGCTTGGTCTGAAGAAATCATTCAATGTTCATACAAAGCATACAATAACACGGGAGAACCTTCCCAAGGAAGTATCAGTGTCGAGCAATGTGAGTGTGTGTGTGTGGGGGGGGCAGCCACAACAGGCCGACTCAGGGAGCAATAATAGCTCTATAGAGATTCAGGAAAAAAGGGGGGAAAGACAGGGGGAAGACCCAACAAGGATATACTAAAGGGAGATCCTAAGGCACTTCGGCCTCCTGAGCGTGTGGGGGAGGGAGCTATTGAGCTGGCTCCCTATGATAGCAAATCCTCCAATAAAGTAGTCCAGACCCGGCCACTTCTAGAGGGCATTTCCACACTTTGCCTTCCTGGGAATACTCCGCCCATCGGAGAAAGTCCACACGCCACCTGGAGACCTGTGGCCCCCTCACACTTTTCCAATTAAGCGTGATTTGGCACTTTGCTAGGATTAAGGAGAGATCTAGTGGTGATCTAGTGGTGACCTTATGTTTAGCTGGCCTTTAGAACAACCTCAGCAAGCATGCCACAGGGGAAATAGGCAAATCATGCTTTGTGATATCGTTCGCAAGTGCAACCACCGTCTCCCAAAACTCCCCCAAGTTGGGACAACTCCCCAACATATAATACATGCTTGTATGCACAAAGCCACATTTACAGCAGTCTGGACAGACTATTAATCCTTTCGGGGTAAGATATGCATTATGAATATAGTAGAAGCTGATCAGTTTAAACCACGCTTTGCTGGAGATGCTGGAGAACTCCGGCCAAAATTGTAACCCAGTCAGCATCAGTAACAGGGGTGCCAATGTCACCCGCCAAGGTGTCCCTGAGGACTGGAACGCTAGAGTCTGCCCTCAGCGTTCTGTACAATCCTGTGATTGCGTGATGTCTGCCCGCTGCTGTGCAGAGGACATGACAGCCCTATAGTGTGGTTGGTTTCACTTGTACACATCGCCACTGCTGTCGAATGAGAGCAGTGACACGCCAAGGAAAAGGAAGTGACCCGCCTGCAAGTCATTCGCAGCCTGTAATTCCTCAAAGGACCCCAGGATCCCAGACCCATATAAGTCACCGAGCAATGTCAATCCGATACCACTCTCCTAATCGAGTGCTATCCTCCAAGAAAAAGCGCCCCAACTAACAGAGGGACAGGGCGGGGCAATATGGGCCAGCCACTCCACCTCTCTGCAATACTGAATCCAGCATTACTTAGCTACCAGCCCAAACTCATTTAGGCTCAAGCAAGAGCTGCGACAGTCAGGACAACAGCGGAGGGCATCTCTTCTGCAGTGCCCCCCCCCCTATTCTACCGGCCACCCATCCACTAACTTATTGGAATTGGGTTGCCAGATAATACTCCTCAAAGTCAGGGACCGCTGTCCTGAGCCTGGCGCTGCTGCTTCACAGGAGCCACACAGCAGCGGCCCGTCCCCAAATGAGACCAATGAGCATAGAATGCAGTTCCCAAAATATGCCTCGGGGTAGCAAAATGATATAACAGCTGGGGTAAAGTTCCATTTTGGCGACCGCTACCCTCTCCCCAGAGGAGAGCCTTCCAAAAGAGTATCTACCTTCGAAGTCAATACATTTGCATCAACAGAGGTCGATACGATGCCATAACCTGCGGGGGAGCACCCAATTTGAGGAGGAGGGCTATCAAAGCCTACTTTGTAGTAGGGGGCAGCTCCCAGGCCGCACATGCCACCCTTTAGACCTCCTCAAGTCAAGAGGCCAGTTGAGCACCATAGGCGCCATAAAACTCCACCAGCAGCTCGTCTGATCCTGGTACTTCAACATAGGCCATGGCCCGAAATGCAGCTATAATCTCCGGAGATGAGACATCTGTCCCCAGCTCCTCAGCAGCTCTTGGTACCACAGCCAACAAAGGCATTTGGTCCAAGAATAGGATCAGAGACAGCGGCATTTAAGGTAGTATATTATGTGAGGAATAGTTTGTTAATACCAGCCGGATCATAAATCCCGGGTCCGTCACCTGCAACATTTCCAGGACCTGCGAGCCCAGCTTAGCGGAATTAGCCAGTTAGGCAAGCAACCTGTTCCGTATGGGCCCTGACCATGTATTCCCTATAGGCAAAGTAGCGGAGCTTCCCCACAAATGCCGCCAGCTTCTCCTTTTCTAACAACAAGGAGCGATGCATAGAGGGATCAGTGTGTCAATGGTGTTCCAGCTCGAAAGAGTGCCTTCCTGGACCTGCGTCTCCTCTTGCGGCAATCACCACACTACCCCCACCTGGCAATGCAGTGCCCTTGAATAACCATCTTGAAAGCCTCCCACTTGACCAGGGCTGACATAGCTGCCCCCATATTTTCTGTAAAATACTGCGATAATTCAACCCTTATAGTCTTACAGAACACATGGTCCTCCAAGTTTTCACTCCGACGGTGCCAGCTAAGAATACAAGAGCGAGCAGGTGTCCTGGCCAGGACAATAAGGATAGGGTTATCATTGGACAACTTTCTTGCCGATATTCCAAGTGCCCAATCTGCGAATGCACTACCGGGGAGCAAAGAAACGTGTCTAGGCGCACATGCAGGTCTTGCAAGTGTGAGTACAAAGTGTAGTCACGCTCAACAGGATGACGCATGAGCCAGGTATTCACCAGACCCCAACACTGGATCCAATCGGCCAATTTCTTGGCGTTCCGCAAAGGTGGAAGGGACCTATCTAGAGAAGGATCAGCCACACGTTGAAATCCACCCAACCAACAATAGGGCAGTCGTGAAGTGTGCCAGGACCAATGATAGCTCATCGAAGAACCTAGGTAGGTCTGCATTGGGGGCATAAATGTTGACCAGCATTAAATGTCTATCTCCTAAATGACCACTCAACCCTGCCTAGCTCCCCTCCTTACCACATCCTCTCCTCTAATACCTGAAACTGCCCACCAGGCCTGATCCATATGACAAACCCCCCTGGTGAAAGCAGAATAGGTGGTTAAAGTCAAATGCCAGTGTCGCACCCTCTGAAGCAGTGCGGTGGGTCTCTTTCAGCTCAACTTGAAACCTTCGCCTGAACCTCATTGCGCTTGGACATGCTATTAACATCTTTATGGCCCCTTTGGCGGTGTTGGCGGAGTCATTTGGGGCCCAGATCGTATCCTATGCAGACGACACCCAGCTCCTCTTCTCTTGTAAGAGTGGAGGAGACTTTGATGGGGAGAGTATCCGGGATTGCCTTGGGGCTGTTTTTAATTGGTTCCATCTGAACAGCCTCAAGTGCAATTCCGATAAGTCCGAGGTACTCTTCTTTGGGTGCGATACGGAGCCGGACTGGCAAGCATGGTGGCCCATTAATATGTTCCCCCCGTCATGCTCCTCCCAAACTGCTAAGAACTTGGGGGTCAAGATGGATAAGGGGCTAACGCTGAAAGCCCAGATCCTCGGGGTGACGGGTATGTGCTTCGGCCTCCTAAACATGCTGCGGAGGTTTCTGCCACTGTTATCGGAGGAGCATAGGAAGCTGACTGTGCAGGCTTTGGTCGGCTCTAGGTTAGATTATTCTAACATTCTTTACCTGGGCCTACCAGAGTATCTGTTGCAGCGGCTCCAAGTCGTGCAGAACGCTGCCGCAAGGGCGATTTTTGGCTTGAACAGACGAGCAAGTGCTGCGGGTTTGCTACAGACGCTGCACTGGCTTCCCATCCGCAAACGGATTGCTTTTAAGGCATTGACTTTGGCCTATAAAGCTCTCCATGCGGTGGGAGCAAAGTACCTCCAGAAGAGACTTGCCTTTTACCATCCGGCTCGTTCTCTGAGGTCAGAATCTCTGTTCCTGGCGGTTGTCCCGCGAGTGAAGAAAGCCCGCCTGGGCGGCCGCTCCTTTGGATTGCTGGCGCCACAGATGTGGAACACCTTGCCGCTCACACTCCGGGGGGCCACCAGTCTACTTGTTTTTAGGAAAGGCCTCAAAACCTGGCTGTTTAGCCAGTAGGCCGTCCCGCTGTTTTGCTTTTTCTGTATTCTTTTCCCCTCCTTTTTTTACCGTGTTATGTTATTGTGCTGCAGTTCACCTTACTTAAAGCGCCGGGACGCTCTTTTTGAGTAGCCGTGCGCTATACAAGAAAAATAATAACATAACATAACATATTAAGGACTCAAACATTCTAGATCATTTTACAAACAATCAGCCTACATGCCATTTGAAAAATATAAGCACAGGTTGTGCCCCTCCAGGAAGGCCCCCCCACCACAATCACCCCATCATTAACACAGAAGACTCCTCAGACACAAGCATTAACTTCCCTCTGCCCCCCTCTCTCCCTCCCTAGGACAGACAGGCAACAGTCCCACTATTCAAACACCAAAAACCCAAACCAAAGAACCGTGTACGTGTCACACAGTGAACCCCTGTGGGGTGATGGCTGCCTCGGAGAAAAAGTAGCACCAGGCCTCAACATGCCACCCCAGCTTCATTGGATATAGCCTAAAGATCAAACAATATTATGTTACAATAACTTGATATAGTGCAACGACTCGACCTCGAAGAAGCATCTCCGTTACTTGGATAGCAAATCAGCTAGAAATTAGCCACTAAAAAAGCCAGGTCTTAAGATGTCTTTTAAAGCCTGAAAACTCGGTGCATGCCCTTATATGAAGGGGGATTTTATTCCAATGATGGGGGCGCAAGATACGAAAAGGATTGACCGCCGTATTTTAGAGTTTGAATACGTCATGGGTGTAGGAGAAGCTGGTTACTTGATCTGAGGTATCTTTCAGGAAGATAGGGGACTAGTTTATCCCGCAGAAATCTTGGTACTTTGCCTGACCTAGCTTTAAAGGTCAGACAGAGCAGTTGAAAGATTTCCCTTTTCTTTTTGGGTAGCCAATGAAGGGTTCTGAGCAGGGGGACTGACGGTGTGCCCGGTGGCTGTTTATTAGCCAGTCAGGCAGCAGTATTTTGCACCACCTGTATTTTCGATACAAGGGATTATTTGGATGCTGCGATTAGCGCATTTCCATAATCCAGGGGATTGATTATAAACGCCTGGACTAGGGTATTCTGAAGGGACACCAGAAGTCACTGGAATACCTGCTTAATGAAGCGCATTACCCCAAAGCACGTGCGACAAGTAGCTATCACCTGCTCTTTCATCGATAGTTTATTGTCTATCAAAATGCCTAAATATCTTGCTGTATTTTTTGGAAAGGGAGAAGGGCCGAGCTCCGTGGGACACCAATCAGTTGTCCAAAGGGACTGTGCCTTTATAAACAGTAAAATCTCAAAAATAAACAAACAGACTGCCCATCCATCAAGGCCACCCCATATAGTTACCAAATGCGAAATATTCACTGTCCACAAGACACCATCATCCCAGGTCATCAGCGGTGCGAGGTGGGATTTGCGGCTGCTCAGCATCTGAGGCAGGGTACAGAGTAGAAACAGAGTTGGCATCTGAGTCCAACGCATTGGATGCCTTGCCCCCATCCGTGGTTGTTCTAACTTTCCATAATAAACAGATCACACCAATGAAATCTGACATAACAGTTTATAACTGACTTATCACTATCACCAGCTGACTCCTACTGTATTGAGCATAAGTTTTCCTACAAAGCATACAGTCATAAATTAGCAAATATGTTCAAAACTATATTTAAAGATAGAGGATACAATCCCCCCTAAGAAGACCTAAAAAGATTATCACAGAGAAAATCTTCTACCCTCAGAGTTTGTCAAAGGGGTAAACCAGTACCAAGAGTTTTGCCTACTACGGTAATCTGTGAGGTTTAATGAATCAAAATGACTGTGTTCAGGTTTTAATCCAGTGCATTAACATAACTGGCATTAACATAAGCTTTTCACAATAAACATGTCAGGGCCACTGCCTTTATAGTAACAAATCAGTCCTATAGCTTTGGCCATTGATTTGGCACCATAATCAACTCAGGCCTGTTGTATGAGCATACATTCACGAACAAGCCATAAAGTGCAATATAAGCACTCTTTTTCAGTGAAAGCACTCGTGTGCCCAATCAAATGCTGTACTCAAGTTGATAAACATGTGGGTGGAGCCAAAGCCCCATTTTCACTAATGCTTCTTGAAGGCCTCTTTCTTTTGAAAATATAAGGTCCGACGGCAGATAAACTGTCAAGTCAGACCAAAAAGAGGAGTACAGATACTCACCAATTTAAGAAAGACCGGGAAAATAGGGTGGGCTAAAGGGGCGCGAATAGGAGTCAAGCATTTAATGAAAATTAGATTTTCTTGGTGTGCATGAGCAATAGCTGTGCTCTTCAAAAGTAGTGGAGCGTCAACCTTCCCCAATTTCAACAAGTAGCCTCAACTTGAAAGGGGACTTGTTAACTGTCAGAGAACTGTCATGATTTGCCTCAAGAAAGTTTTGAGAAAACTGTGGCATTTTAGCATAATTAGTCCAAAAACGTCAGAAAAGGCATTTGGTGATGCAGGCAGTTTAGACCATGGGGTTTGCTTGTTTTCAAGTAAAAAACGAGAACGCCCCAATGATTCTTCACATTTGAACAGCTGGAAATGAGGCTGCAGTTTGCTAGAGCATGTTGGTGCAACATCTTTTTGTTAGGAACTCTAACCCTATTTTAAAGAACCTTACACTTAGCACTTAACAGAAAACGTTAATTTAAGTCAACGGTTAAGTGGTTCGACAATGAACATTAAGAAAGTCCAATAGGGAGTACTATTGATTATTGATCACAGTTTGGTCTGTGGTTGTAAAGTCATCTATTTGGGCCTGGAGCAAGCTCTTGTTTCGTTGTTCCGCCAGAATTCAGATATCTTCCCTTGACTAATGTTTCATGTCCTAGTCTGTCCCAAGTAGTCACAATATGCTAACTTTATGCCTCTGTTTCTTTTTATTTTTGATTTCGAACCACTCATTTTTTTCTGTAATGCGTTTAATATGATGATTAACATGCTAATAGGCATTCTCATTAATGGCAGAAAACAGGGATTTGGCTTAAGAAGGGCATTAAAATGATCTGCCTAGATTTACTCAATGTGTGGAGGAAGTAAATTGAGATAGAAAGTCGCTAGTGTCCACATCTAACAATTTCATCCAAATATTTCTGTGTCGTTGCACATTACAGGCTAAAAACAGACCCCATGAGAAGGAAAAGGATATACTGCAATTTCTGTGTAGAGTGAAGGAGTATCATATGTTCGCCAAGAAGGATCAATGATTGTCTAGTAGAATATTCACCTTATTATTAAGGACACGATTTGCACACGATTTAAGAACTTCGGAGGTGTACATTCACCATAAGGCTTTTCCATTGTGTTCAAAAAGCATATATGTTTTTAAACAAGTGATCCAAAACAGCTCATAATCCTGATACTTTACCTCTTTAAGACCTCAAGTGAAATGAGCAGAACCCATTGAGATCATTCTTTTAACAAAAACAAAGGAGAACAGATACAAATATCATCAACTATGCACTAGGACTTTCAACAAATGAGGTGATTTTACTCATTCACAAAAAAATGGAGTAGCTGTGCTCCATTATAGGTGTCCATAACAGATCGCGAATATCTTGAATCTAATCACGGTTTTCTCACTTAACCACTTTGTAGGAACTACGACAATGGGGCAGTCAAAACTGAGGTTGTTTAAAGTTAGATCATTGACGATATTATATGCTAATTAAATAACTAGAAGAAAGGCTGTTAGTGTAAATGAAGCATATTCACAGGATGAAACCTCGTTTGGCTACTGGCTACAAGTAGAACTGTTTAGGAATGGTTGGTTGATCCTTCCCAGGTAAACAGTCTAGTCATGTCTCATTTGTATTCAGAATGTCATGCACTTCAGGAACTCATCAAGGTGAACGTTTTTTGCCTCAATTTTACTCTGCAAAAAAGGAAGTAAGAATGGGCTGTTTCAATTATATGTTGAAGTATGTTATGACCACGTATAGGTGAGAATTACCCACTAAAAAATGTCCGTGGTTGAGGGGGGCTAACCGGTAGCCAAACTATGGGCGTGTGCCTGAGGCTCCAAATCGAGGGCCCATTCTTTACTGGTGTGAACCACCCCTGAGGGCCGTTTACCACCAGCGAGCCAGAGAAAAGACCCAGAGTTAAGACTAGTGGGAGATAAGAAAACAAGTTGCTTGCCTTGAACTCGAGGAGAGAGCGCACAGAACGGGAACCGAAACACTTACTCGTGTATCTCCTGCTATTTCGATTTTGTGATTACGACAACGAGGACTACAATCCTTGATATAAAATTTTGGAAGATTACAGAATGGACTTTAGAACATTATAAGACCTCTGTATTGGACTATATTTCTTTGAGAAATTGATATTTTTGGATCCTCAAGCACTAAAGCAGACTTGCAGGGACATTACAGCCATTAGGACGTACAGTGATATTTGATTTTGGAATTTTGGTTCATTTTAAATCCAAATTATACGTTATGTATCCATGAATTAATAAATGCATGAGAAAGTTAAGATGCATTTGAATTTTGCATGACAAAACACGTGTTGGCTGCATTGGCTGCTTTTTGTGATGACAACAACTAAAACTTTGGAACTGTATAATGGCTGCGTTTATTCTTTGATGACAACTATTAAATCTTGGAACTGTAAAATTGCCTATTCTGAGAAGTGAAGATTCCTCTGGACTTGAAGAGGACTACCTTTGGATCTCACATTCGGATCTACAAATGTGGACACTGTAGTAAATGTATTTGTACTGTTGGCACTTTAATTGATATTGTTTAGTGGGATTTGTATGTACATTCATTTTGATCTTTATGCTGAAGTGCTCAGGGAGACTCTATTATCAAAACAAGTTTGCTTACCTGTAACTTTAGTTCTCCAGTATTGGAAACTTTCATAGATTCACATGCTTGAATCATTCCCCGTCGTCGAGATGGGAGTCTCCGGTATATAAAAATAGCAATGCAAAGCTATTACAAACTAGAAACCAGGCCTAGGCCCATTCCATTTTTGTAACATATCCACCTCTTTTTGTAAAAGAGACCACATAAAATGAACAGCCAATCAGGTCATCCTCACCCTCTGGAACCCTCCTAAGAGAACCTCAGACCTTCAGATTTTGGTAGCCGTAGTGCCATAGGGTAACCAAGAAGATGCAGAAGGTCGAGCTTTCCCAGGGGAGGAGGGTGGGTTGCATGGGAATCTATGAAAGTTTCCAATACTGGAGAAGTAAAGTAACTTGTTTTCTTACTCCAGTATTAGAACTTTCATAGATTCACATGCTTGAATCAAAGTAGCTAGCAGTCGTGAGCACACTTTTTGTTCTTATTATATTGAACAACTGTAAATAATGCACAGACAAGATTAGAGAAAGGAAAACATTTCCTAAACTTAGATTTCATAAAATCTCAAGACTATATTAAGCGTAATCCAACGGAAAATTTAAAGAAGTAGAGAAACAAACAAGAGGCATCATCAAAGCTTACAAGCCATCAGAATATATCCAGAAACAATACATTTATCAAAGAATGTGCAAAGATCTTATGAAAGAAAAAGGAAGGGAGGATGAGAGGGAAAGCTCACCTCTACTGAAACAGATTCCTCAGGACTGCTTGGCCCACTGCAGTGTCTTGCTGCGTGGAAGAATCCAAGCAGTAATGTCTGGTAAAGGTATGGATACCCTTCCAGGTGGCTGGTCTACAGACGTCCCAGATAGATACCCCAGCAAAAAGGGTTGTAGAGAAAGAGACTGCCCTCGTGGACTGAGCACAGACTTTAGCCTGTATAGGGTTTCCAGCTAAATGATGACAATACTGGATAGAGCTGGAAATCCAACGTTGAATTCCTTGTTTAGAAAGGGGGAACCTCTTACGAAGAGCACTGTAAGCCACAAAGAGTTGAGGTGACTTTCTAAAGTGTTTAGTCCTTTGGAGATAGAATTTCAAGCAACACTGAATGTCTAGAGAATTAAGTGATTTCTTAGCCGGAGTTGTAGGTTTAGGGAAAAAAGTCTTAAGAACCACAGGTTAGTTTAAGTGAAAATCCAAGGGGATGAACGTAGGGTTAGTGCGGAGCACTACAGAGTCATTTTTTAACTGAAGAAAAGGCTACGGGATAGTGAGTGCTTGCAATTCGCTATCCCTTCTAGCTGATGTAATAGCCAGAAGAAGAGCCACCTTCCATAACAGGAATTTCAAGTCCGCCTTATGGATAGGCTCGAAGGGATGTTTCATGAGCTGAGCCAAGACCACGTTAAGGTGCCACAGTGGTGGAGGAGGCTTAATCTCAGACTCAAAAAATCCCCTTAATTAATTGTTTAATTATTCTTGCTGCCCAAAGAGAAGGGCCTGAAGATGTTCTCCTGTAACGAGAGATGACCGCGAGGTGAACCTTAATAGACGCATGAGCATTTTGCCAAAGAAAGGTTGTAAGGGAGGATTTCATGAGCCAAAGAGAATGGATGAACTCCCGTTTCTTGGCACCAGTGACAAAATCTTTTCCACTTCATGCGGACTGTCTTGTTTGTACTCCAAGCGAAAGCTTGGGAAAGGATGTCTCTACATTTTGCAGATAGCTTTAGGTCGAGAAACTCTCTGTGCTCAGGAGCCATGCTGATAATTGCAGGGATTTGGGATCCGGATGTAGTACTTGGCCCTGAGACAGCGTCAATAATGACGGGATAAGATCCAAAGCAATCGGATGCTGCACTGATAGAAGAAGAAGCTCCGTGTACCAGTACTGGCGAGGCCAGGAGGCTGCTATGAGAGTCATTTTGCAGGGTTCCACCTTTAATTTCCTGAGAAGCCTCGGGAGAAGAGGCATGGGGAAAAAGCGCAGACAAAGGCGCCTGACCATGCCATCGAAAACGCACTCCCCCAGGATCCCGGACCGGGAGGCCAGCTTGCGAAGTACTGCCATTTCCTGTTTTCCGGTGTCACAAACAGATCTATGGACAGTCTGCCCCACAGTCTGAAGATGTCATCCAGTGTCCTCTGGTCCAGCTCCCACTCGTGGCAGACTGACTATAGCCTGCTTAGAGTATCTGCTGTCTCGTTGAGATTCCCTGGAAGATGCTCCGCTTTCAGTGAAACCCCATGAAGGATCGCCCATTACCAGATACCCTGAGCTTCCACAGAAAACAGACGGGCTCTCGTGCCACCCTGTTTGTTGACATAATGCATGGCTGTAGTATTGTCTGTTCTAATCAGTACAGATGATTTTTTTTTCTCAGCAGAAATGCCTGTAGGGCTAGGAAAATTGCCCTGAGTTCTAGAAGACTGATGTGCAAATGACGATGATGCTGTTGCCATCGACCACTTATCTGGAGGTCTTGTAAGACGGCTCCCCAACCCTCCGGGGATGCATCTGTTGTGATTATCTGAGGAGCTGGGGTGACCAAGAAGGAGAGACCTTGGGAAATGCTCTCCTTGTGAATCCAAAGAAATGTCTATTGGAACCTCTGCACTCCAAAATAAACAATGTAGACCAAAAAGTCAAGTAGAATTTCAATATTTATAGGTGCTCCGGGAGATCACCTCCTGGTTCAAAAGGTGCTGGATAATATGAACATAGAAAGCCTTACAGAGGGTAAGGGCTATCCCTGGGCACTCTTGATGCACACAAATGCATTAGTAAGTATTTAACAGTACTTCATGTGTGGTATCAACGATGTAGTTTTTAATTGGTTCAATCCAAAGGGTAATCAAAACAGTCTAATTTCTTCATATTTCATCATATGTTAATGACGTTTTGATATAAATAGACGATACAAGTGAAAGTTTCACATCAATTTGTACTCCATAATAGAATAATGTGAATCCACCATGAAGCAGCTTCTCTCATTGGAGTAGTGACCTTGACTATGTCCTCGAAAGATCCTTTGTGCCTGATGCCACTGTTAGTCAAATTGCTTCTGGAGAGGACGCATGTGTAGCCTGCAGAGGGGTATTGGAGGAATGCAGGACGAAATGGATCCCAGAAGGGACTTGTAGAGGCGAACTGAAAGTGACCTTCTTTTTAAAAGTAGACAGGCCATAGACATCAGTTTGGTTTGCCTTTCGAGTGACGGAAATGCCCTGTTTAGGGATGTGTCCAACATGGCTCCTAGAAAATTGATGTTCTTGGACGGACACAAGTTTGACTTCTCCCTACTGAGGGTAAGACCTAGACTCTTGAACAGCTTTGTACAGGCTGTCACCGAATTCCTGGCTGAGGTCTTGGAGGGGGCTTTTAGCAACCAGTCGTCTAGGTAGGGGAACACCTGTCTTCTAGGATATCCTGGGCCTGTAAACACTCCGGACCACCAAAAAAAGGTAGCAGACATTCTTGCTGACATGATACTACAAGTCAAAATACCAAAGAGTACTGAAAAAGGCCAAGCCACATAAAGAAGTGGAAATATTGTCTCTATAACACACCTAACTGTTTTTGTTTGAAACACCAGACACACCTACACAATGACAAAAAACCTGCAAGGAAGATTGCTCCATTTTAAAAGATAGTTCAAATAAGTGGAGCTTACCTCAGGCGACAGGACACTTTAGGAACACTCACTAGAATGTGTTCCAAAATGGTGGAGAAAAGACTAATGTAGAGAGGGACTCTCCAACACATTGGCAAGAGTAAAAAAGAATAGACTTACCAGCAAAGAAAATGCATTCTATGGAGAGTCAGATGAAGAGATAATGGTAGCACTAAGAGACCTTTAAGGAGAATTTTAAGCCTTGGGTGATTGACCGAATAAACATCTTAGAGTAAACAACTGAGCGCTTGACAACCTTCAAAGAGCAACACTGCAAGGTGCAGATTTAAACAAAGGACTGTGTATGCCTCTGACTGAACTACTTGATATATATCTGGAATTCTTCGCCAAAATGTGAAAGGGGTGCATAGTGTAACACAGAAGCCTCAGTACATCAACAGAAAGATAGACGGTACAGTAATGACTTTGTTGTAACTTTTCATAATACATAGACCAGACCCATGGTGGCTGACTTAATGTTTCCCAGCGACACAGTCAGGCCTATAATCTTAATCACTGACATGTCACCAGAACCATCCCAGGCTTAATGTAATAAACATAGGCTTTCCTACAAGGCAAACGCTTGCATACAGTCATAAACTAAAAATATATACACAACTATAGTTGTTAATACAATATACACCCACTTTTAAGAGAACTTAACAGGGATTCTCATAGTACAAATCTTGTACCCAAAGAGTTTGTCAGTGAGGATAATCAACACCAATCCTTGACTGCTACAGTAATCTGTGAGATTCTTAGTAACAAAATACATGTCTACAGGCTTTAACACCGCATAATAACAATCCACCCCTACAGGCTTGTTGACTTTAACCTAAGTCACTGATACTTTCCCTACTTAAGTTCATGCTCTGCTTCGGTGGGTAGCCAACTAAGGCAATGATACCCTTCATGGTCATCTCCTTCCTTGTATCTAGGTGGGCTTTTTTCCATCAGAGTGCCTTGGGCTGAGGTAAAGAAAAAAAAGAAGTCTGTCTGGGACCAGCATCACCCCTGCTTTTTTAATAGTTTTTACCAACTTAACTCTCATCTCCACGTCTGCAAGCGTGATCATTACTGTACCGTCTATCTCTCTGTTGATGCACTGAGGCTTCTACCCTCACTACATGTCAGAAGGGCGTAACAAACATCAAACCCTTTGCCTTCTGCAATAATCTGTCAGATTCCAGGTTGCAAAACAGCTGTCTACAGATTTTAGCACTGTGTAATAAAAATCGAACTTTAAAAGTTTAGTTCACACACTTAAGGTACTTGACGTAACTTTTTTAAATCAACCAATGCTAAAATCTGTGGACAGGAATTTTGCTACATGGAATTTGACAGATTATTGCAGGAGGCAAAGGTTTTGATGTTTGTTACCCCCGTCTGACAAGTATTGAGGGTAGAAAACTAGCATTTAACAAGGTGTGCATTAAAGAACTTTTTAGATCTTTGGTTGTCTGCCAAGCTGTTAAAAAAAAAAAAGCAAAAAAATAAAGACACCTGTTTACAATCATAGAGGGACTTTGGGCCAGCCTTTTTCAGTCATTGGTCTCTTTGAATGTCCTTCGTATTCTTTTTCTGCCCAAGACACCGGTTGTATGATGGTACAACAAATTCCGTTGCAACGCATGCCTTTACAACGCATGCGTTACAACGCAAATTCCTTTCCCATGCATACCCTTTACCACGAAAATGCCTTTAACACGCCCACTTTTACAACGATTTTTGTTGTGAAACTATGCATGTTAATGGCATTCTTATGTTAAAGGATATCTCCTATCACTGTTAATTAACCCTTATATTTTTCCTCTGCGAAACCACCCCCTCATTCCTCCTTACCTCTCCACGTCCTCTCCACTCCAAGCCCTTCTGAGGCGACGTTTCATGTCGTTAAGAGGAAACGGAAATGTATTTCCGTTTCCTCTAACGATGCCGATTGCCTCCACATTTTTTCTCTTCAGTTTCTTCATCTTTCGGAATCAGGTGAGTTTCTTTCTTTTTGGGGGGGGGGGGACCCCCCAACCCCTCCTTATTAAACCCACGTAGTTTTTTTGTGGTGGAGGAGGCCCCCTTTTTTTTGTAACCTTTTGCACACATGCCTTTACTACGTATCTCGTAGTAAAGGTATGCGTGGCAAAAGCTTTTTGTCGTAACCACGCATGCGTTGTAATGCATGCGTGGTTATGGTTACTCGTGGAAATGGCCGCGTTGTACTGGCTGTTTCCCATGACACCATATAGCATGGAGGGAGTAGCAGGTCAGTCCACTTCAGCCACTGGCTGTACTGACTTATGAGTGATTGCATTTTGTCTGATCACATGTGCACTTCCGCCTGAAACTGAGTGTGCTTATAGTGCCAGGGTTTCTGTGCCAGTCACTTTCGTTTTGCATTTTCTCCTTTTATAGGTCCCCTTTGTCTTTCTTTTTTTTTACTTTGGAGAACCCAGCAGCTTCACAGGCAAGGCTACCAGGCCCCTTCTTTACTGCATATTTAATCTGCAGTAAATCACATTCTGAGTGGTCGCTGCTCCTAAACCAGGCAACCATTTTGAAGGGTATATTTCACAGTGTATCATTGTTTTACCGTTCCAAGACGACGCCCACATTTAGAAGTAACGTCAGCTAACCTGGATTGGCACAGCAATTAATCACTACACACTTTGTCATGATGGCCGCTCAATGCTATATTTAAGTTTTTTACTTATTCTGAATTGCAAGCACATGGCAGCCATGTTTATGTGGTACAATTTTTCGTTTTTCTTCTTTTAATTTGCCTTGCAAATGCTTGCTGACTTTATTTGTGACTTTTACTGTGACTGTGTGAGTGGATAAATTAAGGATCGCCAGTGGATGGATGAATGGATGATTGGTTGCTCGGATTAGTGACCGAGTGGACATACGATGAGGTGGACTGTAGAGCCAAACTCAACAGTTAATGAAGTGGCACTTTCAGTTATAAGCCAGACTTTTGACGTTGCCAATGTTTGTTCAAATTCTTAATTCTGCCATCTAATTCGCCGGTCCCTCGAAACTATGCAAATAAGCCCTAGCTGGATATTTCCACAGCAGATCGCCGGACTTTACTGATGCTCAGCTGTCTGAGCTTCAATGCTCTTCTCTGACAGGCTAAGTGTTAGTGGCACCTGCCAGCAGTGGTAAGTGGTATGCCTGTGTGTGTGAGTGCTGGTACTCTCTTTGGCCAAGGAGAAGTTCCTGTACTCGAAGGAAAAATATTAACAAGTGCCGGTAGTGAGGACAAGCGCATTTAAAGCACTGGCTCTAATGCCGCCTTATTTTCTTTCGCTTTGCTTCAAATCTGCCTTGTTTTAGACAAACCTAGCTCCCTTTTTCACAATTTACCTGGCGGTAACTTTTTCCAAATATTTTGTCTCCGGGGAGCCAGGGTGGAACAGCTTTCCAGGCTGGAAACCATTATCTCAATAACCAATATGGAGACGGATTACTTTAAGTAGATTCTCTCTCCCGGAGCACAACGAAACACTGTCTGCTCAGATGGATGGTATTTATACATAATGAGATCCAAAGAGTTGATATGATGTTTGAAAACTAAATGTAAACTGATTCAAGCGGAAGTCTCTAACTTAAAAATACTGAGAACTTGCAAGTACATACAAGAGAATGAAAATTTAGCATTCATGGCCAGGGGCGGATCCTCCGCTAAGGCAGAGGAGCGTCGCCCCACTGCTCTGAGAGCAGAAAAAATTAAATGATACTAATGTCATTATTATCATTTTATTTTTCGTAGGTTCGGGGCTCCATTAGGGCAGGGCGGGGCTGCGGGCACAGGGCAGGAGTGGTTTGTACACTCCAAATGAGCATGACGGTTTGGCCTGCCGTCTTGGGCCGGCCAAACAGTCATGCGCACCATACATGTTCCCCCAACAGGCTGTAATCCACAGCCTGGTGGGGACCATGCACAGGCTCCCTGTCCCCGTCTGAGAACCGAACCACGGCATTCAGGCCAATCACAACGCTGCATTGCAGCATTGTAATTGGCTTTGGGGAGCATGTGTGCTTCCTGGTTCCGCGACTCGCCGGAGAAACAAGAGACACCGATGGAGCGACAGAAGCAGTGAGGAGGTAAGTGGTATTTTCTTTTTGTATTTTGTCCCCCAGCCCCTCGCCCCTCCACCCCTGTTCCCTGCCAGCGCTATAGCAATTAAAACAAGTAATGGCAAAGGAAACAGGTCCGCCTTGGCATACTGGTGCGGTGATTACGTTTTTCATTTTTCACATTGTTTTATTGTAAGCATTTGCAACAAAGTAAAAAAAGAAGAAAACAGATTGACACATTTGTTTCCAACAAAAAAGTTAACTTAAAAAAAGACCATTAATTGATGTGGCTGTTTTACTAGTGTCTTTTTTAACGCAAGCTTTTCAGTTGCACCATGCATTTTACCATGACTTTTTATGAAGGTGCCAAAAAGAAATTAACACCCAATAAAGCACGCAAATTGCAGGAAGCTACAATGACACAGAACCACTGTATAATAGCAACCTCAACAAGCATTGGTAAATGCATTAGGTTTTGCCTAGGCCCTATGTGATTACTAATAAAACAGTTTTTTGGTAAGTTTTACGTTGGTGAGCAGGTGTGCAATATAAGGGGTGGTGCAGGCAAAACCTAATCACAAGCACAGCGTAAGCAAAACTTAATAAGTAGGCTCCTTCATGGCCAGGAACAATTGGATTTGCACATATAATTCTTTGTTTCATCTACAAACAAAAAACTATATACATGTTCTTTCTTTTGCTTTAGAGAGGGTCCGGAAGCTCCCTAACAGTGCTGCGGAGCTGTGTGAGTTACAGCATTTTGCTTAAGCACATTCCAGGCAGCTCTGACACGCCCCCCAATCCCTGTACACACATTTTGCTTACAGCATGGATATGAGGAGCAGCTGCAACAGTTCCATCTCACCTGCACTTGATAGCAGAGTGTTCCCGCAGGTGAATGACTGCCTCCAGCAGTATCGAAAGTCATGCTCTGGGCTGCCAGCGAAGGTTCATTCCCGTAAAGCATCCTCGAAGCTGCATTCACCAACGTACTCAAGCAAAACCCCAATCAATGCTGATCGAGGTGCCTCAAACGGGAGACATCCTTCACATCGCATGTGATACATTGCATGCCATTACAAGGCGTTTTTTACATCGACCGAATTGTTACATCGCAAACCATTACAACTCAAGTTGTTACAACGACTTGCTGTGGGGGGCAGAAGGTGTTGGATTTAAAATCCAACACCTTCCCTACTTTTGCACAGACTGGAGTTGGAATAGTAAATTATACTATTCCAACATCCAGCGCCCCCTACAGCAAGTCGTTGTAACAACTTGCATTGTAATGGTATGCGATGTAATAATGCAGTTGTTGTAAAGACCAAGTTGTAATGGCATGCGATGTATTGCATGCGTTTTAACATCGCATATTCAAAGTGGTTGTGCTCTCTCCTTCGAACATTGCAGATTTGGCTTGGCACACTTAATCTATGTGTATGCCCTATACCCAGGCCTGTAGATTGAATACTACTAGTGGAACTGCAGCACTCATTGTGTTATCCACTAAAGTAGATAGCCTTTTAAAACATGTATTAGTCCTGCCCACAACCTGTAGTGCAGTTTAAAACTCACACTTCACGCTGGCATAATAAAGCTTTTACTAAACACAAAGGCGGAGTGGAGGGTCTAAGGGAGTTTTAAGACCTGCCCAGGCTATCATCCCCTAATGGTCATACTGTAAAATACAAAGAAACCTGGGGGTCTGAAAAAAGAGTCAACTATGTACTCTAAACTCGTAAGACTGGATGCCACAAATGTACAAGGTAAATAACCATTGAGTCTTACACAGAATAGGTAACCCAACGCATCCAACCACTAGCAAAAGTAGGTGAGACCCAAAGTCCAGAGATGGATTCCTATCAAAATCTTGTAAGTGATCTAATGTTATCATCTGGTCATCCAAAGGTTAGGCTGGTGTGTCTCTAAATCATTGAGACTGCTTCCAGGCCCACCATATAGGACTGGGATCAAGCCATTCAAGAGACAGCATGCCTGTTTAGGACACGCAACAGCTTCTTTGAAACACGCATGGCATGGACATACTAAGAGAAGACCTTTCGCCTACTAAATTTACTAAGTTTACTCTTTCAAATGACACACTAAGGTATCGAACTCCCGTTTTTGAAAACATAGAACTACAATTCCCAAAGATATGACGCCAATCTGTAGTCCGCTCCCTCTAGCGAGATTAGGTTGTGGACAGTCTGTGAGATTATGCTACGCCGATATGCGTTTCCTCTCCGGTCCAGGTGCTAAACATATCTAAGAAGTATGGAGCTTGCAACAGTTTTACTCCATAGGGTGAGTCTCTTAAGTTTCTTAACACTAGCTGACGTGTAAGAAACGAGTAGACAGAACGCTCGATAGAACGAACAATGAGCGCTCTGATTGGCCACTAGTTATCATATGGTTTAAGCTAGTTGGATAAACAGGTAGCTGATCCTGAAAGATATGCCTTATGAAGACATCCTCCGCCCCTCGCCCATTACCTCCCCCAACCTCAGGAACAGTCTGAGGTAACCACGGAGAGGTAAGCAATGGATTAATCTACTGGTCTATTCATCAAACCCTCGTGGTTTAAGGCAGACATAGAAGGAAGAGAGCACTTCTCTCCTCATTTTGATTGCGTAGTCAGAGAGACTGTGGGTGAGCCTAGGAGGGAGCTGTTTGTTAGGATGAGCTCTTAAGCTAAGACAGCTATAAGGTACTCTTGAGTTGTGGAAAGGAGTAGTTTCTTTCTTTTCCCTCAAATGTGAGCATCCTTTTTTCTTACCTTTATAGAGTGTGGCCTCCCTTATCCTGAACTTGGTCCAGGCGAGGTGAGGTAATAACCCCAGTCATTATGGGTGAGTAAGGAATCTTTGATGTCCTTTACATTTTAATTTTTGATCTATATATAGAGTTATACCCAATGTACTTATACCATTTTGCATTTTATTGTAGGTGAACGATACACCATTTGACATGGAGGAATAGGAACACATATCCTTTATGTTTTTACTTTATTCACAGTTTATATGGTTTTCTATGTTTGTAGTTCGCACTAGCAGTTGCAAATTTTTTTTTATTAGAACAGAGGCCCTGAAGAAAGCCTTGGGAGGTAGCCCCCCCTTTATGGCAGAAACATGTCAGCCCACAAGCAGTTATTTCTTTACACTGCTTTTTTGCGCTGTTCTGTTTTTTAATCAGAAAGAGGCTTACAGCTATTAAAGTTTCCTTGCTGTCCGTTCTCTATTCTATTTTTAATCCTTACCCTACACACACTCACGTTTTGCACTGCACTTGGTCCCATTTAGTGATCACACGCATGGTCTACAGGTAATCGTGGGCTTGATCCCAGTCCTATATGGTGGGCCTGGAAGCAGTCTCAATGATCTAGAGACACACCAGACCAACCTTTGGATGACCAGATGATGACATTAGATCACTAACAAGATTTTGATGGGAATCCATCTCTGGACTTTGGGTCTCACCTACTTTTGCTAGTGGTTGGATGCGTTGGGTTACCTATTCTGTGTAAGACTCAATGGTTATTTACCTTGTACATTTGTGGCATCCAGTCTTACGAGTTTAGAGTACATAGTTGACTCTTTTTTCAGACCCCCAGGTTTCTTTGTATTTTACATAATAAAGCTTTTGCCAGTCCTAAATATTCCTTTTACATACATACAAGTCATCCCTAAGGTAGGCCGTTAAGGATCATAGGGCAGGGTGCACTGTGTTTAAAAAGTAGGATACGTGTGTTCAAGTATTACATGTCCTAGTAGTGAAAAACTCCTAAAGTCTTTTTTCTCTACTGCAAGGCCTATTACTCATTGGCTAGCACTGGATTACCCTATTGATGTGGACAGGAAGGACCCTCCTGCAAGGATGACTGTGCGTGGAGCTGTTCCCTGTCCCACTTACACTTCAAAGGGCTTACATTTAGCACACACAAAGAAACCTTAGACAAGCCTTTTATCACCCCAGATTTCTTGGAGTCTTGACAAGGGAAGAGAAGAACTTTCCCAAACGAGATGTGGGGGTAGTATACGCAATCCTCACAATTCAAAGGCTGGCACCAGGTATAAATAGTGGTCCTTCATAAAACTCTTCAGTACACTCCTGGATATGTAGACATTACAGAACAAGGACTGTCTTGTTCCCCAGAGGAATGCCCTGCTGCTTAAAGTCCATTCTTGCCGAGATCCTGCAGGCCATGGCAACCACCAACATGAAGCTCCAGTGAACCCAACTCTTTGTGGGACAGAGATCGTCAGCAACGACCGTCAGCGTGAGATTTGCACTACAGGAACGACAGCCCGGTGTGACTATCAATGCGAAGCTCCAGAAACGACCGCCAGCAACGCCCACCGAATCTTTGCTTTTCAACGATGACCAACTGCGATGCCAGGCATGCTCTGCGTGCTACAGTGATGACCATCTGGTCCTCACGGCCTTCTCCACCACAAACTGTACTCATTGCACCAGACTTTGAGACGGTAATATTTTCAGATGGACTAGCTAGGTCCCTGTATCTGCCTCACGCTCCATTGTGGTCGGCCTGCACATGTGATTTTCTAGCACAACCAGAAGACTGCAAGAAACACTTTGTGATTTTAGGAGCTATAATTACCTGAAACTTTCAAATGTAATATCTCTGGTTCTACTGATTGGATTGTTGTTGTTTTAGTTACATTGTATTTATTAAAAAGTACCTTTTTTAAATTGCTTTTGGATTTTTCTTGTGCTCTGTTTTCACTTAATTACAGTTTGTGTGCTGCATAAATGTGCTCTGTGCCAAGCTACCAGAGAATTAAGCACAGGTTCATTCACTGACTTTTGTGGTTCACCCTGACATGCATTGTGGTTGTTGCCTGAACGGGGTTCCACTTCCCTCAATCAATATGCCAATTTCTTACAATAAATAAATATAAAACATCGACAGCATTATCATTTTAAGTAGGGCAATCCTGCCTGCAATTCTGTATGTTTATATGAATGTTTTTGTCTTTAGATTTTGATTTTAATTACCTGAGCTGACGAGACAGCTGTAGTGGTTTCTATGCCATTCCTAAATATATACACATTTTGCACAGATACATATGTACCTGGAATGATGATAGTCTGTGCAGTTGGACTTTATAAAGCCAGACAAATGCATCTGTAGTAAACATATTTTTATAGCACACATCATAAAAACACTTTTGAGGAACATTAACAAAGGTTGTCACAGTCTTGGTTTTCCATGTCTGTAATTTGACCGCTCACCTGTACTCAGTGTTGCCAATGGTAGAGTACTCTTATCAAATGGTGACACATTTCTATATGACAATATATTAAAAATGAAATGTAATTAATGCTCACCTCTTTCCGTTGTTCATTTTTCATTTTTTCGATCTTCTCTTTCCGTTCTTTTTGTTGAGGTGAAAGTGAAAATGTTGAATTTCGTTGTGGCATATCTGCAGACTGCACCCTTCTGGGAGATTTTCTTCTTCCTTTAATTGCATGGTTGGCAGAGGTTGGTCGACCTCTGGGATTAGGTGGTGGCTGCGGTAAATAAGAAACAACTTCTACCGGTGGTGTTAAAGTGCTTGAATGCATCAGCATTAGATTCTCCTCTTTTTTGGGTGTGGGACTGCCAAGAGCATTTCCATGCAAGGAGTTTGGTGATATTATTGGTGCTTCATTTACGCTAGTCCCACCATCTATTTTAGGTAAAAAGCTTTGGCTCTCAATATCACGTAAACTCATGAGCTCAAACTTTCCGTCTTTCTCTACGAGAATCTTTCCATCTTTGTTCTCATCATTAGAGTCATTTTGAAGAAGAGATGAATTTTCCTCTTTTAGTTCATCATGTATATTAAGGTCTGACATCTTACTTAATGAATCATCTTCCCTGTAACTATATTCTCTATCGTTTTCATCAAATTCTAGTGGTGGAACTTCTAAATCGATCAGATTATCCTTGAACTTTAGTTTTCTTTCTCTTTTGTCATCTACTGGCTTCTCGTGCTCCAGCAGCCGGTTTGCCATTTCAATCTTTTCTGCAATGTAGCGTTTTGCTTCTTCATCTTGATCACTGAAATCACCATCTGGTAGAGGTAGGTCATCTGGTTGAGTGTCTTGCAGAGCTGCTTCTGAGCTGGAATGTGATTCTGAGTTTAGGGGATTTAAGAATGTCCCCGAGTCTGAGATGACTTCCGTTGAAAGATTTTCCTCTGTCAATGGATTTGGATCATGTTGTTGGTTCACTTTCAATAGTTCATGGTTTTCATCCTCTTGCAATTCTTTGTCAATTTTTGCATCAATATCTTCATCTTGGCTCTAAAACAAAAAGCGGTTCTCACTTTAGATCATTTTACAAGATAAGTTGTGGGATGTTACTGGGAACAGAACAGCATGCACAAACTGATTAGGGTTATCTCACTGAATATGCATTTACATTACCTTTAGTATCAGCAATTATTTAGATAAAAATAATATACACAACTTTGAGCATAATCACGTTGAAACAGGGGAAAGTATGTCAATGTAGGAGGATCCTAAGACTTACAGATGTATTTTTAACTTTGCTAAATTACGAGACTACAATGCCACAAGAGCTCAGAATCTCAGTAGCTGCCCCTCATGGCTCCTTTTTAAGACATTTAAGAAGTCCATCCCTACAGGAGACCATTAAGTAGTGTTTACAGACTATGGGGTAGATTTACAATTGGGGGTGTGGCTTAGGCAGCAATCATGGCAGACGTGCTCTAGACGAGCTCTGCTCTACCCCAGCTTATCCTGTGAATATCCTGCAAGGAGCCGGCATCTGCACCTACAGAGGCCCTCTCCGTGCCGTCTGGCTTCCCCGTTGTGCCCACAGGAGAGGGCACCACTGCAAAGGGCGTTGCTGTGGGCCCCTCTTTTGCTACGACTGGGAGTCGGATAACGGTGCGCTGCTCGCACTGAGACTCTGATCACTGGCATTGGGTGGGAGAAGAAGGTGGCTGCCCCCGGCAGTGAACTGCAGAGTGGCAGTAAACCAGGACATGACCTGAGGTACCAGAACACCCTCAGCCGCCCCCACAAGGCCGCGGGGGGATGCAACACGGGTGCATGGTGGGAGCAGGAAATGGAGTACTCTGACAAGCGGTGAGTGTGCCCCTTCTCCCTAGTTACTGTAGACGAGGAACGAGACCGCTAGGAGACCTCTTGAGTGTGTGCACCACCTGCTGTGTTTGGGCCTTGGCTCGGGGACCGCTGCTGGTTAAAGCGGTCCCTACTGTTGCTGGCACCTGACAGGATGGGCGTGGAATCAATGTGCAGTGAGGAGGCGGCGCGTGATTGCAGTGGCCTAGTTACAGGCCTGGAGTTGTCTGAACCCTGCCAAAAAAAAAAACACTGCCATGCTGTGCTCCCTGACAGGCGATTGAAAAGTGCTCCCCACCTGAACTCATTGAAGACATTGTGGTAGCACAAAATAGGCAGCCATGCCTAGCTGCATTGCTTGGTTGGGCAGTTACTACCCCATGCCTGATTGTCAGTTGTGTGCACGTCTGAGTACTGCTGCCCTTACATACACCGTCTAATACAACCTGCCCAAAGTACCTGCCTGGTACATACTGTCAGGGCTGCTCATGCTGCCAAGCTCATGGACATTGATAAGATCTGGTAAGCAAGCCCTCTTCGTCTGGAGCACCTTGACATCTGCTGTGCTGATAGTGGGGAGACACGCAGACAATCACTGGGATTGGTCGTCCTACTTCCTGCGCCACCTGGCTCTGTGTAGCGCCGTCCTGGCTTCTCTACGCACCAGCTTATACTGTGCTTCTGTGTGCTTGGGGCTGCTCATTCTGGCGTGTGCCTCCCTTTATTTGATGCTGGCAAGCGGGCCTGACCTGTAGTGCAGAGTTAGATCCAGCAGGTTTGTTGGCACTAGGAGTGATGTGCGCCAGTGCATGGGCACAAAAGGCGCATCCTCATAGCCCTCCATGGAACAGGATATGCTACAGAGCGGGTCTGAATCCACTGATGGCTCCACACACGCACCTTCTCCAAGCGACAAACTGGATGCAGTTCTCGCAGCAGGGGCCAAGATTGGTACCACCATGGAGACGCCGAAGACATCCTTGGAAATCAGGATAGTTGCGATAACAACGGATCTAATGCTGCTCCATGCTTACCACTTCAAAGTAACGAATAGGGTGCACACTACTGAGCGGACCCTCGCAGAGGTGCAACCTAAAGCCTGTGAACTTGACTCGTTGAAGTGGGAGGAGGTCCTGGAGCTCCTCATGGAGGACACAGACGGTCGCTCTCGTCGCAATAATATCCGTGCAGTAGGGAAGCCAGAAGGTGCGGAGGGATCAGATGCTGTAGTGTATGTGGAGCAATGGTTGCGACAGCTGCTGCCCAGGATACTTTCTCGCAGTTCTTCTCGGTGAAATGCGCCCACAAGTCCCGCTGCACTAGCTGCCACAGGGCTCCTACCCCAGACCATTGTTGTGCCGCTTATTACACTTCAAGGACATGGATGCTGTCTTGTGGGAAGCACGGAAGCTGGAGGAGATAACGGTGGATAACGTGAAGATAACGTTCTTTTCAGATTAAACACTGCGAGTACAGGTAAAGGGCAGCTCCTCCCTTGCGGTTAAACCCCAAATCCAAGACCTTGAATTAGAGCTGCCCTCCTCTTCAGGAGGCTTGCAGGTGATGGAAGAGGGGAAGACGCATTTCTTCACCTCCCCATTGGATGTATGGGACTGATTGGAAGGAGCGGGGCACTCGATGGTGAAGTGCACACAACAAACTGTTGCCTTGCCACATAGGGGTGCAGTTCAGAGGCGCCGCAACAAACCTCCCTGATCATGACACTCGCCTCAGATGACAAATGCACCGGACTTGGAGCAAGTCATTCTTGAGAGGCACCAGGCCTTAAAGAATGCTGAAGAGTTGAGTGAGATTGGCCGTGGTTCGGAACTGGATGGAAATTCAGACAAATCTATGGGTGACAATGGTTCCTCACATACATGGCCCTCCAGGGCAGACTCATGGGTGCTCCCCACAGTCACGCCACAGATGTTGGTTGATATTATTTGATGCCTGAAGTACCTGGCCACTGTGTACTGATATCTCTGCTCCGTTTATGTCAGCTGTCATTTATTGCATTCATTGCTGCAATGTGTAATCCGGGTGTTTTCTCTTTCTTTCACAGGAAGGGTGGGGTATGAGCCAGTGTTCGCCTCATTTTCTCTTTAGCTGCTTGACTGAAGGGGTGGATACCTGGCCTGATCCAAGGACTCCCCACCATACACCTGCGTTGGTGATGGTATAATGCTGAGACAGTCTTAGACACGGGCTCCTACACATGCCTCCTTCTTTGTATGGGATGTTTCTTATCTGGTTGCCTAGCCTTTTACCCATCAGTTACATGGCTGGTTGACTCCTGCTGAGTCTGGTTCTAACATGGTGTGGGCATAAACAAATTGTCTCTCTGCACTTTGGTATTATTGTTTTAAAGTTGTTTTTCATTATTTTGATTATGGCCTGCAACTCTTACTGGCTCCAAAATAGACCATCAGATCCCCTTACATACCAGTTGAATGGACCCATACTCACCGGCCCCCATGCAGGGTTCACATTGTGGGCATCATACCCTATCACTCATGGGCTGCTTTAATATACTTACAAGGAATGTGAGGGGCATGCATGGGCCTTCATGCTGCTACACGGTGTACTCATACCTAAAACAACACTCCACACATATTACATGATTGCAGGAGGCCCATCTCATACACGCAGAGAGCACCAAGCTGCAGCGATGCTGATGTGGACAGGTGTTTGCTACCAAGTATTCCACTTCTGCCCTGAGGGTACTTATTTGGGTCAAGGCAGGGACTCCATTTGTAGCTGAAGACACAATCCTGGATCCGGAGGGACGTTACATTATAATATCAGGTTGCTTAGACGGCTGCACCGTATTTATGGGTTCAATATATGTCCCGAGCTCGGAATAGGCTGCCTTCTTTCATGTGCTCTCCCATACCATATCATGTTAGAGTGCTGCTACTCTGTGGCTTATGGGTAGGGGACTTTAACAGGACACTACCCTTGATTGTTCCTTCCTCCCGTTGCCTCGCATGACTGCGTCCTCCAATGCACAAATGTTCACAAACTGGCTCCTGTAATGGTGACGGGTCGACCTGTGGCGATTCCGGAATCTGAATACAAAGGTGTATTCCTTTTACTCAGAACCTCACACCTTACATGTCCAAATTGATAGGCTGATTGGGGCACCGTTGTTACTTCCCTCCATCGAATGGATAGAATACATGGGCCGCACCGACTCCGATCATAACCCCCAAATCTTGCAACTGTAGTGGGCGGCTGAGCTACCACCCATCCCTACCAGCCTGTATTGCTGTATGATCCTCAATTCCAAGCCTCTGCTGGAACAGCTATTGAGGACTACTTTACCCACAATTTTGGTACTGCCTCCTGTAGATTACTTGAATGGGTGGTCTTCAAGGTAAAGCTATGGGGACACTGTTTGGGCATCCAAGGAAATATGAGGCACAAACATTGCAGACATTATAAAGTTAGCACACACCCTCCTAGATCTGTAGACCAGTGTTGCTAGTGATACTGGTGCCGCAGAAGAGCTGGCGGAAGAGCAGAGCAAACACTTCACACTATTTGAAAGGTGGTGCTAACTTAATTATGCCACACACTCAGCCTGCAAGCATTTCACGTCGGACAGAGCTGCACTGCTCCTAGCCTGGCTTATCCGGCAGGACCAGCCTCAGTGGCCCATAATGGCACTTGGCTCCGATATGGGCTCTGTCCCTTATACACAGCGTACTATTAATGAGGAACTTGCGCAACATTTAACACAGGTATACCAGTCCACTGCGGACGTGGAACCAGAGAACTTTTGCCTCCTTTTTTGCAAGCCTGACACTACCGCACATTACCGCTGACCAGAGAGCAGAATTAGATGTTCCACTCACACTGGAGGAAATAAAGATGACAATTGCTGCTTTGGCCACTGGCAAATTCCCCGGCCCTGATGGTTTGCCAGCAGAACTGTACAAGGCTTACGCATCCCAACTAGCTCCATATTTGTTAACAACGTACGAAGAAGTCATTTTACTTGGCAGTCTTTTTGCCTCCCAGAGAGCGGAGACAGTTATCTCCTTACCTAAACCCAATAAAAACACATTTCACATCTGCTCCTATAGACCACTTGCAATGCTCAATACTGCCTACAAGGAGCTGGCGAAAAAACTTGCTGATTGTCTGGCACCCCTAGTCCCTTCTTTGATTCACCTGGACCAAAACGGGTTTGTCACCGCTCACAAAACTTCCCTGAATTTGCGCCCTTTCTTTACAATCATGACTGTTGCCCGATAAGCATGCCCTTGTCCAGGATCCCTGGTCTTAGACCTTGAGAAGGTCTTTGACTCTTTAGAGTGGGGATATCTCTTCACTGTATTGGCCCGTTACGGTATTGGTCACCGCTTTATACACCTAGTGAAACTGCTTTATACTAACCTCATGATTAGGGTTAAGACAGGGCCTCTAATATCAGAAGTCATTCGCATCTAAAGGGGGACAAGACAGGGCTGCCCAGTGTCACCATTACTGTTTCATTGACAATGAACCCTTGGTGTTGGTAATGCACCATTGGGGGATGCAATGGGGCATCCTTCTGGGAGATGGGATACGTGCAATATCATTATATACAGATGATATGTTGTTATACATTTGGGATACCGCCAACATACATGAAACAATTGCTTCAACCCTGGTCCAGTTTGCAACCATTTCCGGATTGCGAGTCAATTGGGAGAAATCTTGTCCTTTTCTATTTAACTCTGATATACCCGATCCATTTTTTTTCTCAGTGGGACACGCCTGTACTGGCAACAACATACATTCAGATACTTGGGGTGGAGAGTTTACCACTCTCTGGCTGATTTGTTTGACCGCAATGTCCTTTGAGCAGTCATATCATTACGCATTCAGATGACCCTCTGGCACACACTGCCACTGGCTGTAACAGGCAGTGTTACTTGAAGATGGTAGTTTTGCCCCACATTCTGTATTTCTTCATGAATCAATCAATACAAATCTCTAGCACGTTCTTTTGTGCGTTGGACAAACAGATCTGTGAATTCATCTGGAACAAGTTGAGATGTAGGGGGGCCTTGACAAAACTTTATCTACCCATGTACAGGGGGGAACTGGCTCCCCCGCATTTTGAACAATATTACCTTGCCATCCAAGTCCAATGGGTAGCGAAGTGGTTAGCGGGTTTATGTCTGTCTGACACAGACACAATCGCCCCTGGTTGTGGCCTGCCCACTTTATTGCATCTATTTCACCCTTGCAAGCCGAATGCCAGTGCCCGACTCCCTAATGCTGGGGGGTTGCATTCCGTTGCTTCTGCAGGTGCCTCCATATCACTAAACGTACGATCCCCTATGTCCCAGGGTTGACTCTACTAGGTATGCCTAGGGCAGGGGGTCCCACATTGACAGCCAAATTGACGGTATGACATACAGCAGGCATACACATGTTGGGGATACACATGTTGGGGACCTATACAGGGATGGTGCATTGGCAGCGTTTGAGATGCTGGTGGTGGAAGATCACCTACCACTGGGACAATTCTTACTGCACAGCACATTGCTTGCTATGCTTGGGCGCCACTGGGGTGACATGACCACCAAACTGCCCATGCATCTCACAATTCTATACCTACAAGTGATGAGCAGGGGTAGACTCCTCAAATAATGGTTCGCTGACTCCCACCATTCCCGCACTGCTGCCCAACTCCTTTTATTGCGCTCCCAATGGAAGGAGGATTTAGATTGACCGTGCAATGAGAACAAATAGGCTGCCATATTTGAGAGCCTGTGACATGTGCCATGCAACGCCCAATTCAAACTAATTCAGCTTGCATTTGTCATAGCGCTTACCTTGCACCTGCCGACATCAACAGGTTTTATCTCAGGTAGGATGCTGCTTACCCACTGTATTTTCATAGATGCTAACCTAATGCACATGATTTGGTCTTGCCCCCGCTTACATATATATTTGGCCACAATCACTGCAAAATTGTCTGTTTGCACTGAATGCCCTAACCTGCATAAATGGGAGGGATGTCTCATGGGACTGTTTCATAGGCAGAAGAGTCATAGGGTTACTTCCCCTTTTCTAGATCTGGTCTCCATAGAGGCTAAACGTCTTATTACCCGTAGATGGAAAGCCTGGAGCCCCCACAGGTTGAGGCTTGGGAGCATTCCATGCTCAACTGGGCGCAAGCCGAAAGCATGCCATTACAAAGGGAAGACACACCGGGGCTACACAAGTACCCCATTGCTACTTATTGGGACACCATTTTAATTGATTTGCAATCTAGTCATTCTTCCTTGATGGGCAGTACCCCCAGCGCAAAACTGGAGACAGTGGTTGAGCAGGTAGAGGCTGTAGACTGATATCACTTATTGCGTTTCTACTGGGACACCTTACACGCATGCACCCCCCCCATCCCACAGTTCTTGCAGGATAAATGGTAGTGGCTTAATGGCGTAATTTCTGCAGGAGATGGCACCTAGGGAGGATGGTGGCGATGTGTTAAGTTGTGGAAACTGTTCTGTTGTTTTGCCTGGATTCTTGTTCCAAGTCTATTCAAATTCATGGCTATCTTTTTATTATCAGACATGACTCCATTGGGCTCCAACGTTCCTGTTTGTTGCTGCAGGAGTTGTCATCCCAATGTCTTTGTATATAAGTGCGCACATATGGATTGCTAATCTATCTTTTCCCGGGACTCAGCTGAGTTTCCAAAGCCCCGCGGGTCCCCTAATGCCCCTTATCACTACGACTCATCCAAATAGTTGGTGCTATGAAATTATCGCATTGTGATGTTATTGGGTGACATGCCTAGTGTTTTTGGCCTGCTATTGTATGAACATGTAAAATAAAAATTACAATAAACAGACTCCAACAAAATGTGGTAGATTTACCATTCGGTGGATGCAGAACATCCTCCATAACGCTGCTGATATCCTGTTCACTACATTGAAAGAATGCTGATATGTAGGAACTCTAAATTGGATCACTGGAGCATTTCTAGTTTCCACCAAACTCAAATTTAGAGCATACTTTGTTTGTTTCACAGTCACTTAAAATATTTCACTATGCATTCATCTGTATTCAACACACACACCATCTTTGAAACCTTTAAATCCATTTTAAAGTATTTGTACATTTATATTTAATGTCTGTTTTATTTTTACATTGTTTAATATTTATTTTTATGGTTTAGGTTATTTATTTGAACCGTTTTATGTAGTGCAGACCATCATTTATGACAGCACTTTACATAAAACAATCAAGATGTACATTCTACAGTGAACATAACAAAATAACAAAATACATTAATAATATGGCAAAAAAAGGTAAGCATCAGTTAGAGAAGGGCTAAAACAGCAGTACTGGGAAGAGGGCCAGCTTAGGATGAGAAAAAATATAGGGCATATTTCCTCAGTTTGACAACAATAGTTGGAAGGTTTTCAGATGATTGCAGAAGGACATCAGGGTGGCTTTTACCCTTGAAAGAAACTTAGAAAGGATATTCCACACATTTTGCTGAACCCCATTAAAACCCACTCAAATAGTCCCTCAAACCGTTAATTCGACATGGAGGATAAAACTGAGCATAGGTAAATTATGAGGAATTTAGAATGCGGATGGATAGCAAGTCCTCAAGAATGGATAGCCATATAAGGAAATTGTAGGAAATTGTAGAGGAAAGAATTTAAAGTGTTGATTAATACAGTTTAAGGACGTAGATGCATTCTGGAAGCTGGTGGAAGTGGCTTCGCGGAGATGAGGAAACATGTATAAATCTAATTAAGGAGAAATATTGGAGTGAGCAACTAAAGAATTTGTATAACTGCCCACTGCTGGAGAGTATTTCATGTGAACTAATTAGCAAGGAAGATGGTGCCTTCTTATGAATCAATCGTAATGATACAGTGATAGTGATTAAAGGTTTGAAAATCAGAGTGGCGGGGCAGGATGCTATATCCAAAGCAGTCTATACAATAAACCCAGAACTTAGGGATGATTCTTGTGTTCATATTTTTATTTAAGAAAAAATACATATCCTCTGTTTGAAAAGGGACCTTGATTAAGCCCATTTTTAAGAAGGTATGTCCGTAAGACCTAGAGGCTTACACAATTATACATGTGTCATCAAAAATATCTGCCCATTGTCTCTAATTACGAGGGTGAATGGGTACTCAGTTCCAAGGGAGCCCAGATGTTGTTTACTTAATATCTGGGACGCAACAGATCTAAACTTAATAGAACAGACCTGGGCCACTCTGGGTACCATGATAGCTAAGAGAAACATCGCCAGCCACTGGGGTGGAACAGCCACCCCTACCCTAGCAAACTGGTGTAAAGACATGGACACAGTGAGGGTGGCGGAAAAAAAGGTGCACGTGCACAGGGGATGCCCCAAAAAATGGATCAAAAAATGGGGAAAATGGAATACCTATAGGGGAGATATTTGCGAAATGCCATCAGTTGATTAAGAAGATGACTTATTGGAGGGAGGCAACACTGCTGAAGGTAATGCTGTATAAATTACACTTTGAACAGAATGATTCTAAGTACTGTGTATATAGGATTGCGAATAGTATATGTGCATAAATGGAACAGATCATCCAATTGGAACTTATATTGTGATAAACTGATTGTGCCCTTTATTTCTTTATCTAAATAAAAATAATTTCACAAAAAAATATATATATCTGCCCATTTGCTGGTGAGGGTGGAGGTTGAAGCATGAGCAAGGGCCAATCGACTAATCCCAGTTAAACATGCTGAGTTTAGACCAGGTCAATCAATACTTTATCATATCTTTGTTGTTGGCTAAGTTTTGTAAAAAGCCAAAAACAGGGGATGTATAAGTATTTGTAAGGTACAATTTAAATGACTAGGTGGATTGGAAGTTAATATAGAGGAAAACAGCAAACAAGGAAATTCCTGAAAGTCTACTCTCTATTGTGATAGCATTTCATACTGAAAACTGGGGTCAGATGTGTATTTGGTCTCAGTCAAAATGGTTAGAGGGAATTACAATTCATAATACACTGAACCAAGGCTCTGCCACTGCACCATTCTTGTTCAATAGCTTTTTTTTTACGATCTCCCTTACAGCCTATACAATGTAAGTATCAACAGTAGATACATGTACTTATCTACACAGATGGCGGCTGAGTTCAGCGTGCAGCATTGTGCTGTCTGACATCTGCAGTCAATGCTATGACTGCAGGGCACATCACACCTAATGTGGAAGGACTAGATGTAATGTAATGTGGAAGGGGGAGGTCTGAAGATGGAAGAGCTGACATTACACAAGCTGTCTCTCTGTTGTCTGTCATCTGAAGATTTACTGCTTTATATGACTGTAGGAGCCTGGGATTGTTGCAGGTGGCCTGGGTCCTGAATCAGAGAAGTAGGCTCCAACTTCAGGAGACAGTGCCCAGGAAGGCTTGGAGCAGCAACAGCGGTATAGAGGTGGATGGTGGTGCATTCTCAAAAGGGGGCAACACAAGTACTAAAATGATGCTTTTCCTCCCAGTGTTTGAGCCTGCAGGCAGTGGGACACAAGACGTTGATTTCTGCTCCATGATGAGTGATCCTGCAGACTTGGTGGGAGGGCCTTGGGTGGGGGCCTTAAGCTAGCAAGGACTCCGCCCTGAATGGAGCAAAGGAGTACAGCCAGAAGAAAACAGCAGTGAATAACTGGAAGATGGACATTACATGGGGAAAACAGAGACCTGCATAAGAAACAAAGTGCGGACTGTGCACTAGATGACCAGAAACACCACCTCTCTGTTGCAACAAAACAATAACAGAAGCAGCTTCCGCATACAAGAAGAAAGCTGTGGGAATTCCAAGACAAACAAGGAAGCCATACTCCCCTGCATGAGACTGTATCAAATGCAATCATTCAAGTTCATTAGACATGTTGCACAAGGAGCACCAGGGAAGGAAGCAATGAAATCCAAACAAAGGGGAAGGGGAATGCTTAAAAGAAAAAAGTTAAACAAAAATATAGGAACAGAAATTATTTTCTGAGGGAAAATGGAATACTAAAAGGGAAAGACGGGGGCCGAAATATATATACACCCCAACTCCAGTCCTTGGAAAAGACAAGGGCTGACTATGAGAACGGTAGCCACATTGACAGAAACACCAAGACATACATCATGTTTGGGAAGAAAACAAAAAAGGAAGCTTAAAACAGGAAAGATGGACAGGAACACTCCCTTACTCCTAACCCATCCTACAGGTCATAGCCCTGCCCAAAGAAATTGAAGTTATTGAAACCATTAGAGATTTTAAAATCTCTCTCTTTGGTAAGAAAGAAACATCTGGGATGGCATGAGATCCCAACACTCATCATTTGGCCTTTGGAACCTTGACTACTGCCCCCTATTACTGTAGCACAATAAGTAAAGGACACGAAGAGTAGCCCCTTGGGACAAAAAAGATAATGCTGTCCCTCTGACCACAGGTTCTGCATCAGTCCTCAACCCTCTTATAAGTGAACATAAAGCAACTGAGATAGTGCATGCTGCCGGAGTTAAAATGTTCAACTGCAAGGAACCAGCCTTCCATTATTATCTCGGAGCAATAACCAAACAGGTAAAAGCTCTCACAAAGAGACTCTATTTTCAATAAAGAGATTTCAACTACCAAGAATACCAAGCTTATTTGACTTGGCCCAAAAGTAGCAGAGGAGCTTGCGCTCATAACTAGATGAAGGGCCTCACAAAAATGTCCGATTAATAAAGAAATTCCCCTGCACATCAAATATCATTGACTGGCCCATCAGAGATACTGCATAAGAAATACAACGAAAATGTCTTCTTAAAGAAAGTAGATCTGAAAAAGAAAGCCAAAAATCCATAACCCCAGAAAGTGTGAATTTCATTCTGGATGAGCAAAACAATTTCCGCAACTTTGATGGTAATGATGGGTATAAGAGGTTAGGAGGAAGTATTGGAGATGAAGATGAACGCAAATCAGAAATAAAAGTAACAGTCTTGACCAGTCTTTGACCCAGGACGAAAGGCCATAATTTTAAACTCACAAACCAGATGCAACAGAGACAAAAATATACAGTGTACTCTGAAGAAAAACTTTTAAGTTTACAGAAATCTGTTGCAGTACAAAAAGAAACCAACAAAAAAGTAAAACAGATACCCTCCAAACTGGACGAGGAGGATATGAACATTGACAGCCATTAATCTCAGGAAAAAGAGGCAAAGAGAGATTAGGGCACATACAAAGCACACATGAAATTCAACAAAGAAATAACCAAAAAAGCTGATAAAACTGCATGGATAAATAAAGAACTTGCAAACAGGGCCAGGCCCTCAAACCTGAGAATTCTGGGAATCCTTGAGGAGGTGGAGGGGGCAAAAGTCTTGAGCAATTTCTAACAGAAGTCATTAAAGAGGTAGTATTCCAAGAACAATCATTAATCATGGTTTTACAATAGCACAATCACATGCCCTTCAATAAACCCAAACAGGGCCCATAACGTCTAACAATTATAGCCTACTTGTAAAGTTATTGTTAAAAAAAGGAAATCCTGGGTAAAGCTTGACCACAATGATACTTCAAAACCTCAACTGGCTACTCAATTTAAATCTTTCCAGACATGTCTTCTGAAACAGCACAATACAGGCAGCAGATGAGGTCTTTATTTCCCAAATAAAATAATTATTTTTAGGGCAACACAAACACTTAAAAGCACTTGGGCATGGGGTTTTTCATACTTCTGCTGAAATTTCAGAAGCCGGATATTTCCTCCAAAGGGTTAAAAACAGCCGCGGCCCCTGCAGGTAAGATATGTGGGGCAGTCGGGCCGGCTGGGGGGGATTTCGAGAGACGACCACGAGAGAAAATTAATTATTTTTTTCATTTCCCCTTGTGGTCGTCTCTCAAAATCCCCCCTCCCTCCAGCCACCCCCACTGCCCTACCGCTTTACCTGCAGCGGCTGCGGCTGGTTAAAAATGCAGGAACCTAATATGCTGCTCCATGACTACAACCATAGCTCGGATATTCTTGTCAAGCATGCAGAGATGAGCCGCCCATGAAAGATTGATTGAATGATAGTATTGCCTAGTAGATCCAATAGAACTAAATTAGTGAATGTGCACAAGGACATACAGAACATTTTGTAGGCACGATCTTTATGATGACCACTTTTCCAAAAATCATTGACTATCCCCCAGATGCATCAAAGTTATGTTTTGCGAGTCCTTAATAGCGAATTTTAAGGATTTGCTATTAAAGACTCGCAAAACGGGATGCATGTAGGAATCACAATATTATTTGCGATTTCTACTGATTCCTTATTTGCGATTCGCTAATTGCAATTCGCAAATTAGGAATGGCTTTCCCATTCATTCCTATGGGCCTAAATGCCCATAGGAATGAATGGGGAGTCATTCCTTATTTGCGATTCGCAATTAGCGAATCACACATGTGCCGCAATTTCAAGGGTGCCAGGGTGTCCAAAGGACACTCTGTTGCACCCCATAAATGGTAATGTTCACTGGTGTTGCGCACACACATGTCCCAAGGACATGTGTGTGTAGCATACAACTTTGAAAAATGCACTAAAGTGCATATTTCCAAGTTTTTGCTATTTACCACGTAGTATGACTTCGCGGTAAATAGCGCCCCCAGATTGCGAATTCGCAATCTTGAAATGGTTCATGCATTGCATTTAAGGAATCGCAAATTGCGATTCCTTAAATGCAATCGCAATTTGAGAACTCGCAATTATTTGCGAATTCTTAAATTGCGATTGCCTGAACCCTTGATGCATCTCAAATGCCATTTTTGCGGGCGCAAACGGCCGAATTTTGCGATTCGCACTGTTTGCGCTCGCTAAAATGCTTGATGCATCTACCTGTAAGACTACAATTTATCAGAAGTTCCCTTGCAACAAAGTATGTGTAGAAAATCTCACAGGGAACAATGAACACAAGTGCATTTAGGGAACTGGGGCAGAGAGCCCTCACTTCTCTTCCATGGAAAGAGTGGCGCTAAGGAGGGAGCAGGTGGGCTCACATAAATGGAGAGTGGGAAGTGGGTGTAGGGTGAAGGGAAAAGATGGAGGGAGAAATGGATCACTACAATATTACAAAAATATGGATCAGGCAGCAATAAAGACATAAAATATAATGCTGAGGAAGAGTATACCTAGAAGTTGTTTGAAAACAATAACACAACAACATTAATAAAACAGGTGTCCGTGAATTGAATAAATGCAAAACAGAAAAGAAATGTATTTATGCAGCTTCTAGAACAGCCTAATGCTGATATTATTCTAATGCACGTGGCACACTTAACTTGAACTAGCCCAGGTATATGAAGATCTAAAACTAGCCCAGGTGCTGGGCTAATTATCCATGGATCTCAGAAGCCAGATGCTCAATGCTACAGCAATGTTACTTTGGGTGGATAGGGAAAGGGAATGAGTGGATCTTGCAATAAGAAAAGTGGGGTGAGAGGGGCCAGTGACTGCTGATGTTTTTAATTACGGTAACTTTTAAAATGAAAATCCAGGAACTAGCCAATTTTGTCCTACCCCGGTGATAATTGTTAGCAAATGTAATGCAGCAGTAAAATAACTATATGGTAAATCACCAGGAAAAAGAAGAACCCTTAGGCGAAAATCACTTATGAGAGAAGCTTCAGGGGCGCCTTAAAGCAGGCCCCCCATGGGTGTGAGGCCGCCATCTCCGTTGATCCCTGCACCCGGTGGCAGGCACCTTGGGGAGCCGGCCACAGGGTGCAGGGATGACTTGCACCCCTGCTTTCTACGATGCAGGCATGCATTCCGCTTGGAATGCATGCTTGCATTGTAAAGTATACAAATGAGACCGAACCCTGTACTAGCAGGGCTGTAACCGACGACAGAAGGTCGGTCGGTTACAGCTCCTGGCCGATGTCGGACAGACTCAGGTCCGTCCGACATCGGAATAGGCCCCTCTGTGTGCCTCTGCCTGTTTGTCGATTGACTGTCTGGTTTTGGAGTGATAGGCGCTGGGTATGTGCATTCACTGTAGACAGCCACTGGGGGGGTGGAAGTGTGCCTGCCTTTCCTGGATGGCTTGAGCTGAGTGGAACAGACCGTAGCTGAATTTAGAGTAGTGGGAGATTTCCTTGCACCTGAACAGGGCCTGTCTCTCTTGCACAATGCTGTCTACACCCCCTGTGGTCATACTCTGTGTGGACAGAACTGGTTTGGACTGGGCTCAGAGACCCCTGCACAAAGAGAACAAAGACAAAATGGGGTATAAGTAGTTGACCTTAAACCCCAAAACTTTAGATTACTTCTAGACTCAAAAGGAACCTTTGCCAAGGAGAAGAGCTGAAGAGCTGTGAGGAGGAGTACGGTCCCTTGGCTGTGTGCATTGTGGTGTTGGCCTGAAGTTACTGTTTCTGCCAAGGCAAAGACAAAGACTGGAACTTTGCTATGAACCTGCTTGAAGAAGATCTCCAATGGCCTGTGTGTGCTGGCCTCCTGTTCTGAAGTCTCAGGGACATAAAAACTTCACCCCACGTTCCCCTGAACTCTGTTGCTGAAAGTTCTGACCTGCCAGAAGATGCCTATTCCAGTTGTGGACCTCTGGAGGTTGTACTTGCTGCTGGGAGGTGGAAGAAAAGAAGACCTGAAGTAATTGGCATATTGCTCTTCTTGCGGCTATTTTTCCAGCGCAGCACGGCTGTGCGAGAAGAATCGCCACGCATCGCTGTGTGCTGCAGAACCGACGTTCCGCCTGTCGCGGCTGCAGGGAACCGGTGCATCGGGGGATCGTGGCTGAAGAAACCGACGCAGGGCCAATTGATGCCGCTGCATCAATTGCTGACGCATCCTAGATTTCCACTCATTGCACCTGTGCGGCAAGTTTTCCCAGCGCATCACCCGCGGACAAGAATCGTGTTGGAGTTGATGCACCACTTCCCCCTACGGACCAGATTCGACGCATCACTTCTCCTGCATGCAGCAGAACTGTCGCATTGCCTCCCCAAGGTCTCAGGAACTGACACATCTCTTTGTTTCGTAACGCTTCCCTTCGCTGCAGCTGTTTGGCCTTTTGAATTTTGATGCATCTACAGGTACTTTGTCTAGAATCACACATCCATAGTTTGATATGGACCCAGTTACTTGAAACCCTCTGAAAAGTCATATTCTCATTACATGTATGTTGGATTTTTTGTCGTGTTGGTCTTGTTAAGTTTAGATAAAGATACTTTATCTTTCTAAACTGGTGTGGTGTCTATTTGTGATGTTATTACTGTATCACAGTGTGTTTTGAGTACAAATACTTTACAATTTGACTTTGGGATAAGTCTGTCTGCTCGTGCCAATCTACCCAGGGGGTGAGCAGGGTTATCTAAAGTGCGTATCCCCCCTTACCCTGACTAGAAGCAAGGGTCCAAATTTGGAAAAACGTACCTACCACTGCCAACTAGAGACCCCCATTTCTAACAAAATAAAAAATCTGGAACAAGCTGGCATTGCAGTATGATGTATCTTAATTAAAAAAACTGATTTTAAATAGCTGGGAATCAAGTGTTAAACACTTTTGAAGATGATAACAAGGTTGGTAGATTCTTGGTTAGAGAGCTAAAAACAAGGTACATTTTTAATCAAATACATCACATTAAAGTCATTGAAAACAGTACCACATTAACCTAGCCCAATAAAATAGAGCCCATTTTCTTGAACGAGTACACAATTTATTTAGAGAAAGACTAAATCCATTAGCCCAAGATAGAAATGAAATTCTTAATAAACTAGAATAGACAGACTATAAAAGGAATTGAACTGACCTCTAGCCAGCAATGAATTTAGAGTGGTCATATGATTGCTTCCAATTACAAAGGCACCCACGGAAGATGTTCTTCCAATCAAGATTTACAAAATACACGCAAATACCCTCATTCAACATTAAAACATTTTTTATGAGATATGCCAAGGCCATACCCCACCCCAATCCTTAAAGTAAGGTAAACAGATTATATTTAAGAAACCTAGAAAAGATCCTAAGGAGTTTATGTCGGCCAAATACTCTGTTAGTGCAGTTTATATATTTTCATGAAAATATTTGCGATTAGAATGGATAGAAGGATTAGTCAGCTCAGCCCACTCCGTCTAACCAAACAAGTTTATCTCAGGCAGTATTTTAGCCTTTGATGTGCCATATAGTTGGGTAACAATTGATGCTGCTGAGACCGAATCAATACCAATGGATATGTGGTTCCTAGATACAGAAGAGGCAGTTGACATGGTAAACTGGTTTTTTTTACAGCATGTACTTGAATCGATGGGCTTTCGGTATGAGTTCATTAGCCTTCTTGTCACTTTGTACCAGGGATCTCAGTTAGATTCAATAATAGATGGAGCTTCTATAGGGTAAGGTTGAAAAGGGGACCAGACAAGGTTGTCCATTATCAGTGCTACTATTTGTAGAACCAGTATCACATTTTATAACCAGAGAAAAAAGAAAATAGCCAGTCCCATGATGTCCCCGCAGCAATTAGGATGTTTCTATATGCAGATGATCTAATCATGTTTTTCTCCCAGAACTAGGTTATCTAGAAAATATGTTTAGGGCCATGAAACATTTGTTCAGACTATCATGAAAAAAAATAAAGCTAAAACCAAACAAGGAATATTTTTAAGCTTCTCTAAAATGGATCTACTGACAGAGATGCAAAAGAAGCTATAAGTAATTTAGGGGGTTACTGTAAATGAGCAAGTGTTTGCCATGTATAAATTCAACCAATTGACTTTTTATTGGGGAAAATTGCAAAAGAATTCCATACCTGGTGGTACATTTCGCTAACCTTTTTCAGACAAATTAGCTTGGTAAAAATGTTTACTTCGCCCAGGTGTTTATTTCTAGTCTAATAATTTCTTTTCAGACTTCCTTTGGCAAGCTTGATTGCGTAATTGTTACTTTTAAATCAACCAATAAAACACTTCGTATTTCCCAAACCAAATTTTGTTATGCACCAGCCAATGGAGGTTGGCCCGCGACAGAAATCAAACTTCTTTGTTTAGCAGTGAAAGCTCATTTCTTGGTACAATTGTAATCCCAACTTCTGAAAATCTGTATTTTTCAAATCTTATGGGTTATATGATGGGTAAACAAAATACCTTGTGAAATGCTGCTAAATGTCACAGGCCAATTAAAAAAACTATAATATTGAAGTTGCTTTTAGAATACTGCAAAGTATATAATCTATTGCCAAAAAAGTTGAAATCAGTAAATTAAAAAAGATTGTATTCCATTACGGGAAAATTTGCAGCTGGCCTCAGACCTAACATGTATCCATCCTGAATAGCTTATAAACGGCTCTGGGAGGCCAATTAAATGGTCCAACGGGTTTCTCTGAGATCAAAAATACGAAACTAGATTTTGCAGAGTGTTCTTTAAACTCCTGTAGACAAGAGGCTATTTCATAATGTACAAAAAGTTTTGATTGTTCAACGTCCACCTGATCGTGGCTGCAAAGGATAAATATACTGAAAATTATTAGCAACGAGACTAGCAGACCATACAAACATTCATCTAAAATGATCACAGAACATAGGTGCCGAACTACACCAAGAGAATGGTAAGATCTGAATATCACCGTGCACTACCTCCCAGTCAACTCCAACCTCCAATGAATTCAGTACTTCTAGTTATATCAATTATATTATGCACCCAAGAGACTACATAACATTACATTTCAGGATTAATGATCGAAGATGTTTACCTACCAAAATTAGTAGGTGTAAAAACTCTGAGGCTGGAGTTAGGGCTTTGGTCATAGAACAACCAAGTGGAAACTCAAGATAATTCTTTTAAGTTGTTAATAAAATCAGATGTAAAGTCAGTCTCAGTAGACTGCCTGATCTATTTATGAGGTTGTACACACACATGAGTCATGAATTTATGGCAAAAGCCCAAATCTTTGTAGACAAACAAATGATCTACATTGTGATAGCCAACTAGTGCTGGCAGGGCAATAATTAGTTATAAATAAGAAGGCTTTCAGATAGAATTAAATAATGGAATTTTATTTTATGTTTGACTTACAGTGCATGAAAGCAGTAGGCTTGCAAGGAAGAAAGTGGGGTAATAGATTATCTAGTAGGTGGGGCAAGCACAAACATGACAGGTTATTTGTTGTTCTTATCTTTAGATGTTTTACTCCATCATTAAAGTGAAGTTCTTCGGCTCAGCTGTTTTTAAAAGGCTGCACATTAACTTGATCACTTTCTGGGTGTATGTCACTCACTGTGATTCAAAGGAAACAGCGTTCAAAGCCATTACTTAAGGAGACAGGTTTCAGTCTTTATTCACCTGGTTTGATCATTTATTTGCATTATGGACTGAAAACATGGCAATGTCCATAGCACTGTTCATTAATGAAATTAAGTAGAAACTATGACTGTTTTAAAATGCTGCTTATGCAATGACTTGATCATACGATTAAAGTATGTTAAATATTAATATTTGTGTTGCTTTTAAAATGTTTTATGATTTTATCATTCTGAAACTGTAAAATAATTTGGTTGTAATTTTATTTTGCTTAAGTGGACAACAATATCTGAATGAAAATTAATACTACTACCAATGTTGTTGGAAATAAGGAGAATAGGTATAGCCCAAAATAATCTTATCAGAGAGAAAAAACGTATATAAAAGTTTTGCTGACAGAACCTTCAGGTCTCTAACTTTTCTAGCAGATGTAATAAAAAAGAGATAAATCATTTTCAAAATCAATCGACACAAGATAGAAAAAGCAGAGGCCCAAGCAGAGGCCCTCATCCTGAAAACGTGAAGGAATCGAAGTCCAACAAATATACAATCACAACCATTGATAGAAGTGTATTTTGTAGGCTTTTCACAAACCAGGGAAGAACAGGTACATGGAAAAAGGACACTTGATCCAGGGTACTTAGAAAAGTAGCGGCAAAGTATCCTTTCATGCTCCCCACAATGAACTAATTTTGGGCTATATAAAGGAAAAGCTGTAGAACCATAATCCTGACTCAGGAGCACCCGGATAAAGCTGTATGCATACATTGAAGCCCGTTGTAACTGTCACATCTTCAATTGCACGCTCTGCTCACCTCACCTCACCACCCGCAAGCTCATAGATGGGCATCTACCTTATGTCTTGAAAACATCATTTGAGATCCTCCTCCTGAGTGGAGGGATTGTAGCCTCTACTGTGACTAGGTCTCACAGTTCGAGGATGTTCCCAATAAAGAAGCATGCCACTTCCGGTAGGTGATGGAAACAGCACACACTTATCTATTATAACATAGCATTCCCTCCTGCACTTTTCCCAGGACCCTTTAATAAATGGCCGGAAGGGGGATGCATCCCAATTTCAGAATTATTTCATGAAGGGGATATTTTAACATTTGATTATTGCTGTCACAATTTTAACGTATCCCCCTCCGAGAGGTTTTACTAGATCCAGTTACAACATTGAGTACTACAACACCACATAACACTTGCCGCTAAAAGGGAGTTACTCCCTATCGAACGCTTTGTACGAGGCGCAGGGGTGACCCAAGGGTGCATCTCCTTCCTCTCTGCGCTCTTGCTCCCTGCCAAGCGCACTCCTGTCCCCCATCATGTGTCCTTTTTGGAATCTACACTGGGAATTACTATTGAGGATAAATAATGGCTCATGCTGTGCAGGGATATCTACAAGTATAATCACTCTATGATAATAAGGAAGGAACATTATAAGATCCTCTATGATTGGTATCTCTACCCTGAAAAACTACACAAGATATTTCCAAACACGTCGGATACATGCTGGAGGGGATGTGGGATGATGGGAGACTTTCACCATGTCTGGTGGGACTGCCCCTCCATTCAATCTTACTGGAAAGAGAATCTGGCGCGATAAGGGAGATATCAGGCTACGCAATCCCTGACAACCCGGAGTGTGTCCTGTTGAGTCTCTGAGACCACTGTATGTAGCAGCTGTGACGTAACAGCTTTGACTGTAAGGGAGTCCCGAAATGCACCTCCCAGTAGGGGAGCCTGGTGTTACACCCCTGCTGTGACAGGGCCGTGTGCTATGGTCCCGGTCACGTGATAGTCTTATAATAAAAAGGACTACCCCGGACATGATGTCAGGAGACGCGTGTACGCGGTAGCCATTACAAGCACAAAAACAGGCTCTGAGTATTTCTTGCAATTGGGCTCCACGTGTCGACCCCTGGGTACGTCCATACCTGTACTGAGAGTCCAGGGGCAACATCACATTTGGCGACGAGGATGGGCGTGTCCCCCTGTGTTACGGTGCTGGGGGTGGCCACATGCAGTGTGTTAGCCCCGCTGTGCTTGTGCCCATGAGGTCAGGCTGACAGAGCCCGACGGTGATCAAATCCGCAACGCATCAAGTCAGGAGCCTCCCCGCTGCGGGAGCAGGCGCTGCGCTCCGCACACTGCAGCGGTTTGTGGATCGGTTTGTCTCATTTGCAGCCTGTACACATGTCGCGCTGCGGCCAGGACATCCTGCTGCGCTGGGAGATGCAGCGTGTTGGAACCGGAGGTCTCTGGTTGGCACAGGTAGGCACTTGTGACAAGCAGGGGCCCTCAGCTCCACGGTCAGGGCAAGGGAACTACTCCTTCGAATAACCCCTGCTCACCCTCTAGGTAGTGTGGCGCGAGCAGACAAGGTTAATCCTCAGGGCGATAGTAAGTTAAGCATTTATGATCACACACAGTAAACCCACTAACCCACCACAAATGGACACCAGTCGTATGGTTGTATCAAAAATACGTATACTTTATATAAAAGATATGTTCAAGCAGAATTATCACAAGACCAAATAACGTTTACGATTGGAGGCCACCAGATTACAATAGGCAAGCTTAGTCTTTAAATGTTCGTTGTTCAGCAAGGTACGAAGACAGAGAAATAAGAACATTGCGGACCCTGGATCCGATATGAACTCAAGACGGAGTTCACGTGTACCTTGTTCGTGGAAGTCCGAGGCGTTTTAGGCGCGGCTTCTGGTGAGGGCAGACCCTGGACGAGGCCAACGGTTCTCCAGAGGATCTCTCCGGCTCGGTCTCCCCCTCGAGGTGCGAGGTGGATGAGCAGGACTGTGGAGGGTTGTGGCGATCCGGGGTCGATGCAGCTCACGGGGCGAGGCGCCGTTCAGGCCTGCGGGACGTACTACTTCTTAGCACGCCGGGTCGTACTCGTGGATCTGTGAGGGGTGTCGTGTTCTACGGCAGACAGGTGCAGCACCAGGCTTCCGGTACCACTGTACGGGGAGGCCTTTCTTGAGGTGCGGCACGAGTCTTGGTATGCAGGAGGGCAAAGTGAGACAGTCGGGTACGTTACGACGTACAGACCGTCCGAGGCTATGGAATGCGCTCCGTGTAGATTCCGGCGGGAGAAGATGAGAGGTACACAACGTATTCCGTTAGCGGCGAGGTGACAGGAGAGCGGGCGGCCCGGCACTGAAGCGGAGAGCGACTCAGGGATGAGCGGGCCTCTCTACGGCGGGGCGACCAGGCTCCGAGCTGTCACGACCTGGGAGGGGGCGAAGGCACCCGAGTCACAACTCCGGCGAGGGAATAAGAACTAAGGCCCAACAGCAGACGGGCACAAGCAGATAGAACCCAATGGTCCTGGGGTTCCGTTCAGGGGGCAAGCTCTCGATCAAGCCCTTGGAGATCGTTATACACAAGTCTACAAATTCCTCTCTGGTCTTTTCCTCTCCGTTCTCAGAAAGGCACCACTGCAGGCCAGTCTTACGGGATTTAGACTGGTTTCCGTCCTTCAGCTTCTCTTGGTCCTTCTAGTCAGGCAGAGGTTCGTCGTGGTCAAAACTGGATCTGATTTGTAAGGAGCGGAGAACCTATATTTATACTGCGTTTCTTTTGTCTTTGCAGGCCAGGGGGCCTGAGCCTAGTTTAACCCAGTTTTGGAGTACTCTGTTGACAGGAAGCTGCCGTCTTCTTTCAGGGTGCAGGGCAGAGACATCAGACGCTCCGCAGGAGGTGGAGCCAGCATTGTGGTGGTGGAGCACAACCCTACTCAGAGTCAAGGACTACTCCGCCCACCCATCCTGTGTAAGCACCCTATTCACCACCTGGGGGCCCAGACTGTCCCCGGGAATCTCCCAGCCCTGTCACTCACACAAACCAGACAACAGATACACATCCTGGCAGAGGCGGGCTAGATAGTTAGGCGAGCAAAGGCTAACTTTCTAAAAGTAGCATTTGCAAACACAGGATATTAAAATAAACCTTACTAAAGGAAGTATTTTATTATTCTGAGTTCAGGGATACTAAACTCGACGTGCTACCGTGTTCCCTGAGCCTGCCGGGGCTATAGCGTGTAATAGTTCCGACAGCTCATCTGGCCTAGGAGAACAAGTAGCCCTTCAATAGTGAAGAACGAAAAGGGCGGTAATTCACTACTAGGACATGCCACACTCTAGGCTTGTCCTACCTTACACTTACAATGCACCCTGCCCGTAGGCCTACCATAGGGATGACTGATATGAAGGTTAGGGAAGGTTTAGGGACTCGCAAGTGTGGGCACTTGCGTAGTCAGCGTGAAAGTACGGGACTGTACGCGGGGTCGGCAATGGCGGACCCGAGACACATCTTACGAGGCCGCTTCTGTGGGTGGCGCAACCAGCGCTGCAGGCCCACTAGCAGCATTTGTATCTACAAGCCCCGGCACTCCTCGTGCCCTTTACTGGGGACTGACAGTAAACCAAATAAGCCAATTGTGGAAATCAATTACATATACACTTTACATTGGGAGGACTTGCACTGCGGCACGGATTGGCCGTGGCGCAGTGCCCTGAGCATCGAACACCAGCAAAACATCTGAGGCACATCAGCAAAAAGTGGAAGGGAGACTCACGCCAAGGTGCCAGGTCTAACACGTGTCCCCTCCAGCTGAAATGTGGGGAGAACTACCCTTTGAATCATCTACGTACCTGGAAAAGGTACATAGATGACATTTTTGTCATCTGGAGAGGCGATGTAGAGACACTGAAAATGTTTCACGAATGGGTGAATAACCAAGATGATTTCTTGAGGTTTACCTTGGCATTCTCCAAGACAAATCTACCATTTCTGGATTTGATGTTGAAACCGAATAATGGTGAGCTGATAACGGAGTTATATAAGAAGCCCACTTCATGCAACTCCCTTTTATCTTTTCATAGTTACCATCCACGAGCCCTTCGTGAAAACTTACCCTTCGGGCAGTTTTTACGAATTAGACGAAACTGCACAGATTTGGAAAAATATGAAAAACACGCAAAAGCTCTGTCACGAGATCTAATGGTGAAAAAATACCCTAGCCATTTAATACGCAAATCCATAAAAAGAGCAGCCAACAATAACAGAGAAGCGTTGTTGTAAAAAACAAATACCAAAGAAGCTAATCAAAGATTAACTTTTGTCAATACCTTTTCGAACTTCTCCAACTCTGTTAAGAAAAGTATTAATAAACATTGGCCAATTCTAAACTCAGCTGGAAATGTATTACCTCGTCCGCTATTTGCATATAAATGGAGTGCAAATCTGAAGGATAAATTAGTCCATACACGACCACAGGTGACGAGGCAAATAAATTCCAGACAACCCTATGGAATCTTCCTCCTGTAGTGGGCCACTTTCCCTGCGGGACATGTACAGTCTGCTCACAGACAGAAAAAACTCTAGAAATCGATATTGGTACTTCACGCCCTTGGAAGATCAATAAACATACCAACTGCAATAGCGAGCGACTGATCTATCTAATATGGTGTCCTTGTCAGTTTCGCTACGTGGGGATGACCACTAGAAAAATAAAAACCCGGATACAAGAACATAAAAGCACGATTAGATGCGGTAAACGTTCCACCAAGATGACCAATCATTTCTTGGACAAAGGCCACCTGGATACTGATCTACGCTGGGTGGTATTAGAACAGCCATGGATTCCCCCACACTTGATTGATCCTTCCAGGTTCTTATTTCAAAAAGAACAACAGTGGGTCTATAGACTTAAAACTGACAGAACAGGCCTAAATGATGAAATCCCTTGGGCCTCTCTTTAAACCAGCTCTCAATAAAAACATCATGATTACACAAGGAAAGTGTGATCACATGCACTGTGAACCTAACTAGTTTCAAGTGTCTGCATATGACTGCTTAAGCCCGATAGTATAGTATTGAAACAGGGTTACAGAGTGGGAGATCCATTACATCAGCTATACCACACACTCTTCTCTGACATTAACATTTACATCTGGGCACTTTGTTGTGTAATACATATTTGTTGTGCAGACTTATTATGGGTCTTGACGTTTACCTGGCATTTCCCAAATATGGGTCATGAAACCCAAGAAAACTCACATTGCCTTTTTCGAAAACAGGTGGCAAACAGCATCACAGGCTTAGATAGCGGATCTGGCTACACGCATGCGCCTTGCTAGTTTAGACGGCGCATGTGTGAATATAGTAGCGGTCGGGCTGTGACCCTTGAATGATTGAATATGATCGCCCGTAACTCAATAGTATATCAGTGACCCGAGTGAAATTTAAGCGTACCGCATCACTGTGCATTTCGGAATTGAAAGACTCACAAAAAACTCAAAAAACCCGAAGTGAGCCTTTTGCCGAGTGCGCATGCGCGATAAAATAGTGTCACCGACACATGCCCAATAGAGAACACACAGGCTACTGTCAGGACTACTATAAGTTTAAAGACCCCGTCTTCGCGCAGCGGCAGGCAATTATGCCGCGGCGTATAAATGAGAATCCACCGCCCTGTTCGGTACCTCCCGGGGCGAGCTCTCTGCTGAACCAAGGTACCGACGGACAGGTAAAACGACTCTGGGGAGTTTTTTCTTTGTATCTGTTTGACACATAGTATGTCCATCTGTGATTCTCACAGAGATTTGTTCTTGGACTTTTTATGCCATAACTCGCTTTGGTTGTTTTGGTGGGTGTTATCATTGTTGTTAGTCTAGCAGGGAATAGCGTCCCCATGGAGTGCTTATTTCTCCTCCTTGAGTGCTCTACACTTTAGCACTTTGATACCTCTGATACCCACGCCACTTAAAAAAACGTAGTCACTTGTAAGAAGTGATTGTTGGATCCTTGTGACTGCTTGACCTGTTTGTATTTCTGGCCCCAGTGGTTTTAAGGAAATAAGGAACAAGTGTGGGTGGCGTATATTTCGCTGACACCTCCAACACTTTCTTTTCCCTCTCACAGAGCGGGGCCTCCTTCCTGAGCAGCCTGTCAGGTAGAGGTGAGGCAGGGCTATCCTACTATTGAGGGTAAGTCCTTATTGGTTGTGACTATTCAGCACTATTATACTTTTGATATTGTGACTATGCACAATGCTTAAGTTACCATGTGATTTATTGTTTGTACCCTATTCTCTCGAACCCCTTTTCTTCCTGGTTTTTGTCTCCCATAGATACCTTGAGGTATAACCTGACCAAAGAAAGAAAAAACAGGAATACCGGTGTTGTACATACTTTATTATTATTATTTTTCACTGTTTGCAGCTGCATAGCACGAATATATCTGGTCCTGAAGAAAGCCGATGATACAAAGGTTTGATCAACAGGCTGAAACATGTTGACCACAAAGTGACAGTGGTTATATATCCATACCACTGTGCTGTTTCATTTTAATCCTGCCAGAGAGAACACATTAATAAAACATATGTCAGTGATTCTCATCTAGACAGTTTTAACTCACGTTCTGTTCACACAGCGCTGCACACCTCACTACACCCATCATCCTCACATATGGGTTTAGTACCCATCCTCCTCCCAGAAAACATCTCTGAGCTCCTTCCTTACATTTCTGAAGTAGTAGCTCCCAGTGACGACTAGGTTTTCTGCACTGGTAAGGAGGACCCATATGATGAAGTATGTCACCCTCGGGTGAGTGAGGGTTCTAATCCTTAAGGGATGTCTCCCCCTTAATGACATATAACACCTGAGCTAGTTTCGAGAGTAGTAGGGTGTCACTGCACATGATCATTTTTGAACACATGATTGAGACTTAAGGAGTGTCTTTTTGTAAATGAGAACTACCCTTGCCCAGGGAGTTCCTCATCACTAAGGTGGAAAAACCTCGACAGACCGTCAGCATTGGCGTGGTCTATGCCAGGGCGGTGTTCCACCGTAAAGTCCATACTCTGTAGAGAAATGCACCACCTCAACAGTTTCGGGTTCTCACCCCTCATTTGCATCAACCATCTGAGGGGCCTGTGGTCTGTCTGAACTCGGAAGTGAGACCCAAACAAGTAGGGTCTTAGCTTCTTCAGGGCCCAGACCACAACAAAAGCTTCTCGCTCAATCGCACTCCACTTCTGTTCCCGTGGAAGTAACCTCCGACTGATGAAGGCCACAGGGGGATCCCAGCCCTCCTCAGTCGTCTGTGAAAGGACAGCCCCTATCCCATGCTCTGAAGCGTCTGTCTGTACTACGAACTCTTTGGAGAAATCAGGTGCCAGGAGCATGGGCGCCGTGCACATGGCCGTCTTCAGGGTGTCGAATGCTACCTGACAGGCGTCAGTCCAGATCACTTTCCGGGGCTGCTTCTTCGAAGTCAGCTCGGTAGAGGGGGCAGCGATAGTGCCGTATCCCTTGACGAACCTCCTGTAGTACCCGGTTAGTCCGAGGAAGGCCCTCACCTCCGTTTGGGTCTTGGGGGCTTCCCAAGCCAAGATGGTCTGAATTTTGGGTTGAAGGGGCGCCACCTGGCAGCTCCCAACTTGGTGTCCCAAATACACCACAAACCCTGCCCGATCTGGCACTTGCTTGCCTTGATCGTGAGGCCTGCCTTGCGCAGAGCCTCCAACACTTCCCACAGGTGTCACAAGTGTTCTTCCCACGTGCCGCTGAACACTGCATTGTCGTCCAGGTAGGCGGCACCTAACGCGTCCAGGCCAACCAACACCTGGTTGACCAACCTCTGGAAGGTGGCAGGGGCGTTTTTCATCCCGAAGGGCATGACCTGGAATTGGTAGTGCCCATCTGGGGTTGAAAACACGGACCTCTCTTTGGCCCCCTCAATAATGCGATCTGCCAGTACCCAGACGTTAAGTCAAACGTACTGAGGTACCGGGCAGCCCCCAACCGATCGATGAGCTCATCAGCTCTGGGGATGGGGTGCGCGTCAGTCTTCATGACTGAATTGAGTCCACGATAGTCCACACAGAACCGTAGTTCGGGTGTGGCTCCCGGCGTCGCAGCCTTCGGGACAAAGACCACTGGGCTGGCCCAAGGACTGCTGGAGGACTCAATCACCCCAAGAGCAAACACCTTCGAGACTTCTTCTTTGATGCAGGCTCGTACCCTGTCAGTCACACGGTAGGCCTTGTGCTTTACCGGCAAACTGTCTCCCGTGTCCACATCATGGACGCACCAATCTGTGATACCCGGAACCAGGGAGAACAAGTCAGAGAATTGCCCCAACAGTTGGCGGCAATCACTCTGCTGCTCAGGGGTCAGGGAGGGTGAGAGGTTAACTCCATCCCACTGACCCGTCTCGCTCGGAGGCCACTAAGAGGTCCGGAAGAGGCTCGGTCTCCTCCTCCATTCCGTCATCGGTTGCCAACAGCATGCCCACTTCGGACCTCTCCAAGTGGGGCTTAAGGCGGTTAACATGTAGGACCCTCAAAGGGTTCCTGGGAGTTTGCAAGTTCACCAGGTAGGTGACAGGACTCTTGCGATCCACAACCTCGAATGGACCCGTCCACTTATCCTGAAGTGCACAGGGCTCCACCGGGGCCAAGACCCACACCTTTTGTCCAGGTTGAAGCTCCACCAGAGTGGCATTCTGGTCATACCACCGCTTCATCTCTTCCTGGCTGGCTTCCAGGTTTGCCTCAGCAAGTTGTCTGAATCGCCTGGTCTGGTTTCGGAAGGCCAGCATGTAGCTATATACATTCTGGGGAGGTTTCCTGGGAGATTGCTCCCAGCCTTCCCTAACCAGACTCAGAGGTCCTCGGACCGGGTGACCGTACAGAAGCTCGAAGGGACTGAACCCGAGCGACTTCTGCGGCACCTCTCGGTACGCAAACAGTAGGCATGGCAAGAGGACGTCCAACTTACGCCTAATTGGTCCTTCTAGGCCCATGATCATGCCTTTCAAGGTTCGGTTGAATCTCTCAACCAACCCGTTTCCTTGGGGGTGGTAAGGGGTGGTGAACTTGTACGTTACACCACACTCTTGCCAAAGGGATGTCATATATTTCGATATGAAATTGGTGCCCCTGTCAGACACCACCTCTAGAGGGAATCCCACTCGTGAGAACATTCCCATCAGTGCTCTTCCCACCACGGGGGCCGTCACTGTCCTCAGAGGGATGGCTTCAGGGAACGGGGTGGCATGGTCCACCAAGACCAGGATGAACCTGTTGCCCATGGCTGTCTTGGGGTCCAGAGGCCCCACAATGTCAATTCCCACTCGCTGGAATGGGGTGCTGACGACGGGGAATGGTTGGAGGGGAGCCTTGTTCTTCCCTCCGCACTTACCACTTGCCTGACAAGTTTGGCAAGTCCGACAGTGAGCGTCTGAGCTCCGGTGCATCTGGGGCCAGTAAAAGTGGGTGACAAGCCTGTCATAGGTCTTGTCCATCCCCAGATGTCCTGCTAACGGCACATCGTGAGCCAAACCCAGTAGGAAGGCTCTGAACTTCTGGGGTACCACCAGCACACGGGCTGACCCAGGTTCAGCAGCCTTAGGCTCTGAATACAGGAGGTCGTTCTCCCAGTAGACCAAGTGTTTTCCGGACTGAACACCATTGGCCTGGTCTGCAGCCTGCTGCCGCATACCCACGAGAGAAGGGCACTCTCTCTGCTCCTTGCAGAATTCCTCCCTGGAGGGACCCCCTTCTTGCTGCTAATGGGTCAGCTCAGGCAGGTCTCCCAGTTCGGCGATCTGTTCCCCGGTAGGCTCCAGGGCATCCCCCTCGGGGTCTGCTTCCTCCTGGGCCGTGGGAACTTCGGGAGCCGGCTGTCCGCGCCCCCTGCGCCTTCTCTCTAAGGCCGGTTCCTGGGCCTCTCCTTCAGGCTCCAAGACTTCTTCAACACCCCTACTGGCTGCCATGGACCGCATGGTCACGCACGCCCAGTCGGGTAGACCCACAATCCGCAGATGAGTTGTTTTCTCCACCTTTCCCCAAGGGGAGTTCTCCAAATCGTTCCCTAGTAGACAATCTACAGGCATGGAGGTCCTCACAGCGACTTGCAGAGTACCTGAGACCCCCCCCCCCCTCTCAAAGGGAACCTGAGCCATCGGACACTGGCTCTCAGAATTGTCCGCATTGACAACACTACAGTAGGCGCGCGGTACTACCTGCTCCTGAGACACCAGGTGCTGCCTCACTGCAGTCACACTGGCTCCTATATCTCGAAGAGCCTCTGCCTTCTTACCGTTGATGGTCACTACCTGCCCATATTTCTTAGTGTTATTGGGTAGGTAGTTCTCGGGGACCATCTCACTGTCTCCTAGCGAGACTAGGGTCATCTGAACGGGATCCCCACCCATTTGGACGGCTACTTCCTCCCCAAAATTAACATTAGCTAGTTGCCGGGGGGAGCACCAGTGGGTGCGGGTTTTACGAACAAGCGACACTTAGGGTCAGAGGCAACGTGACCCAGGTCGCCACACCTAAAACAGGTGATGGGCCCTCTTTTAACAGGTTTACGTGTCGGGGCCCCGGTTGATTTCGGGGGTGGAGGAGGCTGAGAACTTTTCCCTTGGTTCCCTTGGGGATTACTTTGGGGGCCTTTGTGGAACCCTTTCTGTTTTCCCCTGCCCCCCCCACTCTTCTGCTGGGGACCCTGCCCACCTTTGGCTGAGTCTCCCACTGGACCTTTGTGGACCCTGGTGCTGAGCCAGTGGTCCGCGTCCTCAGCAAGCTTCCTCGGGTTGGACAGCTTGCTATTGATCAGGTGCTGGCGTAACTCAGGAAAACAATTATCAGACAAGTGCTCCCATGCCATTAAATCAAGCAGCCCTTGAAAATCAGTTACCTTACTGCCCTTCACCCAACCATCCAGCGCTCTGCAGAAAAAGGTCACATACTCCACATACGTACCCCCTTAAATCTTTACACACTTCCTAAACCGCTGTCGGTACATTTCAGGAGTTAACCCAAATCGATTCATCAGGGTATCTTTCATGTGCGGGTAGGAGTTGGACTCTTCAGAAGGAAGATCTAGTAGGGTATCCCGCCCCTCGGTCAGGAACCGTCGCCACAACCCCGCTCCCCAATCTCTCTCAGGGACCCGGTGGGAGGACATGGCTACCTCGTAGGCTCGGAACCACTGCCCTATGTCATCCCCCTTGAAATACTCCTTCACCACATCCTTTGGTACGTAGACCCTCGACTCTACCTGGGCTGGCGTTGTGCTGCCACCAGGAGCTGCGTCCAAGCTCTTTGCTTTCAGCTCCAATTCTTTAAGGCGTATCTCATGCTCCAGCTGGAGCCTTTTCTACTCCAATGCCATCTGTCCTTTTAATCTGGCCATCTCCACTTCATGCGCTCTGGTTGCGGCCCTGTCCGCCAGCTCTTCTGACGACGGGCCTTCCTGCACCTCGACAAGGCTCTCGGGCGGTTCCACTATCACCCGATTTTCTGGCTCTCTCGACTCTTTCCAGGCTTTCAGTGCCTTGATGCGCTGGGCTCTGGTTTTGCAGCCCGCTTGGGAGACTCGGAATTTCTCGCATAGGGCTTTCAACTGATCAAGTTCCAACAGGTCAAGCCCTTCCCAGTCAACTTCGTCGATTCCAG